>NC_069692.1:43581430-44831430 GCF_023699985.2 Odocoileus virginianus
AAGTTCACGGTTCATGTACTATTGAAGCCTGGCTTGGAGGATTTTGAGCATTACTTTGCTAGCATGTGAGATGAGTGCAATTGTGTGGTAGTTTGAGCATTCTTTGCCATTGCCTTTCTTTGGGACTGGAATGAAAACTGACCTTTTCCAGTCCTGTGGCTACTGCTGAGTTTTCCAGATTAGATGGCATATTAGTGATTCTTTAAAATGTAACTGAATCTTCCTATCAGCTTATGTGGTAGATGGCAGTGGTTGCCCCAGGTGAGCAGATGCTTGGCTTTGACTCTCCGTTCTCCCTGCAGGTGCCTGTGTCTCCCCAGATTTTGGGTTGGATGCTTTGACCTGTGACCTCAGCTCTCCCATGGGTTCAGGAAAAGTTTTCCTTTTTTTTTTTATGTCCCAGTTTTTCTTCTTGTAAGAGACTGTGATGTTCTTTCTAGCTTTCTCCATTTTCCAAGTGAAACTGGAAATATCAATTGCTTTTTGAGAATTGCTCTATTTCCCAGCCATGCTTTTAGGGCAAGAAATAAAGAAGAGGAAATTTTGACTCCCATTTCCCTTGTCATTTCTCATCTTCCTTAACACAAGGGTGTGTTCAATCAACTCTATCTAGTCTCACTTCTATTTTTTCTGGTTCCCTGTATTCATATTTATTTCCATGTACATTTTTGTTGGCTGGGTTAGTAAATGTGTGTGCACATCCTCATCAGCTATTGTTAAAAGTTGAAGTGTAATTGATTTACAATGTTGTATTAGTTTCAGGTGTATAGCACAGCAAACAGTTATATATGTACACAGATATATATATACATGAAAGAAAGTGAAAGTGAAGTCGCTCAGTCGGGTCCAACTCTTTGCCACCCCGTGGTATATAACCTGCCAGGCTCCTCCCTCCATGGCATTTTCCAGGCAAGAATACTGGAGCGGGTTGCCATTTCCTTCTGCAGGGATCTTCCTGACCCAGGGATTGAACCCGGGTCTCCCACATTGCAGGCAGACTCTTCACCGTCTGAGCCACCAGGGAATCCTGATATATATATACATATATGTATATATATTTTTTTGTCTTTTTCAGATTCTTTACCTTGTAGGTTGTTACGAAGTATTGAGTACAGTTCCCTGTGCCACACGGCATGTCCTTGCTGGCTCTCTCTCTTATATATAGCAGTATATATATATGTTAATCCCAAACTTCTAATTTATCCTCCCCTTCCCTTTGTCCTGTGGTATTTTCGTTACATCTTTATCATGCCAGTGAAAGAAGAGACTGAAGAAATGGAAGGTGACAGGGTAAGCAGGAAAGTCTTTTCTTCCCCTGAACCTACTAATCAGCTGATCTGTGGTAGAATCACAAGCATTTGTAATTAAATTTTGACAGGTTTACTAATAAACCTGACAGTGAAGGTGTTAGTTGCTCAGTCCTGTTGTACTTTGCGACCCCATGGACTGTAGCCCAGTGGGCGCCTCTGTGCGTGGGGGTTCTCCAGGCAAGGACACTGGAGTGGGTTGCCATTCCCTTCTCCGGGGGATCATCCCAACTCCGGGATGGAACTTGGGTTTCCTGCATTGCAGGCAGCGTCTTTACTGCTGAGCCAGGAGGGAAGCCCTCACTGCGCCAGCAGTCGGGCATAGTTCACTGCCTTCTCCACGAAGGGCCTTGTGTGTACCCAAGGGAACCCTCCTCCCTGGGGGCGCAAGGCCCCTGCTGCTCGGCTGTGAGCGGGAGGGGAGGTGCTGGCTGCTTCTTCAGCACCACCGGCGGCTTGCAGATGAAGCATTCACACTTCAGGCTCTCACAGGAGGCCGAAGCCCTCAGGGCCTCCGTTTCTCCAGCTCCTCCTCCGCGTGCATACTTTGTCATTCCGAGCAGTGCTAGGGCAGGCACATCCTCTAATGCATCTCCTCCCGCTTCGCCATTTCAGGATGATCTCCTCATTTTCCCTGGGCCGAGCAGAGAGCAGAAATGAACTTGCTCAATTCTTTGAATTTTTTAAACAAAACAATCTTTATTAATTTCTTCTGATTACAAAAGTAATGTAGAATGACTACAAAAAAAACACAAGCAAAAGAAAAATGTTGTGAAAGTCTTTTCTTTTTTCCTCTCTGCACCCTCATCAGAGCACCACTGTTCCCATTTGGGTGTACCTTCTGACAGTTTTTTCCTATGTATATGCCAAAGAATATGTATTTTAGTTTTTAAAAAGCCAGATGACAGACTGACAGGCTAATTGACTGGTAGTTTTGACGCAATGGATTACTGGAGATTGCTGTCCCTTCCCTTGGCAGCTCAAGGCTTTGCTTCTACGTTGGGTGAAGCAATAAGCTGGAAAGCGAAAAGGAGCTGCAACAGCGTCTTAAAGAGGGAGTGTGTGCAGGAAGGCAGAACTAAGATAATGAAATGGACATGAAGTGACTCAGGGGACCGTGTGCCACACTTGCATTTGACGCTGTGGCTGCTTTGGTCGCAAGTCCTCGCAGTAGAGGGTAGGATCCAGGGCCAGCCTGGAGTCAGCAGAGACAGCCACAGTCGCTGGGAGAACCACTGCCCCCGGCTGCTCCATCTCAGCACAGGCCATCAGGTCGCACGTGGGGAACTGCAGCTCTTTCCGGCTGCCTCGTTGCTGAAAGGTCACTGTGCTCGCGTATTCTCAGCGGTCCGGGCTCCCCTGACCTCCGCTCTGATCTCTAAACACCGAGGGCTCCGCAGGGAAGACTCATGTCACAGCAAATGTGTCTTTATGTCATGAGTGCCCGCACAAGGAGGGTGCTTGTCGGATTGTCAAATGTCAGCGCTCTAAATTCCGTATTTTTGTCCTCAACAGGAAGATAGAGGGCAGGAGCAGGCTCCTAACCCTGTGTCCTTGCAAAAGCGTTCCTTCGTTGTTGACAGCCTTGCGTGTGCTGTGTCGGACCCTCTGCGACCCCGTGGACTGTAGCCCACCTGGCTCCTCTGTCCGTGGGATTCTCCAGGCAAGAACACTGGGGTGGGTTGTCACGCCTTCCTCCAGGGGGTCTTCCCGACCCAGGGACTGAACCCTCTTCTTCTGCAGCTCCTGCATCGGCAGGCAGGTTCTTTATCACTAGCGCCACCTGGGAAGCCATTTATGGCCTTGCTACTGCTGCTGCTGAGTCGCTTCAGTCGTGTCCGACTCTGTGTGACCCCATAGACGGCAGCCCACCAGGCTCCCCCATCCCTGGGATTCTCCAGGCAAGAACACTGGAGTGGGTTGCCATTTCCTTCTCCCATGCATAAAAGTGAAAAGTGAAAGTGAAGTCGCTCAGTCATGTCTGACTCTTCGCGACCCATACTATGTATCAAAGATGATGAGAATTCACACTGATATGAAGCTTGAGATTTGATACAAGGAGAGATATGTCTTACCTCCAAGCTGTTGTTTGGGTCTATAGCACTAACATGGTACAGAGGATCAGCTTGACCGGAAATGCAGATCTTAAGGGCTTCCCTGGTGGTCCAGTGGCTAAGACTCTGCACTCCCAATGCAGGGGGCCTGGGTTTGATCTCTGGTCAAGGAACTAGATCCTGCATGCTGTAACTAAGACCTGAGTGCAGCCACATTTAAAAAAAAAAAAGGGAAGAAATGTAGATCTTGGATGATGCTGGAGGGAATCCAAGGTCCCTGAAGAAGTAAAAGTATCTCTGTCCTGGGTTATCTGATTCCTCCACCTAGGAGAAGAAGAATGGTTTTAATTAAAAGATGCTTACTCCTTGGAAGAAAAGCTATGACCAGCCTAGACAGCATATTAAAAACCAGAGACATTACTTTGCCAACAAAGGTCTGTCTAGTCAAAGCTTTGGTTTTTCCAGTAGTTATGGATGGATGTGAGAGTCAGATTATAAAGAAAGGTGAGCACAGGAGAATTGATGCTTTTAAACTGTGGTGTTGGAGAAGATTCTTGAGAGTCCCTTGGACTGTAATGAGATCCAACCAGTCCATCCTAAAGGAAATCAGTCCTGAATATTCATTGGAAGGACTGATGCTGAAGCTGAAACTCCAATACTTTGGCCATCTGATGCAAAGAGCTGACTCATTGGAAAAGACCCTGATGCTGGGAAAGACTGAAGGAGGGAGAAGAAGGGGACGACAGAGGATGAGATGGTTGGATGGCGTCACTGACTCAGTGGACATGAGTTTGAGTAGGCTCTGGGAGTTGGTGATGGATAGGGAAGCCTGGCATGCTGCAGTCCATGGGGTTGCAAAGAGTCAGATGCAACTGAGTGACTGAACTGATTGTTAACGAAGAGATACATTCTTTCTCAAAATTCTTTTGATTGTCCTTATATTGGTTTCTAGGGAGCTTCCCTTGTAGCTCAGTTGGTAAAAAATCTCCCTGAAGTGCAGGAGACCCGGCTTCCCAGGTGGCGCTAGTGGTAAAAATGTGCTTGCCAATGCAGGAGACGTAAGAGATGCAGGTTCCATCCCTGGGTTGAGAAGATCCCCTGGAGGAGGGCATGGCTACCCACTCCAGTATTCTTGCCTGGAGAATGCCATGGACAGGGGAACCTGGCAGGCTATAGTCCATAGGGTCACACAGAGTCAGACAAGACTGAAGCGACTTAGCATGCATGCATGCTGGTTTCTGTAGCCGACCTCTCTACGCAATGACTTTGATTTTTTAATGTGATGAATAATAACAGCGTTGTTTCTGTTAGGCAGTGCGTGGACCTCCAGCCTTCCACTGGTGAGATTCACTCTGAGCTCAGACCTCCTGCCGACTTGACTGAAGAAGAAAAGGAGTATCACCAATGGAGTTGAATCCTCTCATCACCTTTAGAGAAAAGAATGCAGACCCTGTGTAGATTTGCTTAACATGCTGCTGACTTTTTAAACAACTGACTGGACCAAAGGAAGCAAGACATTTCCTCTTCCAAAAGGGAATTGTAGCCAAAATGGGTTAGCCAGTCAAGAACCATAGATTCCAAATACACTTTTCTCCCCTAGCATGTGATGGGAGTACTGGACATAGTGAGTTTGGAGTAGACAAGACGTGCCTAGTCAAGCCTGTGGAAGAATAAGTCAGAGTTTATAGAAGGGGTTGAGCCTGGAGGAGTCATTCACTTATTTATAATTTACTGATCCATTTAACAAATATGATGGGATGCCAATTTCATCTTATGCTAGGCGTAGTGGCTGAATGGTAGCCCCACCAAATATGCAGTTAGTTGGGTTTTATTTTGTGTGTTTTTTTTTTTTTGCCATAAGCCATGCAGGCTTGCGGGATCTCAGTTCCCTGACCAGGGGTTGAAGCCAGGAACTACCCGGCCGAATACATGTCTATGTCCTGATCCTATGGCAGAAGGTGTGGTTACGCAGGGGTCTTCTATTTTTGGCTGTGCCGGGCCTTTTTCGCGGCACGTGGGCTTTCTCTAGCTGCGCGAGCAGGGGCTGCCGTTCACTGCCGGGCGTGGGCTTCGCACTCTGCGGCTTCTCTGCTTGCTGAGCGCGGGCTCTAGGCAGGCAGGCTTCGGGGTCGTAGCGCTCAGGCTCACCAGCTGCGGTTCGTGCGCTTAGCTGCTCGGTGGCGTGGGAAGTCTTCCTGGACCAGGACTGAACCTGTCTGCGTCCCCTGTAATGGCAGGCGGGTTCCTATCCACTGCATACCAGAGAAGTCCTTAGGATGAGGATCTTGAGAGGAGGGGCTTCTCCTGGATTATTTGAGTGAGTCCTAAAAGTGATCACCTGTATCCTTATCAGAGGGGAGAAGGCAATGTATAGACAGAGGCGGGGGTGGGCAGGCATGTGGCTTCAAGCCAAGGGATGCGGGGCGCTACCAGAAGCTCGGAGGGAGGCTGGGACAGGTTCTCCCCTCAAGCTTTGGCAGGAGCGCAGCCCTGCTGACTCTTTCTCTCAACAGGATTTTGGCTCTCCCTCAAGCAGACTCCAGTCTAGTTCAGGGACAGAGACAAGCATGCGACACACAGTCGGAGTGACGAGGCCCCCACGGCCACCCGGAAGCCGCAGATAACCTTGGTGGGCACACAGGGCAAGGTGGGAGCCGGGGCAGGGCGGCGCAAGCAGACCATGGTAGCGGCCGTGAGGGGCCACCTTCTGGAATGCCTGTCGGTCATAACGTGTTTTGCAGATTTCAATGCAACACATTTCTTTTAAAAATAATGTGAATATTATTTTCTAATTGTAAAAGGCTTGCATATACATTGAGGAAAACTGGAAAAATATGGAAAAGTATAAACAACAGAGATAAGATGTGCCCATAATCCTACCATCCAGAGATAATTCTTGGGAATATTTCCACTATTAACACACACACGCACAGCGCTCATTTTGGTCAGATTTTATTTCGGCACTGTCGTGACCGTCATCTCTCCTTCCTGGGAGGGCGGCTCAGGCTGCTGCACTGCAGGAAGAGAAACAGAAATTCTCCTGTCTGAAGCAGGAACCAGGGGCTGTTACAGGATGTGTTCACGGGGGATTCGATCACTTCATGCTGCGGTGAGCAAAGAACCTGCCGTCCCACGTGTTTACTGCTGGCACACATGAGGAGCCCGCCGCACGGAGGTGGGGCCGGCAGGTGGAGGGGACTCGGCTGCTGACATCACTTAGAGTTTCTGGCTGCTCTCCGGAAGTCTGGAATGCCACTGGCCACCGCAGCAGGGCGGGAGGGGAAGGAAGCCCATGTGTTCTGGCCCAGAAGTGAGACCCATCATCCCAGCGTAACTGGGAGCTTCAGAGGAGGATGGAGAAGAGCTGAATCTGCTACACAGACCATCACGGGCCTTGCCGCAGAGAGTGAAGTGTGTGTGGATAGGATGCTCACGGCCAGTCGGCCAGGGGGACAGGGGCTGACTTGGGGCCTTTCGTACTTTCCCTGGGGACGCTGTCAGGGCAACCTCATGGGAACAGAAATTGTCAGGGAAATTAAATACAGTCTTGCTCGGGCTTCAGAGACAAAGCAGAGCAGTCTCTGACTTTGCTTCTAACGTGCCTGGAGGCTTCCCTGACTGTGAGTGGCTGCTGCTGAGCGCAAGCCTTGCAGCGCCACAGATAAAGTAGCGGAAGAATCTTCACACTGCTGAGCCCGGGCTGGCCAACCAAGCTTCAGGCTTAACAACATTCCAAGTTTTACATGACAAAACAAGGCAAAGGAGAAAAGGAAGCATATATCCATCTGAATGGAGAGCTCCAAAGAAGAGCGAGAAGAGGTTAAGAAAGGCTTCCTAAGTGAACAATGCAAAGAAACAGGGGAAAACCACACAAGGGGACAGAAACGGTATGGACCTAACAGAAGCAGAGATATTAAGAGGTGCCCAGAATATGCAAAAGAACTATGCAAGACAGATCTTAATGACACAGATAACCATTATCCATTCCTATGGCCACTGCTGAATTTTCCATATTTGCTGACATATTGACACTTTGACAGCATCATCTTTTAGGATTTGACATAGTTCAAGTGGAATTCCATCTCCTCCACTAGCATTGTTCATAGTGATTCTTCCTAAGGCCCACTTGACTTCACATTCCTGGATGTCTGGTTCTAGGTCAGTGATCACACCATTGTGATTATTTGACTGTGTGGATCACAACAAACTGTGGAAAATTCTGGAAGAGATGGGAATACTAGACCACCTGACCTGTCTCCTGAGAAATCTGTATGCAGGTCCAGAAGCAACAGTTAGAACTGGACATGGAACAACCGGCTGGTTCCAAATTGGGGAAGGAGTACATCAAGGCTGTATATTGTCACCCTGCTTATTTAACTTCTATGCAGAGTGCATCATGAGAAATGTTGGACTGGATGAAGCACAAGCTGGAATCAAGATTGCTGGGAGAAATATCAATAACCTCAGATATGCAGATGAAGCCACCCTTATGGTAGAAAGTGAAGAAGAACTAAAGAGCCTCTTGATGAGAGTGAAAGAGAAGAGTGAAAAAGTTGGCTTAAAACTCAACATTCAGAAAACTAAGATCTTGGCATCTGGTCCCATCATTTCATGGCAAATAGACGGGGACACAGTGGAAACAGTGGCAGACTTTATTTTGGGGGGCTCTAAAATCACTGCATATGGTGACTGTAGCCATGAAATTAAAAGACGCTTGCTCCTTGGAGGAAGAGCTATGACCTAGACAGCATAATAAAAAGCAGAGACATTACTTTGCCAACAAAGGTCCGTCTAGTCAAAGCTATTGTTTTTCCAATAGTCATTTATGGATGTGAGAGTTGGACTCTAAAGACAGCTGAGGCCCAAAGAATTGATGCTTTTGAACTGTTGTGTTGGAGAATACTCTTGAGAGTCCCTTGGACTGCAAAGAGATCCATCTAGTCCATCCTAAAGGAAATCAGTCCTGAGTATTCATTGGAAGGACTGATGCCGAAGCTGAAAATCCAATACTTTGGGCACCTGATGCAAAGAACCAACTCATCTGAAAAGACCCTGATGGTGGGAAAGACCGAAGGCAGGAGGAGAAGGTGACAACAGAGGATGAAATGGTTGAATGGCATCACTGACTGTATGGACATGAGTGTGAGTAAGCGCCAGGAGTTGATGAGGCACAGGGAAGCAGTCCATGGAGTTGCGAAGAGTCAGATGTATCCGAGTGACTGAATGGAACTGAATAGAGTGGGAAAGACTAGAGATCTCTTTAAGAAAACTAGTGATACCAAGGGAACATTTCATGCAAAGATGGGCACAATAAAGGACAGAAACTCTATGTACCTAACAGAAGCAGAAAATATGAAGAAGAGGTGGCAAGAATAAACACAACCATACAAAAAGGATCTTAATGACCCAGATAACCACGATGGTGTGATCAGTCACCTAGAGCCAGACATCCTGGAGTGTGAAGTCAAATGGGCATCACTACAAACAAAACAAACAGCATTAACATGAAACCAAAGATGCAATTTGCTTACAGGTTGATGATAATATCAATTTGTAGGATTATAAGTGGGAACACAGAACTGCAATTTTTGAAGTCTCACCCTGGGAGTGGATGGCTGCCTGGGACCTTTTTCCAACTCGAGTCCAGATGTGCTGTCATGGGACTTTACAGCACTATTTGAGTCTGGCTGTTGGTCAAAAGCCAATTTGGTGATGTATCCTCTGCTGTTTCTATTTCTCTTTTCTTTTAATGTTAGGATATTAAAAGTAAGCTTGATAATTCTCTAATAAATATTGGTATTATTTATTTGTGTATGGACTTCCCTGACGGTTCAAATGGTAAAGAATCACTTGCAATGCAGGAGACCTGGGTTCGATCCCTGGGTTGGGAAGATCCCCTGGAGAAGGGAATGGCTACCCACTCCAGTATTCTGGCCTGGAGAATTCCATGGACAGTATGGTCCTTGGGGTCGCAAACAGTCAGACACAACTGAGTGACTTATAATGAGTGGCTTATTTTGTTAACAAACTCTTTGAACCTGAGATGAAAGTGAAAACTTTCTGCAAAACAAAATTCCGCTTCCCTGAAATTGCTTGTCCTCCCACGAACTTAAGTCTAGGCAAAACTCTTCCTAATACTGGCACTGAGAGTGTTGGAATCTTTTTTTTTTTTTTCAATTCAAAGTTTAACCTGGTGAGTGGGTCCCAAATTTTTTTCTTTTTTTTTTTTAATTGAAGTGAGGTGAAAGTTGCTCAGTCATGTCCAACTTGTTGCAACCCCAAGGACTATACTGTCCATGGAATTCTCCAGGCCAGAATACTGGAGTGGGTAGCCTTTCCCTTCTCCAGAGGATCTTCCCAACCCAGGATCAAACCCAGGTCTCCTGCATTGCAGGCAGATTTCTTACCAGCTGAGCCACAAGGGAAGCCCAAGAATACTGGAGTGGGTAGCCTTTCCCTTCTCAAGCGGATCTTCCCAACCGAGGAATCGAACCAGTGTCTCCTGTATTACAGGTGGATTCTTTACCAACTGAGCTATCAGGGAAACCTTTCCATTGAAGTAAGTTGATGTACTTTGCCATGTTAATTACTGTTGTACAGAGAAGTGACTCAACATATAAATATATGTTCATGGCTGTGTGTTGCATCTTCAGCTGCCAAGCTGTGTCTGACTCTTTGTGGTCCCATGGACTGTAGCCTGCCAGGATTCTCTGTCCATGGAATTCTCCAGGCAAGAATACTGGAGTGGGTAGCCATTTCCTCCTCCAGGGGACCCTTCCGACCCAGGGATCAAACCTATGTCTCCTGCATGGCAAGCAGATTCTTTATTGCTGAAGCACCAGGGAAGCCCATATATATTTATATATATACATAATACAGATATTCTTTCTCATATTCTTTCCATTATGGTTTATCACAGGATATTGAATCTATTTTTTTTTATTCAGAATTTAACCTGGTGACTGGGTCCCAATTTTTTTTCTTTTTGTTGAAGTATAGTTGAATTACAGTGTTGTGTTAATTACTGCTCAGTTACACACATATATGTGTGTGCACTATATATATATATATATATATATATATATATGGTGTGTTCTTTTTCATATTCTTTTCTGTTACAATTGATCACAGGATATCGGATACACTCCCTTGCACTCTACGGTAGGACCCTGGTGTTGATCTATCCTATATATACTAGTTCGCATCTGCTAATCCCCAAATCCCAACCCATCCTTCTCCCAACCCCCATCTTGGCAACCACCCATCTGTTCTCTATGTCCCGAATTCCATGTCTGCCTCACATGTAGGCCCCTCTGTGTCATAGTTTAGATTGCACATACAAGTGGCATGTGGTATTTTTCTATTTCTTCCTGGTCTTTCTCTTTCAGATTCCCTCAGCATGGTAACCTGGTTGCACCCATGTTGCTGCAAATGGCCTTGTTTCGCTCCTTTTCATGGCCGAGTAGTATTCCATTACACATATGTACCATCTCTTCTTTATTCATTCACTGTCAGTGGATACTTGGGTTGTTCCCACATCTGGACTGTTGTGAATAATGCTGCTATGAGCACAGGGGTGCATGAATCTTTCTGAATTACAGCTTTGTCTGGATATACACCCGGGAGTGGGATTGCTGGGCCGTACGGCAACTCTGGTTTTCTGAGGAACCTCCATACTGTTCTCCACCGTGGCTGTACCAATGGGCATCCCAGCAACAGTGTGGGAGCATTCCCTTTTCTCCACATTGGGAGAGAGTGAAAGGGTTAGACACCTAGTCATGTATGACTCTTTGTGACCCCAAGGGCTGGAACTCACCAGGCTCCTCTGTCCCTAGAATTCTCCAGGCAAGAATACTGAAGGAGGTTGCCATGCCCTTGGTCCCAAATTGATAGCAAAGATTCTGAAGAAAAATCTTTCTTAAAGAAGTAGGAGGAGAGTAATTAGTAAAAGTCAATGTCCCTTTTTGCCATATAGTTGGGTTTTATTTATCACATGTTCTGATGCATGAGTGTGAGTTTAATTTTAGTACAATCAAGTTAAATTAAAATTCAGAAGTAGTAGAATAAGAATAAGATGGAAATCTGTAATCCTCTCATTTATCACTGCTCTTTATAGTATTTGAATTCCTTCTGCAGGGAAACTTCTTTATTCGTAATGGTAAGAAATACAAGCTTGGTGAATCGAATATTAATTTTAAGAATACATCAGCAGAATTTTCCCCCATGGCAAAGAAGGCCCTGGTGTGTTCCGGAGCCAGGAGTTTTCAGAACTAGAAGAAGATATCCTTGAATGCCTCATGTACCCAAGAGAGGATTCTGAGCAGCAGAGTGAGGCGACCTTCAATGTTTTCCAGAAGGGGATTAAGTGGCTTTCAGAGCTTAGTGAAATTGCCACCTGTCCTTGCCCCTGGCAGAGGACTGGAGGAAAGTTTGGGATTAAGCTTCAGCACCATCTCTGGGAGAGCTCTTTCTGCAAAAGGAACTTTTTTTCCTCTTCTATTCAGAGCTACATTTTGATCAGCCTGGGCTTCTGTGAACACCTTGAGAGCAGGTATGTGATTACACTGGAGGTTTTGTGTTCCTCTGAACACCTATGCGGGGTATTGTACATGAAAGGAACTCTGGGAATTCTCCGATTTCTAAAGGCCCCAGTTAAAAATTGGAGGATTCATGCTCCCCTCATCTCTAATGGGGCCCCCCCATTCTTGGTTCTTTGGAAGTGCGTCACTCATGCCCTGGAGACTGCCACTGACTTCTTACAGGTGAGGAAACTGAGGCTAAACGAGGCCAGGCAATTTCCTAAGGTCACATACTTGGTAAGAGACAGAGCTGCTATGGAAACCCACGTATGTTAAATTCCTAGCTCACGCTCTGTGTCTGCCAGGCTGGAGCAAGCTTTGCTTTCAGTTTCTTCAAAAGCTGGATCAGAATGGAAACAGAGATCAAGAGGAAGTGGGGCTATGGTGAGAATACAATAGAAGATACTGCAGGATATCTTCAGAGAGAAGACACATATAGGGCAAAAAGCCAAAGGTCTGAAGCATAAGGTCTTTGTACATTTGACAAAAATACATTTGAAAAGTGAATAGTATAGTCTCCTGGGTATTTGCTGCCATTTCGACAGGATTATTTATCCATGTAACTAAAATTTCTGTTGTTCTTCCCTTGGGATGTAGTTTCATGTTGACATCTTCTTAAATTTACCTCTGGCAGTAACTGGCTTAACCTGTGTTCTTGGTATGACCTCACTGCAGGTCAGGGTGTAAGGGACTTTCTGACAAGTGTACACGTGTCTTTTGAGTTCCTATTGCCAACTAACTGTTTTGCACAGGGTGTATCATGAGTGTGAGGCTGAGTTCAAGTCCTCTAACCTCTCTACTTGGTAGCTGAGTTTCTAGTTTCTCTTTAAAAGGATATATGCATGTATATGAATATGTCTGTATGTGCTGGGCTTAGCCGCTCAGGCTTGTCTGACTCTTTGTGACCCCATGGACTGTAGCCCGCCAGGCTCCTCTGTCCATGGGATTCTCCAGGCAAGAACACTGGAGTGGGTTGTCATGCCCTCCTCCAGGGGATCTTCCCGACCGAGGGATGGAACCCAGATCTCCCACATTGCCGGTGGATTTTACCATCTGGGCCACCAGGGAAGCCTATACATATGTATAGCTGACTTAAAATGTGTTAATTTCAGGTGTATACAAAATGATTCAGATAGACACACACACACACACACACACACACACACATATTCTTTTCTATTAATGTCCTTTAGTTTGATCTCTTAAAAATTTTTATTGGAGTACGGTTACTTTTTAATGCTGTGTTAGTTTCTGCTGTATAGTAACGTGAACCAGCCCCTCTTTCTCAGATTTCCGCACCATTAGTCACCACAGGGCCCCGAGTGGAGCCTCCTGTGCGCCACAGGAGGTTCTTGTCGGTTACCCACGCGACACGTGGTAGGGCTCATACCTCAATCCCAGCCTTCCAGTTCATCCTAGGGCCCCCCTTCCCCCTTGGTGTCCATGTGTTTGCTCTCTGCACATGCGTCTCCATTTCTACTTTGCAAATAAGTTCATCTGTATCATTTTTTCTAGACTCAACATATCAGTGATATTAAACAATGCCAAAGAATGCTCAAACTACTGCACAGTTGCCCTCATCTCACACGTTAGTAAAGTAATGCTCAAAATTCTCCAAGCCAGGCTTCAGCAATATGTGAACTGTGAGCTTCCAGATGTTCAAGCTGGTTTTAGAAAAGGCAGAGGAGCCAGAGATCAAATTGCCAATAGCCACTGGATCATCGAAAAAGCAAGAGAGTTCCAGAAAAATGTCTATTTCTGCTTTATGGACTATACCAAATCCTTTGACTGTGTGGATCACAATAAACTGTGGAAAATTCTTGAAGAGATGGGAATACCAGACCACCTGACCTGCCTCTTGAGAAACCTGTATGTAGGTCAGGAAGCAACAGTTAGAACTGGACATGGAACAACAGACTGGTTCCAAATAGGAAAAGGAGCCCGTCAAGGCTGTATATTGTCACCCTGCTTATTTAACTTATATGCAGAGTACATCATGAGAAACGCTGGGCTGGAAGAAGCACAAGCTGAAATCAAGATTGCTGGAAGAAATATCAATAACCTCAGATATGCAGATGATGCCACCCTTATGGCAGAAAGTGAAGAGGAACTAAAGAGCCTCTTGATGAAAGTGAAAGAGGAGAGTGAAGAAGTTGGCTTAAAGCTCAACATTCAGAAAACTAAGATCATGACATCTGGTCCCATCACTTCATGGCAAATAGATGGGGAAACAGTGGCAGACTTTATTGTTTTGGGCTTGAAAATCACTGCAGATGGTGACTGGAGCCATGAAATTAAAAGACGCTTGCTCCTTGGAAGGAAAGTTATGACCAACCTAGACAGCATAATAAAAAGCAGAGACATCACTTTGTCAACAAAGGTCTGTCTAGTCAAGGTTATGGTTTCTCCAGTAGTCATGTATGGATGTGAGAGTTGGACTATAAAGAAAGCTGAGTGCCGAAGAATTGATACTTTTGAACTGTGGTGTTGGAGAAGACTCTTGAGAGTCCCTTGGACTGCAAGGAGATCCAACCAGTCCATCCTAAAGGAAATCAGTCCTGGGTGTTCATTGGAAGGACTGATGCTGAAGATGAAACTCCAATACTTTGGGCACCTGATGGGAAGAGCTGACTCATTGGAAAAGACCCTGATGCTGGGAGGGATTGGGGGCAGGAGGAGAAGGGGACAACAGAGGATGAGATGGTTGGATGGCATGAGTTTGGGCTCGATGGACATGAGTTTGGGTAAACTCCGGGAGTTGGTGATGGACAGGGAGGCCTGGCGTGCTGCAATCCACGGGGTTGCAAAGAGTCAGACACAAGTGAGCAACTGAACTGAACTGAGCTGAGCTGCATGGGCTGTGTTCCATTATGTTCTATTATAGTATATTGAATATAGTTCCTTGTGCCATACAGTAGGACCTTAACTGCTCATCTGTTTTACATATAATAGTTTATATCTACTAATCCCAAATGTTTAATTTACCCCCCCCCCCCCCCCCGCTCCTTTTCCCCTTTGGCAAGGTTTCTAGGTGTGTGAGTCTGTTTCTGTTTCATAGATCAGTTCATTTGTGTCATATTTTAGATTTCACATGTAAGTCATATCATATGGTATCTGACTGACTGATATGATTGCATTTATGGCACCCTGGAAACATCTTAGCTTTTCTAGGACACTCACAAGTTTACAGTGTTTGGTGGGGGTGATGGTGGTAAATTAATAGCTTGTTAGATTTGTGGCTCAGATGATAAAGAATTTGCCTGCAATGCAGGAGATCCAGGTTTGGTCTTTGGGTCAGGAAGATACTCCGGAGAAGGGAATGGCTACCCACTCCAGTTTTCTTGCCTGGAGAATTCCATGGACAGAAGAGCTTGGTGGGCTACAGTCCATGGGGTTGCAAACAGTCAGATACGACTGAGTGACTGATGTTTAACACTTAGATTGGGTGAGTCTTCTCCCACCTTGCCCAGAAAGTTATGGATTCCTGATTTCATATCAAAGTTACCTGGAAGTTGGCAAGAGCAGAGCCACGATGTGGTTTTGGATGTGTGGTCTGATCCCAGATATCGTCTGCTTTGAGAGGCAGCAAGAATGGTGGTAGGTGGGGGATTGACTGTATTCCTGTGAAGATAAACTTGAGCAGAGGCCAGCCAAGGGACGTTAACCAGCATGACTACCACAGTTAGCAGAGTGTCGGAGGATCCACTCCAGACCAGCTAATACTAAACTCATGAATATGCAAAATTATTAGAAAAATCGTTAGGCATTTGAGAAGGATCAGAAAGTAGTCTAGAAGAAGATCTAGCTGGACAAACAGTAATTGCTCCAGGGAAAGAGAATTAGCGGCAGATATTAGAGGATTGGAAAGAAAGCCAAGTAGCATCCTCACTGAGTGTCGACATCTCTAAAAGAAGAGAAGGTTATCACGCCACAGGAGGACTATGAGCTAGAAGGATTCTCAGACATTAAAAACATTTTGCAAATTAAAAATATTAAAAAATGAAAGCTCACTGAAATAATTTTATTTCTTTTTTGTACCTTTACTATGGAAATGTATTATTTCTTGCATTAGAGCATTTCAGTAAAGGTTATTATCTCAGGTTTCATTTCTTTTTCATTTATTTTTTAAACTTATCTTCATTTTACATATGGTTTTCAGATTGCCATAATTTAGCTTTTGATCAAAAAACTCTTATCAACTAGGCAAAGCTATTTTAATTATCAGTTTCATTTTTAGTCACAATAAAACCCTGTGAGCTACATTTCAAAAATTGTCCTTATGTATCAACATGCTAAAAGTAAACACATTGTATATCAATGCCTTTTTCTGACTCTAAATTCACATGCTCTTTAAGTATATTTAGCTGTGTTGTCTGGAAACAACAGTGTTCTGGCAGTAAATCCTGCAAACATCAAGAAACCTGCAGGACCAGAAAATATTATGGATATTCCACAATTCAGTACATAGAGTGAAACAACACTCTTGATGTATTTGCTGTTTTTGAAGGCAAAGGAGGGAATTTGATTCTGACCAAGAAACCACTGCCAAAAAAATTATGGTTTAAGTAGCAGGTGTATTTTTCACTTTGGGGAATAAGATAAACTAAAATAATAAAAAAGACTAAAGCTCCTATTTTATACAATTACACTTACAACCTGAAAACAATCATTCTTAATATTTTTTCTTTGCCAAGTTTAAAGCAAGCAGAATGGAATCCAAGACTAAAAAACTACAGGATAATGGGAAAAAACGGTGAAGCAAATACTCTGCTGGGAATTGCAGATAATACAAGAATGACAGATAGGGATGGGGGTGGCCAGGAAGTCGAACAAGAATCAATACTGTAGCCTCATTACTACGATGGGGCGTACTGAGTGAGGATAAAGAAAAGTATAAGAAGTGGAAAACAGGGGTTCTTTTTCCCTTAGTATGTTGTACTTTAGAGCACTGTTTTCATTTATTTAATGGAATATTAAGATCATCGCGGGGGAAAGGGTGGGGGTTCTAAAAAGACCAACATAAACAAGTTTTAGAAATGTAAGAACCTGAAAATATGTGAAATAATTCACTGTCTTAAAACGTAAATTGAACAACGTGAGGATGTAAGAAAGCAAAATTAAACAAACCAAAAGCCAGAAAAAAAAAAAGTTAAAAAATTGTGTTTATTGGAAATGAACAAAGAAGAAAGGCTAATTTATTGGCTCTTTGCAAACACAAGGGACTGGGGAGGGTGTTTTTTCCCTACCGTGAGAAGCCACAGGGTAAGGACTAATGTGCAGCAGGAAAGATGCCTGTAAAACAGTCACTTTCTTATGTGACGTTATTAGATCCTGACGAGGTCCTCACAGGAAGATTGTGGAATCCTTTAAAGGCCGGGGAGGAGAGGAGGGAAAAGGGGGTGAAGGAAAGAAAAAAGGAGGCAAAGAATTATGCATCTGTGGGATAGCTTCTTCTAAAGAAAACCAGTCTCTCAAACAAAGGACTCTGTAAAGAATCCAGACACACAGGACTTGTCTCTTAGGAAGCCGGCTCTTCGGGAGTAGTTTCTAGAAAGATGGAGGTGGTTCTTGTGTGTGTGTGTGTGTGTGTGTGTGTGTGTGGTCCTGTGAGTATAGATCCCAGTGTCAGATTTCCTCAGGAGCTGGGAGACACAGGGGTGGGGGAGTGGGTGAAAAGAAAGGAATGTCTGTGATCAAGGTAAAGGGCACCAGCCGCAGCACAGAGCCGGCGGAGGAGGCAAGGAGCAGGGTGAGCAGGACGACTGGGTCATGCAGCCCCGTGCACAGGGGCCTGGGGCTGCTGGCTCCACCCATCCTGCCCTAAGTCAGTAAACGCTAAACCCGTCCTGTGGATAAGGACCGCCACATTTGTCTGAGCACTTCCAGCACAGAGGACTGCAGTGGTAGAATGAACCTACGAATGAGTAAGTAGATGGAGCTTTTTTAAAAAAAAGTTTATTTATTAAAAAAAATTTTTTTTTTTCTTTTGGCCACACCACACAGCATATAGGATCTTAGTTTCCTGATCAGGGCTAAATTGGAAGTACAGAGTCTTAATCCCTGGACTGGCAGGGAAGTCCCTGGAGATTAGGAAGTTTTAGAGTCAGCTTAGACTATACAGGTGGTGAGAATTCAAAGCCAGAGCTAATCTAGCACCAGGGTCTGCGTGCCTGACTAGCACAGACTCTATCTGCTCACCTCGCTCCCCTTGGGGCCCGCCCAGCCTCATCCTTACTCCTCCCCCAACTTTCCCAATCAGCCTCCTTTTCTGACCCTCTGTGATCACATTTATGGCCAGTGCTTGGTGGAATTGGCTAATTTTTCCATTTCTGTGAAGGAATAACCCTCTCAACACGTATGAAAGTGTTAGTTGCTCGGTTGCATCCAACTCTTTGCGTTCCATGAGCTGTAGCCCACCAGGTTCCTCTGTCCACGGGATTCTCCAAGGCCAGAATACTGGAGTGGGTACCATTCCCGTCTCTGGGGGAATATTCCTGACCCAGGGATCAAGCCCAGTTCTTCTGCATTGCAGACAGCTTCTTTACCATCTGAGCCACCCAGGAATCCTAAGTGATCAATGGATCACTCTTAATCCAGGCTGATTTCATCTCTAGATCCTTGCCTTATTATGTCTGCAGAGATCCGATTTCACATTCTGAAGTTTTGGGTGGACATGAATTTTGGGGGATACTGTTTGACCCACTTGGGCACATTTGTGCCATGCAGAGCCCCCTCCAGTGACTGCTGACACATGCCCCTCCACACACAGGGGCTTTTGATGAAGCCACCGCTTTCCCGTTGGGTCTTGGGATCAAAAAATATAAAGAAAGGGAATCCCTGGTAGTCCAGTGGTTAAGAATCCTCCTGCCAATGCAGGGTGCGTGGTCGATCCCTCGTCCGGGAAGATCCCACATGCCGAGGGCCAACTAAACGTGTGCCATGGCTCCTGAAGTCCGTGAGCCCTGGACTCTACGCTCTGTGACAAAAGAACCACCACAATGAGAATCCAGCACACCGCAGCTAGAGTGTAGCCTCTGCCCGCCACAGCCAGAGAAAAGCCCGAAAGCAGCAATGAAGACCCAGCACAGCCAAAAATAAACAATAAATTAATTTAAAAAAAAAGAAAGATAAAAGGAGGCAGAAAACTCCAAGTGTCAGGATACTTAAAGCTGAAGGAATAAGCGGTCCTCATCCCCTCGACACTATTATTGTTTTTCACAAGGAACTCACTTCCGAACAGAGATTTGTGACAAAATGTCACTGGCCAAAGTGGATTTTAAGGAAACCAAGTATAAATTTCATTTCTTGCTTGGAAAGACTTCAAATGCTATTCTCTGTTAAGTAGTTTACTCCTCTCAACCCCTCTAGTACTTTTTTCTCCTTTGACTTCACCTTTATTGAACATGCACCACATGGAAAATGTTAATCTAAATAAACTAAAGAGCGAGGTTGACCAGAAAGAGAATTGTTGGGGTAGGACTGGGGAGGGGGTGGGGCTATGGGAGGCGATAGACACTGTCCCCAGTAGCGTTTCACATCTGATGGAGAAAATGGGCATAGACAGTGATACAAGAAGACAGTGAAATAGGGGAGGTGCTGGGAGTGTTTGGTTAGCAAGCAGCCCCCTGGTTTCTTACTGGAACTTGGCATCTTACTGGAACTGGGCATCACATCTGCTTCTTCCAATAACATCTCCCGGGAACAGTCACTAGGAGGCGCATTCTGGGTCTGGTGGCAGGAGAACCTCTTACAGTCCTTTCCTATTTCTGCTCTGTTGTATGGTCCTTTGAGAACCAATTTGAGCCTTTCTCCTATTAGCAGTTCTTCACAGAAAAGCACGTTAGAATCAGTGTGGGTGGAGGGCCCTCCGGGACACACAGTTGAGAAGCAGCTCCAGGCGACACTCCCACTTCACGGAGGACAAAGATGAGTCGATGGTGGCAAGGGCTTTCTGGTTTGTTGTCTTTGCTATCTTGGAGCGTATACTCAAGGTGTCGTCAGGGAAGGCGGTAAAGAATGTTCACCGTAGCAGTGAACCAATGGATAAGTAGTGTCATGTGGTGCCAACTAAGTTGCAATTCATGGATGATTCTCCCCTTAGCCGCTGTGGTTGGCCGGCTCTAAACTGTGCCACGAGACCCTGCCTCCCACCAGACATGCCCTTGCGTAATGCCCTCCCCTTGGATGTCAGCTTGAATTACTGATTTGCCTCAATGAACAGAGTTCGGCAGAAGCAATGGGATGTCACTTCTGAGATTTGGTTAGAAAAGGACTGTGGCTTCTATTTTGGGCACATTCTCTTTTTCTCCCTCTCTCTCTTTGCCTCCCCACCCTGTCTTTCTTTCACTGAAAAACAAAAAAAAAACAAAACAAAACAAAACAAAACAAAAAAACAGTGGCCTTGTTGAGTAACCCTATGGAGAAACCCAGGGGGAGAAGGATGGGTGTCTCTGGCCAACAGCCAGCAGGACCTGAGGCCATCAGTCCAACAACCCTGGGGGAACTGAACTCTGCTGACAGTCACAGGAGCGAGCTTGGAAGCGGGTCCTCCCCGCTCTGAGCACTGGGGTGACTGCAGCCCTGGCCACGAGGTTGAATGAAGGTTTGAGGGACCTTGAGTCAGAGGCCCCCATTTAAGTTAAGCCTAAATTTAGGAAACTCACAGAAACTGTGAGATTAATAAATGTTGCTGAAGCTGCTAAGTTTCAGGATAACTTATGCAGTAACAGATGACTAACACAGTGGCTCATGGTCCCTATGCTTGACCCAGATGCCTCGCGTGAGACAGAAAATTCCTGAGTAGGTAGAGAACCTCAGAGGCCATCCACCTAACTCCTCCCTCGCACAGATGCTCAATGTGCAGGCTTAGGCTCAGAGAGGGGACTCACCTGACCAGGCTGTGTGGCAGAACCAAGACAGAACCAAGACATCCGGTCCTGGGTCCTAAGGACTTCCAGTTCACTATTGGTAGTTGCTTCAGCTGAGAAATTGGCCTTTGCATCAAATGCATCGTGAGAGAACTGTCACCCCAGTGAGTCCAGTTACATACGGGCAGCACTTTGTCTATATGTTGAGGACAGTGCATCACAGTAATTCTGAAAAATGGGAAGATGTTTAATATACACTCAACATGTATTACTATAAGTGTTAGTCACTCAGTTGTGTACGAATCTTTGTGACCCCATTGACTGTAGCCTGCCAGGTTCCTCCATCCATGGGATTTTCCAGGCAAGAATACTGGAGTGGGTTGCCAGTTCCTTCTCCAGGGGACTTTCCAGACCCAGGGATCAAGCCCAGGTCTCCTGCATTGCAGGAGGATGCTTTTACCATTTGAGCTACCAGGGAAGCCTTTACTGTTATAAAGTGTAACATAATTATATATCACATACCAATTATATACTTTATAATATATTATGATATGAATTGTAACAATAATAATTTAAAGTGAAGTGACGTCGCTCAGTCGTGTCCAACTCTTTGTGACCCCATGGACTGTAGCCTGCCAGGCTTCTCTGTCCATAGGATTTTCCAGGCAAGAATACTGGAGTGGGTTGCCATTTCCTTCTCCAGGGGATCTTCCCGACCCAGGGATCGAACCCGGGTCTCCCACATTGCAGGCAGACGCTTTACCCTCTGAGCCACCAGGGAAGCAATTCCCCACATTTAAAAGTCTTTCACATCTGCCACCTTTGAAGTTAACCCATGGGAAGAGTAATAATTTCTATTTTACAGATGAGAAAACTGAGGCATGTTAAGTCATTAACCTGTGTTCACAGCCTCATCCTGAACCCAGGTCTCAGATCCCAGCCTCCAGGGGCCACTGCTCAATTGTCACAACCTTTTAGGACCCACCTCGGTGGTCTAGTCCTGTCCCCAGGCCAATGCTGTTGGCACAACTGCCATTTCTTTTGGCCAGACAGCTAGCTCTCCCTCCTCCATCCGCCTGTCATCTTCACCATTGCCGTAAGACTATGTTGTGTGAAATAAAGATTAAGATTTGTGTGTGAGGTTGAGACCCAGATCTTAATGTCAAATAACAAAAATCAGTAATAATAGTCCAGGGAGTTGAAAAAAAAAAAGGTAAATATTTTTGCAGAATAGCAATCCCACTGTGGCTTGCACTCAGACTTTTAAAAGACAGAGTTGTCTGTTTTCTTAAAATCAGGTGGAAGCCTCCTTGTCTCCCTGTCTCTTTGCTGAAATCCTTTTAACCAGTGGAAGTGCCACGTGGAGGCTTGAAAGGTGCCTTTTGAGATGGATTTGACTTCGTCTTCTTTACACAGCTCGGCTCTAGGATGCAGCAACAGACTTCCATATGAGGGCTATTCATCCAGTGGACACCCCCATCCCCAGCCCGCCCCAGAAACCCTTTCCTATGCACAGATTTCACAAGGCCAGCAGGCCCCTCCGGCCCTCCATCAGGGCTGTGCTGTGTGGGGGGTGTGCTTGGGAAATTCCAATGCCCAGAGGATACAACACATCGCGGGCCACTTGGCAGCATTAGAAGTGACCTCTAAGCTTGTAACAAACCGCAAAACAAACAAACAAATCACCTCAAAGACATTTCCCTAGAGGAACTTGAGTTTTGTGTCAGCAACTGTTGTTGTTTAGTCGCTAAGTCGTGTCCGACTCTTTTGTGGGCCCATGGGCTGTAGCCCACCAGGCTCCTCTGTCCATGGGATTCTCCAGGCAAGAATGCTGGAGGGGGTTGCCATTTCCTCTTCCAGGGGATCTTCTGCACCCAAGGATCGAGCTCACAGCTCTTGCACTGGCAGGCGGGTTCTTTACCACTGAGCCACCAGGGGAGCCTGTTATGTCAGCGGCGGGACCTCAGATGCAGTGTCGGGTCTTCCTTCTTGGTCTGCCCTCACTTCTCTCTTGTGACACACACACTCACACTCATCTGCACACGCACGCACACGCGTTTACACACCTGCATCCCCCGTTACTCCCACTCCACGTTCATGTCAGATCTCAGTTTAAAGCCTTCTTCACCTACTAATTCCACTTTCATTTCTAACTTGCATTTGCTGTGCCCTCAGCCTGAGTGTATTAACTGCTTTTTTTTTATCCCCATAAAATTTTCTATAAGACATTTCAACACTTTAGCTGGTCCGTCAGTTCCATTTGTTTTCCTGGAGACTCCCTCCTAGAACCGTGGGCTCTTCTGACGCACCCTGGCTTGCTGGTCTTGATACTTCCCGCATAGCTGGAACACCATCTTGGGAATTTCGTTTTCCATGTTCCTGTTGCATTCCCGTATTTTCTGACTTCTATGTCTTCCACCATCTTGGTCATTTTCCTTATTTCCATGGCGATGCCCTGCAGCTCTTTCTTTTTGGCCGCACTGCGCAACACGCAGGATCTTGGTGCTGTGACCAGAGACTGAAGCCACATCGCCTGCAGGGGAAGCGCGGAGTCTTAATCACTGGGCCCTAGGGAAGCTCTGCAGGTATTTCTCAAGAAAGGGTGCACAGGATGTCAGTTTCTGAAACCTCACCCTTCTGACGGTATCTTCCTTTTATTCTGAACCTTGGTTGACACTTTGGGTATACATTTCAAGTTTCTAAATAATTTTCCTTCAGAATTTTTAGGATATTGCTCTTGTTGTTTTCTGGTGTCCAGTGTAGCTATTGGAAAGTCCAGCTCCATTTTGATCCATGTTTCTATGAATGTAGTATTGTTTTTTTTCTCTCTGAAAACTTCAAAAAAATTATTAATCTTTGCTTTATCTCTGGTATTCTAGAATTTTCCAATAATGTTATATGAGTTATCTTAATATGTTAACATGAGTCTGTTTGCAATTTATAGAGCAACCCTTTCCAAACAGATATTCGTATAATTCTCTTACGTCCTTTTTTTGGGTAAGTTTCTTCCTCTTGCTTTGTCTGTTTCCTCTTTCCAGAACTCAGATGTATTTCCTAGGTTGTTCTTTGTTTAGTCATCCAGTCATGTCCAACTCTTTGTGACCCCACGGACAGAAGCCCACCAGGCTCCTCTGTCCATGGAGTTTTCCAGGCAAGAGTACTGGAGTGGGTTGCCCTTTCTTTCTCCTAGGTTGAAAGATTAGCATATTTTTTCTCTTATTTTTCCACTTTGTGCTTAATTTTCTGGGAGATTTCATTGATTCTATCTAATTTTTAATTCTCAAGAGCACTTTCTGATTCCTAACTGTTTCTTTTGGAAGACTTTTTTCTTATTTTATTAATTCAGCATGCTCACTTATTTCTCCACGGGCGTTTACTTTTTAAGGGGAAAATTTCCTCTGTTTTCCACTCTCTCTTTTTCCCCTCTGTGCTCCTCTTTGCTCTTTGTTTTCGCCAGTGTCTAAAATGACAATAACCCTTGACTGTCCATTTCTAAGCGGAGGGGGCCGGGGGAGGAAGAAGCAACAAAGGGTGTCTCGGAATCTCTGTATGCGCGGGTGAGCTTTGTCAGTGAAGAGCAGCAGCTGGGCTATTTGAGTTTGAAGCGACACCTGCAAGTCAGCCTCTGGAGTTTTGTTCTCTGAGGCTTCAGTTTCTTTAAGAAGAGCCCCCCCTTCCTGTCTGAGCGCCCTGCGCCTGGCGGTCAAGCGCGGGATTGAGCTGGGTCGGGACCACCTACCATTCCGTATTCACTCCTGCATTTAAGGCCTTCATTTTTGTCCTCCACTAAGTCTGAGACCTGACTTCAGTAATTTTTCCTGAGCTCTCCATAAATTAAAGCTCCCTTCTTCTCCTTCTGGGCAGAAGTTGGGGCGGAGAGATTTTGCTTTATTTCCTGACAAAATCACGTGGGGGAGAGAACCTTGAGGTGTAGCCTCTCCACACACACAGACTTTCAAACAATCCATCTTCTTTTTAACCCTATGCCTCAGCTCCACCGTGGAGTATCTGAGAGCCTGAGAAACTCAGAGATCCTCTGGATGAGGTGAAATGTCATCCCTAAGGCTCGTTTAGATACGGTCTCCTCTGCTAAATTCATGACTGCAACTCTATCTGCCTCTGTCCCAACAAGACGTGTTAAAAATTCTTGTCTCCCAGTGTCTTATCCTCCATCTCTTTTCTTTGTGGATAAATATATTTATAGATATATTTTGTTCTTTTATTTTCATTTTATCAGGGTTTTGAGGGTGAGAGGAAGTATATGTCCATGATCAGTCTGCTGTGTTTAACCTGAAGTATTCAATGGGCTTATTGATGCTGATAATAAAACCAATGAAAGGGACTTGCACGGTGATCCAGGGGTTAAGACTCTGCCTTCCAATGCATGGGTGCAGGTTCAAACCCTGGTCAGGGAGCTAAGATCTCACGTGCCCCGTGGCCAAAAAACCAGAACATGAAAACAGAAGCAATAGTGCACCAAAGTAAAAGAAAACGTAAAAAAAAAAACCCCACATTTGCTGATATTTAAATATAAATAAATAAAAAACCAATGAAGAAATGAGTAAGATAGACAAAGGGCATCAGATGCCACATCACACTTCAAACCTAGTGGATGAATGGAGTATCATGCACTTTAATCCAGTAATACCACATGGGAGGCCAGGCTTAAGAAAATAATTGACAAAACTTTTGATAAAACTTCTGTGTTTGACAGCATTTACAGCCGTACGAAATATATTGGGCTTCCCCGGTGGCTCAGTGGGTAAAGAATCTGCCTGCAATGCAGGAGACACAGGTTTGACCCCTGGGTTGGGTAGATCCCCTGGAGGAGGGCGTGGCAACCCCTCCAGTGTTCTTGCCTGGAGAGTCCCAGGGACAAGGAGCCTGGTGGGCTGCCATCCATGGGGTTGCAAAGCTTCAGACGTGACTGAGCGACTAAGCAGGCCAAAGTTGTATGAAAAATATTTGAAAATTTGGGCTTAAAAATATTATAGCTCAGAACTGGAACTCTTCAAAATGTCATGGGTAATTAGTGCACTACAGTGTGTTGATGGAAAAGAGGATTGGGAGGGATTGACGAGAAGGTGTTGCAGGAGAACTTTCTGGAGTGATGGAGATGGACTGTACCGTGCTTGCAGAGGTGGTCTCAAGACAATGTCCATTTGCAAAAACTCATCTAATGCTACACTCAAAATGTGTGCGGTTGCTTGTATACGAAGTACACCGTGATAAACCTGATTTAATAGTTACATCTGTTATGGATATCCGTTAACCTTTCAGATGAAGCGCAGACTGCTGGTCAAGACGCTCCGCAGACTGCCCTGTGATTCCTCACCTGCTTGTTTTCCTGCACTCCTGTTAAGGCGTGGTCTATCTTCTTCCCACACTCCACGCCTCCGGTCTAAGGCATAGTCCGTTTTCTGCCTTTATTCCACGCCTCCCTCTTCTCTTGTGTGTCGATCCACGCTCTTGTCCAGGCTCAGACTGCCTCTTTTAAAACGGTTCAAATCTTCTCTGCTCCAAAAGAAACCCTCTTCTGATCACTCAGCACAGAAAGATCATTGCTTCTTTTACTCTCTTATTTTTTGTCTATACCAATTATTTGGCATTTGAAAACGTACTGCTTTGTGATAGTTCTTTTATTGTCTTGCATTATTTTAACTTCTCTGTGGATTTCCCCCTTTTCATGTGTGCATGCCCTATTGTCCTGAAAAAGATAAATTTTCTAGAGGACTCCAAGAATGCATTATACATTTACATCTTTCCCAGTGTCTAGTATTATGTGATACACAGAGTTGGCAGTCAATAAATATTTGTTGAATGAAGGATAAGATAATAAATCATGTAGACATTTTAAAGAGAAGAAACTGGGGATTTCAAAGCAGGAGAGAAAAGGATTTGCTTCACCAGGAAGAACTGGTAGAATAGACTCATCCAAAGGATGCATTAAATTAACAGGAGGCATGAGTCATTTATAATCATGTTTTGTGATGTATACAAAATATACATTATATTTAAATCAGCATAATTTATAAAACACATCCACAGAACCTACGGCACTTCTAAAAACAGCCTTTAATTAGGATACAGCAATTTTAAACTCTAGTGATTTCCTGAATTTATTCCCATGGATTTATTGCTAGAAATACTGACATGGTCCCAGGAGGCAATATCTCGAGCTATAGATGGCGTTCTTCTTGTCATCTTCTCTCCTTGCCTCAGTATCACCAGGCTAACAAGCATGTCTGCAGCTCTAGGTAAAATGGATACGCTGCAAACTGGAGGGATGAATTCAACCATAACATATGCTACACATTCATTATGCACAGCTTGTTATATTCTGATTTCTGATCTGCCATTTTTCCCCAAAGGAATATAGACTTTCAGTGTGGTAAAAAATAATATGGCTATTTTATTTTAAAGGGCAGCCTATTTATATAAAATGAGGCCCCCAATGAACGCATCCATAAGTCATCTATGATCTTTCTTTTACTTACTCACTGGATGAATGTGTTTATGACACATAAGTCTTTATGGCATAGGATTTATTTTATCACAGAGAAAGAGAGTACCTGTCCAGAAACCAGATGACCACATATCCTCTTCACTTGCACTAATGAGGGCTCTGCTCAGCAATTTACTTTGTTGCCTAGCAGCAAAGAAGGCTGTACATTTTATCACTGTTGTCCACACCTATCAAACTAACCTCCAATTTGATGACTACCACAGTGAGATATATATACATATAAATAAATATATGTATATATGGCAGATCTTCTCAGGGACTAAAATTGTCCATCTTTTAGAAGGCACAAGCTCTATAATGGATGAGTGCTGTAGACAAGAAACCAGTTTATAAGTTTATTCCTAAATGAAAGAGTAATTTGTCTTTATTGGAGGAATAGGACATTACCATTTAATGGATGAGTTGTAAGCATCAAAAGAGATTGTGTAAATATATTTGTGATTCAGGCACATAAGCACTGTTCTGATATTGCCACAGAGAAAACAAACTCTAATGTATTCAGTCCATCAGACCATACCTTGATTTGGAAAATTCAGAGGCCTGTCATGAAGCTTCAGCCTGTTGTCTTGAGTTATGAATTACCCTTAAATTCATGTCACTATTTCTGCTGTTGGAAGCACCTGATTTCATAACATTTTTGAGCCCAGGAGTCAATCAAGGCAGTCTAGCTGTTACTTCTATCAGAGATGAGGGCTTAAAATATCCCCTGGGACATGTCTCTTGGTTTCCCACTGAATCTCAAGTTGAACATGCAGTCTATTTCACCCTCTCATGTTTAGGTATCATGGAAGCTAGCAGTGTGTTTTTCACCATTTTGCTTTGCAGTCTTCTGTTGATTTTCACTAATAGAGCTTGTTTACCCACTAAAGCATTTGAATGTTACTTATGCCAAGTAATAAAATGGTTTTGCTCAACTGTGTTCTGATTTGTCTTAGTCAAGGCTCTTTAGAATCCAAAGCAAACAAATCCACCCCAGCTAGCCTCAGTAAAGAGGGCTCTCTTAAAGGGAAATGTCGGGTGTCCGGTCATTTCATGGCTACATGTGAATTCAGGGCTGAGACCAAGAGCCAACACTCCCAGTTATCTCAGGAACATATAACCCCTCTTCTCTCTGGCTCTCTCTGCTTCCCTCTTATCTGTCTCCTCTCCCCTTTTGTCAGCTTCTTCCCTTGTTTTACCCATGACCCAGTGAGATACACAGCTCCAACTGTGTCATGACCCCTGCCTTACTACAGTCTCTATTGCTAAGTTGAAACTCTTCTCCAAGAATCTGGCTGGTCTACCTGCTCCATGGGAAGGCTACCTCTGTGAGGCAGTTTCCAAGGCCCATGGATAGAGTGGGTCCTCTAGAAGGGGCCCTAAGAAGCTCACGCCATGAAACCCAACAAATCCTGAGCTCTGACTTCATGATATTGCCTTGCAATTACTTCTTCAAGCTGCTTTGGAAATAGGAGCAATTATATTACATGCCTGAACTCTTGAATAAGCACCCAGCTGCCATTGATTTACAGCTTTTCAGTTCTGCAGAAACTATACAACTGAAGCAGTTTCTGGAAGTTTCTAGGTCAGGACTGTCAATCTGTATGTTCTCTGCTTCAAATCACCAGTACCTGAATTCTCTTTCTTGGCCACATTTGGAAGTCAAATACTTTAACCGTTAATGACACTGCATTACACCTGGAAGGGCAGGGCTTGGACCTGTCAAATCTACCACAAACTAGGACTCTAGTTCCTGAGTGCAAATTTTGTTAAGGTCTCTTGGCAGAAGGTAGGTGACAAGGATTGCTTCTACTACTTTCAGCAAATATATACAGGTAAAATGAAGCCTGTGGATCTGGTTGGGAGAATATAGGTCAGGTACAAAGACCAGACACTGGGTCCTTGCTAGTCTGGTAAGAGATAGTTAAAGAGGGATCACTGGCAAACTCAGGAATGGATCCAGTCCCGAATGAACATGTTTCTATCATGCTATATCATAGTTCATGAATCTGTTTCCCTAAAAAGATCCTTGAAGGCATAAATGGTAGACCAGTTGTCTATGGATTCCAGGATCCCTCACAGTACCTGGCACACAGTAGGTAGGCAGTGATGTGTGTTGGTGGAAAATGGATGGATTGTGTAAGGTAACTTCTTTGCTGACATGACTATGGGCATCCTTAAAAGCCAGTTTTTCTTTTTCTTTTTTTTGTACCTTCCCGTATGTGTAAGAATATTGAGCTGATTAATCATCCTAATTAAAATTTAAACGTATTTTCCAATCTTAGGCAATTTCAGGAAGTGTTTTTTTTCATTGTCAGCCTTCAAAAAAACTGCTTTCATTTTACATTGTCTAGTGATAGCATTTTATTGTGAGTTAAAGAAATACATCTTCCTGAGTGTTTAGACCTCTAACATTTAGAAACTGTTCCCTGCCATATTCGCCTACTTAAACCTTTCTGCACCATTTACTCCCATAAGTCATTTTATCATTTTTTCTGTTCCTTCTGATCAGAGACAACTGTCTGCACAATGGTGTCTGTAGTCAAGTCCTGCCCTTCTGAAGTCCCTGTGTAGACCCTGCCTCCTACTCCCCAGATGGCTGAATTTCATATATCTTTGCCTTAAAAACTTATTGCCATTTTTAAAACAAAATAAAGCATGTTTATTACAGATATTTTAGGGGGGAAAAGATGAGCAGAAATAAAATAATTAATGAGCCATAGTTACCATCACCCATAGATCACTATTTTTTCCAGCCTGCTTTCTATGCCCATAGGATTCTTATTTTACTTTAATTTTCAGTTATTTTATCATTATTATTATTTTTTGGCTGCGCAGGCTCTCTGCTGTGCGCCAGCTTTCTCTAGTTGGGGAGAGTGGGGCTGCTCTCTAGCGCCCCTCTGTGGGAGCTTCTTTTCTTGCAGCTCATAGGCTCTAGACCGCGGTCTTAGGTGCCCTGTGGCGTGTGAGATCTTGGTTTCAGGACCAGAGATCAAACCTCGTACCCTGAATTGGCAGGCAGATTCTTGACCACTGGGCCACCAGGAGCGTCCCTTATTCTTATTTTAAATAAACGCAAGATAACATTTCTTTACATGTGCCCCCAAATACCTGTTGCTGTTCAGTCACTGCAGCGTCTGATTCTTCGTGGCCCTGCAGACTGCACACGCCAGGCTTCCTTGTCTTCCACCATCTCCCAGAGTTCGCTCAAACTCATGTCCCTTGAGTCGGTGATGCCATCCAACCATCTCATCCTCTGTTGCGCTTTACTCCTCCTGCCCTCAATCTTTCCCAGCATCGGGTCTTTTTCAATGAGTTGGCTCTTCGCATCAGGTGGCCAAAGGGTTGGAGCTTCAGCCTCAGCATCACTCTTTCTAATGAATATTCAGCGTTAATTTCCTTTAGGATTGATTGGTTTGATCTCCTTGCAGGACTCTCAAAAATCTTTGCAGCACCACAGTTTGAAAGCATCAGTTCTTCAGCACTCAGCCTTCTTTACGGTCCAACTCTCACATCCATACATGACTACTGGAGAAACCATAGCTTTGACTAGATGGACCTTCGTGGGCAAAGTAATGTCTCTGATTTCCAATACATGGTCTAGGTTTCTCATAGATTTTCTTCTAAGGAACAAGCGTCTTTTAATCTCGTGCCTTTGGTCCCCATGCACACTGATTCTGGAGCCACAAAACCAAATTCCCAAATCCCAGCAGCATAAACTTGCTGAGTTTGGTGAGTGGCACACCCCACTAAACTTGCAAACCATCTGTGATGGTTAGATATGCCATTCACCTTAATTTTATGATTTAAGTCACATTCCGTCACATTAAAATACTATGGCAGTTTTTGACCTGCTTGGTTTATTTTCTGGATTCGGTTAGCATGAACACAGAAGTTAATTGACAGCGTTCTGACTCCCTGGGTGTGGGCAATAATAAAGATGTTAGAAAGGAAGAACATCTTCTGTTTCCAGCAGTGCCAGAAGATTAGATGCCCTGAACAGCCCTCTTGACAGAAACAAGTTAAATACTAAATACTTTAAAAAATCTTATAAATTCATTGTTAAGCTGGCATGAAAGTAAGTTCTTCTCAGACATGAGAACCGGAATAAATGTAAAATCTTGGGTGCGGAGGAGCACCCAGGCTGGCTTTTGGACTGAAACCTTGTACTTGTGTTTTGGCAGAGGTGGATGAAGGGAACAGACTGGAGCTAGGCAAGTGTCAAGAGGAGATGTCAAATCAGCCAGGACTTTGAAAGGCTATACTCTTAAGGTGATGGAAAATGAGACGTGAAGCCCACCAGATAGAAGGAGGCAGCAGGGGGTTTGCCTGCCTTGAATTTGGCGGCGTTGGGAACGAGAAAACAACGTGTCCTACTTACCCTGATAATTTATAACTACAAACCAGCCCACAGCTGGGCTTCGGAGACAAGAAAGCAGTAGAGAGGGAGGAGAACAGAGAAATGAGATACAAATAGGAGAATAAGATTCTGAGAGTAAATTCAAGTATGAAAGTAGTGAAAGTGTTACTTGCTCAGTCGTGTCTGACTCTTCGCTACGCCGTGGACTATAGCATGCCAGGCTCTACTGTCCATGGGATCTCCCAGGCAAGGGCGCTAGAGGTTCTTGCCATGCACTGACCTGAATCAGCCATGGATTCACGTGTGTTCCCCATCCTGATCCCCCCACCTCCCTCCCAACTCCTACTACCACTACAATATTGTGAAGTAATTAGCCTCCAACTAACAAAAATAATTGGGAAAAAAGAGTACTAGAGTGGGGAGACAGTCCCTTCTCCAGGGCATCTTCCTGACCCTAGGATCGAACCTGGGTCTCCTACATTGCCGGCAGATTCTCTACTATCTGAGCCAGCAAGGAAGCCCAAGTAGAAGTGTACATTGTAGAATTTTTCTCAACTGACATCTTTTCAGTAGAATACCTCTCAGTTCTTAGTAACCAAAATCATACAACTTATATACCTTTGAATACATCTTTTTTTATCAGCCAGTGGTTATACAGATGCAATGTCTAATTACATTCCAGATTAATCTATTTATAACAGAATGATGTGCTGGAAAGTTATCAGGTTACATTCCAAATACAATGGATAAATCACATGAAGATTTTTTTTAAAAAGCATGCAGTGTTCCAACCAAGGGTGATGCTGGTTCTGAGCAAAATATCACAGCTTTACACTCAATGGAATTGCCCTTTGCTCTTGTGTACTTGTCTGAAGCACATTTCCAAAGTGTTTGTTTAGCCCACATTTTGGACTAGTGATGAATGAGTTACACACACACACACACACACAGACACACACTCTCCAAAAAAGCATTAAAGAAAAGCATGGACTGTGAAAAAAACAAATGCAAATAACAGTTTGAGCCAAGCTCCATTTTACAAATTTTTTCATCCCTATACATTGCTCACCTCCTTTGAAAATTTCTCATGGCTTTCTTGTGCAGGAGCTTCTTCAGCAGTTCCAAATGATAGAGGATTTCTATCAGTTTCTGTGTTGAATAGTTTACCTGAAAAGACTAGTTTTCAACCCACTAATGTATATCAGTATTTTCTACAATTTGGGAGCATTCTTCCTATGGTTCTCCCTTCTAAGTGTTCACATTAGGAGGTTTTTCGCTCATTTGGAATTAATTTTTTGCAGGTCATTGTCTTGTTTCATCAGAAAATTTTTACAGTATTTTTTTCTAACAAATTTATTTCTTGCAGTTACTCGCTTTGCAATATTGGACACATAGGGGCTTCCCTGGTGGTTCAGTGGCATAGGATCCAGCTGCTAGTGAGTTTGGGGTTGGGAAGCATTCCTGGAGAAGGAAATGGCAACCCACTCCAGTATTCTTGCCCAGGAAATCCCATGGACAGAGTCTATGGTCCTTGAGGTCACAAGGGTCCAACATGACTTAGTGACTAAACCGCCACCACTACCACGTGTATCAGAAAGATATACCGAACCAAAAGATAGAATAAAGATATATTAGCTAACAGTCAAAGGAAAACTAGGGCAGCTATCTTAATGATAGACAAAACAATGGATGAAAGAAGAAATAAAGAAAACCACAAAATAACACTAAAAATTTTAATTCATCCTATAGTTAAAGCAAATCTAAGACAGGCACAAATAACATAGTTTCAAAATATGTAAATCAAAAGTTGACATAACTACAAAGAACAATTGACAAACCTATTACAATAGTAATCTCTAAAATACTCAGATCAAGTAGAGAAAAATTAGTAAGCACATAGTAATAAATTAGCAGTTTAACAATGAACAATTAAGTTTGATCTAATGGACATTTAAAAACAGTACATTTAACAGTTTGAAAATACACATTCTGCATACTAATGTACAGCCCACATGAAGCATTTATAAAAACTGAATTCTTGCTAGAACAAGAGGCAGCTCAACAATTTGTAATTACTCTCTGACCATCACAAAATTAATTTTTGGAGTAGGAAAGGCAAAAATCATAGGGGAAAAAGTAGGTAAGTATTGGCTACATTAATATTAAGAATTAATGTTCACTGAAATGCATCAAAAAGAGAGTGAAAAAGCAAGTCAGGGAAAGAAATCTGCAAGATGTCTAACTCAAAGGATTATGTGAAGAACTCCCAGAAATCAACAGGGAAAAAAAGGAAGCAACCCATAAGAAAGTGAGGAAAGCTACTATCAGAAGAGCATTCCAAATGTTCCTTAAACGTGTGAGAAGAGGCTCAAACTCAGTAACTGGGAAATGTGAATTAAAACCACAATGAAGTAGAATTTCATAGCCCCTGGAAGGGATGGGTGAAAAGCTAAGAAGTTGGTCAATACCAATGCAGACAGCAGATCAGACAGGATTTCTTGCCCACCGCTGGTGTGAAACAATATGCTATTTGGGAATGCATATGTAGGTAGAATGGCTTCTCTGGTGTCTCAAGTGGTAAAGAATCCACCTGCAATGCAGGAGACCTGGGTTCGATCCCTTGGTAAGGAAGATTCTCTGGAGAAGGAAATGGCCATCTAGTATTCTTGCCTGGAGAATCCTATAGACAGAGGAACCAGTCCATGGGGTTGCAAAGAGCCAGACACAACTGAGAGCCTCAGCACTCGTGCACACACATCTAGGGAGAAACACTATGAAGAGTGGCAAGGGAAGGAGTGATACAAGATTCAGAATGGCAGTCATTTGTCAGGGGAAAGAGAAGGGAGGGTCATGGCTATCATTTATTAAACTACACACGTATCATAAAGAGAAGGGAGGGTCAGGCTATCATTTATTAAACTACACACGTATCATAAAGAGAAGGGAGGGTCAGGCTATCATTTATTAAACTACACACGTATCATAAAGAGAAGGGAGGGTCAGGCTATCATTTATTAAACTACACACGTATCATAAAGAGAAGGGAGGGTCAGGCTATCATTAATAAACCTCATGTATCATTTATACATTTTTTTTTTTAGGGGTGCTGATGTTTCACAATTAAGAAAAATACGAATGATGTTAAAGGCTGGAATCAGCTAATACCAAAAGTCATTCTGATACTTGGTAGGTTTTATGTTATGGTTGACAGAAAGGCATTATGCTGTTAATTTGTCTCTCATCTTCTCTGAGCTTTTTCTAATGGTTTTTAGTATTGGGCCCGAGCTTTAGTCAATTAAGCCAACCCTGCACATTAAATTTCAAGACGTGTGTTGCCTATTGATCACAGATGCAAAGCACCTTGTTCACTGCAGAACTTCTCAGGACAGAAGGGCCATGAAACTGAGACTATTTAAACTAACAACCCTAATGTGGAATAGTATGGTCGGATATTACTTAAATCTCTCCATCTCTCTTTTCCTTAAGATTTTTAAAATGTGGGCCATTTCTAAAGTCTTTACTGAGTTTGTTACAATATTGCTTCTGCTTTACTTTGGTTTTTTGGCCCCGAGGCGTGTGGGATCTTAACTCCTCTACCAGGGAGTGAACCCGCACACCCTGCATTAGAACAGGGATCAAACCAGGCAGTGAACCCGTATCCTCTGCATTAGATCTACTGGACTGCCAGGGAAGTCCCTCAATTTTCTTTAGTAGCATTGTTGTTTTTTAGATCAGAATCTTCAGTTTTATCTGACATGACTTTTCCTATAAAATCATGCTGCTCATGTATTCTGGTGTGTTTATGAGCTTTCTAGATTATTGTAACGTATTAATTTTAAAACTATTTTAAGATGATTTCAATCATTTTAGAAGCCTTAAGATCAAACCATTTCTCTTTTACTCGTAATGATTATCCCTTATTAAACCCATATCTAGTCAAGCCTAAGGTTTTGTAAAGATCCTGTAGTAATTTATTAAGTCAACCACCAAAGGCTTCCTTTACTTTGTTCTAATGAATCACCTCAAATATCTGTCTACACCTCCAGACTTCTAGGACCATTTGTCTCTTCTTTGAATTAAATCTATACTGTCTGACTTTATATTTATATATAGATTGGGGGGTTGACTGTATAGAAGTAGATGCTGAGAGCAGGCAACAGTGTACAGTTTTATTCTTGGATCTCACCCCAGGATCTCTGGAGGAAGGAAGGCATGTCTTCCTTTTCCTTAATTTCTTATCTTGAACTCTATCTTCAATTTCATTTTTCCTCCCTTCTGAAGGAATTTTCTTCTATAATAATGCCCTCCTATTTCATATCTCCCTTGATCTCCTTCTGGAGAGGAAAAAAGTACTTACTTCTCAAATATTGACATATCACTTTTCTCAAAAACCAAATAATAAAAACCTCCTGTGACACCAATGAACCATTCAACTCCAGTTCATTCCATCTTCCCTTTGGTTCAGTAGCAAACCCTCTGAATTATTGTAAGCTTCACATCCCTCCCTTCTTGATTCTTGGGGCACAGCCCTCCTGGCATCTCTCAGATCTCATCTCTTTGTTTCTCCAGCTGGCCTGCCCCCGCGCTGGCCTTCCCCCGCGCTGGCCTTCCCCCGCGCAGGCCTTCCCCCGTGCTGGCCTGCCCCCCGCGCTGGCCTTCCCCCGCGCTGGCCTCCCCCCCCGAGCTGGCCTGCCCCCACGCTGGCCTTCCCCCACGCTGGCCTCCTAACTGCTACTCACTGCTAAGTGTGCCCCTGTTTCCGCTTTAGCTTTTGGTCCTCCCTCTGTCTTGACGCTCTTCCCCATATATTCATAGGATTTCCTTCACATATCTGCTCAGGGGACATATTAAAAAAAAAATAAAATAGTGCCCCCCTTCACCCCAGCCTTTTTGGATGGTACAGTATTTTTTTTTTTTTTTAGGAATCTCCATACTGTTTTCTACATAGGTGCACCATTTTCTCTTCCTACCAATAATACACAAAATTCCAATTTCTCCACATTCTTGTCAAATGCTTATTTTCTGTCTTGTTTTATGTTCTTAGTGGCCATCCTAATAAGTGCGAAGTGATGTCTCGCTGTGGTTTTGATTTACATTTCTCTAATGATCAGTGATGTTGAGTGTCTTTTCATGCTTGTTGACCATTTGTGTGTCTTCTTTGGAGAAATAGGCGTCCCTGATAGCTCAGTTGGTAAAGAATCTGCCTGCAATGCAGGAGACCCTGGTTTGATTCCTGGGCGGGGAAGATCCACCTGAGAAGGGACAGGCTTACTCACTCCAATATTCTTGGGCTTCCCTTGTGGCTCAGCTGGTAAAGAATCTGCCTGCAGTGTGGGAGACCTGGGTTCGATCCCTGGGTTGGGAAGATCCCCTGGAGAAGGGAAAGGCTACTCACTCCAGTATTCTGGCCTGGAGAATTCCATGGGCTGTATAGTCCATGGGGTCACAAACAGTTGGACATGACTAAGTGACTTTCACTTTCACTTCACTTTGGAGAAATATACTTTCAAGTCTTTTGCCCATTTTCAAACTGAATTATTTGTTTTGCGGTTGTTGTAGGAGTTTTTAAATATATTCTGGATATGACTCCTTGTCAAGTATATGGTTTGCAATTATCTTCTCACATTCTGCTTCTTCACTCTGCTGTAGGCTGCTATTTTGCTCTGTTGTCTGTTTTCTTTGCTGTCTAGAGTTTGCTTCTGTTTATGACTTCATCACGCTTCAGTTGGGTTTCTAATTTAGATGTGTTTCTCGCTTTCATTTGCCCACCTCGTGAAGCCTGGCATTACCACATCTTCCCTTCTTCTTTACCTTCTACAGTGTTTAACATAAGATTATAAGATTATAAGAGGAAACTCAATAGTTAAGTTACCAACTTAACATTGTCACATCAAGGACTTCCGTTGCAGTGCAGTGGTTAAAACTCTGAGCTTTCGATGCAGGGAGCATGAGTTCAATCCCTGGTCAGGGAACTAAGGTCCTGCAGGCCATGAGGCAAAAAAAAAAAAAAAAAAAAGAAAAGAAAAGAGAGAGAGAAAATAAACTATCATATCATCACTTCCAGTTTTGACTTCGTATCAAGTGCCCAGGTCCACGTGTCCAAATGCTTTCTGAACCTCTCAAAACTGCCTCATTGCTAACATTTCAGGTCTTACAAATGTTCTTTATTTCGCTATCTTTTTATCTAACCAATAATCAACTCCTCTCTGTTTCTTCTGGACAATGAGTCTGAAATTGAACATATCTTTTCCTAGATTGGGAAGATCCCCAGAGGAGGGCATGGCAACCCATACCAGTATTCTCACCTGGAGAATCCCACGGACAGTGGAGCCTGGCAGGCTACAGTCCATGGGGTTGCAAAGAGTTAGACACGACTGAGCGACTTTCTCTTTTCCATTCACAGGGTTGGTGTGAGGCATAACTAACCAACACAGCCCCTCCCAGCACTGTGTCCCATTCTGCTCTCAGCTGTGTTTTCAAACAACACAAAGGTAAACCCATTGTTGTCTTATTCAAGAGCCTATGGTGATTCCAGGAGCCTCTCAGAATATTGAAACTTTCCCTTGAGTTTTTATTTTGCCCCATGAAGGTAAGAAATATGATTTAAACTCACGATCTCCAAAATCGTCCCTTCACCTTGACCAAATGGTGTCCTTCCTTCGTCTCCAGGATGCCTCCTCGTTCCTACTTCTGTATTCTCAAAGTCCTGGAAGACTTTCCCCCCTGACTTAAACATTTCAAGTCTTTCCCTTCTCTCAAATCCTAACTCAAAGATGCTCTTCAATCTTTTCTGACAACTAACCAAAATCATCTTTGGCTTAACCTTTGAATTTCCTTAGCACCTTGGAAGGTTTTAACACATCAGGTTAACACTTTCACTGCAAGTGTGTGGGCTAAGTCATTTCAGTCCTGTCGGACTCTGTGAGATCCTCTGGACTATAGCCTACCAGGCTCCTCTGTCCATGGGATTCTCCAGGCAAGAATACTGGAGTGGATTGCCATGCCCTCCTCCAGGGTATCTTCCAGACCCAGGGATCAAACTCACATCTCTTATGTCTCCTGCATTAGCAGTTGGGCTCTTAACCACTAGTGCCACCTGGGAAACCTAATACTTTCATTAATATAACAGTATTTTCCTTTGGAATATAAATATTTTGTACTTTGAGCTATAAGGACCAACAAAATCAAAGTAATTTTTAAAATCCTGAGTTATAGATTTTGAAAAAATCAAGATACAATGATTTTTTTTTTCCCTCCACCATAGCTGCTCCAAAAAAAAAAAAAAAATCCAAACAACTAACTTTGTACTAACCTTAGGCCATATCTCCATAGACCTAAAACCCATTGATTTAAAAGCCATGGACCGGTGCTCTTTGAATAAATTTTCAAAGTTATTAGCTATCCCAAATAGTCATGATCTGAGTAACTGTGGAGTGCTAGACACACAAACAATTTTCTGGGTGAGGAAGTTCATTATGAATCTTTGTCACTGACTCAATCTGCGATCTTGGGCCATTCACTTAACTTCTTGATATCTACCTCTCTATTTGCAAATGGGGATAAGATTGGGGTACCAGAGGTACTGCTTTTAGGAGCTTTTAGCGTATGATAGATGAGACGTGAATTATGGCATTAGGTTACAGCAATATATTTCCCTTTACTCTCTTTGAGGGAAAAAAAAGAAAATAGGAGATGTTTATTTATAGATAATGCATCTTATTCTGTAAAAAGAGTTTTAAGTCAGCATTCAAAATATATGATTAAAAATTTAAGTTAAAAAAGCATAAATGGACAGCAAGTAGTTGAAAAAGTAAGAGCAAAGGAGAAAAAATAAGATGATGAAAAACAAGAGTGGAATGAATAGACAGAAAGGATGTCTTGAGATGCAATCCACTTGCTACAGATGGACTGCAAATCTGACTCTGCGATTTCTAGCAGCCAGCTTAGGAGAGCATGATCGGTTAAATGATTCACGACGTCCATACATAAAAACAAACCAACTGCTTCAAAGCATAACTATTCTTGGGACTAAGATCAGAGGGAAATTTTTCTGTTCTAAACTATGACAGCCAAGTGATTAAGAGAAGCAGGCACGACTGTTGAATAAGCGACATAAGAGTCTCCACAGTGATATTTTTGAGATTTTTTTTTCAGTATTTTTTTTTCTCCATTCTAATTTTCAATAACAAAAATTTGACAGTAAGATTATACTGGTCAAAACCTTGGCTAGGCTAAAAAAGATAATTTTTAGGGGAAGCCTGAAAGGGAAAACAAAGGGATGGCAAAGACATACATCTAGGAGAAACAAGCCGAGAGGACAGAAATGACAAGTTTTCAGGGCAAAGCAAGGGTGAAATAGGAAGTCTGAAGCCGTCTGGACCAAGTAGTTTGGTGCCAAAGCCCTGAAGCAGCAGACCTTCATTCAAAGTAAGGAGAATGAGCTTGTACTTGGGACAAGGTCGCAATATAGTTATAACAGATGAATTATTTTAATAGCTACATTTCATAAAATCTCTCCTCTGATTTCATTTCATTTACACTATTTCTAGGGAAAAATGATTTATTTATTTATCCTGTAATTAGCCTGAAAGGATTTCTACATTGAGGCTACAATTAGCTTTGATCATTAGTTCATTACGAAGGAACTAAAGGCAATAGAAAAAAGACCAAATGGCAAGAACAGGCAATTCAAAAAAGATGAAATTTGTATTTGCATGGCCTTTTGCATGGCTAACATGCATAAAATAGTCTTTCAGTTTTACTAGAAATATGAATTACCAAAGCACATGAAAGCATCAGTGATATACCAGTGTCATCTATCAATTAAAATTACACAGTAATTTTTATTTTAAATGATTTCTTGTTGTTGTTCAGTCACTCAGTCATGTCCGACTCTTTTCAACCACATGAACTGCAGCAAGCCAGGCTTCCCTCTCCTTCACCATCTCCCAGAGCTTGCTCACACTCATGTTCATTGAGTCAGTGATGGCTTCCAAACATATTGTTCTCTGTTGTCCCCTTCTCCTCTTGCCTTTAATCTTTCCCAGCACCAGAGTGTTTTCTAATGAGTCAGCTCTTTGAATCAGGTGGCCAAACATTGGAGCTTCAGCTTCAGCATCAGTCCTTCCAATGAACATTCAGGATATATTTCCTTTAGGATTGACTGGTTTGACCTCCTTGCTGTCCAAGGGACCCTCAAGAGTCTTCTCCAGCACCACAGTTTGAAAATATCAATTCTTTGGCACTCAACCTTCTTTATGGTCCAACTCTCACATCCATACATGACTACTGGAAAAAGCAAGATTTGACTAGATGGACCTTTGTTGGCAAAGTAATATCTCTGCTTTTTAATATGCTGTCTAGGCTTGTCATAACTTTTCTCCCAAAGAGCAAGTGTCTTTTAATTTCATGGCTGCAGTCACCATCTGCAGTGATTTTGAAGCTCCCCCCCCAAATAAAAATCTCTCACTGTTTCTACTGTTTCCCCATCTATTTGCCTGAAGTAATGGGGAATCCCATGGACAGAGAAGCCTGGAGGGCTGTAATCAGCCAGGCTAAATGGAGTCACAAAATGATCTGGCTCAACTTAGCGACTAAAGAGCAGCATTTTGAATGATAACTCACAGTATTGCTCCCTCATATTCTACTGGTGTGTAAACAGACACAACTTTTATAGAGTAGTTTGGTAATATATATGAAAATCTTAAAATCAACATGCATTTTAATTTTAGCAATTCTATTTCCAGGAATTTATTCTTAGGAAATAATTTAGAACAATGTTCACTGCAGTATTTTAAGTGATTCTTAAAAATAGAAAGGCTAAGAAATTACAACAATGAGGAATTTCTTTCCTAAATTATAATTCATCCATAGAAGAGACTACTATGCATTCATAAAAGCTGAAGATATCATAGTAGAATTGTTGTCCTGGTAAGATGTTCAGGATTATTATTTTGCATTAAAATAAAGTTGTATTAAGATATACTGTAAAGCTATAGCAATGATGATAGTGTGATAATGGTGTAAGTTCAGACAAATATTGGGTAGGCCAAACAGTTCATTCAAGTTTTTCATAACATTTTATGAAAAAACCCAAATGAACTTTTTGACCAATCCAATAGATGGGAGAAATGAACTAGAGATACCAGAAATAGGTTCACTTATAGACAGTCAATTGATTTTCAATAAAGATGTAAAGCATTTGAAAGGAAGAAGAAAACCCTTTCAATAACTGACGCTAGAACTAGGTGTCCTTATGAAAACAGAACTGTACCTTAGTCCTTTCCTCCCACCACACACCGAAATAACTCAAGATGGATGATAGACTTAAATAGAAAGACCAAAGCTATAAAGATTCTAGAAGAAAACATAAGAGACTATCTGCAATTTTGAGAGAGATTAATTAACTTAATCTTAGTTAAGTCACAGCAGGAACTAACTATAACACTGATAAATTGGACTTAATCAAAATGGCTTATCATAGAAGTACATCATTAAGAAAATGAAAAAGTGTACCATGGACTGGGATTAAATATTTGCAATCTATATATCTGACAGAACACTTGTATCCCGAGTATATAAATAATGCCAAAAAGTCAATATTGAAAAAGTGCCTAATTTTTAAAGAATGAGCAAAAGACTTGAGCAGATACTTCACAAAAATTACACAAATGGCCAATAAACTTGAAAATGTGCTCTATAACATTAAACATTGGAGAAATACAGATTAAAATCACAAGATGGTGGTGGTGGTTTAGTCGCTAGGTCGTGTCTGGCTCTTTGCAACCCCATGGACTGTAGCCGCCAGGCTCCTCTGTCCATGGGATTCTCCAGGCAAGAATACTGGAGTGGGTTGCTGTTTCCTTCTCCAGGGGATCTTCCCAACACAGGAATCAAACCCAGGTCTCCTGCATTGCAGGCAGATGATTTACCGGTGGAGCTATGAGGGCATTCCATCATAACCCATCATAAGATACCACTGCGTATCCACGAGATCGCTAAAATTTTAAAAAGAAGAATTAAATGTTGGTCAATATATGTAGCAACTAAAGTTATAATAAATTGCTGATGTAGGTATAAAATGGTGGGATCACCTTGCAAAATTGTTTGTCAATTTAAAAAATGAAATTGAATGTGTATCTACCCTTGACCCTGCAATTAAACTCCTTAGTTTTTAACCCAAGAGAAATGAAAGCATCTGTCCACAAAAAGACTTACATGAGTATGTTTATAACAACTTTCTTCATATTAGCTACAAACTAGAATCACTTAATGTTTGTCTACATGTAAATGAATGAACAACTCGTGGTATATTCATACAATAGAATAATAGCCAACAAAAGGAAGGCATGAATTATGGATACATTTAACAACATGGATGAATTCAGGCAATCCTACTAAGTAAAAAAAATTAGATGGAGAAGAGTGTATACTTTTTGATTCCATTTATTTGAAGTATCTGAACAAACAAAAATATGGTGGAAAAAACAAACAAACAAACAGTAGTTACCTTTCATGAAGTGGATGAGGCTGAACTCGAAAGAGGCATGAGAAACATTTTTGGACAGAAACAAATCTTCCTTGATTGGTAATAGTTACATAAGAGTGTATGTTTGTCAAACTCATCAAATGTACACCTAAAATTTGTACATTTTAGTTTTTCTTTCATGTGTTCCTTGGCTTGTAGCTATGTAACTCCCATCTCTGCATGTCACTTCAAATGGCCTCTTTCTCTATATGTGTGTTTCAAATTTCCCTCTCCTTTTTCTTATAAGTATGCAGTTATTGTATTTGTAGCTCACACTTAATCCAGAATGGTCTTACCTGGAGATCTTTAACTTAATTACATCTTCTTGCTTGCTCAGTCATGTCTGACTGTTTGCAAGTCTTTGGACTGGAGCCAACCAGGCTCTTCTTTCCTGGGGATTTTTTTCAGGCAAGAATAGTGGAGTGGGTTGCCATTTCCTTCTCCAGGGGATCTTCCCAACCCAGGGATTGGACTGGCATCTCCTGTGTCTCCTGCATTGCAGGTTGATTCTTTACCTGCTGAGCCATTGGGGAAGCCCACATCTGCCAAGACTCTACTTCCAAATTACGTCACATTCACAGGTTCGGAAGATTAGAACTTGAAATTATCTATTTGCAGGACACCATTCAACCCAGGTGGCTTTGGTCGTATAATACTTGGACATTCTGCACTGAATTGGTATCTGTATGCAGAGTTTCTCTAGCCATAAGAAGGCGGGTATGATGGCCAACTTTTGAGGACATGCACTGGCCCGTTGGTCTGCTCCCGTTGTTCTGGTGGAGCTGCGTACCTACGTACAAGGATAGGGTGGGGCTATATCCTCTCAGTCCAGATAAGGGAGGACCCAGGGGGTCAGACCCATGCTCACGCCCTTCTATGCATCAGCATGCATTGCAGCTTGCCTAGGGTGGTGATAAGGGGTTCCCTCTGGCTAGAGGTCTTCCTTTTCTCCCTGACTGAGTCTTCTGAAATACCAAACAGCATTCAAATGTGCTTTTATGTATTCTCCGTGAGTCTGTGCCTGAATATAAAGGTACACTTCATAGAGATAATCTACGTTTACTCCTAACATTGAGTTAAGTTCTTGACCCAGGAGTGATGAGGAAAAAGTGGCATTCGAGGAAGTTCTGATGTCTGGTACAGGAGGAATCAGAGATTGCAGATGGAACACAGAGGGACCAAGCTGGCAAGGATGAGTCCCAATAAAGGGGCAGAAGCGGGGCTTGAGGAGTAGACTCAGGGCCCAGAAAGACTGCACAGTGTAAAGATGAGAAAAGAATGAAAAAGCAAGCTCAAATCTGTATATCGGGGAGTCATGGAATTGCTGACGAGAAAAGTAAGCTGCAACAATTGAGTTGTCTTCATTTTCATCTTTAGTTGGAGGTTCATTTGTTTTCCACTTATTCTGGCTTCTTGTGGGCACTTCAGCCTGTTAGCGCCTTGCTTAGCGCCGATCACAAGTGGCTGCTGTTGCCAACATGTGACACGTCCAATTTGCAACGCTGCCGGCTCGTCCCTGTGAGCTCTGCCAGGTCCTTGCTGTAGCTCCCTCTTCCTCTTCTGTTTGTTTTCCCGTGCTTATTAGCGAGTTGTTTTGCAGCGTGTTGCCCAAGCCTCAGAGTTCCATGCTGTCTTCAGACTCTGCAAAGATCTATGCCTATGCACACTTTGTCTGGTTAAGGTTGATGTGTAAGTGTGTGTTTAATGGGTCACCAAGCTGCAGTGCTTTAATATCCGGAAACACATTTCAGGATTGGTGGCACACATTTTGTAGTATGAATAAAAATGACCCACTCCACCTATTTTCAAGATGCTGCCCTATTTCTTTATTATGTTTGGGAAATAAATCAGACAAGCTGGAGTGAACACTAGTCCAACCAAGTCACTGGGTTTTGTTTCTAAAACCAAACGCAGCAGCGCTCTCAGAGGCTCTGTGTGTGTTTGCGGAGGTACTGATGCTATTTCATTTCACATGATTATGAGTATTCCATGAGCATTTAGGAAAGCTCTTACCAAAGTGGTAAGAACTGATGACCAGTTCACCTCTGAGAAAGCTCAAGTGGCCTGTGGCCACACAGTGGATACTGCCTTTTGGCAGTAATTTCGCCCAATTTCCTCAACAGATCAAAGGTAAGGGAGTCCCAGTTATCAGAGGTGAAACTCACGGAGAATGTTGGCACAGGGTTGCTTTAAAAGGGATTCTTCCCAGATTTCCCTGGTGGTCCAGCGGTTAAGAATTTGCCTGCCAATGCAGGGGACATGGGTTTGATCCCTGGTCCGGGAAGATTCTATATGCCACTGCATATAAGATAAGGGCAATGGGAAGCCCTCACATTCCAGCTAGAGAGTAACCCCTGCTTGCCACAGCTAGAGAAAGCCCATGCAGCAGTGAAGACCCGACACAGCCGCATAAGTGTTTTTTAAGAAAGGAATTCTTCCTCAGGAGGGAGCCACCCGGGGTCAGCATTCAGAAGCTGCGGGCGCAGCTGTGGGAGCAGAGGCAGAGTGGGGCTGGGCCGGGCGGCCAGCGAAGGTGTGCTGGCGTCGCCTGGGGCTGAGAGAGAGGGTGAGACCCCCCACTTTCAACCTCCTGCCCGACCGGAAGGGCGTGAGGCCGTCCCAGTACAGTACCCAGCACACAGGAACTGCCCGCTCATCTTGTCTCCTTGCTTTCCTCCTTACTCTGTACCCCTAACTCACCCCCAGCCCCCAACTCGGGAAAAGGAAAAGACCAGTTGCCGTCAGATGAAAACTGAAGTGAAATTAATATGTTGGACTAGACACTTAATAAAATGGATTTATTGATTTTCATTGGAGGCTAATTACTTTACAACATTGTGGTGGTTTTTGCCATACACTGACATGATGGAGCAGACACTTCTTGTATGCACATGTGTGAGTGTGTGTTTTGTTTCTAATTTTTTTATTTTGAATTGTTTTAGACTCACAGGAAGGTGCAATAGTATGTAGGGTCACTGTATCCCTCAACCAGCTTCTCCCAATGGTGACATCTTATATAGCTAGTGAAACTGAAAATGTTAGCTCTCAGTCATGTCTGACTCTTCGCGACCCCGTGGACTGTAGCCTGTCAGGCTCCTCTGTCCCTGGAATTCTTCAGGCAAGAATACTGGCATGGGTTGCCCTTCCCTTCTCCAGGGGATCTTCCCAATCCAGGGATCGAACCCGGGTCTCCTGCATTGCAGGCAGATTATTTACCTTCTCAGCCACCAAGGAAGCCTTTATAGAAGTAGTACAATATGAGGATCCAAGAAATCGACGTTGGCATAATATGGTTAGCTACAGACTACATTTGGTTTTTCTGAGTTTCACATGTACTCGTGTGTGTGTGTGGTTGTGTGTGTGTGTGTTCAGTCGCTCAGTCGTGTCCGACTTGTTGAGACTCCGTGGACTGTAACCAGCCAGGCTCCTCTGTCCACGGGATTTCCCAGGCAAGAATACTGGAGTGACTTGCCACTTTCTTCTCGAGTGTTTGTATGTGGTTCTGTGCAGTTCACTCTCAGGTATAAATTTGTGTAAGCACCATCATCATCAGAGAACATCAGCACATAGAACTGTTCTAACCCCATAAACAAAACCTTGTATGCTGCACATTGACAGCCACATGCAATCTTCAGCCCATCCTTGTTCCCTAGAAACCTCTAATTTGTTCTCCATTTCTATAGCTTAATCATTTTGAGGATACCACATGAATGACATTATATGGTATGTTACATTATGAAATTGGCTTTTTTCACTAAGCATAATGCCCTTAAGATGCATCCAAATTTTTGTATGTATCAATAGTTTGTTCCTTTTTATTACTGAGTGTGAAAGTGTTAGTTGCTCAGTTGTATCTGACTCTTTGTGACCCCATGGGCTGTAGCCCGCCAGGTTCCTCTGTCCATGGGATTTCCCAGGCAAGAATGCTGGAGTGAGTAGCCACTCCCTTCTCCAGGGGATCTTCCTGACCCAGGGATTGAACCTGAGTCTCCTGAATTTCAGGTGAGTTCTTTACCATCTGAGCTACCAGGGAACATTACTACTCCCTGGTGTTACTACTCAGTATTATTACTGAGTAGTTTTCCATTATATGATTGTTCCAGACTTTGTTTAACCATTCACCTGTCAAAAGATATTTGGGTTGTTTCAGTATTGGGCCATTACAAATTAACTTTCATGTATGCTATAAATATTACGTACAAGTTATTGTATGAACATGGGTTTTCATTTCTCTGGAATAAATGCCTGAAATTTGCCAGGTTGTATGATAAGTGCATATTTAATTTTTTAAGAATATGACGTACTTTTTTCCAGAGTAGTTGTGTCATTTTACATTCCCACCAGTAATGTATAAGAGATCCAGTTTCTCTCCATTGTTGTCAGCATTTGGTGTTATTATTTTTTAGTTTACTTACCCTAACAGGTGTGTAGTAATATCTTGTGGCTTTACTTTGCATTTCCCTAATGGCTAACGATATTGAACATCTTTTTGTGTGCTTCTTTGTTATCCATGCCTACTTTATGATGAAACGTCTATTTATGTCATTCATTCATTTTCTAATTAGATTTTTTTTACTATTGAATTTTGAGATATCTTTATATATTCCAAATATAAGTTATTTGTGAAATATATAGTTTGCAAATATTTTCTCCCAATCAGTAACCTGTTTTCCCACTCTCTTAAAAAGGTATTTCACAGAGCAAAAGATTTTAATTTCAATGAAGTCCATTTTTTTCCTCTTAAAAACTATGTTTTGGATTCATGTCTAAAACTCTTATCTTAGCTCTATGCCCAGGATATTCTTTCTCTTAGGTTAGAGCACTTAAATATGTATTTCATATAAAAGAAGTTGGCAAAGGAAAAGCAGAGGAATAAGCAAAACCTGAGACAAATAGAAAATAGTCAAATTTGTCATCCCACTTCTGGGCATTCACACCAAGGAAACCAGATCTGAAAGAGACACGTGCACCCCAATGTTCATCGCAGCACTGTTTATAATAGCCAGGACATGGAAGCAACCCAGATGCCCATCAGCAGACGAATGGATGAGGAAGCTGTGGTACATATACACCATGGAATATTACTCAGCCATTAAAAAGAATTCATTTGAATCACTTCTAATGAGATGGATGAAACTGGAGCCCATTATACAGAGTGAAGTAAGCCAGAAAGATAAAGACCATTACAGTATACTAACACATATATATGGACTTTAGAAAGATGGTAACGAGAACCCTATATGCAAAACAGAAAAAGAGACTCAGATGTATAGAACAGACTTGTGGACTCTGGGAGAAGGCGAGGGAGGGATGTTTCAAGAGAACAGCATTGAAACATGTATATTATCTAGGGTGAAACAGATCACCAGCCCAGGCTGGGTGCATGAGACAAGTGCTCGGGCCTGGTGCACTGGGAAGACCCAGAGGGATCGGGTGGAGAGGGAGGTGGGAGGGGGGACCAGGATGGGGAATACATGTAAATCCATGGCTAATTCATTTCAATGTATGACAAAAACTACTGTAATGATGTAAAGTAATTAGCCTCCAACTAATAAAAATAAATGGAAAAAAAAAAAAAGAAAATAGTCAAATTTGTCTACTTAATCCAGTGATATCAGTAATTACATAAATGTAGGTAAACTAAACACCCTAATCAAAAGGTAGAGATTGTCAGGCTGGGCAAAGAGGCAAGATCTAACTATATGCTGTTTACAAGAAACACACCTTAGATTCAAAAACATGAGTAGTTTGGAGGTAAAAGGAAGGAAAACATACAGCGTGAAACAGTAACTACAGGAGAGCTAGAGGGGCTTAAAGCGGCTTAAAACAGGCTTTAAGGCAAGAAGTATCACTGAAAGAAAAGGGATATTGATATTTCATAATAATAACAGGATCAGTAAATCAACTGATCAAGAATGATAGGAATTATAGCCATCATCTTCCATAACCTTTGATGGAGAATAATCTGTAAAAATACTTAGTTTGATGCTGCACACCTAAACTGATGTAACATTGTAAATCAGTGGCACTTCAACTAAAAAATTAAAATGAAAAGTTTGCTGTAGAAAATAAATTTACATGCACACCTCACAACAGATCCTCAAAATGTATGAAGTAAAAATTGACAGAACTGAAAGGCGAAATTGGCAATTTAACAGTAATAGTTGGAATTTCAGCAGCCTAATCTCAATAAATGATAGAACAGACAGAAAATCAGCAGGGTTATACAAATCATCAACAACACTATTAACCAACTTAATCTAATTGATATTTATGGAACATCAAAGGACTTCAGGATAAAAATTATTTTCAAGTTCACATGTAGCATTTTCTAGGTTAGACCAAACACTGATACAATACAGAACTAAATTAGAGATTCACAACAGAAACATATCTGGTAAATTTCCAATCTCTTTGGAAATTAAATAACATACTTCTCTGAACAACCTATGGGTCAAAGAAGAAATCAAAAAGAAAAGTAAAAATACTTTAAACTGAATGAAACAAAAGAACACAAATAAAAAATATTGAAAGAATCTAAAGTAGTGCTGGGCAGAAAACTGATAAATATAAATACCTACCTTAAAAACTAGAAAAAGAAGAGCAATCTTAACTAAAAGTAAACAGAAAGAGTATATTTTATAACAAAGCAAATAACAAAGAGTATAGTAGGTATTATTGAAATAGAAAACAAAAAATACTAGAGAAAACTAGTAAAACCAAAAGTTATTAAAGTTATTAAAAAGACAAATTATTGAAACAGAAAATAAAAAATTACTACAGAAAACTAATAAAGCCAAATGTTATTAAGTTATTAAAATAAATTACCAAAACTGATACAAGAAGAACTGGATTATTTGAATAGAGCTATGATAAGCAAAGAAATTAAATTAGTAATTAAAAACTTCCCACATGGTTAAAGGATTATACACCATGATCAAATGGGACTTCTTCCAGTGATGCAAGAATAGTTCAATACCATCAAATCAATCAACTTGATATCCCACGTTAACAAAATAAAAGATAGAAATCACATAACCAGCTCAATAAATTTAGAAAAAGCAGTTGACAAAATTTAACCCTCACTTATAATAACCCCTCCTCCCTAAATGGGTATAGAGGGAATGTAGCTTAACATAATAGAGGCTATGGGGGTTCCCTATAGCTATAGTGGCTCAGTCAGTAAAGAATCTGTCTTCAATGCAGGAGACCTGGGTTTGATCCTGGGTTGGGAAAGGACTGGCTACCCATTCCTGTATTCTTCCCTGAAGAATTCCATGGACAGAGGACCCTGGCCGGCTACAGGGGCATCACATGGCATCACAAAGAGTCAGACATGGCTGAGTGACTAATATTTTCACTTTCATAACAAATTCACAGCTAACTTCATATTCAATGGTGAAATACTGAAAGCTATCCCTCTAAGATCAGAAATAAGATAAGTATGTCCACTCCACTCAGTATTGGAAGTCTTAGAGCAACTAGGCAAGGAGAAAAACCAATGAAACTCCAAATAAATGAACAAACCAAAGCAAACACGCAAACCCACACAGATATAGAGAACACAGTAGCGATTACCAGAGGGGTGGGAAGTAAAGGCAGGATGAGGTGAGTAAAGAGGGTCAACTGCGTGGCAACAGATAGAAACTCAGCTTTTGATGGTGAGCACCTGGTAGTGTATACAGAAGTTGAAATATAGTATTGTACACATTAAACTTATATAAATCAACAAAACAACTAAAACAAAAATAAAGAATCTTCCCATATGGAAAACTACAAAACATTGCTAACATTATAAAGACAGAATTAAATGAAGAGACACTTTGTGTTTTGGTTTGGAAGACTCAATTGTTAAGATGGAGGTTCTCTCCAAATTGACCTATAGAAGCCACACAATTCGTTTCAAAATCCCAGCAGACTTTTATTATAGACATTGCCAACCAGATGGTTGGCTTTGGGTTTTTTTCTTGATGTATTAACATTGCTCGTCTATGTGCTACGTATATGTGTGTGCTAAGTCACTTCAGTCTATAATCTCCAGCATTTCAAATAGAACGCTAATTTAGATGTTGCTATGAAGAAAATTTGGAGATGTATTTAATGTCTTAATCGCTTGATTTTATGAAAGATTATGATTGATACTCTTGATGGGCTTGATTCAGTTAGCTGGAGGCCTTAATATCAGGGCTGATGTTTTCTTGAGAAAAAGAAGAAATTCTACCTGCAGACAGTAGCTTCAGCCCATATCGCTGAATTCTAGGCTGACTTTCCCGCCTGCTTGCCTATTGTTTCAGATTTGCTTAGCCAGCCCCTACAATTCTATAAGCCAATTTCTCATACTAAATCTCTTTATATATATCTGTCCTACTGGTTCTCCTTCTCTTGTTGAACTCTGATTGACATACTGATGTAATAATTTATATGGAAATGCAAGGAGCTCAGATCGGGCAAACCAATTTTTTGTTGTTCAGTCACTCAGTTATGTCCAGCTTAAGACCCCGTGGACTGCAGCACGCCGGGCTTCCCTGTCCTTCACCATCTTTCAGAGTGTGATCAAACTCATGTCCATAGAGTTGGTGATGCCATCCAGTCATTTCATCCTCTGTTGTCCCTTTCTCCTGCCTTCAATCTTTCCCAGCATCAGGTCTTTTCCAATGAGTTGGCTCTTCGCATCAGGTGGCCAAAGTACTGAAGCTGCAAATTTTTTTTTAAATAAACCAATTTTAGGACAGAACAAAGTTGGAAGACTTACATAACCCAATTTCAAAACTTAACATAAAGCTACAGTAATCATGACAGTTTGGTATTGGCGGAAAAATAGGTATACACATCAATGAGACAGTATCAAGGGATCAAAATCTAACCTTCTATTTTTGGCCAGTTGATGATGCAAATTTATGTACACACAAAGACTTGTACTGGAGAAGAAAATAGCAACCCACTCGACTATTCTGGCCTGGAAAATTCCACGGACAGAGAAGCCTCACAAACTATAGTCCATGGGTTCGCAAAGTGTCAGGCACAACTGAGCATGCATGCACAAAGTCTTGTACATGGCTGTTCATGACATTGTTATTAATAGCACAAAACAAGAGCAACATCACTGTCCAATGATTGTCGAGTGAATAAACAAGACTGTGGCATATTCATAGAACAAAATACTATTTAGTAATAAAGAAGGAATGAAATATGGATACATGCTACAACATGAATGAGTTTCATAAGCATTATGATAAGTGAAACAAGCCAGAAAAAAGACAATGAATTGTATAATGCCATTTATATAAAGCATCCAGCAACAGCAAATTTATAGACAAACAGAAGCTGGGTGGTTCCTGGGTCTGGGGAGGGAGCAGAAATCCACTGCAAATGGGCTTGAAGGAATTTTGGGAGAGTCATGGAAACGTTCTGAGATTAGATTGTCATGATATAAGTATAACTCACTAAAACTTACTAACAGTATCATCAAACTGTACATTCACAATGAGTCTTTTCATGGTGTACAAATAATACTTTAATGAAATTATTTTTAGAAGGAAACAGAAAAATCATGGGGTGCCTCCCAGTGATAATCAAGCAAAACTCTTTAGAGAGTAAATTTAAAGTGACAGTGGAAGACAACATTAAAGTTACTTTTGCAAATACATTCCAGTAGTCCGGCACTTTTCACACCTAAGTTATAGAGGTCCATATGGCTATCATTAGATAATGTGGCCATCTCTGAGAATTCATAACATAAAATCTATTTTCTCTCAATACCATGAAAATATATAAAACTGATTCAGCCATAATTGCCTTACTTTGCAATATAATTTTACAATCTTCAGTTTAATGAGCCATAAACCACTTTCTACAGGATTTCAATTGTAATTAAAAAAAAAAAAAAGGGATGAAAAGAATTACAAGTCAGAAGACAACTGTAGAAATCCACAGGCTGAGTCTTCATTTGGGGCCAGCATCAGCTCATTGACTTTTTTTGGGAGAAAAACTGCTCCAAGGTCAAATTCAGACCCCCTGACGTCAGCTAATCACCTCAAAAATGTGTCTTTATTCCCAGTGGACTCAGCAAAGTAATGTGGATGAGTCAGAACACTTGTCTCCAAGGGAGGTAATGGAATTGCATAATTCGCTATTCATATCAACAATAAACGTCAAGGATAAAAAGGATAGAAAACCCAAGGCATTATGTCACACTATTTACCAATGACACCGGTTTACCAATGGCAAATTATATATTTTTTATGTAAATGGGAGAGAGCTTGCTAAGAGGAAAGAAAACTAGACAGGAAACTAAGATTTTATTTGGTTTTGTATTTGAGCAGCACTAGCTTCCCTGATAGCTCCATTGGTAAAGAACCAGCCTGCTACACAGGAGACCCTGGTTCAATTCTGGGTCGGGAAGATTCGCTGGAGAAGGGATAGGCTTCCCACTCCAGTATTCTTGGGCTTCCCTTGTGGCTCAGCTGGTAAAGAATCCGCCTGCAATGCAGGAGACCTGGGTTCAATCCCTGGGTTGGAAAGATCCCCTGGAGAGGGGAAAGGCTACTCTCTCTAGTATTCTGGCCTGGAGAAATCCATGGACTGTATAGTCCACGGGTCACAGAGAGTCAGACACAACGAGCGTCTTTCACTTTCAGCTAACAAACGAGGTTTGAAAGGGTAGAATCTTGGTTAAATGTTTGGACCACAAACTAGGTGTTTCTGCACCATCCCGCCCCACCCCCTGCTCCAACTCTGTCTTCCCAATGAAGGGGCACCGATTTCCATCCTCAACATTTGGAGGCACTTTGTAAACTGTAGATTCATAATCACTGTACTTATCATCTGTCTTTGTTAAATAACCAGAGGTATTTCGCCGTAATATTATTTTGGTTTCTGGCATCTTTCCCAGGCAAGTCACAGTTAAAAAAATATTTTAATTTTACTGGCGTGTAGGTGATCTGCAATGTTGTGCTCGTTCCAGGTACATGGCACAACGATTCAGCTCCACACACACATGCATTCACTTTTTTTCAGATGGCTCTTCCACATTGGTTATTGTGGGGTGTTGAGTGGAGGCCCCTGGGCTGTCCAGTGGTCTTGTTGGCTGTCTATTTTATATACTGTGGTGTGTGTATGTTCATCACAAGCTCCTGGTTTAGGCCTCCCCATGTTTCCCCTTCGGTAACCACATGTTTGCTTCTGATATCTCTAAGTCTGTTTCTGTTTTGTAAATAAATTCATTTGTGATTTTTTAAAAATTAAAGTTCACATGTAAATGATGTCATATGATAAGGCAGCTCACATTTAAGGGATATGATCAGACTGTTTTCTGCTCTGCAAATCTCTCAGTCCTACACACCAGGAAGTAATGCTGAACTGTCGCTTGGAGAAAACCATGCGTATCTGCTGGGAGCTTTTTGGAGTCAGGGGCCCACTTGCTGTGATCACTATGGAAATGGTAGTGAGGGACCTGCGTTTTACAGATTTTAAGCAAGCATAGGGATGTTAGATACTCTGGAAGTAGAAGTGTTTTTCTCATTCCAAATTGTATGGAGAAAATTTGGCCCAGTCTGATACTGAGATTATTGCCTTCAGTGGAGTGTAAATGAGTCTCTCAGATTCAGATTTCTTAACTCCGCTTTTGAAATGGGGCAGGTGAAACTTGTTTATCATTGTGCTTAGTGAATTTCATTACAGGACCATGCTGTCTGTCAGTGGGCGGCCACAGGCCACAGCTGACTTCCCCAGTTATCAGAGCCGTCCAGCTGGATGCGCCGTCTTCCCTCTCTGCCCCCCGTATGTTATCACTGCCTGGCCAGAGCGGGACCCCATGGGCCACTGTGGCCCTGATGCTTACCTTAATCTGGTGGCAGCAGCGTTAAATTTGCCTCAGCTAGAGAATTCTCCCTTTCTCCTGGCCTCTCTGCCATCGCCCTGACGATGTCATCCAAGATCATTTCTAGAAAGGCGAGTATCACTCTCACATTTTGCAACCAGCAAAGAAACCCATGCAAGGGACCAGGATGGTGTTATTAGGAATGACTCTTCCAGTCACTGGACACAAACTCTCTACAGGGTCATCTCCAGCACCTGTAAAAGTCCAGTTGGTTCTTCCAACCAGTTGTGGGTTCAAATATCCTAAGAGAAAGTGGTCTCAGTTTTCAACTTTTAAAAGGGACAATTAGATGACTGAGTTTAAATCTCATCAACTAAGAGAACATAACCAGAAAGATGAAGATTAAAAAAAAAGTTTACCCCTTTATTGGAAAGAGAAAAAGTCTTTAATTTAAAGAAGTAAGTACAGCTCTTGCCCCATTTCCAAAATTCTGGAAGACTATGTTTTCAACTTTAGTATTTTAAAAAGAGTCAGTGATTTTACATTTGATGTCCTTGTTGACCCATTATTTATTTAGGACAGAGTTTTTTTTTAATGTTCAGGTTGTTTGAGATTTTTGGCTTAAGCATTTGTTACCTACTGGCTGTCAACATATTGCCTGGTCTGACTTCCTGGATATGTGGGTCATGAATGCCTACTTTTGAATTAAAAAACTGTGTTTGTAGTCAATTTTTGTAAATGATCCATAGACAGTTAAAAAAGATGAAATATTACCTGTAGGGAACACATAATATAGATCTATTAATTCTAGGCTAGTATTTAAATTATATAAAGTTTTGTGTCCTTATTTTTTATCCACTTTAACCTGTCAGAGACAGACTGCTGAATTAAACCTTTCACTATAGTTGCCTCCCTGACAATCTTACCAAAAAGGTTTTATTGTATATACTTCTTGATTCATTTTATGTATTTTAAATTGCTATATATTTATTGTGAAGATAATTCATTATAAAACAATTCTCTTCTACACATTCAGTGTCTTTGTCTCTGTTGCTGTTCCGTCACTCATCATGTCCAGCTCTGAGACCCCATGGACCGCAGCAAGCCAGGCTCCCCGGTCCTCCATCATCTCCCAGAGCTTGCTCAGACTCATGTCCGAACATCTCGTCCTCTGTCGTCCCCTTCTGCTTAATCTGGTATTTATTACTCTACAGTTTTCTTTCTTTGTGTGTGATATAAACCCACTTAGAATTTTTTTAAAATTCCACCCTTAGTTTTTGAGCTTTTTGTAAGAATCATCTGGTAGAATTCATTTTCTAATAGAATCTTAGAATTTTTGTTTTTAAATCAGTGTTTATGTCGTTTGTATTGATCCAAGTGAATCACTGGTTCTTATTCCTGTCACCTTCTTTTATGTTTCCTGGTGCCTTTTTCACTTGCTTTGCTTTTAGATCCTTTACGAAGACAATAAGGAGGGCATTGTTTTTCAAGTTCTGTTGGTGATTTTTAAAGGTTTTAAAAATACCTATAATAAGAACTTTAATTTTCAAAGTTTAAAAATAACAGAATAAATTTTAATTTCTTGATATGTCAAACACTTACCAATATTAATTACATTAGTGACTGTGCCCTTAGATTATTATATACTTAGAAATACAAGACATCAAGATTTTAAGACATTTTCTATTTTCAATATGGAAATATTTATTATCAGTATTTATATTTAGCTCTGTAAGTTTATTTGGTTTTAAGGCTGATATGTATCTTTTCATATACTTTTCAATGTCTGAATTCTTGTTAGTATTTATTGCTTTTAAATTATTACTTACTGCTTTTTTTGGTGTAGAATTGGTTTTTCAGTAATTTTTTGGATTGGTTATTTGAGAGATGTATTTTGAGTATATTTGAATAATCAAAAGTTTTGATCACCATTTCTCATAAAAGGCAACCTAACTGGGACAAAAATTTCCTGGTCACTATTATTTTCCATCAGTCATTTACCCAGTTCTAGGTTTCGGCATGTTGCTTTATCTCTCGAGGACTCACTTCTTATTCACAAAATGATGGTAGTAGACCTGTCCCAGTTATTTCGCAGAATTTTGCAAGGCTAACATCAGAAAACGGACATGATAGTACACTGAAGTCATGAAGAGCCTCCGAAAGATGAGGTGTTCTCATTTCTCACTGAGTTTAACCTGAAGTACAATGCTTCATACTTATCTGGTGGGATTCATTTTTTATTTGCTCATCAGTCATTCCTGCTCAGCCCAATAACTTTCTAAGGAAGCACTTTCTTTCACAGATCCATCTGTTCACTGTACAGCCTTCCTGGTCAAGCCATCTGATGGGTCAAGCCTGAAGAAGGCCTTTTTCTTGTACTTAAAGTACTTTTATTTTTCTTTTAAAATAGAAAAGTGATTCCTGGGCACTGTGGAGAAATTGGAAATAGAGAACAACACAAAAAATAAAGTGAAAAGAAAAAGCTAGTACTATGCAAATTAAGTCTAAAGCAATTAATTCCAAAGTAATTAATTCTTAGGTATTTTAATGCACAGGAACAACTACATTTTGACTTTTTCTTATATTCACATCATCATTTTGTCCTTGAAACTGACATGACACTACAATTTTTTATCAACTGACTTTAATTTTTTATTGCTGTATGTAACAAAGTACGCCAATCATCAGTGGTCAACATCACCAATCAAATTAAGCATTTGATTAATTTTTCATAAAGTCAACCCATCTGGTGAACCACCATGCAGAACAGAAAGGAGAGTGTCACCAGCCCTTTGGAGGTCTCCCACAAACTTCCCCCTGAACTACCAGCCCCAGCCCTGAAAGGCCGCTTTCCTGGCTTCTCCACTACCCATTAGTTTTGACCATTTTCACACCGGATGTGAGCAAGCCATGCACTTCCCACTCTTTTAAGTTGGCTTCTGTTGTGCAGCATTGTCTTTGTGAGGTTTATCCATGCTGTCGTTGTGGGTAGTGTTCATTTTTTTATTATATTTCATTGACAACACCATCGTTTATTTTCTCTTTCGACTGTGAATGGACTTTTGGTTTATTTCCAGTTGGGGCTATTAGAGTGCTGTCATGAACTTTTCCATCCATGTCTTTTGGAGACAACATGTATGCATCTTGGTCGGCGTTACACTAAGGAGTGGAGTTGCTGGATCACAGGGTATGTATGTGTTCAGCTTTAGGAGATAATGCCAGGAAAGTTTTCCCAAGTTTTGTTACCAGTTCACAGCTGTAGGAGTGATGTATGCGATTTTCAGTTGCTGCATGTCCTTGTCAACACTTGCTAATTTCTTTTTTTAATATTTTGGTCAAGCCAAGAGGCATGTGAGGTCTAGTTCCCTGACCAGGGATATAACGTGCACCACCTGCAGTGGAAAGATATAGTCTTAACTGCTGGACCACCAGGGAAGTCCCAACTCCAGGTGATTTTAATCATTATGCCAAGTATGTTAGCATTTCATTGTGGTAATTTGTATTATTATGGCATTGAAAAGGCAGAGCACTTTTAACAAAATATATATATATATATATGGCTATTTAGATATTTTCTTTTGTTAAGTTCTTGTTCAAACATTTTGCTTTTTTTTCTATTTGGAAATATTTTAAAATTTATTGTTAGGAATTTTAATGTATTTTGGATGGGAGTCATTTGTCATCTATATCTTGACTTGTTTTTTACTCTTTTATAGGTGAATCAAAATTTTCATATTTACAACTTTCAATCATCTCCTTTATTGTTGTAGGTTTTCATGTTATTATAAAAAACTTTGCTTATTCCAAGTCATAATGTTATACTCTAAAAAAAATCATCTGAAAACTTAAAAAAAATTTTCCATTTAGATCTTGTTTTTATCTGGGAATCATATTTATTGATTTTTAAACATGGTGTGAGGTCACGATTTGCTTGTTTTTCTCTACATTGAAGATACCTTTCCTTCATGCAGTGTCACTTTCATCGTAAATTAAACAGCCGTAAAACTGTGGGCTTGTTTCTGTGGTCCCTATTGTGTTCCTGTGGCCTGTTTCCATGCCCCACCGGCTTCCCAGGTGGCACTCCTGGTAAAGAATCCACCTGCCAATGTAGAAATCGTAAGAGGCTCCGGTTCTATCCCTGGGTGGGAAAGATGCTCTGGAGGAAGGCATAGCAGCCCACTCCAGCAGTCTTGCCTGGAGAATCCTATGGACAGAGGAGCCTGGCGGGCTACAGTCCACGGGGTCCCAGGGAGTTAGACATGACTGAAACAACTCAGCATGCACACGAGCGATGACTGTAGCTTTATAATGAATCTCGATAGCTTCCACACCAGTTCTTTGAGAATGCCTTAACTATTCTTGGATCTTCAAAAGTCCATGTACAGCTTAGAATTCCGTTGTCAATTAGAAATGGCAGCTGCAGGTTGCGGGCAGGCCTGGGCCCCGGAGGGGCTGCAGCCTACCTCCCGAAGCAGAAGGAACCCCTCCCTGCCGCTTTCCAGCCAGAAACGCTCGGCACAGTTTCAAGCACAGAATGCTACTGGACACCTATTAACTGTGAGCTCCTGGGCGCAGCCGACTGGGATGAGGGGCCGTCTCCCCCCTGGGAAACGTTCCAGAATTTGTGGGTTAATGTACTCAGAAACCATAGTCACATTATTGCTAGGTTTATATATTATGTACCTGTAAACATTGAAATTTTCAAAGGATGAGATAAAGAGTAGGAGATAGCAAAAAAGAAGTAACAACAGCAATACTAAAAGCCCAGTTGACGTTTTTTATTATGATTGAATTGAATGCACAGTTTAATTTGAAGAAAAATCATAGTTTTACCATACACAATCTTCCAATACACGAATATAATATATCTGTCCATTTGTTTAGGTCTTCTCACCTTTTCCCAATAAAGGTTTTTAGTTTTTTGGATAGGAATCTTGCATCTTTTTTGTTATATGTATTACTGGTATTTGATGTTTTTATTTGATACTATCATCAATTGTTTTTCAAATATAATTTTCTTATTGTTTTATGTTGATATATAGAAATAAAATTGATTTTTGTATATTGACTTTGTATCCAGCAATTTTGCTGAATTTGCTTTTTTTTTTTTTTGGTGTTGGAGTATAGCCAGTTAACAATGTTGTGATAGTTTTAGATGAACATCGAAGGGACTCAGCCATACATATACCTTATCCATTCTCCCCCAAGCCTTCTCCCATCCAGGCTGTCACATAACTTTGGGCAGAGTTCCATGTGCTATACAATAGGTCCTGGTTGGTGATCCATGTTAAATATAGCAGTGTGTACATGACCATCAGAAACTCTGTAACTGTCCCTTCCCCCTGGCAATCATAAGTTTGTTTTCTAAGTCTGTGAGTCTCTTTCTGTTTTGTAAGTAAGCAAGGCGTCCATTGACAGAGGAATGGGTAAAGACGATGTGGTACTTACATACAGAGGAGTATCACTCAACCATTAAAAAGAATGAAATAATGCCACTTACAGCAACATGGATGGACCTAGAGAGCATCATATTGAGTGCAGAAAGGAAGACAGTAAGGAGAAATATCATACGGTATTTCTTATATATGGAATATAAAAGGAAATGATACAAATGAACTTACAAAACTGAAGTTGCTTTGAATTCACACAATTGATCTATACATGACTTTGAATATATGACTCTTTTCCTTTTTCATCCTTAAATCCTATACTTATTTTTCTGGCCTTTGGCACTGGCTTGGTTCTTCAATACAATATTGAATAGAAGTGCTAGTTCTAGGCATTATTGTCTCGTTCCTGATCTCAGAGAGATGTCAAATTTCACTGTTTAATATGATTTTGATTGTTTGATTTTTAAAAATACTTTAAAATCAGATTATTAAAGTTTACTTTTTCCTAGTTCATTAAAAGTTTTATAATGAATTAGTAATGAATTTTGTCAAATGCTTCATGGGAAAGTTTTAAATTACAGATTCAATTACTTTAGTAGGTATATGACAAATTTTGCTTTCTATTTCTACTTTTGTCAAATTTGCGAAGTTGCGTTTTCCCAAAAAAGTATTCTATTACTTCTAAATAGTTGGACTTATTTGCATGAAGTTGTCCATAATATTCTCTGTATATATGTGTATTTATACATGTATGTGTATGCTTGCATATGTATTCAGATTTACTTGTAAATTATATATAATAAAATTCACCAATTTTAGTATATTATTCAATGATTTTGCCTTGATCCCACTTTCTCATTGTCACATCTTGCTTTGAGGTAGCATACCTTGAGATTTTTGCCTGCTTTATTATTGGTATTAATATATTAACATTTTAAAATGTATCTTCGTATTAAAAAATCATTTGTGTTATTTGAATTTGTTTACCATATTTCCCAAATAACAATATTTTCCAAATAATGACAGTTACCTGGAACTTATTTTGTTCATTTCAGGAATCTTATTTTTAGTGCTTTCTCTTTTCTTGGATTTTTTCAATTGCAAATTATAAATTTCTGACACTTGCACATTTGAAAATGTCTGTTTTCTTTATATGTACATTTCTTTTTTCCTATTTAGATGTAGATTTGGATATAGAATTCATGGCTACAACTTTTTACTATAGCAAAATTTCCTTCATTTTATGTGGTAGGAGAGAAATCTGAAAGAAAAAAGACATTTTTTCCTTTTGTTGGTCACCTTTATCTTGGACAGTTGTAGACTTTTTTCTCTCTTTTGTTCAACTATCTACCAGAATATGTCTAAATATGATTCCCACTTCATTGATTTTGCTTGGTACTTTAAGAATTATTTCAGCTTTAAAATAAAATTTCTTCACCTTAGCTAAGTTTGCTTTTATCATACTTCTAATCCTTGTCCTGTTCTTTTTTTTCCTGGTGGAGTCTCATGAGCACTTGTACCTGTTTTCTGATTGCTGTTCAGTGCCCACAGTATCTATTATGTTCATCTCTAATTCCACTTTCTCTGCATTTTCAAAAGATAAATTTATCTTCGCCTAGTTTCTCTGTCAGTGATGCTAGTGCACTGGGGACTTGCTCATTGCATCTAGTTTTCAATTTTGTCTGAGGTGTTGCTTCTGATACTCAGGAAAATAATGTCTGCCTGTATCCTAGTTCCACTAGCTGCTCCTTCACAGGATAACCTTGTTGCATTAAGAAGCACCTCTTATTAGCTTCCACCAATTATATTCAATGGCATGTGAAGGTAATACAGCTAAGTATTGTTGATCAGAATTGTTGAAATAAGTTCAAAAGAATTGGCTTCTATTTCTCTCTTGTTTTATACTTGCTTTTAGCGAAAATCCTATTAACACATATTTGTGGGGAATTTTCTGATATCTCTTCTTTTTTTCCTTACAATTTAACATTGCTTTCTCAGGAATGTATCTTAATATCTTTCGAAATTCTCTTTCTATATGTAATATGTCTAGCTAAAATTCCTTGGAGTTTGTGCCTCATAGATGGTCCAATTTTTAATTTGTCCATTTCCATGAATTGCCATGAAATTTCTTCCATAGTCCTATCCTCTCCATTCCATTCGTTATTCCAGTCTGAATATGGTGATGATTTGAAGAGAGATTTAATACCTGGGCTGAGTCGCTATTTTACCTTGTGATCACAAGAATAGTTTCTTCTTTTCTAACTCCTTCTTCCTTTCATAATGGCAACTTTATATTAATAGTTGCTTTTATTTAACCCCAGGTAGCTCAGTGGTGAAAAAGAATCCACCTGCCAATGTAGGAGACACAGGAGATGTGGGTTCAATCCCTGGATCAGGAAGATCCCCTGGAGGAGAAAATGGCAACCTTCTTCAACATTCCTGCCTGGAGAATCCCATGGACAGAGGAGCCTGGTGGGCTGCAGTCCATGGTGTCGCAAAGAGTCAGACACAACTGAGCATGCTCAAACACACGCTGCTTCCATAGATTCTCTAAATAATTCTTTAACTTGTTTCTCAGTAGTCACATTCATTCAACATTCTCAATATTCTAAATAAGCACTCCAAATAATTAACTCAAGCTTATTATAAATTTCAATCTAAACTAGTTTTATACAGTCCATAAAAATTATATCAGCAAATTCAGAGAAAAAGTGTTAATATTTAAGTGTTAGTTGCCCTTTGTGACCCCATGGACTGTAGCCTGCCAGGCTCCTCTGTCCATAGAATTCTCCAGGCAAGAACACTGAAGTGGGGTGCATTTCCTCCTCCAAGGGAATTTTTCCGACCCAAGGGATAGTAATACAAGATCCTTGAGATCATCGAAACACAGGATTATAAAATTTTTAAGTTAAAGGATGCTGAAAACATTTCAACCCAACTTCCTAATTGTATAGATGAAGAGACTGGGGGTGAGAAAGTACAAGTGACTTACCCAGGTACACGAGGCTGCTGTTGGGACAGAGGTGGAACTAAACTCCACATAGGAGGATACTCATTTTTTGGTTCACAGATCGTAGTTTTCTTCTGGAAGTAAAAAGCTCCATCTTTTTAGGAAGTTCTTTCAGAGAATTCTCTCTCTAATCTTTCCAACCATGTAGCCCTAAAAACGGCTGAAACCTGTACAGACTTGTCCCCATGCACATGAATGTGTGTCAGTGACCAAACTAGACCACCCAGTCTCCTTCTAGAGAATTTAAAAATTTGACCTAAGGAAAGGGAACAGTTATTCTCCGTTGGCAAAGCTGGGAAGAATAGAGCCGCAGAAGACCACATTTCCCACATTGTATAAAAGGCCTCTTGAAAAGAAGCTAGCCAAATTCTTAAAGGAATCAAACAAAGAAAACAGTTAGTAGGTCTAGACAGCACTTGAGAGTCCAGTTCCAGACATCCTGTGGCTTCCTAGATTCCACTCTGCCGCGGCTTGGATACTCATGTTCAAGAAACGCCCTTTTGGCCTAAGCTGAGGATGATTTTGGCTGCTTCTGATCTAAAGAGTCCAAACCAATATGTGTGCCTTTAAGAAAAGGCAGAAATTAAACAGATGGGGAAGCGGGGGGGGGGGGGGGGGAATTCTAGGCAGAGCAGGAGTTAAGCCAAGGTTTGGAGGCCAAAATGCCATGTTCTGTTCTGACAGCTTGGTAGAAATAACACCTCAGCAGGTCAAGGATGACAGGCAAGGGAGAGTAAGAAGGGTACATAGAATTGGTTCCCTGGGGTGGGAACATCTGGGTATTTCCCTGGAAGAGTGTGCAAAAGGAATGGTAGATGGTACTACAAAGGGTTACCTCGCAGTTTGGTCAGGAGTGCTTCCTCACACACGCACCCCCTCCAGTAACGGCAAGCACTAGTGGGAAATCAACATAGACAAATACTGCACATTTTTCTTATCTAACTCAACCATAAATTTCATACTGAATTTAAATGGAAGAAGAAGCATTGACTCATCCACAGAGGGATGTAAGGCCAAAAAGAAAGAATTCACTGTAATTAAGATGGCAAAAATTGCTTCAGTATCATCTCATCTTTAGCGGCTGGGATATTCCTGATATATTGTCCTTTTTGGACTGGGAAAATGAGTCGGTGAACTTTAAACTGTGCTTGTCTTCTGAACACGTAGCCCTTCTGTAATCATTTCTTTGAGGTATTTCAATTCCTTATCTTGAGATCCTTCAGCTTATCGGTTATATTTTCAATCTTCTCCTTGGAGTTTATTGTACTCATATTTTATTGCACACTTTACCGCATACTATTTAGCAGACTTCGGTGTGGGGTCCCTGTTCAGATGGAAGAAAATTACTGATCCATGTAAGCCAATCAAAATTGGAACTTTGGTGTCAGACACTGTGAAGGAATGAAAGCTCATCTTACTCAAGCTGTCAAGGCACAGCTTTTTCTTTAAAATTATTCAGCAAGTCTGGAGTTGGCTGTGAGACCCCGGAAGGGATTGGCAAGCCTGGAGATGTACAATGTGTTAGAATAACATCACTCTCTTTGCAATTCTGTCACTGCCCCATTTGTGCTCATGACTGCCTTCGAGCCGGCTTTTATTCACAGACCAATTTTTCCTCTCTGCCACATAATGATAATGAAACTGTTCAGCCTGACTTCCATGGATTTTAGAAGAATGACTGAGAAAAGTGTTTTCTGAAATGAGAGCCGTGTTAGTCTGCGTAATGGAAGGAACCAGGAAGTCATTACGGGTTTCCCACAGGCCATCAGGAGTCTGCTCCCTGGCCATACTCCCTGGGGGAATCACAAGTCCTTGGGAGATGATCAGCTTTGTGGTAGTTGCCTGACGTTTCTTCCCTTTAAGTCCTACTTACTGGCAAGGCTTTTCCTCAGATTTTCGGTTAGTGCAGTTGTGTTATAATTCCTCTTTTAGTCATAGCTCCCTGTCGCCCTGACTGCAATTCATATCAGACGCATAAGGGCAAAGGAGCACTGTGCTGGGTAGATGTTGTCTGATAGTAGAAAGAAGTGATGCTCAACCTTCCAGAGCCACTTACATAGCTTAACCCAAAGTGCCCTAGGTGTTTGTTCTGAAACATGGCTATAATTGGGCCATGAATAGTAAGCAGACAGCCAGCCTATTTACAGTCTAAAACCTCAGGATGACAAGAACCGCAACATGAATAGGAAATGATAGAGGAGACTATCTGATGGGTCAGAGAGACATCAAAAAGGGGTTGAACATGACCTGCTAGATGGTAAGTTTTGTCTTATACTCTTAGGGCTTTTGAGTATCTGGTATGTGTTAGACACTCAATAAGATTTCTTTTTTTAATGAAAAAATAAAGGGAAGAATAAATTGATAAATGTCTAGTATCCAAAACAACAGCAACAACAACAGAATAAACTATATGGAAAAGAGACGTTAGTATCTGAGAAGTGCTCATCGTTGGGTTATCAGAAAAGTGAATGAAGCTTGCCATATTTTGTACGTTAAAAACTGGGGGGAATTACAACCAACAAGTTTTCTACTTCTTCAGTCATCATGAGTAAGTTAGGAGACATATCTAAAAGAATGGGATTTCTGTGAGTGTGTGTCAGTTCGAGTCCCCTAGGAGGCAGACACTGAGGTGACCCAGAAGTACAAAAGCTTTTTGGGGGTAGCACTTCTGAAGGATAGAGGAAGAAGGGCTAGGGGTAGATGGGAAAAGACTTCAGACTGCAGTGCAGGTTCGACACTTGTGAAAGGAGAGAAGAAAGGAAGGAGGTTTGTGTAGAAGTGCCTGAGACCTGGGCGTTGTTCTAAGAGAATTTAGGTCTGTGTCGGATTCCCTGGAGAAGAATCCCCATGTTGGGTAGAAACGGCCAGGGTCTGGTACCTGCTGCCACGGCCTGTCATTGAGTAGGATTGCATGTGCCCTTAATTCAACACTACAGTAGGTCACAAAGACATACTCACATGGCTGCTTCTTAGGCAACTCGGCTTCCTTATGTAAGTTCCAGTGCTCAACTTTACTATGCTTACTTTGTTAGAGTTACTTCATCATCAATTTTGGGTACCAGTGCTGTCAGAAGAGACATAGAGAGCATTATCCTGTAAGCACATCTGTAGGGATGTTGCAGTTAGCATGGAAAGCAGTGCGGGTGTTAAATAGCAGAAGTATTCCAGGAAGCTGAGGATTGTGCTTCTGGATATGATGGTGTGCTTTATAAAAACTGATGGTTCCACTGACAACAACTAGCAAAGTCAGAGGGGGTTAAGCAAAACCAGTTATTTGAAATACTTAGGAGCTGCCCAGACAGCCAAGACTTGAGGGGCCAATAGAGAGAAAAGACCAGTTTACTGTGGTGAGTTGAATATTTTGTGTGCTGATTTTCTCCTGGGGCACTTTTCTGATTTTTTGGCTGGAGAAAGAGGTTGAGTTGCTAAGCCAAATTATAGGCAATCTCAAAGAGCCAGGATGGCTGAATTTAAGTTTGGGCCTGCTAAGGCAGCTAGATCTTGAAGGTCCAAGGTCCCGGAGAGAAAGGAGGTACAGAGAGGTAAGTTCACACTTAGCACCAGTCTTCCCCTTGACATATTTTCTGATTCTTAAATTGGGCAGGGTCAGAGGCTATGAAGTTGAGCAGAAAGCAGAGTAAAGTTTTCTTGTTTAGCAGTTTCACTGATGCTAAGGAGATAAAAATTGGAGTGACCTGCCAAAAATGTGGGAGCTAGTCGATACCCTAGCCTTTGAGTTGACGGCACCATAAAGGCTAAATAGACTAAACTGCCAAAGAGTGTGAAAGTCATCTGCTCACATCCTGGCAAAAGATAGAGTAAATTCAGTGTGGAGGAAGATAGCATTGCACCTCTACAAGATTTTAATTGCAATTTTTGGCATTCAATAAGAAATCACCACTCATATAAAGAAACAACAAGGGGACTTCCCTGGTGGTGGTCCAGTGGTTAAGACTCTGCTCTCCCAATTCAGGGAGCCCAGATTTGATCCCTGGTCAGGGAGCCCAGATTTGATCCCTGGTCGGGGAGCCCAGATTTGATCCCTGGTCGGGGAGCCCAGATTTGATCCCTGGTCGGGGAGCCCGATTTGATCCCTGGTCGGGGAACTAGATCCTGTATGCTGCAAGTATGACCTGGCAGACCCAAAAAAAAAAAAAAAAAAAAAATCCCTGTAAGTGAGGGGTCATTATAAGGAAGGGAACAAAAAGAGAAATAGACAATAGATACATATTTATGGGTGTCTAAGCTATTGAATTTATCACTCATACATTTTTCTCTTAATAATTGTGATTGGTATGTCTAACAAAACAGGTTCCAAGATGGGAAATTTCACTAGATAATTAGAATCTTTTAAAAGGGATAAAGTAGAATTTTGAGAACTAAAAAGTACACTAACTGTAATAAAGCACTCAGTATCAGATGGATACAGAAGATTAGCAGACTGGAAGAGAGGACAATAAAAAACATATTAACTAAAGCATAAAGGAAAAAAAAAGGGTGGAGATGCTGAAAAGAGCATAATAACACAATTCTTTTATAACTGATATAAAAAAGCAGAAAAAATAAGTGAAAACATAAAAATTTGAAGTACATAATTACTTGACATAAATGTAATATATGGGAAACAGCTATAGAACAGAATCCATATTCTTTCAAAGTACATTTAACCAAAATTGACTGCATTCTGGGGCATAAAGCAAGACATAGCAGCTTTAAAAGATAGAGGCAGTTAAAAATATGCTTGCTGACCACAGTGAAATTAAATCAGAAATAAATAACAATAAAACAACAATAAAACAAATAAAATATTCCCCAAAGTTTTGAAATTAAGCAGTATACTTCTATACAATTCATGGACCAAAGAAGAAATAAAATGAAAGTGAGAGAATATTATGAGCTAAATGATAATACAATATGACATATCAAAATTTGTAATATGGGGTTAAAACCTATTTGAAGAGAAATTTATGGGTTCATATACAAATAAAAAAAGGAATGTCTTAAAGTCAGGATAAATTGGACTACATTAACATTAAGAACTTCTAATTATTAAAAGTCACTATTAAAAAAAAAGTCACTATTAAGATAGTGAAAAGGCAAGCAGGAGAGAGATATTTTCTAAGCCTACATCTGACATGGGATTCTTATTGGAAATATATTTAGAAATTCCCAAAAGTAAATAAGAAGAAGGAATACAAACCAGTAGAAAAATGGGCAAAGGACTTTAAAGAGACTCTTTACAACAGAGAATATCCAAGAACATCAGTAAACATATGAAAGGGTAATCGGATTTTTGTCAACAGGGCAATGCAAATGGAAACTACCAGATACTACCATGCACCTTAAAAAGCTCGACTTAAGAATGCAGACAGTATGCTGACAAGGATGTGCAGTGGCGTCTTGTACATTGCTAAAGGGAAGGTAAATTGACCCAGTTCTTTGGAAAACTGTTTGACAGCATCCACTTAAGTTGAACATAAGCCGACCTGATGACCCTGTTCTTGGGTGGGATAAATATGGGGTGGACATCAGAAGACAGGCACCCCAATATTCATAGAAGTGTCATTTATAATATCCTTAAACTGGAAACAACTCAAATACCCTTTAACAGCAGAGGATAAAGAAATCATGGTATATTCATACAATGGAATACTATATTGCACCAAGAGTGAACAATTATGGCAACACCAACAATTTGGGATGAAATGCTTAAGTGTAATATTGAGTGGTATGAACCAGACACAAAAGAGTACTGAAAATTCAAAAATAAGCAAAATTAATCAATTGTGACCAATGCCAGGAAAGAGGTTCCCTTAGGAGGAGTTGTGACTGGCAGAGGACACAAGCTGGAGACCCCTGGGATGCTGATAATGTTCTATTTCTTGGCCTTGCGTTCAGTACATGAATGTGTTCATTCTGAAAATACACAGACCTTCACACTTATAATTCATTTACATTTCATACATACGCTATACTTCAGTACTTGATTGGAGAAGGCAATGGCACCCCACTCCAGTCCTCTTGCCTGGAAAATCCCATGGATGGAGGAGCCTGGTAGGCTGCGGACCATGGGGTTGCTAAGACTCAGACACGACTGAGCGACTTCATTTTCACTTTTCACTTTCATGCATTGGAGAAGGAAATGGCAACCCACTCCAGTGTTCTTGCCTGGAGAATCCCAGGGACGGGGGAGCCTGGTGGGCTGCCGTCTATGGGGTCGCACAGAGTCAGACATGACTGAAGTGACTTAGCTGCAGTACCTGATTACTTTAAAATGTTTCATGAAACTGATTTCTTTTGAAATTTGTGGATCTTTCAGTAGACAATGAAAAAGTAATAAAAACCCAAGAACTTCTGATCTAACCTGCTATTGAATTGTACAGTATTTCAGTGTTTGAAGGAAATTTATAGTTGTTTAATTCAAAGTTCTTCCACATACACAAAGCAGTTATATTGGAAATCTGCTACAACTCTGTGAATGTTTGAACCTCTTCCTTCAGAATTTTATTCATGATTAGTCTAAAGGGCATTCAAGATAATGTGCCTTTTAAAAAATCCAAAATACTATATTCTATTCTAATTGTTTCCCTACTTCTTTAGACTTTAAGTGGCATGGGCTTTTTCCCCCTCAAAGGATAAAGATTTGTTATGATAAGGATATTCAATAACATTATCTTTGGAACTAGATGTATTCCCCAAGGGACTTCTCTGAAGAAACAACTTCATTGAGACTCACAAATCCAATTACCTTTCTTTTCTTAAAAACTTATTTTATTGAAGTATAGTTGATTTACAATACTCTGGTAATTTCTGCTGTATAGCAAGGTGATTCAGTTATCCATATAAATAAATTCTTTTTCACATTCTTTTGGACATTGGCGCTAGTTGGTAAAGAATTCTCCTGCCAATGCAGGAGACATAGGTGATGCAGGTTCAATCCTTGGGTTGGGAAGATTCCCTGGAGGAGGAAATGGCAACCCACTCCATTATTCTTGCCTGGGGTGTCCCATGGACAGAGGAGCCTGGTGAGCTACAACCCATGGGATGGCAAAGAGTTGGACACTACTGAGCGACTTAGCACGCCATGCAGTAGGACTCTGTTGTTTATCCATTCTATATAGCAATATGATGGTTTGTATCTGCTAATCCCAAACTCCTAATCCATCCCTCCCTGTCTCCCCTCCCCCTTGGCAATCACAAGTCCATTCTCTATGTCTGTGAGTCTGTTTTCCGTTTTGTAGATAAGTTCATTTGTGTCATGTTTTAAATTCCACATTTAAACAATATCATATGTTATTTGTCCAATTGCCTTTCATAGTCTGAGTACTTGTTAAATGACAGGGGCACACATTTTTGGTAATGCCTTATTATCAAACATTTTTCTATCTTTAGTGTGAACCCATATTTTACTTATGTTTCCAGGCTATACTGAAAAAAAGAAAAATGATGCCAGGTAGTAACTAGTACTTTTGTTTTCCAGATTCAAGGGCAGTCAACTTTCAAAGAACCAAGGGATGACTAAAACATACATAGGTAGTGAGTAAGTATTTCTCAAAGTGCAGTGCAATCTCTGGACCAGAGGCATCAGCATCACTGGGGAGCTTGTCAAAAAATGCAGATTCTTGGGACTTCCGTGGTGGTCCAGTGGCTAAGACTCTGTGCTCCCAATGGAGAAGGTCTGGGTTCAATGCTGGTTAAGGAACCAGATCCCAAGTGTTGCAACTAACACCCTGCTGCAACTAAGACCCAGTGCAGCCAAACAAATAAATATTAAAACAAAATGCAAATTTCTTGACCCCAATCCAGACCTACTGAGAAAGAAACTCTGTGATGGGCTCAGCAATCTGTGTTTTCACCAGCCTTCTAGGTAATTCTGAAACATGTTAAAGAACTACTGGCATTAGGGAAGCACTATATCAGAAAAAATGCTGTCTTTGGAGTTAGCCTTAATCCTTGTTTTGCTACTTCTTAATTGGATAATCTTGGGCAAGTCCCTTGATTTTGAATGCTGAGTTTTCTCAATAATAAATAGGAAGAATAATCCCTGTAGTTAACTGTTGAATAAAAAGAATGAGATTTGGAATTCTAGTTTTCACTGAAATAATAAGTAAATAATTTTCCTTGGTCCATGGAGTATCACAAAAATGGTCCTGATTCCACTTGTCTAGTTATAAAGCACATTTAAAAATATTGCTGCTTTGTGAATTCACAGGAAACTTTCCATGTTGATGAGAGTATCACCATGTGGCAGCTTCTCCTGAATAAAATTCTGCCCAGGACAAATGCACCATGTCCTGGGACTTTGAAGACGACACCGTGGAATAAAAAGCCAAGCACAATTCTTTGAAGAAAATGGCTGAGCGTGCATCAAAAACATCTTTTATCCCTACCTTTTTTTTTTTTTTTTTTGCTTTCTTTCATGCTTTGGTAGATGTCAGACTCAAAGAGTTGCCAGATCTCTCCACTACTCACTCACAAGCCATTCTCTTTTCTAGTAAATGGCTCGGCACTTGGAGAACTCCCCACCTGGAAACTGAGAGTCAGAGCACATGTCTCACTGTTTCTCACTCTTTCTCTCTTCCTCTTCATATCTGGAAGTAAATAGATTCAGCTCCCATTTCACCACAGCGTTATAGAGCACGGGGTACAATACGGCAGACAGGAGACATTTTCTAGTTCATTCTGTTTGTTCATCTGTTGTGTCTATTTCAGTGGTAATGATCTGGGAAGGGAAGTCTTAACTAGCCACTTACACAAGAGACTCAATTTGGTAAGTAAGTAAAGACTGCAGGAAAAGTTGACCAGATATTAGGTTATTTACAAGCATATCGGGTTCGGGTTTTCTTTTTATCTTCGTGTTCTTTGTATTACACAGACTCGGCCTGAAAACTGTCCTGTAGCCTGCGCAGACGTGACACTGGCAACGGCCCTTCTCCACTACCAACCCAGAGGTGTGTGGCACGCCGACAGGATTCTATCTCCCTGTTACTTTTGCTCTTCTCTCCCCCTCCCCGCCTCTTCCCCCCCTCAGGCTCTCTTTAACCCGAATAGAAATGAGAAAAAAATTAACCTCCTACCGTTTCTGATTTATAAAGTCATCTTAATTTATTCAAGACACTTCCTCCAAGAGCAAGTGTATATAATATGATGCATTTGGTGCATTTTATTTAATTCATCAAATTGCAATGTTTACATACAAGTTAATTCATGGCAGTGTGCAAATTAAAGGACTTGTCACCAAAATGAAGGCTTTCAATTTAGTCTGAGAGATACCTATTAGTCACTGAATCAAGGAGCCAATCACAGTATACTTCAGTAATATCTTTTATATATTCGTCTTCATCAGAGGTTTACATAATTCCCACATTATATGTCATTCTCAACACATAAGTACATTATTACATAGAAACCTGCTCATTTCCAGGTGACTTTCACGTTGCTAGAATATCACTCTCAAAGCATACTGTCATATTGTTTTGCTTTGTAAGATATTAACCATTTCCCCAAACTTAGAGATGGTACAGGTAGCTAACATACAGATGCCCGCCTGAAAGCCCAAAGTCAGGATGCAGTTGGTAACATGGGGCTCCTGCACTTTTACATGTATGGCCATGTCTGCATTTGAAAATGATGCATTCCAGATGGTACAGTGAATGAGAAGGCCTGGAGAAGGGCTGGAGGCCACCTCTGAGCGGTCTGAGACGATGGAAATCCTGAGAACAGCAGAACAGACAGGCAAGATGACACAGTGAGGAAGCACCCCTACTTTATCAGAGTTAGGTTCATTGTGTAGCTTTTCAATTATGTTTACAAATAAGCCGTCTCACCTACATTTGTGCGATTGTCACAGTGGCAGAAGACTGCGGCCCGTGCCAGCATACAGACCCACACACTGGTACAGTAGCTCACACGGCCGTGGAGCGCAGCACCGCCTCTCCAGGGGGAGGTCTGGAGTCCTATGAGGGCATCGCCAGCGGCCACGCTGATTGAAGGGTGCAAGGTGCTCCGGCATTTAGTGCCTAACGTCGGGGGATATTAAAAATTCAGCAACATCCCAAACAGTTCTGCACAAACAAGAATTGTCTTGCCAAAAATGTAAATTGTTCTGTCTTTGGGGAACAGCTATTTTTTTAAAATTCATATCCATTGACTGTTCGCATCTGAAGATCTTTGTGTGCCTTCGTTGTCATGAGTTGTGAGAATCTGTGAACCACATTTGATATTTCATATCTCTAGATCACCCAGACTGCCTTCCTGACTTCCAGAATCATTATCCAAACTGTTTACATCTCCATCTGGGTCTGGATATTCCAGAGGACCTAATTCAGCACATCCAAAAATCAAACTCAGTCTCTTCTCCCTCAAAGCTTTTCATCTCAAATGCCTGCTTTATTGCTGAATGCTACTGCTATGGCAGTCAAATTACAAACCTGAGGATCATCTTAGATGCCTTCCTCTCCTCACTCTTACATTTAACCAGTCACTAAATTTTGGGATTCTATCTCTTTAGTGTAATTCACTTTTTCCACTATTTTCCTCACATCTGCTCCTACTGCCTTGGATCAATTTCTTCTCATCTTTCACCTGGACTATTGCATTCGCCTTCTAATGGATCTCTTTGCCTCACTGCATTAATTAGGAGTATTTGGTCACAAGTGACAGAAAACTCACCCTAGTGGGCTTATATAACACAGAAGTCAGAAGATTGAGAGCAGCTCAATTCAGGATCTAAAAGACTTATTTAGAGCTTGGCGTCACTTCATTCTTACCCTTGACTTTCTTCTCTGTGGCTCTGTCTCAGGCAGGCTCTCAGGCGTGATCCCAACATGGATTGTGCTCCCAGCTGAGTTTCGGGTCTGTTCTTCTAACAATCTCAGTTCAGAGACAGCCTCTTCCTTAGGTGCTTTAGCAGAAGTCTTGGGATCGGCTCTTCTTGATTCTCACCACGTTGATGCCCACTGCTCCAGGAGAGGAGTCAGATAAGCCTACATGAACCCTGTCAATTGGGCATGGGAAACAGTTGGTTCCTCAAGAAAAATAAAGAGTTTGTTAGTAGAAGAAGAGAGAATGTGTGCATGTGTACATTGCTTCAGCCGTGTCTGACTCTGTGCAAGCCGTGGACTGCAGCCCGCCAGGCTCCTCTGTCCATGGGATTTCCCAGGCAAGAACACTGGAGTGGGGTTGCCATTTCCTCCTCCAGGGCATCTTCCCGACCCAGGGATCAAACTTGTGTCTGCCTGTGTCTCTTGCATTTCAGGCAGATTCTTTTACCCAGTGAGCCACTGGAAAGCACCAAGAGAATGTGTACTTGAGTGTAAATGTCCATTAAAACTCTTTCTATCTCGAACTCTATCCAGGGACCAGATCGATCATTTTCTGCACATTGAATCAGACCCTCCTCTTGCTAAAATCCCTCCAAAATTTCCTATCCTCTCCGTGGTAAGATCTGGAAAAGTTCCAGAGGTCTGCCCTCTGCCTACTTGGAAATTTCTGCCTTTCCCCCTTGCTCCCCCCTCTGCCTTGCTCCAACCACCGAGATTCCCCAAACACCTTACACTATGCTCTACTTTGAATTTGCTCAGGAAGCCAAACCCTAGAAAATAGCTATGTCTCCACCTAGAAAATATCTTTGCATTAACTTCTCCTTCCCAACTCCTTTCTCACCTTATCCTGCCTTTGCATTCCCCCAAGCCTACACAGGTTTGTATCAGAGCACCTGTGACCCAGTCCTTTTTAAATTAATTAACTGTATGACAAAAACTACTGTGATGATGTAAAGTAATTAGCCTCCAACTAATAAAAATAAATGCAAAAAAAATAAATTAATTAACTAATTAATTTTTGGTGTTAGTTGCAGGACATGGGATCTTTAGTTGCAGTGCTCAGGCTCCTCACTGTGGTGGTGAGCTTCTCTCTAGTTGCGGCGGTTGGGTTTAGTTGCCCTGCAGTGTGTGGGGTCTAAGTTCCCTGCTGCTGCTGCCGCTAAGTCGCTTCAGTCGTGTCCGACTCTGTGTGACCCTATGGACAGCAGCCCACCAGGCTCCGTCCACGGGATTCTCTAGGCAAGAACACTGGACTGGGTTGCCACTTCCTTCTCCTTAGTACCCTGACCAGGGATCAAACCCTAGTCCTCTGCGTTGAAAGGCAGATCTTTAAATTACTGGGCCACCAGGGTAGTCCCCCAGTCCTACTCCAATCCATTTATTTTCCCACCTCGACTGTCAGCTCTTAAGGACAGGGACAATCATTTATTTTTGTATCGCAAATACCTGACAAGGTGCATGACCAATAGTTGGTAATGATAAATATTTATTGAATGATAATTATAACACAAATAAACTGCTTATCAGTGATAAAGTCAATCAGGATACAAATACAGATTTTTTTGACAGCTGAAAAAATTAAAATGCTTGGGGAAAAAGGAATCAAAAGATGTTCATAGTGCCAGGGGGGAAGGACTACTTTGAGTGAAATATTATTGTATTATAGCATTGTTTATTGGCACATTGCATTAATTCATCAAGCAATCATTACTTTGAGGAGAAAATTAGGCTCTGTAATTTGGTTATAATGGGCTTCCCAGGTGGCTTCGTGGTAAAGAATCTGCTTGCCAATGCAGAAGACACAGGAGATGTGGGCTTGATCTCTGAGTTGGGAAGATCCCCTGGAGTAGGAAATGGAAACCAACTCCAGTATTCTTGCCTGGAGAATTCCATGGACAGAGGAGCCTGGTGGGCTGCAATCCGTGGGGTTGCAGAGTTGGACAAGACTGATGAAAGTGAAAGAGGAGAGAGAAAAAGTTGGCTTAAAGCTCAACATTCAGAAAACTAAGATCATGGCATCTGGTCCCATCACTTTATGGGCAAATAGATGGGGAAACAGTGGAAACAGTGGCTGACTTTATTTTTCTGGGCTCCAAAATCACTGCAGATGGTGATTGCAGCCATGAAATTAAAAGATGCTTGCTATTTGGAAGGAAACTTATGACCAATCTAGACAGCATATTAAAAAGCAGAGGCATTACTTTGCCAACAAAGGTCCGTCTAGTCAAGGCTATGGTTTTTCCAGTGGTCATGTATGGATGTGAGATTTGGACTATAAAGAAAGCTGAGCAGAAAAGAATTGATGCTTTTGAACTGTGGTGTTGGAGAAGACTCTTGAGAGTCCCTTGGACTGCAAGGAGATCCAACCAGTCCATCCTACAGGAGATCAGTCCTGGGTGTTCATTGGAAGGACTGATGTTGAAGCTGAAACTCCAATACTTTGGCCACCTGATGCAGAGAGCTGACTCATTTGAAAAGACCCTGATGCTGGGAAAGATTGAGGGCAGGAGGAGAAGGGGACGACAGGATGAGATGGTTGGACAGCATCACTGACACAATGGACATGGGTTTGGGTGGACTCTGGGAGTTGGTGATGGACAGGGAGGCCTGGCGTGCTGCGGTTCATGGGGTCGCAAAGGGTTGGACATGACTGAGCGACTGAACTGAACTGAAGTGAGCGACTGAGCATGCAGGAGCACACACGTCCAATATGGTTATATCTGTACTTGAGATCTATTTTTATGCCATCATGGAGGCCTGAGAAAGTAGACTGCAGCCAGTGAGCAGATTGTAGTGGATGTCAGGTCAGTGGAACTATGGGTATTGATTGTCTTGTTTTCTAAATCTAAAGTCTTCCTGGAGTATGCTCTTCAGATGGAAACAACCATCAAGCACTCGAACTAATGGCCAAGGTCATTTTTCTAGCAAGGCAGAGATGCAGCAGTTTCCAGTGCCCTAGGCAGGACTTGAAAGAACCCTGTTTGTCCCCCTACTGCCAGGGTGGGGGGAGTGCCCCTCCCCTGAACCACACATCTGCTTTTAACAACCTCCCAAAGAAATTTCCCTGTTGCACAATGAATGCTAAACAACTCTTTTTTCCCCTAGAGATTCAACTCAAAGAACATTTTTCATTAGGACTTCTCTAAGAATTAAAGAACAACAAAATTTGGGTTTTATCAGAACAATGAAAGCTCTAGATAATGGGGATCATGATTGTGTTTATATATAATTTTGTCCTGAATTGACTGTCTCTAGAGTTCAAATTCTTCTGGAAAGTGCCAAACCTCGGTTTCACCAAGCTGAGCCATCATCTGAGCTAAGAATGGAACTCAGGCTTCTTACCTCCTCAGCCAGAACTCCATCTATTAGAACACTGTGCCTCTCAATTGTGTCTTAAATTAGGCACATAAATGAATTCACTCACACTCTCTCTGCCTACCAAGTTTCTGCAAAGGAACTTCTCTGCACTACATGATACAGTTGGGAGAATTTCCTCAGCTCTACAGTGAGACTCCTACGGACTCCGGGAGGGAGTGGGAGAAGCTCAGATGGAAAAGCTTAAGTCTCCTCGGAGAGGCACTGTCCCCTCCACGCCCCCACCCCCATCACCAGTCAGACACAGAGCAAAGGAAATCCTCTTCGTCTTCAGCCCAACTTCACCAGGGAAGTGACTCGTCAACGTGAGAAACTGTCAGTCCAACAAGTCAGAAAGATTTCTACCAACGTGGAGGGAATATGCTTGGACAGAGCTGTGAGCTGCTCTCTCCCATCGGTGGAATTCTGTACAGGGGCTCTGCCTCATTCACCAGCCCCGTTTTCCGACTGCGTCCACCTGGAGGAGGGGGGAGAGGGGTTTAGAGCCCTAGAGCAAATTGCTTGGCACTGCTCTGACCTGAAAGCCGAAGGAAGCTCGGGGGCAAAGTCCTTTTTATTTTTAATGGGCTCCTGCCTATCTCTTAAACGTGGATTTGTTTGTTTTTTTTCCTTTTTGGTCACTTGAAGCTCTAGTGCCTGTGGAGAGGGGGAGAGAAAGAAATACACACACAGACACAGACACACACACACACACACAACAAACCCAAAAGGAGAATATAAATAAATATCATTTGGAATCTTGCATAATATCAACCAATGGCAACAGCAGGTTTTTGACAGGCCTGCGAACTTCCCCAAAACAACATCCTGCCAGCCTGGCTGTGATTCAGGCATGAGTCAACACTGCAAGATGGACGGTTGCCAGCTCCACTCCCGGCCTGGGGCTGGTGGCGAAGAGAATCGCTCCCCCTAGGGTGGTCGGCCTAGTAACATTTAGAATCTGGGCTGGACTGGGCTGTCATTAAGGACGCTGGTCCCCTCGAGCTTAGCAGCAACACCAGGAAGTCTTTTCTTCTAGAGCTGGAAAGAAATCGACAGTGAAGAAAGAAAGATGCCTCTTCATCACAATAAGACCTTTGATATAAAAAAGAGTGGAGTCAAACACAGTTTTTACAGCTGACACAATTATTAGAGATTGGAGAAAATCTCTTTTCTCCCCTGCCCTGGGGTCTTGTTATAATGAGGCCCTGGACCTGCTATCAGCTTTTTGTAATCCAAACTGAGGATTGGAGCCTGCTGAACTGGGAGGAGATGTCATAGGTATCATCAGAGCCCCAGATGCTGGGGAAATAATTTCCTGCTGTTATTAAGGAGACTACCTTCCACTGACACTGTTTTTCAAAGACTGCCTTTCCCTTGGAAAAGAAGGCTGGGCTTCAGGGGGCGTTTCTCACCCTGAGTATGTGGAGCCTCCATCACATGGCCCCCCTCAGCTGCTCCACCCCCCAAACTGCCACCTGCTGAGTTAGGGGTGCTGCCCATCCCTTCCTCAATGCCTAGGGCGTCTATTCTCTGAACCAGGAAAGCACAGCACAGTCGTGATTCTGCAAATGTTGACTCAGCGTGGAGCTATGAAACATGAGATTTGTTCCAAGTAAATATGGAGCCAGGAGTGAGACACCCCAGGGAGAAAACAGTGCTGTCTGTCCATTCTTCCCTATCGTTCTGAAGAGCAGCTCCTAAAACCAGAATCGGGGACGTTGTTTTTTTTTCTTCAGGGCAAGTTCTTTGCTCCTTTCCTTCAACCTTTTGACCAAGGAATGAACTATACTACTTATATTGCTTTTGTCAAATTATTCCTTTACAACTGAAAAGTAATTTGCTATAGGCTCATATCCATTTGAGAATCCAGACGGGATGGTTTATGTTGTACCATCCTTGGCTTGGCAGGATGGCCTTGATTCCTCAGGTTTAGACCTGCTTTTTTGTCTATCCATAGTAGTGGTGGTGGTGGGGGGGAAACATGATTAGTTGGCAAGTTTCTTTTTTATTAATTATTTTTTTACATTGATTTATCCTTGATTTATAATGTGTGTTAGTTTTAGGTGTACAGCAAAGTGATTCAGTTAATATATATATATATATATATATATATATTAATGGTAAAAGTGAAGAATCTGCTTGCAAAACAAGAGACTCAGGTCTGATCCCTGGGTCAGAAAGATCCCTTGGAGAATGGAATGGCTACCCACTCCAGTGTTCTTGCCTGGAGAATCCCATGGACAGAGGAGCCTGGGTGGGTACAGTCCATGGGGTCCCAAGGAGTTGGAGACAACTGAACGACTAACACTTTCCCTTTCATATATATATATATGTGAAAGTGGAAGTCACTCAGTTGTGTCCGACTTTTTGCAACCCCATGGACTATACAGTCCTTGGAATTCTCCAGGCCAGAATACTGGAGTTGTTAGCCATTCCCTTCTCCAGGCGATCTTCCCAACCCAGGGATCAAACCCAGCTCTCCTGCATCGCAGGTGATTCTTTACAAGTTGAGCTACCAGGTAAGCTATATATATGTCATAAAATAATCTTAGGTTATTTACAAAATATTGAGTAGAGTTCACTGTGCTTTACAATAGATCCTTACAGATTATCTATTTCATATATAGTAGTTGTATATGAACTAAAGAGCCTCTTGATGAAAATGAAAGAGGAGAATGAAAATGTTGGCCTAAAAGTCAACATTCAGAAAAGTAAGATCATGGCATCTGGTCCCATCACTTCATGGCAAATAGATGGGGAAACAGAGGAAACAGCGAGAAGCTTTATTTTTTTGGGCTCCAAAGTCACTGTAGATGGTGACCGCAGCAATGAAATTAAAAGATATTTGCTCCTTGAAAGAAAAGCTATGACCAACCTAGACAACATATTAAAAAGCAGAGACATTACTTTGCCAACAAAGGTCCGTCTGGTCAAAGCTATGGTTTTTCCAGTATTCATGTATTGGTGTGAGAGTTGGACTATGAAGAAAGCTGAGCACCAAAGAACTGATGCTTTTGAACTGTGGTATTGGAGATGACTCTTGAGAGTCCCTTGGACTGCAAGGAGATCCAACCAGTCAATCCTAAAGGAGATCAGTCCTGAATATTCATTGGAAGGACTGATGCTGAAGCTGAAACTCCAATACTTTGACTACCTGATGTAAAGAACAGACTCGTTGGAAAAGACTCTGATGCTGGAAAAGATTAAAGGCGGGAAAAGAAGGGGATGACAGGATGAGTTGGTTGGATGGCATCACCGATGCGATGGACATGAGCTTGAATAGGCTCTGGGAGTTGGTGATGGACAGGGAAGCTTGGCGTGTGGCAGTCTATGGGGTAGCAAAGAGTCAGACACGATTGAATGACTGAACTGAGGTATATGTGTTACTCCCAAACTCTTTATCCCTCCCTTCCAGCGAGTTTCTCTAAATGGAACATTGAAGCCACACTTAGAAAACTGCAGGCATGCAAATGGAGATTCTCAATACAGAGAAGAGATTTTGGAAATAGGATTCTTGTACATGCCTAATGTTTTCAAAAATATCTCCTCTTGGCTTATACCTTGAATGACACTTGTCTTGTGGGAACACTTTTCCCTTGTGGTAAAGAAATGACTCAAGTGTTAAAAAAAAAAGTTCTTGAAAACCTGGAGAGTTTTTGCATCTTGCACTCAGAGAAGATGCAGCTGAAAACGCAAGATTGTGCGTGAGAGCACTGACGGCTGTCAGTGAGTTCTCACTTTGGAAGCAACTTCCCTGCAAGATATGCCCACATCTCTGGTGCCAGCCAGCGTGTGGGTGTGGATGGGCTTTCTCACAAATGCTGGCCCTCCGTTTTTGTTTTTGAAAATTTAGCCTTTGGTGTTTACTCTAGTTTCAGACATGATATTTTTCAGGATTGCGCTTGGAATCTGCAGTGGATTTTCTCTCCTAAACAAAACCCTAACACAACCTTGGCCGTGGAAGTTGACCTTGTTTGTTAGCAGCACATAAGCTATGGAGAAGGCAAAAAGCCAGTTAATGGCAGTGATCCAAAGCTAACACTTCCTGCTCTCAGTAGCACGTCTTGTTCCTCTGGATGCATTTATTGACACCTGGACTCTGTCATTTGCAGCCTCCTCTCTTTGTGGCTGCGTCTTCTTCTCCCATCTTGATGGCTGCAGATCTCTGCTTATCATCCATTTCCACACTGGCTTTGTGTCCTTCTTGCTAAGCCCTGCTCCGAGTAGTTTCCACAGCATGTGTGACATTGTCAGCAACTTGTGGGTAAGCCGTCTTGCCTGGCTTAGTCATTCTGGACTTCTTTGTCTTGTTTCCTTTTTGATACCCTATTTCACACACATTCTGACTAAGGACTCTTTTCAAAATAAGCAGCCAAAATGGGTGTTCTATTGTTCCACGAGACTGCCAGATTATTATTTTTTAAATGTATTCACCACATGGATTTATCATGTAAACTCCTATTGAAAGCCATTGCCCCCAGGGAAGGATTTGAGCATTTGGGTAATTTCCTGGAATTCTCAAGTGTGTGTGTTTGTTGTTTCTTTTCTCTCCCCTTCAAATGGATGCAGCCATGTCAGAGCAATCCATAAACAATATTGATTGCACAAAAGCACACAACTGCCAATCTCAGGCTCACTCCTGTCCCCTGCTGCAGACCGTAATCTCTGAGCAGAAGCTCTTTTTTGTACTGGATGCAAAAGGAACACACTAGATTCATATTTACAGAATTTAAGCTTCAGTGATATTCTACCAATTTTCTTGGTGTCAGCATTGTGTCAGTCTGGGACTAAAAGCTGGAAAATTATTCGACCTGTGAAACATGTGCTTCTCTTCCTAAACCAACAGAGACACGCCTGAATGCAAAAAATGTACGTATATTCTGGGTCCCAAATGTAGAATGTGCCTTGGTTTGATAATCTAACACAATTGAGCCCATTAATATAAAGTGAAATTGCTTGGGAAGTTGGTTAACTGCCTAAAATCTGTGCAAAGCAGTGCCATTTAAAGATCTTTTCCCTTTCTTTTTAGAGTGCAATCCTTTGAATAAATAATTCAACTTAATAACCTTTATGATCTGTGAGGTTAATTGTCACTGAAAGAAACTTCCTACTGGATTAATGCAGCCCATCTTTGAATGTTTTTCACTGAGTTATCTAGCATTTCTTGATTTTTCCCTCGTGAACTTTATAAAACCCAACAGACTGATTCTGTTCCAAAAGCCACAACCACACATCAGTGTGGTTCACAACTTGCTAATGTCTTTGGAACACAGGGGTCAAGGTTATTATACAAAGTTCATTTTTTAAAAAACTACACTTGCCGTGATCCTTTAAGAAGCTCTACCTTGTAACCCAACCATGCATTTACATTAAATACACATGCTCGGATGGCAACTGCCCTGTAACAAAAGCCCAGCATTTTAAGTGATTGAACATTAATGTGGACAGCAATAAGACTTCTGTAGTTTAACCCCAAGACTGGTTCGATTCCAGGAGTGGTGTTTTAATGAAGGGCCCACAGCATTTAGGACAGATGCCGAGGGTTATGCTAGGCTGGCAGCTGAATCTTGGACCAAACACAACTTTGCAATGGCACACATTTTACTAATTTATAAGTGCAGTCTTCCCTGAAATCCCAATGTAAAGACCAGCATCCTGATCTATGAAAGTCAATATAACCTTGAAGTCAATGAAAATGAGGGTACTGTTCACTGAATAGAGACTCCCTAAGCTTATCATGTTTTCCCTCCCATATCTTCTAGCTTATTTTCTTTGAATTTCACATGAGGAACTATGTGAAGCCAAAAGCATAAATCTGACTTCTGGAGGTTTGTATAGCAATAAACAATAAGACCTTATCTGGACAGCCAACAGGAATAACTTGGATTTGTATTCGTTTAGGAACAGCATGAGACTACCAAGTGGGCACATGGGATTTTGCTCTGAAACTGGTTAGGATTGAGCCATGTGTGATGGACAATTAGGGGAATATTCTCATCCCTTCTATCCATTACAGAAGTCTCTAGTCTTCAGTTGGGTTTCCCTGGTGACTCAGAGGTAAAGAATCCACCTGCAGTGAAAGAGACTTGGGAGATGCAGTTTCGATCTCTGAGTTGGGAAGATCCCCTGAAGAAGGAAATGGCAAAGCAATCGGGTATTCTTGCTGGAAAATCCTATGGATAGAGCAGCCTGACAGGATATAGTCCATGGGATCACAAAGAGTTGGACACAACTTAGTGACTAAACAACAACGACAAAACAGCTAGTCTTTCATGGCCCATTTTTACTTACCCCCCGCCACTAGCCCTATTTCATGGTCAGGTCTTACAGTGCCCATCTGTCCCCTGCCAGAGGTGCTGAGCTCAGCTCCCCTTTTATTCATCTTTCTGCCAATAACTTCTATTTTTTTCATTGTGTCTTTAATAAATAACATGAGAAATAATAATCATTGTTAAAAAAATCCTATAAAATGATCTCACTGTAAAGTTATTTAGTAAAACAGAATATATGAGGACCACAAAGATGTACTGTATAGCACAAAGAACTATATTCAATATTATGTAGTAACTTATAAGGGGGAAAATCTGAAAAGGCATACATACGTATATATATATATATATATATGTATATATATGCATGTGTGTATATATATATATATATATATATACACACATACAGTTATTCTCACATATATATAAGATATAGCTTGAAATACATCAACATCAAACTAAGGAAATAGACTTTTTAGGACATAAATTTATAACCACAAATAACAATCTTTGCCTCTTTTCAAGTGCAGTGTGCTAATTAAAAGGAAGAAGTGAAACTTCTAAGAGACTATTAACAATTCAACATTCTCAGTTGGTGTGGATTATAGATTTCACTTAACTTGGCTCGAAAGTGAAAATTCGACCCCCTAAAGGGGACTGGACAGCATCACTAGTTTTCTCTGACAAAATAAGTAGAGGTGTGTAGGTCTTTGGCTGAACTACCCTGCATATTGTTGTAAAGCAGCGCTTTAGACCCACACTCAGGTTTTGTGATGGGCGCGTTCACTAAATTGTGTCAGAAAAGAGAGGTGCCGGGGAGGAGGAAGGAGAACGGAGTGGGAGGAACAGTGGCCGAGATCCCACCCCTGCTCCTCAGGAAGCAGGAACCTGGCTGTGCTGGTCCCAGCCGCGCCCAGAACCCCAATCCCAGCTGAGCTGCGCTCAGCACCGCAGTGGGCTATGACAACAGCACTGCCCACTGGGACTCACAGTTTGTAAAATTCTGTGAATTAGCACTAGATATTCGTATTTTAGTTGCTAGGTCGTGTCTGACCCTTTGGCGGCCCCGTGGACTCTAGTCTGCCTGGCTCCTCTGTCCATGGGATTCTCCAGGCAAGAACACTGGAGTGGGTTGCCATTCCCTTCTCCAGGGGATCTTCCTGACCAGGGATCGGGCCACATGGCCTGAACTGGCAGGTGGTTCTTCGCCACTGAGTCAGCAGGGAAGCCTGTGCGCATGAGGGATGTGTTAGGTGGCGTATGTATGCGCATGCAGGATGTCTTAGACTGGCGTATGTATGCACATGTGGGATGTGTTAGGTGGCGTATGTATGCGCATGCGGGATGTGTTAGACGGCGTACGTATGCGCATGTGGGATGTGTTAGACGGCGTACGTATGCGCATGTGGGATGTGTTAGACGGCGTACGTATGCGCATGCGGGATGTGTTAGGTGGCGTATGTATGCACATGTGCGATGTGTTAGGTGGCGTATGTATGCGCATGTGGGATGTGTTAGACGGCGTATGTATGCGCATGCGGGATGTGTTAGATGGCGTATGTATGCGCATGCGGGATGTGTTAGACGGCGTATGTATGCACATGTGCGATGTGTTAGGTGGCGTATGTATGCGCATGTGGGATGTGTTAGACGGCGTATGTATGCGCATGCGGGATGTGTTAGATGGCGTATGTATGCGCATGCGGGATGTGTTCGACGGCGTATGTATGCGCATGCGGGATGTGCTAGACGGCGTATGTATGCGCATGTGGGATGTGTTAGACGGCGTATGTATGCGCATGCGGGATGTGTTAGACGGCGTATGTATGCGCATGTGGGATGTGTTAGATGTCGTACGTATGTGTATGTAAGCGCCATCCAATTTAATGTTTATGCTGCCTGGTAAATTTATCACTGCTCTTCAATAAGATTGCTTATCTGAAAAAAATAGGAATCTTTTTTGAAAAAGGAATCTTACCTGGAAAAGGATGTGGAGATGTCACAAGCTTGTTAGGAGGCCTGGGCCATGCTAGAAACAAAATCTCTTGACCATTCAGAGGCGCTGGTCACAAAATTATAGCTGCATTTATTAAGAAGCTACCATTTTATTTCCTGATTCTGGAAAGTATTTCTGCACGCAACTTCGCAAACTCCAGGGTGCTCTGTGCTGTGAAGGCAGAGGTGCCTGTGCCGCGTGTCACGTCTTCTGTGACCACGTCTCCGTGCAGCCGGGGCTGCAGTGACTAGCCACACCTCTGCCGCAATGCCTGGGTGCCAGCAGGAGCTCGTTCAGGACATGTTCAAGGGGGCTAGCACCCAAGGGCAACCCATGGGGCACTGGGCCATAGCACATGGATGAATATCATCTCAGGTGGATGATCCTGAGATGTGCTCTACATGGCCCCCGAGCGGTTCCCCAGTGGGCTTGTACATGTGGAAAATTTCAGTTATGAAATTGTTGTTGCTGTTCAGTTGTTAAGTCATGTCTGACTCTTTCGACCCCATGGACTGCAGGATGCCATGCTCCTCCATTCTCCACTATATCCTGGAGTATGTTCAAATTCATGTCTATTGAGTCAGTGATGCTCTCTAACCAATCTCATCCTCTGCCGCTCTCTTTGCCTTTTTCCTTCTTCAGTCTTTCCCGGCATCAGTCTTTTCCAATGAGTCAGCTCTTCGCATTAGGTGCCCAAAATATTGGAGCTTCAGCTTCAGCATCAGTACTTCTAACAAATATTCAGAGTTGATTTCCTTTGGGATTGACTGGTTTGATCTCCTTGCAGTCCAAGGGACTCTCAAGAGTCTTCTCCAGCACCACAGTTCAAAAGCATCAATTCTTCAGTGCTCAGCCTTATTTATTGTCCAGCTCTCACATCTGTACAGGACATCTGGAAAAACCATAACTTTGACTTTGTGAGCCTTTGTTGGCAAAGTATGTCTAGGTTTGTCATATCTTTCTTTCTAAGGAGCAAGCATCTTTTAATTTCATAACTGCAGTCACTGTCTGCAGTGATTTTAAGCCCAAGAAAATAAAACCTGTCACTATTTCCACTTTCTCCTATCTATTTGTCATAAAGTGATGGGACCAGAGGCCACAATCTCAGTTTTTTGAATGTTGAGTTTCAAGGCAGGTTTTTCACTGTCTTCTTTCACCCTCATCACTAGACTCTTTAATTCTTCTTTAGTTTCTGCTATTGGAGTGATATCTGTCCATCTGAGGTTGTTGATATTTCTCCTGCAATCTTGATTCCAGCTTGTGATTCTTCTAGCCCAGTATTTCCCATGATGTACTCTGCACAGAAGTTAAATAAGCAGGGTGACAATACGCAGCCTTGTGATACTCCTTTCCCAATTTTGAATCAGTCAGTTAGTTGTTCCATATAAGAGTCTAACTGCTGCTTCTTGACCCACATATAGGTTTCTCAGAAGATAATGCGGTTTGGTACTCCCATCTCTTTAAGAATTTTCCACAGTTTGTTGTGATACACCCAGTAAAAGGCTTTAGCATAGTCAATGAAGCAGAGGTAGATATTTTTCTGGAATTCCCTTGCTTTCTCCAAGATCCACCAAATGTTGGGAATTTGATCTCTGGTTCCTCTGCCTCTTTGAAACCCAGCTTATACATCTAGTATACATTTTAATAGTCGTGTCCAACTCTTTTGGACACACTCTTACTCCATGGACTGTAGCCTACAGTAGCTCCTCTGTCCACGGAATTCTTCAGGCAAGAACACTGGAGTGGGTTGCCATGCCCTTCTCCAGGGGGTCTTCCAGACCAAGGGATGGAACCTGGGTCTCCTGCATTGCAGGAAGATTCTTTACAGTCTGAACCACCAGGGAAGACTGGTGTACATTTAAAATGGTAAACTGAAGAAAAGCGGAAGAAAAGGAAACGAAGGAAAAGCATAGAAAATACTTACAGATAAATTGCAGCTTAATAATGCACCTTGGATTGGATTTCCCTCCTTTTCTGTCTTAGTCTTTCAAGTTACCCAGTTGGATTCTAGTTGCAATATCTCCTTTGGGGGCTGCCAAAGACCTTTATATTGATTAGATCACTTCTTGGGATGATTGTACTGAAAAGTTTCCTTTAAAATACAATGTAAAATAATTCTTGATCTTTTAATGGGAATTCATAGGTTTCGAATTTCCTACGCATCATCTCATTTTAATCTTTTAAATCAACTCCTCACCACCAAATCTTCCCATTTCTATGCCTAGCACCTTGGACTGAGATATCAATTTATCTTGACCCAGATTATTGCAATTGTCTCATAAGTAGCCTTCTTGCTTTTGCCTTTCCTCCTGTTCTAACATTTAATCCCACATTATTTCATTCTCAACACAGCAGCCAGAGTGATTTTGTTTAAATAAAAATCAGAAAATGTCACCCTTCTATTCAAAACTCTCCATGGCTCTCCATGTCCCTCAGAATAAAAGCTCTTATGAGGGCCTAGAAGCCCTTACTTAACCAGGCTCCCTGTTACCTCTCTAAGCTGTGTCTCTTCCACCTTCCAATCTTATTTGCTCCACTCCAGCTTCACTGGCTTCCTTGTTCTTTTTCTAACAAGCTAGAAATTCTGCCGCCTCAGGGCCTTTGCGCTGATGGTTTCACCTGCATGGAATGCTGCTCTCCCTGTATCCGCGCGCCTCTCTCTTTTCCTTCTCTTGAGATGCACCTTCTCAATAAGGCTTTAAAGTTGCAGCCCCTCAGGCCTATCCAGGCACCCACCGTCCCACTCTCGGATTTTAATTTTTTCCCTTAATAACAGCATCTAACATAATCTCTACTTGCTTTGTTACATGGTTTATGACACAGTTGTGCACGCTTGTGTGCACAATCAGTCATGTTTGACTCTTTGTGACTTCATGGGCTCCTCTGTCCTTGGAATTTTCCAGGCAAAAATACAGGAGTGGGTTGCCATTTCCTTCTCCAGGGGATCTTCTTAGCCCGGAGATGGAACCCACATCTCTTGTGTCTCCTGCACTGGCAGGCTGTTTTTTTTTTTTTAAACCAGCTGGGCCATGGGGGGAAGCCCAAATAAACCCCATGAGGGCAAGGATGTTTGTTTTGTTTACTTCTATTTCCAATTTTCAGAAGAGTTGCACATTGTACACTCAGTGAATAGTTGAATTAGTGTACAAATGAATGATTAAGGTTTGTGTATTTGGCCCTATCCCTATTTTACAGCTAACAGTCGAGAGATTCAGAAACTCTCTGAAGTTCTGAGAAGTTCATACAAATAGGAGGTATTAAAGTTCTGTGCTACTTTTCCTATTCCAATAATACTTACGGGAGGAAAAAGGAAAGAGTCTTTGAATTTTACAATTCACACTTAAATTAAACTTATGAGGATATAAAAATTCTGTAGGAATGACTGATAACTAACTTAAGTACATGAAAAACAAGTGTATTTGAATCTTAGATATTTTTATCTTTGTCATGATGGTAAGAAAGCTCGGCACCAAATCTGTGACCTATCTCCAGAAAGTGACAGCTGCGTACCTGGCTTCATAATTATTTCTCCTGTCCTCATTTTCTTTTAACCTGATTTCCTCATTTAACTTGTTTTTTATTTTTTTGCATTCTATGAATTTTTGTAAGGCACTGTAAGTCCTCTTTTGGAGTATGACAGGGTAAACATGACGAGAGAAATAAAAAGCTTGTAGTGTTAATGACCCACTGTTAATGACTAATACTATCTGACTACAGGAAAAGACAACGGTAAGATACAATCTGAATGTAAGTGGGGTCCCTGGGCATGGCTAAGAGAGTCTGGTGTCTTCATGATGTCAGCTCAAATAAATTTTGACCAAAAAATATGATTTAAGGAATTCAAATTTGTGCTTTAGTATTCTAAGAAGCTGACAAATGGATGGATAGATGCTCTTGTCAAGAACTGTGGTGGATCTGAGACTTAACCTACTTGCAAGTTAACAAGTCTTCTTGCCATCAAGTCACAAAATTCCTGATTTCCAAGACACGAGACAGGAGATTCCTGGATCAGAAGCGAAGGACAGTTTACTACTCACAGCAGCAGCAACACCCAGATGGTAGGCATTTTTACTCTGGGCCCCAGGTTTCATTTTCCATGTGAAGATGCTCAGAGAGTCCAACCAGAGTCAGGCTGAGAGTCCAACTGGCACACCTACATTCCCAGTGGGCTGCAACACAGAATGGGAACCTGGACCTTTTGCACAAGTATCCCTCAATATCAGTGAGGATTGGTTCCCAGACACCCTGCAAGTGCCAAAATCTGCAGATGCTTGAGACCCTTGCATTCGGCCCTTCACATCTCCCATTCCACATCTGCAGAGACAGAGGAGTGGCTGTACTGGGGGAGCAAGCATGCCTCCTCATTGCTCTGGAGGGAGACATCATCTCCGTTTTCAAAGACTCTTGGCCAGACAACCATCCCTGAAAAGATAGCCTGGAACATCTGCAAGCAGTACAGAAGCATGCGAGATCCAGAAATATGCAGAATCCATCCAAGGACCTCTCTAGGCAAGAATACTAGATCCCTTCTCCTGGGGATCTTCCCGACCTAGGCTTCCAGCCTGAGTCTCCTTCATTGCAGGTGAATTCTTTACTGTGAGAGCTGCAGGGAAGTGGAATCCATGTCTATCCAGAATAGTCTCCCAGCAGGCGTACATTCTAAGCACAGGCTGAAACTCCTTAAAAGTCATCTCTTTCCGCCTCTTTCTGTTTAACTTAACCTCCACTGACAGCCAATGACCCCCTTAATCTTCCAGCATGAATTTTAGCCTTCTTTTCATTTTAATTTTTTTTTTTAATTTAAAGATTTTTTGAATGTGAACCATTTTTAGTTTTTATTGAATTTGCTTCAGCATTGTTTCTATCTTCTGTTTTGGTTTTCTGGCCACAAGGCATGTGGGATCTTAGTTCCCCAATCAGGAATCAAACCCACACCCTCTGCACTGGAAGGCAAAGTCTTAACCACTGGATAGCCAGGGAAGTCCTTGGTCTTCCTTCCTTCTATTTCTGCTCTTATTCTTTATTCTTGACCAAGAATAAATCTCAACACTAAACCACTGAACTCCTCCTCATTTTCCTAGTTTTATTTCTTTCTACTCAATCTTCATTCAGCATCATAAAAGCTCAGGGCTGAGGTGGCAAGACCATATTTTCTTTAGGTGAGCAGGATAGAAAGACCAAGAATATTCACATTGTAGGATTTTTTTTGTCCTTGACTAGGGATGTCTTTAAGCACCTCTGAGTTACCTTTTCTGCCCTCTGCTCATTCTCTTCCTCCTTTACCAAGCTTCAGAGCTGTAGTATTGTTCCCAACTGGTTACTTAAGTGTTAATAAGGGGGAAAAGGAATCTGAAACAGTTCTCTAGCTGAAAGAGTTCTGGTGGAGTGGGCTTGAATTAATGGTCATGGCTGAGAGGAGATTTCATCTGACTTTAGCTTCATATGAGCCGCAGTGTTACTTGGATTTACAGGAATTAGTCGACCAGGCTTTTACAATTTCTAGGCAATTTTGGATATTTTTTTGAGAAAAGTACTTTCCCATCATCCTCAATAACTTTAATGTCTTCTCCATTTTCTTCAAAAAAATGGATGGGAATCCCTCTGAATTTCTGACTATTATCCCCTCTCCATCAAACTTTTTCCATCCGTTGCTTTTCTCTTTTTCACCCACAATAGACTTGGCCTCATATGTGACAGAGAAAATAGAAGTCTTCATATTCCTGCCAACAAATTGCCAATCCTCCGGGCATTGACTCCACTTTCATCATTATCTTACCAAAAGTGGTCTCTCCACATATGCTCTCAATCCCTTTGGGCCCCCTCACCTCCCACTCTCCCTTCAGCCATTTCTAGCCCTGTCTCAGTTCTCCTCGTTCCCGAAAATGGGCTTCCTGAGCCCTCAATAGTCTAGGCACTCTTTTTTTTTTTTTAAAAAGTATAGTTGATTTACAATGTTGTGTTCATTTCTGGTGTACAAAGTGATTCAGTTATACATGTGTATTTTTTCATATGCTTTCCCACCATGGTTTATTACATGATATTGAGTATATATAGTTCTCTGTGCTATGCAGTAACACCTTGTTGTTTATCCATTTTATATATAACAGTTTATATTATATTATACAGTTTATATATATTATATATAATAACAATCTAATTCCAAACTCCCAATCCTACCCCCCTCCGTTTTGGCTAGAAGTCTGGTCTCTATGTCTGTAAGTCTACTTCTCTCGAGTAGATAAGTTCATTTGTGTCATATTTGAGATTCCACATATAAGTGTGATCATATGGTATTTGTTTGACTTACTGTGCTTAGTGTGATAGTCTCTGGTTATATCCATGTTGCTGCAGATTGTATTATTCTGTTCCTTTTTATGTCTGAATAGCGATATTCCATTGTATACGTATCACCACATCTTCATCCATTCATCTGTTGATGGACGTGTCGGTTGTTCCCACGTCTAGGGTGTTGTAAATAGCGTACGCAATTACTCCTGGCTGCTGAAGCCAGGAGAACCTTTCCAGTTCTCCCTTCTATTTATCTCTGCCATAACTGAGCCACCCCACCATCTCCTTCTTATTGAGTCATCTTTTCTTTTGGCTTCTGGAAAATCAGGTACTCCAGGTGTCTTTCCGTTCCCCTAGCCACTTCTTTTCAATCTTGTGAGCTGCTACTCCATATTTTTCCAACCTCTAAGTGAGTTAGATGGCTTGGTCCTGACCTCAAGGGAGAAAGGATTCAGAATCTAGAACTCAGAATGGAACTTCATTCTCCATGTCTGTCTCTTAGTGTATTGGCTTCATGCTTTCCTAGTGAGCATAGGCTTTCTACAGGGAGCCTGGATGCCCACAGCCTACACAGATAGCCTAATAGTCCTAATGAGAGAATAAATAAGGATTTTATCTTTCAAGGTCAAGTTTTAAAATCTCAGAGAAGATCCCTAAGGCCACATACCTTCTCAGACTGATCCTGTTACTGGAGAAAATGTTCGGCCAAAGGAAACAATACAGATTTTGGTTCCAGGAAGTGGGTGTAGCTGTAATAAATACCAAAAATTTGTAAGTGACTTTGGAACTGAATAGCAGACAGAGGCTGAAAAATGTTTGAGGAGCATGATAGCAAAAAATACTAAGTTGTCTTGAGCTAAATATTGGTAGAAACACAAACAATAAAGGCACCTCCAATGAAGACTCAGCATTTTATTGGAAACTGGAAGAAAGGTGATCATTGTTATACAGTGGCAGAAACTTAGCTGAACTGTGACCTACAGTAGAATGGAAAGCAGATCTTGTAAATGATGAATGTAAATGAGCAATAAGTGAGCCCTAGATGCCATTAGAAGTGTTATAATAACAGAGATATGTAAGGAGATATGGATGCCCACACAGAAAATGAGGTGATGTGGCCACAGAAGCAAAGAAGGAGTGATGCAGGCACCAGCTGAATAACGCCAGTAACCGCCAGAACTCAGTAACTCAGATGACCATTATATCTACTACTGTGGGCAAGAAGCCCTTAGAAGAAATGGAGTAGCCATCATAGTCAACAAAAGTCTGAAATGTAGTACTTGGATGCAATCTCAAAAACAGAATGATCTCTGTTCGTTTCCAAGGCAAACCATTCAATATCATGGTAATCCAAGCCTGTGTCCTGACCAGTAATTGAAAAAGCTGAAGTTGAATGGTTCTATGAAGACCTACAAGACCTTCTAGAACTAACACCCAAAAAAGATGTCCTTTTCATTATAGGGACTGGAATGCAAAAGTAGGAAGTCAAGAAACGCCTGGAGTTACAGGTAAATTTGGCCTTGGAGTACAGAATGAAGCAGGGCAAAGGCTAATAGACTTTTGCCAAGAGAATGCACTGGTCATAGCAAACACCTCTTCCAACAACACAAGACTCTACACATGGACATCACCAGATGGTCAACACCAAAATCAGATTGATTATATTTGCAGCCAAGGATGGAGAAGCTCTATACAGCCAGCAAAAACAAGACCTGGAGCTGACTGTGGCTCAGATCATGAACTGCTTATTGTCAAATTCAGACTTAAATTGAAGAAAGTAGGGAAAACCACTAGACCATTCAGGTATGACCTAAATCAAATCCCTATGATTAACAGTGAAAGTGACAAACAGATTCAAGGGATTAGATCTGATAGACAGAGTGCCTGAAGAACTATGGATGGAGGTTCATGACGTACAGGAGACAGGAATCAAGTCCATCCCCAAGAAAAAGAAATGCAAGAAAGCAAAATGGCTGTCTGAGGAGGCCTTACAAATAGCTGTGAAAAGAAGAGAAGCAAAAAGCAAAGGAGAAAAGGAAAGATATACCCATTTGAATGCAGAGTTCCAAAGAATAGCAAGGAAAGATAAGAAAGCCTTCCTCAGTGATCAGTGCAAAGAAATAGAGGAAAATAACAGAATGGGAAAGACTAAAGATCTCTTTAAGAAAATTTAAGATACCAAGGGAACACTTCATGCAAAGATGGGCTCAATAAAGGACAGAAATGGTATGGACCTAACAGAAGCAGAAGATATTAAGAAGTGGCAAGAATACACAGAAGAACTGTACAAAAAAGATCTTCATGACCCAGATAATCATGATGATGTAATCACACCTAGAGCCAGACATCCTGGAATGTGAAGTCAAGTGGGCCTTAGGAAGCATCACTGCGAACAAAGCTAGTGGAGGTGAGGGAATTCCAGTTGAGCTATTACAAATCCTAAAAGATGATGCTGTGAAAGTGCTGCACTCAACATGCCAGCAAATTTGGAAAACTCAGCAGTGGCCACAGGACTGGAAAAGGTCAGTTTTCATTCCAGCCCCAAAGAAAGACAATGCCAAAGAATGCTCAAACTACCGCACAATTGCACTCATCTCACACGCTAGTAAAGTAATGTTCAAAGTTCTCCAAGCCAGGCTTCAACAGTACGTGAACTGTGAGCTTCCAGATGTTCAAGCTGGATTTAGAAAAGGTGTAGGAACCTGATCAATTTTCAACATCAGTTGGATCATCAAAAACCAAGAGAGTTTCAGAAAAGCATTTATTTCTGATTTTTTGACTATGCCAAAGCCTTTGACTGTGTGGATCACAACAAACTGTGGAAATTCTTCAAGAGACTGGAATACCAGACCACCTGATCTGCCTCTTGAGAAATCTGTATGCAGGTCAGGAAGCAACAGTTAGAACTGGACATGGAACAACAGACTGGTTCCAAATAGGGAAAGGAGTATGTCAAGGCTGTATATTGTCACCCTGCTTATTTAATTTATATGCAGAGTGCATCATGAGAAACTCTGCCCCAGATGAAACACAAGCTGGAATCAAGATTGCTGGGAGAAACATCTGTAACCTCAGATATGCAGATGACACCACCCTATGGCAGAAAGTGAAGAAGAACTAAAGAGCCTCTTGATGAAAGTGAAAGAGGAGAGTGGAAAAGTTGGCTTAAAGCTCAGCATTCAGAAAACTAAGATCATGGCATCTGGTCCCATCACTTCATGGCAAATAGATGGGGAAACAATGGAAACAGTGACAGACTTTAATTTTTGGGCTCCAAAATCACTACAGATGGTGATTGCAGCCATGAAATTAAAAGACACTTACTCCTTTGAAGGAAAGTTATGACCAACCTGGGCAGCATATTAAAAAGTAGAGACATTTGCCAACAAAGGTCCATCTAGTTAAAGCTATGGTTTTTCCAGTAGTCAAGTGTGCATGTGAGAATTGAACTCTAAAGAAAGCTGAACAATGAAGAATTAATGCTTTTGAACTGTAAGGTGTTGGATAAAACCCTTGAGAGTCCCTTGGACTGCAAGGAGATCCAACCAGTCTATCTTAAAGGAAATCAGTCCTGAATATTCATTGGAAAGACTGATGCTGAAGCTGAAACTCCAATACTTTGGCCACCTGATGCGAAGAACTGACTCATTGGAAAAGACCCTGATGCTGGGAAAGATTGAAGGTGGGAGGAGAAGGGGACGACAGAGGATGAGATGGTTGGATGGTATCACTGACTCAATGGACATGAATTTGAGTAAACTCAGGAGTTGGTGATGAACGGGGCGGCCTGGTGTGCTGCAGTCCGTGGAGTTGCAAAGAGTTGGACACGACTGAGTGACTGAACTGAACTGAACTGAACCACCAGAAGCTGAAAGAGGCAAGAAATAGTTGTTCCCCTAGAACCTCCAGAGGGAGCATGGATCTGCTGACATCTTGATTTCAGACTTATGACCTTCAGGATAGTAAGACAATACATTTCTGTTGTTTCAAGCCACTGAGTTGTTGGTAATTTGTTACAGTAGCCACTGGAAATAAATACCATAGGGGAACTGCACAGCCTGGATGACACAGGATAGAGGCCAGCAAACCTGAGATGTGATAACAACCAAAACCCCTTGTGGAATTCAAGGAAAGGAAAACCCTGAAAAGATAACAACAAACAAACAAAAAACAACAAAATAGAGTGAAACATTTTCTACTCTCCCTTATATACCAAGGTTCACAATAACTACCCCTGGCCATCTGTATCCTCTTGTCCCTCCTCCCCAGCAGCACTTGATGCTGCCAGAAGCTCCCACTTCCTCAGTAGTCTTCTGTCTTTGGCTTCTGTAGCCCTACACCCTCTGGCTTCCTCTCTGTCCCTCCTGGAGAAGGAAAGGGCAACCCACTCCAGTATTCTTGCCTGGGAAACCCCACGGACAGAGGAGCTTGGCAGGCTACAGTCCATGAGGTTGCAAAAGGATCCGACACGACTTTTTAGTTTTTTTTTACTAAACAGCGATAGCAAACGTCCTCTGGCTTCCTCTCTGCCCCTCTTACCACTCCTTTATTCCCAGTCTCCAGTCTATTTCACCCCCTGCCAATCATCCCATCAATTCTGGGGTTCTTCAAGTCCTGTGCCGGGTCTTCTTTTTTTAGTTCCTTTCTTGTTGTACAGACTTTTCCTCAAATTTCCATTTCCTTCCTGGGGTTCAATAAACCTACATAGTCTTCCAAACATACTGTCAACCAAGACTTTTCTGTTGAGCTCCAGATCTGTATTTACAACTGCCTGTTTTATATTTTGACTTGGACATATCATGCTCATCAAACTTAGCTAGCCACATCCTTGGCAATATTTGGATTAAAATGGTTAAATGCCTGAGCATTACTGTTTTTGTTTATATTCTTTATTAGGTACCACATGGACTTTTTTCAGGTTTACTAACCATTTCTATTTTGAGGTGCTCATGGAGTCCTTGAATAAGCACCTTCCAAATACATTTATATATGGGACACAATTGGGGAACATATTTGACTATTGCAGTCATAAGTCAAATCTTCAGAGACAGAAAATCCAGCGAATTTTAGTGATTTTACATTAACCAGGCTTATTTCTGTGTTGTTGGGCTGTACAGACCCTTTGGTCAGCCCCAGTTATCTAACTGCCTGATCAACACCCTTAATTAAATTCTCCATGCTTGCTCCTCTTTATTTAGCATTTCCAGGGACAATGTATCCACTTTAATACCAGTGTAGTCATGGCTGTCTTAGTAATTCTATGAACTTCTTTATAAAATGCCTGTTCTAAAAGTCTGGTAATTGACTTGATGCTTTCCAGTGGGGTGTGAAGTGCTCAAAAAGCTTAGCCACAAAGTGTCAGGTTGGTCTTATGCAAGGACCTCAGCAACTCTCATCGTTTCCAGACTGCGGTGCTTTTTGACTGAGAGGTGAATGGTTGCCCTAACTTGTAACTTAAATACACTGAGAAGGCAGGAGAAGAAGATGAGAATTGTAGGAGAACTCCTGTTTTTAGGGACTTTTTTCGGCTCTTGTCACCAACAGAGATTTGTGGAGTAATCACCACTTTAAAAGAAACTCTGGATGATAGAATTGTTTTTAATAATAATAATTCTGTTTGTTATGGAGACATTTTCCAAAGGCTAAAAAGTTAGTAGCTGAAAGTTAGTGGATAGCATATTAAAGAGAACTGGCCTATTTAAATTAATACCTCAAAGTCTTTCTAAATCCTAAGGAGGTGAATCAAATGATGGCAAATTAAACATTTAATTTATTCATGCTAGAGTTAATAGATCATCTTGAAGACAAATGATCCACAACTATTGTGTACGCACATCAGTTTTATCCATTTTAGGCTTTACCCATCTCCTGGGGCTCCTTTCTGGTCCAGAATATGCCCTTCCCCCTCACACACTCATACACACATACTTATAACACTTTTACCAAACACCAGAGACTGTGTTCCTATAGCAACTACAGCCCATTTTATTGCAGTTATCTTTATACAAAATCAGTTTTAGGAATCCACTGTAATAAAAAGGAGTATCTGTTCATACTTGTCCAAGTTAAGCTGTCTAGACCCCATGCGATAGCATGTCTTTGTTATTGGCTGGGACTATATTAAGTGTCAAGAATCATACAAATTTTATAGTTTGATGAATAATTATTGCAGCTTACATGAATCAAAGTCCTTGAGTGCAGGAGATCAGACCATTGCCTCCCCTCACTCTGTGCCCAGCTGTGCCATCTGCAGGCTGAGGAGACAGCCGGTGTGGTCAGAGGCACCTTCCAGGGTCACGGGGCGCTTTGGGGCTCTCAGTGGCTAAATTGTTCTTTCCATTTCTTACCTCCCTGTGTTCCCAGAGAGATTCCACCTCCTCCCCCAAAGAAGCAGAGGCTCTCAGGGATACAGAGTCTGTCAGAAACGTTATTGAGTGTATTCCTGCAGTTAGAGGAATAACTCTGGGGTTGGGGTCAATGGCCCCTGACCCCGTTATTGATCGGCTTTGTGGCCAGGGACAGTTATATCACCTCCAGGGGTCTCAGTTTCTTCAACTACGAAATGAGGGTTTGAGCTAGGTAACCTGTCGAGTCCGATTTGGCTTCTATCACCTGTGACATGATGTTTAATGGGGTCAAGAAATGTGAATTAGTAAGACTCCCCCTCTCTGGATGTGAGCAGAAAGGAGAGGGGAGAACAAAATTATAGTCATCTTTGCAAGATCCAAGTGGCCTTCAAAACCTACAAATATATGTTCCAGTACGTCGTAATTTTTGTTATTAAAAGGCAATGGAATTTTCAGTCAAACAAGACAAAACTAAGAGTTTCTGTTTTAGGTTTTGATGGATGTTGATGGTGGTTCTGCCTCTGTGACCTTGTTCCTTCATGGAGTATCTGCATGGTGAGTTTGCAATAGGAAAACAGTGGGGCTGAAAGGGCTAGATGGGGCCAGAAATTCTGCCTGGGGAGTCCCAGGAAGAGGGCAGAGTTCTTTCTCCCTTAATCTGGAAAGCCACAGGGAACGGGAAGATAAGGTCACTGGATAGGCAGTGCTCTATTGTGCCTTAAGGCTCTCAAAATGGCTTTAGACAATTTGATTTTCCTCTCTTTTTAAAAACACGAGTCTTTCCTTCTCCCCAGATGCCACTGTACTTCCTGACATATTAAGAGTTATGGATATTTCTCTCACGATCTCAGGCTTTTACTGCCTTGGTTAATCAGTCTGATCTCCTCTCCGTCCGGCTGCGAGGTGCTGGCAGAGCAGTTAAAACAGCTTGGCTGTGGCTCTAGCGTTCGGTTTATGGTGACAGAGGCCACATTTCCCCAAACAAAATTTAAGAAAACATGGTGTGACAAGTATGAATGTACTCATGAGGAGGGTAAGACAGCATATTAGAAATTAAGGCTGTTCTGGGACTCCCGTGATACACTAGATCAATTTAGCAATTTGTTACTCTTTGGATAAAGGAGAGGACCAGAGGATCTTACAGTTAAATAATCTGCTTTCTCATACTCACTCAGGTTCTTTAGACCCCCACACCTTGAATCTTTTCCTTGCCTTCCAGATATATACAGAAGTACATGTTTTGAAATCAGGTGTGGAGTCAAAGGATTCCCAAGGCTTTTAGTTCCTTCAAGCCCCAGGAGGAAGCATATTCTTTCAAGACAAAATGGATCATTTCTTCTCATCTTTGTAAGCCTGCCACCCACCCATGCCTTGATTGACTCAACTTTGAGTGCTTCTGGGATGGAAGTTCCATGAGGGCAAAGAACGTTGATTTAACTGCTGCATTCACAGACATCTAGAACTATGTTCAGTACATAAAAGGTGCTCAGTAAACATGTGGAATGAATGAATGATAGGATTTGATCCAAGACTGAACTAAATCAAATTCTTTACATAAAACTATGATAATATTAGAAATAAGAGAAATAATAATTTTGACAAGAGAAGTGTGTGATAGGAAAACAAAAGACAACTCCTATACCTTTCTCATTGAAAAAGCAAGAGAGTTCCAGAAAAACATCTATTTCTGCTTTATTGACTATGCCAAAGCCTTCGACTGTACGGATCACAATAAACTGTGGAAAATTCTGAAAGAGATGGGAATACCAGACCACCTGACCTGCCTCTTGAGAAACCTGTATGCAGGTCAGGAAACAACAGTTAGAACTGGACATGGAACGACAGACTGGTTCCAAATAGGAAAAGGAGTACATCAAGGCTGTACATGGTCACCCTGCTTATTTAACTTATATGCAGAGTACATCATGAGAAATGCTGGGCTGGAAGAAGCACAAGCTGGAATCAAGATTGCTGGGAGAAATATCAAGAACCTCAGATATGCAGATGACACCACCCTTATGGCAGAAAGTGAAGAGGAACTAAGGAGCCTCTTGATGAAAGTGAAAGAGGAGAGTGAAGAAGTTGGCTTAAAGCTCAACATTCAGAAAACTAAGATCATGGCATCTGGTCCCATCACCTCATGGGAAATAGATGGGGAGACAGTGGAAACAGTGTCAGACTTTATTTTTTTGGGCTCCAAAATCACTGCAGATGGTGATTGCAGCCATGAAATTAAAAGGCGCTTACTCCTTGGAAGGAAAGTTATGACCAACCTAGATAGCATATTAAAAAGCAGAGACATTACTTTGTCACCAAAGGTCCATCTAGTCAAGGCTATGGTTTTCCCAGTGGTCGTTTATGGATGTGAGAGTTGGAATGTGAAGAAAGCTGAGTGCCCCAAAATTGATGCTTTTGAACTGTGGTGTTGGAGAAGACTCTTGAGAGTACCGTGGACTGCAAGGAGATCCAACCAGTCCATTCTGAAGGAGATCAGACCTGGGTGTTCATTGGAAGGACTGATGCTGAAGCTGAAACTCCAATACTTTGGCCACCTCATGCGAAGAGTTGACTCACTGGAAAAGATCCTGACGCTGGGAGGGATTGGGGGCAGGAGGAGAAGGGGACCACAGAGGATGAGATGGTTGGATGGCATCACCGACTCGATGGGCATGAGTTTGAGTAAACTCCGTGAGTTTGTGATGGACGGGGAGGCCTGCCGTGCTGCGGTTCATGGGATCGCAAAGAGTCGGACACAACTGAGCGACTGAACTGACTGACTGACTGATACCTTTCTCATTTGCTTTCAACTTTGGGTGGATCTCCTTTTCTATATTTAGCAGTGTAGGCAGACCTGGGAGACCTTTCAGGTTTGGTTCCTGACCCTGCGGTAAAGTGAATATCACAGTAAACTGAGTCAGGTGAGTTTTTGGTTTCCCAGTGCGTATAAAAATTACACTGAGACTCTACTGTAGCCTACTCAGCGAGCAATAGCATTATTTTAAAATAAATGGACATATCTTAATTACAAAGACTTTATTGCTAAAAAATACTAACCATCATCTGAACCTATAGTAACTCATAATCTTGGTGTTGGAGGGTTTGAAATATTTTGAGAATTACCAAGTGAGCAAATGCTGCTGGGAAAATAGTGCCAATAGACCTGCTCAATGCGGTTTCCATAAAACTTCAATTAGTAAAAGAACGCAATATCTGTGAAACACAATAAAGTGAGGCATGCCTGCGCTCAGCTGTATTTCTTACCTGGATGACAAACCTCCCAGATGCTTCTTGTTTATTTCTATGACCTCAACAGCAGTACATAGAAAGGACAGGAGTCCTCTCTAGGAACAGTGTCAGAAGTAGCTGGCACATGGAACCTGTTTCAATCGGATCTTTAGTCATTGTTTCTTTGTTTGGGACTTTTAATAAGAAATGTCTGCACAATTTTGCTTAAAAAACTAAAATAAAATTGTCACTTCTTCTTTAAAATCTTTTCTGTCCTTTTTTATTTTCCATTAAAAAGTCCAATTCAGTTTCATGTAATAATAGCAAGTTTCCATTTATTTAAAATCTCCAGAACGCCATTATTATTTCAGTAATGTTATCCTCAAAAAAGTCTTACTACTCCAGAGCAACAATTTTATATCTTCTAAATGAAAAAAAAAAGTAAAACTGCAATAAAATTGATCTGTTTGAAATTTCTGATAATTTGGACAAGGAACTGGACTAAAGTTTATGTTTGCAGTTCTATGAAGAAAGGATTTGTTAAGTTACTTAGGATGGCCAAAATTTTAACTAGGTAGAAGGATAGTTACCCAGCAAAGTAGATGGACATTAACATAAATAAATATGCAAACAGCACAGTCTTTCGTATACACTAAAGCAGCTTCCAAGGAACTCTAGGTAACATTATCTATTTTAAATTATTATAAGATTACCTTACATGTGTATAGTGCTTTGTTGTACAGTTTACTAAACAACTGCCTCTAACACATTAAATTATCACAGCTACCCTGTGAGCTAGGCATTATGCCCATACATCTCCATTTTCATAGCATTTTTTCCAGGTAGACATAATGAAAGTCAGTGGATTGATGAGATACACAATAACTAGACTGGAGAAGGAAATGGCAACCCACTCCAGTATTCTTGCCTGGGAAATTCCAAGAAAGGAGGAGCCGGGCGGGCTACCGTCCATGGGGTGCAGAGAGGCATGAGCACCCACACCATTATGTCTAAAGTAAACTCTGTTTCTTCTCTAAACAGAATTGTGTCTGTGTTTGGCGGCGCTGGGTCTCCGCGGCCGCACGGGAGCCTCTTTACCCCGGTGAACGCGGGCGGCCCGGGCGGCGGTGGCCCGGCCGGGGGCGCGGGGCCGGGGCGCACCGGCTGCAGCCGTCCCGCTCAGCGGCCGCAGGGCCCGGGCTCCAGCGCCCCGGCTCAGGAGCCGCGGCACACGGGCCGAGCTGCTCTGAGGTTTGTGGGATCTTCCTGGGCCCAGCGAATTCTTCACCGCTGAGCCACGAGGGAAGTCTGATATAATTCTAATATAAACGTTTACACTCAGGCTCGGTGCCGCTCTTATAATCATCGCTGACCCTAATACAGAAGAAAACACAGATCACCTGAATAATGTGCGTGTGTGCGCGTGTGTTTGCACGGAATATTTCTGGAAGGACATATAAAGCCAGTACCAGTTGCTTCTGGGAAGAGGAACTGGTGGCAATAGGCTGTGAGAAGACTGCATTTTCGTTATAAGTTGTGTATCCTTTTCATCTTGTTGAGCTGCTTATTACAACAAAAAATAATATAAAATATACCTCCCCCTCAAAACTCCCGAATTCACCAAACATATTCAATCTCATTGGTCATCATGGGTGGAAATGGGGCCACTGAAAAAGAGGATTCTCATTCCCCCTCTAGTTAGCTTAGGGGCCATCTGTAATGCTAGCTCAAAGTATGATTTCAACATGTATTTCCAATTCGTTTCCTGAAAGGTGGTTCCAGTGTATCCAACCACCAGCAAAATATTGAGCAAATCCTTCCCCCGGTACCCCATAGACTGACCTTTTTATTTCTTTTACATTATTACGTTATTTGGAGATGAAATTACTGTGCAATACTCAGGAAAATGCCGTTTCTGTTTGGAGTTTGGTACTAATTTATCTGGGCACAGACTGGAGTTTTCACAACCTGATGGCCGACAGGCATCTCTGTGTGAAATCCCTGCTCGTGGCCAGGCTCCACACACTCTTTCTGTTCACCTTAGGATTTTGTTGTTCTGGAACCTGCAGAATACTAATTGTCCCCATGTAGTATTCGTAATGAAGAGCTGAATTACTCTGCATGACAGACAAAATCAACTTGGCCTCTGAAGGCAGCCTCATCAACATGGCATGAATTTCTCATCCACTGTTGGATTGCTTGAAACATTCAATTCTGCACAAAAATCTGGCGAGCAGCGAAAGTCCAATGGTGTCTGAACAATGGTTCAGTCCCAGGAGCTGTCAAGATGCTGTTGTCAAAGCTCCCAGGGGGTCAGTTCTTTGCTGGCATGTGTTACCCAGCATGTCGATCCTACCACAGTGGGGTGTGGGAGAGATCCCAAGTTGTGTATTCTTTTCATCTTGTTGAGTTGCTTATTGCAACAAAAAATACTATACAATATACCTCCCTCTCAAAACTCCCGAGTTCACTAAACATATTCAATCTGATTGGTCATCATGGGTAGAAATGCGGCCCCTGAAAAAGAGGATTCTTACTCCCCGTGTGTTTTCCTTCCCTCTCGTTAGCTTAGGGGCCGTCTGTAATGGTAGCTCAGAGTATGATTTCAATATGTGTCAGAATCAGACCCGTCTTGCTTTGTGTTTCAGCTCTGTGTTAACTAGCCATGGAAGCCTGGGGACTTGCTTTCTCTGAACCTCAATTTCCTCATCTCTAAAGTGGTTACTCTGATAGGTGTTTTGCTCTGTTGTGCTGAGGATTCAGTGAGGTGTGAGACATAAGCCCAGCTGTCTTGTGGAAGGCACTCGTCTCATATTTAAATAAAATGCGTTAGCTAGATTGGCCAAAGTAACCTTTTTAAAGCACTTGGAGCAGTGTCTGGTTCACATAAGTTTTCAGTGAATGCCAGTCACCGTTCTCTTTGCTCTCTGACCCCTCCGCTGGATGGCTTCACTGGATGGAAGGCGCCCCCTTTCCTGGAGTAAAATTGATTTACTCCATGCGAGCGTCAGCTGTACAGTGAAGCGAATCAGCTCCATTCAGTCTCTCAGTCGTGTCCGGCTCTCAGACCGCGTGTTGCATCCACAGGAGAGTTCCCTGGGCTATGCTGTAGGCCCTTATCAGTCATCTATTTTATATATAGTAGGGTGTATATGTCAATCTCAACTTCCAAATTTATGCCTCCTCTCTCCTGTCCCCCAGAAGCCATACGTTTTTCCTGTACATCTGTGACTCTACTTCTATTTTGTAAATAAGCTCACTTATACCTTCTCTTTAGAGTCTACATATAAGCAATAATCATATTATATTTGTCTTTCTCTGCCTGATTTGCTCTGTGCAGTATGGCAGTCTCTTGGCATCCACGTTGCTACAAGTGGCATTCTCCATTCTTTTTTATGGCTGAGTAGTATTCCACGTTACGGTCCATTCCTGCATGTGTATGTACCACCCAAATGCATTCTTTATAACTCAATGAAGTAATGTCTGTATTGAAGTTCTTCTCCCTGAGATAGAAAGTAGAATTCTACCTTCCTGACTGTGAGGAAGCCAAAAAGTACAGTGTCTTCTTCAGGGAATGTACTGTTGAGTTGAAGAGATAAGATATAGACATAAAATAAATTATCCAATGAAAAAATGTTGTCTGAGGGAGAAAAGGAATAGGACAGATCATAGAGGTTTATGGAGACTCAAAAGCAGAGGAGAAGAGAAGAGACAGAGAGATAGTGAGGGGGGTAACAGAGGTATTAAATGAGATTATGACCTCATTTACCTTTATCACCTCCTCACAGACCTTATCTCCAAATACAGTCACACTGGAGATTAAGGTTTCAATGTAATGAATGTTAAGGGCGGGAAGGAGACAAAATTCAATCCACAGAATCCTCTCTCCCTTCTTTGTCTCCCTGCTGTTTGAGGCACAGAAGAAGAAGATGACTGTCCACACGCCATAAAGAGAGCTCTTGTTAAAAACTGACCACACTGGGAGGAAGGTAAGGCGGGGGGTCAGGAGGGAAGGGACTCGTGTATACCTGTGGCTGATCCACGCTGGTATATGACAAAAACCATCACAATGTTGTAAAGTAATTATCCTCCAATTAACACAAATAAATGAATTTTTTAAAAAAGGAAGAAATTGACCATATTGGCATCTTGACCTTGGGCTTCTAGCTTCCAGAACTGTGGAAAATAAATTCATACTGCTTAATCCACCCAAATCTATGCTTTTCTTTATGGCAACCTGAGCAGACTAAGGCAGGGGGAGAGATAAAGAGAGGTCTTGTTCCCGTAAGGCCAGAGCAGAGCACCTGCCCTTCGAAAGACCTTGAAGGAAAGGGCAGAGAGACGGAGAGAGGACCAGGGAGAAGGCACGAGACTTGAGTGAACTTTAGGGAAGGAAAGGTGGCCACATAATTTTGGTGAACTCCTTCAACAGCGAGGAGACACCAAAGGTGGTAATATTTCAGGCAAAATAAAATTTAGCTTGGACGGTTTCTCCTTAACCAGCTGGCTGTCCTTAGAAGTTTTCAGTTGATAGATTATTCCAAGTGAATCTCTGCAGATAATGAGAATCAGGCCATCTGAGGGCGAATGAAATAAGGAAGTGTAGGCATGACCCTGACCAGTGAACTCTGAAGCACAGTGAAATTACTAAGTACGTAATCATACACTCACCCATTGCTCACTCTACAGAGACTGCCGAGGGGCAAAAGTTCCTGTATTCAGCCAGGATTTCAAAAAATCTTATAGTGTAACAAGAAAACTTAGAGACAATCTAGTTAAAATCTACCCAATAGAAACACTTCCTTTGCTATTTCCAAGGGAAAATGCCATTCATTCAGTCTCTATCTAGACACTTCTTGAATGCAGTTTTTAGGACAGCAATCACTCTTCTCAGACTTGAGACTTTTTTTTTGCTTTGGGGAGCAATAACCATACCGTTATTCATTAAGTGCTAGTTACTCTATGGCAGTCTCTGTGCTGAGTGCTTTTCTTGCTTTATCTCATTTAAACCTTTTGTCTTCCCTGGAGATCTCATTGCTGTTGTGCAATGTTGTAAATGTGGCAAGTGAGGCTTAGAGAGGTCAAGTAAGTTGCCCGAAGTCACAACCTGGGTAACAGTAGAGTCAAAATTTGGACCCAAGTGGTCCACCTTTTCAGCTTGCGCTCCTAGCCAGATTTCATTTTGTACTGATTCGCACGAGTGATGCTCAATCATTTCTCTGTCCACTCTCTACAGGCACTCTCAGGGGTGTAGTAGTTTTAAAAGTCCATCCTCATCTTCAGGGTTTTCTTTTAGGTCCTTTTCTCTTCTGGGATCTGTGGTCACCCACCTCCCAAATGTTTACCACCCATTCAAATATGTTAGGCAACTTCTGGGAAGGAAAATCCTATTTTAAAAGAAGTTAACCAATATGGCTCAAATATATGATTATTTTTCAGATTTAAAAAAAAAACTGTGAAAACAAAACTCTGAATATGAACCAGTATGGCTTTCGTAAAGTAACCTATTTTCTTGATATTAATATTTTGGGTTGTGAAATCAACAGTAACATTGTTTCTTATTTCATCTTGCCCTTAGAAGCAGACTTCTGCACTTTTGGACATCATAGAATCCCCTGAGATTCCTTCCTTCATTTTCAAGGAGGTAACCTCTAAATTGCAGCAATTACTCATGTTGCATCTGAGGTTTCATCAGCTACATTCAAAGATCATCTCCTCTGTGTAACTCAAGATTTTCTGTTGAATAAAGGGGGACATTTATTTAGCTAGCAGCTTGAAACACTGTTAAGATTGTTGTCAGGACAGTCCATGGCTTTCTATTGTTCAAACTCAATAAACTCAGTTGCTCCAGAGTTTCTGAGTCAAAGAATTTAGTTAGAGCTCTGTGGGATAAGAGTGCACATGGACCTGGGAGGACTCAGTCAGCCTCCGTTTGCTCTGCACTGCTGACCTTCACCTGCACCCCATCAGTCAGCTAATAAAATCATGACAGAGGCCAAAAGAAAGGGCCCAGATAAGGCAGCGTCACTCCTGGGAACAGTGCAAAGTTCAAAGCCTCCATGTAGAAGGACAATAGAGTTATCTTCACAGATAAAAGGCAGCACGTGGACATTTTGGTTACTCCTTGGAATTTTGCTTCAGGTATTCGGTGCATCTTAGTTTCCAGAGCTACTTCTGTAAAACACCGTTTGTAAAACTATTTTCTATGTTTAGTTTTTAAGATTAGTTATGCATTTTAGTTTTTTTTAAACCTTATTTTTTATTAAGTTTAGTTTTTATTAGGTATGGCACAGAATGAAGTATTGCATACATAGCTTTGCTCAGCAAACAATAGTAATGAATATGACTAAGACATAATATAATTGTAAGGCTGTGTCATATGTTCCATTCTGTTTGTGTATTTCACCACCATTTTCTTCTTAAAAGTGAAAAATTATGGTAACCTTTGGCCAACTATTAATCTTGTATTTTTCTTCTTGACAAATCGCACGTTGTACATCACATCTGATTTTCCTGTGTCTAATTATTTTCCCCAACGAAGCTTCCCTTATTTTTATTGACAATCTGCCTTGGCTACTAATTCTCCCATATTGTGAGGTTTAAACCTATGCTTTGAATGATAAGTCATCTATTTGAAAGATTAATTAGTATAATTTCAATGACATAGAAGCTACTTAGGAATATGTTAAACATCTGTGTGCATAAGCATATGTTCTGAACAATCTCACTCATCTCTAAAAGACACTCAGCATGGAGGTGTCCCCACCATCCTTAATGCTTGGCTTTCCTTCCTTTGTATTCTCCCAAGTCTGGAATTCAAAAGTAGATGCTTCTGCTTCTAGAAGTTTCTTTGGTATCCTCTATGGCTTCTCTGGTGGCTCAGATGGTAAAGAATCTGCCTGCAATGCAGGAGACCTGGGTTCAATCCCTGGGTTGGGAAGATCCCCTGGAGAAGGGAATGGCAACCCACTCCAGTATTCTTGCTTGAAAAATCCCATGGACAGAGGAGCCTGGTAGGCTACAGTCCACAGGAGCAGAAAGAGTCGGACACGACTGAGCGACTAATACTTATGTGCTTTCAGGTTATTTGATATGGGTTATTTTATAGTTTGTGGTGCTTTGTTGTTGTTCAATCACTAAGTCACGTCCGACTCTTTTCGACCCCATGAACTGCAGCACTCGAGCTTCCCTGTCCTTCACCATCTCCCAGAGTTTGCTCAAATTCATGTCCATTGAGTCACTGACACCATCCAACCATCTCATCCTCTGCCGTCGCCTTCTCCTTTTGCCTCCAATCTTTCCCAGCCTCCGAGTCTTTTCCAATGAGTCGTCTCTTTGCATCAGGTGGCCAAAGTATTGGAGCTTCAGCTTCAGCATCAGTCCCCTTCCGATGAATAATCAGAGTTGATTTCCTTTAGGATGGACTGGTTTGTTTCTCTTTGGAGTCCAAGGGACTTTCAAGAGTCTTCACCAGTGGCACAATTCAAAAGCATCAATTGTTTGTGGCTCAAGCTGCTTTATGGTCCAACTCTCACATCTGTACATGACTACTGGAAGTTTCCAGGTGTTTATTGTTTCATCATATCTCATATCATATCTCAGCTGCATTAATTTACTTCTTAATCCCAGAAACATTAATCAGGCTTGGTTTTTATCACTATAATGTATCATTTTCACAGTTGTTCAGCATCAGGAAGACTTTTGTTTGTCCTGAATTAATAAAGTCTGGCCTTTGTGATGTGTAATCTTGAATCCCAAACTTCAACTTTCCCCACTCCCACCAGCACGGATGAATATCCTCATATCCTCAGTGCAAAGACTTTCCATTAGGTTATTTCTGTGGATATGTTTGAAAGAGAGCCTGTTTCTTATTGAATTACCTCCTAAAATGAAATTCAAATCTTTTCTCATGGAATATAGAATAAGCCTGCCTGTTCATGTTCTTGTAGGAAGGAATCAGACTTAGTAGCCTTTCTTTCCAGACCCAGAACACTCGTCTCTGGTGTTCTGGTTAATAGTTGAAACTCTTGATCAAGGGAAAGAATCTAAATTTGACCTACTGTCACAAAAAGCATCGAAAGTGGTTGATTCTTAAATCTTATCTAGGGCTGATCCCATTGTGTTGTTTTCTTAAAAATGAATAATTTAAAACTGGTGTACATTTTAGACAATAGTGCTTTTGTCTCCCCAGAAAGGAAGGGTGTTGTTCTAAATATCTAAAAGAGGTGGTACCAGTCACGTGAGAAATGTTTTCTCTAAGTATTTTCCCTAAATGAGGGGTCTGATTTTTTTCTCAGGCTTTAGAATCTATTCATCTTTCTTTTCTCTTTCCTTCTCTTCAGTATAAATATTAAAAACAAAACAACAAATAAAACAAATGTCAAACAGTGAAACATTTTATAGACAAAATTTTTGAAACTAATAATATTATAAAAGATAAAATTATTAATGTTCAGACAACTTAAAAGTACTCACAAGTCCTTTTCGCTTTAACATTATCATTGATATTATTGATATTTCCTAGTCTGTATCACATGGGTATACAGATTTTGATACAGAATTATTTTGCATTTGTAGAATTATGTTTCTGAAAATTTTTTCTCATTGGCAAAACTTCTGCTGGTAAAATCTCAGTCTCATAGGAGACTCTCAGGGATTAGGAGAAATCAATAAAATTCTCCTGAACACGTATCCTTAAGAACCATGTTGAGTAAAAGTTCTAGAAGATTTCTAGAAGTTGCTGTGCTATCTATTGCAGAATAACAAATTACTCCAAAACTTACTGGTTTAAAACAACAAATATTTATTATCTCACAGTTATTATCTAATAGGTCCCTCTGTGGGTCATGGATTCAGGGGCAGTTTAGCTGGGTGGCTCCAGCTAAGGATCTTCCGGCACAAGAAGGCTTTATTGGGTCTGGAGGTTTGCCTTTAAGCTCGCTCACATGGCTTGTAGCAGGGGGCCTCAGCTTCTCCTCACACAAGCCTCTCAATAGGACTGTTTTACCTCACAAAATGGTAGTTGTGTTTCCCAGATCAAAGGATCTGAAGAAGAGCAAGAAAAAAGTGAGATGCCTTTGACGTCCCTATCCTGGAGGTCACAGACCTTCACATCTACCTCCTTTTAGCTTTTAGAGGCAAGTTACTAAGTACAGCCCACACTTAATAGGAGTGGGGATTGGGTTCCACCTTTCCAGTGAAGCAATAGTAAAGAATTTGTGGACATCTTTTAAAACCATCAGACTTTCCAATACAAATGAGATTTGTTGACTTTAAGAACGTAATCTGGTGCGTTCTTATTCACCACAGTGATCCAAGAAGTATTTGTGAACACTACCACATTCTAAAGCAGATTTTTCCCTTGAGTTATAAATAAAGTAGATGAAACTGTAAATAAATGATACATCTTATCATTTTTTTAGAAATTAGCCTTTTATCGGCTTAAAATTTAATTAATGTTTTTTGCACTTGCTTTCCTTTTAACTTTTTTAAGCTTTAATAAAACGCCTGTGTAACTGTCAGGAATCTCAGCACGCTGTTGGGCTACTTACGGGTGTATATTTGAGGGGTGGCGACTGGGTGTACTCTTGCCCTCTGCCCTCACACTGAGGTGGAGCAAAGAGACCTTTTTACCCGTCCTTCTTCTTTGACCCACTGATGTGGTCTAGAAGGGTCTGAATCTTGTTGCTATATTCTTTATTTATGGCAACTGAAATTATCATTAAATTTTTTAAGGGGTATGAATTAAAATTTTGCTACAGAAATATAAAATCACATTATTCTAATACTATGCCTGGCTAAATTGCAGTTGAAGAATGGTGTTTTGTTTTTTCTGTCTAAGATTATTTTGTAAAGAAACTTTTCATGTATCTTTAGCCTAACGTTCATCACTTTAATGGCTTCATAATGGTCCCATGAGATGATATACCATAGATTATATAACCATTCCCTAACCGTTAGCTATTTGTATTTCTCATTTTTCCTTCCACTTTCATAAATAATGATGCTATAAACATCTCTGTACAAAGAGTTGTTTCTCTATCATTTCAATCTTTTCCTCAGGGCGAAGTTCCCCAAACTGGATTACTTAGTCAAAATGCATGCACTGTTTTTAAAAAACTTTTTATTATGGAAAATTCCAAACAAATACAAAAGTAGAAATGATAATATAATAAACTTGATGAGCTTATCTTCCTACTTCAGCAATTGTCACCTCATGGCCATTCTTGTTCATCTATATACATACTCACTTTTTTCAAACTGAATTATTTCAAAGCAAATTCCATACAGCTATCATTTCAGATATGGTAATATTTTGGACTTAATACTGATGGTCTTATTGTCTTTCAGAAATTCAAATGAATTTTCAATCCTAAAGCTCAAATATGATATGACAGCAAAAGAATAAAACATAAAAGAAAAAATGACAAATTGGACTTCATTAAGATTAATTAAATTAAAATAAAAAATTTTGCTCTGGGAAAGATTTTGTTAAGAGGAGGAAAAGACAAAAGTACCTACTGTGAGAAAATATTTGCAAACTACAACTGTGACAAAGGTTAGGTAGATAACTCTATATCTATGTATTTCTCTATCTATCCTCAAAAGTCAACAGTTAAAAAAGCCCTAACAATTCAATTAGAAAATGAGCAAAAGGCATAAAGTGACATTTCACTGAAGAAGATATACAGATGGCAGATAAGCACATGATAAGATGTTTAACATCACTTGTTATCAGTTCAGCTCAATTCAGTTGCTCAGTCGGGTCTGACTCTGCACCCTAATGGACTGCAGCACGCCAGGCCTCCCTGTCCATCACCAACTCCCAGAGTTTACTCAGACCCATGTCCAGTGAGTCGGTGATGCCATCCAAACACCTCATCCTCTGTCGTCCCCTTCTCCTTCTGCCTTCAATCTTTACCAGCATCAGGGTCTTTTCCAATGAGTCAGTTCTTTGCATCAGGTGGCCAAAGTATTGGAGTTTCAGCTTCAGCATCAATATTCCAATGAATATTCAGGACTGATTTCCTTTAGGATGGACTTGTTGGATCTCCTTGCAGTCCAAGGGACTCTCAAGAGTCTTCTCCAACACCACAGTTCAAAAGCATCAATTCTTTGGTGCTCAGCTTTCTTTATAGTCCAACTCTCACATCCATACATGACTACTGGAAAAACCATAGTTTTGACTAGATAGACCTTTGTAAGCAAAGTAATGTCTCTGCCTTTTAATATGCTGTCTAGGTTGGTTATAAGTTTTCTTCCAAGGAGGAAGTGTCTTCTAATTTCATGGCTGTAATCACCATCTGCAGTGATTTTGGAGCCCCCCAAAATAAATGCTGTTACTGTTTCCACTGTTTCCCCATCTATTTCCCATAAAGTGATGGTGCCAGATGCCATGATCTTTGTTTTTTGAATGTTGAGTTTTAAGCCGACTTTTTCACTCTTTCACTTTCATTAAGAGGCTTTTTTGTTCTTCTTTGCTTTCTGCCATAAGGGTGGTGTCATTTGCATATCTGAAGTTATTGATATTTCTCCTGGCAATCTTGATTCCACCTTGTGCTTCATCCAGCCCAGCATTTCTCATGATGTACTCTGCATATAAGTTGAATAAGCAGGGTGACAATATATAGCCTTGATGTACTCCTTTCCCGATTTGGAACCAGTCTGTTTTTCCATGTCCAGTTCTAGCTGTTGCTTCCTGACCTGCATATAGATTTCTCAAGAGGCAGGTCAGGTGGTCTGGTATTACCATCTCTTGAAGAATTTTCCACAGTTTTTTGAAAAATAGCTATCAGAGCAATGCAGATTGAGATCATGGTGATCTATCATTACATACATAATAGAAGAGCTAGAGTATAAAATAATGACAATATCAAATACTTTTGAGGATGTGGAGACACTAGATCTCTTACACACTGCTGTTGGGAAAGCAAAATGCTTGCAGCCATTCAGAAAAATAGTAGTCCAGTTTTTTAAGAAAACTAAATATATGCTTATCATGCAACTCAGCAACCACATCTCTGGGCACTTATCTCAAGGAAATGAAAACTTAAGTCCATACAAAAATCTGGGCATGAACATTCATAACAGCTTTATTTGTAAAAGCTAAAAGACTGGAAAACAATCCAAATATTTTTCACTGCTCAAATGGTTAAACATACTGTGGTACATCCATACCATTCAATATCACTCAGCAATAAAAAAGAATAAACTGTTGATACTGGCAACAATTCTGAGGGATCTCAAGGCCATATTGGGCTTCCCTGACAGCTCAGTGGGTAAAGAAACTGCCTGCTAAACAGGAGACACAAGAGATGTGGGTTCAATCTCTGGGTTGGGAAGATCCCGTGGAGGCAAAAATTGGCAACCCTCTCCAGGACCCTTGCCAGAAAATTCCCATGGACAGAGGAGCCTGGGGGGGCCACAGTCCAAAGGGTCACAAAGAGCCCGACACAAGTGAGTGACCTTGCACGCACGCAAGGCCGTTATGCGGCATGACGAACATCCAATTTCAAAAGATCATATACTGTAAAATTCCATTTATATAACATTTTGAAGTGACAAAAAGTGTACTGTGTGGGAGTTTTTTGTGGTGCTGGGATAGTTTTGTATCTGGATAGCTATAGTGGCTACAGTTTTATCACATTTACTCTTGTGCTAAAACTGCATAGAATATATTAGACACACGTATTTCACCGATGTCAGCTTTCTGGCTTTGGTATTACACTATAGTTACATAAGCTGTTATCACTGGGGGAACTGGGAGAAGGTAGCTGGGACCCCTCTATACCCTCTGTCTTCCATTGCTTCTATAATTACTTTCAAAGTTAAAAATTCAAAAGTGAGCTTCCGTTTTTGCGTTTGTATGAGTGAAATTGGAGTTGGCAGGGCTGAGGTCCTGTTCTCACCATGGAGACATCTACATAAGAATCATCTCTTCAGAATTTCTTTTTGAAACAGCGCACCCTGTAGTAGAAATGGAAAGCATTGCTTCTTGGTGAGCTGACTTGATCAACACTCTGCATGCCTATTGGGTCTTCTTACTAAGACGGGGTCCTTTCGGGGCATTTTCTGAGTAGATATGACTGAAACCATTAAAAAGTCACTCCTCCCTCTTTGCTAAATGCCATTTTCTTGAGGAAGAAGAACCCAGAGGGAAGTACGTTTATTTGTCCATATTTATCACAGCTGAAACTTTAAAAAGCACTGCCCATTTTGACATTTATTCTGCAAAGATTTGTAACTGAACATTTGAATACTTAGACTATCAAATTGAGAATAGATATGTGAGAAACCTATAGAAACATGGAGTAGAAGGGACAGGTGCAATACTTAGCCAGTCTTATGAAGGCAGCAACTTACCCACACAAACGCACAGGTACACACAAACATGACTACATGTTTCAGGAAGTAAAATATACTCTGGCTGTCACTGGGACTGTCCTGGTAAAGATGGAAATGGCAACAACAACACACCCATCAACTTCACACCCAATAGGCGTCTTTAGGCTTCACGTGCTTTTTACGGTATTTGATACTGTTGACCTTGAAATTCTAGGCTCCTATTGCTTGTGGTGACCCCTCTCTTTCTTGCTTCAACCTCCGCCTCTTTGATTATTTTTTTCCTAGCCTTGTTTTCAGGCTTCTCTTTCTCCACCACCACCTATACATTGAATTCTCTACTGTTTGGCCCGTAGCACTCTTCTCTCCTCTGCTTACGCAGTCCCTCTGCGGACTCATTGGAGTTTTCCATGTCCACCGATATGGTGATGGCATCCACATCTACATGTCCAGCCTCCAAAGTCATACGTCCTTGGCTTGTTGCACATTGTCACCAGGGTCTTGAATTTTCTGTGTTCAAAACCTTATTAACTCCCTTCATATGTCTTCCTCCTGTGTTCCCCACCTTGCTGCATAACATTCCAAAGTATCTAAGTCAGAGGCATTGGGGTCACCCTGCCCAGGCGATCCCGCCCTACCCTCTTCGCGTCTCTAGAATCTGTCGTCCTGACCCAGCCCATTGTCCCTGCTGAGTTCAAGCTGTTTTCATGTCGCACCTGGCCTGTTTCAGTAACCTCTCAGCTCTTCTCCCCACCTTCAGTTTCATAGCTTTCTCTCTGCGCCCCCTCAGTCTCTTCCTATATATTCGTTCAGGAGTTTTCTAGAGCACTCATCTGTTTACAATACTTTCTTATTGAGAGAGCTTCAGTGGTTTCTCACTGCTGACAGAACAAATGCTCCCCTGAATTGGTCACTCTCTGGCCTCATTTCTTTTCTCCTGCTTGGAAGCACCCATCTTCAGCCAGACTCTTGAACAAGCAGCTCCTCTAGACCAGACTTCCCACGACTCAGCCTGTTCCTGCTTTACAAGCCCCCTGCCCTCCTGTGGAATCTCTACTCATCTTTCAAGATTCGGAGCGTTACCTCCTGCATGGAGCTTTTGCTGACCCCCCGGTACATTTGGCTTCTCCCTTATGTGTGCTAACTCTGCACCCTATGGAACCAGCTACTAACTTATTTGCATGACTTGGGTTGACATGTTTCTCCCTCTACTGAACTGAGTTTTCTGAGAAAAGGACCAAAGTCAGATTCATTTTGAATTTTCAACACCCAGCACAATGACAAGGGCGTTGTAGGAACCACAGAGCTACAGTTCACATGTTCGAAGTCCTCTGCACACATTCTCATTTAATTCTCACAACTCCCTGAGAGAGGCTCTATCCTCCCTTCCCCCCAGCTTTGTGGGGAAATGTTACTTAAATTAAAATTAAATGCACTGAAATGCACTTGGCAAATATTTATTGAATGAAACATGAGAAATGGATGAATGCCCAACAACTCAGTCCTCTTCCTGGGAATAAGACCCTGAAATATCCCTCTGAATTTAGTTCACTGCAGGAAGGCCGCCAGCCCCATATGTTATCCTGGCATAAACTGTTGCATTTTATGTTCTGGAGAAGGTTTTCATTATTCTAGTCCATCTTATGATTCCAAAGCACACTCCAGACATATGCCTGTAATATGCTCCCAAACAATTTTCCCATAAAGAACCCTGATCTTGAAGCCTAGTTGACTGGTGATTTATTGATTTCCTGGGGTGAGGAGTTCTGAATGCAGAGTTCTAAAGTCAAAGTCAGAGATAAATTATATAGGTCTTATACATAGTTAAAAAATCCGCTTTGTTTTTCATATAGTGCCTTCATAACAATTCTTCCTGTGACTCCATTGTTTTTAAATGGACTCTAGTCCAATACTTGGCACATGTTATGATGCTCAAAGAAAGAGCCCTACAGAGTATAAAGACATGGGTTTGGAACAAAAAAAACCCCGAGTTTTGAACCCTAGTTCTTCCACTGACTCAGCAAATGACTTTGAATGAATGTTAATTTTTTCAACAGATGAACACATATTTATTGTGTCCACAGCTGGCTAGCCCAGCGCCAGGCATTGTATGGGCAGGGGCGTTAGGAATAGGAAATAGGAAAGGGCTACTGTAGGGTTCTCATAGACAGTACCTGTTGAGACACAGCCAGCACTCAATACCAAAAGTTTTTCTGTGTTTCTTTTGTACATGGCAAGGACCGAAAACGACTATTTCCTAATAGAAAATAACTCAGATTCTACCCCAAATCAATTCTTAGTTTGCACGTTTAAATGTACGAAACCAAAGATTACCAGTGTGTGTTAGTTTCTCAGCTGGGTTCGACACTGTGACTCCGTGGATCGTAGCCCATCAGACTCTTCTGTCTGTGGAGTTCTCCAGGCAAGAACACTGGAGTGGTTAGCCATTCCCTTCTCAAGGGGATCTTCCCTACCCAGGAATCAAATCCAGGTCTCCTGACTTGCAGGTGGATTCTTTACCATCTGAGTCATCAGGAAAGTCCAAAGATTACCAGAATAGCACTCAGAAACAGTCCTCTACACATGTATGTGTAGACATGTAAACGGCACCTGAAGAGCTTGAAGATTAGTAAGTGATTTTTGAATTTGTGTCCTTTTTCAATAGATTTTTTTGGCTACTGGTTGTGAAAAAACATTACAAGTAGGTCTCAGGACACTAATAAGAAGCAAAAAGTAATATTGCTTTTGTATATATTTGTACAGTGCTTTCTACACGAGAACCATGAAACTATAGGGAAAAGTGGAGAAATGACGCAGCAATCTGAGGAAGGCCGCTGAGCGTTTCGGCCGTGTTTCAGACACTCTTTTCCTCCCTGACGCCTGTCCATTGCTGAGTGCCCCCCTGCGTCCCTCTGCGCAGGGTGGGGTAGCTGATGTTTTCTCAGCTTGTTGCTGTTGGTTGCTAACTGTCACGTTCCGTTGTTTTGTCCTGTCTCTCTCACTTGGAGAAAAGACTGAACTCTACCTCAACGCATATCTTCACTACATGTTTCTACAAGAAAATATTTCTAGTGTCTGGGGAAAGTTCAATATTAATAGCTGTTAATTAGTTTTAAACATCTCATGCCTCTAAGGAGTTTCTGAAGTTTACCTACACGCACAGTCACTGCGGAACTTGACTACTTACTGCTTTCAACTGGAGCAAAAAATGATTTTCCATTAAAGCAGCATCTCTTTCTTTGCCCCCTCTCTCAAAACACACACACACACATACTCACACACACAATTTCCAAAGCCACAAAAGTGGAATTAATTTTACTGTCTTCTGGCAGTACACACAAAGCTCCTTTATCGTTTATTTATTTAAACGAATTAGCAAAAAAAACCCCTTCATCTCTTGCCTATGCTTGTGTTTCACTTATAGAAGTAGATGTTAATTGCACAGTTTTTTTTTAAAAGATGCTATTAATATTATTTACATTGCCTGGATACTACCCTGAAATATTCATCTGAAGTTATAATACCACACATTGGCTTTCTTAAGCTGTTGGTTTAGTGTTATATTAGTTCTTATCACAACAATGCCCCTGTATCATATAAAAAACATATTTTCTAAAATGCTCTGATAATGATGGCATGAGAGCAGGAAAATAATACTCTTAACCTGGCAATTCATCACCCAAAAAACAATTTTCTCAGATGATATATTGCCAAGATTCACACTGCTGGTTGTGCATAAGGAAGAGACCATGTATTGTTCTGCAACCACAGTCTAGTATTATTAAACAATAAAAAGACAGATGTACAAACAGCTTTTGGATTGAGTATAATTATTTAAATTATTTGCAGCATCCTTAAATAGCTTCTCTCAAAACTTATTTCCATTTGAGAATTTATGGCACTGTGATCTTTCCCCAAATTCTTTTTGTATTGCTTCTTATCAAAAATTAATTTGAGTCAATCCCAGTTTTTCAGCTTTACGTTCATTGCGATCCAATCAGCCCACCGAAAGCCTCCTCAGTAACAGACAAGGTTGTAAAGCAGTACTCTTCAAGACCCTTATAAATCTATCCTTCACTTTAAAATACCATGGACTAGCAGACCGGCAGAACAACCACAGTCACAACAAGGATGTTGGGGTCTGCAGCCACTCACAGCCAGAGCTAGATGTAGGCAGAATGCTCATCAGATCTGCCTGAATAATGGCTGAGTTTTCACATGTAGGATTAGGTAATGTTCTTCAATAAAATAAATTTATGTTTGATATTTTTTCATCCCCTCCAAACATAAAAGCTGTAAACAGCCACAACCCTTTGAAATGGAATGGCCTTCTGTGACCCTCAGGCTGAAATTTAAGAGTGTTCTGCCGCTGACTCATTCCCATTCCCATGGAAACAGTCACCAGGAATGATTCTGCTGTCATTATTTTCAAGCATTTACCCTGGTCCCAGGGATTTGGTGCTGTGTCCATGGAAGTCAGAAAGGAAATGAGCATCAGTTTCATGGAATGAACTCAGATGGGCTGAAAGTCAGATACGTCCCAAGAAATCTGCCTTTTAAAAAATATATTTTAATGTTTTTTTTTATTTGTTTTTCTTTCTTTTTTTTGGCCACACCACACCACATGTGGAACTTTCCTAATCAGGGATCAAAACAGTGTCCCCAGCAGTGGAAGCCTGGAGTCTCAGCCACTGGACCACCAGGGAAATACAAATGCTTTTCTATTTATTAGAAGAATTGATTGCATAAAAACTGTAAGGATGCACAAGAAGCCACAAATAGTTATTATATAGGGAGAATTTAGAACTTGGCAGATTGGAGAATAGAATGGAAACTTTCTAGCTTTTTTTTTTAGCTTTTTATTACAGAAATTTAAAAAAATTAAATAGAAATAAATAAATTAATTAAATTAAATAAACAGAAAAAATAGAATAGTATAGTGAATCCTCATATATCCATTATCCAACTTTAACTTTCTTGGTTAGTTAGTGGCCTATCATGTTTTATCTATACTCTCAGTCACAATTGGATTATTATCAAGCAAACTCTAGACATCAAATTTTTTATCCACAAATATTTTATCCACAAATACTTAGCATTTATCTTTTAAATATATGAACACATTAAAAATATGAGCAAAATGCTATTTTTATATATAAACATTTTAACAGTAACTTCAAATATCATAAAATAGTGTTCCAAGTGTCCTCATTATTTTTTCATCAATTTTATTTTTACAGTTGGTTTGTACATGTCATGATCCAGGCAAGTTAGATCTGGAGCAGATGCAGGTATGATATTTTGACAGGAAAACTTTATGCATGGTGTACAATTCTTCCATCACAAGATAGAAAATGCCAAGTTGTCTTTCAGTGATGTTAGCCGATTGCTGAACATTGTCTACATCCATCATTTCACTGGTGATCTGAACTAAGTGAGTGAATCATCTATTTAAACAATTAATAAAAGATAATTTTTAAAAATTCAGAAAAACAATACAGTAGGACTCACTCTAATGTAATAAAAATCAAACATGCAGAATGGTCTGGGCAAGCTTATGTAACTAGCCCCCTAGCATTCTGGAAGTCCAGCCACATTTACTCAAATACCATCTTGTCCCAAATGAGCTTTGATGGCATCTAGTGGTGCATGCCCACTCTGACAAAAGTACTGATGAAGTTTCTGGGTCCTCTTGCTGACTGTGACTTCCAGAAAAGTCCTAATGAGTTGGTACCCCCCTCCCCCCAACCTCATTTTATTTTCTTCAGTTTGAACTGGAGAAATCAGGCTATGAGGATACCGGAGACAACAGGACGCACACATCAAGCTTTCAGTTTCTCAAGAAGGGATTATCTGCCATTTTCTTAGACTTTCCCTTCAATTTTCTTACTATCCTCCAACTCCCAGGATGTAAGAATTTTAGCAAAATGAGGATGCATGCGACGATCCTCTGACCGTGGGATTCTCCAGGCAAAACACTGGAGTTCATTGCCATGCCCTCCTCCAGGGGATATCCCCAACCCAGGGATGGAACTGCTGTCTCAGGTCTCCTGCACTGGCAGGCGGGTTCTTTACCACCAGCACCACTTGGGAAGCCCAGTCTTCTGTGTACGGCCACGTAAAACAAAGCCAACACGCTTTTGGACTCTGTCTTGAAAAATGACATAGGTTCTAGTAGACACAAATTGGATAGGCTCTCTTTTTATAAAAGTTTCCAACCTAAACCTTTGCCTGACTGATTGAGTCAAGCAAAGAGAAAAACTAACCAAAGGGGAACAAACCAGATCCTCTCATGAGAAGCGCCTGGACCATTCAGAGATTGGAAGTGTCAGAGTCTTAGACACTTCTGATGGTTGTGCTCACATGAGACTTGGGAGTTCCTCCTGCTAAGGACCTCTGGGCAATCATTGCTTGGTTCCTTCCTGAAGCTTCCTTGTTCAGCTTTTATTTTGACTCTGTGAGACAGCCCAGTTTCCTTCTAATATGGTGATTATTAATAGAGTTGCATTCTGCCACTTGAACTAAAACAATTTCAATTGATACATCAGTATATTACCACGTATTTCTCAAAAATGTGAATTTCAATGGATATATGGTGGATGTTCCATATGTATTTAAACATTCCATTGTAACTGGTCATGATTGCTAACATTTTTCAATAATAAAAATAATGTAATAATATACATAAGCAGTAAATAAACTTTTCCCAAATTTTAGATTATTTCCTTAAAAGTTGTCAAGATTTTTATGATATACAGTGTAAAAACAAATTTTGAGAGGACTGATATCAAGTCACCAAGTTACTATAATTTTGTAATTAAATGTTTGTCTTACCACATCTTTATCACAATTGATTATTATAATTTATACAGGTTGTTTTCAATTTAATATGCTATATTGAAATATAAAAACAATATCAAATAGGTTCTTTCATTGTGTATGATGTTGAATATTTTAAATATTTAGTTATTTATATTTATATATATTTATTTGGATATATATTTACTCTGTCAATTATATTCCTTCTCCCTTTCCTACAGGATTGTTCATCTTTTTATTGATTTGTAAGTTACCTCTCTTTTGATAGAAAAATACTCTTTCCTGTAATAAATATTGCAAGTATTTCTTTCTTGTTAGTTTGTTTCTTTTCCTTATGCTTGTTTTTGTTTTCAAAATGTATGGACATTTTTAACTTTAGGTATTTATTTTTCAATATTTTCTTTCATAAAGTTTTCTGCTTAGAAAATTTCTACACTTCAATTTTATATATTCTTAAAATACTTTTTAAACATTTAAATTTCTTAGCTTTATATGATTTTGTCTTATGGAAATGATCCATCTCTTTTTTCAAATGAGTACCTAGATATTTCAATATTATTTATTAAATAAACTATCATTTCTTAGTGGTTTTGAAGTAGGAAATTTACCATATACTAAAATCTTGTAAATGCTCTACAAAAGTTCACTGAGTTTTTAAAAACCACTTCTATGCTGGTTCTGCTATAATTTATTTACTTTTTTATTCTATAATATGTTTTGGAGAAGGAAACAGCAACTGACCCCAGTATTCTTGCCTGGAGAATCCCATGGACAGAGGAGCCTGCTGGGCTACAGTCCATGGGGTCACAAAGAGTTGGACATGGCTGAAGTGACTTAGCATGCATGCACACATAATATGTTTTAAATTCTGGCAGGGGAAGGTCCGCTTCTCATTTTTATTTTTCAAAAATGTTTAGCTATTCTCATTTTTAAATGTATTTTAGATAACTTTAGAAGCCTGTTTTTTTCTTGCCAATTGTTTTTGTGTGAGATTTTGTTTAGAAAGGAATTGATATTTTGATATTATGAAAGCTTTCCGTTGTATGATATATCTTTACATTATTTCAAATCTTCTATTATGTCTTGCAGTAAAATTGTTTGTAGTCATAAAAATATATGTAACTCTAGTACATTTGTTGCTGTTGTTTAGTTGCTAAATCATGTCTGACTCTTTTACAACCCCATGGACTGTAGCCTGCCAGGCTCCTCTGTCCATGGGATTTCCCAGGCAAGAATACTGGAGTGGGTTGCCCTTTCCTTTTCCAGGGAATCTTCCCGACCTAGGAATCAAATCCTCATCTCCTGGCAGGCAGATTCTTTACCACTGAGCCACCAGGGAAGCCCCTCTAGCACATTACTTGATAAGTTTATTCTTAAATATGCTATATATGTGATCCATTCAGAATGAATCTTTTAAATCTTTGCACTGAATATAATGGTAGTTCATAAAGGTATTGATCTCTTTATGAGAACCAACTCAATTGACTCTCATTGACCTTACAGAGAGACAACCCTATTATTAATAGGTAATAGAAATTTTATCTCTTTTTCTACAGCATTTATGACTTTCTTTTCTTCTGGCCTTGTTGCACTGTTTAAGACAACGGTCATTCTTGTCTTGGTTTTTATTTTTACATTGCATTGATATTGTCTCTAGGTTGAGAGTTTATTGCGAATAATGCATAACTTTTATCGAATGCCTCTTAACCAGTGATCAATATATAAATATTTCTCCTTTATTCAGTTGGTGAGATAAATTTATTAAATCATCCCAATATTGAAACAATTTCCTTTCTTTTCCTAAATCATCCTAGACCACAGTACATTATTTTCATTAAGAGAGAGGATCTTATTTTCTACAACTTTATTAAAGAATTTTAACTTTATTAAAAGTGAGTTTCTTTTATCATTTTGTGCTTTAGTGTCAGTGCTGCTTTCTACCGGGACTTTAATTGGCCTTGTGCTATACTCACAAATTATTTTAGAAAAATTTCCCTCTACTTAGTATTTGGTAGTCTAATATTGGAGCATATTATTTCTTCCTGTATTCAAGTCTTAATGCTGATCGCACTACATGAGGCAATACCATGTGATCTGAAAGTTGAAGAGTTAACTGGCTGAAAGTTTGGGGTCTTGGGAGGACATCTCAAGAAGGAGTTTTAAAGAGAGAAATTACATGATCCAATTTGCTCGTTGAATAGATCTTCCTGCTGATAGGCATAAATAACTTTTCCAGACTTGTTTAAATGGAGAAAAAACTGTGGAGGGGAAAAGGAATTGGAACCAGAAAAGAAGGAGCAGGGAATGTGGAATGATGGGAGAGATTTTCTCATATTTAAATGGCAATAGAGAAACAGAAGGAAGGAGAGATTAATGGTATAATAGAAAGCAGGGATAGTTTATAATGTAAGGTTTTCTAAAAGGCAGGAAGTGATAGGATGTAAGGACAGATGAAGGTTTAGCTTCTGATAAGGAGAAGAAGATTACCAGCATTTTATGGGAAAGAAGAAGTTGGGGTCAGAGGCAGGTAAGTGGGTTGGATGAATGGAGGAAGCTGGAAGGGTTTCCCTCTCATGAAGTTGGGCCAGTTACCTGCCCAGCTGGAGGAGGAGTTGGTGGGGGAGGCCGGCAATCATCATGGGAGAGGAAGTGGGCCATGAGAACAGGATTCTTCAGAAGTCTGGAGGTTGCAACTGAGGCTGCGTATCCAGGGTTTAGTGTGAGTCTCATGGATACTTTTCCATTGTATTTTCTGACTGGGGATTGTTGGGGATATGGGAGAGCCAGTGATATGAAAATATACTTTTCCCTATTCTGATTAATTTACTAAGCTTATTAGTTCCAGGAGGTTTATTTGAAACATGATTTTAATTTTTGGCCTGTACATTATCAATAGTCATAATAATTTTATCTCCTATATTTCCAATGTTTAGTTCATATTTTATATTTTGTTTCATATTTTATTTCATTGGCATGAACTCAATGTATAATTTTTACAATAACACTAATAGCAGGGATTTTTGCTTTGCTCCTGATTTTAATGGGGCTGCCTGTAATATTTTATCCTGAAATGTGATATTGGCTTCCTTCTTTGATGATTTAACAATGTTTAGAAAGTTTTCAACTTCCAATTCTCTAATCTTAAAAAAAAATAAGAATAGTTTGAAGCAAAATCTCTTTCAGCATGTATCTATTATCTATCCCCTACTATTTTTTTTTTTTTTTTTTGAATCTACTTAATGGATCTGTGAATTCCGGAGATAAATCTTGCTTGGTTGATTTTTAATATACTTTTGAATCTAATTTGCTAGGAATTTACTTCAGATGTTTTAATGTATCAAAAAGGCATTGACTTTTTATTCTGTTTGAGTATCAGAGCTATGTTAGCTTTTAAAAACAAATTATGTCGCTATCTATATCTTTCTGTTCTTCCTGAAGGTGAAAGTGTTAGTTGCTGAGTTGTATCCCACTCTTTGCGACCCCATGGACTCCTCTCTTCTTTGCGATCCCATCAGGCTGGCTCCTTTACTGATGGGATTCTCCAGACAAAAATATTGGAGTGGGTAGCCACTCACTTCTGCAGAGGATCTTCCTGACCCAGGGATTGAATCCATGTCTCCTTCATTGGTTTCAGAGCCAGTATTTCTTTTATGCCTTTTTCCTGTCAGCTGTGCTTGCATGACTACGTGATTTGGATTTCTTCTTGAGTCAATTAGTGACTTAGTTTTTAAAGACAAGCTTATATTTCACTAGAATTTTCTAATATTATCGTTAACTAACGTATTTTCTTGTCATTTTAAATTGCGTCTTCTGCTAACATCCTCCATACCATTCCTGTGTGTGCTCAATTGCTCAGTTGTGCCTGACTCTGCGATCCCATGGACTGTAGCCCCCCACGCTCCTCTGCCCATGGGATTCTCCAGGCAAGAAGACTGGGGTGGGTTGCCATGACCTCCTCCAGGGGATCTTCCCAACCCAGGGATCGAACCCAGGTCTCCTGCATTGCAGGGGGATTCTTTACCACTGAGCCACCAGGGAAGCCCTATGTAGATCTATTTGCTATTTCCATTGTTGCTCTTTTTCTCTTGGCTGAGTCTGCTTTGTTAAATTTATTCTGGTTTTTATGCTTGTTTGTTTGTTTAAAAGGTACATATTCACTTCAGTTCTTTCTTTATGTTTTCTGGTATTCTTCCCTAAATTGCTATTTATTTTTAATCTCTTTTCTTTCTTAACTTTGAAACTATTGTTTTAACAATTGTAGTTTAAAAAATATTCTGTAGTTATTTTTGTTTTGATCAGATAGTTTCTAAAGAGTGTTGCTTGGGGGAAGATATATTTGTATTTGTTATTCAAAAAAAAGTTTGTTTTCATTGCTCCTTAAACTTTTGTTATTAATTTAATACTCCATAGACAGATTACCTACTTAATTTCTATTTTTTTTTTGAAAACTATTGAGGCTTTTGATAGCCTCAATACATGACAATTTTTACAAAATTTGCATAATATATAGTTGAGAAGAAATTTAGGGAGTATAAGATTTGCTTTTAGCTTAACACTTCAAAAATTGTTTTTCTGTCATTTTTTTTGAATATGTAACATTCATATTACATATTACATATTACATAATATGTAATATGAATATTAGAATTTATAATAATGTTATCTTATTTAAGATTTATAGACTCATATATACAGTATTTTATTATAAGTTTTACTTTCCATCAACATAAATGATTATTTTTCACTTGTTCAATGCTTTCGTTTCTAATTTTTTGCTATTATCATTTTCATCCACGCTTTGTCATTTGTTTGCCCCAATATATATGTTCAACCTGTGCTTTATCCCTTTTAGTACTTGAAGCACATAATTTCTGATCTTTCATTATTCATTGCTTTTAAGTGTATCTTTTACAAGTAGATAGAATTGATTATTTTTCCCCCCTTAACCTAAGCAGATGGGTTTAGTTATGTTTGAGCAGGACATTTTAAACCAATTAATTTTTGTTCTAATTGATATAATTGGTTTTTTTAGGCTTTTCTGTTCTTGCAGCATAAGACTGTGTCATCTAGTATGCAATTGAGAATGCCCATTTTTCTTGTTGTTTCTGGGTTTAGGAGTCTTTTTCAGAGGTGCATTTTTTCCTTTCGTGTTTTATTAAAATCTATTTCCCTGGTTCTGTAATTGTTTTCTGTTTTCCCTTCTGTAATCCCCATCAGAAATCTCCATCCAGATCCAGACAGTGACCACAGACACTCCTTGGACTCTGCTCCCTCTCCCTGTGGATGTTCTTGGATGTGTAGCTGAAGGTCTCAGTTCTAGCTTCATAGTCAAACTCTGGCCGCTATTCTCACGTGGAGCTGGCAGACTGAGATGGGATTATCTTTGATAGCCATGCCATTGACTGTTTTCCTGACTCCTGAGTAACTGGACTTCCCCAAGCCTACACCCCTGGCTGCTGGTCGTTTCTCTATCCTCTGCTCATTGCTTCTGCTTCCACATTGGTCCTATTTGAACTACACTTAATAGGGCCCCAAAGACTGCAAGGAGATCAACCAGTCAATCCTAGAGGAAATCAACCCTGAATACTCACTGGAAGGACTGCTGCTGAAGCTGAAACTCCAGCCAACGCCTGATGCGAAGAGCCAGCGCATTGGAAAAGCCCCTGATGCTGCGGAAGGCTGAACAGAAGGGGAAGAGGGCAGCGGAGGGTGAGATGGTTAGAGAGCATCACCAACTCAGGGGACGTGAGTCTGAGCGAACTCTGAGACAGTGGAGGACCGGGGAGCCTGGTGCACTGCAGTCCACGGGCAGCAAAGGGTTGGACGTGACTTAGGAACGGAACAACAACAAACGCGCTGTATCAGTCCAAGCCCTGCTTTCTAACCAGGTGTTTTCTCGAATTTGAGGCTCTAATAGCTTTATTGGAACCACAGTATTTTGACCTCTGCAAACACAGTGCCTAGCTAGGTTGTTAGTTATAACAGACTTTATTTCTCAGCCAGGGGCAATTAGCTGGGAGCAGACAATGGATTCTTGCTTTCTTTTTGGGCTTCAGATTTGCTCTGTTTCTGGCAAAATGGTGTGCTTTGGGTACTGATTCCTTTGTTCAGTTTAGCTTCACAGGGTTTGTATTTAATTGCTATATTCTCTTGCTACTTAACAATAGATTAGATGTCAATTTTCACTTTTAGCATTGATATGAAGTTTTGTCTTCTGCTTCATAGGTATTTTTGTCACTGGTAGAGAGATGTCATCATAAACCAAAAGTCATAAACAACATTTAAAAGAAAGAAAAACTATGGTCATGTTAGTAATGTCCATTTATTGAGCATATATTGTCTTCTAGGCCTTGATGGTAAATGTCGATACTGTTTGGAACACTTTTTTCTTCATTTAAGGGATTACTGGACATATTTTTTCCTGACTGCCATCTAAGCAATTGATTTGTCTTATATTTATGCAGATTGAATCAATTTATTACCCAGCTTCCCTTCTCATCCTGTGCTAGAAAGCCAAGAGTTTACCTAGAGCAAGTTTATCAGACTGATGGTGACATTTTTGTACTAATCTCAATAGTGACTCCAAATCATGCCATTATCTTTATTTATAATATATTTCTAGTTGATGTTCTATTCAGACTATTGAATCTGCCTTAAATACTTTTTGTACTAAGGTGGAATAGTAATAAGTAAGATCACGCTTTTACGTCTGCCTCCAAAAGAATATTGGATCTGAAAAACATGTAATTTCACTTTACATCAGGTTACACTAAATCTCATAATCTACAAAGCATTGAAAGTTACATGAATTAAATTCTTGTTTTTAGTTGATTAAAAAGTATTTCTTTAATTCTGGAGAAAACCAGAATTCAAAAAGATACATGCACCCCAGTGTTCACTGCAGCACCATCTACAACAGCCAGGGCATGGAAGCAACCTAAGTGTCCAACAGATGAATGGGTAAAGATGTGGTACCTACATACTGTGGAATATTATTCAGTCATAAAAAAGAATGAAATAATGGCATTTGGAGCAACATGCATGGACCTAGAGACCGTCATCCTGAGTGAAGTGAGCCAGGAAGGAAAGACAAATATCATGACAAGTGTCTGTATGTGCATGACAAATCTTAAAAAAATGGTAGAAATGAACTTATTTACAAAACAGAAATAGAGCCACAGATGTGAAAAACAAGCTTATGGTCACCAGGGGAGATGAGGGGGAAGGGGCGAATTGGGAGATTTGGACTGGCATGTACACCACAATATATAAAACGGAACGAATAAGACCTTCTGCAGAGCACGGGGAACTCTACTCAATGCCCTGCATGTCCTGTGTGGGAAACGAGTCTAAGAAAGAGTGGATATACGGGTGTGGATAACTGTACCACTCTGCTGTGGTACAGAAATTAACATAACGTCGTAGATCAACTGTACTCTGATAAAGATGTTTTATAGATTCTTTAAATGCTAAGTGTCGCAGATGGTAGTCTTGGGCAGAGATGATGCTAGGCTTTGTGAACTGTGTATACGCAGGAACCTCCCCTTCCCCTAGTCCTCTTTCCCCGACTCAGGGTGTCAGTGACAAAGTGGAAAGAACAGCTGATGGGGGTGATGGGCCAGGTAGCACCACCCCTGGTCCAGCTCCGTGGATACTGGCACCTCAGAGCTGGGCCGCTTCCTGGGCCGTGCTGAGCCCCAGTTTCTTCACCTCTATCTAGAGAGTCGTCACCAGAGAGCTCATAATGCTGTATGAATTTGAATACGATAATTTTGTAGCTTTCCTGAAATGCACTATGTCCTCAATAAAAAGGTGGACATTGTGACTATTTGTGTTATGCTTACCCCCGTGTGAGGGGTGGTCCTGGGGGTTCATGGCAACTTTTCATCTGGACCTGTGCTTCCTACACGCTGGCCTACCCTCTGCAAAATACTCATATTTTCCCATTTTTCCTTGTGGTCCCAGTTTCTGCTTAATTAACACAATAACCTATTAAACACTAATCACTAATATGTTATCATCAAAGGCAAGACTTTCTCTTCAATTTCTGGTGAGTATGTCATAGACAAAGAAATACATAAGCATAGTTGGTGTTTCAGGTCAATGTTTTTGGTGGACAGCGTCTTTCAGATCACAGTGTTGTCAGAGACGTCCTGTGAATTTGAGGTTGTAAGTCGGCACGCTGTGCTGTGCTCTGCTCAGCTGCTCCAGTCATGTTCAACTGTTCGCGACCTGGGGACTGTGGCCCGCCAGGCAGCTCTGCCCATAGGATTCTCCAAGCAAGATACCAGAGTGGGTTGCCCTGCCCTCCTTGAGTCAGGGGATGGGCATTTTAAACTCTTTACACCACATTCCTAAACCAAGATTGGTAGAATGAAGAAGCTCATCATGTGAGGGACAGCCTTCCAGGTTTTGGGTGCAAATAAGACAGGTTAAAAATTTGGAAAACCAAATGAAAGGTAGCTTTAGATACACTAATTAAAGATATTTTTAATCCTCAACAACATGGTATATCAAAGATCCAAACCAAATGAAAGATATCAAAGCTTTACTAATTGAAACCCCAAAACATAGAATTTGAGATGTGCAGTCTCATTTAGCAGATAAAATAAGTCTTAAATTAGGCCCAGTTTGATTCAGACCATCTCAGAGGAGGTATAGGGAAAAGTCAGCCTCTTGTGAATGTTCAAGCTGGGGCTGATGAGGCAAAGAGAAAGACTGCCAGCACGCATGCATGCCAGAAAGCAACAAGACAGCTGGACAAATTTGTACTCCCCACCAACCTCCAAGAGGGCAAATGCAGAGAAAAAGATTCTCTGGTCATTTGATACTGGCTTCAAACATCTACATACCCCTTTGAAAAGCTGAGATTCATAGTTTTTGGGTTCTTCCCAGAAAAATAAATGTACTTGTGCTGCTTAAAATATGGTGTTTTGCAAAATTCTTCAGGAAAATTGGACTACAAATGCATCCCTATTTCATAACTGTAAGCAAGAACCTCATAGTACTATCCATAGAAAATTTTTATGTTTGGCCCCAAATCTAAGTTCTTAGATTTTGGTTTGTCTACAATAGCATAGTCATGCTTTGATTTTCTTTTAAAATTACCTACTACTTTTAGAGTTTGATTTTTACCTTTCTTGGAAGTATACATAAATAAGAGGGAAACGTTTCAAAGATACAGCATGAGACCAGAGACAAAGGCTTCTACTGGGTTCTTCTGGGAATGCCAGTTGTAACATGCTCTCAAATCTCATCACAGTTTCATCTGAGGTCTACGAAGCCCATTTTTAGAGAAAGGATTCTGTGAAATGAGTTTAAAGCGCATCTGCACTCAGTCGTGTCGGACTCTGCTACCCTGTGGACTGCAGCCCGCCAGGCTCCTGCGTCCGTGGGATTTTCCAGGCGAGAGTACAGGAGTGGGTTGCCATTGCCTTCTCCAGGGGAGCTTCCCGACTCAGAGACGGAACCTGAGTCTCCTGCATTCCAGGAATATTCATCAGGGCAGCCTTAAACCTGTCTACCAAACTTTTAAATAATACAATGGTATGCTTAATTTTTTTCTCCAAAAAGATAACTGGCAATATTGTTCAGGAAAGAGGTGTTCTTCAGTTGTTGGTGGTGGCAATATTGGCATAAACTTTCTGAGGACACATTAACATATGATGAAAAGCCTTAAAAACCTCAATATTGAGACTTCCCTTGTGGTCCAGTGGTTGGGACTTTGCCTTCCAATGAAGGGGATATGGGTTCAATCCCTGGCACATGCCCCACGGCCAAAAAAAAAAAAAAACAACACAAAACACAAACAGAAGCAATTTTGTAACAAATTTATAAAGACTTAAAATATGGTTCATATAAAAAGTCCTCAATATAATATCCTTGTACCTATTAATTCATCTTCCAGGAACCTACCCTAATGAAACAACCATAGATGTACACAAAAATGTATTACAAAGAAAATCAAGCAGCACTATTTATAAACATGAAAAATTAGAAGCCATCCCATTAGAGGGCTGCTAAAATTGGGAATCATTTCTTCTCTCAGTAAGATCGCTTTTTCTTTTTGTTGTTTGATAGAAGCACATGGAAATTGCAGGACTCTAGCAGACATCGGGGCTTCCAAGGTGGCTCAGTGGTAAAGAATCTGCCTGCCAGGGCAGGACACTTAGGAGACGCAGGTGTGACCCTGGGTTGGGAAGATCCCCCGGCAACCCACTTCAGTATTCTTGCCTGAAAAATCCCATGAACAGAAGAGTCTGGCGAGCTACAGTGCGTGGGGTCTCAAAGAGTCAGGCACGACTGAGCGACTGAACACACATGAGCAGACATGGACCCCCTTAAAAGCTTCTATTCCCTTCAAGGTGCGATGTACAGCAATATCCAGTAACACGGAGTTCATCCGCATTACCCCTGTCCTTGGCCCGGAGTGTGAATCTATCTTATCTTTGTGGTCCCGGGCCCTAGATAGCCTCCCTAGTGATGGAGGTGACCTTGGCAAGGTTGACTGAGGCTTGGTTGGTTCTCCCCAAGCCTGTAGCAGCCACTGTCAGGGGCAGAGTGAGGATGATCTGACCCCTTCACTGAAGCTATTGCTTTTCCTTAAACAGAAAGTAAGGGAAGCCCTTTTATCTCGTTTGGGATGTCCAAAGGAAGATTTCCCCTTCTTTCATTACAAAATTTAAAAGTAAGCGATCATGTGGCCAAGCAAGCTTTTTTCCACAAAGAGAATCATTTAAGCATGGAATTTGCAGACAATATCTGACTTCAAGGCATTTATGTAAACTATCTCTAGGATGATGTACATGATCTATGCAAATGTTGCTTGAGAATATTAGAAACTGTCTTAGCTTATTCATCCTGCATGCCTCGTATAGAAAGGTCGAGTAAGATACGTGGCAGTGGATGGGGTTTTCACAGAAGTCTCCCATAATAAACCAATAGACAGCAAATGGTTAGATGAAAGCATTATGATATGGCTATGCCATGGAATATTACGCAGCCATTGATACTATGCAGGGGCACCATTTATAGTAGCTAAAGCCAAGACGTGGAAGCAACCTAAGGGTCCATCAATAGATGAGTGGATACAGAAGATTTGATATACATACACACATACACGCAATGCAATATTACTCAGCTATAAAGAAGAATGAAATCTTGCTGTTTGCAGCAACATGGGTGGGCCTAGAGAGCATTGTACTTTGTGAAGTGAATCAGGCAAGGACAGATACGACACGATATCACTTCCATGTGGAATCCAAAACATAATGCATGTGTATCTACGTACAAAACAAAAACAGGTTCACAGACATAGAAAATAAACATATGGTTACCAGGGTGGAAAGGGAGCAAGGGTTTACCGAACAACAGGAAACGATGCTCAGTATCTTATGATAACCTATAATGGAACATCGTCTTGAAAAAATATATATCTGATGAGATTACTTTGCTATACACCTGAAACTAACACAATATTGTAAATCAACTATACTTCAATAAAAAAAAATACTGTGCCATTGCAGAAAATACATGAGAAAGGGCTCACATGTGACAAACAGATTATAAGCTAGTGTGTGCAATGCAATTCTAACCCTGCCCAGAAGAAAATGAGGGGGGGGCAAAAAAAACTGAACATATCTGTGCCACAATATTAACATTTGGTGGAGTTGTAAGTGATGGTTTTATTTTTTTTCTTGGTGTTTTCTGTACTTAAAAAAATTCCCATCCATATCTTACTGCTTGTATTCAGAGAACAATTAGTTATAAAAACTTTTTATGTATCTCTTCAGCAATTATTTATTAAGCACCTATCATGTGCCATATAGTATGATAAATTGAGGACACAGTAGTCAACACAAGACAATTTCTTTACTCTCAGAGCTTATTTCTAGTGGGGTGAAGGCACAGAAAACAAACCAATGAGCAAATGAGATATATAATAAGTCAGATGATAATGTATGTTTTTGGGGAAAAAAGAAAGCCAGGGAAGGGAGCTAGGCATGCCATGGACTGGAAGGGAGTGCAGCTGTAAGTAAGACAAGGCTCTGTGCTGTGGAAGTGCACATACGCTTCAACTGAGCACATTTGAATTTTAGATCCTTGCTGGTGGCCACAGGTGGTTTCAAAAAATAAGTCCTTATCAAGCTGAGAGTAACTCAGGCATCACTGCACAATCACAGAACAGGTCGTGTTTCTGGTGCACGTGGGAAGCAGCGTAGATGGGGTCCAAAGGGCCCAGAGAGCCAACGGGCTCCAGCCGATGCCCTGACCTGACGCCGGCCAGGCCTATCCTGATTACACAAGTACCACTCCAACTAAAATCTCTGCCCAGGGATTTGTGCCCAGAGCGGAAAACTACACTGCAGCTTGTATCTCCTGATAAATATAGGTAGGCAGACGGATAAGTGCCAGAATGGTCCTGCGTGCACGCGGCTCAGTCGAGTTTGAACCCCTACGACTCCACGGACTGTGCCCCGCCAGGCTCCTCTGTCCATGGGACTCTCCAGGCACGAATACTGCAGTGGGTTGCCATTTCCTCCTCCAGGGCATCTTCCCAGCCCAGGGACTGAACCCATGTCATTTGTGTCTCCTGCACTGGCAGACGGATTCTTCACAACTGCACCACCTGGGAATTCCCTACCATCCACAGTATCTGCTTTCCCTGGGAGAGTGTGATGGCCGTCTTTCCTTCCTTTCCCCAGTCTGCCCCTGTCCCAAGTGGGCATCCAGAAGTGTGCCGCATGGACAACCACGTCTGAGGGGAGGCCGCGCCAGTCTGGAAGGCAGAGTACTCTTCCCTGCCAAAGTGGAGCGCTGAGCCAGTCGGCATCAAGAAGGTTCTTTGGAACCTAGACAGTTTCCCCACTCCTCGGGAGAGAAACATGCATATAGGGCAATGTTCTTGTTTGCTTTGAAGCTGTCTGAGTCCTTTTGGGGCTGCTGTAACAAACTATCACAGACTGGGTGGCTTGTAAGCAACAAACATTTATAAACATTTATTTCTCACAGTTCTCCAGAACTGCCTGGAAGACCGAGATCAGGGTGCCAGCATGTCAGGGTGACAGCCTTCTTCCCAACTGCAGACTGCCAGCTTCTCACTGGGTCCTCATTTTGTGGAAGGGGGCTAGGGAACTCAGGGGGACCGCTTTTATAAAGGCACTGATCCTGTTCCTGAGGGCTCCACGCTTAATTACCTAATCACCTCCCAAATGCTCCAATTCCTAAGATCATTACTTTGGGCATTAGAATTTTAACATATGAATTTTGTGTGTGGGGGGGAAGGTGGCAGGGACAGGGAGTGTCACAAACATTCATACCCCTGCAGATGTCTTCCTGAATTCCCAGAATAATGCGCATATATACAGTTAAACAAAAGTACAAAGTGCATTTCAAGCCCCAATATATATTATTTGTGCTAATCTACCAAGTTGGATATTTAGAGATTAACCAGTGAAAAATAGCTTGCTCAGCTTGAAGAATTTTGATTAATGACTTAGAATTGTCTGCTCCATCTGTAAAGCTATACATGATTTTAAAATTGTGTTTAAATCTCTGGGTTCTCCCCATTTTTAGCCCAGATACAGCATGCCTGGGGTAAAATAGGTACTTGGTAAATGATGTCTGCAATCAAGAGGATGACAGGATGGCAATGATCAGAAGGATATTGACAAACAGATACGTGATAGAGCATAACAATACTTCAGTGATGTTTTACCTTTCCCAGTGACATTAAAGAGGGCTTCCCGTGTATCTCAGCTGGTAAAGAATCTGCCTGCAATGCAGGAGACCTGGGTTCCATCCCTGGGTTGTGAAGATGCCCTGGAGAAGGGAACAGCTATCCACTCCAGTATTCTTGCCTGGGAAACCCCATGGACAGAGGAGCCTGGCAGAGGAATCCTTGGGGGTCACAAAGAGTCAGGCACAACTGAGCAACTAAACAACGGTGCAAACAGAAGATGCATGCAAAAATATACAAAGAGAAGATATGCGGAATATTGGTGTAACTTGAGGCCTGGTGTTTTAAGATGGGTAGGGGACTGGCTCAAAGTCCTCTAAACTTGACCCATGGTCACCTAAAACTCTGATTCTGTGTAATCCTAGCATGGATTTCATAATCTTGATACCATCTACATTCCCAAGGGCAGAAACTTTTAGAAAGCATCTCTCTGCCTACTCAGCCAGGCGGGTAAAAGAAGCTTCACCCCTCTCTAGAGGAAGGAGCACAGAAAGCTAGCTTTCCTCTACAACACTGATGCTTTATCACTGCCAGCCTCAGGTCAGGAAGGGGAGGATAGAGGAATGGGATAATCAAATCCTAGATATTTTAAGGGACATCAAGACTACTGAATCCAAGCCTTTGGACTGATATTCCAGTGGCTTTTACTGCACATTAAAGATGAAAGAGAAATGGATTGAGCATCAGCTCCACATTAATTATCTGTGGCCCTTTGGTTCCCTGCACAGTGTCAGGCGTTCTGATATCCTCAAACTGTCTTCCGCTGGATATAAAAAGAAAAATACAGAAAAATACAGCAAGTGGGATAATAGCATTTGTCAGTTTCATTTACAGTTCGTTTAGCTTGGCTGAATTAATGAGTACCTATTAGGCAGACTTGCAAGGATGCCGTTACACGTTCTGAAAGAATACCATACAATTAAATACCACTGTGGTAGAATCATAAGTAGCAGAAGCAGAAAAAAACCCTCAAGTTACTCAGATTGGCATTTTTTTCTCAGAGCAGCTGCTTTTTAGCTGTCAAGAACATTCCTAGTGTCGGGCAGAGAGGGGGAACTTACAGGATGACTCTTACGTGCATATCACTGCACGGAGCACACAGCACTCTCTGAGACGTGTGTGTGCTCTCCCTCCATCACTGACCAGTGGCTTTTGGGGGGCGCTTCCTGTCTACCCTCCTCATGTGTAGTTTTTCCACTACGTCCTATGTGGGAAAACACTATGTTGGGATTTTTAGCTCAAATGAGCATACTCTGTGCATTTTACAGCTTTGTATTTCCAAGATATTTTGCTTAGTGTTTCAAATTTGGTAAGGTACTCAATAAACAGCTTTGAATTGAAAATAGCAAGGCAAAAAGAAAAGAAGCTTTGCTGATTCTAAAAACCTATAGTAGCTACTAACAATAAGCAATAGTTTTAACTTTTTAAAAGCTTTTTCCAAAAAAAAATAAAAGCTTTTTCCATGTGTCAGTTCTGGCACAATGCTTGGCACTTTCAATACATTTCTTCATTTAATCTTTTCCCCATCTGAAGTGGATAAGGTTGAGCCTTACTGAGGTTAAGTCAATATCAGCTTAATAGTACATAGTCATGCTCAGGATTTAATCACAGGTGTGACTCTCAATTCTGTGGTCCTAAGCTTTATGTCATATATTCCTGTGATTTCACCTTTATACCATACATTCCTATCATTTATGATGGCAATTAATTAAAAAAAGAAAAACTCAGTAAGCAGAATTGAAAAAAAATAATAGTTGTTGACATTTTAGCATTAGTGCTTTAATGTCATCACTATGATACCCCATATGCCAGAATTAATTGCTAAAACAGCTGAATGCTCAGGAGCAAAAGATCAAAATCCAGCACTGAAGGGGGCTGGAAGAACGCAGCTTAGCCTTGGATTCCCTACTACCAAGGTCTGAGGGACGGCATCGTTATAGGTACTCAAGACTGATTTAGATGGAGCGAAAGAGGAGTCCTGTTTCTTTTTCCTGGGTACTATGGAGCTTAGGAGAGGGAGAAAATTTTTATCACATGAGATTATCAACCACAAAGAGATCTATAGCTCTTCTGGGTAACTGGTTACATACTATTAAATACAGAAAAATGTTGAAGCATTATTATACCTCAGCTTTACTGTTATATGCATTTGTTGAGTATTGGTGAAGGTTTAGAAGTATGCCTAGGCACTTGGAATGGAAGGTGGACTAGAATGCTGTGCCTACCTTTAAGGTCCTGACTGTGGGAGGAAACAGGTTCCAGCTATGGGGAGCAGGGAGGCCAACGAACATCCCTATGTCAGTATAATTGCTCAGCTCTTCCTTGTCGTTCTAGAACGTTAGCTGCTAAAGGTTTGCTTAGCATTTGGAGTAATGACATTGGTGGAATATGACATCAGTAGTAAGTCATTTGTCAGTCCTGCCTGTTTGTAAGACTTTTCATATTTTTAGAAAATCTCTGTGAAAAAACTTGGCACTATAATATGTAATTAAGTCATGATTTTAGATAATTTGATAAGGGGTAGCCTGAAGTTTATCTTTGATAGATTTGTATTATCTACCATTTACTACGTTAATTAAGTTGGAGAAGATTGAAAAGAAAATGCTTAAATGACTTTTGAAAATAGTTTTAAAGTACTCAAATACCTTAAAAGCTACCATTTATATATCAATATTTAGCTGATAATTATAATGATAACAATCATTACCTATTCATGAAAGAAACTTCTCTCCTGATATTTATTTGGTACCTTAGAGATAAGCCTCTTTGTATCGTTATGGATATTTATGATAGTTAGGACTCTCTTGGTTTTAAGTGACAGAAACAAACACAATTAGCTTAGAAAGGCTGATTTTGTCACTCTTTTGCTCAAAGAATACAAGTTCAGCTGGATTCCTAGAATAACTGGAACCAAGAAAAGAATGAGTGTCCACAGGGCTCTCTCTTCTGCCTTTGGCAGTCTTACCGTATGCTGGACCACGCCGTGTCTGTCCTGAGTGACAGGCCTCCGTTTAAGTTCATCCACCACCTCAGGAAAGCTGCCACTCCTTCACCGTGTATGGTCTTGAATTTTTAAATCTGGTGAAAACTTTGGTTGTTGCAACATGGATCAGATGTCCATTCTATAGCAGTTATGACAAAAGGAGATAGAGTACTATGGTTGGCTCAGCTTGAGCAATTCAAGTGCAGATTAATTGCTATGACATAAGAATAGACTAAATGCTTCTTAAAAGAGAATTTAAAATATATAATCAAATGGAAAGGCATATCATGTTCATCTCTAGGAACTCTCAGTGATACAAATTGCTCATTCATTCAACAGTATTAATAGAGGATCTCTTATGTGTCAAACACTTTATTAAGCAACAGCAATTCTACAAATAGTGATAATTTCACTGCAATTCCAATTAAAATCCCAGATGAATGTTTTAAAGACACTGACAAGCTGATTATAAAGTTAAAAGGAAGCAAATGTATAAAAGAATAGTTTAAACAGTTGTTGAAGATGGCATTTTCAGTGTATGCAGATGACATATATGACACAGCTACATTAGGTGAGGGAGGGACGCATATATGACAAAGTTTCTATGTTTTATTTGAAGTGGTAAAATATTGCTTTTAAGTAATTCATGAAAAGTTAAGCAAAGAAATATTGTGTGAAAGCACAAAGGATAAATTAAAATGGAATAGAAAAACTTTCAGCAGATGGATGAAAAACTGAGAAAAAAATAAGAAAACAAATAATAAAGTGGCACACCTAAATAAAAAGATATAAACACTTACACTAAATGAAATAGTAAAAATGCACCAATTAAAAGAGATTGTCCGAGTGAATTTTTTTAAAAATGTGACCTGACTATTCAATGACTTTAAGAAACATACTTTGGTATAATGATATGTGGATATAACAATTCATGGTCAAAGGATAAACAAATACATTCTGAAACACTAGTTAGAAGAAAACTGGTGTGAATCTATTAATATTAGATAGATAAATGTACCAGAGATAAAGAAAAATGTGATACAATGAAAAAATGGTCAATTCAGTGGGAAGACAGAACCGTCATAAATATGTGTGCATCTGGCACCAGTTCATCAAAATGGATGAAACAAAAACTAACAGAACCGAAAAGAAAAGAACAATAGACAAACCCGCAGTTATATTCAGGAACTCAGCCACTCCCTTTCAGTGACCAACAGAACGAATAGACACAGAGCCAGTGAGGCAATAGGAATACCGAACGCCAGCATCTAATAGGAAGATTCAGTTGATATTTACCCAACAATAGCTGATTAGGCATTCTTTCCAAGCACATGTGGGACATTCGCCAAGAGAGACCACAATCCTAACAAATTAAAAGTATTCAACATTATACAAAGTGAACTCACTGACCATAATGAAAGCAAACTTGAAACCGATAGCATAAAAGTAAAAGAAACTCTGTAACTACGAGATTAAACAAAACACATCTAAGTAAGTCACCAATCAAAGAGGAAGTCAAGGAAAATTTATCTAATTAAACAATTACAGAATAATTTAAAGATATGGAATTAAAGTATCATAATGTAAGATGTAGCTAAAAGGGAAATTTATAGCATTAAACATTTATAATATTTTTAAACAAAACTGGTTTCAACTCAATAATCTTAAGCTTTTTCCTGTATAAAGTAGAAAAATAAGAACAAAACAAATTCAAAGCAAGTACAAGGAAGAAAATAATAACGACAAGAGATGCAATCAATGAATAGAAAACAATAAACCCTATTGAGAAATAGAGAAAATCTCTTTGAACCAAAAACTAGTTCTGTGAAAAGATCAACATAATTGATAAGTGTCTAAAAAATGATAAAGGAGAAAAGAGAGAAAACGCAAGTTACCAATGTCAGGAATGAAAGGAGGGGTATCACTCTGTCCCACATGTGCTAAAAGGATAAGAATTGAATATTAGGAACAACTATATGTTTATAAATTGGATAAATTAAATAGAATGGATCAATTTTCTCAAAAAATCTCAAACTACCTAAAGTTACCCAAGATGAGATAGGTAGCCTGATTAGTCCTGTAACTATTAAAGAAATTGAATTTGTAGCTCAAGACTTTCTGAAAAAGAAATCCCCAGGTCCAGATGATTTCACTTGCAAATTTTATCAACATTAAAAATGGAATAACATCAATTCTACACATTCTATTTCAGGAAATAGAAGAATGAACACTTCCAAACTCATTTTAGGAGGACCACATTGCATTGATACCAAAATGATAGACATTTCAAAACAAGAGAGAGAGAGAAACTATGTATCAATATTTTTGAAAACATAGACCAAAAAAAAAAAAATCATAGATTTTTAAATAACCACATAGACAAAAAAACCATAGATAAATTATTTATCTTGCCAATAAAGATAATAATCTTGCCAATAAAAATATTATCAAGTTAAATCCAACAATATGTTAAAAGATACTCTATGACCAAGGGGTTTATCTGCAAATATAAAGCTGGCCCAATATTTGAAAATCTGTCAATGTAATTCACATATTAACACCAATAGTGAAAGATTGAATATATTGTTTCAGTAGTTCTAAAAACAAAAACAAAAAAGTCTTCAGTATAAGTCTAACAAAACACATATATAATGTATATAATGAGAACTACAAAATGCTGAAGAAAGAAAAGAAAATTTCACTTCAGTTCAGTTGCTCAGTCGTGTCCGACTCTTGTGATCCCATGAACCGCAGCATGCCAGACCTCCCTGTCCATCACCAACTCCCGGAGTTTACTCAAACTCATTTCCATTGAGTCGGTGATGCCATCCAACAATTTCATCCTCTCATCCCCTTCTGCCCCTGCCCTCGATCTTTCCCAGCATCAGAGTCTTTTTCAATGAGTCGGTTCTTCCCATGAGGTGGCCAAAGTATTGGAGTTTCAGCTTCAGCATCAGTCCTTCCAATGAACATCCAGGACTGGTAGGATCTCCTTGCAGTCCAAGGGACTCTCAAGAGTCTTCTCCAACACCACACTTCAAAAGCATCAATTCTTCTGTGCTCAGCTTTCCTCACAGTCCAACTCTCACATCCATACATGACCACTGGAAAAACCATAGTCTTGACTAGATGGACCTTTGTTGGCAAAGTAATGTCTCTGCTTTTTAAACCTCAATAAAAAATAAACTACACTATTTTCGTGGATTGGATGATTCAAGATATTTAAGATGTCAATACTCCTCATTCTAATCTACAGCAGAAATTTTTGGAGATATAGACAAGTCAATTCCAAAAGTTATATGTAAAGTCAAAGGAATTAGAATAGTCAAAATCATTTTGAGGGGGAAGAAAGAAAGTAATCACTACCTGATTTTAATATGTACTATTAAGCTATGCTATTCAAGGCAGTGTAGCATCGCTGAAGAGTTTAGCGCATTGATTAATAAAACAGAATAGAGTCCAGAAATAGATCTACACAATTATGGCTAATTGAGTTTGATAAATGTTCAAAGGCAAGTCAATGGAGAAAGAAGTTTTTACAACAAAAAGTGTCAGAAAAATTGGACATCTAAATCCAGAAAAATGAACCTTGATCTCGACCTCATAACTTACAGAAAAATTAACTGAAAAACAGTTCATAGATTTAAATATAAAGAATAAAATTATAAGTCTTTTAGAAGAAAACAAAGGAGAAAATCTTTGTGGGCAGGACTAAGCAAAGATTTCTTAGGTTATGACAACAAAAGCACAATCCATGAAAGAAGAATTAGAAAATTTAAATTTTCTTATAAAAATATAAAGCTTCTGCTCATATGCTCACAGAAATCATACATATAAAAATATGAATATTGATGATTCTTCTGGCCATAAGCACCCCAAACTTGAAGCAACCCACATGAAACTTCAGTAGGTAAACAGGTAAACTATGGTTATATCCTCACCATGTACTACTATCTAGTAATGAAAAAGAAAGCTATTGATACATTCAAGACCTTACATGAATTTCAGAGACCTTATGCATAGTGAAAGTAATCTCAAAAAGTTACAGAGTCTATGAGTTTAAGCAAACATGAAGAATTGATGCTTTTTTCCACTGTTGGCAGGAGTGAAAATTGCTGGTACCCTTTTGTAAAATAATTTGGCAGTTTCAATCAAAATTTTTAAAAAATGCCCTTTGACCCAACAATTTCATTCTTAGGAATCTCTCCTCAAGATATACTTAAACAAATACATAAACATGTGTGTCAAAGGATTATATTGTGATATTGTTTGTATTAGTTAAAAATTATAAAGAAAATAAAAGCTTATGATAAGAGGTGTAATGAATTATGGTAATACATATCATGGAATATTATTACTCAGTCATTAAAAAAGAGATAAATCATGCTCAACATCACTCATTACCAGAGAAATGCAAATCAAAACCACAGTGAGGTACCGTTACATGCCAGTCAGGATGGCTGCTATCCAAAAGTCTACAAGCAATAAATGCTGGAGAGGGTGTGGAGAAAAGGGAACCCTCTTACACTGTTGGTGGGAATGCAAACTAGTACAGCCGCTATGGAGAACAGTGTGGAGATTCCTTGAAAAACTGCAAATAGAACTGCCATATGACCCAGCAATCCCACTCCTGGGCACACACACCGAGGAAGCCAGATCTGAAAGAGACATGTGCACCCCAATGTTCATCGCAGCACTGTTTATAATAGCCAGGACATGGAAGCAACCTAGATGCCCATCAGCAGACGAATGGATGAGGAAGCATGATACATATACACTATGGAATATTACTCAGCCATTAAAAAGAATTCATTTGAATCAGTTCTAATGAGATGGATGAAACTGGAGCCCATTATACAGAGTGAAGTAAGCCAGAAAGATAAAGACTAATACAGTATATTAATGCATACATGTGGAATTTAGAAAGATGGTAACGATAACCCTATATGCAAAACAGAAAAAGAGACACAGATGTACAGAACAGACTTCTAGACTCTGTGGGAGAGGGCGAGGGTGGGATGTTCGGAGAGAACAGCATTGAAACATGTATATTATCAAGGGTGAAACAGATCACCAGCCCAGGTTGGATGCATGAGACAAGTGCTTGGGGCTGGTGCACTGGGAAGACCCAGAGGGATCGGGTGGAGAGGGAGGTGGGAGGGGGGATCGGGATGGGGAACACATGTGGATCCATGGCTGATTCATGTCAATGTATGGCAAAAACCACTACAATATTGTAAAGTAATTAACCTCCACCTAATAAAAATAAATGGAAAGAAAAAAGAGATAAATCAGTATGCATTGACATAGAAATGTCTCCTAACAGATTGTGACCTGAAAAGCAAGTAACAGAGCAATATGTATAACTTGATGGTAATTTGTTAAAAAATAAAACAATTATAAACATATCATACATGTATATACAAAAAGGTTAATATACACATGTATATATGTATATGTATTTCCATATGCATACATACATATATTACACACTTACATATATAAATTTGAAAATGTAGGGAAAATGGTCTGGAAGGATGTTTATTGTGTTAATGAAATGTCTATCATTTCCTCTGTAGTGGATGACTGGAGTAGAAATGGGCAGTGTGAATGAAGCAGTATCAGTGTTCTAACAGAAAATTACTTCAATGTAATTTCTTTAAATTAATTAAATGCCCTTAAATTAGAATAATTTGAGGAGGGTTTAATAATGTACTAAGATATACATTCACTGTATGGGGACTTCAGGGTCCGCATGGTGCCCAGCAGTTAGAAACAGCAGGACTGTCACCATCTTTAGATAAGAAGGGACAAGGGAAGATTGTAGTTCTTGGAACCCCATAGGGGAGAGTGGCGGGTGGGGGATTGCTTTGAGAAAAGCTATGGCGGTCAAGGGATACAGTCTATGAGGACCACTTGGGCAAGGTGCAAGGGGAATAAATACTCTGACCAACTGCATGTTCCTCCCTCTTTACCTTCTCCAGAGTTCCTCGGGAGCCAAACCCTCCCAGAAGTCAGAGGTTCTCATGATTAAGGGACCCATTAATGTAGCCCATGCGGAGCAGAGATCAGGGGGAAAGGGGTGGACACTGGGTCTGGAGGGGCAAGTGGAAAGCCTCCCACACAGGCATTTTTATTCCTTATTCTGCATTCTTCTGTGTTGTGTGAAAAAAGTAGTACTAATTTCCCATTTATTTTTGGAGCATGAGTCCCCAGCTCTCAATCTATAGCATCCTCGGTCAGTGGGTACAGGAAACTTAGAGTTTCTCACCCACCATGAGAATCCAAAGAGTTCAGACTGAGTGGGATGTGGTAGACATTTTTGTGGTCCAACCAAAATCAACTACTCTTTTGTCCTTGATGAACCCTGGTGTTTTAGGCATCCTTTAATCTCCTGTGTAGCCACATGATGCATTAAGGCAAGCCTGTGCCCAAAGGAGTCTGATTGGTCTAAGGGTGAAGATCCCAGTCCCTTTCCCAGTGATGTAGAATAGGTAGGTGACCCAAACTGGTCAACAAGGAAAGAGAGGAAGCCTGAAGTCTTTCTCACTCTTAGGGAGCTAAAGAGTCAGACAGGACCTGATCTCCTCTGACTGAGTTGTGTCTGGATATGGTAGACGATGCTGTTAAAGTCAGCTTGTCTCCAACACAGGATGGCAGAGCTCAGAGACAGAATGACTGGGTTCTTGACCAAATCAACCAGTCTGTGGATCTCCCTATTTAAGAATGCATTGTTTCAGCAAAAGGATGTCTGTGTCTTGGCAATGTATGAGAGGAAAAACTATTGCTCTTTACCGTCACAGATTCTCTGATGGGACTTTGCAAATCAGACTGACAAAAGATACATTACCAGGAGAAAAGACCAATAGAAATTTATTAACACATGCATCATTCAGTCACATGGGAGACCTCAATAATGAGCGTCTGAAAGAGTAGCTAGAACTTGGGCTTAACAACCCAGCAAAGAGCAATATGTTTATAGAGAAGTGGCAAGACAACAGAAGACGGCTTTGAGCTTGTGGAGCTGGCAAATTGTAGGAAGATAAACACACGGGAGAAATACCAATAACCTCAGATATGCAGGTGATAACCTGTTCAAGCTGGTTTTAGAAAAGGCAAAGGAACCAGAGGTCAAATTGCCAACATCCGCTGGATCATTGAAAAAGCAAGAGAGTTCCAGAAAAACATCTATTTCTGCTTTATTGACTACGCCAAAGCCTTTGACTGTGTGGATCACAATAAACTGTGGAAAATTCTTCAAGAGATGGTAATACGAGACCACCTGACCTGCCTCTTGAGAGACCTGTATGCAGGTCAGGAAGCAACAGTTAGAACTGAACATGGACCAACAGACTGGTTCCAAATAGGAAAAGGAGTACGTCAAGGCTGTATATTGTCACCTTGCTTATTTAACTTATATGCAGAGAACATCATGAGAAACTCTGGGCTGGAAGAAGCACAAGCTGGAATTAAGGTTGCCGGGAGAAATATGAATAACCTCAGATATGCAGATGACACCACCCTTATGGCAGAAAGCGAAGAACTAAAGAGTCTCGTGATGAATGTAAAAGAGGAGAGTGAAAAAATTGGCTTAAAGCTCAACATTCAGAAACTGAATCATGGCTTTGGGTCCCATCACTTCACGGCAAATAGATGGGGAGACAGTGGAAACAGTGGCAGACTTTATTTTTTGGGGGCTCCAAAATCACTGCAGATGGTGGCTGCAGCCATGAAATTAAAAGACACTTGCTCCTTGGAAGGAAAGCTATGACCAACCTAGACAGCATGTTAAAAAGCAGAGACATTTGCCAGCAAAGGTCTGTCTACTCAAAGCTATGGTTTTTCCAGTGGTCATGTATGGATGTGAGAGTTGGACTATAAAGAAAGCTGAGCACCAAAGAATTGATGCTTTTGAACTGTGGTGTTGGAGAAGACTCTTGAGAGTCCCTTGGACTGCAAGGAGATCCAACTAGTCAATCCTAAAGGAAATCAATCCTGAATATTCATTGGAAGGACTGATACTGAAGTGGAAACTCCAATTCTTTGGCCACCTGATGTGAAGAACTGACTCATTTGAAAAGACCCCGATTCTGGGAAAGATTGAGGGCAGGAGGAAAAGGGGATGGCAGAGGATGAGATTGTTGGATGGTATCACTGACTCAATGGACATGAGTTTGGGTAAACTCTGGGAGTTGGTGATGGACAGGGAGGCCTGGTATGCTGCAGTCCATGGGGTTGCAAAGAGTCGGACATGACTGACTAAAATGAACTGAAATACATGGGTATCTAATGGAGGATAAGGCCTAATTGGTAAGGTTTGTGTAGACTACTGTTTTCTCAATGCCATTCTGTCCCCGGTGATGGTTTTTTTTATCCCCTTCCTGGTGTTGGAAGTTGCAGTGGACAGTTTCACAAGGAGAATTTATGTCCTGATTTCAGGCAGATGGAGCCAAGCAGATAGGTACAGACAGCCTATCCTGTATCTGCTTTTTCCCACCAGACTCCTCTGTCCATGAGATTCTCCAGGCAAGAATACTGGAGTGGGTAGCCATTCCCCTCTCCAGGTGGTTGAAGGTGGATGGGAAATCTCCTGCTCCTTCCATCTCCTGTCTCCATCATCTCCAAACTCTATATCTACTGGGGCATGCTTACTGGTGATCAGGGTAGTAAGTAGTGCTAGTTGCTCAGTCGTGTCTGACTCTTTGCGACTCCATGGACTGTAGCCCACCAGGCTCCTCTGTCAATGGAATTCTCCAGGCAAGAATGCTGGAGTGGGCTGCCATTTCCTTCTCCAGGGATCAAACCCATTGCAGGCAGATTCTTTACCAGCTGAGCCATCAGGGAGATCAGGGTTTAAAAGACACTTGTTTTAAAAGACACTTCCTTTACAGGAATGCTACCTCTTAGACTTTTTCATCCAGCCTCATGCAGCAAGCTTGCCCAGTTTGGGATTTGGGAAGTAGACCGGCCATTTCCGTAGTTTTATTTTTGTGTGTGTGCCAAAACTGCATGTTCTGTTCCCCAGGGACTGGAGGGCAGTAAGGTTCGGTCTCTGAGCAGAAGGATAAGACCCATTAAGCTTAACTGAGATTATGTAATACATTGTAGTCCAAATTACTATGGCATCCAGATACTAACCCAGCTAACAATGACGTGGTCTTCACTCCTGTTGCCACGGTTTTGTGTATATGTGTGTCCCTGAAAATCATCATCTGTCTGATCTCATCAATAAAGTGAAAGAAATTGAGACTCTAAACCAGCTGTGACTTGCCCAAGATCACACAACTGGTAATAATAGAACTTGACCCGCCTCTCAGGGTTTCTGAGCTTCAGTCACCATACCAGATCATCAATACTTTTCTGAGAGAAAGTTCACTCCTAGCCACTCTTATTCTTGCCAATGATAAGTGATGTGAGGGTCTCGCCCTGCTGTGCGCAGATTTCCTATCATCACTTGCCCTCTATGTGGGCCTCCTGTGATCCTTCCATCCCTCCTGTGATCAGAACAAATAATAAAGCTACTATAGCTTCTTTCCTAAAGCAGGACACGTCCAGAACGGTTGTTCGACCTCTGTGTTCAGAGGGAAACTGGACTGCAGGGAGTTTTCAGCAGCCTTGGGGAAACATCAGAATGAACATGTTTAAAAAAGTCTGACTCCTCAGCAGGGGATTTTATCTTTTATTTCCTCCCAGGACTTATTCTGCTTCATTTATCACTGAGACAAAAGTATTTTTCTTTTTCTTTGGTGAATCTATTCTAAGTACCATGAAAATAGGTGGCACAGCCAAAGTATTTCATGAACTCAACTTCAACCTCCTGCTCTTCACCTTGAGAACCCGGCTTGTCTATGTTACTGATTTCAAGTGACTTTTTAACAGACTGTAGGAGAAAATTCTGATGTCAATCAAGAGAAGCAACGTTTTTTCACTGAGGGATAATAGAATTCAGTTCTTCTCATTTGCTTGGAATCTCAGCACAGATCATAAGCATTTTTCTCCTTTTGCCACGAATAATGGCCCTGTGTTTATAATAAAAACAAAATGTATGTGTTGCAATACAGGTTTTAAAAGCTGAAGCTGAAATATGCTTTCTTCTCTTGGTGATATTATTTTTTTACTACCTTTCTCTATATTTTTACAAAATCCACATGCTATAGCCATCTGACTCATGAGGAGAATAATAGAAGTGGAAAACTGCCATTTTCCCCAAGAAGCCTCTCTTTCTTCCCACAGTCATATAGAAGACTATTTGACTTTTATTACTATGGTTTCCAGAACACCCACGCACGGCCCTCTGGATGCCTGCAGAGAGTTCTCATTGCCGTGGGGTTGGGTGAACTCAGCTTATACCTAAATATCAGAGTGAGTGACCCGCATAATCAGTGTTTGTGACCCCACAACTAGCCGCTCAAGCAATCTGAGGTTTCTGCCCTAATTTCCCTTTCCCTGAATCCCTGGGCTGCTGTGTGCAAAGCCCCCACGGTGGTGTTTTCAGAGTTTGTGCGGCGGAGCATTGGCAGGCCAAGAGCTAAAGGAAAATCTGCAACTACTGGCCTTGGGACACGGGTGAGGAGGGGGTTCCCAGGCACTAACGTGAAAGCCAAAGGTCTTCACGCTTATTTCAAGTTCATTAGCATGCTGGTTTCTGAGCCAGGCCGAGAGCAGGAGAATTCTGTGCATAAAGAGGGGATGACTCACCGGATGCCCGAAGAGTGGCTTTGTGTTGCCACACCACGTTTTCACTCTGCCGTCATGCAAGCATCTTTGAGACTCTATGATGTTATCTTCCCCGCTTGTAAGTCCAAGCCAGATGTAGTTTATCAGACTGCTGGTCATGGGTGTGCTTTTGAGAGCCTCATGATGTAAATTGCATTACTTTTTTGATATCAGGTGATGACAGACATTAAATAATGACCTGAACTATCCTCAGCACCAATCCTGGGAAATTTTCCCAATATTCTCAGTAGAGGGGATAAGAAGTTGAGGGAATGAGATTGCTTTTTAACTTCTCCAAGAGCTGATACCATCAGGGTAACAACATTGAGGCTCTTTCCAACCTCAAGTGAACAACTATAACTGCAGAGGGGGCTTTGTCGGTGAGAGAGGTAAGCCTTCCACGGCCGATGCCAGATGCCTACTACCATCAGCCCGTTGTGACATGGACTGTAACACAGCTCTGACTGTCAGCAAAGGGAAGGTACTAGAAAGGAGGAGCCCTGGCAATCATCTCCAAAGGAGCTTGGAATTAAATGGCACTTTAATTGTTACCTTTGCTCCTTGGGTCCAGAAGAGGCACAACTCAATTCTGGAAGGATCTGGAAGCAGTCATTTGAGAGCCAGCTTTACATTAAAATTGTCCGTGGGTATTCTCATTTTCAGGGACTAGAGGTACTTCAGGTCCTTTTTAAGAACAATAAAACAAACAAACAGCTGAATTAACACCAGCTAACTTAAGAGGTGTCTTGGACTGAATTGTGTCCTTCAAAGAAGATACATCGGAGTCTTAACCCCCAGAATCTCAGAATGTGACCTTACCTGGAAGTAGGGTATCTGCAGAGATAATAGAGGTAAAATGAGATCAGAAGTGTGGATCTTCCTAAGGCTGATTCATGTTGATATACAAATCAACTATCCCCCAATTAAAAATTAATAAATTTAAATTTTAAAAAGATGTGAATCCTAATCCAATAGGACAGGTTTCCTTATGCTAAGTCCCTTCAGTTGTGCCAACTCTTTGTGACCCCGTGGACTGTAGCCCACCAGACTCCTCTGTCCAAGGGGTTCGCCAAGCAAGAATACTGAACTGGGTTGCCATTTCCTCCTCCAGGGGATCTTCTGGACCCACGGATTGAACCCATGTCTCTGTGTCTCCTGCATTGGCCAGTGGGTTCTTTACCACTAACACCACCTGGAAAACCTAATAAAAAGGGGAAATTTGAACTAGAGACATATACATAGGGAGAATGCCAAGTGAAGGTGAAGGTGGAGATCAGAGGACTGCACCTATGAGCTGAAGAATGCCAAAGATTGCCAGAAGCCCGGGGAGAAGCAGGGAACAGACTCTCCCCGACAGCCCTCGGAAGGAGCAAACCCTGCTGACACCTTGTTCTTGGACTTCTGGACCGTGAGACTATACATCTCTGTGGTTTAAGCCACCAGGTTTGTGGTGCTTTGTGACAGAAGCCCTGGGAAACTAATACAGAGAGGAAGCTAGTCATAGAAGAATAGCTCAGTTCTGAGCAAGACTAGTTACTGGAGAGATTTTACTTTCTGGCAGCACACAATTGAGTGGTATTTGAAAGATAGTCCATTAAGCCATTTTTCAGGGTCACAATCAGAGTAATTGCACCACATTCAAACAGGATACCCAAAGCCAGCCCGTGAGGCATCTTGGCTGGGAGGAATTGAACTGGCAGCCCCAGCCCCACATGATGCCAGCGCCTTTGTCCTATACTCATCTCTATAGCTTTTCTTTCCTTCAAGAGTTTACATCTGCTCTGCAGATGACAGTGTTTACCTAGCTGGGTTCCTGGGGAAGAAGAAAAGAAATAATTGCAATTTTTCAGTCTTAAGCTAAGTTTTGACATGACTGTCACAACCCTAGAAAACAGTTTTCTGGTGATAGTGTTATGAGAAATTTCAACCTTTGGATGCGAGCCTACAAAGGCCACCCCACCTCCACTACCATTTTTCATTTTGTTTTGAGTGTTCTAACCTCTGCTGGAGGCAAACTGGGAGGCTGAAGCATTCGAATGGATGCTCAGTCCAGTGGTACCTGCTTTTAGTGGAATGGTTCTTCGTATAATCTGTTTTTATCACATCGAGAGCTGGGACAGTCAGTTAATACAGAGGAAATGTTAGAGGCAATTCTTTTCCATTCAGGTGAGGCACTAGATAACCCATACGCTTTTTTTTTTTCCATTTAAACACTAAAGTGAAAGCAGTCTTATTGAGGGAGAAATAAGAAGAAAATTGATTTAAAAACAAACAGATGCTGCTGATAAGATATCTAGGAGACTGGGAATCTGGTCCACTTGAGTCTCTCATCTTTTTCACCTTCTACTGAAGTACTACCCAGTTTTCTTTCCCGATTCATTTCAGCCTGTCTCCCAATATACCATCTGTCTGCTTCATCTGAGAAAGCTCCCAGACAAAAAAGCAAACAGGGTGACTTAGGAGCCAAACTAGCTGAAGAATCCTCCTGAAGAGCAAAGAGCCCTTGTCCTCTTGCCTTGCCTCTGTGTGCGAGCATTTGAAACATCTCCCCTGTCACCCCCACTTTTGCTGGTTGGGTTTAAAGATGTAATGAATGCCCACACAGTCAGAGACCGTCAGCCAGCATAGAACATGATCTCCATAATTCTGAGGACATAAGCTTCATGTTAGAAACTCATTGTGACTGAAGTTTCTTATTGCAATACCTAGAAAAAGAAGTCTATCTGTGCATAAAGAGGTCACAAAATTCTAAGGGATTGCAAGAATTTCTTAGGCAGTCACACTTCCTTCCTCCCCTTTTCGGGGTGAGTGGGGGCGGGCAGAGAGAAGTGAAGCTTAACACAGGCGCCCTAGACCTACGCACAAATGCAGTTGTCAGGCTGTGTTTGAAATCTCCAGTCATGGGACTCCCCTGATGGTCCAGTAGCTAAGACTTTGCGTTCCCAGTGCAAGGGGAGTGAGTTTGATCCCTGGTCAGGGGCTAGATCTCACATGCCACAACTAAGAATTTGCGTGCCACGACTAAAAGTTCTAGCATGCCGCAGGAAGTGCCACAACTAACAGCCCAAACAGCCAAATAAATAAACTTCTCTTTTTTTCTTTTAAGGAATCTCCAGTCATTACACTTTGGGTATCTTGGTACCTGTTTCATCCACTTGTCTTCCTGTCCCCATGTTTTCATTGTTATCCATCCCACCTTTATCTAAATGGGGTTTTTCATGATTTTATTTCATCTGATGGTGGCAAAATGAGTCCATCGTGACTAGGAAACCTCACTTATGTACTTCCTCGACAGAATGATTTGTTCTCTTAGCCAAACGACCGAGGATTTCATTCGTTTTCCACTTGCAACCCACTCCGCTTCTCCTCTCGCAGCAGCACTTGACATGTTCTTCCCTCCCACAAAAATCATCTGTCTGCAGATCTAGCCATAAATAAATAAAGGAAAAAAATCTCTTCTTAAATATCTAAAGTCTAGAATCATGCCCCTGCACCCTGCATTTACACTGCCAATCATGACCCAGCTCTGAAAATTCATCTTTGTTTCCCACCAGCTGTCAATACAGTCTTTGGACTGACAGAGTCCAGCCTCTGGTCTCTGATATCCAGCAGTGACTGGGACTCTCGTGTCTTCTTAGAACTCTTCTGTACATTCTTTTACAAATTCTATTCTCTTCCATCTAATTTCTAGTCCAAATTTTCTTGTCACAAACATCTTTTAAGAATATGACCCAGTTGCCTACTTTTTGTTATACTTTGCATATTTGATCAATGCTTTAAAAAAACAAATCTTTCCTAGAGCCTCTTGTAAATGCACCAAAGAGCATCAGGACTGGGGGTAAAGCTGCTCCCTCTCTGTGATGAATTTGTGAAATGTCCTGGTGTAGATTTAGGATCCCGAAATAGCGTGTTGCAATAAAGAGCACACAGGGGTCCGTTTAACAAACAAAAGTGACAATTATAGAAACAGAGAGAGGCTCAGGAGACGCATCCCTGAGGCTGGGAATTAATTGAAGGTGAGAAGTTACCAGACAGGCAGGTTGGCCTTTCCCAGCCCCCAACTTCCATCAGAGCCAAATCTCTCCTTTCCGACAGTAAATCAAGGCAGACAGAGGCAAGAAGGGGGGGGGGGGTCCTTTTTCTCAGAACGTCTTGTTTGGGGTTGAAAAATAAAGAAAACTGCTAATACATTTTGTGTTGCTCATCCATATGGGAGGTGCCTGGGGAACATTTGAATATCTTTTGAAATTTATACACGCTCCTCCTCCCTGCTGTGCTCAATCTCAGAATCCAGCATCGTCATTAGGAAAGATAACCACCTCTGTTCTCTCCTCCAGGCACAACATGTTGCACTGGTTTTTGTTTCCAGGAAAAAAAAAAATTTTTTTTATACTAAGGAAGCCTGACCGAGCCTTGTGTCTCTGACTTTTTGCACCTCAGCACCGTGATTCACTGTGCAAGAGTCCCTTCATGTATTTTAAAGTCCCTCATGCAGACATCAGACCACTTTCTGTAATGGATGGTTTTCATTCCCAGTGTAATAAAGGCACGTTCTTGAGGCAGACAGTCCCACCAGAGATGGCAAACATCAGACATTTCAAAGGCTTAGGTCGCATGTATATCCAAGCTTTCAAAGCTTAGCAGTGTCTCTGGGATTTGAAAGCTGGATCGGAAACCTGGGTTATATGTGTTATACTTCTTGACTTAGCCTGAATTTTAAACATTCCATTTTTTCTATCTTTATACCTACCAGAGAGAGCAGGGTAATAGGGAAACTATATACACCAATAGGAGAGCAAAAAGCAAGCTTTATTGTGAAGTACTAAGCATTTTGGTCATGGAACGTGAAGCTTTTCTTTCTTTTGCTTCTTGTTCAAGGTAATAGTAATTTAGACTCCTAGAAATCATTTGCGAACATCATAGATGTGTAGGGGAAGGCACATGGGGTTCAACTGACTGCAGACTAAATGCTGGGCTAAAAGGCATCTGAACGCCTATAAGCTGATGGGTAGGGGGAGAGGTTCTTGGAGAAAGAGAACCAGGCATGGCTTTCTTGACATAAAAGAAATGATTTTTTTTTTGCCAAAGCCATTCTGTGATCTAAGCCTGGCCTTGATCTTGCCCTTAAACAGGCCTCAGTAATCGGTGATCTTCAAGGAAGCAAGGGAATGCAGGAACAAAGGAAAAACAGTCAAGAAGCAGTCGTTCAGTGATGAAACAGAATCCTGGCTTCTCCTCAAGGGACACACATCATAATATATCTTTGAGTTGTGCAGGAACCAAGGACCCCATCCATGTGGAGGGTGGAATGAGGATGTTGACCTTCATGACTTCAATCAACTAAGGCTTGGACTCTGTTGATCTTTTCCCCAATTCTGGGCTGACTTCTCCTCTGCGCAAGCCTCTTCCTGAATATGCATGTACCTACCCTTAGTGTAAAATTTCCCCAGTTTTGCTGTTCAGTGAGGCACTGCTTTGGGAAAGATCCTCAGTGTTTACCAGACTTTATTTTTTCCTCCTTCTCTGAAAATTTTCACTGGATAAATCACCTTTTGTTCTTCTAGTTTGAAAGTTCTACATTTTCTCCCCCTCTTTGGTCATTCACACACTTGTGCTTAACTGTTCAAGACTTACGCATATTATAAATTTAATTTCTCAAATGTGTCAATTAATCTATCCATTTCATCTTTTTCCTGAGCAGGACAAATGCATAAGCACTCTGTCATCTTCTTTGGTGTCTCTATCAGCACCTCATCTAACATGTTATCATCTAGAACCTCAGCTGTGGAGTTACGGATGTCTCTTTAATATTTGTGAATTTGTTTTATTTTTTAATGTTTTGATCTTTGCTTTTTTTGAGACAATAGATTTTTTATTTTTAAAATTACTTGCCAAGTTTTATAGAAGGAACACATAAGAGTACCATTCTATTGGTGATGACCATTTTGAACAATACTCATAATAACTCTCCTTGAGTAATAATTATGAAAGATAACTGTATAATACTGAGATGTATAGAACATAATACAATTATTAGAGGGCAATTTCTCTACAATATTTTGTTGGCCTCTGCCACACAGCAACATGAATCAACCACAGGTGTACATATTAGACAATAGATTTTTAAAGTTACAGTAAGTCCCCTACAAACGGACCTTCAAGTTGCAAACTTTCAAAGATGTGAACATGGGGTCACGTGTCCAATCATGTAAATTAGTTCACATGTTTGGTTTCCTTGCAAACAACTTTGTCAATCAGAAGTTCACCTGAATCAGGTTGACCTGTTGTTACTCCCCTTCAACAGCAGCACTGAGGGACTGGACTTGTGATGCTGACAGATCTCCCTTAGAGAGCTATGAAACGGGAACTACCCTAGGTCGTGTGGAACACAGAGAAGACCTGAGATCAAAGCTCACTCTGCATCTGTTTTCTTCATCCACAGTAATAGTTCTCCGTCCAAGGCACATGTTTCTCCTACCCATCTGGTTGTTAAATGCTTCTTGGCCTCAGAGATTTCTCATCCTTTATGGAAATTTGTAGAATCTTCTTTATTCGATCCCTCCTGCTATCTACTTTCACAGTACTCATTCCATGTCCTTTGCACCACTACATCACCACCAACACGTAACAGGTGCTTCAAAAATACTTGACAAATAAGTGAAAGGTGTAAATTCACAATATCCTCTACATATATTGAGCAGCACCTCAGATGATGTTGTAACTTTTGCTTCAAGCACTAAACTCATAATTTTAAAAACTCGTGAGAAGGATGCTTTTTTATTTTTGCCCTGATTTTGTCTATGCCATTGTTCTTTTTCCATTCTAGAAGTCCCAGTCTCCTTCTATTAAGTTACTTTCTGTTTAGAGAAATTCCTTTAGCCTCTCTTTAAGATAAGTCTGCTGGCAACACATTCTCTTAGTTATCCTTCATCTGAAAATGTCTTGATTTCCTCTTTGTTTCTAAAGGACATTTTTGCTAGACATAGAATTCAGGGTTGATTATTCTTTTATTTTAGCACTTAAAAAATGTTGTGCCACTTCTTTCCGGAAGGAAGCAGAATACTGAATACCTTCTCCTCTTTCCGTATTGCTGGTGTAAGTTGGCAGTGGCGTCTCGGCTCTCCTCCGGGCCTGGCAGGCTCTGGAAATGAGGCCAGCAGAGTGGCAGTTAGTCTCATCTTGTGCTACGTCATTCCACCTCGCTGATGCTAGGTGGAGATGGGGGCCTAGTCACCCCCTGGGCCCTGCGGACACTATCCCGGTGTAAAAATAGGGGCACCTCTTGCCTCCACTGGGTAACCATGGGCGTCTTCCTTTGCCCTCTCCTGGCCTACAGACGCCTTAAGGTCATTTTGCTACAGTTACTACATCCACCTGAATGTAAGGGGTGAAACAACGTTTATAGGTCTAATTAAGGAAGACTGAGCCAAATAGACAAAGCAACTACAAATTAACTTTTCCTATTTCTCTTTCTTTCTCTCAGAGCTAGATCCAGGCAAAATAGCTAAGTACGTAAAATTTGACCTCAGCACATCTTCTCTATTGTCTTCTGGTATCTCCTCACCTTGCTATGAGACACTTAGGCAGCATCCTGGATACTACAGACTCTTTCTTTCTCCAAAGAGCTATGTTAAAATGTAGCTACTCTTCTCATTACAAGTTTTTCTGTATTGTTGATTTTTGTAAATCACATTATTAATTTAATATGATTTTTTTAATATGTAAAAGTTTCTATTTAGGGATCCATTCCTTCAGGTCCTTGATAAATCACTGGCTAGCAAATCTGATAAACTAAGAGGTTAAAGGATGCTTATTTTTTAATATATGACCCCTTCTAAGAAACAACTGAGAGGGAAATAAGGAGTTACAATTTTTTTTAATTCATTTTATCCTAATATAGTTGCATTTAAATGGAAGCCTTCAGTACTTTAAGCAGAAGTATCCATGTTGAAAACATTTGAGGAACAGAGCTGGTACAGAGGCAGAGGTCCTCGGGGCAAGAGACCCTCGGGAATCCTTAATTAGGAGATTTATTACTAACAGTGGATTGGCTCCTATCTCCTTAATTTGCACAGAGAATCAAGAGCTGTCTTCTAGGTTATAAATTATATATGTATACACATATGCATATGTTTATCTATTTTTATATATACTATTTATAAATTAATTATAAATAGTGTGTGCATTTCTACTCTTCTGTATTTCATTGATTTGATCTTGTTGTCAGAGCTCTTGGATAAAAGCAGTTGCTTTCCCAGGGTGTCATTTTATCTTCTGCTCTGCATTTCTGAATGAGTGATTTTAGAATTTGTTCTTCACAGGTGGCACTAGTGGTAAAGACTCTGCGTGCTAATGCAGAAACCTAAGAGATGTATGTTCAATCCTGAGGTTGGGAAGACACCCTGGAGGAGGAAATGGCAACCCACGCCAGTGTTCTTGCCTGGAGAATCCCATGGATAGAGTGAGAGAGTCAATTTCTAGGCAGGTTGATAAGAAGTCTAGGGGTCCCCATGGAGAGAAGGGTTTGGAATTCTCAAGGAGGAAGAAAGGACAAACTTTTTCCCCCTCTACATTGCTTAGGATTATATAACAATAATGTATCCTGCTTGAGTACAGTCTCTGGAAAAAACCTTCTGGCTAATTCTGTTATCTCAGATTGTAAATAATGGGAGTAGGTTTGGTGAGGTCTTTACAACCTCCAGACGTTCTTTTGATTCACTGTATTAACTAATTTGAGAGTATATAATTCCAGTGCTAAGATTAGCAAGGGGGTACTCTTTTGCCCCCTTCTGATGTCTATGTCAGAAGCTTTCTCTATCTCTTTTATACTTTAATAAAACTTTATTACACAAAAGCTCTGAGCCATCCAGCCTCATCTACGGCCCCAGAATGAATTCTTCTCCTCTGGAGGCCGAGAACCCCGGCGTCTTTGCGTGATTTAGCACCAGCCTCTCAAGAGGAGCCTGGTGGGCCACAGCCCATAGGGTCACACAGAGTCAGACACGACGGAAATGACTTAGCACTCACACACGTTGTCCTGATTCGGTTGCTGCTGTTTGATTATTGGAAATTTATGATTTAGGCTCCACAGGACAAAAATTTTAGACTGTCAAGGAAAAAAAAGTCTCTGTAAGAGAACAGATCTGTGGTTGCCAAGGGGCGGGGGGTGGGGGAGATGGACTGGGAATCCGCAGATGCAAACTATTATACATAGAACGAAGAAACAGCCAGGTCCTGCATATAGCAGAGGGGAGTATGTTAAATATCCTGTGATACACCATATGGAAAAGAATATGAAGAAGAATGTAGATGTATGTATCACTGGATCACTTTGTTGTACAGCAGAAATGAATACAACACTGTAAACCAACCATATTTCAATAAAATAAGTTTTTAAAAAATGTCTCTGATACATCAAGTTTATGTAACTTTTCCCCCCTACCATGAGGGACACCTGACTTTTCTTTCATTGTAACTTTCTATAAGCATCATGATTGTGCTGCAAAGTGCTCCTTAGGAATTGACTTTTTAAAAGCCATCATCTTCTGAGGTGTTGAAATGAATAGGTGCAACTTGCAGTTGGAATCTATGCAGTTAGGAATCTGTGCAGACACCAGGATATTGACTAGAAAAGTCAGGAAAGCCTCTCTCAACCTAGAGAGACATAGAAAGGAGAAATGCTTACCTGAGATTGAGTTCAGTTCAGGTCAGTCGCTCAGTCGTGTCCGATTCTTTGCGACCCCATGAATCACAGCACACCAGGCCTCCCTGTCCATCACAAACTCCCAGAGTTTACTTAAACTCATGCCCATCAAGTCGGAGATGCCATCCAGCCATCTCATCCTCTGTCGTCCCCTTCTCCTCCTGCCCCTAATCCCTCCCAGCATCAGGGTCTTTTCCAACGAGTCAACTCTTCGCATGAGGTGGCCAAAGTATTGGAGTTTCAGCTTCAGCATCAGTCCTTCCAATGAACACCCAGGACTTATCTCCTTCAGGATGAACTGGTTGGATCTCCTTGCAGTCCAAGGGACTCTCAAGAGTCTTCTCCAACACCACAGTTCAAAAGCATCAATTTTTCGGTGCTCAGCTTTCTTCACCGTCCAACTCTCACATCCATACATGACCACTGGAAAAACCATAGCCTTGACCAGACGGACCTTTGTTGGCAAAGTAATGTCTCTGCTTTTTAATATGCTATCTAGGTTGGTCATCACTTTCCTTCCAAGGAGTAAGCGTCTTTTAATTTCATGGCTGCAGTCACCATCTGCAGTGATTTTGGATATTGAGTTACCCTATGTTAATATACAAAGTATACTTTACGTATAAATTTAAGTTCTGATGTCAGTTTTAAGAAGTTCTGCTTTGCTAAGGACTTGGAGTGAGGAACTATTAGTCAATGATAAACAGGATTAAAGAATCCATTTTATTTCCAGCAGTAACAAGGGTGTAGCACCTCAGGCTCATGTTGGTCCATTTGTGGGTTGTTATTCTAATGTTGGAAGCAGTGTAGCATATACTCTCCAGTTTCATTCAAATTTCATCACTAACCTGCCATTTAAATGTTGCATTTTCTCATTTCTAAAAATGGTTATACTTAATAGTAACAGTGATACTCATCAGATTGTACCTTACATCTGAATGTATCTTACATCTGAATCTCCGGTGGTCTAGTGGTTAAGAATACAGCTTCCAATTTAGGGGATTCAGGTTTGATTCCTGGTGGGGGAGCTAAGATCCCACATGCCACAGAGTAACTAAGCCCATCCACCACAACTAGAGAGCCTGCTCACTGCAAGTGCTGAGACTGCAAGCTCTGGAGACTACCTGCCGGACTAGAGAGAAGTCCCCGGGCCATGACCAAGAGTCCACATGCTGCAGCGAAGACCAAACACAGCCAAATAAATGAATAAGCACGAAAAAAAATTACACTTTCACATAGAGCATCTCTTAGTACATCCTAAGGGCTTCCCTGATTGCTCAGTGGATAAAGAATCTGCTTGCAATGCAGGAGACACAGGGAATGAGGGTTTGATCCCTGGCCAGAAAGATCCCCTGGAGAAGGAAATGGCACCCCACTCCAGTATCTTTGCTTGGGAAATCTCATGGATAGACCAGCCTGGTGGGCTACAGTCCATGTGGTTGCAAAGAGTCCGACACTACTAAGCAACTAATCATGAGCATGAAAAAACATCATAAAAGGACAATATTCACTTAAAGTTTATTATTTATAACCACGTGGCACTAATGGTAAAGAACATCTGCCAATCAGGAAACAGAAGAGACAGGGGTTCGATCCCTGCGTCTGGAAGGTCACTTGGAGAAGGAAGTGGCAACCCCCTCCAGTATGTTTGCCTGGAGAATCCCATTGACAGAGGAGCCTAGCAGGCTACAGTCCAAGGGTTTGCAAAAGAGTCAGACACAACTGAATGACTAACACTCTCGCTTTCATAGCTGATTCACCACACTATACAGCAGAAACTAACAGAATATTATAAAGCAATTACACTCCAATTAAAAATTATAAAAATAATAGAAAAGAAATCACCGACAACAAGCCTTTGTGGGTGTCGCTGAATTTAGTGAGGCTTTCCTGGGGAAAGTAGAGAGGAAAAGAAAAGACTTCAGGGCAAGCATTAGCCTTCCTCATTCTGAAAGGGCCGCGCTCCCCACCGCTGTGGGTTTCCTGCCTCCAGACGCTCTCCACCTCGCTGGCTCCCTCCCTCTGCCTCTTCCCTTTCCTCGATTCTTCTGTCATCACTTTCTCTCTCTTGAAGGGAGCTTCAAGAGCAAATAAAAGGTTCCTCCCTTGCCTCACCAAGCGTAATTTCCCTTCCATCAAAGCCATGGCTCCTGCCCACGTCCAGGACGTGGGGCGAGAGTAGGAACACCTTTCCAAAGACGGTCCTTTTCCTGAGAATTAGTGTCACTTGCTAGTATTCTTCTCCACCTCATTACCTCTACTTTTCTGCATTTTCTATTAGAGAGAGAAATTAAGGTCAAAGAAATTATTCCATCAGGTACCCAGGTACAAAAGAGGTAAAATCAGGCAGGCTTCAGCATCTTCTTCCATAAAAATTAGCACTTTCATGGAAACATCCTTTTCTGTTTTTCTGCACCAAATTGAATATTTTCCATTTTCTTAATGTTTGATAATTTAGTAGCGGGGAAAATGGTATCTTCATTTAAAAATCTTCTTTTTTTTTAAAAAAAAAGATCATTTATCTGAACTTACAGAACAGAAACAGACTCTCAGACTTAAGAGAACAAGCTTATGGCTGAGGGGGAGGATGAGAGGAAGGGATAGTTAGGGAGTTTGGAGGATGTGTACACACTGCTATATTTAAAACAGATAACCAACAAGGATGTATGTATAGTGCATGGAACTCTGCTCAATGTTATGTGGCAGCCTGGATGGGAGAGGAGTATGGGGGAGAATGTGAAGTCGCTCAGTCATATCTGACTCTTTGCGACCCTATGGACTGTAGCCTACCAGGCTCCTCCGTCCATAGTATTTTCCAGGCAAGAGTACTGCAGAGGGTTGCCATTTCCTTCTCCAGGGGATTTTGCTGACCCAGGGATCGAACCCAGGTCTCCCACATTGCAGGCAGGTGCTTTAGCGTCTGAGCCGCGAGGGGAGTCCCGCTGGGGGAGAATGGATGCGCGTGTGTGTGTGTGTGTGTGTGTGTGTGTGTGTGTGTGTGACTGAGTCCCCGGCTGTTGACCTGAGACCACTGCAACATTGTTTATTCACTGGCTACATCTCAATACAAAATAAAAAGGTAAAAAAATCACTTATATTTCAACATCTTTACACAATTAGTTTTATTCTCCTTCAATAAAATAGAAACTGGGGGGGAAAAAAAAGTGAGTATCTCCCTTTTATTTGACCACTTTCTTTTGTGATCACTCCTTAGAGGCCCCATTTCATCAGTTCGAGGACACAGATCTTCACGTTTGTCGTTTTACGGTCGACAGCGTGCGGCTGGTACTAAACATGCTGAGTCTGTCCCTTTAAATGTGGTTTAAAAGATGACAATATAATTTGAGATTGAAATGGAAAATTTTGTGTACAGAGAAGTGAATGAAAACAAAATAGGGCATAAATTTCATATTGATGAAGTAAATATTCATTTTTGAAGAAGTAACCACAATTACATTTATTTGCAAAGCAATGGCCATGTGCTTTCTGGGACATGTGCCTTCTAAGGACAAACTCACAAATAGATGAAGCTGAGTTACCTTTATTTTTACCTGCAAAAAGATTGTCTATTGTATGGCAACTGAAGGAGAGAGTTAAAATCATTCAAATACATGAGAAAGAAAATTAAGGCCATAAGATACTGGTTGCACAATGTAAAGGCATAGTTAAATTAGTGACATTTTAGCTTTCTTAATAGTGTGTCTTATAATTGATGAAATTAGAATTAAAGGAAATTTCATAATAATTAATAATTAAAAGCTATAAATACTTTGGGTTTGTGTATTCTTTCACATATTTTATCTTATTTGATCCTCTTAACAAACCTGAGACATTTATGATGCCTCTTCAATCAGATCAGTCGCTCAGTTATGTCCGACTCTTTGCAACACATGAACTGCAGCACACCAGGCTTCCCTGTCCATCACCAGCTCCTGGAGCTTACTCAAACTCATGTCCATTGAGTTGGTGATGCCATCCAACCATCTCATCCTCTGTCGTCCCCTTCTCCTGCCTTCGATATTTCCCAGCATCAGAGTCTTTTCCCATGAGTCAGTTCTCCACATCAGGTGGCCAAAGTATTGGAGCTTCAGCTTCAAGTATTAGTTCTACCAATGAATATTCAGGACTGATTTCTTTTAGGATTAACTGGTTTGATCTTGCAGTTTAAGGGACTCTCAAGAGTCGTCTCCAGCACCACCGTTCAAAAGCATCAATTCTTTGGTGCTCAGCTTTCTTTATGGTCCAACTCTCATGTCCATACAATGACTACTGGAAAAACCATAGCCTTGACTAGATGGACCTTTGTTGGCAAAGTAATGTCTCTTCCTTTTTACATGCTATCTAGTTTGGTCATAGCTTTTCTTCCAAGGAGAAAGCGTCTTTTAATTTCATGGCTACAGTCACCATCTGCAGTGATTTTGGAGCCCAAGAAAATAAAGTCTGTCACTCTTTCCATTATTTCCCCATCTATTTGCCATGAAGTGATGAGACCAGATGCCATGATCTTTTTTTAAATTAATTAATTTATTTTAATTGGATGCTAATTACTTTACTCTATTGTAGTAGTTTTTGCCATATATTGACCTGAATCAGCCATGGGTGTACATGTGTCCCCCATCCTGAACCCCCCTCCCACCTCCCTCCCCATCCCATCCCTCAGAGTCATCACAGTGCACCAGCCCTGAGCACCCTGTATCAAGGATTGGACCTGGACTGGCGATCTATTTCACATATGGTAATATACCTGTTTCAATGATATTGTCTCAAATCATCCCACCTTCGCCTTCTCCCACAGAGTCCAAAAGTCTGTTCTTTATCTCTGTGTCTCTTTTGCTGTCTTGCATATAGGGTCATCATTACCATCTTTCTAAATTCCATATATATGCATTAATGTATTGGTGTTTTTCTTTATGACTTACTTCACTCTGTATAATAGGCTCCAGTTTCATCCACCTCATTAGAACTGATTCAAATGCATTCTTTTTAATAGCTGAGTAATATTCCATTGCGTATATGTACCACAGTTTTCTTATCCATTCTTCTGCTGATGGGCATCTAGGTTGCTTCCATGTCCTGGCTATTATAAACAGTGCTGCGATGAACATTGGGGTGCACGTGTCTCTTTCAATTCTGGTTTCCTTGGTGTGTATGCCGAGCAGTGGGAATGCTGCATGATCTTTGTTTTTTAATTGTTGAGTTTTAAGCCAAATGTTTCACTCTCCTCTTTCACTTTCACCAAGAGTCTCTTTAGTTCTTCTTCTCTTTCTGCCATAAGGGTGGTGTCATCTGCATATCTGAGGTTATTGATATTTCTCCTGGCAATCTTGATTCCAATCTTGATTAAACTCTTACCTTATTATTATTATTATCTTATATTACTACTTAATAATAATATTTATCATGATTTTATTATGCCCATATTACAAGTGGGAAATAATCATAGCATACATAAGGTTCATAATGTGTTATGTATGATCACAAAATAAACAACAGGATATAAATAATGATAGGCTACCCTACAGTCTCAGATGGTAAAGAATCTGCCTGCAATGCAGGAGACCCAGGTTCAATTCCTGAGTCAGAATAATGATATTTAATTTGATTGTTATGCCTATTTGCAATAGAAAAAATTCAAGTTCAGAGTGATTTGCTCAAGGTAACACAGTGTTTAAGTAGCAGAGTGTGAGTTTTGTGGTCTTATCTTGGAAAATTCTAAAAACTTTATCTTATGCAAGCCTTGTGGTATGTCAGTTTCCTTACATGGTCTCTCTGGACCGCAAAAGAAAAATGGTGCCTAGACATTTCTCCAGACATCCCTCTGATGGGATGTGGAAAATGTGGAAAGGAACAGGTTTAGTTAGGTGCTTTGGGTTGTAAGAAACAGACATCACAAATCAAACTGGCTCTAGCAAGAAGAAAATGCATCATCTCACAGGAAATCCAGAGGTGAGGCAGCTTCCAAGGGCAGTTGATTCAGTGATTCACTGAGGTCATCAGAGACTCAGTGTTTCCCACGCCCCTCACTGCTATTCTCTGTATCAGCTTCATGCCAGATCGATAGCAAGCCAAGCACAGCCATACCATATCCAGTAAAGTATCTAGGCTGACAACACACAAGAGAGAAGAGGGAATGTACCTTTCCGTGGCTGTCTCTCAGGGAAAGGAAGCTTTTTTCCCCCCTGAAGACCCTCAGCATGACTATGTTTTTGTCTTATTAGAGTTGGGAAACGAGCTTAACCAATAACAGGCAAGGAAGCTGGAATTATTCTTACACCTGGACTTGGAGGTGGGGTATCTTCCTTTGAGTCACAACCAAGCTTTTTAGACCAGGAAAAGGGATTATATTCATCGTTTCTGTTTATCAAAGGAAGATTTACCTAGAATGTGCACTAAAGTGAAAGTGTGAGTCATTCAGTCGTGTCCGACTCTTTGCGACCCCATGGACTGGAGCCCGTCAGGCTCCTGTGTCCATGGAATTTCCCAGGCAAGAATACTGGAGTGAGCTGCCATTCCCTTCTCCAGGGGGTCTTCCCCATCCAGGGATCTAACCCAGTCCTCCTGCACTGCAGGCAGGTTCTTCACCATCTCAGCCACCAGGGAAGAGAACATGTGCTAACTTAATCTCAATAATGGCACCTACACAATCCTTCTCTCAGTTAGTTTTCTTCTAAGCCATAGTTAGAAAGTCAGGTTCATCATTCTTAACACACACACACACACACACACACACACAGTTTATAAAATTATATGGCAGATCCTCCTGTTTTTATCTTTTATAATATTACTGCAATGTGTGCTTTACTTGAAACTCCATGCACTTAATCTTTTACTAGGGCAATGATGACAGCAAAAGAGGACACAAAATCAGATCTGTAGAACATGGGATCAAACCAAGAGGACCTCGCTAGGCTGGTTGGTAACTGAAAGACAAGATCAAATGTGGCAGTTACATTATTAGATCTGAAGTGAAATCAGGAGCACATTATAGAAAAGCCTTTTTATTCTTTCAGAAGCCATTTAACAAGTAGCAAATAAGAGTGGAGTTGGGCTATGACAGGATAACAGATTTCTCTGCCAGAAAAAAAAAAAGGGTGTGCAGTCATTATCCCAAGGAACAGAGAATGTAAAGAGGAGCTTAAAGTTGTGGTTTTGTTCTAGAACACATTTCTAAGTAGGATGCATTCATCCTTAAATAAAAAACATATCTGCTATTATGTATGAAATATGATGTTCTTATTTTAACACTGAAAAAATACAATAGTCATTTTGCTAATACAAAAATGTGTATGTGATTAAGTACTGTCATCCGTTTACAACAGATGCTAAGAACTGGGCAATGGGAATCAGTACATTAGTGTTTTAGGTTATAAAGGAGTGTACTTACAAAGCTCATGAAAATGAACTACATAAAGCAGCCTTCTTGGTTTTAAAAAATGAGACCCTAAAGAACAACACAATAGAAAAAAAGGGAAAGACGATAGTATACAATGCAGAGAAGATAGAATGCAAAGACTAGTATACGTATGCAAACATATTCAACCTCAATTAACACAGAGATCCAACAGAAAAGGAAATAATACCAACGTTCATCTGTCATACTGGCAAAAATTATTAACCAGCCACCATTGTTAAAGAGAAGGACATTTTGGCATGGTTGGGTAGCATGTAAATTGGTGCCTTTCTCTGTGATACGTTGATAGTGTACTTGAAATCTTTTGTGTTCTATTTCCAGTCTTCTTCACCTCATCCATATCTTATTTCACTCACAGTTGTAGTGACTCAGTGTGGGCTCAGATGCAAGTTGAGCTATCTCTTGCCCCAACCCAGAGTTTCTTGGATGACTTACAACTCAGGACTCCACAAGATTAAACACAACCGTCAACACATGTGCGAACCAGAAGTGCTGGGCTGTGAATATCCTTTGAGGCAAATTTCTGACCAGCGAGGGTCAAAAGTGATATTTAAATGTTTCTCCTCTTCCCTCTTTCCCCACTCCCTGCCCAAATGGATGGGTTTGGAATACATTTCAAATGGCTCAGAAATTTCTGCAAGTTTAAGCATCCAGCCACCTGTAGTGGTGGAGTGCTCAATAAAGCATTTTAGTATAGGCCAAATTGGGAAAGGAGTACGTCAAGGCTGTACGTTGTCACCCTGCTAACTTAACTTATATGCAGAAACACTGCATATAACATCACGAGAAACGCTGGGCTGGATGAAGCACAAGCTGGAATCAAGATTGCTGGGAGAATTATCAATAACCTCAGATATGCAGATGACCCCACCCTTATGGCAGAAAGCGAAGAAGAACTAAAGAGCCTCTTGATGAAAGTGAAAGAGGAGAGTGAAAAAGTTGGCTTAAAACTCAACATTCAGAAAACTAAGATCATGGCATCTGATCCCATCACTTTATGGGAAATAGATGTGGAAGCAGTGTCAGACTTTATTTTTTGGGGGCTCCAAAATGACTGCAGATGGTGACTGCAGTCATGAAATTAAAAGATGCTTACTCCTTGGAAGGAAAGTTATGACCAACCTAGATAGCACATTAGAAAGCAGAGACATTACTTTGCCAACAAAGGTCTGTCTAGTCAAAGCTATAGTTTTTCCAGTGGGCATGTATGGATGTGAGATTTGGACTATGAAGAAAGCTGAGCACCGAAGAATTGATGCTTTTGAACTGTGGTGTTGGAGAAGACTCTTGAGAGTCCCTTAAACTGCAAGGGCATCCAACCAGTCCATCCTAAAGGAGATCAGTCCTGAGTGTTCATTGGAAGGACTGATGTTGAAGCGGAAACTCCAATACTTTGGCCACCTGATGCGAAGAGCTGACTCATTGGAAAAGACCCTGATGCTGGGAAAGATTGAAGGTGGGAGGAGAAAGGTACAACAGAGGATGAGATGTTTGGATGGCATCACCGACTCAATGGACTTGAGTTTGAGTAAACTCCCGGAGTTGGTGATGGACAGGGAGGCCTGGCGTGCTGCAGTCCATGGGGTCGCAAAGAGTTGGACTGACTGAGCAACTGAACTGAACTGAAATTATAGGCTTTTGTTCCTTATCCACATCAGTCCCTTCTAATTCCTGTTTCCTGATATCACACTCCTGAGAAAGTACCAAGGTGGGAGCCTCTGTCTCAGGCTCTGTGGGACCAGGGTAAGGCTGGTGCTAGCTCGCCTGCTTTAGTGCATGTGCTTGGCCTGGCATTACCACTTTCTAGAACCATTCCTGGGGCTGAGTTTACTAAAATGCTTCAGGGATATACATACAGGAATGTGTGTCTGCAATATTCCTTATAGTAGGCAGAAAGAATTATATTGTAATAGTATTAAATGAAAAGGACCAAGTTATGGGAGGGGGAGTGTAGAAATATATATCAATCTTCTTACATATTATATAGGTATGAAAAAAATCCACAGGAAGAAAATCCAATCTGTTAATAATTATTTTGTAGGATATACAATAATCAAGATGGAAAGACACTTTGTTTTTTGAATAATAATACTAATAAAGCCAACCCAAAAAAAGATTTTTAAAATAGAAAACCAACCAGATTCTAATGTTATTAATATTATCAAAAAGGAGAAATATTCAAAATACTATATGACAACTGAAGGGATAGAAGCAAGGGAAGTTTGTTTTCTTCCCTAATTTTAATTTTTTCAAAGGTCTTGTCTCTTCCCCGACAAAGCCCTTTACTTGCTCCTGACCTGGGGTGATTGAGCATCTGTTTTCCCTCTCTCATGCCCATATTCATCAAAACTGAACCTTCTGATTCCCATTCTTTCAGGGTGCTAAATTCCAAGGATGATGATCCAGTCACAAGGTCAGAATTTCCAAACCATAAGAGATCTTCATGGTCATTTTATGATTTTAGAGATGAAGAAACTGACTCATGGATGGTTAGCAGTTTGCTCAGAGGGGCATGGCCGCAGCTCAGGGCCTAGACCTTAGATCTCCTGATTCCCAGCGTGGAGCTCTTCCATTAAATGGTAATCAGAAGTCGTTAAGTTATAGCATAGGCTGCCATTGTGTGAATGGTTGATTTTGTTCCTCCAGGGAATAGAATTCCTTAATCTGCTTCAGAAGTACACATCTTCAAAGAGAACTGAAGGAACAAATTGAATGGAAGAACGCCACTAAGAAATATTGGGGAGTGAGAGGTCACGCTATTGCCCGAATCACACTGCATGTGAAATCAAGGATTCTGCACGCCACAGTCAGGAAACAGACCCTTAGCAGCACTCAATAAATGCTAAACAAGGACAGAATGATGGCAGATGCTTTGATGTGCCTGCACAATTTCCTTTCTGCTATTAGACTTGAAATAACTGCTATAATCACCAAAACAGACCAAGATCCATGTGGGCCTATGCTCAAATGCATACAATTCAAGACAATTGCCATTAGGTTCTCTCTGATAATCTTGCTTTGATTTAGTAACCATTCTTGATGTCATTTACTTATTATTTTTTCCCTTTTGGGTAATGTCTTCCTAAATATCCATGTTCTAATTGGTGTTGGAACTCAGCGATTGTACAAGACAGAGGAACTTAAAAAAAAAAATGCATTGCTCTGATCTAGCCTAAGGCATACAAATCAAAGCCTCCACTGCAGACGAGACACAGCAAAATTGAAAGCAGCTACACTTTATATGGAAATTAGCTGCTCCTAGAATGCAATAGTGTTAAGCATATATCAAAACCAAAGACAATGAACATATGAAATGTATTTCTGCACTTGGAATGTTCCCTCCTCTTTTCCTTCACACACGTAACAACTCTCAGTGTGTTATATCACATCAAAAATTAAAAAGTCAATTTTCTTAATGTGAGAATACGCGCTGTTGTTATGTTCGAGAAATTTGAAAATTTTCCTTCTTTACTTTTTCTTTAACTACTTTTTCATGGAGACTTCAAAAATAATCAGGACCTGAAGCAGTAATTTGAAAAAGCTGTATTCTGAATGTCTTTTGCTGATGTAATCAAGAAAAAAAATTTTTTTAAAGAGTAGATTTTTCCTCCAGAGCAGACAGAAAAATGCAAATGAAGATCTTACCTTGTTTTTCTGTTGATTGCTTTTCTTTTTAATTACAAAAAAATAAAAATAAAAAATGAGGTAATATGTATTTTTTTAAATTTAAAGCTGAAGGATAGAAATTGTTTTGTTCAAATAATTGTCCTGATCAAAGATCACTCTTCAGCTCGGGTCTGGCAGTCAACACCAGTTCCATGCCGACTCTTTCTGTGGATCAGAAAGAAAGGTAGTACTCTCAGGGCCTTAGCCACTTTCTTGCAGACAGCCGCAAATCACAAGGGTTGCTGGTCTTCAGAACTCTTGGTTCAAATGAGATGAGAATCTGGTTTTAAATTCTCTTAATATACCTCTGCATTTGCTTGCAAAAAAAAACAAACTGCTCTGGCTAATTTACATAGAAAGGGAATTTATTAGAGCATGTCATATATGACAGGAAAATCTTAGAGAACCAAAGGGTAAGCTGGATGGCTGTGCAGCCAGGAACATGTCTAGACCACACAAAGGATGGTTCCAGTGGCGAGATCACCACAGCCAGACACAGCGTTCTCACCACCATGCCATCTGTCCCGGTCTCTGCTGAGACATGTGAAAGAAAACACGGCACTCCAGGCAGCATAGCCACGGACCACAGGCATAAATTCCAGTTAGTACGCGCCCTGTCACACCAATTTTACACAATATGTTTAATATCACTCATGCCTACACATATTTTTAATGGAGTGATTGATTCTCTTCCATAAAATACTATATGCACATACGTTTGGTTTTCTAAATTTGTTGTTGGGGTGTAGTTGCCTTACAATATTGCGTTAGTCTCTATTGTACAGCAAAGCGTACACACGGTCCCTCTTTGTTTGGATTTCCTTCCCGCTGGCGTCACCACAGAGCCTGAGTCGAGTTCCCTGTCTTACACATTAAGTGTGTTAGTCGCTGAGTCGTGCCCGACTCTTTGCGACCCCATGGACTGCAGCCCACCAGGCTCCTCTGTCCACGAGATTTTCCAGGCAAGGATACTGGAGTGGGCTGCCATTTCCTTCTCCAGGGGATCTTCCCAACCCAGGGATCAAACCCGGGTCTCCTGCACTGCAGGCAGATTCTCTACGGACTGAGCTGCAAGGGAAGCCCGTGTTACACATTCAGTTCAGTTCAGTTCAGTCGCTCAGTCGTGTCCAACTCTTTGCGACCCCCATGAATCGCAGCATCCAGGCCTCCCTGTCCATCACCAAGCCCCCGGAGTTTACTCAAACAGTCCATCGAGTCGGTAATATATTAGGAACACACTAGTTACCTATTTTATATGTAGTGTCAATAATGAATATATATCAATCCCGATCTCCCTGTTAGGCAGTTAAAGCAGGGAAAATAAGGGTCTCAAATGGCGATCAGGGGAAGTGATCAGGCTAGAAGACCTGAGTGAAGACTTAGGGCAGGAAAAGGCTCCCAACATGCCCCCTTCCCCGACTAGTCTCAGGCATACACCTCATTTGCATAGTGCAGAACCAGTCAGGCAGGGAACCCCCAGGAAAGGAACAAAGGATTAGAAAAGGGAAGTCAGAAATGAGGCAGGATGACTCCTGCGGGGTCGGTACACTCTCTAGACGTGAGAATGGGCAGCTTGAGAGGGAGCGTGTCCTGCTTACTGCTTGCTCAGTAAACCTGCCTGCCTGAGTTATCTGGCTCTTCATTTCACTTCTCTGCTGCAACGAGACAAGAACTGTTGGAGAGAAAACTGATCTAACATACCAACTATATACCATGGAATATTAGCCATAAAAAGAAATGAAATTGGGTAATTGTAGATACATGGATGGACCTAGAGACTGTCAGAGAGTGAAGTAAGTCAGAAAGAGGAAAAAAATATCATATGTTAACATATATATGTGGAGTCAGAAAAAATAGGTATAGACAATTTTATTTACAAAGCAGAAACAGAGACACAAGATGTAGCGAACAAACATGTGGATACCAAGGGGAAAGGGGAGAGTGGAATATATATCTGTATGTGCCTAGAAAATGTGACTTTTCTGGGGAATGAGATGTGGCTGGGTTAAAAGTGAAAGTGAGAGCTTAATTTTGACACAATATATTTGTATTGCTTAAATTTACCAAGAGCAAAAAAAAAAGAAAATTACCACGAACATGTATTCCTTCCATAGTAAGCATCCTGAGATAAAAAAATAAATGATTGTTTTAGTTCTTAACATATTTAAATTCATTTTCTGTTTATGAACGATAATCATTCACTATCAGAGTTGGAAGAGAGTTCAAGGGAAACTTCCTAGACGCATCTTTTAATGGACAGTCTGCATTTATTGTCTCCAATACTTCACAATTACTGAAGTGCAATTCCTGGTTATACTTAAGGTAATTCTAGTTTCATTTTTATCAGAGGTACCTTTATTTAATTTAATCTCATTAAGTTTTATTTTTGCAAGCATGCTCAGTCACTTCAGCCATGTCTGACTCTTTGTGACCCTATGGATTGCAGCCCGCCATGCTCCTCTCTCCATGGGGATTCTCCAGGCAAGAATACTGGACTGGGTTGCCATGCCCTCCTCCAGGGTATCTTCCCAATCCTGCATTGACAGGAGTGTTCTTTACCACTAGTCCCACCTGGGAAACCCCAGATTTGTTTACTCTCAACTATTTTCTTCCTAATGTCAGAATAGAAAAGCTGTAGAGCTGGATTTTGCTCTTTGGTGTTGGGTAAGCCAACATCAGCCTGGGCACTGGCCAGAATGGCACCTCATTAGTTCTTGACCTCCTGGACTGTGGGGTAGTGAACGCTTGCCACTGCCACAGCACAGAAACTACTCTGGAGAAAATCTCTGTGCCCTTGCAATTGGAAGATCAATGGAAAGTTTGACTTGTCAACAGACTTGCTGGCTTAGCAGTGAATAAAACCGGCCACCTGTTTTCTCTATTTGGTTTCCATAACAGTGCTCCCTCCTAGTTCTTCTCTCTTTCCAGCTATTTCTTTCTTTTTTTTTTTCTTTTGGTCTGTCTCTTTTGCTCATTTTTCTCTCTTTACACAGTCCTTAAAAGACTACTTTCTTCTCTACATTTATAACCGTGTTCTTACTCATTCTTATAGGATTTCAATAATCCCCTGCAATCTATTGATCCCCAAATCCGCGTTTCCAGGACTGACCTCTCTCCTGAGTTATTCACCTTTTCTTCCTTCATTGTCAGTGAAGTCCTGACATGTATCCCTAACTATGGGCACTTTTGTGCATCTTTTTATTTTATTTTGGCTCTTTTGAGAGCAGGAACAGAAAACCGTCCAAGATTGTTCGGTAAACATGCTACCACAGGGGAAGACCTCAAGGAGTTGGGAGCTGGATGGGCGTTCTGCCTTTAAGAGTGCTCAGGATGCTAGAAGCAAGCATGTGCAAACTTGCAGCCCTTCATTCTGATGCCCATCATAAATGTGACATAACCACACCCCTTTTAAACTTCTTAGAAATATAAATTCATGCCTCGTTTCTTTGTTTCTTAAGACAGAACTTGATTATTTAAATTCATATTTTACTTTTTTCCCCCTGACATCAGAATTGAGTTAATTATATTGAGGCACACTGCAATTTGTCTCAGTTCAGGTCAGTTCAGTCACACAGGCATGTCTGACTCTTTGCCACACAGACTGCAGTCTGGACTGCAGCACGTCAGGCCTTCCTGTCCATCACCAACTCCCCATGCTTGCTTAAACTCATGTCCATTGAGTCGGTGATGCCATCCAACCATCTCATCCTCTGTCATCCCCTTTTCCTCCTGCCTTCAATCTTTCCCAGCATCAGGGTCTCTTCAAATGAGTCAGTTCTTTGCATCAGGTGGCCAAAGTATTGGAGTTTCAGCTTCAGCATCAGTCCTTCCAATGAACACTCAGGACTGATCTCCTTTAGGATGGACGGGTTGGATCTCCTTGCAGTCCAAGGGACTCTCAAGAGTATTCTTCAACACCACAGTTCAAAATCATCAATTCTGTGGTGCTCAGCTTTCTTCACAGTCCAACTCTCACATCCATACATGACCACTGGAAAAACCATAGCCTTGACTAGACAGACCTTTGTTGGCAAAGTAATGTCTCTGCTTTTTAATATGCTGACTATGTTGGTCATAACTTTTCTTTCAAGGAGCAAGTATCTTTTAATTTCATGACTGCAGTCACCATCTGCAGTGATTTTGGAACCCCAAAAAATAAAGTCTGTCACTGTTTCCACTGTTTCCTCATCTATTTGCCACAAGGTGATGGGAACAGATGCCATGATCTTAGTTTTCTGAATGTTGAGCTTTAAGCCAACTTTTTCATTCTCCTCTTTCAGTTTCATCAAGAGGCTCTTTAGTTTCTTCACTTTCTGCTATAAGGGTGGTGTCATCTGCATATCTGAGGTTCTTGATATTTCTCCCAGCAATCTTGATTCCAGCTTGTGCTTCATCTAGTCCAGCGTTTCTCATGATGTACTCTGGATATAAGCTAAATAAGCAGAGTGACAGTATTCAGCCTTGACATACTCCTTTCCCGATTTGGAACCAGTCTGTTGTTCCATGTCCAGTTCCTGACCTGCATATAGATTTTTCAAGGGATAGGTCAGGTGGTCTGGTATTCCCATCTCTTCAAGAATTTTCCACAGTTTGTGGTGATCTACACAATCAAAGGCTTTGGCATAGTCAATAAAACAGAAATAGATGCTTTTCTGGAACTCTCTTGCTTTTTTGATGATCCAACGGATGTTGGCAATTTGATCTCTGATTCCTCTGCCTTTTCTAAAACCAGCTTGAACATCTGGAAGTTCATGGTTCATGTACTGTTGAAGCCTTCCTTGGAGAATTTTGAGCATTACTTTACTATCATGTGAGATGAGTGCAATTGTGCGGTAGTTTGAACAATCTTTGGCATTGCCTTTCTTTGGGATTGGAATGAAAACTGACCTTTTCCAGTCCTGTAGCGACTGCTGAGTTTTCCAAATCTGCTGGCATATTGAGTGCAGCACTTTCACAGCATCATCTTTTAGGATTTGAAATAGCTCAACTGGAATTCCATCACCTCCACTAGCTTTGTCCGTAGTGATGCTTCCTAAGGCCCACTTGTCTTCGCATTCCAGGATGCCTGGCTCTAGTCCAGTGATCAGACCATCATGATTATCTGGGTCATGAAGATCTTTTTTGTATAATTCTTCTGTGTATTCTTGCCACTTCTTGATATCTTCTGCTTCTGTTAGGTCCATACCATTTCTGTCCTTTATTGAGCCCATCTTTGCATGAATTGTTACCTTGGTATCTCTAATTTTCTTGAAGAGATCTCTAGTCTTTCCCATTCTATTGTTTTCCTCTATTTCTTTGCACTGATCACTGAGGAAGGCTTTCTTTTATCTCTCCTTGCTATTATTTAGAACTCTGCATTCAAATGGGTATATCTTTCCTTTTCTCCTTTGCCTTTCACTTCTCTTCTTTTCTCAGCTATTTGTAAGGCCTCCTCAGATAGCCATTTTGCTTTTTTGCATTTCTTTTTCTTGGGGATGGTCTTGATCTCTGTCTCCTGTACAATGTCATGAGCCTCCATCCATAGTTCATCTGGCACTCTATCAGATCTAATCCCTTGAATCTATCTCTCACTTCCACTGCATAATCATAAGGGATTTCATTTAGGTCATACTTGAATGGTGTAGTAGTTTTCCCTACTTTCTTCAATTTGAGTCTGAATTTGGCAATAAGGAGTTCATGATCTGAGCCACAGTCAGCTCCCAGTCTTGTTTTTGCTGACTGTATAGAACTTCTCCATCTTTGACTGCAAAGAATGTAATCAATCTGATTTCAGTGTTGGCCATCTGGTGATGTCCATGTGCAAAGTCTTCTCCTGTGTTGTTGGAAGAAGGTGTTTGCTATGACCATCGTGTTCTCTCTATTAGCCTTTGCCCTGCTTCATTCTGTACTCCAAGGCCAAATTTACCTGTAACCCCAGGCATTTCTTGACTTCCTACTTTTCCATTCCAGTCCTCTATAATGAAAAGGACATCTTTCTTGGGTGTTAGTTCTAGAAGATCTTTGTAGGTTTTCATAGAACTGTTCAATTTCAGCTTCCTTAGGATTACTGGTTGGGGCATAGGCTTGGATTACCGTGATATTGAATGGTTCACCTCGGAAATGAACAGAGATTGTTCTGTCATTTTTGAGATTGCATCTAAGTACTAGATTCAGGACTCTTTTGATGACTGATGGCTACTCCATTTCTTCCAAGGGATTCTTGCCCACAGTAGTAGATATAAGGATCATCTGAGTTAAATTCACCCATTCCAGTCCATTTTAGTTCACTGATTCCTAAAATGTAGACGTTCACTCTTGCCATCTCCTGTTTGACCACTTCCAATTTTCCTTGATTCATGGACCTAACATTCCAGGTTCCTATGCAATATTGCTCTTTACAGCTTCGGGCCTGGCTTCTATCACCAGTCACATCCACACCTGGGTGTTGTTTTTGCTTTGGCTTCATCGCTTCGTTATTTATGAAGTTATTTCTCCACTGATCTCCCGTAACTGGGCACCTACCAACCTGGGGAGTTCATCTTCCAGTGTCCTATCTTTTTGCCTTTTCATCCTGTTCATGAGGTTCTCAAGGCAAGAATACTGAAGTGGTTTGCCATTCCCTTCTCCAGTGGACCACATTTTGTCAGAACTTTCCACCATGACTCATCCATCCTGGGTGGCCCTACAGTATAGCATGGCTCATAGTTTCATTGAGTTAGACAAGGTTGTAGTCCATGTGATCAGATTGGTTAGCTTTCTGTGATTGTGATTTTCAGTCTGTATACCCTCTCATGGAGAAGGATAAGAGGCTTATGGAAGCTTCCTGATGGGAGAGACTGACTGAGTGGGAAACTGGGTCTTGTTCTGATGGGCGGTGCCATGCTCAGTAAATCTTTAATCCAATTATCTGTTGATGCGTGGAGCTGTGTTCCCTCCCTGCTATTTACCTGGGGCCAAACTATGGTGGAGGTAATGAAGATAATGACGACCTCCTTCAAAAGATGCCAGGCATGTCCTGCTACACTCACTGCCCCCCACCCCACAGCAGGCCACCACTGACCCACGCCTACACTGGAGACATGGACACTCCCTGACAAGTCTGGGTCAGTCTCTTGTGGGATCACTGCTCCTTTCTCCTGGATCCTGGTGCACATAAGGTTCTATTTGTGCCCTCCAAGAGTCTATTTCCCAGTCCTGTATAAGTTCTGGCATCTCTATGGTGGAGTAATGGCAACCTCCTCCAAGAGGGCTTAAGCCATACCCAAGTCTGCTGCACCCAGAGTCCCTGTCCCTTTGGAAGTCCACTGCTGACCCATACCTCCACAGGAGATGCTCAAACACAGTTCTGTCTCAGTCTCTGGGCCCCTGGGTCTGGGGTCCCTGGGTCCTGGTGCACACAAGGTTTGTTTAAGCCCTCTAAGCATCTGTGGCGGGAATGGGGTTTGATTCTAAATGCAAATTTGCCCCTCCTACCATCTTGCTGGGGTTTCTCTGACCTTGGACTTGGGTATCTTGTCATGGCCACTCCAGCCCACCACTCCACAATTTGTCTATGCGAGGCCAAATTATTTGTTTTAATTTTTTCTTTCATTTCTTATCCTCGCTGTTTCCACCTTTTGATGGAACTTCATCAAAAGCATTGACTCCAATATGTGTAATATATGTCCTTGGATGCTATGGGTTTTTGAAAGATATAGAAATGATGCTATTATATTTTTGCTTTCCTTCTATTTCTTTTTTCAGTCAACACTGCTTTTAAAATTCATGTTTCTGTGCATACATCTAGTTCTGACTGCTACAGGATTTTCCAGTGTGTATGTCTATCACGTTTTACTTATCCATGCCCTATAGTGATCGACATCACTTCCCGCTTACAAAATAATGCTGCAACAAACAATTTTGTGTATGTTAATCTTCTGCTTTAGAGATAAGGGAGTGAAATTGCTAGATACATACATAATTAATTTTACTAAATATTGCCAACATTCTCTTCAGAATGACTCACAAATTTTCATTCCTCCCCATCATGCTTGAGGGTTTCCATTTTCCTGCATCCTCAGGAGTACTTGGGGTATCCCCATCGGGTCAGTGGTAAGGAATCTGCCTGCCACGCAGGAGGCATGGGAGACACAGTTTCAGTCCCTGAGCAGGGAGAATCCCCTGGAGGAGGACTTGGCAACCCACTCCAGTATTCTTGCCTGGAGAATCCCAGGGACAGAGAAGCATGGTGGGCTGCAGTCCATGGGGTCACAAAGAGTAAGGGCAGTGTGCTCACCGCACTGAGCACACACAAGTATACACAGGAATAATTATGATAGTGCTTTCTGCGTTTTGCCAAAGTGGACTTGCAACACAGCTCTATAGAAGCCAGTTCATCCAGATCCAAAACAAGTCATTCTTGGATCAGGTGCCTGGACCTCATCCAACCACGTGTAGTTAATGAAAGGTGGAGTCTCATGGCAGATAATATTGCTGATTTGCTTTCACCAAGGCCAGTGAGTGGGGCAGCTTCTCCTAGAATGGGTGGAAGGTGAGGCAAGACCGTGCCCCCTTTAACTCTCCCTTCAACTCCCCTCCATTTTGTTGCTACTGTTATTTTTCCAAATGCAGGTCTGCTCTGCTTGGCCATGTTGACAGTTTATGTTCATAGACCAAAATCTAGATTCCTTGTTAACTTTGCTGTCTGGCTCCCAACTTCCCCTCTGAACTCCTGTGGATTTCTTAGGAGACCACAAGCTTTCACACCTCCATGCTGTTTTTCTTACTGTTTCTTGGACTTGCAAAGCCCTTTGGCAGCACATAAATCACATCTTTACTGAAGTTCCCAAACCTATTTATATTAAAGCTTTAATTCGAGACTCACCAGTCCTAGAAATGACTGCATGCCCACTCCAACTCATGTGTCTCCTGGGTTGCCCTGGTTCCCCATGAATGTTTCCATGGGTGTGTCTGTCCCTGTCTTGTACCTGGGTATGTTGCTGTCACCTCCTGCTTGACTGCATGCTCTTTGAAGACAAGGAAAGCATCTTACTTGGCTTTTTCTTTAAAACTTTTTATTTTATATTGGAATATAGCTGATAATCACTGCAGATGGTGAATGCAGCCATGAGATAAAAAGACACTTACTCCTTGGAAGAAAAGTTATGACCAACCTAGATAGCATATTAAAAAGCAGAAACATTACTTTGCCAACAAAGGTCCATCTAGTCAAGGCTGTGGTTTTTCCAGTGGTCATGTATGGATGTGAGAGTTGGACTGTGAGGAAAGCTGAGCACCACAGAATTGATGCTTTTGAAGTCTGGTGTTGGAGAAGACTCTTGAGAGTCCCTTGGACTGTGAGGAGATCCAACCAGTCCATCCTAAAGGAGATCAGTCCTGGGTGTTCATTGGAAGGACTGATGCTGAAGCTGAAACTCCAATACTTTGGCCACCTCATGCGAAGAGTTGACTCGTTGGAAGAGACCCTGATGCTGGGAGGGATTGGGGGCAGGAGGAGAAGGGGACGACAGAGGATGAGATGGCTGGATGGCATCACCGACTCGATGGGCATGAGTTTGAGTAAACTCCAGGAGTTGGTGATGGACAGGGAGGCCTGGCGTGCTGCGATTCATGGGGTCGCAAAAAGTCAGACATGACTGAGCGACTGAACTGAACTGATAGCTGATTAACAATATTGTAATAGTTTCAGGTGGACAGCAAAGCCTAGAGATTGTCATACTGGATGAAGTAAGACAGAGAAAGAGAAAGAGAAGTATCATACGGTGTCCCTTACCTATGGAATCTAAAAAGAAAGGATACAAATGAACTTATTTACAAAACAGAAAGAAGCTCACAGAGAACAAACTTATGGTTATAAGGGGGGAAGGTTGGGGTAGACGGGATTGTTAGGGAGTTTGGTATTGACTTGTACACACTGCTAGCCATTATCCTCCAATTAGAAATAAATTCAAAAAATGATAAAATGGATAACAAAGAAGGACATACTGTATATATAGCACAGAGAATTCTGCTCAGTATATGTCTGAGTCCTTTTATTTGACTCTTTAATCCCAGAGCCCAACACAATGTCTCAGTCTAGTGAGTGCCTAGGAAATGTTTTCCCATGAATGAATAAATGAGTCACTTATTTTACAGAGGATTAAGCTAGAGTCTGGAGAGGTTTTTGGTTTTCCCAACGGCATACAGAGAGTCAGTGAGGATGCTGGAAGCAAAAATCCAGAGCTCTCGATTTCCATTAAAATACAAGAATTCCCTACATTTATCCCCATTACTTCCATTCCATAGGATGAGAAATTGAGGAAATCATTTTTTTTTTTAATGCCAGGAAACGTTGTACCACATAGTGAATTCTATGTAGGTTTTAAAACTTGCCTTTGGGTTTCCCCTCCTCTACTGAAATCTACTCAACTGTAGGGAAGCACAGCTTCTCATAGCATTTTAGATCGTAAATTATACAAAGAAATTCACCATGGAGCTTCAAACCAAGGGTAGAAACTCCTTAAGCCAAAGAATCTATATACTAATTTTTAAAAAGCTGACATGAATGGCCAATAGTTTTCTCTTTTATTTTAGCCTTTTCCCTACCATTTCTAGACTATATATCAGAGATGTCATTTCTGTCAAGAAACTTTGCGGAAGAGTTTACGATACTCGATGTACTATTACAAAAGTATGTCCTTTTCAGTTTTCAATGGGCCTTGAAACGTTTTGCAGGAATTCTCCACCCACTTCAGCACTCCCCTTGACCTTGAGTGCCACAGAGTCACCGCGAGGGCTGAGGCGGAGCCAAGGCAGTCCTTCTTGTATCTTTCCATTCATTCCAAGAGTCGTGCAGCTGGAAGCTGGTGATGAGTGTGGCCATTAACTCCGGGCATTTTTCCTTCTCTTTAGAAGTAGGCTAGACAGATGTGGAGGGAGTGTGAGGGGGTGTAAGACTTCAGCAGCTAGACTCGGGGACTGCTGTGGGCTGACACTAACCCCGTCTCCGTTCCCACGGGCCTGTGAAGGACCAGGGCTTCCCCCAGCTCTGAGAATGCGTGCTGTGAATCAGAGACTCCACTGTCTGGGCCGCCCGGGAGCCTGGCAGTGACAACGCTCTATGTAAACTGAGCAGACTCAGGGTCACGGGAAGGCTCTGGGCCCGACCATGCAAACCCTGCCTTAGGACCGAGATTCTGAATCTCCGTCTGTTGTTTTCAGTTACTACCAAACAGTTCCCCGTCTACCCAGCCTACCATGCAGGCGGATAGCATTAATGTCCACAGAGGATCATCATGTTTCTTCACATCTGACAAATTAGAAAATTATTCATGATATAGCTCATATGTATCATTCAAACACACTGCAATGTTTTTCTAGTAATGCTTATGGAGGGGTTTCAGTGGAGAGTGCTAATGGCAAGGAGTTAGGATGTGGTCAGGAGGGACTTGTGACCTACTGCTTTGCTTTTAACTCTTGATAAAATGATTCACAAATCAGTATTTGAAAGCCATTGCGTTAACAGCATGGCATTTCCAGGGACAGACTAATATATTACCTCATCATGAATTAACAATTATCAAAAGCCTGAAAGATATACTGTAGAACCGCAAACTTTAGACATATTTTTGTATATAATTAATTATATTGTTTTCATTAATTGTATAATATGTATTATATATATTTGTATTAGTTAATTGGAGAAGGAAATGGCAACCCACTCCAGTATTCTTGCCTGGGAAATCCCATTAACAGAAGAGCCTGATGTGTTACATTCCATGGGGTCACAAAGAGTTGAACACGACTTAGCGCCTAACCAACAATAGGTATTAGTTAATACATATTAATTAGCTAGGTATTCAATACTATATACATCATGAGTAGTGGAAAATCTGGCCCCTTGCCCAAAGGGTGGCATATTTTAGGAAACAAGGTAAGATTCATTTGTGGAAAACAATTGTTTGTGAACTCATAGACTAATTTAAGTGGGCTGATTAGCTATATCCAAACAAAACATTAAGAACTGTTCAAAATTCACAAAAGTATTTCATCAATTTTAGAAAAATATGATTTTGATCATGGAAATACATGATAACTACCTAATAAACCCCAAAAGCATAATCATTAAATTAAATTATACTTTTGTACTCTCCAGGATTTGGTGACTTATAAAGGAAGAGAAAGATAGAAAAAGTTGTTTCTACTTGACCAGGATTCTGTTTATTCTGTTTATGTGCAGATATAACTAATAAACCTATTGTCTATCCCTCATTTTTATCGGAATATGGGCAGATGGGCAGTTTTCCTGTAAGGGTAAACTAATATATACATGTACAAACTGGTACATACGTACACCAAGAAGTGTCTAGCAAAAATTTAAGAAAGATGAATTATTTCAAGTTATTTAGTTCTTAGATTACATAAAAACAGAAAAGATATATGTATCAGGTTATCTAGGTATTTGTTTGGTGCCGTGATAGGATCATAAAATGCCCATTTTAGATTGAAACACATTTCAGTAGATGAAATTCATTTTCTTTTTCCCAGTTGAGTCTATGGGAGGCCTTGATGAGATTCTCAGGGTCAATATCTAATTTCTTAATCATAGATTAATTATGGATTGAGATAGGCTTTAATAAGGTATTTTAGGCACTGTCATCTCGTTTGTTTTGGGCAGTACTTCACAGAAGCCAGCCACAAAATCACAACTCCTTCCTTTTCAGTCTTTAAATGTTACTGAAGAAGGAAACATCTTAGATTCCATTGATGATCTACCCCCAAAGAAGATATCTTTGCCACTGTCTTTTGCCATTACAAGATGGCGAATTTTATGGGGTGTGAAACACTCACAAACCTGCTTAGTGGCAGCCCTCATGAGTGCTGGGTGCCTTTTTAAGACTCCAGGTTGCTTATCAGGCTCCTGACATCCTCAACAAGTAGAACAGAGCAGATTTGGGTCCCAGGGTTCCCTTGTTGAGAATGAAAGAAGCCGCCCTTCAGTCTCCCTTTTCCCTACAAGCTGTTTGGAATCTTTTCATCTGTGGCCTGCCAGAATGTTCTACTTTTTATTTCTCCTCCTCCTTGGATGGTGACTGTGGGCCCCAGGTGCCAAACTGTGAAACATAATTGTCTACTGATGGTGACATCTGGTTCATTGGCAAGCTTCTTCCCAAGTTTTTTTTCTCCCAGTGAACAAATGATAGCTTAGAGCTGGGTAATAATGACGCTTTGTCTCCTCACATGTTTGGGCCAGGTTTATTTCAGATTCATTAGCGTATGCTAAGAGTAAACTATGAACCAATGATAACCCTGGCTGCAAATTACTCCTCAGAAAATCTTGCAGTCATAATTAGCCTGGAATAAATTCTACAGCTGATTTTTTAGTAAAACATTTTTCTATCTCCAGGGATGCAAAAGTAAAGATTTTTGAGTCATTTACAAGGGAAAAAAATCTTTTACAATTAAGTGCTAGTCTAGAGTAGGAAGAGGTTCCTTTTGTGAAAATTTCCCCAGAGATAAAATTTACAAGATATTTCAGAATTTACATAATATGGATGCAATCCAGATATTCTTTGTGCTTATTAATGTACTGCATTCACTATCTATACCCTTTAATATTTCAAGGCTGTTTATGTCCAATCAACATTATCCATATCTTGGCTTAAAATCTCATAAAAGACTGAAGAAAAATCATGAGTGCTTACAAAAGACAAAACAGTTATTTAAAAATAAAATTCAAATATTATCTTTTTATGAACAGAAATTTTGAAGTATTAACTATTTCAATTATTGAAATTTGACCCTAATTTTTCCAGTCCTGTAATAAACAGTCTGGGCTTCTCAGGTAACATAGTGATAAAGAATTTGCCTATCAAGGCAGGAGACACAGGTTTGATCACTGGTCAGGAAGATCTCCTGGAGGAGGAAATGGCAACCCACTCCAGTATTCTTGCCTGGGAAATCCCATGGACAAGGAGCCTGGCGGGCTACAGTCCATAGGGCTGCAAAGAGCTGGACACGACTGAGCAGACAGACAAACAGACAATAAACCGTCTGTGCTTATGTCTTAAAAGAAGGAAAACTATATACTACGAAGTTCAATACTGATAGATTGGTAAGTTTCTATTTGCTCAAATAGCAAGTCTATCAGTTAGTTCTTTTGTTACAGAATAGATAAAAATCACACTAAAAACTATACAGTAGTTGATGATACTACCATGCACCCTTATTTTTCTACAGATAATTCTTAAGGAACTAAAGACAGATGATTCAGAAAATGTGGAATGTCAGACCTTACCACTGATGCATTTGTGGGACCGTATTTGCCCAAATTTCATTCCTAGTAAATATTTATTATGCCAGTTCTGCAAAGTCTAGACAGCAAATACAATGATTAGAAAGGTCAATAATCAGTTTTATAATTTTCTAGCGCTTTTAGGCTTAACTTACAAGGGTTAAGAATAAGATTTAATGTACAAACCCAGCCCAGGTTTAAGTAAGGGCATAGTTGGAAGTAGAATTCATTTCTAAAAAGGTGGGCAGATTTTCATAGGACAGAGACTGGAGCAGGAAAAAATAATAAAGCGAGAGGTCACAATACTCAAGGGGAGAGATAATAAGGGCAGACAAATGTCTTGGCTGTGGAGCCAAGAAAGAAAATCACTTTAGAATTATAAATACTACAGGAAAGAAATGCAAACATGGCAATTGCCTGGAAACAGAAAGGAGAAGAGGAACATTTTAATGGATTCTAAAAGGAGACTTCAGGAAAAAAAAGGCATAGAAAGATGATGTAGTGAAAACAGTGTTGGAATTTTAGAGAAGCCAGCCTTTAGAAGATCGGGTGTGACTGGGGTTTCTGGGATCATCCCTGAAATAGCCTCTATCTTCTTCCATGAGTCTCTGAATGATGTGAAAACGGAATCTACACAGCTGTCTGGAGAAGGAAATGGCAACTCACCCCAGTATTCTCGCCTGGGAAAGCCCATGGGCAGAGGGGCCTGGCAGGCTGCAGCCCTCTTCCTTGGGTCACACAGAGTCGGACACGCCCGAGCAGCTGAGCGTGCATGCACACGCCCGGCACCGTCGCACCATGGATTTCCTGCCTCTCTCAGCTTCCATTGCCTGGAGAGGGCTCCATGAAAGGCCACCCAGGCTTCCTTCCCAGGGGCCTTTTCTCACTCAGCTCCCGCGCGGCCGCTGCTTCCAGTAACTCATGGGCATGGTTGGCCCCTCAGGTCTCTGTGGCTCTGCTGCGTCCCTCCTTCTCTGGCTCATCTTGCTTCTGCCTCTCAGCCTCAGCGTCATCTCCCTTCTCTTTTCACTCCTGCACACAGCTCTCTTACACAGTTTAAGATGTCAGACCCTCAGTGAAGAGAGGCCCACGTCGCTGTCCTGTTCTGACTTCTTTTCCATGCTCCACCTCGCACGGACCCACTACACTGTCTTCCTGGATGTCCCCCTGGTATCTCAAGCTGAAGGGATTTAAAAGAGAATTATCTCCTCCTCAAAAGATCTGCTTCTTCTCTTATGTTCCCCAGCTCTGCTATTAGCATCATTGTCTTCCTAGTCACCCAGCCTCAAAGAGATCGACTGTCTCAGATTCCCCCTCTCCTTTGCTCTCTAGACTCAATTATAAAGCTGTTCTGTCTTAGCAGTATCTCTCACGTTCACTGACCGGCACTGTTACCGCTCCATTGAGTCTTTTGGAACAATAACTTTCTTATTGTTCTCTCTGACTCCAATATCTTGTATACAATGTATCGATAGTGTAGTAGGAATACTTACTGAATGAATAAATAATATCAATTTTCATTTCATCAGCAATTATTTAGCTGGTGCCTGCTATAGGTTAGACAAAGGTCCATGGAGACAAAGAGATAACCATGGTTCTAACATTCAAAGGAGATTACCGAGTGTTTTTTTAAAAGAAGAATTCTGAATTTCTATCTGCTTCCTTCACATGTAAAAAGATTGAGAAATTTGGTTTTATTTATAGAGAAATACATGCAGTAAAGATGAGCTTGTTGACATCTGTCAAATAATGGAATAGGATATTTTATTTGCTTATAAACTCTCATTTCTTGAACACTTTTAAGAGTAAATTTGATTATTTATGAAATAAGCATTAGGTTCAGGACCAAAGCAAAAATCATGTTAATTAGAGTCACGGCACCTCCCAATCCATTTACCTTACTCTGTCTAGTTTCAATAGGCTTTCACACTGCAATCCATGTCTGTGGGTGACCTCTAAGTACATTTGCTGGAGGCAAAGGCTTCTATTTTCTTTGCCTGTTGGTAACCAGAGAAGGATGTGGATATTGCTTAAAGAGAAGTAAGTGGCTGTAAGACTCTGTTTAAAAACCCGAAGTTTGGGGTTTAAATGATGTTTTGAATAGTTCATTATTGAAAATATACTTCTGCTTTTTAGAAAATGCTCCAGCTCTGCATCAAAAGCAAGCTGCTGATTGCTCAGGAAAGGATGTGGTACCAGAACAAGCCAAGTGTTGATTATAAGAAAAAGGGAAGGCTTCCAGCTAGTTAATGAAGCAACCTGCTAGTAGTTTTCTGAATGGAAAAAGTGATCAAGGCCTTCCCTTTGGACAACAGCGTCGTTTGATTCCTCTCTCTCTTCTATCATCAGAAGCCTTGTGCAATACAGTGGGATGCTGTAGAAGGAGTCTGCATAGGATTTGCCACTGAATCTAGGATTGAGTTCCTCTTCTATTCACAGAATGCCTGAAAAATGCTGAGTGAACTCGCTGAGTTTCAGTTTCCTCACTTACACAGTGGGAATAATAACATTCACCCAGTTAACTCAGTTGTGAACATTTCAGATATCAAAGAGTACCATGAGCAAAACACCTCAAATTACCTATACAAGTATTAACATTTTTTTCGATGCTGAGAATAAAAAAATTAGCATTTTTGTGTATGTAAGGAATAGCAAATAACTTCATGAACATATTCAACGGTTTATTTAATTCCACCCTGAATGGGGATTATTTTTTAAAGTAAATTCCAGTTTACCCATGTGTTATGCTCTGAAATCCATTTGTAAATTAGTTTTTGAAATGCATGGCATATTTTCCTGTAGCAACAATGATACAAACGATGGGGAAGCCCCCAGCATGCTGGAAATACTTCAGCCAAAGTAACTGAAATGTTAGGCTTTTGCAGGTGGGTCCCAGCATCACCACGTAGCAAAGAGGGATTTCGGAGGCTGAGGAATTATTTGTGCCTCCGCTGCCTTGAACATGGGGCAAAGGACTCTTGATGCCTCAAATAGTGGTCCCGTCCACCCCACGTCCCCAGGACATGCCCTGAAGGAACTAGGTGTTAGTTGCTCAGTTAAGTCCAGCTGTTTGCGACCCCACGCTACAGACTCCCAGGCTCCTCCATCCATGGGATTCTCCAGGCAAGAGTACTGCGGTGGGTAGCCTTCTCTTCTCCAGGGGATCTTCCTGACCCAGGGACTGAACCCGGTCTCCTGCACTGACAGGCAGATTCTCTACCGTCTGAGTCGCCAGGCAAGCCCCATTGCTTGGATATCCACACACCTGCCGGCCCTGTACCCAGCACACGTTGCACTGCCCGTCCTTATCTCCTCTCTGTTCAGCCTACACCTCCTGTCTGGATTGTGAGCAGTGCCTGAACACAAATTCTTTAAGAGGGTAAGCCTTGTGGTGAAATCCTTTCCACTCTTGCAGCTCCTACAGTAGATCTCTTTTTCCATAAGCAGATAGGGCCGTTAGGGAATGTTTCTATCATGACTCTTGGAAACTCCAGGTCATGTGTGGAAGGGCCAGAGGAAGTCACCGAAGGGCTTAGCCAGTCTGGTCCCTCCCAAAAACTGTGAGTAGGAGATTCTTTCTCTCAGCACAGGATAAACGGACACATAGTCAACATTTTCAGTGGGAAGTTTCAGTGAGTCAGAGGTCTCCAAATCATATTCTTTCACTGCAAATTCTTGTGTTATTTTAGCAGAGGGGATATTTTCAGTTTTGGGGAGAACAATCAAGTGAAAGACAGGCTTGTTAATCTCAACTAATTCTGTTTCAATATTAAGGTACCCTTTTGATGGCTATCATGGTTTAAAATGAGAGCGAAATATCTTAAAAGATAACATTCCATGATGGGACAAACATACTTATCTTATATATCATGACTTTAAGTCAACAGATATAGGAGAGAAAGGTCTGTGAAAAATCCATGGAACTAAGAATAACTGGGCCAATATTTCCAGTCTGCAGGATATTATCATGATGGCTAAATGGTAGAAACTTCTGAGTCCCCAGCTCCAGCATAGTTACAGGATCTGTGATTGTGCAGGTCATGCACTGAACAAAAGAGGCTCATCTGGATGCTGGCAACGCTGAAACTGGCACAGAACTGAGTCGAGAGGAAGAGATACTTTCTTGATATTTGCACAAAAGTGCCATATATGCTAGCATCTACTCTGTTTGGCTATGGCCAAATGCCATTTTCATACACCTAACTGCCAGTAGGAAAAAATTGCCTCCAAAGGATATCTTAGGGGAATTAGTGCAACCAGTTCCATTAATTGATGTTTATTCTTCACTAGAGTTGACATTTGACATTTTTAATAGGGAAGGAGGAGGAAGTTAACCTGTTGAGTGCATGTGATGTGGTCAGCATTGTGCCTGTTGAATCCTGTTGAATCTGTTGAAGCCTGCTGAATCATTGCTTTAATCAAAGTGGGCAAAGGCAGTGGAAAGGAATATAAATAAATAATAATTACATTATAAATGCCTTAAATTAGCATATGCTTTTTGAGTATACTTTATCTTATTGATCACAACAGCTCTATGGAAGGCCATACTATCTGACAGGTAAGTTGTAGAGATGATTAAGTGACTCATAGAGATTTATTACTTAATTTAACCCAAGTCTCCAGACCCTTAATCCTGTGCTCTTTCCATCACACCATTAAAAGGCAGATTTACGTATTGATGGAAATCTGTAGCCTGATTCTTGGAGTAAGAACTAGTGTGTGTGAGTTGGAGTTAGTAAGGGAGAGACTGACATTGGAAAGACATTCGTCTCTGAAAAAATTAAGTCAACAGAAATAAATATCAACTATAACTTGGACCAGAAAACAATACAAATAAACAGAAGAAAACAGCCAGACATGTTTTTATAGCCTAGGGAGAGAAGAAAGGAATCTCAGAACTTTTTATATAGCAAGTATCTTAAAAAGGAGGTCTTGTCAAGGCGAGGTGGGAAAAGCTAGAAAAAAATAAACACGGATTCAGTTTCAAGGCAAAAGACAGGGCCAGACATTAAAGCAAAATACATATTTGACAATTTGTATGATCTTTCCAGGACACTACAAGAAACAATAATATCAACTTGACCTAGCTGATTGTAACATTTGTTTTCATAGATCACTTCATGATTAGGAATCAAATATACACCTAAATCGTCTTGAAATCATATACATAATGCCCTGGGAAATTGAAGCAATTAAGCATTTCAACTGGTGTGTAAATTCAGCTCATCAAAAATTGGCTTAGTTTAAAAAAACAAACCTTGAATTAATTGTGAATCTCAAGCAGATTTCTCAGAAACCCATTACCTTATTCAATTTCAATGTGTCCCTTCCTCATAGCACTTACTATAATTCTAATTACTTACTAAATTATAATTACTAAGTATTTCATTTATATGAACTTTTGATTAGTACCCATCCCTTCCTCTTGCCTGATCACTTAGCTCAGTGAGGGCAAGGAATGCTTTTGGGTGCTTACCATCATATCTCCATGCCTGACACAATGCCTGGTACAGAGTAGACATTCAATATTTATTGCATAAAATGGCAAATGAACAAATGAATGGATAATTTTAACTGAATAAAATATAGGCATAAAACTTTCAGAGAGGCAGTGTATCAATGTTGTATTTAACAAATGATTAGAGAAACTGAAAGAAAACCAAGGAAAACGGAAATTGAAATGGTATTGAGATAAAAGCAGAACTTATGGCTCAGCTGGTAAAGAATCTGCCTGCAATGTGGGAGACCTGGGTTCAATCCCTGGGTTGGGAAGATCCCCTGAGAAGGGAACAGCTATCCACTCTAGTATTCTGGCCTGGAGAATTCCATGGACTATATAGTCCATGGGGTCACAAAGAGCTGGACACGACTGAGTGACTTTCACTTTCTGCTAAACCATTAGTCATTCCCTTTGGATGATTTGATTTCCAATTCAGTTTTATTATTACAGGAACAATGGATTATTTGAGAACTGTATTTCATCAAAAAAATGTGCTTGTTAAAATCCAAAGTCTTTTCAACGTGCTTGCTGATGTTAGACCCAGCCTCTTTCCATCTGTTCTTCCATCCTTTAACCCATCTCTCTTTCTGTCCTTCTATTCACTTCTCAACCTGTCATCTTTCCATCTGTCCATTTTAGCACCCACCCATCCTTCAGTTCATTCAGCCTTCTATCCATCCCTTTTCCAGCCACTCATCCTTCCATCCATCCATCTGCACATTTATCCAATAATCTCTTTTTTCTTCCTCTCCAGCGAAAGTCACCTGCTTGCTGATGATCAGAAGTGTAAATAAATAGCAACGGAAATCAGGGATGCATTTTTGTGTGTAATTTCAGGCAAGTCAGAGAATGTGTAATTACATCATTTATTATGGTCCTGGTAGCCATCTAGTTCGTTTATCATACTGTAGCTCAGAACTAAACACAATCAGCTATAATTATCAAGCTTAATTCAATAAAATTTTCTATTTACCATTTGCATTACTAGTATACATTAGGAAACTGCCATTTCAGTTCTGAAAGTGTATTAAATCCATCATCTCTTTCCTTATGGAAGGTTTATTATTAAATTGAGAGAAGAGTTACTGACTTCTGCAAATTTTGAGAGCCATATTTATTTTCATTTTTCAGCTTCATAGAAATAACTGATGCCTTTGTGTAGCACTTCACAATTTGCAACACAGTTTTAGATCCGTCATCCTTAATTCTCAATTAAAAATCAAACTCAATATTTTGCATATGTTTTGCCGTGGTTCTCATTTCATCTCAGGTAGGCCGGCCGACCCTCCTGCCTCCCGGGACCTGACCTGGTGCTGTTCTCATTAACTTTCCCCTGGTGTTTGTTTGGATATGCAGATGATGATGAAGTGGATGTTGTTCTCATTATTCCTGCCTCAGGACGTGGTGGACCACCATCTGCAGATGCCGTGTAAGTGATCATCTTGGCACAGACCCATATGCCACCTTTGTAGTCATGAGTATTCTATCCGAGAGATGCCATCTGGTTTTCAAGGAAGCCGGAGGAAAAGTGGGGGTCTACGTTTTACCACTGAGATGCGTGTTCAGAGAAAAAAATGGAATATTTTCCACTCCCATTAGGGTCAGAGCATCAGCTGTTGTGCTCTTTGTATCAGGCTTTCTCCTAGCTTATACCTTTGTTGCTAGAGTTGGTTTATCAGCACTGTTAAGAGGCCCTCTATGCTATGGAGTGGAGTTGGGATGTAGGTTGAAGAAAGAAGAGGTGAAAACTGCTCCAGCCACAAAACCTAAGTATCTTTCATGATTTAGCCCAATGCATTGATCATGAATTTTTAGTTTTTTAGTGGATGACAACTCTTTTGGGTTAACATCTTTCTTTGGTAAAGTTTTATTCAGAAATAATTTCAAATTACAGAATCCTAAGAACTGCACAAAAACTCCCATACATTCTTCACCCAGTCATTAGCGACTTACATCTTACATTCTAGCATATTTGTTTTATATATATTTATCTTGAACAGTTGTATTTTTAAAAATTTGCCCTAGTTACTCCTAGATACTTCAGTGTATATTTTTTAAGGGCAAGATATTCTTTTATATAACCACAATGTAATTATCAAACTCAAGGGACTTAAAAACATAAAACTATTATCTAATATGCAGTTCAAATTTTTAAGACTTAAAACCAGTGCTAAAGTTGCAAAAATTCTCCACCATGTTTCTGTACGTACTCAGGTTGGTAAGAATTTTTATAACCCTTCTTGGTCTCTTCTGTGGAAAGCTGACAACCGTTGAACGCCCAGTACACTTATCCCAGCTTGTGGCACACAACATCTATGGGACAAATAGAGAAACACTGTACGCTGGACTCTTCACTGACCTTGTAGAAAGAAATCCTTCCTTTGTCTTACGGAGCATCTATTGCATTTGGGCACAAGGCAGTTTCCTATTTCTCTTTTTTCTTATTTCTTATGTTCTCTTTCTTTTTTGGCCCCACTTGTCTAGTGCAAAGTTGTAGCTGAAATAAGACTCCTAAGTGCTTTATTTATTTATTTATTTTTGCCTTACCCTCTGGTTTCTCTTCCCAGCCTTTATGCAAGGAAGCAGTCTTGTCTTTAAAATGGTCTCTTCTCACTGAGAAATTCACTCACTCTTTCAGTGATCAAGCTCCCTCCCATAGGATAAGATTTTATTTTACTTTATTTTTTTTTAAGGATTCCAGCTTTTTCATTTATTCCCCTTTTAACAAAGTAGAAGAAATAATACAGGATTAAAACTGCAAAAGTAGTTAATTGGTAGAGCACACACACAAAAAATCTGGATAGGAAGACAAGCTTATATACAATGAGGAAACACATGTAAATTATGGTAGTTTGTAGATGAAACATTTTTTTAAAAAAGTCAAACATGCTACACAGTGCCACTGTTTACAGCAATATTGAAGGGGAGAAAATAACACTAATTTAGGGACTGATATACCACAAGGTCCAGGTTTCACAGCATCAGTGCAATAAATTCACAAAACTATATTACAGCTAGTTTATCAGTTTAAGAATTGTTCCCAAATATGTCACATTTCCAGCCCTCAGAGGTCCATTCCTACAGATTTCAACTACTCCATCTATGGGGACCAAAAGCAGCCAGTGTTACCATAAAAGGAGACTCTTGAGACTTATCTTTAAAGGCTTATTCTGGTCTTGAAAAATTAGTAGGTTAAGGCTATTTTCTACTGAAGTGAATCTTGACTCAACACAGGAAGACTTTTGTCCTTTATTGGCTGGTCTTGGAGTGAAGATCATAGACATGACTCTTAACCTATAATGGACTTTAGCTCCAATTAACTGAAAATCTGAAATTTAAAAGTCCTAAATACCAACTTGTGTAAGCCTGCTACTAAAAAGCCTTTGAGGATGTACTAACTTCAAGTTTAAGTGTGCGGGAACTAGAGTTCTGAACGTTCCTATCAGATTCCCCATTTGGGAGGAAGGATCAATGTTTCCCACAAACAGCTAAATTCTGCACAAGGGAGAAAACACATGCTAAGACATGGAATGAGTTTCATCTTATTCCATGAGGCTTCTCCCACACTATCGAAACAGAATGAGGAATGACTCTTCATTGGTCTCTTCATCAGAAGTGGTAAACTTGGTCTCTATATTCATGAAGCCAGTTTTTTAAGCAGACCATGGAAGCAGATGATAGAACGAGCTTCTTGAAACCACAGGCCACTATCCTCTATCCCGCTTAAAAAAAAGATCAACTTGAACAGTTATCCCAAGTCACTGTTAACTCTACTAAAGGCTGAAGTTCACCACTACGTTATTTTAAAAGTAAGAGTTCAGTTAACCCTGGGTGACAAAAAACCAAGATGAGGAACTGAAGAGTTGTCCATATAAGGCCAGCTGATAAGAACACACCCATGAAGACATTGGGCATAAAGCCTTACTTGACAAGTCAGAATTTCTACTAAGGGCAGAGCAAGGGACAGCAGAGAGCTCCTTCTGTAACATCTTAGTATCCCAACAGCATAACAGACACTGTTCCCACGGACAATGTACACTCCATTAATCACACTGAATAAAGCGAATGCTTTATTCATTTTTCTTTTCTTTTTGTTTTAGAAGCTTGTTTATCTCTCTTTTGGCCATTCCAATGTATTTCGAAATGATTCCATGTTGGTTCAGTCCAGGAAGCAAAAGTAAGAAAGTCACTATCAGGTAGGTGAGAAGGAGGTTGTGGACCTGCTGTCCGACCCAAGCAACCGCAGCAAGAGAAACGATCATGGTCATGAAGTACATTTTAGGCTTTTCTTCCTTTAGTGTAAAGAGGCGTTTCCACCAGCCCACAGCTCTGCGTCGAGTTTTTACTAGATTGCTGCAAATTTCATGGAATCTTTGTTGTTGCTCAGTGGTCCATTTATTGGAGCCAAAAATTCTAGGTGCTAGAATGGGAACAAGGTAGTCAGCCAAGCACAAAAACATAACAAAACAGGAAACACCAGATAGAACAGATGGATCTAGATAGTAGATAGTCAGAAACACCAAAGAAACCACACCCATGATGGCAGGTGGAAACCAGGCTCTTTCCCATCGGAGGACTTTATCTGCCATCAGCATCACTTCTCCCCATCCTTGCAGCTGCTCTTCCAGACTTGCAGTCTCTGCAGCCAGCAGATTGGTGCTGCGATTATCTCCTTCCACCATAGTTCTCGAGGTGCCGTCTCAGCGAGCACAGGACGCCACCAATCTACTCCTCCGCAGATTCCCTCGTCGCACCCCTAGCGCCAGGATAAGATTTTAGATGAACAACATGCACTCTTTAGACTCCTTAGGACAGCATCATTGATTTTCTGGAAGTCTTCAAAAAGAAATGCCTAGGGATAAGCATTATTTATAAAGGTATCTTATTCATAATCAACAACTATTCATCTCTTCTATTAGCAGGTTTATCATCACAAGGAGGGAAACTGGCATCTGAAAGTAGTGGCAATCAAGAGTCCTAAAGGAAGATTGCTTTGGGGGGGTACATAAATTCTTACCTAGTTCCAATTTCCTTATGAACTTTCTTGGTTTACTGCATATAACTTTATAATTTGCTTTCTGTTTCCACCATTTATTTATTCCCATCATTTCTAATTTATCCAAATAAAGGTCTTAAAACTGCAAGACATAAAGATGATTCATTCCAAATATTTTCTCTATTTTTTTTGCATTGACAATAGCTAGTCTCATATTTCAAAAGGACTGTTTTCCTGTAAATATCTTTTCTTTTTAAAAAAATGGTGAGACATGGAGATAAAAGACCCCAATTTGGCAGAGTAATTAGTTGGTCAACCGCTTTTTTATCACATAAATTACTTTTCTGTCAAGTGACAACAAATGTAATTTGAACTGAGATTAATTACATAATAATTATGCTTAACATAATTGGTTAAATAGAGGAATTTCTTGTGAAATGGTAGATTCTTGAATTTATACAAATAAGACCAGATGGTGAACAGCTAGTTTTAATTAAATTAGGTTTGATAATTATAGATGATTAATTTTAGATTTGTCTCAGATTAGAAAGGCTATATTAAGGAAATTATTTTTAGTTTTTTCAATAGGATGATAACATATGATGATGATTATAAACCATGATACCTGGGATCAAATTAATAATCCCTTAACTTTACTTTGATAAATAAGACTTTAGTAAAGGTTACTAAGAAAAAAAAAATAGGATCTCCTTCCTGGGAGGTCCTGTGTGTAAGAGGTTAGGGGTTTTTCTTCATGGGTGGGGGAGGGGCAGGCAGAGGGTAGATGAAGTAAATGAATTTCTGAAGATATTTCTAATTCCTGAATGTGATGACTAAGTCAATATTGTAGAAAAATACATGTTGATGTATCAGCTCAGAAAAATAGCTTCTGCAAAGGATGTGGAGATCCCACAAATGCATGTATTGTAGAGAAAGTGTTTTTCTCCACATTTCCTTTTCATTCAGAAGGTATTTTCACATGGCTTCTCATGTGAACTCTGGCACAAGAAGTCTGTCAATTGCTTCTAACCACAGGAGCCCTGTGTCACTGGTCTGTGAAGAAGTCTGAATCTAAAAGTGCAAAAAAAGATCAGCCTGGCTCGCTGAGGGGCGGCCCTACAAGGAGGCCAGTCGTGTTCAGTCTTCATGGATGACTTCTGATTACGTTTGCTTGTTTGTTAATTCATTTATTCAGTCACCGAGCATTCACTGCATGCAAAACCCTGTGTTTGTGACATGGTTTTATTGTGCGCTAAGTCGCTCAGTCGTGTCCGACTCTCTGCGACCCTAAGGACTGTAGCCCACCAGGCTCCTCTGGCCGTGAGATTCTCCAGGCAAGAATTCTGGAGTGGGTAGTCATGCCCTCCTCCAGGGGGTCTTCCTGACCCAGGGACTGAACCCACACCTCTTACAGCTCCTGCATTGGCAGGTGGGATCTTTACCATCTGCACCACTTGGGATGCCCAGGGGCTTTATTAGGCACAGGCTTTCAAAGTAACAAACTGTTAATGCAAAAGCTGGCTTCCTCTATTCTGATGGTGTCTATAGTCTTCAAGCAACGTATCTCTAGCTGCTTTTACTATTTCCTTTAACAGGAAAGCAGAGCCCAGCTCTAGCTCAAAATCAACCCTACTAAAGTGACCTGAATCTTCAAGTGGCCCAACCAGAGGAACAGAAACTGAGGCAAAGTGTCTAAACAAAAAACACACTCAGAGCCACGTGCTTGTGGTCAAACCTGTGAGGAGGGGAGGAAAGACCCCTTGGCTGCCTTAGGGCAGTTGTGCAGAGAGGTGCCCCCCATCCCCCATTCAGGGTGGGGGATTAGACTCTGGCTCATTGACTTGTAGCAGACCAGATCTTGATAGCAACAGAAATTCACCGTGAAAACTATACTGGTCATTTTAAGCAACCTGAGATTGGATGAATGAGACCAGCTAGGATAGTATTTTTGTGTGGGATTAGATCCATTCAATCAGTCAGGTTATAGACCAGAAGAACATTTTCATGAGCACAAAATTGGAACAAGAGCATTGGCTTTCTATTTTTAATTATATTCTTGGTTACCCAAGTCATACTTAAGTATTGAGGAGGAATTATAAGATATCAAGAGGAAGGAAGAAGAAAAAAATCACTTTTAACCCTACCATCCAGCAATGCCTGCTCTTAACATTTTGGAATTCATCCTTCCAGATGTTTTTCTATGGGCATCTATTCTTCACTTTACAAAGAAAAAAGACATGGGGGTACACACTATTAATATTTCATAATAATTTTTGTTGAATAGCACATTATGAGAATTTTTATGCATCAGTGTATTTACTTCAGAATAACCACGTTGATGGGAGCAGGGTATTTTAGAATATGATCTTTATTTTATTTAGTCAATCTTTTATTTCTAGACTTTGAAGTCTCTATTTTAAGTTTTTACTTGGTTAACCCCCTGGTCCACTGTTGCTGAGTTTCTGTTCAGAGAACAGGGCTTTTCATCTGAAATTGGATCACCCTCTGGGCAGCATTCATGAAAACAGCAAATCTAAATTCTAATTCCTCTCTCTTGCATTCATTCCCTTCTGCACACATTCAATTGCCACATGATTTTAAGTTATTTTTATTGAGTAAATTTTAGGTTAATCAGCTTGCAGTGACATAAAAATAGCACCCTAATTTAATCAGTATGCTCTAATACTTAATTAGTAAACTATATTTAACATCACATGAACTAATAGATTATCAGAGAAAAGATGTCTTAAGTCAGTGATTCCAAACCTTGGCTACATATTAGAACCACCTTAAAGGGCTTTGAAAAACCCTAATACCCTGGTCTCACCCCCAGTTAAATCAGAATCTCTGGGTGAGGGTCCTGGGTACAGTTGGTATTGTCAAGCTCCCTGGGTAATTACTATGTGCGGCCAAGTCTGAGGATCCCTTTTATGTCTCAAGTGTCCTTCTGTTTCTGGATGTGTAATCTTTTTTGATTTCTTGGAATCTTTGAATCAAACACTTACCAAGGGTAAAGAGGGGAAGGGATAAATGGGGACATTGGGATTGTCATATACACACTTCTATATATATCTGTATTATATATATTATATATATATATATATAAAATAGGTAACTAAGAAAACCTACTGTATAGCACAAGAGGACTCAGTTCATTACTTTGTAATGGCCTATATGGGAAAAGAATCTAAAAAATATTGGATATATAACTGATTCACTTTGCTGTACATTTGAAACTAACACAATATTATAAATTGACTATACTCCAAAAGAAAAAGTGATGAAGTTGGGCTGTTGAGACCGATCCGAAGTGGGAATTGGCAGATGGAGAGGCAAGTCCAGTACAATGCTTCTTCCCTGCTTTGAAGCACAGGCTCTGAAATCCACGGATGCAGCCTCGCCTTGCAGAATGACCACGCGCGCTCTTGACAGTGACGGCAGCAGCCCCAGCAGCCGCAGCCTGCCCAGTCGCTGAGTCCCTGGGGGTCGCAGCGGCTCGAGGAGGCTGGTGCTGTAAGCGTTCTCTGTATTAGAAAGGAAAGGTAAAGAGCACGCACTTGGAGCCCAATACCTGTTGGCTGGCCACGTTCCGCCCTCTAAAGCTGCGGAAGCCCTGGGAGGGTGTTTAACTTCGCTATGCTTCACTTTATACACAGATAAGTCTCTACATTTCGTGATGCAGCAAACCGCCCTTGTGGGTCACTTACCAATTGTACGTATTTCCACTTCTAGGCTGTTTCATTCATTCTTCAGAAACTGTGAATGGACGAGAACTGTAATAAGCAGCTTGATACATTAGTGTGGGTCTCCACAGTTCAGACAATTTAAAAGCCAGTGAAACTAATAAAAAGGACATCCAAGTGTGCTTTCGCAATCTGTGAGAGGAATGGGAAATTGCATAACGCCTAGGGTGGAGGCTGTAATAAGACAGCACCGAGAGACAGCAAGCTCGTGACCGCCTCTGGGTGCCCCTGGCGGAGTCTAATGAACCCTTTCAGAGCATCCTTGTCACCGGAGGTCTCAGCGGCTCTCAGGCTGCGGCGCAGGCGGAGCTGCCCTCGCGCTGGTTCCAGCCGCACTTCGCGCTCGCGCGGCACTCGCTCCGCGGACCTCTTCCTCTGCTCCGCATCTCCCAGCGCAAAGCGAATTCTTCCCGGGCCTCTCTGTGTGTTGAGCGCTCTGTCCTCCGCGTGTCCATTTTACAGCCATATCAGTGATGCAAATCAGCACATCTTAGATTGATTTTCTTTGTAAGCCAGAAGCCTATGGCATTTCTGCCTGGGAGTGTAATTGCAGCTGTTTCATTGTTGAATTTTTCAGGGGCTATTTGAATTTCCATACGGTAGGTCTTCTTTCTTTCAATTGTCCCAGATCTCAATCTCTTTCTATAGAGAATTGATTCTGCATTCGATAATAGCTTTACTTACAGTATCTTCTGGAGTTTCCAAATGCTAGACTGAGTAAGAATAAAAGGCATGTATGACATGACAGTTTTTCAGCACTTCTGGAAGAGACGTAATACTTGAAGGCCAGAATAAAATTACCTGTCTGGTAACGGAAAATTGAGAACACAGTGATCATTGCCTTTTCATCATAAAAATGTTAAAAGATGAAATATAACAATGCCACTGTATTGGAAATGATCTACATCTAATAAATGTAAGAAGAAAACCTTTAAACTAAAATAGGGAAATTTCATGGCATACTGTGCTTTTAGCATATTGAAAAGTATAAAGCAGTTACAAAGTAGTAATCTAATATTTTATAGAAACGTAAACTAAATTTATTCAAATCTTAAAAGCACTACAGACTTTCTCCCCATCCTAAATCAAAACTAAAATTCAAACAGGTTACTTTATTAGAGAAATACAGGTAAACTTATTTTTCACTAAGTGGGGAAAATATTATTACAAGGATATGTGTCTACATCTCTTTACTGATTTACAATAATTCAACAATAATTGCCTTACAGGTTATTAAGCTAACTGTAATAGATCTGTGGTAAATGTAAATTTTATACTTAATAAATCAACTTGCAATTTAAGTGTCTTATATCAAGCCAGTTTACTCTAGATTTGAATACAGAAAGATTAAAATTGTCACCTGTTGGCAAATAAACTTATCTTAGAATTATAAAACTAATTTGACATTTTTGATAGATTTTCCCAATTAATTGAAAATGATCTAACATTTTTAAAAGTATCTCCTGCAAGCAATGAAATATTCAGCACTAGAAATTTACATTAAATTAAGTGGGGTCACTAAGAGTCGGACATGACTGAGCGACTGAACTGAATAATAATTACGTTAGTTGTGAATGAATGTATTAAACTTTTACACATAAATTGTGAATGTTAGCTTTAAACTGAGAAGTTCTAGCCTTTAAAAAATAGTTATATAATTGCATGCATTAAGTACTGAGATCATGCATTGACAAAACTAAAAATTATTCTCCTTATTTAAAATATAGAAGGAGCATTTTAAGGTAAAATTTTTTTAACTTGTCTTAAATTATGATCAAAGTTATAAGAAAAACATGAGTTATAAGGCAAAGAATCAATAAAGGTGATATATTTTAATAATGCAAATCAGATGTATGCAATGAATGGTATGTTTGGACAAGAAAACAGGCATAAAACAAACAAAACTCTTAAATTCAACCAACTACAATTTTATTTAAATTCATGACTCTATGTGGCAGATGATGCAATATATATGACACTTAAAAGCAATTGATTTCCTGCAGAAGTATCCTCTACTTCCCCTCGTTAGTCTTCCTGATCTCTTGATGCAGTCATTCTAGATAGATGAGTTTTTCAAACCATTGAGATGTCATTGTTCAATTGCCAAAATATCAAAACGTTGGCTTTCATTTGACGGAATTCTTCTTTTCCACTGAGGGACAAAGAAGTGCAGAAAATGATATAGCAAACATCAATCTAGTCACACATCTAAATTTTTGAATAATAATCTTTCCTCACATTGCCTGCAGAGTTTATTAAGGAAATAAACTTTTACAGATTCAGGCAAAGCCCACTTTGCAGCTTCCCCATCCTATTATCCTCCCATGATTCTCCCTCCTCACAGGTAATTAATGTTCTGATTTTTTAATGCACTTCATGATGATATACTTATCAGTTAATAGTTTATACTGTATCTGCTTTTCTACAACCACCTTATAATTTTTTTGTTCTGCTTTTCTTTTTAAAACTTGAATAATTCTAAATGTGAATAGTCTTATGTATATAAATATATATATCTAGATATACATATGTTCATTTGAAAAAGATCGTGTATTAATATTTGAATAATTTTAATAAAACATTCTGTTTCCCCACCCAAAGTGATTGGACTAGTTTACCTTTTTATCAACATGAAAGAGTGTTACTACTGCTTCACATTTGTGCTACCACTGCAGTTGACTAAACTTTTTAACATCTGGTGGCTGAAAAATGAGATTTTTTAAGACGTGTATTTATTTTTTAACTATGTTGGATCTTTGGTGCCGAGGGGGTTTTCTCTACTTGAGACAAGTGGGGGCTAATCTCTAGCTGTGATGTGGGCTTCTCATTGCCGTGGCTGCTCTCGTTACAGAGCACAGGCCCTAGGAGACACGGGCTTCAGGAGTTGCAACATGTGGGTTCGGTAGTTGTGGCTCCTGGGTTCCAGGCGCACAGGCTTAGTTGCTGCTCGGCATGCAGGATCATCCTGGTTCAGGGACCGAACTCATGTCTCCTGCACTGGCAGATGGATTCCTTACCCCTGAGCCACCAGGGAAGTCTGAGAAATGGGATTTTACTGCGGGTTGTTATTTATGTTTCCGTGATTGCTAATGAGGTGTTCTCTCTCTTCATGTATTATTTTGGTGTTTTGTGTTCCCTCTTCTGTGAAATGCCTATTTAGATCTTTTGCCCACTTTGCTACTTGTATGTGTATATATATATATATATATAAATACACACACACACATATATATATTTATGACTTCTTTATATATTCTGGGTACCAATCCTTTGTGGTATGTAGGAATACCAAGTTGGGATGAATGCATTAGTAGTTTATGGTTGGCATCCATTCTAATTGGTGATGCTTATGGTCCATATAGTCAAAATTATGTTTTTCCAGTAGTCATGTACAGATGTGACAGTTGGACCGTAAAGAAGGCTGAGCACTGAAGAACTGATGCTTTCAAATTGTGGTGCTGGAGAAGACTCTTGAGAGTCCCTTGGACAGCAAGGAGATCAAACCAATCAATCTTAAAGGAAATCAACCCTGAATATTCATTGGAAGGACTGATGCTGAAGCTGAAGCTCCAATACTTTGTCAACCTGATGTGAAGAGTCAACTCATTGGAAAAGACCCTGATGTTGGGGAAAATTGAAGGCAGGAGGAGAAGGGGGCAACAGAGGATGAGATGGTTAGAAGGCACCACTGACTCCGTGGACAGGACTATGATCAAACTCCGGGAGACAGTGAAGGACAGGGACGCCTGGTGTACTGCAGTCCGTGGGGTCGCAAAGAGTCAGACACGACTGGACGAGTGAATGACACAACAAGCCACACAACGCTTATTGCTAAATCTTTTGAATAACATTTTTATTTATGGGTATAGATACTTTCTTCTGGTTGGTGCTTTAATTTTCCCCTCTCTTTTTCAGTTTCATTTGAGGAACAGAAATTCTTAACTTTAATGGAGTCAAACATTAATCTTTTCCCATAAGCTGTGCACTTTTTACACTTTGAGAAATCTCTCCTTGCTCTTTTCTCATAAAATTATATCCTATTTTTTTCTGTGAGTTTTTAAGTTTTGACTTTCACATTAAAGTCCTTAATCCATGCGGAATTTATTTTCTGTACACCGTGAAGTAGAGATCTAGTTTCAGCCTTTTCCATGTGATTAATAAAATTGTCCCAGCCCTTCCCTCAAACACTTTTAAGTTTCAGCCCAAGTGGCCCAAACTCTCTCTTTCTCCACCCATTAGCTCTCTTTCTCTCAATGGTCAAACGACCCCTTCTCATGGCCACCATGGCCGCATCTGATTGTCCACTCCCACCTTACTGCTAAGTTCCACTGATTTATTGCCATTTCCCCCGCCAACTCTTCCTCTCTATTGTGTCTTACTTTGGGACTCACATCAAAAGATTCACTGTTAGAGACATTGGCCACTGGTCAAGAGATTTCTCTTTTGTTATGTAGCACTTTTATAATATATAGGCCCTTGGTTCTTGAATTCATTTATTTTGTGGTGTTCAGAGGTTCCTTATAGTCCCACCCTCCCCTCTTCTCCTGACTGCTTTTGAAAAGTGGTGGTTTTATTATAATTACATTCAAAAAATGGAGAACACACAGTCAGACCTACCACCCTTTACGCTGAGTGACTGGTTGGATCCAGACGGGCCTGAGAGGTAAGCATGCTTTTCACTGTGGGGCCCCTGGCGTGTCACTCGCCAAGAGGTGGCAGACCCGGCAGTGGATGCTGAGGGCCAGTGAACATGGCAAGGCGGAGCAGGGTTAATGGGATGCTGTGGTTAATGCAGAGCAGATAGGAATTAAGTCCCCAATAAAGTACATAGTAACAATGTAGCTTCCTCCTGAAATGATCATTATCTCCCATCCTGACCAATTTTCCAGGATTGCTGAGAGATGATGGGGACCTAAAGGGTGATGTGGACTGTGACAGACGATTTGAATGGCTCTCAGCAAAACCAGGAGATTGCCAGTCCTAGAGAGATCTAGCTGAAAGTCACAAAAGTCTTCCCCAGGAGGTAAGACATGGAGCCACAAGAGTTTGTAAAGTAAACGAAGTCAGCAGTCTTCAAGGGACAAAGCAGACGGTACCCAGGTACTTCTTTCAGGGATGCGAGTCTCCTCCCCAGACAGCACCTGACAAAGTCATGCATCTGGCTGCCATGTTTGCTAACCAGCACCGATCAAGATGCTCACGCCTGCCCTCTCCTGCTAGGTCACTTGTTTAGGTGTGTTTTCTGAGAATATATGTGGCCCGTAGGAGATTCACAGGAATGCCATGGTTCCATCCAAGAGCAAAAGAACATAATTGTAAGGACAGCTCCCTTAGTGCACTCTGCCCCCACTCCTACTGAAAGGCATCATCTGAAAGACTACATAGTTTTAATTGCTCAGGAAATCTTTAAACTGGCCGAATGGTTTACATTCTTGCCATCTGAGCCTCAAGAGTTTTCCCAGGCACACACTCTTGAATTGCTCTCATACGGCATTTTCTCATGTATTCATTCAACAATCATTTCGCAGACGTCTATTTCATGCTAAACACTGTACTAGAATCTGAAAAAGAGATATGCCTTGCATATGGGAAACAGGGGCAAAAAATTCTTTCCGCACTGATCATTTAGAGGATATATAGGTTTTTGAACCAATGCAGGCAATCCTGTGTGACAGACTCCCTCAGAGTCACAGGAAGATTCATAAAATGGAAAAACCTCTTTGTTCTCTGTGGGCAACTATATATAAAGGGTTGTCAGGTCAACTGTATAAAACTCAAGGCTCCACAAAAATTGCATCACAGAGTCACAAATCCATTACTGAAAATGCTAAGGTGAGCAGATAAACCAGTGAATTATACAAGTCACCTACTGTCATGCATTACACTATAAAGAGGACAATCTCTTTCTAAACCCTTGAAAGATGTGCAGATATAATTGCAACTGGAATTTCACCGCACCTTTAGAATATTTGTTGGCATAGAGGCAGGAGAACATGTGAACTAATGTACAGTGATGAAATGCTCTTTTTTCCCACCACATTATTTGCTTTTTCCTTCAGTGCCCACTTTTTCTGCCTTGAGCTTTTAATATTGTTCAAGGGGAAAAAAAAACAAAACCTCTGTCTCAGTTCTAGGACATCATGTACTCTCTGCTGGATGGTCTTGCTTCTTCATGACAAAGCACCTGCCTATTGGAGTGCGTTTAGTTCTGGATGCACGCCATCTGATATTCGGCTTGGAGTTAATAAGTATTGGGGCACAGTGTCCATGGCTGAACATTTACATAAAGGGTATTATGTCCTTTTGGCTCAGCAATCATCTAATAAATTAATATTAAACAATAATTTGCAGGCTGCTCAGCACATGGTGAATGTCCATCATTCATGTTCTGGGCTTAATATTCTTCTAGCATTTTTCCACTCTTGAGACCCAGTAATATGCCTCATGGGACAATAAAACAACATCCAGAATTGACACAGTGAATTGAAAAGACAAATGTTCGGTGAGTAATTGTACAGCTTATGTGTACTGGCAGAATCAGAATCTTTCCTTCTCATTATGTCTTCTTCTAAACTATGGAAACACTATAAGAAATTATCTAATCCTTTTTATGCTCCTATGTCTTATATTATTATTGGTCCCATCAGATGGTGGTATTCTTGCGGGATTAATGATTATCATTTTAATAGTTAACTGATTATTCCATATTTGCTAATAAATTGGTTTTGGAGAATACTGTTAAATGTGGGGAAAGTGGTTGCTCCAACAATCCATGTTTGTAAAACATCCTGAGGATGAAGGCCACTGCAGAGACAATAAATGCAAGTGAAGTGAAGTGAAAGTGGCTCAGTAGCGCCCGACTCTTTGAGACCCCATGGACTATTCGGTCCACGGAGTTCTCCAGGCCAGGACACTGGAGCGGTTAGCCTTTCCCTTCTCCAGGGGATCTTCCTAAACCAGGGATCAAACCCAGGTCTCCTGCATTGCGAGTGGATTCTTTACCAGCTGAGCCACCAGGTAAGACCAAAGGGTGTGTTGCCTCCCCATCGGGGAGTCGAACCCAGGTCTCCCACGTGCAGGCAGGATGCTCACCACTCACGAACGAGGACAGCAAAAGGATGTGCATCCTTTTTCCAGCCTATGGAGGTTGTATTTAGGAGTTTAGAGCCAGAGCTCTTCTGGTACACCTTTCCTATCAGTTGTCATCTCTGTCTAACAGCACCATAGACATAGGAAATAAGGAGGGAGGAGGGGTGAGAGGTGTTGGGGAAGAAGAAAAAGAAGAGTCAAAGAGATAAACTTGGGGAAACACATACTGTAGATAAACTCATGACAATTTTGCCAGGGTACATCTTATACCTTAATGTTCCTTAAAAATACTTTTTTTTTTAAAAAAAAATACTTTTTTTGGATAATACAAAAATAGTTGGAGCCATCCTCCAATTTAATTGAAGATTGGAAGGATAAATGTGTAATTTTACAAGGAAAAGACCTGGGAGTCACTGTCTTAACCCAGCGATCAGTCCTAGCATCTCTAACAGCGAGATTCTAGATGGTATCTGCCTCCTGCATGATGAGATGTGAAGGTCACTGCCCCTCTATGAAGTGTTCTTAATCTAACTTTTGAATTACAAGAATCCACAGGATAAAAGAACAAGCTAAGTGAGACTGAGGAAACAGGTAAATCTAATAGGTGGGATATCCTACAGGACAATTGGCCTTGTTAACTCAACAAATTAGTTGTTGTCATTAAAAGAGCGGAATTTTAAAATTCAGATAACATAGTTGGGGTCTTGAGTATGATTTTTACTATATTTTCTTATAAATGGCCTGTCTCATATTTTCCCTCCAAATTGAGATGGTTTTGTAATTATTAATCATCATTATTATTGTTACTGTTATAAAAGTAATACATGAACACTATGAAGTCTTGGTAAGGATGGCAGCAACTGGAACTCTCACATACAGCTGAGAGGAGTACAATTAGGTACAACCACTTTGGAAAACCGCTAATATATATTAAAGCTACTGTATGATGCCAATTATGTAAAATTCAAAAAGAAACAAACATTAGCAGAGGTCAGAGGTCATGGCAGCCATTATACTTGGGACAAAGGGATCAGTGACTGGAGGGATGTACAAGCTTCTAGGATGCTGATCATGTCTTGTTTTCAATCTGCATACTGATTATAGTGGTGGATGGGCTTTGCAAAATTCACTGAGTTGCAAATTTATGATTTGTACACTTTTCTCCATTTGTGTTGTATGTCAATAAAAAGTTTTCCAAAAAGTAATACATGTTCACAGTACCAGACTCAAACAATAGTATATTACATCCCTTTGGGGAATGAAGTGTATGCCAAGGCATGGTGAATGATGGCCTAACTGCAGAGTCCCTTGGCTAACTGCATTGTTTTTGTAAGTGAAACTCCTGGTTTGTCAAAAGGAATCTTTCCAGGGGCTTCTCTGGTGGGCAAGCGGTTAAGACTCTGTGCTTCAAACGTAGGGGGTGTGGGCTCGCTCTCTGGTCAGGGAACTAAGATCCCACACTCACATGGCATGAGCAAAAATGTTAAAAAATAAATAATCCTCCCATGTAACCGGCCAATGCATTTAAGACTTCGCATAACACCACTGTTTGAGCTGCAGTGCTGGTAGGTTAAGACAACAGACTGCTCTTCATTTCCAGTGTCATACTTTGTAAAGAAAGGAAAGTTTAACACTGGGTGCTCACTGCGTGTGGATTTAGGTTACAGACCTCACACAACCAAACCTCAAAGAAGTATTTCAGTTTTTTGACAAAATGCCTCTCCCAAAGGAGAACAAGCTCTAAATTTGGACATCTTCTCAATTATGACCTTACATACTGCTCTGTATGTTGGGGCCTTGTACTTAGGTAAGATGAGAAGATCTCACCAGCTGCTTTCTGAGGCACACAGGTCTCCGCGGCGTCCTGTGAGACCTTCCATCGCGGCTCAGGACTCTCTAGCTATGGCACAGGGGTTCCGTGGCTACACGCCATGCGGGACCTTCATCTCTGCCTCCTGCATTGAAAGGCAGATCCTTAAACACTGGGCCACCAGGGAAGTCCTGAACTGGCTGTTCTTAACAATCAACCAGTAATCATGTTGTAATTTTGGAAACACTTGTGACAGTCTGGCATTAAAAACTAACGAAGAAGCACCTCTTAATACACAGAACACATAGAAGTTTTAAAGCTGGAAGATGTAGAGGAAAGCCTTGATTAAATATACACAGCAACCATTGACCAATCATTCCATTGACCACAGGACAAATCACTACACTTGTGCCTTGGATCTGAAACCAACTTCATTTACTGCTTCCCAACAGTTTTGTGAGTATTTATTAGATTTTTATTTGGGGGGAAAATGGAACAGCAGCGAGGGGGACAGAGGGAAGGAAAGTGGGAAGATATGCACCCTAGACAGTCTGACGTGAGGGAAGGAGAAACAGCTTTTTTTCTGGCCTGCATTAACTGTGCCCACCAGGCGTAAGTAATAAGCATTCCGTCTGGTTGATACGACTTCCTAACACTTTTGTCATTTGGCAGTCAGCAAATTAGCCCTAGTGCATACACTATAGATAACCAATCCCTTTTATGTTGTTCTAACCCTTTAATCCCTTGCTTAAATAAGGGAAGAAAATGTACACATTGTGTTTATAGAACTTATCAACTTGTTTATCAAAAGATATAGAAAATACTTTTGATTTGGAAAATGGGTTTGGACCTCAAGATATGCTTCCTAGGTGGTGCTAGTGGTAAAGAACTCACCTGCCAATGCAGGAGATGTAAGAGACACGGGTTTGATCCCTGGGTCGGAAAGAGCCCCTGGAGTAGGAAATGGCAACCCACTCCCAGTATTCTTGCCTGGAGAATTCCATGGACAAAGGAACCTGGGGAGGGCTACAGTCCATAGCGTCACAAAGAGTTGGATACGACTGAAGTGACTGAGTGTGCACAATGCGATAGACATGCATTGCATGCGTGAATATATGCACATGAGCACACACACACACAATAAGGAGGAATCAACAATGCCGACAAAAGAACATGATCTTTGGTCTTTCCTCTTGACAACACCACATAGAAAATGTCTGATATCCTAGTGAACATGTGCTAATGTGTATATATAGGCTTCTCTGTTAGCTCAAGAACAAAGAATTAGGCTGCCAATGCCTGCTAACGCAGGAGATGCAAGTTCCATCCCTGGGTCGGGAAGATCCCCTGGAGAAGGAAACGGCAACCCACTCCAGTATCCTTGCCTGGTGAGTCCCATGGACGGAGGAGCCTGGTGGGCTGCAGTCCCTGGGGTTGCAGAGAGTCAGACGTGACTCAGTGACTAAGCAATGCCAACATTTATTAAAACAACTGAAAGTAAATCCTAGGCTAGGAATATTTTCACTGGCCTGTTTTAAGGACATTTTCTGACCTTTCTTGAGGCTACAGGAATTTTGGAAATATTACATCAGTCACTGGGACAATGTTACTAAAGAAAGTATGATCTTAAATACTGAACTATAATAAGGGTCAAGCCACCAGTCTATGCAATGGCTAAATCAGCAAAACAGCTCCATTTACTTTGTCTAAAGTTTCAAACAAATGCACCGTCTAAATCATATTGTCTGTTGACTGCTTTCCATGGTGCCCTTTAAAAATATCTAATAAAAACGAAACTCTGTGCATGTACTTCCTACCTCCGTTTTGTGCTTACTGTCATGAGGGCTGAGTAGGAAGCCACTTGAGATCAGAAGGACATAATTTTCAGAAATACAGCTTTTAAAATAAAAGAGGTAATGGTGACTATCAAGAAATATCTTTCATCTCTTTCTTCAGTGCTGGCAGTGTTAAGTACATCATTTTACTACTTCATGCTATGAGATTATCAATCAATAACTATTTACCCCAGGAAATAAATCAGAGAAAGAGCATGGAAAAAGAAATGATCTTCTGGAAAAGTTAGAGCTACATATCATCTTAATGTTTATTTTGTAGAAATTTGAAAAATACACGTGGTAAACAAACGTCTGCTAAGTTCTCTCAGTTGGCTTTCCCCTTTCATGAATTAATTATTTTAAGTCTCCTAAGGTTTGAAGGTGATATTTAGTTTGAAAGATATTTTATAGGAACATTTAGGAAAAATAGATAAAGTCGGTACAAAATCATCATTGCTTCTTGGAAAGGCTTTTTTCACACAATCTTAGCATTTAAATCTTATATGTCCTTTATGAAATGGGAGGAAAAAGGTCAAACCCTCTTATTTAATTTAGAGGTTGATTGTTTGCTGTTGTTTGGCCAAGGGAACTTTAGGCCCAAGGACATGGGAAATGAGTGGAATTCAAGCTGTGACACCAGAATAAAAAATGATGGGAACCCACAGAAATTCTCTTCCCAGAGAACATTCGAATTCAATTAAAATGTCAATTCCAGAACCTGAAATCAGATACTTCCACACACATCATCACACTACGACATGAAGACCTCCCCCCACATACACACACACATACACACGCACACACCTTCAGGCACACATATACCACACACACACAGATGCAGATGTCACAACGAGGCAAGCATATAGGTCACACACAGAGCAGACACACATATACACTGATACAAACACACCACAAACTTATGCACATGTAGCCACACACACACCCCCACGCACATATCAACAGCACATACACACACATAGTTCTATACACAATCACTTGTCTGCCTGAGATAGACAAATGAAAGGGACTCAGCAGAATATTCCATTATTTCATGACTTTTTCTCCACTGCATACAATGAAAAAAGTTTGCAAGGAAGATTTGGACCTGATATTTCTGAACTCTTCACTCGTATTGAATATTACATGAAAGCCTTGATACTACAAACAATAAATCCTGGAGAGGCTGTGGAGAAAAGGGAGTCCTGTTGGTGGGAATGTAAGATGGTACAGCCGCTATGGAGAACAAGCTCTAAATTTGGACATCTTCTCAACTGTGATCTTACATACTGTTCTGTATTCTTCAAGAAACTGAAACTAGAATTTCCATATAAGCTAGCAATCCCACTCCTGCGCATATAACTGGATAAAACCATAATTCAAAAACAGATACATGCACCCCAGTGTTCATTTCAGCACTATTTACAACAGTCAGGACATGGAAATAACCTAAGTGTCTATCAACAGAGAAATAGATAAAGAAGATGTGGTACATATACACAATGGACTATTACTCAGCCATAAAAGGAACAAAATTATGCCATTTGCAGTAATATGGATGAACTTAGACATTGTCGTACTGAGTGAATTAAGTGAGACACAGAGAGACAAATGTATGGAATCTCGCTTACATGGTGGAATCTTAAAAAAAAGGGTACAAATGAACTTATTTATAAAGGGGAAGACAAGTCGTGGATGTAGAAAACACCCCCATGGCTACCAAGGGCTGACTTTAGGAGGGATACGCTGGGAAACCGGGATGGACATACGTGCACTATTTCATATGAAATAGAGAGCTAATGAGGACCTGCTGTCTAGCACAAGACCTCTGCTCAGTAATCGGTAACGGCCTCCTCGGGAAGAGTCTAAAGAAGAGTGGATGTATGTGTGACTGATTCACTTTGCTATATGCCTGAAACTAAAACAACGTTGTCAATCAATCAACATTGTCAATCAACTTTAATAAAAATTAATTACAAAAAGAAAAACATCATGGAAACACAAAACAAAAAAGTCGTGGTAAAAGTAGAGGTCTTAGACTTTCAGTACATTTTGAATGAAACAAAGTGGAAAGAAATATTGTTTTATTTATATCTCAGCCTTTCTGCTTACCTCTCAGGCATATAATATTTCATATTTCTAGAGTGATTTAGAGTTTAAATAGTGCTTTCACACAAACAGTTTTATGTAGTGCTCACAGTGAGGTATTGAGGTAGGTGTGACTACAGGTGAGGAAACGAAGGCCTGGGGGAGTTTTAGGGCCTCTCAAAGGGTCAGTGCTAGGAAGAAACAGCGCCATGATTCCAAACCGAGTCAAAGGTATTTGCACTTTCTAAATGACTTTCCTGGTCTGTATTTCTGCCCCTGCCCTCGGGGCTGTGCCGTGAATCCGTGGATGGAATTTCTGCACTTTGTATTTGCTTAACAGTCCAATCCTCTGTCATTTCTAGTCTCAGCTATTACCCATGAAACCTCACTGGCACTAACTGCAGGAAAGCTGAAGTGCATAGACAGTCCTGACACCGTGGTGCCCAATCCCACAGCTGATTTATGATCAGATTGGCCTTCTAGGCTATAGGATGAACTGATGCTGATCATATCAGGGGCCTGGAAATGATCATTTGTCTATCAAAGCAACCAGTACATGAATGAAACAGATTTGGGGGCTGCCAAAAAATTTTTTTCAGGTTAGATAACAACTTTTACACTGTTCTCAACATTGCCTAGCACATATTTGTACTTAAAATTGTTTGTTTACTCACAATGCACATGAAATTAGATGACACTGCAGAAGTTAGAAAGCTGAATTCATTCATTTTGCTACTATGATATCTCCCACAATGGAAGATAAGATCCTTCCTTCCTTCTTTTCTTTTGCATTAGCTAACTAACATTTACGTTATCTTTCAGCAAAGATTTATACTCATGTGTACCTTCATTTAGGTGACTGATTCTAAAAGCTACAAACATCAGTTCTTCTATGTGTAAAGCACAGTACAGCCAGTCACAAAGGTCAGATCATAACATGGGTTGTTTGGAAAAGCAGTCCTTCCTGAAACAAATGACCATGCGGCAGCTGATAGAAGTTCCTGCTTGGCATTCACAAGCTTTCTCTCTACTAATTCTTACCATTTATCAAAATGCCAGCATGAAAGTCTAAATAATGAAGAATTCCCCAACGATCACCAAGTCAAAATGAAAACTGATTATCTTGCATTCATTTCCTGAGTTTCTTTGTAAACAGCTCTTTCTACTTTGTGAAGCTGGCCTCCCTTTTGGAATGGCTTTATTTAATAAGCTCATTGTGGTAAAGTCACCTAAATTATAACCTTTACAGCCAGTGAAATGATGGTGAGAGCATTCATATTTATAGAGTATACTTAGATCAGGGGACTTCCTTGGCATCTCATTACTACATCCAAATATTTGTTTGAACTTATTAATATTTTGATAATTCACTTGTGGCAACCATGCTCAATTAACAAAAATAGTGCAAAAATTAAAACATAGACTAATTTCCTACAGAATCTGTAAATTTACTATTTGGCTAACACATACACACAACAGGAACAGCAAAAATCCTGGGAGATATTCTGTTTGGAATGTTAATTTCAAATAACATTCTTAAGCACTATTTGCAGCTTCCTAATTGAGACTATAGAAGTAATGCGTTCTGAATTATGAATTATAGAAAAATGTTTAAATAATTTGTCATCATAACCTTGTGATACTTAGCATGCAGAGAAATAGAAGACAGTGTGCAATATTTTCTGTAAAATGTTTGAATGAATCTGGATTGAGAGCAGCTGTCCATGGTACTGATGGCCAGGAACTGACAACAGTGAAGCTAAGTGGGCAATGAGTTCACGATCAGAGATCAAAATACCACCTGCTCTCAATATGTGCATTTTCCAGAGGGTAAGGATTGGTAATAGACTCAGACCCTGGAGATCTTCGTGCTACTTCCCATTGTGCCTTTAACATGAACCAGCTCCAATATTTCAAAACCAAGACATAGAGAATGAATAAAACTGATGAGAGAAAAAAGATCTGCATCTTAGAGGTCAAAAGTCAACTGAAAAATTGCATTTCTACATTTTAATAGTCAATTATTTCACAGCGAGTAGCCAGAATTTTAGTTTTATTTTACTTCTATGTAACTGTATAATTTTCAGAAATTCACCTGTCTGTCTGAATATGTTTCTTTATCGGTGAAATGGGATGACAATGACTATCTCTACTTGCCAAAATGAAAGCCCTCTGATATCAGGGATTCCATCTGTTTAGTTCACTAATCTATCCAAGCAGTTAGACCAGCTTCTCAGAACATGGTATGTGTTCAATAAATATTTGCTGAATAAATGAACCAGGGAAAAGGAATTTCTTAGTATGGAGCTTAAAATGCCCTTGGATATCTCTAGATGCTAAGGAAGACATACGGTGAAAAGGTAGCTGGATTAAAAAAAAACAGAAAAATTAAAACTGAAAGAGATGAAAATTTAAGAGAAATGTTAAGATGGACAAAGCAAAACTGGGTAAAAAAATACTACATGCTTTCGAGGTACACTCAAATATCAGCAACTCTCATGAGTAGTTTTCTAACTATTCCCCACTTCGTTGATGTCTTCTATTAGCAAGCTTTCCCCCACACCCCCATCTGATTTTCCCGGTGGCTCAGTGGTAAAGCATCCACCCGCCAATGCTGGAGATGTGAGCTCAATCCCGGGGTTGGGAAGATCCCCTGGGGGATTAAATGGCAACCCACTCAAGTGCTCTTGCCTGGGAAATCCCATGGACAGAGGAGCCTGGCAGGCTACAGTCCATGGGGTCATAAAGAATCAGACATGACTTAGCAACAAGCAGCAACCACAGCCCACCTGTCTAGGTCATCACAGGGCACGAAGTTGAGCTCCCTGTGCTTTACGGCAGATTCCCACCAGCTACCTATTTGACACATGGCAGCATAAATATGTCAGTCCTAATCTCCCAATTCTCCCTCTTTCTCCTTTTCCCCTGTGTCTACATACCCATTCTCTGCGTCTCTCTTCCTGTCAAGGAAATAGGTTCATCGGTACTATGTTTTCTAGATTGCGCATCTACATGTTAATAAAGGAAAACATAAACAAGACAAAAAGACAACCCTCAGAATGGGAGAAAATGCTGGCAAATGAAGCAACGGACAAAGGATTAAACATACAAACATAAAAAAAAGGAGAAAACATACAAACAGCTCATGGAACTCAATATTGAAAAAACGAACACTCACTCAAAATTATGGATAGAAGACCTAAAGAGACAACTCTTCAAAGAAATCATACAGTTGGCCAAGAGACACATGAAAACATGCTCAGCATCACTAATTATAGAGAAATGCAAATCAGAACTACAATGAAGTATCACCTCACATTGGTCAGAGTGGCCATCATCAAACATTCTACAAACAATAAGTTTTATATCGTTTAATACTCTGCTAACCCTTTGTCATTTAAACATAGACTGTTCAACACTTTGTTTTCCTTTGCACAAATGTGCTATTACCATTTGGAAATGGAGATATTTCTTGTATTTCTATTATTTACTACAAAATACCAGGTACATATCTTCAGAATATTGTGGACCCCAAACACGTGTAAGCTTGAAATAAAACTGATTGCTTGACTCTCTGCTCATGTGCACACATCTTGAAAAACCATGAACAATTAAATCTTCCTCTACACAGGAGTTTTTTCATGTTCTGGTTAGTCGAGGGCTCAGGGCGGGATACACGAGCAAAAAGCCATGTACATCTGAATGTCGTGGATCGCAATAAGGGAGGCAAGAGGGGGACCTGTTACAAGGACCAGCCTTGTCACGCTCGTGCGCCTGTTCACCGGGGAGGGTGCTCAGAGCCTGTCTGTGGGGATGTCGAGGCAGCAGGAAAGTATGAAGCTGTAAAACTTCCAAAACACAGGTAAAGAGACTGAAGTTCAGAAATCTGATTAAGGCCTAATAGCCAACAAGTGGTGTCACTGCAATTTGAACTCAGGCAGGCTGACTTCAAAGTCCTCAACGACAAGGCTCACCCACCTCCCAAGAGATAATACTAGAGGAATAACAGGAAGCTTCCTGTATTGTTGCGCTCGCCGCGTAGACTAAGAGGCTTCATCGTACCCACTGTCCAGTCATCAGGCCCACTTACACTAAGATGTATCTGAATGAAATACCAATAAAAACGCCAAGAGAGGCTAGAGACATAAAGATGAAGGGCATTTATTATTTAGAAGGGAGATTTCTTACTCTCTGGTAAAGCCTTTGAGAGCCAAGTGTACCATTCCACTCGAAAAAAAAAAAAAAAGAATAGGAGAAAAGAAAACCTAAGAAATGGGTGGTAAAGGGAAAAAAACCAGGAAATTAAAAGGCAAAAGAGTGGATTTAGGGGAAAAAATGCTAAAGAGTAAAGGCAGTGACCAGACAATGGCAGTGAGGGAATGAGATGGATGTGATGCAGGCGAGAGAGAAGAAAGAGCAGCTAGAACGTGGAAGCTCCTTGAAGACTCCAGCGGTGTCGGACTCTCTTGAGGTGCCACAGAGCAAAAGGGGGAGTCCCTGTCACAGAACAAGAGCGACAGTCCCCAGGGCAGCCTGTAGGGATTCTTGGTTAAGTCTAGAAGTGCTCAGGGTTTCTACTGCCCGATTCATGACACTAGCCACAGGTGGCTGCTGAACAATAACATTGTGGCCAGTGCAAATAAAGGTGTGAATTGTAGGTGTGATTCATTTAGATAACCACATGTGGCTAGTGGTTGTTACTTTGGGTAGCAAAGCCTAGTACTTTCAGGTGACAAAAGAACTCTAGGGACTTCTCTGAAAAGTACATTTTATACCTGTACCCTTCACGCTTTCTAGAGAGTATTATATATTGCTGCTGCTGCTGCTAAGTCGCTTCAGTCGTGTCCGACTCTGTGTGACCCCACAGACGGCAGCCCACCAGGCTCCCCCATCCCTGGGATTCTCCAGGCAAGAACACTGGAGTGGGTTGCCATTTCCTTCTCCAATGCATGAAAGTGAAAAGTGAAAGTGAAGTCACTCCGTCAAGTCTGACTCTTTGCGACCCCATGGACTGCAGCCTACTAGGCTCCTCCATCCATGGGATTTTCCAGGCAAGAGCACTGGAGTGGGTGCCGTTGCCTTCTCCGGTATTATATATTAACCCCCCCTTTACTCCTCACTCTTTCTAGAGATGTTGATGGCATAGAAAAATAAATGAATGGCCAAAGCTCGATCCTGAGTAATCAAAAAAAAGGCTATGACATATTTCATCTGCTAAGTATTATGAGCTGAATTAGGCCCTCTCCATCTGTATGTTGAAACTCTAGTCTCCCAGGGTCTCCGAATGTAGCTGTACTTGGACAAAGAGTCTTTAAAGAGGTGGTGAAGTTAAACGAAGTCTTTCTTATCTCTCCTTGCTATTCCTTGGAACTCTGCATTCAGATGGCAATATCTTTCCTTTTCTCCTTTGCTTCTTGCTTCTCTTCTTTTCAAAGCTATTTGTAAGGCCTCCTCAGACAGCCATTTTGCTTTTTTGCATTTCTTTTCCATGGGGATGGTCTTGATCCCTGTCTCCTGTACAATGTCATGAACCTCTGTCCATAGTTCATCAGGCACTCTGTCTATCAGATCTAGTCCCTTAAATCTATTTCTCACTTCCACTGTATAATCATAAAGGATTTGATTTAGGTCATACCTGAATGGTATAGTGGTTTCCCTACTTTCTTCAATTTAAGTCTGAATTTGGCAATAAAGAGTTCATGATCTGAGCCACAGTCAGCTCCCGTCTTGTTTTTGCTGACTGTATAGAGCTTCTCCATCTTTGGCTGCAAAGAATATAATTAATCTGATTTCGGTGTCAACCATCTGGTGATGTCCATGTGTAGAGTCTTCTCCTGTGTTGTTGGAAGAGGGTGTTTGCTAAGAATAGTGCGTTCTCTTGGCAGAACTCTATTAGCCTTTGTCCTGCTTCATTTTGTATTCCAAGGCCAAATTTGCCTGTTACTCCAGGTGTTTCTTGACTTCCTACTTTTGCATTCCAGTCCCCTATAATGAAAAGGACATCTTTTTTGGGTGTTATTTCTAAAAGGTCTTGGAGGTCTTCATAGAACCGTTCAACTTCAGCTTCTTCAGCGTTACTGGTTGGGACATAGGCTTGGATTACTGTGATATTGAATGGTTTGCCTTGGAAGTGAACAAAGATCCTTCTGTCATTTTTGAGATTGCATCCAAGTACTGCATTTCGGACTCTTTTGTTGACTATGATGGCTACTCCATTTCTTCTAAGGGATTCTTGCCCACAGTAGTAGATATAATGGTCATCTAAGTTAAATTCACCCATTCCAGTCCATCTTAGTTCGCTGATTCCTAGAATGTTGATGCTCATGTTTGCCATCTCCTGTTTGACCACTTCCAATTTGCCTTGATTCATGGACCTAACATTCCAGGTTCCTATGTGATATTGCTCTTTACAGCATCAGACCTTGCTTCTATCACCAGTCACATCCACAACTGGGTATTGTTTTTGCTTTGGCTCTATCCCTTCATTCTTTCTGGAGTTATTTCTCCACTGATCTCCAGTAGCATATTTGGTACCTACTGACCCAGGGATTTCATCTTTCAGTGTCCTATCTGTTTGCCCTCTCATACTGTTCATGGGGTTCTCAAGGCAAGAATACTGAAGTGGTTTGCCATTCCCTTCCCCAGTGGACCACATTCTGTCAGACCTCTCCACCCTGACCCGGCCGTCTTGGGTGGCCCCACACGGCAGGGATTAGTTTCACTGAGTTAGACACGGCTGTGGTCCTGTGATCAGATTGGCTAGTTTCCTGTGACTGTGGTTTCAGTGCGTCTGCCCTCTGATGCTCTCTCGCAACACCTACTGTCTGAAACTCCAATACTTTGGCCACCTCATGCAAAGAGTTGCCTCATTGGAAAAGGCCCTGATGCTGGGAGGGATTGGGGGCAGGAGGAGAAGGGGAAGACAGAGGATGAGATGGCGGGATGGCATCACCAACTCGATGGACATGAGTTTGGGTAAACTCCGGGAGTTGGTGATAGACAGGGAGGCCTGGCATGCTGCGATCCATGGCGTCGCAAAGAGTCGGACACGACTGAGCGACTGAACTGAACTGAGCTAAGTTAAAGGAGGCTGTTGAGGTGGACATATCCAGGCTGACTGGTGTCTATATATGACACACAGAGGGACACCCAGGGACGTGCACACAGAGAGAAGGCCACGTGAGGAGGAAAGGTGGGGATCTGCAAGCCAGGGAGAGGCCTCGGAAGAAACCAAGCCTGCTGATACCTTGATCTTGGGCTTCTAGGTTCCAAACTGTGAGAAAATAGATTTCTGTTGTTAGGCCACCCAGTCTTTGGTATGTTGTTATGACAGTCATAGAAAAATATTCCTATTTACATATTAAACCAAGGCATTAAAAACAAGTATAACACATTTTAAAAAGTTCAGTGTGGTTTAACAAAAACTTTTAGGGTCTAATGATTTATCCTTTGTTTATTTATAAAACCTTATTTCTTGATCCCTCAAAGCTGAAAACTCACCGATGCATAAGGCTCAGAGTCTTGTAGCGAAACATTCAAAGGAGGAAACAAATTATAAACTACAATTATCCACTGCTAAGAAGTATTTTATAGACTATTCAATTTAAATTCTAAACGCCATATTAATGACAGTTAAATGGTAGTTCCCTATGCAGGATGACAGCCTTTAAAAATGTGACTCTTCCATGCAAGATTGAAGGGAGATTTCTGGTAGCTGGGCCCTGGTTGGGTGCTGTGAAGGTCAGCATTCTTAAGTAGGTATTTGCATTAGTGTCTGGGCGTGACAAGAGCTGCATAAACTACCTATCGCAATGGCCAGCTCTTTCAATGATCCCTGCTGGCAGGTATGGTGAGTACAGAGGAAAGAAAAGGAATCTCTCTCTCTCTCTCTCCCTTTTTCTTGTCAGCAAAACATGTTGCCATGTTTTACCTCGTGCTTTTTTTTTGAGATGAATGTTGTCTTCATAAACATTTTGTTCTTTTTCGTGTGTGATATGCTCCAACCCATTGCATGATTGCTAGGCATGGCCTGACCTGTAACAATACTTTGAAACCTGCAGTTATCAAGACATTTAAACACTATTCTGTTGAAATGTAAGGAGGCTCCATGGCAGATCTAAAGTTCCATCTTTTAATAGAAATTTTCTATCAGTTGGAATAAATGCTGCATATTTGGCAGCCAGCAAATATAAACATTCATTTATAGAGACTCTGAGATCCTAACAAAAAGCCATTTCCCCCTTCTATCATATTAACAGATATACATCTCTAATTATGAGGATTTTTTTTTTTCAAGAAAACCCTCATTTGGAATCAGTGTTGAAACTGGCTCTTCTCCAAGATGAAATCATGAAGTTGGCAAAATCAGTTTTTCCTGGTCCCCTACGTCTCCTGTGTTATTGTTCACAGTGTGGAATCAGTTCATTTGTGAAGTTCCCCAGGGCTTTGAACCTTTGGTTGCTCTTTTTTGCTTTAAGATTTATTTATAAGATATACTTTGCCCTCTAGGCTCTGAGAATTCCTAGTTAATAAACAACTCTTGCTAATGTATTAATAGGTTAGGCTGGGTTTTCAGCTTTCTAGGCCTTATCTTTGTTATCACAATCTTCTGCTAACAATATTGCAAGTGAAATAAGAGATACGGTTGGAGATCATTTGACTCCATGGGAGATGGGAGAGGGAGCAAGATTCCCTCATAGATGGAGCTTCTGTTTCCTCTGAAATTTTATTTCTCTCTCTTTTTTAATTATTTTTAAAATTTGGACCATTTTTTTAAAAGTATTTATTGAATTTGTTATAATATTGTTTCTATTGTATGTTTTGCTTTATTGGCCCTGAGGCATGTGGGGTCTTAGCTCCCCTACCAGACATCCAACCAACACCCCCTGCATAGGAAGGCAAAGTCTTAACCACTGGATCTCCAGGGAAGTTCTGAATTTTCCTTATGAAGCTTTATACTACTCCTGTCTCTTTGAAAGCTTTTCTTCCATCAGTAGGTACTTCATTTGGGGGACTGATCATTAGACAAGAAGGCTCCCACTTTGGGGTACAAAGGGAAGCTCCTGAAATATGAGCTTTTCAGGCACTATTTTGTAAGTCTGATTTGTCTCTCAGAACCAGTAGAAACACCTGAACCAAATAGACCCAATTCTGATTTTCAGAATGGGGATCAAAAACATAGTTGGGCCATTCAAACCATCTCCAGTCAGGATGGGCTAAGGTATGCTTCCACAGCAACACAGCCTCAGCTCCTAATGATTTGTAGTGCTGAAGCTTATTTGCCTCTTCTGTCTATATCCATCACAAATGGTCTAGGAGTTCCACTCCCAATCTCCCCCACCCAGGATCTAGGCCAAAAACGCAGCCCAGTGTCAAGTGTTGACACTGTTTCCACTGTTTCCCCATCTACTTGCCATGAAGTGATGGGACCAGATGCCATGATCTTAGTTTTCTGAATGTTGAGTTTTTAGCCATTTTTTTCACTCTCCTCTTTCACTTTCATCAAGAGGATCTTTAGTTCTTCTTTGCTTTCTGCCATAAGGGTGGAGTCATCTGCGTATCTTAGGTTACTGGTATTTCTCCCAGCAATCTTGATTCCAGCCTGTGCTTCATCCAACCTGAAATTTCATATGACATACTCTGCATATAAGTAAAATAACCAGGATGACAGCATACAACCTTGACGTACTCCTTTCCTGATTTGGAACCAGTCTGTTGTTCCATGTCCAGTTCTAACTGCTGCTTCTTGACCTGCATACAGATTTCTCAGGAGGCAGGAAATGTGGTCTGATAGTCCCATCTCTTGAAGACTTTTCCACAGTTTGCTGTGATCCACACAGTCAAAGGCTTTGACGTAGTCAATAAAGCAGAAGTAGATGTTTTTCAGGAGCTCTCTTGCTTTTTCTGTGATCCAACGGATGTTGGCAATTTGATCTCTGGTTCCTCTTCCTTTTCTAAATCCAGCTTGAACATCTGGAAGTTCATGGTTCATGTACTGTTGAAGCCTGGCTTAGAGAATTTTGAGCATTACTTTGCTAGTGTCTCAGATGCATGCAATTGTGCGGTAGTTTGAACAATCTTTGGCATTGCCTTTCTTTGGGATTGGAATGAAAACTGACCTTTTCCAGTCCTGTGGCCACTTTTGAGTTTTCCAAATTTGCTGGCATGTTGAATGCAGCACTTTCACAGCATCATCTTTTAGGATTTGAAAACTGGAATTCCATCACCTCCACTAGCTTTGTTCACAGTGTTAGGAAGATGATGCTTCCTAAGACCCACCTGACTTTGCATTCTACGATGTCTGGCTCTAGGTGAGTGATCACACCATCATGGTTATCTGTGTTATGAAGATCTTTTTTGCATAGTTCTTGCATAGTGTATACTTGTCTCCTCTTCTTAATATCTTCTGCTTCTGTTAGGTCCATACCATTTCTGTTCTTTATTGTGCCCATCTTTGCATGAAATGTTCCCTTGTTATCACTAATTTTCTTGAAGAGATCTCTAGCCTTTCCCATTCTATTGTTTTCCTCTTTTTCTTTGCATTGATTACCGAGAAAAGCTTTCTTATCTCTCCTTGCTATTATTTAGAACTCTGCTTTAAAATGGGTATATCTTTCCTTTTCTCCTTTGCCACTCACTTTTCTTCTTTTCTCAGCTATTTGTAAGGCCTCCTCAAACAGCCATTTTTGCCTTTTTGGATTTCTTTTTCTTGGAGATGGTGTTGATCCCTACCTCCTGTACCGTGTAACAAACCTCCATCCATAATTCTTCAGGCACTCTGTCTATCAGATCTAATTGCTTGAATCTATTTGTTATTTCCTCTATATAGTCACAAGGGGTTTGATTTAGGTCATACCTGAATGGTCTACTGGTTTCCCCTACTTTCTTCAATTTAAGTCTGAATTTTGCAACAAGGAGTTCATGATCTGAGCCACAGTCAGCTCCCAGTCTTGTTTTTGCTGAATGTATAGAGCTTCTCCATCTTTGTCTGCAAAGAATATAATCAATCTGATTTCAGTATTGACCATCTGGTGATGTCCATGTGTAGAGTCTTCTCTTGTGTTGTTGGAAGAGGGCATTTACTATGAGCGCTGCATTCTCTTGGCAAAACTCTGTTAGCCTTTGCCCTGCTTCATTTTCTACTCCAAGGCAAAATTTGCCTGTTAATCCAGGTATCTCTTGACTTCGTAGTTTTGCATTCCAATCCCCTATAATGAAAAGGACATCATTTTTGGGTGTTAGTTCTAGAAGGTCTTGTAGGTCTTCATAGAACCGTTCAACTTCAGCTTCTTTAGCATTACTGGTCAGGGCATAGACTTGGATCACTGTGATATTGAATGGTTTGCCCTGCAAATGAACAGAGATCATTCTGTCATTTTTGAGATTGCATGTAAGTACTGCATTTTGGACTTTTTTGTTGACTATGATGGATATTCCATTTCCTCCAAGAGATTCTTGCCCACAGTAGTAGATATAATGGCTATCTGAGTTAAATTTGCCCACTCCAGTCCATTTTAATTCACTGATTCCTAAAATGTCGATGTTCACTTTATCCATCTCCTGTTTGACCACTTCCAATTTACCTTGATTCACGGACCTAACATTCCAGGTTCTTATGCAATATTGTTCTTTACAACATTGGACTTTACTCCCATCACCAGTCACATCCACAACTGGGCATTGTTTTTGCTTTGGCTCCATCTCTTCATTCTTTCTGGTTATTTCTTCACTGATCTCCAGTAACATATTGGGCACCTACCGACCTGGGGAGTACATCTTTCAGTATTATATCTTTTTGCCTTTTCACACTGTTCACGGGGTTCTCAAGGCAAGAATACTGAAGTGGTTTGTTATTGCGTTCTCTCTGCTGCTGCTGCTAAGTCGCTTCAGTCGTGTCCGACTCTGTGTGACCCCATAGACAGCAGCCTACCAGGCTCCCCCGTCCCTGAGATTCTCCAGGCAAGAACACTGGAGTGGGTTGCCATTTCCTTCTCTAATGCATGAAAGTGAAAAGTGAAAGTGAAGTCGCTCAGTTGTGTCTGACTCCTAGCGACCCTATGAACTGCAGCCTACCAGGCTCCTCTGTCCATGGGATTTTCCAGGCAAGAGTTCTAGAGGAGGTTGTCATTTCCTTCTCCAATTGCCTTCTCTAGTGGACCATATTTTTTCAGAACTCTCCAAAATCACTGCAGATGGTGACTGCCACTGTGAAATTAAAAGATGTTTTCTCCTTGGAAGAAAAGCTATGACCAATCTAGACAGCATATTAAAAAGCAGAGACATTACTTTGCCAACAAAGGTCTGTCTAGTCAAAGCTATGATTTTTTTCAGTAGTCATGTATGATGTGAGTTGGAGTATAAAGAAAGCTGAGCACCAAAGAATTGATGCTTTTGAACTGTGATGTTGGAGAAGACTCTTGAGAGTCCCTTGGACTACAAAGAGTTCCAATCAGTTAATCCTAAAGGAAATCGGTCCTGAATATTCATTGGAAGGACTGATGCTGAAGCAGAAACTCTAATACTTTGGCCACCTGATGTGAAAAGCTGACTCATTGGAAAAGACCTTATTGCTGGGAGAGAGTGAAGGCAGGAGGAGAAGGGGACGACAGAGGATGAGATGACTGGATGGCATCACCGACTCGATGGACATAGGTTTGGGTGGACTCCAGGAGTTGGTGATGGAGAGGAGGCCTGGCGTGCTGCGGTTCATGGGGTCGCAAAGAGTCAGACATGACTGAGCGACTGAACTGAACTGATCCAGTCTTTCCAACTACCATGCCAACAGTAAAATAATCTCTGGAAGGTCTCACGTGAGCCTGCAATGTTTAGCCCAGAAGTGACATACATTATTTTTGCTCATGACTCACTGGCCAAAACTAATCACAACCTACCCAGCCACAGGGGCCTCAGAAACATCATTCCCATTTTCTTGTGTCTGAAAGAGAGAAAAGTGACATATTTGGCCAATGGCATAAATGAAACGGTAACCATAGTACTTGAAAGGACTCTTCTTCTGTGAACATTTACAAGGAGAAAACATTAACTGAAATTAGCTAGGTATATATGAGATGTGTATAAAGAGCTGTATTCATATTATTAAATAATTAAGTTAGTCATGAACAGATGCATAGTAAATAATAAATTTACTCTAAGAAATAACTCTAACAAACAGTGACTCAAGGAGCCTCTCTTCCCCAGGCTTGGTTTAGATAGTTTAGTTTTTTTGTCCTGCTTTGGTATTCTGGAGTACCATGTCAAAATGTCAGCTTTTATCAGAGCTTATAGATTCATTCCAAAATGTTCCCAGCTTCTTCATCCAAATGGAAAACATTAATTTTTAATGTATAAGAAATGTTTGCTCTTGCACTGTTTATAATAGCCAGGACAAAAACACACACACACACACACACACACACACAAAATAATAGCCAGGGCATGGAAGCAACCTAGATGCCCATCAGCAGACGAATGGATAAGAAAGCTGTGGTACAAAGACACTATGGAATATTACTCAGCCATTAAAAAGAATTCATTTGAATCAGTTCTAATGAGATGGATGAAACTGGAGCCCATTATACAGAGTGAAGTAAGCCAGAAAGAAAAACACCAATACAGTATACTAGAGGATACATATGGAATTTAAAAACATGGTAACGATTACCCTATATGCAAGACAGAAAAAGAGACATAGATGTATAGAACAGACTTTTGGACTCTGTGGGAGAAGGCGAGGGTGGGATGATCCAAGAGAATAGCATTGAAACAAGTATATCATCAATTGTGAAGCAGATCGCCAGCCCAGGTTGGATGCATGAGACCAGTGCTCAGGGCTGGTGCACTGGGAAGACCCAGAGGGATGGGATGGGGAGGGAGGTGGGAGGGGGGATCGGGATGGGGAACACATGTAAATCCGTGGCTGATTCATGTCAATGTATGGCAAAAACCACTACAATATTGTAAAGTAATTAGCCTCCAACTAATAAAAATAAATGGAAAAACAAACAAACAAAAAAACAAAAGGCATTCAATAGAGATAGAATTAACAATATGCTAAAAAAAAAAAAAAGAAATGTTTGCTCTTAATTATATAGGTTTCATTAAGTGAATTTGCATGATTTCCCTTTTTTAGTTTACACAATAAAACTTAGTGAGTCATAGGAAATGTGTGGGGGGGAATTCTTCAACATGAATATGTTTTATTTTCCCCATCTGTGAATATCTTCTGCAAAAGACGTGATAAATTTATCAGGCTGAACTGTATGAGGTAGTCATTTTTACAATTGAATATTATCAATTTTGTATGTTTCAAGCTAATAAATACCTCTATATCTTTAGATTAGAAAAATATTTTCAAAGTTAAATATTGCTTTTAGAGTCTCTCCCTTTTAATTATAATCTTTGGTAGAGTCAATAGTGTGAATTTTGAATTGAAATAGTCCTATGCTTTAGTCAAGTCTCACCTTTTCTTAGATATGGGGCCTTAAGAGGACTCCCTGATTTTTAATTTTCCTCTGGCCATAAAAATAATACTAAACTAGAGAAAAATACCAACACAAGGGGACATTGTGTGGATGGAATGTGACTGCATATGTAACACCCGTAGTATCGTCCCTGGCAGCTATCAATTACCCTCATATGGTAGGTTTAGACATTGTTTCTTCTCACTTAGACTTACTGCTGATTGCCACAAAACCATAGTAAATATTGCCTGTCTGTGACCAAATTCTGCCTAGCTAGAATCTTCCTGATCAAATTGTCCATGTCCTCTGTGTGAGTCGTGAAGGCATCTGCTCCTACCAGAACGGTCACCTCCATTCAAGGAGAGTAGATGCACAGATATGCCTCCACACCACAGCAAGTGCCTTTGACTTCACCTAAAAGAAGGAACAACCTAGAACGAGGCTAGGGAAGAATGCAGGGACCCCTGCGTTTTCGTAGTAAGCCAAAGCTGCCCAGGAGAGGCTGGGCAAAGGCAAACAGAAATGCGGGGTCCTGTTGGAACAGAGGGTAACTTAATTTTCCCCGCTTGTGTTTGAATCCTGGTCTTTCTGATCCCTCTTTCGGAGGTCCTGATTCAGGAATGAGCTAAAGGGATTTCTCATTCCCTCTGTTTCGCTTCTATAAGCAACAACTTGTATAGAATGAGTCCATGGATGAGCAGATGACAGAACCATGTGGATTGCTGGTCACCAGGAGTATCTAGCATCTGGATACCCCACTCATTCCTCCCTCCCATCACCAAATACACATTTGGTAAGAATCCAGTGTTCTTACAAATAAAGTTCAATCTTGCATTGATAGGCATTCAATAAACTGAGAAAGAACTCTAAGAGAATTTGAAATTAACATTAATCATAAGAAAACATTAGGACAATTTGATTTGCTCTACTGTGATAGTTGACTTGAGACAACACACAGAGTTGGTGGAATATCCGTTCTAATTTTGTCTATCCTAATGATGTTTCTTCAAAATAAAAACTTGTAGCCACATGATGTGAGATAAATAGGGTGTATCTTCAATGCCTATTTAAGATGTTGCATTTCTTATAATTAGAAACATATGACACACAGAGTGGAGATTATTTTCACATTCTCAAATTTATCAAGAATATTTACAAATCCTTATATCAATTTATTTTTTCATGTACTTAATTCCTGTCTTTTAGAAGTTAAATGTGCTATGTGAATAAGGTCTCAGTCTTTAAAACACCCTCCTGAGATTGGAAAGGGTTTGACCTATAATTTTATATGACATCAAAGTCAGTTTTCTAACTCTGTTAGAAAAAGAATTAACTAAAAGTCAGTAATCTTACATCCTCTACAATGAATATTTATGAGAACTTTTCGACACTTCATAGAATGTCATGGAAAATTAATAGTCAATAGAAATTGATCAATGCTATAGAAGTTGATGATAAAGTTTGCTTTATGCACAAGGACCAGCTGTGTCTCTGCACACTCAGAATCACTAAGATGCCTCTCTGCTACCTGGGCTGGGCTTCTTGGCTCCAGTCAGGCACTTCCAGTCAGGCTGGAGGCCATCCCAGGGGGCTTACAGACCCCTGTCAGCACTCCATTGGTGAAGCCTAACCCCCCACCTGGAAGAGGCTGGAGTGGATATAAATAATTGAATGCTAAACCCTCGAAGCCAGTCCTGGGATAGTAACCCTTCCAGCACAGTGAGCTTCATCATAAGAGAGAGGACATCACAAGCTATATTCTTGTTCAGGATTCCTCCGCTGCATCATACTGATGGAGTCAGATGGATCATGGGACCTTCTCTCCTGTTCGTTCAGTGCAAGGCTTTGTCTCTCTGCCAGTTTCCCTGTGGGAGCTCAATAAATATTAATTGAATGAGTGAATGAACTGACATGAAGTATGGGGTGGGTGATGCTGAAAGACTTGCCTTGCAATGGTCATATGGCCCTACTGGCATACAAACAATAGAATTTTGGGGGTTATTACTTTTCCTACCTGGTGGCCAAGACAACGACTTTGACAGTGCTCCTCTATGTGAAAAGATGAAAGTATGTTCTCTGCCAATGTTTATTCTCTTTTGGCATTAAACAGAGCTACAAAATTGGCTCAATCACGTAGCATTTTGGGTAGAAAAGTTAAGAGAATGAGAGGTACATTCTACCATTTAGTTGTAAATTTTCAAGAACTCTCTAAGAATCCGAATTGTTAAATAGTGATGTTTTTAGTGACTTGACTCTATTGTATCTTTCCAAAGCATTCCATTTTCAAAAGCAACAGTTGTACTTATTTTCCTATTCATATTTTGCTGGATTGTATATTGTTTGTTTCAATTACTTCATTACAATAATAAGCATAATTGGCATAAATAAATTTGGGAAATGAACATAACTAACTCCTGATCAATAACTAAGCCATAGAGACTCAATAGAGGAGAACAGAAGTGCATAAGAATGTTAGAGGCTAGCTGAAGTTACTTCAGAGTGCTGAAGACCTGAGCTAATACATTTTAAGAGGGAATAAGAGGGTCTATCAATCTAACTGATCGGTTAAGTAGAAGTGGATTAAGACAGTTTCCACTGTCCCAGCTTCAGCAGTGGCTCTCAGCCCTCCTGTATCCACTCCCATTCCTTTTTGACTCTTTGCACCTCTCTGCTTCTTTAGCTATAGAACCTGGTATATGCTGGTTGCTAAATAAACATATAATGGATGTTGGCAATCAAGTACTCATAGGCTGTAGACTATGATCCTTGGACACTTGATGCTTCTGTGATTTTCCTTCCTCACTATTGCTGTACCTGAAGCTCTTTGGATTGTTTAGTGCAACACAATACTAGGAATGCAATTAAAATTCATCTGTGACATATGGGTGCATGGCTATAACTTTAGGTGATACAGAATTTTTAAGAACTGGTGACATTAGAAGTTTCATTCCTCTCTGTTAAATAAGCCAAGCCCTCTAGCTTTTCTTGCTGGCCTTAATTTTCTGTACTCTCATCATCCTTTTAATGGCAAACTATGATTTAAGCTATAAAACCCAGGAATAAATACAGCATCTGAAAGAATACCTAATTCTGAGAATAACTAAAATGACCTCTTTATGCTTATTGACTAGATTTCTCATATATCTCAGTCAATATTATATTTATTTGGTTTTATATATTGCTTCAACTGCTATGTTAAGCAAATCTAAGTGATGGTGCATTCAATATGCAATTTTATTTTTTAAGTGCATTAAGTGGAGTTAATTCTAGCTTGCCTGAGGATGGAAACTTGATCAAGAACCCTGGCTTTGTACTCATTCTTAAGTGTTGGACAGCTCTAGAGTCATCTGAGGTCCCCAAGCAATGTTAATCGAAAAGTTGCAATGTCCAGTCTGAGATGTTATTCAAACCACTAAGCTCAATTTAGCATTAAACTGGAAATATTTTCTACTTCTTTAGCTTGGAACTGCTTGATGCTGGAAGCCTGCAGTGTAGAGGGAGGGGCAGGATAGGAGTTTTCCCATTTTTCCACACTGGAATTCTCCTTCCCCTTTCTCACTTCCTGATCCTTCTAGGAGGAGAAATAGGGAGGAGATGCGTGATGGGAGGATAGACAAGGCCTTTGTCACATAGGTACTGTTGTAAGCCGGCTTCATGTCTCTGAGTTTTGCTGATGAGAAAAGCCAACTCTTTGTGTCAAGAGATGCTTTCATGGTGTTTTCAGAGGTTCCCTGATTGTGATCAGGTTCCTCCCTGATCACATTTTTTGTCTCATGGTGGGTGGAACTCTATTTCAGTCTGTTGCTTGCAATTCCTCTTAAAACCCTAAAAATTCTGAATTCACCTCCAGTATGTTACTGGGAGTGTCCCTCTGTGTGGCCCTTTTGGACAGGACATAAGACAACCCCACATTAATTCTGAGTCTTATGTGACTCATATATAATCCACAGGAAACTCTGACATATCTTTCAGCTCAGAAAACTCTGGAAGTTCAAGCTGCTCCTGATATTGACACAGGGATACCTTAACTTTCTTAGGCATTGGTCTTTGTGTTTCCCAACTTCAAACACATTTGAAAACTCTCCAGGTCACTCCGTAAGAGCCTCTTCTACAAAGCTTGAGATGATAGAGCAAGAACCCACTGCCTCTCTTAGGGAACAGAGTGATATAACATCTCTCTCAAAGGAATGTCGTCACCAAATTTTCTCTCCTTTCATGCACTTTCTCTGGTTATGTCTCTCATTTGGTTGAGCATTCTATAAGGCATAGTAGTTTTTTATCATCTCCTTCATAAATTTCGCAGATGAGAGTTTGTTCCATATGCATTCTGGCTTTCTATTGGCATTTCACTCAAAACTGAGACAAAAGGAGTCCCACCCTGTTAAAAAGCATTGCTCTACTCTGCTCCTGGTTCAGACCAAAGCTGATTAACACCTACAAACAAATGAAGATATGGAGGTCAAAAAGTGCATAAGAAATATATGAGAAGTCGAGGGACATCCAGAATCTAAACAGTTTTCTTGTAGTCAATTTTGTTTGATTTATACAATATTTCTCCTAGAAAAATCCCACCAACTTTTGAAAGATCCTTGAAACTGGCATAGAGGAATTATTAGTTGTTGTTACAAATGAAAACTGTAGCTCCAAAGAGAGCCACACTAAAGTTTAGAGGTGACCTTTAGTTAGAGATTCTTGTGCCCTCAAGGGCTGGAATTACCTTCTGGGTAGTTACACTCTTCTCGGCTTGATTCCTCACCCAGAACCTTGGAATATCTCTTTATCAGGAGGCTCAACAGTTTAACACATCAATTCTCTCCTTCCCCTCTGCAATTATACCCAGAAACTTATACATAGGTATGTTGGCACATTTGGCAACAGAAGAGTTTATTTAAGGGAAAGGAAAAGCTGTGCAAATCAAATATTCAAGCCCAGAGAGATCGCAGCAGTCCCCAGTCCCACAAACCTCAAAGCAGAAACTCCCCAAACGCCACCTTCACTTCTCGGATGAGGGGCCTCCTCCTGCCGGGACCCGCTGGCTCTCCTGCCCTGCTCTGATGGCATGAGCTGCTGCCACGCGCTGGATTGTCTGCCTCCTCTTGGCACAGTTGTTCCCACATTGTCTACCCCTGCCCCCCACACGTGCCCCTAAAAGATGCTCTGGCCCACTCGCCTGATCTCATGCTGAACTAGTTATTGGCTTGCTGCTCTGGATCCAGTGACCTTTACTGTGCACCTGTTCTGGGGAAGGCATTGAACTGGAGAGGACTCTTTGGTTGCAAATGCCGGAAAGTCCATCTGAACTAGCTAGGTAAGGGGGTGAATTTACTGACCAAGGATCCAGGATAGGAAGGGGTGTAACCAGTGAAGCAGGAGCCAGGCACCTGTTCCACTAGAACGCCCTCCCTCTGCCCCTGTATCCCTGTCTCTCCGGCTTCATTCTCTCCATCTGAACACTTTCTTCTTCCAGTGCCAGGATCACACCCTCACAGATTTCCAGAGAGGAAGGGCTCCCTCCTCTCTCAAGTCTAGGGGTGAACAGAGAGATCTGGAGAAGAATTTTGGCTCACAAAGTATGAGCTCATCTCCTGAGGCCTGGGAGGGGGGGTCAGGGCAACTCGTGCTGTGAGAAAGGAAGCGATGTGGGACAGTGCTTTCAGGGAGATGGAGATGAGCCAGGTGTTTCAAACAACAGATGTCCCCCAAACGGATGATGCCAGCGTGGCGTTAATGAGAGGGAAACCTAGCGTTCTCTCCTCGGTGGTAATCACAAGCAACGCTCGTTCACCAAACTTCTGCTTTTACACCATGCTGCCAAGAGGAAGAACTCTTCACTTGAGGCCATCTGCCACCTGGATAGTAGAGGTCCATGCCCAAAGGGGGGGAAAAATTACATCATGTAATTACATCATGCAACTAAATCCAGACTTGGTTCCTCTCGCTCACCGACTGACACCAAGCCGGGGTGCAGGGAAGTATAGCATTTATTGCAGTTGCCAAGCAGCCCATGCTCAGAAGACCAGAACTCCTCCGTGGCTTTCGGGGAAGGGTTTTTAAAGGCAGTGGGAGAGAGGGGGCTGTAGTGTGTGTGAACAGTGTGTGCAATTCTCATATCGGTTGGCATCAAGGAGAAGTTTCAAGCTGATCACCCATCTTCTGGTTTTAACCAGTCTAGGGTCCACATGTTTGCAATCAACAGTTTCCATCTGGTGGGGTTCTGCTTCCTGTAAAGACAACTTAGGAATGTGAGACCTTTGTCTATAACTTTTAGGTAATTGGGAGTTAGATGAATCTGCAATGTGGCTGGTTTATTGTCTAAATTATTACCTGTTTCTCAGCCCAATATCTATTCTTTGTTTCTATATCTTCACATTTCCTACTCATTAACTCTTGAGCTAGCCTTTGGAGACTCAGGGGAGGCCTGGGGGCCTAAAATAAAAGCCTTTTATTTCAAAGAATGGGGACTCAGGGGCTTGGGTATGATTTCAATTCAGAACTCCTTGTGTCTTTCTTGGAAAGATTGAGGAACGTTGGGTAAAGAGTTATAGTTCAACTCAAAGCATTTCTGGGATCTCAATATTCTGCTAATACTCAATTTTATTTGACTTACCAAATGTTTACTTTATCAAAATCCTGCTAACCTTTGAAGAGTACTTGAAAATGGCATAGAGAAAAAAACTAGTTGTTGACAGAAATTGGAAATACAGATCTTCATTAAGCTATATTAAGTGTTAGTGGTGGCTCTGTGTTAGAGATATTTTGCTACCTTAGTTCTCATATCTTCTATGTGGGGACTTTAGATCTTGCTTTGGTCCTGGGCTCTGGCCTCCCCCTCCTCTGGCCTCAAGACAAGGAGGGCATCCCCTCAGAGCACAGTCTGGTTTAATCAGAGAGTCCCAAGCCTCTGATTATTCCTCAGTGTGTACCTTGATGGGCTTGGGACATACTGTATATTTTAAGCAAGTTACAAAATTATAATTATCTAATTTCATATTTACAATTTTAAAAATGAAACACAGTTTCCTTAGGGAAAAAGTCATTTGCATTATCAATTATAGATTACGCAATTAATGCATTCAACTATTTCCTCTTAGAATTCATTTTCTTCTTCCTGGGGTATATCATCTAGTAATTCTTAAGAAAAGGTTTATGAAGACTATGCTTTCTGAGGACTTGTAGGTCCAGAAATGTTTTTCTCTGCCCTCAGTTATGAGGGACAGTTTCATTGTATGTAAAAGCAGAGACTCAAGGCTATTTCCCCTAAGCTCTTTGGAGATGGTGCTCCAATGTATGCTCAGTGATGCTGCTGCCGAGGATGGTGTTAATGTGATTCTCTTTTCTTGGTGGGTATTCTGATGTTTTTCTCAGCTTGCACTTTTAGGGCTTTCATTCAGGCTTGATGTAACTTTGAAATGTCCCGGGCTGGGTTTTGTCCCCATTGTTGCTGCTTCTGCGCTGTTGTTGTTGTTTTCCTTAGCTGCTGCTGAGTCCCTTCAGTCGTGTCCGACTCTTCGCGACCCCACAGACGGCAGCCCCCCAGGCTCCTCCGTCCATGGGATTTTCTAGGCAAGAGGACTGGAGTGGGGTGCCATTGCCTTCTCCACCCTGGTGTCCTACCTGCCCGCTATCTCTAACCACCTCTAGCAGTGGAGTTCTTTGGTTACTCCTACATGGTTCTGAAAAGTGATTTTCCAGTTTCATCTTTTTTTTAATGGCAGTACTTCATTTTATTGCTTTACAATGTTGTATTCGTTCCTGCCGTACAACGAAGTGAATCAGCCCATTTCATCTTAAACCACGTGCTTTTATTTTTCAAATTTTCATTAGTCCTTTCTATAGTCAAACTTCTCAATTTTTATGTGTTTTAAATCATTTGTGTGGATTTTATGTGGAAGCAGCATTTACTCATTCTATATTCTGCCATTTGGAAACCAGAGCATCTGTGTTTTTTTTTTAAAAGCAAGAATTTCTTGAGCCAACTCTGTGTCAAACACGGAGAAGCATGGAGGTGAGAATAGTGTCCCAAAAGGCTTTTTGCTTCTCCTCATAAAATTTTTTTTTCTGCCACTTTAGTGCAAAAATCAAATCTAAAGGCAGAAAAAGAGAAAGAAAAATGGCTGAGCTTAGGGAACGTTTAGTAATCAACTCGAAAAGTCAGAACAATTGTCTCAAGCCAAGTAAGGTGTCAAGAAAATAGATAAGACTTGAGAAATGGGCTAGAAAAACGCTCTCTGGTCCTCCTGTGTTTTGTAATCCTAGGTGTATAGAGTGACCATATGTCCCAATTTGCCTGAAATGTCCCAATTTATGCCAGTTGCTTTGGTGTAACCATTTACAGCATCCCTTTCACTCTCAAAAGAGTCCTGGTTTGGACCATAAATCATATGATCACCTTTTTAAGATACTATGTGAAGAAAATCAACAAATGTGTATTTCTTGTTTGTGATCATATTTGGAGCAGCTGTGGGTGTAGAAAGCAGGAGTAGTCAGTGACCATTCATTCATTCATTTCTTCACTCACTCAGCAAAGGTCCACTGAGGTTCTACCGCACGCCAGGCACTGTGCTAAGCTGCACATACAGTAATGAGCACACAGATATACTCACGAACCATTCCCCTGAAGAACAATTCGCAAACTAAAAGTCTGTTCCTCAGATACAAACCAAACGTGCATTATACAGTCTCTCAACATTTTTTTAGTTCAAGAACTTGATGAAACATTGTAAACTCTCTGCTTACTCAATCATTCCCTGACAGCTAATTCTTAAGTGAACACATCAAAAGCATATCCTTGTTTGAAACGAAAGATGAAACACTTATCTACCCAACAAGGACAAAGCAGGAAGCTGTGTGGTTTATAATGGATTTGAAGTCACTGGATGGCCAGTTTCGATAATTAAGCAAACAAAACAAACCATTGGAAAAATTATCTAGATGGATGATTAGCATGGTTTTTGAATTCAAAGGATAATTTCACCACCCTCTTCTTCACTTAGGCACCGAGATAATGTATATAACAGATCGATTGCTTGCAATTTTCTTCTCATTATACTCAACCCCTCCTCTTCAAATTCCCCACTCAGCATGCACGTTGCCACAAAAGCGAAAAGCAAGTTGCAACCTGAAGCCACTATTGTCATTTTATTTTTTAAAGCAATTCCTTTGAAGAATTTGAATACCGAGTGTTCCTTTTGTTATTTCATTTAGACAAAATTTTGCAAGGAATTTTCCTCTCATTTCCTAGAGACCAGTATTCCTAGAAATGCTCTCGTTGTAAACCCCTGGGGAACTTCGAAAATGTCAGGAGCTTCTTAAATGGTGTGAAACCCACTTACAGCTTATTTCTTATAAGCTTTGATGTGGAAATAGCAGAATGGTTACTTTAAAAAAAAAATCCAGTGGCAATAGGAATGCATTGTTTGTGATATTATCCATAGTCAGTTAACTCCCTGGGGAGAGGATGCTGTGGAAGCTTCCGAAGGCTGGGGGTCCATCCTGCGCGGTGATTTTTTTCCTCCACGTATTACAGCTCTGCTCTTGGTCTCAGGTTTTGCACAGATGTGATTACAAAAGGACAGGTGAGTGGAGAGGACTCAGTGCAAATTTATGTTTATTACCAGAAAAAGAATTCAAAATCAATGGTGACCAGAAAGACTATCAAGTTAAATGTAAATGTCTTGATAAAATCTACATGTAGATATTAAATGAAGCACATGAACTCTTGTGTTTGCACACATAACCATCAATTTTTTTTTTCATTTATTTTTATTAGTTGGAGGCTAATTACTTTATAATATTGTAGTGGTTTTTGCCATACATTGACATGAATCAGCCATGGATTTACATGTGTTGCCCATCCCCATTAAATCTTAAGCTTCTTTCACTTTAAACCAGCTTCTCTTCCCTTATTTTTTTTTTTCAGTTAATGGCCTCATGATCTATTCTAAGTCAGCAAAGCAGAAAACTAGTCAATCACAAGTCTTCCTTCACCTTCCATATCCAGTCTTCTGATCTTTCAAATCTAAGCCCTCGGGGTCTCAATCTCTATTTCCCCCTCCCTGATGCCCTGCCCCCACCTTTTGCAGCACCTTCATGTCTCTCCTGGGTCCCTGTGACAGTCTTCTTACGATCACCCAGCTTCACCCTAGGCCTCTTCTGCTAGAGGGATAATGTTAAAATCTGGCTCTGAGCCTGCTTCTCTCTCTGCTTAGAAATCTTCAGTGGTCCCCGTAGCCTGGAAAGCGACAATTTAGCCCCAAACACCCCTCCCAGCATTGTGCCAGCCTGTCTCTGGGCCTGTCCCATCCCTGGGGTAGACTGAAGTGTCTGTGTCTTGGACACATTGGCTCCTTGAAGGTCTCCATGGCTTTGTAAAACATTTCTTTGCTAAATAATACGATTCATGAGAGTTACTATAAAACTCTTGTATATAAACTATTGCCAGGCAATTTCTTTTTGGTTTGTTTCTGTCATGCTGGAATATGTATGTATGTATGTATGCAAATAATTAGTGTGAGTTGCCCAGTACCTCATGGCATTGAATAAAAAAATAATTGGGGCCTTCCCTGGTGGTCTAGCGGTTAAGAATCCCCCTGCCAGCGTAGGGGACACGGGTTCAATCCCTGGTCCAGGAAGACCCCACACGCCGCGCAGCAACTGAGCCCATGCTCTACAGGTACTGGGCCCGTGTGCGGCGATGCTGAAGCCCGGCGCCCTAGAGCCCGCGCTCCCCGACAACGAAGCCGCGCGACTGAGGAACTCGCACGCCGCACCCGAAGAAGAGTCCCTGCTCACCGCAACCAGCGAAGGCCTGCGTGTAGCCGTGAAGACCTCGTGCGGCCGAAGATAAGTGAAGCAAGCAAAAACCACCACCAAAAAAACCCAGGAGGGATGCTCTGTCAATACCTACGGAACCAGGACGGGGTCTTCTAGAGAACGGGGGTGGAAGCGGCCTCTGAGCTAAAGCAGAGCACAGCCCCTCCCCCAGGCCCGGCCACGGGGAGGTCAGGGCGCCCTCGGAGGGGACGCAGATGCTCCTGGTGTCCCGCGCGTGGCTGCCCTGCCTCCACAGAGGAACCTGAGAAGAAGCCAATTCAGTAACACCTGGATATGTTGCCTCTCGGAAGAGCTGCCGTCTGCTGAAGGAGTCTGTGGTGGAGTCACACATGTTCTGAAGGGGACTATGATCTCCCAAGCGGATCCCATGACCTGCATGGGGAGGTTGCAGGAAGGAGGACCCCTTCCAGGGCCGGAAACTGGGCTCTTGTCTAACACTCGGAGATGAATTGTCCAAGGAGACACATGTGCTGACAAAGCAAGAGATTTTACGGGGAAAGAGCGCCCGGGAGGAGAGAGCAGGAGGGTCAGGGAACCCAGGAGAACGGCTCTGTCACATGGCTTGCAGGCTCGGGTTTGGGGTCATGGGATTAGTTTCCGGGTTGTCCTTAGCCAATCATTCTAACTCAAGAGTCCTTCCTGGTGGCGCACGCCTTGTTCAGCCAAGATGAATGCCAGAGAGAAGGGTTCTGGGAGGTGGTCGGACATGTGGTGTCTCGTTTTGACCTTTCCTGAACTCTTCCGGTTGGTGGAGGCTTATTAGTTCCGTGTTCCTTACCAGGACCTCCTGTCATAAGGCTACTCGTGCAAATGGTTACTATGGTGCCTGGCCAGGGGGGCGGTTTCAATCAGTGTGCTTCCCCTAACAGGGAGGTCGCCCCAGCCACCCCGCAGCCCAGCCCACTCCTCTGACCAGCAGCGCCAGCAACCTTGTCAGCCTGGGTTCCTCCAACAAACTCAGCTGGCTGGAGTCTGGTCTCATGGACCCGTAGGAGTTCTTTGCCATATGCTTGAGTTTCCACCGCTCTGAGCAGATCTGGGAGTCCTGGATAACAAAAGGAGCTGAAAACACTGCCTGCCCCAGTGTGACTTAGGATGCCTTCACGTTTAGAGAGAGATTTACCAAGCAAAGGCTGCGCTGTGGCTCAGATGATCAAGAATGTGCCTGTAACCCAGGAGACCTGGGTTCAATCCCTGGGTCAGGAAGTCCCCTTGGAGAAGGGTATGGCTACCCACACCAGTATTCTTGCTTGGAGAATTCCATGGACAGAGGAGCCTGGCAGGCTACAGTCCACGGGGTCGCAAAGAGTCAGACGTGACTGAGCGACAAATTTTTTGCCAAGCAAATGACTTCTTGTCAAGTAGCATAGCAATGCTACAGTTCTCAAAGTTCATTGAGCCCAGATCATTTTCTCCACATGGAAGTTTAAACATGAGCCAAAAGTATGAAATTAACAAAGCAAGAATGGTTCTGGTTAAATCGGAAGTAAGGTCCCAAAAGTCCTACTTGTTCAGCCTCCCTCTGAGTGGGTCAGTGGGTCCCGAAGGAGTCCTCAGAGACCCTGAGAAGTCCAACTGTAACACTGACCAGCTGCCTCACTGGGACCCCACTCCTTCCAGCTCTCCTGCTCACCCTCTGTACCAGCACTCTCTCGCCCTCTTCTCTGGAGTATTGCCACCAACATCACACACATATTTGAGCATGGGTCACTTTCTCACATTGCTCCCTTGATGCCAGCTTACAACCCCTTACTCTGCTCCTTTTATAGAAAACCTTACCTACTGCATTGATTTTCTCACCTGTTGTTTCTGAAGTGTATTTGACTCAGTCTACTCCCTCCCATCTCCAAGACCACCACAGGTCCAAGTCAGCATCATCTCTTGCCCAGACCATTGCCATGGCCTCCTATCCAGACTTCTTATTTCCCCTCTTGCCTGCCTAATATCCATTTTTCCTAGAGCAGCTACACTAATATTTTCACTGTATTGTGGTTTGTTTTAATTGATATATAACTGACATGTAACATTTCATTTATTTCAGGTGTATAGCACAATAATTCAGTATACATATGTACTGTGAAATGAGATCACCATGTTGTCTAGTTACCATCTAGACAAATGTCTTAAAAGCACAAGTTAGGTCATGACACTTGATGACTTAAATATTCAGTGGCATCTCAATGCACTTAGAATTAATTTCAAATTCCTTCTCATGATGTATAAAGGCCTGCAGGATCTGCTTTCTTATTTCTCCAAGGTCAATTCAGGCCACTCTCCACCTCAGCTCTTGCTGATCCCGGAGTCTGGAACACTCTTGTTCTTGTCTACTCCTAGCTAATGAACCTTTAGTATTTTTTTGATCTTGCTTAAGTGTTATCTCCTCAGAGAGGCTGTCCTTGACTCTGTAATGTAACTCTCTTTCTTGTTCTTATTCATCCTGTTTATCACCACAGCACAAGATTCTCTTGTTACTCCATTTTCATCTCTAAGCACCAGTCCTTCACACTGGGTCAGGCTGCATGAGGGTTGGATCACATCTTTCTGGTTCACCCACACAACCCAGTGCCTGGCACATTCTGGCACAAGATTTCACGCATAGGTTGAACGTTCATTTTCTATTAATGCCGAAACAAAGTCCATTTGAAGTGACCCAAAATATGGTCTAAAATTAGATTCTGGTAGTAGATGCAAGATTTTGTGTATAATAAAAGCCAATGAGTTGTACACATTGTTGTTGTTCAATTGTTATGTCCAACTCTTTGTGACCTCATGGACTGCAGCACACCAGGCTTCTCTGTCCTTCACCATCTCCCAGGGTTTGCTCAAACTCATATCCATTGAGTCGGTGATGCCATTCAACCATCTCCATCCTCTATTGCCCCCTTCTCCTCCTGCCCTCAATCTTTCCCAGCATTAGGGTCTTTTCAAATGAGTTGGCTCTTCACATCAGGTGGCCAAAGGATTGGAGTTTCAGCTTCAGTATCAGTCCTTCCAATGAATATTCAGGATTGATTTCTTTTAGGATTGACTGGTTTGATCTCCTGGCTGTCCAAGGGACTCTAAAGAGTCTTCTGTAGCACAACAATTCAAAAACATCTATTCTTCAGTGATCAACTTTCTTTATGGTCCAACTCTCACATCTGTACATGACTATTGGAAAAACCATAGCTTTGACTATATAGACCTTTGTTGGCAAAGTAATGTCTCTGCCTTTTAATATGCTGTCTAGGTTTTTCATAGCTTTTATTCCAAGGAACAAGTGTCTTTTAATTTCATGGCTGCAGCCACCATCCACAGTGATTTTGGAGCCCAAGAAAATAAAATTTGTCGCTGTTTCCATTGTTTCCCCATCTATTTGCCATGAAGTGATGGGACTGGATGCCATGATCTCTTATTGAATGTTAAGTTTTAAGCCAACTTTTTCACTCTTCTCTTTCACCTTCATCAAGAGGCTCTTCAGTTCCTCTTTGCTTTCTGCCATAAGGGTGGTGTCATCTGCATTTCTGAGGCTATTGATATTTCTCCCGGAAATCTTGGTTCCAGCTTGTGCTTCAGCTTGTGCTTTATCCAGCCCAGCGTTTCTCATGATGTACTCTGCATATAAGTTAAATAAGCAGGGTGACAATATACAGCCTTCACATACTCCTTTCCCGATTTGGAACCAGTCCATTATTCCATGTCCAGTTCTAACTGTTGCTTCTTGACCTGCATACAGGTTTCTCAGTAGGCAGGTCAGGTGGTCTGGTATTCCCATCTCTTGAAGAATTTTCCACAGTTTGTTATAGCAGCCCAATTGACTAAGACAGGTATGGTCTAGCCACAGGCTTACAGTAGATCACTAGAACCTCACTGTTGCAAAACTACAAAGACAGATTTATAGACTTCTTTTGGGATTTCTTTCCTTCAAATTCAAGCTTGTTTGTTTGTTGTTAGAAGTGGAGCCTGAGAACAAGAATTCCAGTGCGTGTTGTTTGTTTGAGAGGTGATCTCGTAGAGCATGGGTGAGGTGGTGGGGTTATGAGATAGGGATGAAGATGGAAGAAAGCCAGCACAGAGGAGAGTGACAGGGGATTTCTGGGGCATATGGGGCCAATCCGGCAGGGTACCACACACCTCAGTGATGTCCCGGAGAGGTGCCTTTCTCCACCGTCTCCCAGCTGACATTGTTTTAGGGATGCTTCCATAGGCATTTGCGCCCCAACACTTGGCCTGCCCTGCCTGAGTCAAGCACACTCCTGGGATCAAGAGCTGCAGATGCTTGCAGGAAGAAGCTCACAGAGTGTGGTCAGACATGGGCGAGGTCTTCTGTGCCCCAGGCGTAGACCCCCAGGCACACACCCACCTAGAGACAGCATTCTGGAGCACTGCTCACCTTTGATGGTATTTGGTCTCATCAGCAGGAAGGCAGACTAAGTTTCTTTTGACTCTTCTTATTCCTTTTCATAAACCCCTTCTGAAATCCAAGGCAGGGGCTTCCTGGTGGCTCAGTGGTAAAGAACCCACCTGCCAACACGAGTAGATCCCACACGACACAGGGCACCTAGGCTCCTGCGTCACAGCTGTTGAACCCACACCTACGGTCTGTGGATTGCGGCCACGAGCCTGTGAGCCACAGCTTCTGAAGCCCACGTGCCCTGGAGCCCTGCTCTGCGACGAAAGAGGCCCCCACAGCAAGATGCTCACCCCGGCGACTCGAGAGGAGCCCCCACTGGCCACAGCTAGAGCAGAGCCCGCCCACACAGCAACAAAGACCCAGTACAGCCCAAAGTAAATAAATAAAATGGCTTAAAAGAAGGTCTTCCCCGGTGGCCCAAACAGTAAGGAATCTTCCTGCAATGCAGGAGACATGGATTCAATCCCTGGGTCAAGAAGATGCCCTGGAGAAGGAAATGGTGACTCATTCCAGGATTCTTGTCCGGAGAATTCCATGGACAGAGGCGCCTGATGGGTTACAGCCCATGGGATCGCAAAGAGTGGGAAATGACTCAACGACTAAGTCTCACTTTCATTAAGGAAGAAAGCCAAGGCAAATTAGAATCCCAAGGACCTCATTCTCACAGAAGACCACATTGGTAGCCAAGTCAAGCTCGGTTCCACTCTGGAAGCTGCAGCTCTGCAAGCAGTGGGTGCGGAATCTGAGACATTCCGCTGTCCTCTTCCCTGCTTGAATGCATGCTACAACCCCAGTTCGGCTCTTCATTTCCTAACCCTCTAAGCTCAGACCTCCTCAGTGCCTTTTATCCTGCCTTGCATATAAGCTTGTTGTTGTTCAGCCACTCAGTCATGTCGATCTCTTTGCAACCCCATGAACTGCAGCATCCTAGGACTCCCTGTCCTTCACCATCTCCCAGAGTTTGCTCAAACTCATACCCATTGAGTTGGTGAGGCCATCCAACCGTCTCATCCTCTGTTGTCCCCTTCTCCTCCTGCCCTCAATCTTCCCAGCGTCAGGGTCTTTTCCAATGAGTCAGCTCTTCACATCAGGTGTCCATTATACTGGAGCTTCAGCTTCAACATCAGTCCTTCCAATGAATGTTCAGGGTTGATTTCCTTTAGGATTGGCTGGTTTGATCTCCTTGCTGTCCAAGGGTAGCAAGCTGCCACTTTCTTGGGGACATTTTAAAACTGAATTAATTCTTTAAAAAAAATCTAAAAAGATCAGTAACTTACTGTTACTGCATGTGAACATCCATATAACTTTTGAAGATGATCTTTGGATACCTGCTACTTCAAAATTTGGGCTTCCCTGGAGGCTCAGCTGATAAGAATCCACCTGCAATGTGGGAGGCCTGGGTTCGATTCTTGGGTCGGGAAGAGCCCCTGGAGAAGGGAATGGCTATAATCACTCCAGTATTCTGGCCTAGAGAATTCCACGCACAGAGGAGCCTGGAGGGTTACAGTCCACTGGGTCACAAAGAGTCAGACATGACTGAGCGACTCTCACGTTTCACTTTAAAATTTAGAGTTTAAGCTATATTAGACATTGCAGTTAAAATGACCCAGTGACATACCACTGCCTTGGAGCTTCCTCTCATAACACTAATACTGTAAATGTCTCCTTTCTGTACACTCAGAATTTGCCTTTAGCTTTGCTCCACTTTGATCTTCATAAGTTATCTTAAAGATTACATGTACCTTCCTTTGGCTGTGTTAAGTGTGTTGAAATGACTTTCGGTCAAACGTAATAAAATTCTACCTGATCACAGCTTGCTTATCTTGCCTCTAATCCATCTCGCACTCCTGTCTACTCTACAGAAGGCACTGGTGTGGCGATCTGTGCCCTGATAGTTCCATCCATGCGTGCTTGGGAAGTGCCCTTGACTCTCAGCAGGAACCCACATGTGAGGCCGAAGGAGGAACCTCCGATACCGCTTCAGGCCACAGCTCAGGATGGAGTATCTTACCCATCTCAGGCTGTATCTTACCCAGCAACAACAGCGACTTCACAACCGCTCTTCAGCCCTGGAAGATAGGATGCATGCATGCATGCATGCTCAGTAGCTTCAGCAGTGTTAGACTCATTGCGACCCATGGACGGTAACCTACCAGGCTCTTCTCTCCATGGGATTCTCCAGCAAGAATACTGGAATGGGTTGCTGTGCCCTTCTCCAGGGGGTCTTTGCGCGGGATTGAGCCTGCGTTTCCTGTGACTCCAGCATTGCAGGTGGATTTTTTTACCGCCGAGCCACCGGGGAAGCCTGGAAGATAGCATACGTTACACTTTTTAGTTTTGCATGGTCTTTGTCAATTCTTTAGCCCTGTTCAACTCACTGATGTCAGGGTGGAAAAGTCTCTCATGTCCCTTTTTACATGGGGCCGTCAAATCAGGGAATGCCAAATCTTCCTGCCTGGCCTTTGTTCACACCTAGGTCTGACACAATTGTCTCCTCTGCCTGACTTGTTCTTAATTTTCTCCATTCATTTAGCAAGCATTGGCTGATTGTTGTCATAGACCAGGCTGACCCCATATACTGGGGTGGGTTGCCATTTCCTTCTTCAGGGAATCTTCCCAACCCAGGGATGGAACCTGCTTCTCCTGCAGGCAGGAGAAGCTTAAGCGCTTAAGTCTAATTAGAGGAGGGAGACAATGAAAATGCAAGACATAGGAAGTGAATAAATTGAGAAAATTATTATAAAATATGTTTAGAGTGTCTTTGGAAAGATGCATCTATACAGGAGTAACAGGAGAGAATAGGAGACAGCCCAGAACAGGGAAACAGAATAGTAAGTTACCTAAGCACACAAGCCTATAGGCAGCTAGCAAAGATCCAAATTCTAACTAGCACTCTTTTCGTGTGTGACTTAAGCAAGTTACTTGACCTCTCCGATCCTTGATTTTCTCTTCTGTAAAATGAAGGCGATAACACCATCTCCTCCTGAAAATACAGAGAAGATTGAACTAATTTATATAAAACTCCCCAGCACAAAGACCATACTCAGTAAATATTAGTTGCTAATCAGTATTATCATTAAGCTGAGACTTGATGGCTAAGTAAGGGTCAATCAGACTAAGGGTTTAGGGGAAAAACATTCCAAGAAGAAGTAGCTTGTACAAAGCCGATAAAGTTTGTTGTAGAGTATAAAAAAAGGCGTGGCTGAAATTGCATGAGTGAGGGGAAATCTGCCATGGAATTAAGGAGAGAGATAATCTTTCAGTGACTGTGGGCTTTCTCTAGAAATGCTCAGTTGCATGAGTGCCAGTCCAGAGAAGGCAAATGTCAGGTTCATCAGGATTGTTGTTTTTTTTTCCTCTCTGTCATGTCTGACTCTTTGTGACCCCATGGACTGTAGCCTGCTTCTGTCCCTGGAATTCTCCAGGTAAGAGTACTGGAGTGGGTTGCCATTGTTTTCTCCAGGTTATCTTCCTGACCCAGGGATTGAACCCAGGTCTCTTGCACTGCAGGCAAATTCTTTATTGTCTGAACCACCTGAGAAGCCCTTTTCTCCCTCGAGGGAATGTGAAAAAGGGAGACAGGGCAAGAGTGTTGGAAGTATTTGAAACAGAATAGTTCTAACAATAAATCATGAAAAATATAAGCTAGATAGGAAAGAATAAAAGATGATTGGAACTAACAAACAGAAAAAGATAGAAGAAAGATAGAATTAATGGTATCCATAGAAAAATTATTTCAAAAAAACTTGAGTAATGGAGCTAAAAATGCAAGAGGACATGGTAGAAAAACAGTCTTCAGATTCGTTGTAAGGTAGTCTAGCCTCTAGGGGTGGAGGTGATAAAATGCAGGGTGTGATTGTAAGCTCAAATGGCACAGGTGCAACGATGCTCCATCAAGGGGATTGGTGGGGAGGAGGTCAAAGAACAAAGGGACCAGATGTTGAATGAATTATCCCTGTACCACCCTGCTACTAGTCCACATGGTGACACTGTGCAAACTAGAAAGTGGCATCCCATCATTAAGGTATTTTACCATCTTCCACCAAAATTTGTCAAAACAGGTAAGAAAATCAACGGTAGGGAAGTTGCTGGAGGCCAGCCCCTGCCCGTGTGAGGGTCTAGGGGGCAGCCCTGCTTGTAGGTGTTGAATCCAGCAGGAATATCAGGAGGTCAGGGTGAAGAGGAAGGTGTTCCGGGGAGGGGATGGTGGGATGAGCTGGTGGAGCAGGGTTGACGTGTGTCCACTGCTCTGCACGGAACAGACACCTAGTGAGAGCCGGCCCTGTAGCCAGGGAACTCTACTTGATCCGTGGTGACCTAGGCGGGAAGAAACTCCAGAAGGGGGGGCGTGTGTGAACTTGCGGCTGATTTACTCCACCCTACAGCAGAAATCAGCACAACACCGTGAAGCAGCTCTCCCTCCCGCCCCGACAGAGGAGACAGCGACCAGAGGCTGTCGCTGATAGCGGTGAGGAGAGGGAGAAGGCAGAAAATACAGGAGCATGAGCTTCAGACGAGCAGAGCTCTGCCGAGATGGAGGAGTACTGTGCAGAAGCAGGAATGGGATGCGAGAAGAGGACAGCCCCGCCTCCTCAGAGGCATGTATTTGGGATTTGGAACGCAAGCCACTCCAGGTTAAAGGGCTGTGAGAGGTGATAGGGTCTCTTCCTTTTTGAGTATTTAACTCAGATATTTTCTCCTCCATGGAGTATATCCTGATTTTCCCACCTGGAAATAATTCTTTTTTTCCCTGACATCTCTAACAATGAATTTATGACTCTTCTATCTCCAGATCATTTTCTATTTGCACTGAAAGTCATTTCTGTAGGTTCTTATCTATCCTAGCAGAATATTTGCTCCCTGAGAGTGAAAGTCTGGCTAATACATCTTTGTGTCTACTATTAATTACTATCTCTTCATTTATTTAGTTGTCATGGGGACCTAATAAATATTGAATCAATGAATGAATATTACTTTCTGTTCCCAGATCTTAGTGGAAAGAATTGATCATGGTATGAACTAGCTTTATCTATATTGTATCTAGAGTAACTATGAATGTGAACTTCAAGTTTTGCAGTCTGAGGTCACAGCACCACATGAATTGTATTTAGTGGTAATGTCTTTGTCTCCCCTTAGTATAACAGAGTTAGCACTTCCATTGTAGTTTTTGAGTGGCACCAACAAATCTATGCTATTAAAGATAACAAATTTATTGGAAGGAATTAGCTTTTATAGCTTTCATTTTTATGTAAACAATAAAATGAAAATCTTGTTGTTTTGAAAGTTACTATGAGCAACAACCATGTTGTGAATCCAGTTTTCTTGTAGTTTAGTTTTTAAAATATTTGTATTGAGTTAGAAATCTCATATGTGACTATTTCTTTATTAATTCAAACATATATTTAAAATTCATAATAATAAATTTCAGCCCCATATAACACCTGAAAGCTGTGAGGTAATCTTTGTTTTGAGGACATTAGAACATATAAGTAAGTATTTTGGGAGGACTGGAATAGAGAACTTAATTGCTTTAATGCCTGATACTGATGTTAGTTTCTTATTTGATTGTGATAAAGTATATTTTTATCCCGAAACATTAAATGAAAGACTATTCAAAAGTTTCTCCTTTGGACTTTTAAGAGATATCATCTTGCTCCTAAAATTAAAAGAAAAAAAATACATTGATGCTGGAATAACTGGACCTCTACATGAAAAATGAATAAATCTAGACACAGACATTGTACCCTTCACAAAAATTAACTCAAAAGTTTAAAATTAGCTAAAAATTAGCAAAAATTAACTCTAAAATTCACGATTTTAAAACCACAATTGCATTCATCTCACCCACTAGCAAAGCAATGCTCAAAATTCTCCAAGCCAGGCTTCAACAGTACATGAACTGTGAACTTCCAGATGTTCAAGCTGGATTTAGAAAAGGCAGAGGAACCAGAGATCAAATTGCCAGCATCCGTTGGATCACAGAAAAAGCAAGAGAGATCCAGAAAAACATTTCAGTTCAGTTCAGTTGCTCAGTCGTGTCCGACTCTTTGCAACCCCATGAACTGCAGCACACCAGGCCTCCCTGTCCATCACCAACTCCCAGAGTCCACCCAAACCTATGTCCATCGAGTCAATGATGCCACCCAGCCATCTCATCCTCTGTCGTCCCCTTCTCCTCCTGCCCTCAGTCTTTCCCAGCATCAGGGTCTTTTCCAGTGAGTCTGCTCTTTGCATCAGGTGGCCAAAGTACTGGAGTTTCAGCTTCAGCATCAGTCCTTCCAATGAACACCCAGGACTGATCTCCTTTGAGATGGACTTGTTGGATCTCCTTGCAGTCCAAGGGACTCTCAAGAGTCTTCAACACCACAGTTTAAGAGCATCAATTTTTCAGCACTCAGCTTTCTTTATAGTCCAACTCACATCCATACATGACTACTGAAAAAAAATCATAGCTTTGACTAGATGGACCTTTGTTGGTAAAGTAATGCCTCTGCTTTTTAATATGCTGTCTAGATTGGTCATAGCTTTTCTTCCAAGGAGTAAGCGTCTTTTAATTTCATGGCTGCAATCACCGTCTGCAGAGATTTTGGAGCCCAGAAAAATAAAGTCAGCCACTGTTTCCACTGTTTCCCCATCTATCTGCCATGAAGTGATGGGACCAGATGCCATGATCTTAGTTTTCTGAATGTTGAGCTTTAAGCCAACTTTTTCACTCTCCTCTTTCACTTTCATCAAGAGGCTCTTTAGTTCTTCACTTTCTGCCATAAGGGTTGTGTCATCTGCATATCTGAGGTTATTAATATTTCTCCCGGCAATCTTGATTCCAGCTTGTGCTTCCTCCAGCCCAGCATTTCTCATGATGTACTCTGCATGTAAGTTAAATAAGCAGGGTGACAATATACGGCCTTTATTCTGCTTCATTGACTACGCCAAAGCCTTTGACTGTGTGGATCACAGCGAAATGTGGAAGATTCTTCAAGACATGGGAATACCAGACCACCTGACCTACCTCCTGAGAAATCTGTATGCAGGTCAGGAAGCAACAGTTAGAATCGGACATGGAACAACAGACTGGTTCCAAATCAGAAAAGGAGTATGTCAAGGCTGTATATTGTCACCCTGTTTGTTTACTTATATCAATAACATCAGATATGCAGGTGAAACCACCCTCATGGCAGAAAGTGAGGAACTAAAGAGCCTCTTGATGAAAGTGAAATAGAGTGAAAAAGTTGGGTTAAAACTGAACATTCAGAAAACGAAGATCATGGCATCTGGTCCCATCACTTCATGGCAAATAAACCGGGAAACAATGGAAAGAGTGACAGACTTTATTTTTGGGGGGCTCCAAAATCACTGTCAATGGTGACTGCAGTCATGAAATTAAAAGACGCTTAGTCCTTGGAAGAAAAGCTATGACAAACCTAGACAGCATATTAAAAAGCAGAGACATTACTTTGCCAACAAAGGTCAGTCTAGTCAAAGTCTTTCCAGTAGTCATGTATAGATGTGGGAGTTGGATTTTAAAGAAAGCTGAGCACTGAAGAATTGATGCTTTTGAACTGTGGTGTTCGAGAAGACTCTTGAGAGTTCCTTGGACTGCAAGGAGATCAAACCAATCAATCCTAAAGGAAATCAACCCTGAATATTCATTGGAAGGACTGATGCTGAAACTGAAACTCCAATACTTTGGCCACTGGACTGATGCTGAAACTGAAACTCCAATACTTTGGCCACTGGACTGATGCTGAAACTGAAACTCCAATACTTTGGCCACTGGACTGATGCTGAAACTGAAACTCCAATACTTTGGCCACTGGATGCGAAGAATGGACTCATTGGAAAAGACTGTGATGCTGGAAATGATTGAAGGCAGGAGGAGAAGGGGACGACAGAGGGTGAGGTGGTTGGATGGCATCACTGACTCAATGGACATGAGTTTGAACAAGCTCTGGGAGTTGGTGGTGGACAGGGAAGCCTGGAGTGCTGCTGTCCATGGGTCACAAAGACATGAACATGACTGAGCAACTGAACTGCACTAGACAATAAGAAAGTGAACAACTTGATTTAAAAAATTGGTAAAAGATTGAACAGATACCTCACAAAGAAGATATACAGATGGCAATTAAGGATATGAAATGATGCTCAACATTATATGTCATCAGGAAACTGCAATCTTAAACAATGAGATACCGCTATGTACCTATGAGAACGGCCAAAATCCATTAACACTGAGAATACCAACTGCTGACAAGGGTGTGGAACAACAGGAACTGTTTATTCAGGGCTGGTGGGAGAGCACAGGGTGAGAACTGGTAAGAAAGCAAAATGGTTTGGCAGTTCCTTACAAAACTATGCGTACGCTTACCTCATGATCCAGCAATTGAACTTCTTGATAGATACCCAAATGAGTCAAAAACTTACATCTACGCATAAACCTGCATGTGGATATTTATAATAACTTTATTTATAACTGTCAAAACCTGGAAATAGCCAAGACGTCCTTCAGTGTGTGGGTAAATAAGCTGTGTTACATCCAGACAATGGAATATTATTCAACTGTAAGAAGAAATGAGCTGTCAAACCATGGAAACACATGGAGGAAACGTAAATGCATACTACTAAGTGAAAGAAGTCAATCTAAAAAGGCTACATACTGTGTGACTCTGATTATACAATATTTCAGAAAAGGCAAAACTACAGAGACAGGAAGAATCAGTGATTACTAGAGGTTAGGGGAGGCAGGGCTGGATAGGCACAGTACAGAGGGCTTTTTAGGGCAGTGAAACCATTCTGTCTGATACAGTGATGGTAAATAAATGTCCAAACCCGCTGAATGGACAACACTAAGAGTGGACCCGAATGTAAACTATGTACTGTGGGTGATAATGATGTAGTTCATTGATTGTAAAAAGCATACCACTGTGGTACAGAATGTGGGGGAGGCTGTGCATGTGTAAGGCACAGAGTATACTGAAAACATCTTTACCTTCTCAATTTTGTTGCAAGCCTACAATTGCTCTAAAAAAGTAAATTTATTAAAAATAAACAAACCCTTGTCTTCAAAATCAAGATTATTTTTCTACCACAGTATATCTGGCCCTTTTTGATCTGACCTTCATCTCTCTCTCTCCTGTTTTATCTCCCACCCCATCCCTTTATAATAACCTCCATCCATACATATATCCACCAATCTATCCATCCATCCATTTATGAAATATTTATTTAGACTCTTTATGTGACAAATATTGTGAGAGGCAAAATGGTGAAAAGGTAGACACTATTTTATTATTTATAACAGTAAATTGTAATCATTGATTTTTTTAAAAAAATTTGAGACTGAGTTCTTTTAGAACAGAGATTTAATTTTGTTTACCAATATGATAGGTACTCAAAGAAAGTTTGTGGCTAGATATATGAATAAATAAATACAAAAACAAAGTTTCCCTTATGACATTTTTAAATTTTGAGTTCAGTTAGAACATTTATATTTCCTTTTGAAACTTTCCCTCTGAAGACTTCTAAATAAATGGGTATTTATTAAGTGACTATGCATTATTAAATTATTATCCTTACCTTTCAGTACCTCTCAAGAAAACACCCAAGAGTAAAAGGCTATGTTCCTTGTCACAATAACACAAGCTTGCTTTTGTAACCAAGCTTGTCTCCCTTTGGAAACGTACAAAAGTTCATGCCTTTTCTAACTGCTTGGATTTGACAGTGATTGACGAAAGTCTTGGCAGTGGAAAAAGAATTTCAGAAATAGAGCCTAGTTTCAATTGTGTTTATTACTTAAAAGAAATAAGATTTCTGAGTGATCTTTTCTAGAGATCTTACTTGGTCGTATTAATTCAATACACATTGGTAAGAAAAGATACTTCAACAATTTTTAAGAACAATTTTCAAAATATTTGTTAAGGTTTTAATTACAGAAAATTTCAAATATATGAGTAAAGAGAAAGTAGAATAGTGAATCTTCATTGGCAAGCAACTGATTTAAACAATCATCAACTCAAGGCCAAAGGTGTTTCATCTTTAACACTGCTCATACCTCCAATCCATGCTGACCATCAGGACTGTTTTGAAGCAAATCTACCTGTAAATATATAATTCTAAAAGATAAGATATCTTTTAAAAAATTATAGGCACAATGCTATGATCACATCTAAGCATATGAACAGTAATTCCTTACTATCATCAAATATCCTATTAGTGTTCAAATGTATCCTTTCATCAAAAGTTTTTAAATGGTTTGGTTGAGTCAGCATCAACCAAGGTCAATGCACTGCAATTGGTTGATTTCACAGATCTCATTTATTTTAATAAGTGCCTCTCCTTTTCCTTTTCCCTTGCAATTTATTTTTTGAAAAGAGATTTGGTTTATCTTTCCTGCACAGTTAGTTTCTTGATTTGCTTCCTGCATCCCTGTGAGGTAGTTTAACATGTTCCCCTATCCTGTGTATGTATTTTCTGTAATTTGGTAGCTATATAAAGAGGTTAATTGAATTCACCTTTAATTTTTCTCAGGAATACTTCCTGATTGGTGGTGCGACTTCCATCAGGAGGCACATAATGTCTGATTGTCTCTTTTGTGATATTAGGAGCTCATGATAATCATTCCCTAGATCTGTTATTTCACTAGGGATTGCAAAATGGTGATATTCAAATTCCATTATTTCTTCTACAATTATTGATTGCAATTTTGTAAAAAGAAACTCACCCTCTTCTAACATTTGGTTGCCCTGTGGCAGTTTGTATAGGAAAATCAAAATAAATGCTTGACTCTTTCCCTTTATTTACCAGTTTTCAAAATAATGAATTGATTTCCTAGTCTCTTCCAAAGTTGACCATTGAATTTTTTTTCCCAATGGAATTTCCCCTCAGTACCCTTTTAAATGTAAGAATTTAAATGTATTGGATGTGCTTTAATTTGAGCATCTAGTTTTGATATTCCAATGATCCTATGTTTGTATGAGTGGATGGGGGTCTCTTCACATTGGCTCCTGAGCTATTCTGATACAGTTCCAATAGACTTCAATAACTTCCTGGCTTTCACATGTGATATGCCAGGCTTATCTTGCCCTTGACCTGAAACCAACCATTTCTTTAACAAGCCTTGGTTTGTTTTAATTGAAAATGGTTAGCTAGAGAACACAATATGGGTCCGAGAGATGTTCATTGCTATTGGGTTGGCCACTGTTTCTAGGCCATTTTGGTAGCTATGTAGAGGTAGTATACAAAATACATTTATTTTAAGAACATAAACAAAGACGGTAAACACTTTTCATGTATTTTATTCAAGCAATCCAGCTTTTAAGACAGATTCTGTTAAAATATACTTTTGGAATGACATTATTAAAGATTTCCAAACTTCAAGGTGGGAAAGAGGGATAAGTTAGGGAGTTGGGATTAACACATACACACTACTATGTATAAAATAGATAATCAGCAAGAATCTACTGTAACGGATTAATACATACACACTACTATGTTTAAAATAGACAATCAGCAAGAACCTACTGTAACAGATTAACACATACACACTACTATGTATAAAATAATCAGCAAGAACTTACTGTAACGGATTAACACATACACGCTGTTATGTATAAAATAGACAATCAGCAAGAACCTACTGTAATGGCACAGGAAACCTTACTCAGTACTCTGTGATAACTTAGATAGGAAGAGAATCTAAAATAGAATAGATAAATGTGTGTGTATATATACGTATATAACTAAATCACTTCATTGTACACCTGAAACTAACACAACCTTGTAAATCAACTATACTCCAATATAAAATAAAAATTTATAAATGTATATATATATACTTTAAAAATATATATTTCCAAACTTCAAATTACAATAGTTGGAGAAAAGCGTTTCTCTCAAGCAATTGTTTTATGACATGAGGTCCCTCCTTTAAATAAACTCTTCAGTTGAAAGGCATATTCAAAATCTTACAGATAAATTTACAAAGAGTAGAACTGCCCCTAATACAAATTTATTTTAAACTAAAACAAGTATACAACTATATTTGGTAAAAATACAAAATGTGAAAAAGTGCATACACCACAAAATGATTTTGGAAAAGTATAATTCCACTGGAAAAAAAAAACATACTTAATTCAATATCTTTTGTAAGAAATATAAAATTCAAGGAGTATATTAAGTTTTTGCTTTAAAAATATTCACACATGAAAGATATGTATACATAAAATTCCAGTATCAATTTTCATTTTCAAAAATTGGAAAGCTTGTTTTGAACAACAGTATTTCCAGAGAGGGAAAAAGGCTTTTTTTCCCCTACATTAACCACTGCATCCTTAGCCTAACTAGTTTTGTTTCTCAGAATAATAGGCTGATTAACTTCTAACCTTATCAAATTTCCTGGTTGTATCGGATTTGTATCAAGTAAAATTTGTTTTAGATATCTTTGCTCACTTTTTATATATTTCGTTGTATGTCATTGTGCATTAAAATTTGGGGGTTCATAATTTTTCAGCACTTTCATCTGTACAATGCATTTTCATCCACTTTTAAATGGATGAGCACAGAGAAGAGCAGAAATAGCTTTACCCCAGAGTCAATTTCCCATACATTCTAATTCAGGAGTGTGGAGGAGAGACAAATTATGAAGTCTCTATTTTTGTCACAGACTCTTGCTCCCCACCATTACCTTCTCATCTCTGAAAGCTTTTCATCCTATCATTAAAAAGACTGCCAGCAATGTATGCCTATATTTTGGCATTTAACTCATAACTATTGAGAACACGTACACATTTCCCCTCTGGCTAGATGATGAATAAATCCTTAGCTAATCTAAAAGAAGCCCAGTCACCAAGTTTAGTGTCCACCAGTTCCATTCCTACATGGCCTCTGATGCCACCTGCCTCCTGAAAAAGTGGCTTAGAAGTGAGAAAAACTTGCATGAAGAGCCGTTGTCAGATGCCTGGACTGCATGTTAGATGCCACGTCCAACCAGTCACGGACAGCAAATGCCCCACTGAGAATGACATCTTGTTCATGCGTGCTAGCCAGGTTTTACCACTCCAAATAAATAGGATGTGCACAGAGCAAGAACGGTTCAAATATACCTGTATCACAGTGGAAAATGAATCTTTTAAGTAAAGATCACAGGAATAGAGGTAGGACATTTTTACAGGAAAAAGCTGAATCTTGCTGGCGTCACACCTGGGCAGGGAAAGTGGAGGTGAAGGGATAAGGAAGAGGGGTGTAAGAATAGACTGAAGGTCTAATCTTTGAGTTTTAGGTTTTCATTTCTTTTCAGAAGACATGCCTTTGTTTCATCTTTTCCATGAACTTAACCCAATCATTTCAAATGCACAATTAAATTTTACTACAATGTGAGGAAATTTAGAAATAAACATAGCTGAATGGGGGGAAAAAATCACAAATATAATCTTGGCTTAATTCTCTCGGCACAAGAAAACAATAAATGCCTTCAAGGAGTCCCCGAGGACATTTTACTTTCAGATGATAAGCACTCCTTATACGCAAAGGTTCATGTCTAGGTCAGAGGCTTTTCGTTGTTTTCTGTTTTGCTGTGTGTTTGTTTGTTTTTGGAGAGGAAGAAGGAAAAGAGGAGGGAGGAGTCCTTGTTCTCTCTGTGAATCTGGTGCTTTCTGAAGGTCTCAGCTTCTCCCCAGGAAAAATGCAAACACACATTTTTACAGATAATTCCAGTGGGCAATGGAGCTCTACTTTCATTCCAGTTTTACTTACCAATCCAAAGACAAACTACTGAGCTCCTTTCAGCTTCTCAGAGAATAAATCCTTTCCAGACTGAAGCAATTTGACTTCCAAGAAAATCATATAGACGTTTCAGCCTGGGCCTCATACACCTAGTCAGTGGCCCTGGGCTTCTGCCCCTAATTTTGATACTTCTATCTAACCTGAGCTTCTAAAGCACATTCCCAGCTCTTTTCTCCTGTCAGCTACAAATTGGCCCTTTCTGCTGACACTCGCGGCCATCCTCTGCGAGGACTGATCACGTGCTGCAGCAGCTGATGATTTTCAACACCCCCTGCAGCGAGTTCAAGGTGGAGGGCAGAAAAGAGGTCCTCTGCTTCAGGGAAAAAAGTGAACAGAACAGGTCTTCAGATAGAAATTTTCAGGAGCCCATTTTATGAGCCCATTTCTTACATCTCCTTCTACCTAGAAAAAAGTAAAATTCTTCACAGTGATGACTATCGCTCGAGAATAGCAGAAAACTTTCTGCAAAAAAATAAGCTGCTGATTGTGTAAGGTATAGTTTGAGACGAGGCAATGAAGAAAGGAAGGCGACCTCACGGAGACAGGTTACCTTTATTCAGGCAAGGAGGGGCGGCAGTCGATCTAACGACCAGGCTGAGCGCGTGCGGGATCGGCGAGGCTTCATATTTGGGAGGAGGTTTTGCGGAAGCGATACGGGAAGATTTAGTCGAGCGGGGCGTTTCGGGTAATCTTTAGCTGAGATGGCAGTTTGCAGATGAACAGGGCGAGGGGTCCCGGGACGGGGGTGGAGGGTCCCAGGCTGATGCAATCTGCCCGGAGTGTCGGGGTGGGACTTAAAGTTCAGGTGGTGCAGCAGGGGCCCTTGAGGTCATGATCTTCTTTTTCCAGGCCCGAGGCCTTCGAGGTCTTTATCTTTTTTCTAGGCCAGAATGCACGTGCTCAGATTGTACTTCAGATTGCATGAGCTCCCCCTTCGCCAAAATCGTGTGCTGACCTTCCCTCTGGCTCCTGGGAGCTGCTTCTCAGAGCTATCTGCGCTGCTGCCTCCCAGGCCGCAGTCCTCGTGTCGCCCCAAATAAAACTGAACTTGCAATTCTCACATTGTGCATTTTTTAACTCGACATTCCTCATTTGTCATCTCCCAGAACTCTTGAATCCTCAGAGATGCCGACAGGCTTCTTCCTCCTGTCTCAAGTCTGCAGGCAGAGTCCCGGCTCTTAGAGATTGCGTTCCCCACCCCCAGCCCCACCTTTGCGATGGCTCCCACGGGGAGCCGCAGTAATGACACAGTAATGACAATGCCAGTCTTTCCTCACAAATTTTAAAGCACTCAAGTCTGCGCCATTTACATTTTAACCTAAGAATCATTAGTCCCTTGATGGAGAGCTCAGCTCTTCAATTCACAGCATTTTTTTTTAACCAGTATCACAAGTCTAGATGAAGAAGATGAAGTATGACTTAATGGCGCTCTCTGTGCGTATATCTCATTAGAGATGACTCTATTTTCAGAGCTACCGAAAAATCACACTATGGTCATAACTTAAATGTAAGCCAAGCCAGCATATTTCTTATCTGATCAGTTTATGTTTTCCCACAAAAATGAGAGCATGTGAGAACTAAGATTCTGTGTATTAAACACCGAAGTCCTCTTGCATTTTTCTTAATTTTATTGAGAAATAACATAAAAATGATTACATTACATTGCAAAAACATGACATGCATAGAGTATTAATTATAAATTGAATTATAAATGTAACAAAAGCCTTGTTTTTCCAGGGGCAAAATACCTTGAACTGTTCTAATTCATTGCTGACCCAAATTTTAGGCTGTAGTTTATTACCAGATGCATTTTTGTGACTATTTGCTTTCTTTGTGCTTATTTTTTTTCCTTGTACACATCCTAAAGAAATGTTAAGAATAATATCTACTAAAATGGGTGCCGATACATGGTATACTTTTAATCTAGAAATATTTGAAGAACTTTCAATGCCCTTTTCATTTGAATAAACTGTTAAGAAATTTCCTTGACAAGGTAGTCTTTCAGTAACTTTACTTAAAAATTTCTGGGAAACTTAACAGTATTAGCTGCACTATTTTTCTTCGCAGTGAAGAGATAAAAATTGAGACAGTAGAGTTGGTATTGCCAACTTGCCGACATACCGTGGAGAATACGATTCATTGACAAGGATGGTATTAACATGAAATTTACCAGTGACACTTTATTTAGAGTCCCTTTAAACATAGCATCCAAATTGTGAGAACAAGGTGATCTGCTGCCAAACAGAGCATACCAAATCAATCATTTTGCCAGCTTGTAAGTAAGAAGATGGACCGCCTCTCAGGCCTCACCAGTGGTGCTTCAAACACACAGCTCTCTTCAGAGCACTTTGGTGTTAGGCTTACCTGTATCCCTGTGGAACGGCTCAGCCCAAAAAAGCAAGGAATTGTATATATTTTACTGGTTTTTGTGTTCCTGGTGCCAGTTAATGAGTGATCAGGAAATGGTTCTGAAATGTGTATATGACACCAGCTCCTGCTATTATATGAATTTGGTAAACTTAATCATATGTTGAAACAGTCTTGGGACTTCTCTGGTTGTCCGGTGCTTTAGAATCCACCTTCTAATGCAGGGCACATGGGTTCACTCCCTGGTTGAGGATATAAGATCCCTTATGCCTCAGGGCAACTAAGCATGCATGCCCCAAGTAAGGCCCAAAAGTAGTCAAGTAAATAAATAAATGAATGTTAAAAAACTTTAGACTTTAATCTCAGTGTGGTGGTGTTTGGTGGCGGGCGCCTTCGGGAGGTGGGACTAGTGCCCTTCTGAAAGAGACCCCAGGGGGCAAGCTCACCCCTCCTGGCATGTGAGATCACAGTGAAAAGATGGTCATCTAGGAAGTGGGCTCTTACCAGACTCCAGATCTGCTGCTGACATGATCTTGGCCTTTGCAGCCTCCAGAACTGTGAGAAATAAAAGTGTGCTGTTTGTAAGTCACCCAGTCTCGGGGATTTTGATATAGCAGTCCACACAGACGAAGACAGTTCTCTATGAGAATTTCCTCAGGACTTTTAATTAGACTGTTTTCATTAACTTGTATCATGGTTGCTGAATACCTATTGTGTGCCAGCCTGATAATGCATACAGCTGAAACCTTGGCCTAGACTTTTTTCCGAAAGGCTTTGCCTTATCAACATTTACTCATCCTTTAGTCTCAACCAAGACCTGGAGTCTCAACCATAATCAGGAGACTCCCCGATCCTCCTGAACTAGATTGTTCCCTTCCAAAGTGTTCCCATGGTATCCTGGGCTTTTGTGTCCAAAGCCAAGCGTGAAGAGGGACCAACCCACCAAACCGGTATTGAGATTACTTCAAAGTGGGAGCATCTGACTTCCAGAAGATGCAGAAAGAATTCTTACCTGAACTTCCCTTCTCTGACTAGGATGGAACTTTATGAGTCAGCAGTCTGAAATCTCCCTCCCCCGTCCCCGGACCCCCTCCTCCAGGAAGACACTGCCAGTGGGCACCAGGACTTCCCAAACCCCGTGTGGGCAACTGTCCATCCTCTGAAACCGTTCAACTCCTCCCCGTCCCAGCCTTCATTAAACCGGTGTAATCAACACTTCTCCCCTTAGCTGTTCTAGGAGCTACCAACTCTATTAGGGTGCTCTCTCGTGCATAGTAATCTTTTTCTCCTGTTAACCTTTCTGTTATCAGTTAATTTTCAGCCCTTAACTGTCTGACCTAAGTTGGTAGAGATGGTTTTCTTCTCCACACGTGGCACTGTTGACTACAAATTAGTTTTAATATAACTATAAACTCACTGAAAGCAGAGATTGAGTCTGTCTTCTACTCACTGAATCTCTTAGAACTTCCCTAAACCCCTGCTCTTCTTTGACTATTTTTTTTTTTTCATTTCATTCACATTCAAACAACAAAGTAACTGGAGTTAGCATCTGTGTACTGTATTTCTTTCCCCCCAAAGTTAACTGGATATTTCTTGATTAGACCAGCATTTGTTGGTGTTCAGTTGCTAAGTCATGTCTGACTCTTTGTGACCCCATGGACTGCAGGCCTCCAGGCTTCCCTGTTCTCCACTGTCTCCTGGAGTTTGCTCAAGTTCATGTCCATTGAGTTGGTGATGCTATCTAACCATCTCATTCTCTGCCATCTTCTTCTCCTTTTGCTTTCAATCTTTCCCAGCATCAGGTCTTTTCCAATGAGTTGGCTCTTTTCATCAGGTGGCCAAAGTATTGGAGCTTCAGCTTCAGCATCAGTCCTTCCAATGAGTATTTAGGGTTGACTTCTTTTAGGATTGACTGGCTTGACCTCCTTGCAATAATTAAATACAAAACTAATATATATTCTTTGTTAAATATATGATTTATTCTCTTTCTCCACATCCTCATCCTATTTTCTTCATCCATTCCATGTTTTTCTACCCTTTTCTGACCACTGTTTTCTGACAACTGCCTTCTGCCCCCACTGGCAATCTTGTTGGCTGTCTCCTAATGGAATTTGGCCGGTGGGATGAACCAACAGGAAATCAGAAGGTAGGAGAGAGAGAGAGAGAGAGAGGTAGAATTAGCTGCCCCCCCCCCTCGCCCCCTGCCAGCCCCGCTCACTGCAGCATCTCTGGTAGTAGCTGTGTCCCGTCGCAACTTTAGAAAAGCTCCTCCAGGGTTCCAGCTCATGGGACTCTGCTAACTACATTTTCTCCTTTCGCTTCTTCAGCCAAAATTGAATAATTGCCCCTTATTGTTAATCTCTGGGTGATTCACCTCCTTTTTTTGTACTTGAATCCTCTCTGTCAGTCAGTTCAGTTGCTCAGTCATCTCTGACTCTTTGTGACCCCATGGACTACAGTATACCAGGCCTCCCTGTCCATCACCAACTCCTGGACCTGGCTCAAACTCATGTCCATCAAGTCGGTGATGCCATCCAACCCTCTCATCCTCTGTCATCCCCTTCTCCTCCCACCTTCAATCTTTCCCACCATCAGAGTCTTTTCCAATGAGTCAATTCTTTGCATCAGGTGGCCAAAGTATTGGAGCTTCAGCTTCAGCATCAGTCCTTCCAATGAATATTCAGGACTGATTTCTTTTAGGATGGACTGGTTATCTCCTTGCAGTCCAAGGAACTCTCAAGAGTCTTCTCCAGCACCACAGTTCAAAGGCATCAATTCTTCGGTGCTCACCTTTCAGTATAGTCCACTCTCACATCCATACATGACCACTGGAAAAACCATAGCTTTGACTAGATGGACCTTTGTTGGCAAAGTAATGTCTCTGTTTTTTAATATGCTGTCTAGGTTGGTCATAGCTTTTCTTCCAAAGAGCAAGTGTCTTTTAATTTCATGGCTGCAGTCACCATCGGCAGTAATTTTGGAGCCCAAAAAACTAATGTCTGTCACTCTTTACATTGTTTCCCCAACTATTTGCCATGAAGTGATGGGACCAGAATCCAAGATATTAGTTTTCTGAATGCTGAGTTTTAAGCCAACTTTTTCACTCTCCTCTTTCACTTTCATCAAGAGACTCCTTAGTTCTTCACTTTCTGCCATAAGGGTGGTATCATCTACATATCTGAGGTTACTGATGTTTCTCCCAGCAATCTTGATTCCAGCTTGTGCTTCATCCAGCCCAGCATTTCTCATGATGTACTCTGCATATAAGTTAAATAAACAGGGTGACAATATACAGCCTTGATGTACTCCTTTCCCAATTTGGAATCAATCTATTGTTCCATGTCAGGTTCTAACTGACCTGCTTCTTGACCTGCATACAGCTTTCTTAAAAGGCAGGGAAAGTGGTTGGGTATTCCCATCTCTTTTAAGAATTTTCTACAGTTTGTTGTGATCTTTATAATCAGTCTTTGTCATAATCAATAAAGCAGAAATATATGTTTTTCAGCAATTCTCTTGTTTTTTCAATGATCCAGCAGATGTTGGCAATTTGATCTATGGTCCCTCTGCCTTTTCTAAACCCAGCTTGAACTTCTGGAAGCTCACGGTTCATGTACTGTTGAAGCCTGGTGTGGAGAATTTTGAACATTACTTTGCTAGTGTGTGAGATGAGTGCAATTATGCAGTAGTTTGAGCATTCTTTGGCATTGCCTTTCTTTGGGATTGGAATGAAAACTGACCTTTTCCAATCCTGTGGCCACTGCTGAATTTTCCAAATCTGCTGGCATATTGAGTGCAGCACTTTTACAGCATCATCTTTTAGGATTTGAAATAGCTCAACTGGAATTCCATCACATCCACTAGCTTTGTTTGCAGTGATGCTTCCTAAGGCCCACTTGACTTTGCATTCCAGGATGCCTGGCTCTAGTCCAGTGATCAGACCATCGTGGTTATCTGGGTCGTGAAGATCTTTTTTTCATAGTTTTTCTGTGTTTTCTTGCCACCTCTTCTTAATATTTTCTGCTTCTGTCAGGTCCATACAATTTCTGTCCTTTATTGTGCCCATCTTTGCATGAAATGTTCCCTTGGTATGTTGAATTTTCTTGAAGAGATCTCCAGTCTTTCCCATTCTATTGTTTTCCTTTATTTCTTTGCACTGATCACCGAGGAAGGCTTTCTTATCTCTCCTTGCTATTCTTTGGAAATCTGCATCCAAAGGGGTATATCTTTCCTTTTCTCCTTTGCCTTTAGCTTCTCTTCTCTTCTCAGCTATTTGGAAAGGCTTCCTCAGACAGCCATTTTTTCCTTTTTGCATTTCTTTCTCTAGGGGATGGTCTTGACCACTGCTTCCTGTACAATGTCAGGAGCCTCCGTCCGTACTTCTTCAGGCACTCAGTCTATCAGATCTAATCCCTTGAATCTATTTGTTACTTCCACTTACTTCCACTAAGGGATTGATTTAGGTCATATCTGAATGGTCTAGTGGCTTCCCCTACTTTCTTCAATTTGAGTCTGAATTTGGCAATAAGGAGCTCATGACCTAAGTCACAGTCAGCTCCCAGTCTTGTTTTTGCTGAATGTATAGAGCTTCTCCATCTATGGCTGCAAAGAATGTAACCAACCTGATTTTGGTTTTGACCATCTGGTGATGTCCATGTGTAGAGTCTTCTCTGGTGTTGCTGGAAGAGGGTGTTTGCTATGACCAGTGCATTCTCTTGGCAAAAGTCTATTAGCCTTTGCCCTGCTTCATTCTGTACTCCAAGGCTAAATTTGCCTGTTAATCCAGGCGTTTCTTGACTTCCTACTTTTGCATTCCAGTCCCCTATAATGAAAAGGACATGTTTTTTCGCTGTTAGTTCTAGAAGGTCTTGTAGGTCTTCATAGAACCATTCAAATTCAGCTTCTTTAGCATTACTGGTCAGGGCATAGACTTGGATCACTGGGATAATGAATGGTTTGTCCTGGAAACAAACAGAGATCATTCTGTCATTTTTGACATTGCACCCAAGTATTGCATTTCAGTCTCTTTTGCTGACTATAAGGACTACTTCATTTCTTCCAAATGATTCTTGCCCACAGTAGTAGATATAATGGCCATCTGAGTTAAATTTGCCCATTCCAGTCCATTTTAGTTCACTGATTCCTAAAATGTTGATTTTCACTCTTGCCATCTCCTGCTTGACCACTTCTAATTTACCTTGGTCATGGACCTAACATTCCAGGTTCCTATGCAGTATTGCATCAGCATCAGACTTTACTTCCATCATCAGTCACATCCGCAGCTGGGTGTTGTTTTGCTCTGGATCTGTCTCTTCGTTCTTTCTGGGGTTATTTTGCCATTCTTCCCCAGCAGCATATTGGGCACTTACTGATTTGGAGAGTTCATCTTTCAGTGTCGTATCTTTTTACCTTTTCATGCTATTCATGGGCTTCTCAAGGCAGGAATACTGAAGTGGTTTGCCATTCCCTTCTTCAGTGGACCACATTTTCTCAGAAGTCTCCACCATGATCAATCCATCTTGGGTGGCCTACATAGCATGGCTCATAGTTTTATTGAGTTAGACAAGGCTGTGGTCCAGGTGATCAGTTTGATTAGTTTTCTGTGATTGTGGTTTTTATTCTGTCTTCCCTCTTGAAGGATAAGGATAAGAGGCTTACGGAAGCTTCCTTATGTGTGAGATTGGCTGTGGAGGAAACTGCCATGTTGTTCTGATGGGCTGGGCCATGCTCAGTAAATCTTTAATCCAATTTTCTGCTGATGGGTGGGGCCCTGTTCCCTCCCTGTTGTTTGGCCTGAGACCAAACTATGGTGGAGGTGATGAAGATAATGGTGACCTCCTTCAAAAAGTCCCATCATGCACTCCGGCACTCAGTGTTCCCGACCCTGCAGCTGGCCACCACTGACCCACACCTTCACTGGAGACTCCTGGACACTCACGGGCAAGTCTGGGTCAGTCTCTTGTGGGGTCACTGCTCCTTTCTTCTGGGTTCTGGTGCACACAAGGTTTTGTCTGTGCCCTCCCAGAGTCTGTTTCCCCAGTCCCGTGGAAGCTCTGTAATCAAATCCCACTTTCCTCCAAAGTCAAATTCCCTGGGGGTTCTCAGTCCCTTTGCCAGATCCCCGGTTTGGGAATTCTGTTGTGGGTTCTAGAACTTTCTTAACGGTGCAAGAATTTCTTTGTTATAATTGCTCTGCAGTTTGTGGGGCGTCTGCTCAGCAACTTTATGGTGGGGTTAATGGTGACTTCCTCCAAGAAGGCTTATGCCACAGGTTATGTGACCCAGGCAGCTGTACCTAGAACCCCTGTCCCTGTGAAGGCCGCTTCTGACCCGTACCTGCACAGGAGAGTCAAATGCAGGTCTGCCTCAGTCTCTGTGGGCTTTGAGCCCTCCAAGCATCTCTGGCGGGTATGGGGTTTGAGTCTAAACATGATTTCTCCCTCCCCCTACCATTTTTCTGGGGCTTCTCCTTTGCCATTGGATGTGGGTTATCTTTTTTGGTGAGATCATCATTTTCCTGTTGATGGTTGTTCAGCAGTGAGTTGTAATTTTGGAGAAGATGAGAAGATCTTCTCACATGAGAAGATGAGTGCACATCCTTCTACTCCGCCATCTTGTTTTTTATTCTCTCTATAAGTGATTTCTTTATTAAAGTCTCTTCAATGAACCATCAGAAGTGGTTGCTGCTTCCTACAGTGCTCATAACTGACACAGTAGATAACTTGATGTATTGTTGCTGTTTGTTTTATTTTGCATGTGTAAGTGAGGGGGGTAACTGAAAAAAGCCTGGAATTTTTACATAACCCTATTGGGAATGAAAGTTGTCAAGTATTATTGAGTCTTATTGTTTTGTTATGGCATTTGACTGGGAACATTATTCATACTTTGATCTTTAGATGTCTAGACTGAATTTCTTTGGATCAGTGAACTTTTCTTCCATTAACTCTTTGATCTTGTTTGCTGGCCCATCTATTCTGTTATCTCCTTTGGGAGTTCTATATTCCTTGGTTGAACCTCTATGATCTCTCCCCACCACCCCCCCTTTTTTTAAAAATTCCTATCATCATTTTAATCTTTTATCCATTTCTTCTAAGTTCTGGGAGAGTTTTTGCAAATTCTTTCTACTCCACTAATTGATTTCCTGCAACATTCGCCTTCTATTGACAGCTTCCATCTCTTTTAAACTTGGCAGTTGTGTTTTTCAAATTCAAGCAATCTTTCATTACTTCAAATTTTCATGATTGTTTATTCAAGTTACATAAAGGCATGTCTCTTGAATCTTAATGACTAGACAAACCAAATATTTTTCAAAGCGGTTTACAGAAAATGGCAGTTCTCTGAGCTGGATTACTCCTACTTTTCTTTGGTTTAAATGTATCTTTGTAGGCAATATGTTATTTCTCTGTTTACTCATCATTCAGGGGAGCGCTATAGGCTTCCCAGTTTTGGTTCACAATTAAGTAAAACTTAAGCTAGGTTCTATCAGAGACTGGTGTGAATTTATGTCCAAATCCTTCATTCAGAGGGCCATCAGAGTCTAGATTAAAATAAAGGAAAAGGGGCATCTGATGATACCAGCAAAATGCAGAATGGAGTGAGTCATAAGTGACCTGGAGCCTGAGTTGCTGCCAGAAACCATGTTTTGCTTGTTCCTCTGCATTACTAGCACAATATCTGGTTAAAAACAAGTTTGATGGATGGATGAATGAATGAATGAGTTCAAAGTTCAAGAGTTTTTAAAGTAGTCACTGAAAGAAATTTCCATATTTAAAAACCCAAACTTTTAAATATTCATTATTTTAACAAGCTGTCAACTCTACAAAATTGTGGGTTTAAAGAAAAGATTAATTTAATGTTTGTAAGTCCTAAAGTGTCATTTTTATTACAGTGCCATTGTTTCCTAAGTCCTGAATCAATATTCTTCCTCTCTGTACTTGGAGAAAACAAACATGCAAATGAATCATCAGACTTGCAAATAGGCCAAGGGAGGCGTGATGGTGTCAAGAAAAGAGCAAAGTGATTCGAGAGAGTAGAACCGAAGTCCCATTTCCATCACTCTAGACATTTGACTTGTGTGTGTTATTTAATCAAGCTCTTAGTTTTCTTTTCTGAAACATCTACCTTATCTACCTCAAAAGAAGCAGACAACAGTGCATTTTAACTGTGAAGTTGCTATGCAAATTTTAGTTGTAGTTATTATTATATGTTCATGTACTGCATTAATTTTAAACAAAATATTCTTTGAGTTATAAAGTAAAAGAATATGAAATGCTTCAAGGATAAGAACAAATCCTGAATGGTCTCTGGCTGCACTGAAGAGACCACAGAAGGAAGCGGGTTTAAACCAGGAGAAGCTGAAACAGGAGCAGAGTCCTTGGCTTTGAGAGGAGAAATGAAGACACACAGGGAAAATGTTGCTGTTTTCCACTTCCTTTGGCATCAATGAGTGCTCTTTCTCACACTGTTTTTATTCAAGTGATAATCCATGGAATATGTTATCTACCATAAGGATGGACAACCAGCCTTTCAAACACAGACTTCTGATAAACCAGAGGAGTCTGAGAACACTGCAAAGTCTTTAGTCCACGGCCATGTGCATTCTCCTTGCAGCAAACAGACTGCAAACAAGTTCCAGTGACAGTACAGGCTGAGGACAATTCCCCGACACGCTCTTGGGCATGCTTAAACACAGGTGACAAAGCGGATGGACCAAAACTCCCTGAACAATAAAATACCATGTCATCGATGTCATCAAACAGGAGGGCCTTCAGTTTTTACATTGCTTTGGAAGAGCAAAAAGAATCACAAATTTGGTTTGTAATAGACTGAAAAACAGAACAAAACCAGTACCAAGAATGAATACTATAAGAGGGATATCATTAACCCTAGATTATACTCACTTAGGAAAATGTGCATAGCCCTTTGAAATATTTCTGTGTATCAGTATTCCAGCACCATACTGATTCTTATGACCATTAGAGTAGATTAGTAGCTCAGGTTTAAATAAAAGTTTATTCAAAACGTTTTTGGCCTTCGAAAGCATAGTTGCATGGTGAATGAAAGCAACATAATTCCAAAAGAAGGAAAAGTTTCCTTATAGAATGTATTAACTCATTAATTTAGTAAAGGTTATTGAAAACCTTGTGGGCCCTGTTCTGAAGTCTGGGACTAAAATAATGAACGAACATATGAACCCTGTTCATAACGGAACTTTGGTTCTGGCGTGTACATTCTGGTGGATGGAGCTAACATTTTGGTGATGGTTACAGATTTCTTAATTTTTTTAAATTTTAGAGTCTTATGATAATATTAAAGACAGTCAACATTTTAGAGAAAAAATTTTCACATTATGTAAAAAGAAAATAAACAATAATAGATCATCTTTGGAGGATAAGACAGAGAGAGGCTGAAAAATATTTAAAGTGCAACTGAATAATATTTTAATTATGTGATTTAATGCAAGAGTTAAGTTCATTCTAAAAATATTAGAGTCTGGGCTATAGTTAGCACCTTGTATAGTAAAGTATATATATCTGGCACTTGCATTCTCTTTCTGTACCTAAAATTACAAAAAGCACCAATTGCACAGCATAGGTTGAAGAAAAATAACCTCTCTCAATAGATAGATAGATAGATAGATCTAGAGACATGTCTATCATCTATCTATGAGGATATTATATACGAGGGTACTAAAGACTGAGCCTTAGACATCCTGTAGACTGAGAAAGCAAAACTCAAGATTTTCCTACTAAGCCAGAAACTTAGAAGAGGATTAAAATGGATCTAAATCAGTAGCATTTCCGGCTTCTAGTGAAAGCAAAAGCTAAAACAAATCCTCTCTGAAGGAAACTATCTTCAATTTAGGTCTGAAAGATTCCCTCAGATTAGATTCTACAGAATATGAGCTCTCAATTAAAAATGAACAAACCATAGGAAACAAAGTGCAATGAGGGGAAATGAGCAAAAAATAAAAAAATAAAAGATTAACTGGCCATCCAAGATTTAGGTATGAGAATTATTAGGTAACAAATGTAAAATAATTATGATTAATATGTTTAAATAATGGAAGCGGAATAAAAAAATAAGCAAAGAAAGAGACTGTCCAAAACACCAAGTATACTTACAGAACTAAATACAATTTCTAGATGAAAATTATAAATAAAAACAGATATAAATGAGCTACACTTTTGATTAGACACAACTCAAGAGAAAATGAGTTGACATAAATATACATCTGTGGGATTACCCAGAATGCAGCACAGAGAAACAAAATGCTAGAAGATGTAAAAGGGAAATTAAGAAACTTTGAGGATAGAATAAGAAGGTCTAACCTGCATCTAATTAGAATCCCAGAGAGAACAGGTCATAGAAGACAAGCAATATTTGAAGTGATAATGTTGGAGAAACTCCCAGATTCGGGAAAGACATGAACCCACAAAGAGAGAAGGCATAATTTATTTATTTTATTTTTTATGCAATCAAATTTTTCATAGCAAAGATACTATTTTTAACATGGTCAAATATACTAGGCTAAGTCCAGATTTAAAAAAAAAAGTATCTAGCTCAATGGTACAGCCATATGGCTCAGAACATTCCATAGATCAACAGAAAATATATTTGAGCACAAAAATTAAAAATATTCAAAGAGATCTCTAAGCAGCATTTTATCTCTGCAAAACAGACATACAGTACTGATTAAATGTCTACAGATGTTTTTTTCTTTACAAAATGCATATATTCTTTAATGGACTAAATCATTAACAATGACCTGGTAATCTTTCACTGCAATTTGAATTGAGACGGCATAATTTAAATAGAACAAATAAACAATTAAGTCCATACCTAGAGCACTGCAGTGTAAGTGTAGAATAGTGTGATGTATAATTTTATGTGTCAACTTGACTGAGCTAAGCGATGCCCGGATAATTGGTAAAGTACTAGCTATGTTAATGGGTATTACCCAAGCTGTTAAGGGCTTTAATAGATCAAAAAGGTGGAGGAATAGTGACTTACTCTCTCTGTTTGAACTGGGATATGATTTTCTCCTGCCTTTGGACTTTGATGCTCCTCGGTCTTGAGCCTTAAAATTAGGACCGGGACTTACAGTGTTGCTGTCTGAACCTCATGGTTCTCAGGCCTTTGGACTCAGACTGAACTGCATCATTGACTTTCTTAGTTCTCCAGTTTACAGATGGCAGATCATGGAACTTCTTGGTCCTAGGAACATGATCAGTTCCTAGAATTATATTAGTTCTCTTATCTGGAGAATTCTGACTCATAGAAATATCAAAGGAAAACAGAAAGTCTTAAAAGTACCCTTTAAAACAATTATTTAAAAGAGAATGGCAACTAGACAAAACACATTTCTCAACAGCAAATGGAAGCCAATGACAGTGTAATTTACCTTTAGAGTGAATTGTATACTCAACCAGATTATCTTGCAAGGAAACTGTCTTTCAAAAATAGAAGTGAAATAAATATATTTCCAGACAAACAAAAACTGAGAAAGTTACCACAAGCAGATTTTCAATAAAGGAAAATTTAACTCCTAAACCACACCTAACACTTATATAACACTCATTATAAGCCAAGTATCTTTTACTTATTAACAATGGATTCTCAAAATAATCCTTTACTGTACCCACCATCATTGTTAAGTCACTTCAGTTGTATTCAGCTCTTGGCAACCCTATGGACTTGTAGCCCACCAGGCTCCTCTGTCCATGGGATGCTCCAGGCAACAAAACTGGTGTGGGTTACCATTCCCTTCTCCAACCCACCATAATTATCCACATTTTATAGTGATATTAAGGGCCAAGATCAAGTTGCTACTAATTACATATAAGAATACTTCTGAATTCATTCTACGAGGCCACCATCACCCTGATATCAAAACCAGGCAAGGATATCACACACACACAAAAAGAAAATTACAGGCCAATAACACTGATGAACATAGATGAAAAAATTCTCAAAAAATGCTATCAAACTGAATCCAACAATTCATTAAAAGGCTCATACACCATGATCAAGTGGGATTTATTCCAGGGAGGTGAGGATTTTTCACTATCTGCATGTGAGTCAGTGTGATACACCACATTAACAAACTGAAGATTAAAAACTATATGATTATCTTCATAGATGTAGAAAAAGCTTTTGATAAAATTCAACATCCATTTATGATTAAAAAAAAAAACTCTCCAGGAAGTGGATGTAGAAGGAACATACCTCAACATAATGAAGGGCGTGCGCGACAAACCCACAGCTAACATCACACTCAACAGCAAAAAGCTGAAAGCATTCCGTCTATTATCAGGAACAAGACAAGGATGCCCACTCTCATCACTTTTATTCAACATAGTTTTGGAGGTCCTAGCCGTGGGACTCAGAGCAGAAAAAGAAATGAATACAAGTTGGAAAGAAGGATGTACAACTGTCTCTGTTTGCAGATGACATGATACTCTACATAGAAAATCCTAAAGATACCACCAGAAAACTACTAGAGCTCTTCAATGAATCTGGTCAAGTTGCAGAATACAAAACTAATATACAGAAATCCGTTGCATTTCTATATACTAACAACCAAATATCAGAAAGAGAAGTTAAGGAAACAATCCCATTTACCATCACATCAAAAAGAATAAAATACCTAGCAATAAACCAACCTAAGGAGGCAAAAGAGCTCTACTCTGAAAACTGTAAGACACAAATGAAAGAAACTGAAGACAACACAAGCAGATGGAAAGATATACCGTGTTCTTAGATCGAAGAATCAATATTACTATTGGATTGGCCAAAAAGTTCCTTTATCTTTTAAGTAAAAATAAAAGACACATTTTTAATTTTCACCAAAAGCTTTATTGAACAATATATTCACCTTTTTGTTCCACTATCTTCTGTCATTTTTCAGGCAACTTCATAATTCCATCTTCCAAAAATGCTTTATCTTTTTGAGCCAAGAACTCCTCCAGGTACCTCTTAAAGTCTTCCAGGGAATTAAAATTTTTTCCATTAAGAGAATTTTTTAAAGACCAAAATAAATAGAAATTTGAAGGTGAAATGTCCAGTGAATATGGCAAATGAATCGGTACTTCCCAGCCAAGCTGTAACAGTTTTTGCCTGGTCATCACAGAAACACGAGGTCTTGCATTGTTCTGCTGGAAGGTTATATGTTTTCTGTTGACTAATTCTGGACGCTTTCTGTGGAGCGCTGCTTTCATGCGGTCTAATTACTAGCAGTACTTGTTGGAATTAAGCATTTGGTTTTCCAGAAGGATCTCATAATAGAGGGCTCCCTTCCAATCCCACCATATGCACAACATCACCTTCTTTGGGTGAAGACCAGCCTTTGATGTGGTTGGTGGTGGTTCATTTCACTTGCCCCAAGATCTCTTCTGTTCCACAATACAGCACAGCACACACTTTTCATCACCCATCACAGTTTGTTTTTAAAATGGAATGCTTTCATTACATTTAAGGAGAGAACCGCATGCCATAGAATGTGTCAATAAATTTCAGAGAATTTGTACCACGTAATCAGGTTTTATGACCACAAACGATGCAATTATGTTAGACATCCATAACAAAAAGATCAATTTTTATAACTCTCCAACCTTATATTTGGTAACTAAACAATGTTTTAAAAACTTATAGCACAAAAAATTAAAATGTAAATTTAAAACACATAGAAATAATAGAAAATGAAAATAACATATTGATGCCCCTGGGATACACTGAATATGTATTTTAAAGGAACTGTATATAGCTTTAAAGTATTTATTAGGAAAAAAAGACCAAAAATTAAGAAGTTAAGTGTCCACCGTAAAGAAGATGAAAGAAGTAAATTCAAAGAAAGCAGACAGGGAGACATAATACAGATAAGAGCAGAAATTAATTAAATTATATTTGTAGACATAAAACAAAGCTACAGTTGCTCATAAGGAAAATCTCTACAATCTAATATTAAAAAGAATGGTAAAGAATCACAAATAATACGATCAAAATAGTATAGTAAGTGAGATTATGTATTTCTATGTATAAAATGTCTTTAAAGATAAACAAATGTCACAAATGATGATTGTTTCTGGAGAGAGGAACTAGGTATCCAGCAAGGAGGAAGACTTCATTTGCATTCAGACCTGAATCAGAAATCTTAGATGGAGTGGCAACCGAGGAAGAAATAAAAGCAGCATGACTAGAAATTAAAAAGACAAATCCACTCAGTTGCTATGATGTGGTCGTCTACATAGGAAATCCAAAAGAAAATACAAATTACTACGTTAAATAAGAAGGTTTACCCAAATGACTGGATATGCAATCAATATATAAAATTCATTGCATTTCTATAGATACACAGAAAAAGTAATTCTTTGAAAAAAGAGACATTTACAATATCAGTAAAATGTATAAAATGCCCAGGAAGAAATTTACCAAAAATGTACAAGGGCTTTATGGTGACCTTTATAAAACAGTGAAATACATTAAAGAAGGGTTAAATGAATAGAATTACACATCATGCTTATAGAGAGGAAGACAATATAATGGGGATGTTAATTCTCTCTAAACTAATGATTCTGTATAATTCCTTCAAGATGTCAACAAGTTATATAGAGAAAACTGACTAGCTGATTCTAAAGTGTACATCAGAAAGCAAAAAATGAAGTATACCCAAGGCACTCCTATGAAATTAGGTGAAATTAGAATTTCTGTGTATTAAAAGACTGTTTAAAAAAAAGTAAAAAAAAATCAAGCTACAAAATGAAAGACAGTAGTCACAACACATGCAACCTGTAATGCGTTATTATCCAGAATAAATTTCTTTCTCTCACTCATTATCTCTCTTCCACAAATCAATAGGAAAACAACAAACTATATCTTATATATACAATAAAAATGAACAAAAGACATGGACGGGACATGCACAAAAGAGGGAATAGAAACATGTGTAAACATATGAAATATGTTCAACCTCAATGGTGATCAATAAAAGTCATATTAATATCAAAACATATTGAAAAAGAATAGATGCATCTATGTGTATAACTAACTCTGCTGTGAACCTGAAACTAACACAACCTTGTTAATCAATATAAAATGAAAATTTTTAAGGAAAATATATACCTACTAAATTAGAAAACAATTAAAAATCAGACAACACCAAGGTTTGATAGTGGTGTGAAGCAAGTAGAAATATTCTACACTGGATATAGGAGAGTGAAGTATACAGTCATTTTTGGAAAAAATAACATTACAAACGTAAGTCAAATATTTCCATATACTATAAGCCAGATTTCTATTTTTTGGTATATTTATTCATGAGAAACTCTTCTTTCTTATCTGGAGATATGCACACAATGTTTGCAGCAACAAGAATCCTTTAAAAGAAAACAGTTGAATTAATTGTGGTATATTCATGAAAAGATATACTATTCAGAAGTGAAAATAAATAGAAGTATTAAAAAAAGAAAATCAAGCTGGGTGAATTTTGTCTGCTTAATGCTGAGGGAAATAAGCAATCTATAAAGTACCACAACATTCCTATAAATACAGAAAACAGTAATTCTGGTGATAAATTTGTGATAAAGTTTACTTTAAAAGAAGTTCCCTGGGGGCTCAGATGGTGAAGCATCTGCCTACAAAGCAGGAGACCCAGGTTCGATCCCTGGGTCAGGAAGATCCCCTGGAGGAGGAAATGGCACCCCACTCCAGCATTCTTGCCTGGAAAATCCCATGGACGGAGGAGCCTGGTGGGCTACAGTCCATGGGGCCGCAAAGAGTCAGACACGACCGAGCAACTTCACTTACTTAAAAAGAAAAAAGCAAGGCAGAATAATACAAATGTCAGGTACTCTGATGGGGGAGACAGCATATGGGACAGGAAAAGAGTATAAATGGACGCTTTAAAAAGTAAATTGACTGGCTCTTTAGTTGGGTAGCTATGTTCATAAGTATTTATTTTACTAATGTTTCGTAATTTACTTATATCACATACAGAAAGTGGGGCAGCTTCATGAGGCCTGAACAAGAATGGATTCTCTGCATGTGGGCCAGGAGAGAGATGCCCTGGGCAGCTAACAGGGCAGTTTCATTCCATCAGAAGGAGCTTGTAATGTGTGTGGGTGAATTAGACCCCATTAGGTTCATGATAGCTGCTAGTAAGGTCACCCTGGAGAAGGGAATGGCAGCCACTCCAGTATTCTTGCCTGGAGAGTTCCGTGGACAGAGGGGCCTGGTGGGGTCCATGGGGTTGCAAAGAATCCGTCAGGACTAAGCGCCTAAGCACAGCACGGGGCCCCCAAGCCTTTCTAGGTTCTCCTGCCTGCCCTTCCCTTCTCACAGCCCTGTACCTTTCTGTGCCTTGAAAGAGCCTGTGGCGATCAGAAGAATCCCCATCACTCACTGTCACTTTAGCAAACATACCTCAGTCCGTTGTGAGTTTGGTTACCGTAACACAGCACCTCTTGGGGGAGCTAGATCAATTAAGGACCCAGGGACAAGCTGGTGTTCATCCTCATGCAGAGCTAAGGGTCAGACTGTATACAGCCCCTCGGCTCTCCATCAGGGTGTTGCCAACCTGAATATTCAGTCTCATTCCACAGCATATCTTTTTCTTTTCTTTCTTTCTTTCTTTTTTTTAGCTTTCTCACATGAAATCAAGACATTTCCATAAAATGTGGATTTTGTTCATGACTAAAAAAAGGTTCGTATTATATGAGATAAAAGAAATGTATTTCCTTATGTTCTTATATAAGAAATGCAGTGTCTTGTTTTTGGGGGAATAGATGCATATATTTTGATTCATTTACTTTTATTGAACACTTTCCTTGCAAGTTCTATTCTAGACTTTGAGGTTACAAGATTCCTACTTCCATATAAGAACTTATGTTCTAGGGGAATGTAACAAATAAAAAGGAATTGTCTTTGCACTAAATATGTACTTTTAGGGAGCTTAGACAAACATGGACAAATATTTTTAGAAGTACGATAAGCGTGAAATGAACTTGAAGCAACCACAAAGGAAAAAAAATAACAGTAGTTTAGTGGTGTTACATACATAAATTTAATAATTACATGAATATCCAGGATTTATTTTTAGGTGATACATTCCCTTTAAAGTGAAATCAGACTATGATATTATTCATACTTATAAAACACACACATACAATTATGTGCAGGGTTAGAGTAACCAGTTTAGACAAACATGCTCCATATATTAATGATCATTTCTGGGTAACCAGATTATAAATTACTTTAGATTTTATTACTCATACTTTTTATACTCCACATTTTTACAATAAGCATTTACTGCTTTTATAATGAGAAGAAAAGTGATGGCACTATTTCCAATTGAAAATAATAATAATAATAATAGCAACAACTCTCTGTTGCCTATAAGATTTTGTCCTGTCTGACTTTTTGTGACCCCATGGACTGTAGCCCACCAGGCTCCTCCATCCACGGGATTTTCCAGGCGATAGTACTAGAGTGGGCTGCCATTTCCTTCTCTAGGGGATCTTCCCGACCCAGAGATGGAACCTGGGTCTCCCGCATTATAGACAGACGCTTTACCATCTGAGCCACCCAGGAAGTCTTCTATAAGATTTTACTACCCACCAGCATCTAGTAGTGGTGAGGATGTTCACTGATCTATGCAGCCTCTTGTTCCCTGGGTGCCCATGCCACATGTGCTGGGCGAGACTCAGGGCAGCGAGTGAGTGTCTTCACTTGATTTCTCCGCGTCAGTACTCTCGTGGTCAGTAGGCTGACCAACGCGCTTTCTCCTAGAAGCAGAGAGAAGCTCTTCTGCCCACGGCCTGCACTGTCCTCCTGATCGGGGACAGGGCTGCCGCAGCTGGGCTGGTTCTCTGGAGCTGCGGTGTAGGACTGGAGTAACTCTCCCTGCGGTTTCTGGGGCCTGGAGGGTGAAGAAGGCATCCCCAAACCTAAGCATGCTCAGAAGACAAATGAGCCCATCCCGCCTGATCTCAGGAACGTGGATGTTCCTTACCACTGTGCGTTTCCATACCTGGCAGACACGGTGTCTTTTAATGACAAATATTTTGGAATATAACCTTAAGTAAAATGAAATAAAAATTCATAGATGATATAATTCACGACACACGTGCTTTTTATTTTATTTTTAAAATAATTTGCCTATTTTTGGCTATACTAGGACTTCATCGCCTCGCTCGGGCTTTCTCTAGCTGTGGGCAGGTGGGGGCTCCCCTTCACTGACGTCTCTTGTTGTGGAACACGGGCTCCTGGCTCTCGGATGTCAGCAGCTGCAGCGCGAGGGCTCAGGAGTTGTGGCCTGTGGGCTCCAGGGAGCGTGGACGTCAGGAGTTGTGGCACACAGGCTCGGGAGTTGGGGCGCACGGGTTTAGTTGCTCCTAGGCATGTGGGATCTTCCCAGGCCAGGGACAGAACCCACGTCCCTTGTACTGGCAAGCAGATTCTTATCCACTGTGCCACCAGGGAAGTCCCTCACTTTTTAAAAATAATGAACATCATGCCCTAAGTACAACATAAAAAGAACCAAAAGGCAAGTAATTTATATAATAAACATATATATCATTATGTAGAAGCTTGGGCATAGTGGTGGCATAGTCAGATTATACATAGAATCACTGTGCACGCACTAGTTATAAATAGAGACCAGTAAAGACATGTTGGCTTAGGGCTTAAAATGCCACAGTGATGCAATTTTCCAAAATGTTTAACTCTGTATTTACATCGTGGTTGTATTCCTGGAAAATTCCATGTGTGTTAAAAACATGACAAAGGCAAAAAAGCAACAAAAAACTTTGGATGAATTTATATGTAAAATGTAGCCAGGCTCTGGGTCCAGGATAATCAAGATTCTTCATCAACATGAATGCCCACCCAAATGTTTGTATACTGTATGGGACAGAGGACAATTGTTCACTGGGTGAGACTTGCCCTATGCATTGCAGCATTCTAATGTTCCAACCCCTATTCCACCCTTCCAATCATGGTGACATCAGAATAACTTTTTTCCTATAAATCTCCAAAGCCCCTAGGGTGCAGTACGGGTCTACCATCTTTGAATAGGTTCGATGCTGTTGGAGAGATGGGGCCAGACTGCGTTCTCACTTCACCCCAGTTGTGTGTATACATGATTGATTATGTCCATTTAAAAGACTCAGTATATATAGGTCTTCCCTGGTGGTCTGGTGGGAAGATTTTGCCTTCTAATGCAGGGGGTGCTGGTTCGATCCCTGGTTAGGGAGCTAAGATACCACATGCTTTGAGGTCAAAAAAATCAAACATAAAACAGAAGCAATATTGTAGCAAATTCAAAAAAGACTTAAAATGGTTCATATGAAAAAAAAATTACTTAAAAAAGGCTTAGTATACAGTGAGTATTTTCTTACAGTGTTTGAAATACACAAAACTTTCACTCCTAAATTCCATTCCTGGGACTTTGTCCTTTCATTCACGTAACCAATTCTATAAACAAACAATGGACAGCAGGATATATATCACCCTTAACAGCAAATGCTTGTGAGTAAAGCGTTGGGAAGTTGGAGTATTAGGCGGTAACTCTGACTTTGTCCTTTGTATCACATAGTTCTTAATTATAATGAGCATGTTTCACTTTTACGAAAACAGTTTTTTAAATGCTACTTAAAAAAAATAAAATAAAATGCTACTTTTACTCAAAAATAATAATAAAGGCTGAGAATGAAGTGATCAGCTTGAGTAGTGATCCAACCCACTGAGTTACATTAGATCCAACATTTCACTGTGATGTCACTAAAAGATGTCGTCTAGACATTGTCTTGTCTGAATCGTTTTCTTAATAAAATAAAATGAAATGTCCATATTATAGCACAGTGTGCTTTCACTTTCAGGGTTATTTCTACACCAGGTCATTTCTCTGAGGCCTCTTAGAGTGGAAACAAATTAGTCAAGAGCTGCCCTCACAGAATATGCCAGGAACTCTCCAAAGTCGGACCCTTGGGGCTGCCTGTGAAAGCTGAGGACTATTACTGCTTCATATTAGGCAGAGTGTCAGATCACAAATTTCACAGACCATCTCAAATTTCTCATTTTCAGTATTTAAGGGACTCTAAGAGATAGTGATATCCTTGAGAAATCTTTTTTCCTTTCTACTTTCCTCCTGTTTCTTTTTCCTTTTATTTCTTTTTCCTTTCTTATCTCTCCCACCTTCCCACTCAATAAGCTCCTTATTAACAAAAGCATATATAAAGGAAGAAAGAACTAGAGAAAGAGAAATGAAACCTTACTTTAGAAGGTGACAGAGTGGAGGCATGGCCTTGATACTGGTGTTCTCCTCATAGTGGATCATGATAGAAAACTTCAGAGCTGAAGGGTTTTTTTAAAAAAATGCTATTTACTGATGGTTTGATGTACTCTTTCATAACTTTACAGTATAAAATTGTCACATGATTTCTCTTTCTAGACTGTTGTGTTGAATTGATACAAGGGATCATATCTGAAAAATTATTAACAGCTTCTAAATTAACATCTTATATGGGATTTCTACCCTTACAGTTGTCCTTCTGATGCCTGAAAACCACACACTACATAGAGGTGAAGTTACTCTTATTTTACTCAATACCTACAATAGAGAGGATATGAGTTATGTTGCCTTAACACTCAGCAATCAGTTTTGAGAAAAATTACATTTTAAAGGAGTAGTAAATTGCACATTTTCCAGATTTTTATGCATCAGGAAAGTATATCCCCTTGAGTGGAAAAAGTGGGCAACAATTTGCATCATGCAGTATCGACAAGCACAGGTGCATCAGTCAATTTACCAGTGTAGAGAGACATACCATCACGCCAGGGTCTGAAATTCTCTTCAATGTACGTGATTATGCATTGTCCAGTTCTCTTGCCTAAGAGTCTTCAACTTGGTTTTTAGCATCCTACATCCTCTTCTCTGGACTTTAAATACAAAATCATTGTCTTTGCAGCTCTAAGATTTGTTATTTATCACTGTCTCTTGACAAGAGCAGAATAACTAAAATATTCTACGTTATTTTATACAGCTAAGAAATCAGTGGACCATGACATCAGATAAAGTACTAAGAGTAATAAGATCTTTCACTGAATTTTTCCTAAAGCTTTTTCCATTGTGTTCCCACCTTTATTGTCTTATTAACCATTTTCAACAACAGTTTAAAAGAATTTAGGCAGGCTAGTGGTACTCCCATCCCACAGAACATAAGCGTGAGGACTAGAAGGGTAAGTGATAGTCTGGGTCGTTGAAGCGATAACTGGGGACTCAAATCTATATCCCCAAGATGTTCTATTCTCAGAATTCATCTACATGCTGTCTAAATCAATAGTTCTTTAAACTAAAATTAGAAAACAATAAGATCCTTTCAATTCTTCAATGCTGCTGAAACAATAAAGTCTGAGCTGTTACTGTTTCTTTAACGTGTTTTAGATTCAACAGAAAACGAATCCACAGACTAATCATACACCCCATTGGCTTTCACCAATTCTCATTTTTACTGGCAGCTGCATTTCAAGGAAAAGCTAGTGAACTGCAGGCAATGGCTGATGGGGACTTGTACGGGCATCGGTGTATCCAGACTGCCGTGTGAAGCAGATATCTGCAGCATCTGCTTGGAATGGGAGCGACAGCAAAGAAGTCAGAGCTGGGCCTGCAGAAACCCCCCAAACGTGAGCACTTTGTTTACGAATCAGCTGCCTGCCTGCCCTCTGGTTGGAGAATTCAACCTCCAGCCATCCTGCGGTCCTCTCCAGGCAGTGAATACAAATGCAACCACAGTGTAACAGTAGTGGTGAGAGAAAGCAAGACAATTTATTGAGAACCCCAGTTTCAGGCACCAGGCTGGGAGTTTTATGTTTATTATTTCTGCTAACTTTCATAATCCAAGATAGATGGGTCAATCCGATGTTCCCAGCTGAAGTTGAAAGAACCATTAAGAATATTGGGCAAAGGGTTTACTTAGAAGACAGGCCAGATGACTATTTAAGTCATATGTATTATTTAGCACTATTTTTCTATTATTTTCCATATTTTATTGTGATAATACTGCTTCCTGCCCTATTGTTTTAAAGGAAATAGTTAGACATATAATATTTGCAGGCTTTTTAATTATAGAGTTTTGATGACTATTTTGCCAGAGTTTAATCAAGGGGGAACAAAAGCCTTATTAACCTGTTTTCTCACTCCCCTTATTTGCACGATGTGCTTACTTATTATCTGTTAGAACATACTTCTCATATGGTTTGAAATGAAAGGATGATCCATCTCCTCATTACTGATGCTTTGCTTGGTGATGAAAAACAAAACAAAACATATGAACAAAGGAAAAATGCCTTCCTGTCATTTCTCAGCCTTCCTCGCTGCTGCTCAGCTGGGATGTTCAAAAGTGGGGTTTAATGAAAGAAGGTGAGAAGGTGAAAATAAAAAAAGCCCTAATGAGCATGTGTTTAGTTATATGGAAAGATCACTGAGAGGTGGCAGGAATTTTCTTTGTGCCTAACATAAGACAGTGTCCCCCAAGGTCAGAGAAGCCCATCATCTTTCCTCCTCATCCCATTCATTTCCTACCCTAGCAACCAGTTTCTCCACCTACAACAGACTTCATGAGTTTAATTTCTGATGGTGGAGTGAGATAGAATGCCATTCCCCATCACCAGCTTGTAGCTCTTCAGAAACATGCAGAAGTGGTGCGGGAGGGTCTTTAGGTTGCTTGCATCACTGATCGAGCATCTCCTGAACAAACATTTCAGATCTCAAGCTTGGGATGACAGAGCTTCAGCCCAGTCTGCAGGCTTGCTGTCAATCACCTTTTAGATTGGGAATGAAGAATAAATTCCCATCTCACAAAGCAAAGCCGCTGAAAAACAAACTGTTTTACTGCTTCAAAGGAGACCGAATAATAACTGTCGAACTCTAAAGCAATGCTCCAAATGAGAGTGAATTGTGTCATCATAACATCATTCTGAAAACGTCTTTAATCTGAGAGCATTCCAGCCCTGTGGTGTTAGCAACACACTGAAAATACAAAAAAAAAAAAAAAAAAGGCCAAACAAACAAACACGTGAAGCCCAAACTCAGAAAGAACTCCCAGAACTCTAAAAGAAAGCGATGTTTCTGCTTCCAGTTCCCAAACTGGAAAACCATTACTCATCATTCCCAACAGATCACTCCTTTGGGGAGTGGGAGCAAGGTACCACCAACCAAAACAAGTATAAAAAGAAACTGTGGATTATGGCTCCTTTTGGATCCTCATCTATCTTAGGGAGGCAGAACACGCTTCTCTAATTTTCTGTGTCCAACATAACTATCAATACTTTGGCAGAAATAAATTGAGATCTATCTTTCTTTGAAGTTGAAATATGCAGTCTTCACTGTTCTCTCATCCTCTACATTTCACTGAGTGAATAACCTAAATTACACGGCACGGCAGTAAATTGGCTCATCATAGCCCTGTTCTAATTTTAAAAGGATAAAGAACTAAAAAGCCAGACAGCCTCATATGTAGCAACGCAAGGACGAGTGAAACCCGCTACGGGGCTCTCTGTGTCTTTCCCCAGAAGGGCATAGGTTCAAATCCAACCTAGGTTTGTGATGACCGAGGATCATTCAATGTCTTAGGTTAAATGTATCTGTGCCTTCAACATAGTCTTCCTGAAAGAGATGCTGACAGCTTGTATTTGTCATTCTTGCTGACTCTCGTATGAGGACAGTGGCTGGCCAATCACATGTGAAAACCAAGTCATTTCCTCCCATATAAAGGTGATCCTGGCCAAATGTGAACTCTGAGGCACGAAGGAGCATCTTGCTTTCACATTATCAGCTGTCTGCCCATCTTCCAGCTCCAAGGGAAAAGTATAGCCATTCTTTGACTGACAGTCTAACGCCCTGATGAGCTGAAGACAGATTTTAAATTTTAAAGATAGACAAGCATGTCTACAAGAATGGCATTTTCTAAACAACATAATAAGTCTCTCAGTTCCAACAAAGCATTCACTCGTGGTGATAAAATGCCAGGTCACAAGTCAAATTTTGACTCCGTTATTGAGCATTATCCTTGAGCTCTAAATGGAAAGTGAGTACAATTCACCAGCTGTCAGGCTCCAGCCTTCTCTCCCCCACCTCCTGAGGCCTCATCTTGAACAACAACAGAATAACAGGCTAAACAGTCATAGCTGCTGGAGTCACTACTTGATCAGATTCTTAATGAGTGTCTGTCTTACAGGTCACTTTGGCCAGTCACTCAACAAATAGACTTCAGGTCATTTTGGATCCTTGGTTGCTCCTTGGAATTTCAGAATTCAGTGAAGAGATCCACCATCAATCAAAAGAGATTTAGGATGACTTGGAGACAATTATAGTAATTAGATTGCTCTTCTTTAGGAGAAAGCAAAAGTTGGCGTGGCTGAGTTGAGATATAAGATTTCCATGGAATTCCTTCCCTAGGTTATAAGTGGTTTCCACCCTTAAATTTTTGAGTTTGACTACCAAGGGGCAGACTGGTAATTGGGAGAATGTCCTATAAGAGGTACCCAGCAAGTGTCAGCGTCGGATTTCCAAGGGATACTAAACACCTCAGCCACCCCAAGAGCTACATCATCGTGCTACAGGGAAGCGTGGCAGCTTCCATGTGAAACCCGCTGCCTAAGAGCCCTCCAGAAGCCCGACTGACTATCCTTTCCAGTCACCCGAAAGACGACCTCATCATCATCCGAAGAGCTGTCTAGATCCCACTAGCAAACATCTGAACCTACGCCACCAGGAAGCAGCAAACTATTTCTTATCGAATCTCCAGGTCACTTGGGACATTAAAGTCTGTAAGGGCAAAAGGGGGCAAAACTTGGCGAAGATATCCTCCTGCCAAGGGTGTAAGGTAGAAGTGAAATAAACAATCATGACCCCTAAAAAGAAAAAAAAAAAAAAAAAAAAGGAACAAATGCTGAAGTGCCTGCCTCCCCCCCCACCCCGCTCCCCTTTAAATATCTAGGTAGAGCTGTCTTCGCGTTGCACGTGGTTGAAGAGGTTTTTTCAGACAGAAGCGGAGTCTGCCCCATGCATCAGATTTAATCCCGCATCCACCCACTCGCCATCGATTGACCGGTCCATCATATCTTTGTTTATAACTTATTCCGTCTACCTACCTAGCAGAAATTAATCATTTCCGCTGTGGACTCTATTGCAAATGGCCATTTCCCTGATAGGGAAATGGGAAATACTTTTTCTAGCCTGAAGCAATTTAGGGGATCTTCAAAGACTTCACTGTAGCCCTGCGTATTTCTGTGATTTGGATGGAGATTTCCAAAAGGCACTCAACAGCCTCCCCTTATCCAGGACTCTGAACCCACTAACCATGTGTTTCCTGCGCACCAATTCTCTTCCCTTCCTTGAGAGGCTCGCTTTTCTGGATTCTCATCACGTAGTCCAAATATGGGGCCCAGATCTGTTCCGATTGTTGTTGAACTCTGGGCTTGGGCAAGGCGAGACTAGAGATCGGAACCAGAGCGCGTGCGAGATGAGGATTGGGCAGAAATTGCCGGATCCTAGCGGGGTGTCATAAAACGAAAGCTGAGGCAGTCACGGAGAGGAGAGCTTGGGAACCGAACCAAGCGTTTTCCGCGGGGCTTTTGGGGCCGGAGGAGCTGGCTGCATCAGGTGGAAACCAGGCAGTCCTCCCCCCGACCCAACTCCGGAGAGATAAAGATGTCTAAATAACCGGGATCGCCGCCGCCACAGCCCTGCCCTGCCCCGGGGACAGGGGGAGGGCCTTTTCTGCTGAAGCGGCGGCTGGGGCTTGTTTCTGGTTCGCAATTCACCATGATAAATGTAAAGACCAATTAAGGTTTGATCCGTGCACACGGGAGGCAGACGGCGGCTGATAGTGGAACCAATTAACGAGCATGTCCCCTAATTCCTGCCGCGGCAGCCGGGTGCACCACGGATCCCCAGGCGCCTGCCGCGGCTGCCCGCGAGCCCCGGGGGCCCCCCGCCCGGCGTTGGAAGGGGGCGTCCTCTTCCTGCGAGAAGGTGCGAGGCGCGGGGTCCCCCCAACCCCGCCTTGGGAGGGGGCGCTCCAGGCAGGAAGGCGCAGAGCCAGCCGCCTACGGAGCCCAAATGTTTGCAGCCGGGGCCGGGCGGGTGGGGCGCGCCCGAGTGGTCCGCGCCGGGCGGGGAAGGCGGAGGCTGGAGGAGGCGCCCGGCGCGGAGCCAGGCGGCGCCCGAGGGCGGAGGACAGGTGGCCGCGTGGCCTCTGCCAGGTAGCACGGGGACTCGGGGGCTGCGCGGCGCGGTCCCCGGGCTTCGCCTGACCCCGGGCCCGACTAGTGGCCGCCTGCCGCGGAGGCGGCCCGGAACTGGGGGTGCGTGGGTGGGGCTCGAGGCCGCACCCCCGGGGCCGGGCTCGCCGCCGCCTCGTCCCCCCTCTCCGCTCCCCCTTCCCTGCCGGCTCAGCCCGCTGGCCCAGACGTGACCCCCGCGCGGGGTGTTGTTGCGCGCTGGCCGGGCGCGCGTGACTCATGGCCCCGAGGTCGGGGACGGTGCGGGCGCGAGCCCTTTCTCGGCTCGGCCGGAGTGTGAGAGTGTCTGGAAGGAGAGCCAGGTCATGGCAGTGGGGCCCCCGGGGACCGCGGCGGCCGCAGAGCAGGAGGAAGAGAAGTAGGTGACGCGGGCCAGAGAGGCCCGTCCCCTCTGGCCCCGGGGCGGGCGCCTGCGGCGGGTCCCCTCGCGCCAGCAAAGTTTGGAGCCGCGGGCGCCGCGCGCCGGTCCCTCCCCGCGCAGTTCCCTCGGCGGGGTCTGTGCCGCCGCCGCCGCTGCCAGGGCAGGACAAAGGCTCATTAACACGTGATGGGACCGCGCTTCATAAATGGGCCCGGAGCGAGAGGGAGCCAGAGCGCGAGCGCAGGGAGAGTCGGGGACCGCGCGCGCCGGGCGAGGCGACGGGCGCCCGGGCTGGCGGAAACGGGCGGCCCCACGCCGGGCCAGGCGGGGCGAGCGGGAGGACCCAGCGAGGAGCCCCGGCAAGGGGCGAGACTCGCGAGCGCAGGGGGCGCCAGTCCCGATCGCCGTCGCGGGCGGGCGCTGGAGGCAGGGGACGCCGGCGCGCGGGCTGAGCGGACCGACCGACTTCCTGACCGACCGACGGAGGCACAGCCCGCTCCACCCCACCCCTCCTCGCCCGCATCCCCGCGCCGGCGCCGCCTCCCTCTCGCGACTCCCTCGGCCACCCCTTCCTTCTCCACTTCTTCTCCGCCTCCGCCTCTTTCTCGGCTCCCGCGGCGCCAGTGCCTTCCCCTGGCCCGGGCGGGGCGCCTCGGTTCCCGGCAGAGCTCTCGGTTGAGCCAGGTGGGGGGACGTTTCGTTCAAGCAGAGCAGCAGCCCCTGCGCCGGGCGAGAGGGGCCGAGGGAGCTTCTCCCGCGAGGACCGGGGGATGCGAAGGGTAAGACCTGGTGGAGTTGCATTTGTAAATACTCCTCCCGCCTCCCGCCCCCTCGGGTGCTGACCAGTGTGGTTCCCAAGTGTCCTTCGTGGAGTTCTAATTCCGTGTGAGCGAATTGTGCACTGGTGTTTACTAAGCCGCAGAGCCCCTGCCTAACTGTGGTCTGGGCTACTTCTGGAGGTTTCTACCATTTACTAGTTATTGAATGTGTGAGCACCTGACTGTCTGTATGCACGGAGGTCTGTTTGTGGAAAATGTTGTAATAGTGCATGTTTGGAAAAACGGGCGCTTGAGCTGGTGCTTATTGCCTCTAAACCCTATCAGCAGCCGAGTCTTCCTGAAGAAATACATCGATCTCTGCACCAAACCTAGAAGCTGTCCAAAGTCAGATTATTAAATGTCATGTAAAGAAATGTATATCAAGTAATAAACTTTTGCATATGAAAATGTAGCTACAGGAACCACTTTTCTTTGAGGAAAAAGAAATTAGCCTTTAACTGATATGTAAATTTGAATGGTGATGGAACCGTTGAATTTAGATGAAAAAAGTTGATGTGATCTGTTTAAAAGATATTTCTTGCCAGGCTCACAATCATAAATGATCAGCTCCCGTGAAAGAGAATGTTTGCTGTGACAGACGTGAGAAACTGTTGTGTGGCCGTTTGAAAGTTTAAAAGCATCATGCATATTTCTGATTTTAGTTTTCAGTTGAACAGAGGAGAAAAAATTGAGTCACCTATTTGTTATTTTGTCTCGCGTCTTTTTTATTTTCCTTCAGATAAGTGCTGTTCTTGCCTTTGTTGTTGCTTTCTTCATGTATTAGCATCCTCGGGCATTTAATCCAGTAAGAGATTGGAACAGGTCTACCTACTGGTTTTAAAGGTGTTGAAATATATCTCAGTGGGTTCCATAACTTCTTCTCATTTGTATTACCAAGTTGATATCTTTTGAACAATGAGGGAGATGCGATTTCTCTGGGGAACCTCAGTGGACAGTGAGTATCAGTAGGTGACTACTGCCATCAGTCTGTTTTGCAGAATCCTGAGAAGCTCAGAGCAGCCAGCCGTTAAGGTTCCCATAGGACTTTATCTGATTTAAAGTGTTGCTTTTCTAATCCCACCCTGCTGACAGTTTGCAGGAAAAGATACACTGATTGATTTTTTTCTCTGTCCTTTTTTCCCCTGGTACTCCTTGCCCCTCCTCTGTTCTCTAACTCATTTAGGAGCGATGTTCTCAGAAAGGCTAGGTATAGTTTCTTAAGTGACACAGATTATTTTCTGATTATCTATACATGAACAGAATCCATGCATCTCCAGAATTTTAAACATTGCATACTGCAGGCAGTTACTGTAGGTGCAATAACAGTTACCACAGTTAGGCAAGACACTTGGATATGGCTTTTAAAAACTATTTTAGGTTATCAAGAGAACTTACTGTAAACAAACTCTTTTTATTCTAAAGATGTCTCCTACTCCAGACGAGGAGCAGTCTTGGCTCAGGTAGGTATCTAGTGTTTGACCGGGAAAGGTTTCCTTGTGTTTCTGAGCCTCTCTGGGGTAAAATAGTGCCACAGGGGGGTAATGCTTGGTTCTGACCTTTCAGAAAGAAAATTACTATGCTTTCATACTCATGGTTAAAAGGCACATTATATTCATATTTCCCCTTTAATAGCTAGCATCAGTATACATGCATATTAAAAAGAATGTTATGCCCTGTCCCTTAAAAGAAGCTGTAGATAACATTATTCACTTTGGAGAGTGAAGATTCACCTTCTGGGGAAAACGAAGTCCGTCTTCCCTTGGAGTAGTGCTCCGCTTTGTTTGTTATCTACTGTTTTCTGTCTTTTTCTGTTACCCTTTTCCCAGCGGACCACGTGCCTCGCTGTCTCGCCTGGGAGACTGTTCTTCTCTAATAAGCCTAGCTGCAGGATCACTGTGTTCTTTTTGGCATTTCAAAATGTTAAAATAGTGAAATTGTTAAATGTTACCAAGACGAAACTGCTGGGAATGAAATTCTCCAGGAGAACCACTATATCTGTGGCTTGTCACAGCCTCTTCCAAAAGAAAACTCCTGCAGCCGGGTTACCTCTTTTCTCAGGAAAGCAGCAGTCCCAGTGGCTGCGCTGATATGTGTTTAGTATGCGGTGTCAGCTTATTAAATTACTAAGGCAAAGCCTGAAAAACTCTTTCAATTGTGTGACATACTTCTTGGCTCTAACTCAGAACTAATATTCGCCACCAGAAAATTTAGACAGGCTCCGAGGTTGTCTTGCCTATTAGGTGGAATTAGAATTGGAATACTCGGCTTATCAGAATAAACTATTATGAAATGGAACTTCTCATAGCAGTTTATAGTTCACCAGGCTTACCAAATGTTTCTTCCCAGAACACAGTTGGCCTAATAAGGAAAAGGATTATTTCCCATAATTAGCTCTCCAGGAATGCTGCAAAAAAGAGTAATAAATCAAACTTGGAAATACCTAACAACACTTGATGAGTAAAACAAGATTTGGTTGTAGCATCTTGAATTTGGTGAGGAAGATGGAGCCTGTCTGTTAGTTTGCTGCCTGTTATTCTCGGGGTAATGATGCTAGCTCAGCTGCGTGAGGCACGCAGATGAGAGCTTTCATTCCTGCAAAAAGGGAGGCTGTGTCACGACTGGTGTAAACTGTCTCTTTTATTTTTGTATTCATCATCTTCTAATTGAACTAACAAATTAGGCTGAAGCCAGTCTTTGGGCTTAAATTATTTATAATTCTGCTTCTGACTCTGAAATCACCTGGACCCAACATTGTTTGAAAAACTATGCCAAGGCCAGGTTTCTATATTGCATATCTATATTTTGAGGGGCCGAAAACTCTACTGAGTTGTTTTTTTTTTTTTCATGGATGAAGGCTGGTGGAAAAGTTAATGAGGAAATCATAACCAGTGGATATATTTTGTATCGGTAAAATTTTAGCCTCTTGTTTTCCCTCTGAGCCTCTAGCTCTTTCCTAATCCTGTTCTCATGATGATGTTAACTTTACAGTATAACCACATGAAGCCTGTTTTTGAGGGATTGGAAGGTTCAGCACTTGGTAACTAATTTGCTCTTTAATGTTTTGATAACCATTTATCCACCTAATCTATATTCTTAGGTTAGATTGGGTTAACCTCATAATATATTGCAGATCAGCTTAGTTTTCTCCCATATATTTTCTGGACTAAAAGAAACAATAGAAATCATCCAGAGTATATGTAGTGTCAAGTTATAGATTGCAGAATTTAAGATGACAGGATGTATAAATACGCCTTTATATGTGTATATGAATAAACTTTTTTCCTGGATGTGTAATTACAACTAAATTAAAAATTGAGACATGTTGCCTTGATATATTTGAACATATGATTCAGATTTTAAATAAATTCTACAAATTTGGGGAAATGTCCAAATTCAAGGGAACTGTGTGGATGGACATGGACAACTCAAGGCCAAAGGAAGTACCCACCTTGAATCAAAACAAGACTGTTCTTATTTTCCAGGAGAGTGGAAATCTATTCCAGTCTCCTATGTTCTAAGAGTCTTGCAAAGATTCCAGGATGGGCAGAACCACATTCCATTATAGTTTTCTCATAAACACTGACTGTTGTGTTTAACACAGTTTTCACTGGTTGTTATTAATCTTGGAAAGAAAGTTGGGAGAAGATACACAAGGTTATTATGGGCTTCCCAGGTGGCACAGTGGTAAAGAACCTGCCTGCCAGTGCAGGAGACAGAAGAGACATGGGTTCCAGCCCTGGGCTGGGGAGATTCCCTGGAGGAGGGCATGACAACCCACTGCAGTATTCTTGCCTGGAGAGTCCCATGGTCAGAGCCTGCTGAGCTACAGTCTGCAGGATCACAAAGAGATGGACACAGCTGGGCATGCACATACACACACACAGTTATCACTGTGTCACAAGAGTCATATTAATATGGTTATATTTGTTGGATAAAACACATTATCACGCTTTTACAAGTAAGTAAAACTATGGGAAATTTGTGAGGAGCGGAGGGGAAGGCTGTTTTAGTGGTTTTCCAGTGCTTCTCTTGGTACTCCTCAAATGATTTGAGGTTAGATGGACTTCTATCTCAAGCAGGCCTGCATGGATAATAGGTTTGTCTATGACATATCCGTAATCAGAGGTCAAAGTCGTTGCCTCAAGTGATCAGTGTGATTACCTCCAGTTCTTACCATAAAATATTTACTAAAAAGCTTTCCCAGGTCATATTTCTTTACTGAACAGGGTGCCTCATGGAAAATAAAGTGCATTTCATTGTAACAGTTTTTCTAGGGCAGTTGAGAAGACAAATATATTCTTGATCTAATCTTCGTGGTTGCTTTCCATATATTTGAAGTACTTTTCATATAGATGATTGGTGAATAACTTTGGAGTCTCCTCTAATTTGAAAGTTTCACTGGGACAGGTTAATTTCATAGCTTAGGGAGCATGGAATTCTGAGGTTCAGAGTTGCATCCGTATGGGTTTTTGAGGAAAGACCTGTTTACTCCCCTAATCTGAGCAGATGGGTCTGGCAGTCACTGCAGTCGTGCTGAAACACTGTGAGTTCCGTCCTGGCCCCAGCTGGGGAAGTGCTCACACCTGCACGTCGGGACAGCTTTCAAAGTTCTGCTTTGCTTGTTTTCTCTTGTGAGTGAACATGTGAGTTGAGACTGGTCAGATGGGAATTAGTGTTTTGGGGTTTGTTGTTGTTTTTTTTTGGCTGACTCATTTTTTTTTACCCCCTAGTGCTATTATTGCATTATAGTCTGTCATTTCGAATAAGCCTCTCAAAGTAAACTTTGCATTTTTGAATGAAAGGATTTAAGTTTCTTTTTCTTCTAACACAGATGGAAAATCATTTTCCCCGAGGAATATGTTATTTTATTATCTAATGTCTTATTTTTCCACTCTGATTTGGATTTTTAATTGTTTAGAGTTTGGATTCGTTGAAAAGAAATTGGATACCTTTGACGTGATTCCTTACCATCATTATCAACTCTGAATAGCATTAAAATTTTTTTTCACTTCAGGAGATAAAGTACAGCATAGTTTCCAAAATTCAACAGTGTAATATCTATTTTTTTATTCCCACTCGCAAATTCTATGCTATTGCTTTTTAAAGAAAAGCAGAAGCGTTTTTCAAAGACGTGCCAGGCAATCTGTTGTGGGAGTTGAATATACTGGCAAATGCTTTCACAAACTGTGTATGTCAGTAGTATATTTAAATATAATTAAAATAAAATGTAATTAGGAAAGAATGTTTTTCAAAGTTTCTGTTGACATGGGAGGGTTCCCCTCTTTCCTGTATCATTTGTTTATCCATTCTTTAGGCCATGTATTTACAGGAGATAATTGGAGTCAATATGAGTTCTGTAAATCGAGTTAAAAGGAGTCTGACCTTTAAATTGGTGATAAATTCCAGTATGCTTAGAAAAAATGAAAGCAAATTCCCACTTTCACATATAGACATTAAATAGGAAATTTGATAACCTTGATTTCTGTTGCCTTCCCTGGTGACCCAGTAAAGAATCACCTGCAGTGCAGGAGACCCCCGGGTTCGACCCCTGGGTCAGAAAGATCCCCTGGAGGAGGGCATAGCATCCCACTCCAGCGTTCTTGCCTGGAGAATTCCTTGGACAGGGGAGCCCGGTGGGCTAGAGTCGGTGGGGTGGCAAAGAGTCAGACACAACTGAGCGACTGCCGCTAACTACTAACTGTTGGTCAGGCGGCTAAAAAAGGTGCTTTTAATATAGCAAGTGAACCGGTATCATAGGTGGTGTGCCTTTGTCACTCTTGTTTGCTTCTAACTCAGTTATATTTAAATCAACTTGATTTATTCCTTTGTAAGGGAAGTTTATTTTAATACCACTGTGATCTGTGTATTTTGGTTTATTCCAGCATTACTTCTTAAATGGACCATATTTTCAACTCATTTCAATGCATGGCTACCAGAATTTCCAAATGTTTTCTCTAGCTTTTGTACAAGTTGTGGGGAACAAGTGCTATGCACATGAAGAAAAATGAAAAAAGACTTGAAAAAGTTAAACAATTTAACTCATAACCAAAGTAAGGAAATGATTGCCCAAAGAATTCTGTATTTTTGCCTATGTGGGAATATGACTTTAGAAAATATACGACTACTTTTGAAAATTAGATCTAAGTTCATACACATCAGAAAAGGGGGAAATCTTTAAATGATTTTAGTCCTCGGCTAAGGAAACTAATTATGAGTAATCTATGATCCATTTTTATTGATGAAATAATTATAGAGGAAACAGTCTGCCCAGAGTCATATATTTAAGTGCTTGGGGATATATTTCCATGTATTTATAACTTGTAGGTATTTTTGAAAGATCTCTGCCAGCTATAAGCAGTGCAAATTGCATAATTACCGGGGTAGTTCTGTAAGATAATTTGCAATAGATTTGCATTGGTTGGGCCTACTGCAAAATTTCCATTTTAGTTTGTCATTTTCTGGGTTCATCTCCTGTGATACATTATTTTATGGTTTGGGGGAAAAGAAGAGAAAACAGAAATATTTCCAGCTTAAAAAGAAAATAAGTTAGAGTGTTACTTTTATTTTTTCCTGTTCTTTTATGCTCAGTAATCGTGAGTTCCTTCACAATGGTGTTGAAAGACATGGTTAGCGGTCCTATCAAACTTTGTGTAGGCTTTGTAAATAGAATTAAGAAAAAATGGTATGCAGTTTTTAATTTATGTCTGCAGCTGGGTAAGTACATGTTATGTCTTGAAGCCACTTTTCTTTGCTGGACAAAAGATCTAGCAAATAAGTTTCCTGAAAAAGTGCAGAGAAGCTTGGAGACTGAAAATCCTTGAGAGGTTCTTCACTCCTTACCCTCATTTTCAGGCTAGACTACATTGTTCTATTTCAATCAAATAGAAAAAGCTTGATTTTAAAGATCTTCTGTGGGAGATTATTTTATATTATTTTATGCTTCCTTTGCAATCCATTTCAATGATCTTAAAACCTATACTCATAGAATATTCTTTCTTCCTATCTAACCTCGATACTTCTTAAAGGTTAGTTTTATTTTCCTCCTTCATCTGGTCTTTTTCACAGGTCTCCATCTTCTTTAACAATGGTTCTAAAACCTCAGAGTGTCTTAGACTCTCCTGGAGGCCTTGTGAAGACACAGAAGTGCCCCAACTCAGAAACACAGAGTTCTTGATTCTGTAGGTCTGACGTTGGACCTGAGACTACGATTCTCCCTAGTTCCCAGGTGACGCTGATGCTGCTGGCTGAAGACATCCCTTCAGAGCCATTGACCTATAAAATTGTTTCCCAGGTTGCTCAGTGGTAAAGAATCTGCCTGCCCATGTAGGAGATGAAGGAGACCCTGGGTCGGGAAGATATCCTGGACGAGGAAATGGTAGCCCACTCCAGTATTCTTGCCTAGAGAAATCCCATGGACAGTCCATAGGGGAGCAAAGAGTCAGACACGACTGAGTGAGCTCACATGCACAGCCTATAAAATAACCTACTAGGTGTGCACTTCCAAACCACATGGGACTCATCAGACTCTTCTTCAAGAGGTATGCTGAGATGTCCAGCCTGTGCTCGACTGTCTTATTTCCGAGTTCTTTATCTTCATGTCATTTTTCTCAGGGCTTTTAGTTCCTCAACTCTGTTCAAAATCATATAGCTGTATCACACAAACCTTAATTCAAAATCAAACTCTTAGATAAGTATAATAGAACTACTTCATGGTTTCAATGGCATGAAAATTCTGACCTTGCATACAATTTGCTACATTTCCAAAATATATTTTTACATCATTATTGAAACCAAGTTCTTCTAGCTCTATTTGTACATTATAATTTGCATCTTGAAAGCATATTTTTTCTGCTTATATCATGTATTGTTCGTACACACTGAAACTTTCTATTAAAGTAGGTAATTTTCAACTAAAGTAGGTGATATGTAAGTACCTAATTTTTAAAACCACATTTAAATGGAACCCTGAACTTAACAATAAAAATGTTTAAAATTATTCTAGCAAGAAAATGATAGGAAGGAAATTGAATTGTTTAGAAAGCTACTGTATCCTTGATTTGTATGAGTATTTGAACAGATAGTAACTTCTCTTGTGAAATATTCCATTTTAGCTTCTGTAAGAATAGAAAATAATTTTCCATTCTTTTTCATCACAGAGTTATGACCTGTGTTGGTGATTTCATAATTGAAAATTGGAAAGCCAAATGTTTCATAAAATAGAAATGAGTTGAGTTTGTTATTAGAATTGATTTTGGTCTCCCGAGATACTCCCTTCTTACTTTTAGCATCTCTTGGCATAAACATGTCATTTGTTTTCAGTATAACTACTTTCCTTTACTCATTCTTAATTACTTTCTTGAGGCAGAATTCCAAATACAATTAATATTTATCAATATATTTTCTCAATGCCCTTTTGCCTCAGAAAAAAATCAAAAATTTTGTTTTTGTAGGCAATAGTAATAACCCATCTTAACCCTCTCTAACATGTTTTCTTATTTATGTTTAAATTAATTCAATTGTAAAGCGCATAAAATGCTGTAGCAGAAGTTTCTCAACCAGAGCAAGAACTGTATCCACTGAACAGAGCAACAGATCGATTCCTGACGGCTTATAAAAGCCGCTCCATCTAGTGGTTGAGTTTTCACGTGCCTTCTCTTGACAAGTTGTTTTGAAAACACACTTGCACGTGGAGAAACCACTTGGGAAAATCAGTGCACAATAGTATGCATTTGAGGAAAGGAAAACGTCCATTATAATCATAGTTTTATGTATTGTCTTTAAAGGTCTATCAACAGTGTATGATTAGAATTCATTCACAGTTGTGCATCTCACAAAAATCTCCTTATATATCATTTTTATGTGGCAAAACATTGAGGTTCATAATACACCAGGCTGAACAAGGATCAGAATAAAAAGTAAATACCTGATGTTTGTCCAGAACTTCTGCTTGCCATCAATATAATTTCTGTTTGAAACTGAGATCAAAGATCCTGGGATAAACAGTTGTTGATGTCTTCCATGTAACTTTTACATCTGGGCAGTTCTTTTCAGATGGATGTTTGTATAAGACCAAGGCTCAGGTTTACTTGCCTGATGATCAACGAACTTTATGCCAAAGAAAACTAGCCACAGTTAAAAGTCATTCTGCTAGGATAGCCCTGCTCTATTGCCAACACTGATTTAGTAAACAAGCATTTAGAATGCTTGTTAGAGGACAGGGCCAGGCACAGGACATTCAAGACCATATACTCCAAGTCCCTACTCTGCTCTCAAGGTGTTCATGATCTGAAGGGTTTAGACACAAGAAAGACTGCTATAGAATGACTCAGCATTGCCTGTCACCTCTTCAGGGAGAAAACTTCAGAGCACATGTAGGAAGGGCATTTACCCCAGTCAGTACTATTTGATGATGAAGTGCCATCTGCCTGTTACATGTATTCATATCCTACTCACTACTGTCTTCTGTGGGAGGGGAAGGGCAGATGAATGGACTTTATTTGAAAGGTTTGCTGGAAGGGAGAATTGTTTCCCTTGTTTCCTTGACCCACATCCATTATCTAGGTGTGATACATGGATATATAATATCTGCAGTGTTCAGCAGGGTTCCCAGGTGGCACTAGTGGTAAAGAACCCGCCGGCCAAGGCAGGAGACTTTAAGAGATGCAGGTTCGATCCCTGGGTCGGGAAGATGCCCTGAAGGAGGGCATGGCAACCCACTCCAGTATTCTTGCCTGGAGAATCCCATGGACAGGGAAGGCTAGCAGGCTTCGATTCTTAGGATTGCAAAGAGTTGGTCACAGCTGAAGTAACTGAGCCTGCACACAAACAGTGTCTAGCACAGAGCACATGCCCAATACAGACCTTACACAAGCGTTTGAAGGACCTGTGACTTTATATTCATCTGTACCTTACATTTAACCCAGCTCTGCCTGTGACTTTGAGTGCCAGGAGTCAGTCACGGGCTCTCTGTTTCTGGAGTCCTTCTGAGGATTTCTTCTGCCTGGATTCCAGGCAAGATCTTAAGAACTCACCACAGAAAGGCAGTCTGTCTCTGGGCCCCAGAAAACCACTCTGCTCCTAGTGGAAAGTGGAGTGGTTTCCATTGAGTCCGAATATCTCTGTTTGGGCGATGGCTGTTTCAAGCTTTTGTCAGCTGACAACCATCATGTCTGGTTCAGGCATGAAGAAGGTGCCCTCCCCATTCCTTGCAAGTGTTGTGGAAACTCATCACTGCCCATAGTCCTTGTAATTGATGACTGAAGGAAAAAAGGGTCTGTATAAGTTTTTTCTTAAATAATGGCAAAGACAAGTTAGATTTTATTTATTACTTGCTAATAGCCACTGCAAATGAAGTGCTAATCTAGGACTGAGATTTATAGCTTATAGTTAATTGTTATACTTTGTCCCTAAAACCAGTGGGACAAGGATGATTTGCAAGTGCTCTGGGCAACCTTTTTTTACTGTCAGCAGATCTTTCTTTCTGATTTTAGTTGTTCATTTTGTAAAATTATTAAGTATGGTATTTATTACCTCCTTTCTCAAAGTTAGTTCTTTCCTTTGCCTTAGAAATGGAAAGAAGAATGTCTTTTAAAATGGTTTCTGGACCTCAAAGTTGAGAGCGGAGGTGTTGACTTAGGCGGTCCTGGGCTGAAGCTCAAACTCCCCACTTTTGGTAGGAAACCTGGGCAACAGCATTTCACTTCTCTAAGCCACTGTTTTCTCATATGTAGAATGGGAATTGTAATAATACCTAATTTATGTAGATACTAAACAAGAATGGTGCATAGCCTTAGCATGATGCCTGGCACATAATGTTTCTGCTTGAAAAATATTTGGGAATTGGAATTTTCACTGTCATGCATTTAATCACCCGAGTCACCCAGTCACTTTGAGATTTGAGCCTGGGGAGGCAAGACTTGATTTTTAGTTGGACTTCTTTTGTCTGTTAATGGATTAACAAAGAGAAGATACTTCTTTTGTTATTGAAAGATGCGTGAATAAACCAAAAGCTGTGTCTCTCCATTGGATAACATGTTGCACATTTTAAGTTATTGCTGTCCTTGACAATGACCTGTAAAGATAACCTGCCTGCTAGGTTCTGCATATTGCTTTTGGCCTATATTGGTCAAATCTCATATGCCAGATAAAGACAGTCTCATGGAGTATTTTGTATATGGACCATGGCTTCTACTAAATCAAAGAGCTGCAAATTCTATTTAAAGGGATGGCTGCTTCAATTATGCTCTTCACAGCTTTTATAGAAAAGGGATCTCTCCCACCCCCAGCCAGGCACCTCTCCCTCCACAAATGCAAAGGCCCTTGGTAGGAGGAAGCATCACAATACCAGAGCAAAAGCAGATGATCAATGGAATTGGTTATAAAAGTCAGCAAGCCCAAGGAATCTGTTCATTTGTATCATCAATTTGCTTTTGTGATAGGCTTTCCTTCTAGCATTGTCACCTAATAGTGCTTAATTTGATGTTGTTTAAAGGCATCATTTCTTGAGCCCTAAAATTCTTTATGTTTTAATAAGACTTCAAAAGTTAAATAAGTAGGCATATATAAGGTTAAATTTGAACTGAAATGTAGCCTTATAAATATCCTAATGCTATTTAGTTCATATTAATAGATATTTTTTATGAAAAATCTAACTCATATTGTGAGTAAGAATAGACCAGAGAAAAGGGTGCATTTAATAACTTCTGCTGTATATTACAAAATACAAGAAAAGCTAAAGCTTTCAGAACCAACCGAGCATTACCAGCATAATGGAATTTTCTTTTATATTAATATATGAGAAAGAGAACATTAACACAAGGAAGAAGAATTGGGTATTTTTGCCTGAATCATCAGGATAATCAAGTCAATCTTTGACTTTGCTGTGGAAGATGATGCAATAAGTAACCAAACTGCTTTAATAATTCCAAAGCTCAACTGGTTGGGCAAGAGTGAGAAAAGACTCAATTGCCCATTCAACTGTAACAGAAACATCATTCATTTAGTTGTGATGTTGGCACATGAGATCTGCCGTGTATATGAAGGACATGCCTTAGACATAATGCAGTTAAAATTTTCCTTACTAACTTAGAGAAATACATGAGCAAGTTATTTTTCTTGATCAAATTAAGATAAACCAGACTTGTTCCCAGAAACGAATGGAACATAACAGATATATCCATTGGCACCTTCCTTCTCTTGAACCATTCACAATGCTCTTTTATGAGGTTAGCCAAGCAGATGAAGAATTGGCCTAGAGCTCTTATATTTGATATCCTGAATGCCTATCAGTCTAGACACGATGAACTTGGCATTGTTTCCTGAAAGCATTTACAAACTTGGAATCTAGAAAAGGAGCCTAGTGGACTGATACAGTCTGTAACTACAATGGGAGCAGCAGTGTTTCTGATGCTTTTAGAGGATTTTCTGCCTTCCTGGACATGACATCATGCAGGAATCTAATACTGTATAGTGCCTTCCCACCCCACCCCACCCCCGCCAAGATGCTACAAGGATTGACTCCAGAATCAACAGTGACAAATATCTAAATTACTTAAGTATCATTCTAAAACAAAGAAGGTCCTCAGTGGGGCAATGACGATTAAAATACTCTGTTATTAAATTATATTGATACAGAAAAGACTATTGGAAGTCTTGTTTTAAAGACTTACTTCATGCCCATCCTAAGCAAAACATGGATATTTTATACTCTTGATGGTTATAGAAGCAAAAATATGGACTCTGAATAGACTTTTAAAAAAATTCCATGCTGCTAAACCCATGAAAATTTCTTGATGATACTATTATAGGCTGCTATAGGATACTATTATATGAGTTTGGAGATTGTGGATGGAGAAGTGGGTGTGCATAGAGATGGAAAAAAAGAACAGGTGATATTATTCTAAAAAATAGAAATTTTTTAAAAATAATAAGATTCAATGTATTAAAGTGTTTTTATTATTGTTATTATAAAGGACTTTCCAGATGGCTCATTGGTAAAGAATCCACCTGCCAATGTAGGAGATGCTGGAGACACAAGTTCGATCCCTGGATCCAGAAGATCACCTGGAGGAGGAAGTGGCAACCCACTCCAGTATTCTTGCCTGGAGAACCCCGTGGACAGGGGACCTGGTGGGCTGCAGTCCGTGGGGTCACAAAGAGTCGGACACGACTGAGCGACTGCACATGCATGCATAAAGGCACGACAGCCAAATTAGAGTACGTTGCTTAATTTTTAAAAAAGCAAAATTCTAGGAAAATCACCTTAAATGTCAGTCAGTCACTCTTTTAGTATAATAGTAATAAAAACCAACTGCTTATTTAATAGGTGCATCTACGCATCTTGCTGAAAATTTGCAATTATGATTTTCCCAGTAGCAAACAAAAGCAAAATTAATGGCAGCTGCATCCCCCACAAAGCCTAAGCTATATTACTAATGAACTCTCAAAGAACACTCTCGTTGCAAAAAAATAATCAGGTGGAAATTACTGTAATAATCCAAATGTAGAAATAAAGGAAAAGAATTACCAAAAATGCAGAGAACAGTCTTCCTGCCACGATGCCATTAACTGTTAAAATAACCTGAGCACAGTGGTATTTTGACATTACTAAGATTCTTGAACTGCACAAAATCCATGTATATTTTAAACTGCATTCTTTAATTATAAAGTTGGCTTACACTGGACGGAAATTACTCTATATTTCATAACCATGCCATGCCCTGCCTCTGATTTTAACAAGCTAGTTTGTTTTCATGAAAGTGCTTGGTCACATTAAAATGGGAAATTGTGATCACATATATGATGATCTTAATATAGAGTAAATCACAGGTGTGCATGTTTTGCATTATTGAAATAAGGTCCATGATTCTTTGTCTTTACTGAGAAAGCATTATAGCTCTTCCAAATGCTAACATTTTCATCCTTGAGGACATGCCAGTAGGCAGATTTACCTAGATGGGCTGGGATAGGAAAGACTGATTTAGTAGGAGGTAGTCTTAATTACTGCTGGCAAAATGCCTTAATTGGTGCTTGTAAGAGGCTGGAAGACTTGACTATGCTATAAAATGCAAAATGGCTTTCTCCTAGTTATTGTTCTTCCTTAAAAAAGAGTATAAAGTCCAAAGGCAGAAACTCTGGAGTCTGAGAAACATAGGTTCAGCTACAAATAGAAGAATTTGTAGTTTATTTAAAACATAAGGGCCTCCATTTCCTTATATGCAAAATAGGATTATAAATAAGCACCCGATAGAGTTGTTATGACAATTTAGTGATAGAATATATGCAAAGTCTCTCAAATGCCTGGAGTATCATAGACATTCAGTAAAGCTTCTGCCTCTCTCACCCATGTGTGTATCTTTTATTTGCTTCATGCTTTAAGTGCTGAGAGGAAAATAAAAATTGAATAAGCAGCCTATGAGCTAATTAAGCCAATGAATTATCTGGAAGTATAATTAATAATATATGGTAAAGAGTCATTATACTAAGTAATGATAACAATAATTAATATTTATTACAGGCTTAAATTTTGTGCCAGGCACTATGTTAAATACTTTACATGCATGTTTTCTTTCATTTAATTTTTAGAACAATTCTATGACTGAGGCATCTTCTTCCACTTTCCTCTTCCACTTCTTTCTTCCCATTTTGCAGATGAGATAATGAGCCTTAGAAGGATTAACTACTTAACCAAATATAGCTCTGATACTTATCTTGGTTTACTAACTCCTAATTCAATGTTCTCTTCATTACTAGTGCTCTGATTAGTTGGAATCAGTGGGGGAAAGCAGGCAGATGGTAGGTTAGGGAGATGATATATCATAACGATTAAAAGCAACTCCAAACCTGTGATATCCAATATGATAGCCACTAGCCACATGTAGCTATCAAGCACTTGAAGTATGGTTAGTTCCACGTGTGTGAGTCACTCAGTCGTGTCCAGCTCTTTGTGACCCCATGGACTGTAGCCCACCAGGCTCCTCTGTCCATGGAATTCTTAAGACAAGAATACTGGAGTGGGCTGCCATTTCCTTCTCCAGAGGATCTTCCAGACCCAGAGATGGAACCCGCATCTCCTGCATTGCAGGCAGATTCTTTACTGTCTGAACCACCAGAGAAGTCCAAAGCTTCTTATTTAATGTGAGTTCCACATGTTGAAAATATTTTGGATGCATTGGGTTAAATAAAATATACTGTTAGAATTAATTTCACATTTTACCTTTTTCTTTTTACCCTTGATCAGTTCAGTTCAGTTCAGTCGCTCAGTCATGCCTGACTCTTTGCAACCCCATGCACGCCAGGCATTCCTGTCCATCACCAACTCCCGGGTCTTACCCAAACCCATGTCCATCAAGTCGGTGATGCCATCCAACCATGTCATCCTCTGTCATTCCCTTCTCCTCCTGCCCTCAATCTTTCCCAGCATCAGGGTCTTTTCCAGCAAGTCAGCTCTGCGCATCAGGTGGCCAAAGTATTGGAGTTTCGGCTTCAGCATCAGTCCTTCCAATGAACACCCAGGACTGATCTCCTTTAGGATGGACTGGTTGGATCTCCTTGCAGTCTAAGGGACTCTCAAGAGTCTTCTCCAACACCACAGTTCAAAAGCATCAATTTTTCAGCACTCAGCTTTCTTTATAGTCCAACTCGCACATCCGTACATGACCACTGGAAAAACCATAGCCTTGACCAGATGGACCTTTGTTGGCAAAGTAACATCTCTGCTTTTTAATATTCTGTCTAGGTTGATCATAACTTTCCTTCCAAGGAGTAAGCGTCTTTTAATTTCATGGCTGCAATCACCATCTGCAGTGATTTTGGAGCCCAGAAAAATAAAGTCAGCCACTGTTTCCACTGTTTCCCCATCTATTTGCCATGAAGTGATGGGACCAGATGCCATGATCTTAGTTTTCTGAATGTTGAGCTTTAAGCCAACTTTTCACTCTCCTCGGGTACTCAAGGCAGCTGCTAAATGAGAAGGGAGGTTTTGTGTACTGCTGTGGAATTGTCTTCACGTACACTTTTAAAATCAACATGCAAAACACTGTATGTAGTGTTGGTTAAAAGGAAAATAAGGAGGGAATGAATGTATATGTATTTGCTTGACTATGCTTGGAATATCTCTGGAAGGAGTACCAAGAAATGTCTCTAATGAAGAAAACTGGTTGATTGGAACATTGGAAAGCGAGAGGTTAGGCTGATTCTTTGCTGTATATCCCTTTGTACATTTTGAGTTATATGAGTGGAATGTGTACATAAAAATAATCAGAATTTCAAAGAAATCAGTTTTTAATTAGGCAATGTGAAGGGAGAATTAGTTACTTGAGAGAAGATGACTTATCGGATGGAGGTCTTGGACTGGCCCCAAGTAGCTGCTTAGAAATGCTGGGCTCAAGCTTTGGTATTCAGGTCAAGTGTCAATTGAATTTATTACCTTTCTCTCTTCTAATTTTAAGAAAAGGCAAATATATATTTTTAAATCACAGCTTTCGTGCATCAGTAAAATTCAACTGCCACCATATTAGTTTTGTGGGAGGATTTCTAAGGGAGCCCAGCTTCTCCCATCCCCCTCCTTCACCTGCTATCATGTTGTCAAGCTGGTGAGTCACATAAAAGATACAAAGACACCAGTCCTGTGTTTGGAAAGCACATTCTAGTTATGGAAATAAATACATAAACTCATGAGAGAATGGTGTAGTACAGTCTATAATAGAAGGGGAAATTGGGAGAACTACTTCTGCCTGGAGGGCCGGCAGGTCGAGGAGGTCTCCGGAAGATAAGCTAAGAGAGATCTTGGAAGTGAGTGTCTCAGACAGAGGGAAGGGTAGGAGGGAAGGAGGAAGGCGTGCAGGGTGGTGCAAGGAGTAAGGCGCCATCTCCTAGGCCCCTGCGCTGTGTGTTAAGTATGGGGGAGGGGACTTGAGAAGCAGAACCGAGATCTGAGGCTGTGCCGGGGCCATTAACGGCCTCACAGATTATAGCGTTCTTCTCTGTCGCCCCTGTCACCTGACACTGTCATACCTGAGCGGAGTTGTTCCGCAAATGTAAATTTGCACCAAGAGCAAAGTTGACTCACAAGTCGGGGTCCAGCGGTGGGCGCATGGAGGGCGTTTCTGGAAGAGCTGGGGCTGCGAGAAAGGACGTGATGGGCAGGTGGCTGAACCGGGGCCGGGGGACACTTGGGGGTGAGCAGCGGGGGCCGGCTAAGACGGAGCCCCGAGAGACCCGAGGAGCGGAACCCGGAAGCGGTGGGCAGCCGCTGCGGCTGGGGGACTGCCTCTTATTTCTGCACCCTGTGTGGCCTCCCCGGCTAGCCTGCCTCCCGGGGGCCCCGATCGGCCTTTCCCAGACTCCCGGCGCACACGGGGCCCCTGTGCGGTCCGCACCCTCGGGCTCCCGCCTCTGGTCACGCGGTTCCCAGCCCCTCTGCCGGTGCGGGAGGGCGCACAGAGCCCGCCCAGAAAAGGAGCTCGCTGTGAGTTCCCGAGCAATGCCAGAGTTTAAGGGCGGGGGATTCGGGGCCATTGGTCCAGTGGTGTCTCCACACTGCCAGTACAGGTCACACTGGGGACTTGCGAAGGGCCACAGGACCGGGAAGGGGCGAAGGGAGCCCTCCTGACCTCCCTGTCCTACTGGACCGGGAAGGGGCGAAGGGAGCCCTCCTGACCTCCCTGTCCTACTGGACCGGGAAGGGGCGAAGGGAGCCCTCCTGACCTCCCTGTCCTACTGGACCGGGAAGGGGCGAAGGGAGCCCTCCTGACCTCCCTGTCCTACTTACTTTGTTCACCGTCTGATGAAACATTGCTGATGCTCTTGCCAGCTGCTATCTAGCCAAAGCTTCCCATGTATATTTAGGCTAGGTAATCATTACATGGGGCTCCCCTTGTGGCTCAGAGGGTAAAGAATCTGCCTGCAATGCGAGGGACCTGGGTTAGATCCCTGGATCAGGAAGATCCCCTGGAGAAGGAAACGGCAACCCACTCCGTATACTTGCCTGGAGAATCCCATGGACAGAGGAGCCTGGTGGGCTACAATTCATGGGGTCTCAAAGCGTCAGACACAATGGAACAGCTAACACAACCGTTACACAGGCAGCTTTCATTTAAAATATCAAGGTCGTGGTAAGTCACCTCAGTCGGATCTAACTCTTTGTAACCCTCAGCCTCCTCTGTCCACGGGGTTCTCCAGGCAAGAATACTGGAATGGGTTGCCATGCCCTTCTCCAGGGCATCTTCCCAACCCAGGGATCAAACCTGAGTCTCTTATGTCTCCCACATTGGCAGGCGAGTTCTTTTTTTTTTTTTTTTCCATTTATTTTTATTAGTTGGAGGCTAATTACTTTACAGTATTGTAGTGGTTTTTGTCATACATTGACATGAATCAGCCATGGATTTACATATATTCCCCATCCCGACACAGATGTACAGAACAGACTTTTGGACTCTGTGGGAGAAAGCGAAGGTGGGATGTTTTGAGAGAACAGCATTGAAACATGTATATTATCTATGGCAGGCGAGTTCTTTACCACTAGTGCTAACTGGGAAGCTGTAAGATATCAACAACCTCATCTAAATAGAGCATTTTTCTAGCACAAATGGATTGGGTTGCAATTTAGGCAAGATACCTCGATTCAAGCTACATGCTTTATTCCCATTAAGATTGGGAGAATCTGTCCCTCACCTTTTCCTCTTTTGAAATAGGTATATTCAATCAACCAACATATATAGGGTCCCCTTCTATATGGCAGGCATTACACTACATGCTATGGTTAAACACTAAGATAAAATTCCTTCCCTCAGTGAGCTTACTGTCTATTGGAGAGGCAAAACAGGTGCAAACACAGAGAAATGTTAGACTATTAAGTAAATGCTGTGACAGAACTCTATTTGAATATTCTAGGAGCCCCAGAGAGGATACTTCCTCTGATCATGGGAGCTATAGGAGCTGGTGACATCGAATTGCAGGAAAGGACTTGGCCAGATGGAGGAAGGGAAAGGATGTTTGCTCAGAGGAGTATGAAAAGCAATGGACACTAATGCACCGAGTTGAAAAGCGGTGGATTTGCTGTGTTCATGGAGCCGGATTATCTGGTGCAAGTGACAAGTCCAGGAGTGATGAGAGGGTGTTTGAAGAGATGGGCAGGGGTTCGATGACCTTGGGAAAGAACCCACTTTGTCCTGTGGGTAATCGGGATGGTGGTGGAGACCTTTCCTGCTCAGGGGGAAGAGAAGCTACAGAACTCTGGGCGCAGGGAGTCAGAGTCGGATCTGAACGGCGCTCAGCTGGGCCTACCCAGAAGGCAGAGAGAAGAGCCGTGTCGGATGGTCTGGAGAGCATGAGCCTGAAAGGGAAACCTTGTGAATGAATTTGAACTTGGTCTTTAGGGCAAAGAGGTTGAAACAGGGGAGTAGCATAATCAACTGCCTATTTTGTGAAGATCCCCACAGCAGCTATTTGGGAAGTGGTCCAAAGGGGATCGGTCCAGAGAAAGGCAGGAAAACCAGCCGTGAAGATGGTGCTCAGGTTCTGGTGAGCTGTGACAGTGGCCTGGACATAGAATTGGCAGGATGTGGGGAGCTGGGCCACATTTAGCACATTGTGCCTATTCCCAGTTACTCAACAAACAGAAGCATTTCAGGACACTTACAGTGGTCATTAAAATGGTTTTCTGTGCCCCCGGGTCCTGTCTACACCCACATTAATTCTACTTTCTCTTGGTGCAGACATCCTCTTTGGGGGGAAGACGCCTTCAACCCCCGGATCGCTGCTCCCACGGCATCGTGTGTGGCCTTGCCTGTCCCTGGCACCATGCTTCCTCACACTTGCAGGGCCAGCTGCCCATCTCCTCTGCTGAACTGCATGCAGTCAGGGGCTCCTCCTGGGTACTGTTCTGTTCCCAGTGCCACATACTGTCCCTGGCACGTAGGGGGTGCCCCATGATTTGCTGGATGAATGAATAAGCGAATTATTAGTTCAGATACAGGTGGGATATCTGTATTTTACTAGAAGATTCAGAATTTTTTTTAATAGGGGAACAATTTTATTATTTAGTTTTAAACACTTTTACATTTTATTGGCATGTAGTTGCTTTACAGTGACATGTTAGTTTCTACTGTGTAGCAAAGTGAATTACACACACATATATTATATACATATATATTTATATACATATTTCCCCCCCCCCCCTTTTTGGATTTCCTTCAGCATTTTAATTGGATCCAAGCTAATGACTATCTTTACCCCTCCTCAACATTGTATTATATATTTGGGAACAAAAAGAAGACAATTACTAAGTAAAATATTGACTTTCGTGATTTTTAAAATGATTATAGATATCACTTTGTGTTTCTAATGTCGGTTGTTGGTTTCAGTCACTCAGTTGTGTCTGATTCTTACAACCCTGTGGACTGTAGCCCGCCAGGTTCCTCTGTCCATGGGGTTCTCCAGGCAGGAATCCTGGAGTGGGTTGCCATTTCCTTCTCCAGGGGATCTCCTTGACCCAGGAATTGAACCCAGGTCTCCTGCATCGCAGGTAGATTCTTTACCAACTGAGCTATGGATAGTTCTTTATGTTGAGGCCATTAGCATTGAACATTATGTTTGTTTCAGGAATATGACATCGTTCTTTAACTCTCTCACCTGTCTTGATGTGGCCCTTTTACGGTTTGTTGTGAAGTGCCATTCAGCTGGTTTTCAAGTCTTTCAGAGGGAATTGTTCCATTTGTAGCTGTAGATTAAGTGGCCCTGTGGTAGGAGAAGCGTTCAAGATCTTTCTACACTGCCATCCTGGGCCACCCTCAGTATTTTCTTTTTAATATTTTTGTTACTGTGGTAAAAGTCACATAATATAAAACATACTCCTTTACCCGTACTTAACTGCAGTTCAGGGCGCTAAGTAGATTCGCATTGTTGTGCAACTCTCACCATCGTTCATCTCCCAAACTCTTCTCCTTCTTAAACTGAAATTCTGTCCCCATTTAAAACCAGCTCCCCATGCCCGCTTCCCACCCACTGATCCCTGGCATCTACCAATGGACTTTCTAACTCTATGAATTTGACTCTTCTAGGCACCTCATATAAGCAAAATCAGACAGTATTTGTGTGCATTTGCTGTATATTGTGGACTGCCCTCAGTATCTCAAATAATTTTGATAAGCCAAAGAGCTTAAAAGACACATTTTAAACAAATATTTATAAAATGGTAAAACCAATTCTCTGACCATTTATTTTGAAACAGAACCAAACTGCCCAGCTGAAAATGAAGAGCCCGGAAAATTGACCCTTCCTCTCAGCCATCCTTATTTCCAGCGTCACCCACTTAGAAAGCTTTGGACGATCAAGCCTGTCTCCATCCTCCAGGGTGCGCTGGGGTCACCCCACCACTGGTGACGGTCACTCTCTGGAGGCACAGTTTCGTGAGCCTCAGGGCGAGTTTGCCCTTCATCACGTGTTTCTTGGCTGGTGTAGACATTCTAGGCGTTCCCCTCAGGCGCAGTTCAAATGTCTTCTCTGGGTGAGGAAACTTGCCCGATGGAGTCAGAGCCAGCACCTGGGTCTTCCTGTCGTGGCCGCATGCTCCCTGTAGTTCGCAGCCGTGTCTGTCTCTGCCTTTACACTCGAGGCGTAGGCCACCCAACTCAACCCCTGACCCCACACTCTTGTTCCTTGGTTGTCTTATATGCTTGGTCTCACCTGTGACGCGGCAGTCAAGTCTTCAAGAGCAGAGCTTGTGTGACGTGTGGTTCCTCCCCGACGCCAGCATCAGGACACTGTGTGTGTGAGAGAAAGTAGAGGCCAGGTGGCAGACACGCCCTAACACGGCTGACATGCAGCCACACCCCAGATACGCTGCCTTCACTTGACAGCCGGGCCCTGGGGAGCCACACGGGGCTCACACGGCGACCCAAGTCCAGAGAGCTTACAGAGAGAGAGAAATGGATGTGCTGGGCGTGCGCTCTACCTCGTCAACTTTGGACAGCTTTTCTTGTTTTTCTTTTTAGATTTTAATTATGTGTTTATTTTTATTACTGTATGTTTTTCTGTACATTAACCAAGTGCATGGCTTTATTTTTATTTAATTTTTTCACGGAGCAGTGAGCTTGTGGAAACTCAGCTCCCCAACCAGGGGTCGAACTGGCACCCTTGTCCATGAAAGCATGGGGTCCTAACTGCTGGGTCACCAAGGGATTCTCTGGGCAGCTTTGCTTTAACTAAGGACCTGGCTCGTTTTGTTGACTGAATTGGATAAAGGATTTTACCTGTGTTTGAGACAGGAATGAAATAACATGAAGGTACACAGTTGGGATGTTGACAATCGTTTGCAGGGATTTTTGTTGGTGGTGGTTGTGCGGCCGCTCAGTCATGCCCGACTGTGATCCCATGGACTGCAGCCGCACCAGGCTTCCCTGTCCTTCACCGCCTCCCAGGGAGTGTGCTCAAACTAATGTCTGTTGAGTCAGTGATGACATCCAGCCATCTCATCCTCTGTCACCCGCTTCTGCTCCTGCCCTCCATCTCCCCCAACATCAGTTGATGGCGTGTTTTAATTCTCCCAGTTCCGTGACTGGCTAAGGATTTTACCTATGTTTAGAGACAGGAATAAAATACCATGAGGGTACGTTGTTGGGAAGCTTGCAGTCGTTCTGGGGGGGTTTTTTGTGGTTGGTCTGTTTTAATTCTCCCGGTTCTCTCACCGTTCAGCTTATCTGTTTTCCCTCCCATCAGGGTCCCCGGCTGCGGGGCTCTTTCTCAGTCATCGTGCGTGTGGCCTGACTGAAGACGGAGGGGATGAAGTCCATCCTCGACGGCCTGGCAGACACCACCTTCCGAACCATCACCACAGACCTCCTGTACGTGGGTGCCAATGACATTCAGTACGAAGACATCAAAAGCGACATGGCATCCAAATTAGGGTACTTCCCGCAGAAATTTCCTCTGACTTCCTTCCGGGGAAGTCCCTTCCAGGAAAAGATGACTGCCGGGGACAGCCCTCAGCTGGTCCCCGCAGACCAGGCGAACCTCACCGAGTTTTACAACAAGTCCCTGTCCTCCTACAAGGAGAATGAGGAGAACATCCAGTGTGGGGAGAACTTCATGGACATGGAGTGCTTCATGATCCTGAACCCCAGCCAGCAGCTGGCCATCGCTGTGCTGTCCCTCACGCTGGGCACCTTCACGGTCCTGGAGAACCTGCTGGTGCTCTGCGTCATCCTCCACTCGCGAAGCCTGCGCTGCCGGCCGTCTTACCACTTCATCGGCAGCCTGGCGGTGGCCGACCTCCTGGGGAGCGTCATCTTCGTCTACAGCTTCGTGGACTTCCACGTGTTCCACCGCAAAGACAGCCCCAATGTGTTTCTGTTCAAACTGGGGGGGGTCACGGCCTCGTTCACGGCCTCGGTGGGCAGCCTGTTCCTCACGGCCATCGACAGGTACATATCGATCCACAGGCCCCTGGCCTACAAGAGGATCGTCACACGGCCCAAGGCCGTGGTGGCGTTTTGCCTGATGTGGACCATCGCGATTGTGATCGCAGTGCTGCCCCTGCTAGGCTGGAACTGCAAGAAGCTGCAGTCGGTGTGCTCAGACATTTTCCCGCTCATCGACGAGACCTACCTGATGTTCTGGATCGGGGTCACCAGCGTGCTGCTGCTGTTCATCGTGTATGCCTACATGTACATCCTCTGGAAGGCGCACAGCCACGCCGTGCGCATGATCCAGCGTGGTACCCAGAAAAGCATCATCATCCACACGTCCGAGGATGGCAAGGTGCAGGTGACTCGGCCCGACCAAGCCCGCATGGACATTCGGCTGGCCAAGACCCTCGTCCTCATCCTGGTGGTTTTGATCATCTGCTGGGGCCCTCTGCTCGCCATCATGGTATACGATGTCTTTGGGAAGATGAACAAGCTCATTAAGACGGTGTTTGCGTTCTGCAGCATGCTCTGCCTGCTGAATTCCACAGTGAACCCCATCATCTACGCTCTGCGGAGCAAGGACCTGAGACATGCTTTCCGGAGCATGTTCCCCTCCTGCGAAGGCACCGCACAGCCTCTTGATAACAGCATGGGGGACTCAGACTGCCTGCACAAACACGCCAACAACGCAGCCAGCGTCCACAGGGCCGCGGAGAGCTGCATCAAGAGCACGGTCAAGATCGCCAAGGTGACCATGTCTGTGTCCACGGACACGTCTGCCGAGGCTCTGTGAGCCAGACACTTCCCTGGCTGCACAGAACAAAAAATTTTCTCTCTCTCTCTTTTTTTTAAAGCTCAAAACCCAGAAGTGTCTGTCCTCTCATCGGTTATATTTTTTTAAGTTGACCACGCTCAGTGGAAAGGTGATTGTCACCATGATCAGTTATCAGTTCTCTAACGTCTCTATAGTGTAGGTCCTCAGACTCAGTTCTCTGGAGGTTTACAGGGAAGAGAGCCTGTGGCTTCAGGGACTGGAAGGTCCATGCAGAGTCTCAGTGAAATAAGAGAGACACTTTCGGCTACACAGTTGAAAGCCCAAGTACCCATAGAAAAAGGCCATTAAATGAGTGATGCCTTTGTAATCACAACTTTCATTATAATGTGAAATGTACTTGTCCAGAAATACCAGAGATACTTCTGATATCTGAGAGATCTCCATTTTTACAACAGTTTTAGGACTAAAGTAGAGCTATTCTGTGACATGAAGTGTGTCCTGTGAGATGTGTATCAGCGTTTACTATGTGTTATTTATATTTGTCTAGTTCAGCAAAACTGCGAGGTGGGCTTCTATGAGACCAGTGGAACCTAAGCAGTGGATATACACCAATGAGACCACTTTTTAAAGCATTATTGTCCATGATCTAACTTTAGAAACCTTAATATTTTTTCAAAAATCTCTATTAAAATTTGACATTGAAATAACCATAAAGTTTTATTTTTCTGTTAATCCAACAAGAAGACTTTCAAGACTGTCCAAAGTCTTGAGCAGAACTCATTGACACTTAAAATTTTCTTAGTCCTGCATTTTCCTACGAGGACTCGTATTATCTCCTGGACTCTTAACTGTTCTGCCGGGTGACGGATTACAGGCAGAACAAAAGAGAGATGACTTATTGACTTTTGGCTGCCATCACTGACTTTCTTTAGTCTTTAGCTCTTACTGGACCTCTTAAGACAGCATGTGTCGATCTTAATGTAAGTTGTTAGCACTGTGCAATTGCTGTTTACTTGAAGAGTACTGCATCCTTATATTCCAGGTTTAAGTAGATTTCATGCCTGGGTGGCCAAACAACAGTCTTCATTTTTTCTTAATTGAAAAGAAGTATTGTCTGGATCAGTAAAATTCTACTGTATGTGTGAATGTAAATGTGTGTATGTGTGTGATTCTATCCTGTAACTGTTCTAGTAATGTCTTAAAGTGATAAAACTGTGACCACGTGTACACTGTTCCCCTTGCTGCACTCTCGCACATGAATTCAGTTTCTAAAATTGAGTTCTTCCAGAAATCTTGTTGATAAAAACACTGGCCATAAACCTTCAGAACCCTACCCCTTTGAGACTGGATCAAGTATTACTAAACTGACCCTTAGATATTTCATAAGACCAGTGTTTAGCAAGGAATCATTGATCGTGAACACTCAAGTCACTGTCTGTATAGTGTTCACATCAGGAAATGAAAGTGTTTTTGTCTCTGATCACCTAATGTTGATCAAGTCCATGGAGATGTAAGTCATTATAAGGGAAGTGATTCTAAAAGAAAGAAGAAAGCCCAGTAGTAACACAGTTTAGTTGTGTGTGTAGGCAGCGAGATCCCAGTTTAAGTAGCTCTATACCTTGCTCACCAGAATGAGACTACCAGGTCTGGCTCATGCGGTAAGAAGGCCCATCAGACAGCGAGGGAGACAGGACAGGGCAGTGAGGAGCTGACACCCTTGCGCTGGAGGCCTGGACGTCATGTGGTTGCCTCTGTGCTTCAAGCAGATGCCCTTGGTGCCAACCCAGCCCTTGGCTTTGCCTGTATAGGTTTGGGCGGAGGAAGCGGCTCTCCTCTGCTCCTGGTTAGCCAGAGGTGCTAAGGCATAAAGATGAACATGGCTAGCTTTCTTCTTACGCTCCAGTTCCATCCTCAGTGGTGCCATGGGTGTTCCGAAGTAGGCCCTCTCACAGTAAACACTGATAGTGCTTAAGAAGCCATTCGACTCTGACACATTTTGCTTGCAGACTACATTTTCCCTAAATGGATAAAACGTAGCCTTTGCATAGCCTGCATAGGCCTGCATAGCCTGATGTGAAGTGGAGAGCCAGCCGATCTGGTGATTGCTAGCTATGTGGTACCTGATGGGGCGATGCTGTTTCTTGCAGTATAAGGCCGAATATGGCTTGTGGACCATAAAAGCTGAGATGCTTTTAATTGTCTGTACAGCTTGCCTGCTGGTTCCTTCACTTTACCTCTCTGTCATATGCAGATGAGGGCTCAGGGTGCTAGAGGATTAATAAGATCTCTTTAGAAGGACAAAAGATTATTTATGAAAAAACTCACCAGGGTTTCTAGTTTCCATTGAAGAATTTGCCACTCTTTAGTCCCAAATTACCCTGAAGATGAATCCACGTATCTCTGAGCTCACCAGGCAATGCCAATGCTCTTTTCACAGCTACGAAGACCTGGTGAAGATGAAATTCTTGTTATTGGTAGAAAAATTTCAGGATTCATTTTTGAAACTGTATTTGTGTGTATGCAAAGTAGATTTTATAGTGTGTTGTGCTTACAAGATCTTAATCATATATAATCAATTAAGGGACAATGGGGCTGACAGCACTAGACTTGGTGCTTATTGATATTCTAAGAAATATCTGTGAAATATCATCCTGTATGTGTTATGCCACCTTCATTTTAAAACATTTAAATGAGTTTGATTCACTCTGACACTTTTAATATCATTTCCTAACCCAAGTGACTCAGATGTTCTCCCCAAGGAATATACTCATTAGAATTATTATTCATTAGTATCATTCATTATTTAGTCCCTTAATGAGATCCATTGATTTAAATATAATATAGATTTCAGTAAGTTTTATAAGGTCTAGCTTCAGAGTTATCTTCTCTCCTCTGAGGCTGACATATGAGTCATGCATTTCACCATCATATATGTCTTCAGAAAGGGCCAGATTGCCAATCTGCCTGGTTTCTTCAGAGTAATGATGAATCTTTCAATCCTGGACCTACAGTTTCATTTAGAAAACGAGGGCTGTCTGTAAGAACCCCTACTTTTCCATTACATAGGAAATAAGTGTAAAAGAAACATGGATCTGGATGAAGCTACACACATATGCCTACACTTGAGATGATCCCCAAGACTGCCTATCACTTTGAGTCCAAGTGGCATTAAGTATAATGGAATTGTGGCTGCCTAAACCCACACTGCAGGAAACAGGCCCAGCCTCCAGATGAGAATTAGACCCTTGATGAGGAGCATTCTAGTTACTGTCCTGTTGATTAATTTCTGCCATCTTGTGTCTGTAAAAGAGACCACCAATATCATGCGCAAATTAGATTTCTCACAATCTAACTGTATATTTGTATGATATTTTAAAATCTCCTAAATGCTGGGCAATGGTTATTAACAATTGTCTTGCACTGGCCTTCTGATGAAACGGTAACAATGCCTACTGTAATATAGACAAAACATTTTATCTACTGATTTGGGCTGAATGTATGTAAATAGGTTTTCAAAAAGGCAGATGTTTAAGCAGTGGCCTACAAATCAGTAATTTTCAGATAGGAGAGTTTCTTTACACTGTTGTGGCATCCTAAAAACTATCTTCACATCAACTTAGTGTACTAGGCCTGCTGGGGATGATCGGTGTCCCCAGGGAAGGAAACCTTTTCTTGTAATAATATGAATCAAGATACCAGATGATCTGGATTCTTATTTCCTATGTTTCAAGTGGAAAACATAGCTCTTTATTGTCTGTAAATCAAACATGATTACTTTTCCTCTTAGAGAAATACTGTATTGTTAGATGTTTGTTGAGCTGGTAACATCCTTGCAACCGCTGCAATATCTTTGTTAGTAATAAAACTTTGTACTAAAGTATTAGTAAGATTGTTATTCAATGTAGCTTCAGTCATTAAATTACTATAGTGAAGTAGTACTTCTGTAATATTTACAATGTATTAAGCCCACACTATATTTTATTTCAGTGGTGTAATTAAATTGTTATTTATTCAAAGAGGAAACATCCCATCATGTCTGTTGTCCAAAGTTACCTGGAATCAAATAAAAATCCTAGATTATCACAAAGAATACAGTGTCTTTGAATTCTGCCTTATTTCACTGTCCAATGTCAAAACACTTGAGGTTTAAGTTCTGAAAGATTGATTTGTTCCTCAAAAGCAATGAAGACTTTATTTGAGAAATGAGAACAGATTAGATTAATATATTCATTTTTAACAAAGAAAAAATGCAAAAAGCGTCATTTACATAATAAAGGAAAAAGCCTGCCATACCTTTTAAAATCATTATCTAATTAAAGAGTTTAATGATTTTGCACTAAGTTAAAGCAAATGTACTACTCATAATCTATAAATTAGATTTGAACTTCATATATTTAGTAAAATATATAAATCTAAAGAATTTATAACCTCATATATCCTGAACCATGTGAAAAGATAATTACTTTTCAGCTTAACTTATTTATAAAAGCATATTTTTATTTGAACAGTAGGAGAAAATAGAAAATTTTATAATGAAGTAAAAAAGCATTACAGTGAAGTTTATACATTATTAGTGTCTGAAATAAAGTATGTTTGCAGTCAATTTTGAAAGAAGTTTTAAAATTTTTCAAATGATAAATTGACAAATGTTTGAAAATAGATCATCTTTATTTTTTTATTATCTGTAATTAAAACTCTTCATTCTTCTCTTAGTAAACATTGTAGCTAACTGCATGAGCTAAATGCTTCTAGCAAAGAGCAAATGACATGTGTTCTTAATTCTTAAATTTTATATTGGGACTTGAAGGGAATAAGATATTAGGTTGGTGCAAAAGTAACTGGTTTTTACATTGTTGAAATTTGCCATTTGATATTGGAATACATTCTTAATAAATGTGGTTATGCTACACATCATTTTAATGTGTATTTCTTGATTTATTCTTTTTTTGCTAATGACTCATCACTTGCTGTTTATTTTATAATTATTTTAGACTATGGAAATGATATTAGACAAAAAGCAAATTTGAGTGATTTTCTTATTTGAGTTCAAAATGGATTTAAAGCAGTGGAGACAACTTGCAGTACCAACAGTGTATTTGCCCAGGAACTGCTCAGAACAGACAGTGCGGTGGTGGGTCAAGCAGTTTTGCAGGATGAGAGCCTGGAAGATGAGGAGTGCAGTGGCTGGCCGTCAGAGCTTGACAACAGCCGACTGAGAGCAGTCATCGAAGATGATCCACTTAAAACCACACGAGAAGTTGCCGAAGAACTCAACTTCAGCCACTGTATGGCCATTCAACATTTAAAGCACGTTGGGAAGTCAAAAAAGCATGATAAGTGAGAGTATCAAGAGCTGACCACAAATCAAAAAAATTTTTTGCAGTGTCATCTCTTATTCCATGCAACAACAATGAACGATTTCTGAGTAGGATTGTGACGTGCGACAAAAAGTGGGTTGTGTACTACGACTGGCAATGACCAGCTCAGTGGCTGAACTGCGAAGAAGCTCCAAAGCACTTCCCAAAGCCAAACTTGCACCAAAAATAGGTCATGGTCACTGTTTGGTGGTCTGCTATGGGGCTGATCCACCATAGCTTTCTGAATCCCAGTGAAACCATTCTATCTGAGAAGTATATTCAGCAAGTCAATGAGATGCACTGAAAACTGCATCGTCTGCAGCTGGCTTTGGTCAGCATGGGCCCACTTCTTCACAACACCAGACTGCATGTCACACAACCAGTGCTTCAAAAGTTGAACAAGTTGGGCTATGAAGTTTTGCCTCATGCACCTTATTCACCTGACCTCTCACCTGCTGACCTCTCACATCTGGCTACCACTTCTTCAAGCATCTCGACAACCTTTTTTTGCAGGCAAAATGCTGCCACAACCAGAAGGAGGCAGAAAATGCTTTCCAAGAGTTTGTTGAATGCCAAAGCATGGATTTTATGCTACAGAAATAAGCAAACTTATTTCTCACTGGTGAAAATGTGTTGATTGTTATGGTTCCTATTTTGATTAATAAAGAAGTGTTTGAGCCTAATTACAATGATTTAAAATTCACGGTCCAAAACCATAATTACATTTGCACCAACCTAATACTTATTTCAGTATCTTCACATAGCATCTTGAGACTCAAAACTAACCCCGATCAGTAATATGTGTTGCCATCTGTATTGAAATACAAATTAAGAATGATGTAGAAACAGAAAAACAATTGAGATGTGCAAGAAACTCCATAATATGCCCCTAGATGTTTCCAAGTAGAAAAATTTCACCATCCCCTCTAGAATATTCTATGTTAAGTGTGACTCCTTGATAGAAGGTGATAACTTGTGAAGTTCTTGGTTCCCTCTTGGAATATGGAAAGTGAGCAATACACATTATGATTGTCCTTCACCTCTGTGTCCCTGGAACACTGGGAAGGGAAATTTGGAGTGTACATATCTGATTAGCTTAGTAGCCATGAAATGTACAGAATGGGTGTGTCTCTGAGCCTTTCAGAAATACTTATTGGGCTACTTATGAGCTGCTTCACAAGTTTCTGGGTAAGTCTGAGTAAGGAATATACAGGATTATAAGATATATAGTTCCCTATGATCCAATGGGAAAGAGAGTGACAGGAAGGAATGACTAAAGGGATGAGTAATTAAAATATACATTTGCAATCTTATATTAAAAGCCAAATGAAATTCTGGGACTCCCCAGTATTAACTGCAGCACCTATTCATTGCTTTGAACATGGGTACTCAAATATTGGTAAAGCAATAGAATAACTTTTCTTTTAACCCTAAGTAATTACATTACTTGGAGAAGGAAATGCAGCACTTTAGTTGTTTACTCATTTATTTATTTTAGTATTTTTACTTTATTTATTTTTTAAGAGGTGTCTTCATTTGGCCATACCATGGGGCATGTGGGATCTTGTTCCCTGATGAGGGATCAAACCTGCACCCCCTGCAGTGAAAGCGCAGAGTCCTAGCCCCTGGACACCAGGGAAGTACCCAGGTCTTTATTTTAGTAATGACAATAACAAAATTCTTAACTTCTTGGGGTAAGTCTGATCCATTTGAAAATCTGCAAGCATTTCCTATCCAGCACGCAACCTTTTTGGCTAACATCAGAATCATGACGAATGTCAAAGGTATGCAGCTCTGACAGAGGCAGCTGTCGTGCTGTGAGAACACGGGAGGAGAAATCATTAGATCCAGGAGGCAGCACTGGGTCAGTCACCATTATTGCTATTTGGCCTTGGACGTGTTACCACCTCTGATTCGGTTTTCTTATCAGTAAAAATGCCAGCTCTGAAAATACCAGTAGCATCAGACGATGTAAAGTGTTTTGAAAAGCTTTGAAAACTATGAAGAACTATACCAACCCAAGTGTAAATTAACTCATATTCAAATAATTCATTTTATTTTACTCATTTATTGTCTATACCAGTCCTTTAGCTAATAATCAAAAATAAAGAAGCTACATTTTGTTGTCCTATGAGGGACAGGCATTGCATCAGCACTTTATATTGACATGATGATATATACTCAGCAACTCTATTATGTATGCATCACTACCATCATATGACAGTTGTGAGAAGAAAGCTCGGGGAGGTAAGGAACACACAGAACTCAGGCCTTCTTGATTCTAAAGCCCATATTAATTTTATTAGACCACAGTGTTTCCACTCATCACCCATTCTTCACTGAAAGCCACATATTCCACAAGTATTCATCGAAAGCTTCCTCTGTGCTCGGAAATGGAAAGATGAAAACTCAACTTTTCTCATCAGGATGCCTGGCATAAATAACGCCCAAGTTCTTGTGTTTTACAGCAGACTTTCACATGTGTAGTTGGGGGTCTTGCCTAGGGTTACATGGATAGTTAGTCGTGAGCTGAATCTCTGGCACTTCTGGTCCTTGGGCTCTGAACTCGGGATCTTTTCCTCCACCACATTGCAAGGTTATGTGGGGTGTGATCAGGTGAATGGTTCTAACCAGGTACCTGCATTTCCCTTCCTTTGTTCTCCAGACAGCAGCAGTTCAAATCTTTATCAAACCTAGTCTGGATGTCAAAATAAATTAAATCTGTGTTCTTTATCACTTGCCTAGATGAATCATCACTCACCTTGGGTAGCTGAAACAGTGACTGAGAAGTTTGATTGATTTTATCCCTTGAGCTGGGTGCTACAAATATATTTCTGATCCCTCTTATAGTAGCTTATTTTCCCTGAGTTCTTTGGCCACTTCCTACCACACAGTTTTCATTTTAATTCTTTTAACTTAGAAAATGTGCTTTATTTTTAAGTTGTAAGAACAAGACATCCAGGAAATAATACTGTACTAGTAAATGAAATGTAACTTGTTAAAATACAACTTAACAAGTATTTACTAAGAACTTATGCTGTCCTTGCAATGACAGTAATGGTTAGCATTATCTCACCTGTTTGGAGATGCAGCATCACCTTTAAACCTTTCAACTAACCTGTGAAATACTACTGGGTTGGCCAAAAAATTCATTTGGGTTTTCCAAAACATCCTACATAAAAACCTGAATGAACTTTTTGGCCAACCCAAGATCATTATTCCCATCAGACAGATAGCAACCTGCCCAAGGTCACACAGCCAGTGAGTGGTGGAGATCAGATTGGCTCTTAGCCCCTACTGAGGGGCTGAGTTACTAAGTTGATTGCCTTAAGCCAGTCTCCATTTAGCAAACAGCTGCATACATTTCTTCCATCCAAACAATGTTTATTGACTATCTACCATGACAAGTCCTCAAATTACTTAAGATCTAATGAAAGAAGGTGAACACTTAAACAGATGACCTCAGTGCAACACAACCAAAGCTAAAAAGAACAAGGCTATGGAAAACCAGGAAAGGCACGGGAAACTGACTTAGGAAGAAGACGTGATACTGCTCTGAACACTGAAGACCAAGAGAGAGCTAGTCAGGAGAAAAGAAAAAGGGAAAAATAGAGATAAAGGACGCTCTAGGGAGAGAAATAAGGGTGGGGTGGGAGGGACAGGTGAGAGATGTAAGGGAGACGGATTATATGTCCAGAGAATGACACATTGTCTGATGTGGCTGGGATGTGGAACCCAGAGGAGAATATTGGGGATGCGGACCAGGGACCAGATCACCAAAGGCCATGGGTGCTAAGGAGATTCATTGTTCTTGGTATACCTCACTATGATTTCCAGAGACCTGAGCAGATTCATAATCAGCTGAAAAAGATCAGAATTTAGGTAGCCTTTTCCCTAGTTCTGTTGGTTTGAAGAGTTTGTTTTTTGTTTTTACAAAGCACTGTGTATTATTGTGAAAGCGTAACTTCCTGCTTGGCCCAGTAGGGCACCCAGAGATGAGGGTAGGGGCTCTCTACCCTGTTTCCTCATTAACTGGCAACATATTTTCCCTGCTGATGACATTACTGTCACGGCTAGAAAGAACATTATTCACTAGGAACCGAGGGACATCAACTTGCTCCCCAAACAGAGCAGTCATCAGTCACAAAGTGTTCCTGGTCATTCCTCACCTGGGCTGGGGCAAAGCCTGTGATCTCTGGATGACAGGGACGATATTGAACACCAGCCCCTGAGGCCACCAACCCTGTGCCCTCTTTGCAAATAAGATTATTACTGCCCGGTTTCCCCTAAGAGATACAGAAATCCTTCGGGGAACAAGTAGGTAAGAACTAAAAGGGAGAATCTTTTAAAACTGTCCAAAGCAACCCAACCCTACACCTGATAGAAATACAGTTACTTCATTCATATTGAATTACACAGAGTATTTTTCAGTTAGGAGTCTAAGTTTTCAAAGGGAAGGAAAAAAACTGAAAACATCTTTGAGTTATGCTGTGGGGAGGGGAATAAAGCTTTAAAATATTCTGGCATTAATCCTTTTCCAAATTAATTGCATATTTCGGTTTTTGTCAACATTTGATTTTATTTGTGTTTGCAAAATCTACCCAGACATATTGTGTTTTTTAAGGGAGGGAGGGACTTTGCTACATATTTTAAGATAGGTTTTATTTACTTGCACTTATAAACCTAACAACAATTTTTCTGATTTGTGCTTTGTTCAAATCTCTGTTTATTCTAGGAAGGGACAGAGACCATTTGTTTGTTCAACTCAGCCTCTGATTGCATGTCTTATTAATCTCCTATCTTTCTAACATAGGTGGCTATGAATAATTTGTCTTATTTGGTCATTCAATGCAAATATTTTCAAGTATTAATTCCTTCCCACTGATTGAGGAATTAGAGATAGAGAATGTCCTCCATTTCTTAACAAAGGGGAAAGTCCTATGTATTTCAGCATTATTCACTGACATTAGATAAGTACAAACATCTCCTTTGAATGGTCCAGAATAGATCACACTTAAGAGAAAATGCCACTGTCTCCTAAGGACAGCCTCCGGGGAAAGATGAGCAAGGTGGAGCATGTGACTGTTACAGCAAATATGAATCAACAAAAGTCTTGGCACAAGATGTCCCTTCTCGAGGCCCCTCCAAGAAACTGGGTGCACGTTTGCTTCCCCTAGAGACCCAGTCCCAGCTCTCACGCTCTCATAGCCACTGCCAAGTCCATGTGAAAAGTAGACAGCTGAGTTCACGTCTGAGAGAAGGATGGCTGGACACTGTTCCTTTAGCAACAATTCTGGTAAGTCCTGAAGCATGAGAGTTGTTTGTTCTAATCACATTATGTCCAAGTGGAGGGAAATAGAAAGAAATATTGATTCCGAGAAACTGATTATGAAAGTCAGTTCTTTAACAAGGTGGCTTCAGGAGCTGTCTGCAGTAGTAGAGGGAGCTTCTCGAGGTTTTGTGTGCATATTCACAGACCACCCTTGACAGTTTGGAGCTAGAAACATAATATTACGGTTAAAATGCCAGGTCTACCAACGAAATGGGCTTCCATGGCTCTCTTTATGGAGAGCTTGGGCTTCTTAAGGTTGAAGGACAAGCAAAAGTGCTTCCAGGGCTGCATCTAAGATGCCTGAGCATGTAACCAACAGATGAGCGCTCGTCTTACTTGAAAGGAGGAGAGTGAATGCCAATGCCAGGAAACAGTCATGAACTGCGGGACTTGGCAACAGAGCTTAATGTTATTACTCTCATTGCTATTGTCTCTGACAATCAATGGAACAAACCAGTCTAAAAAGGAAGCTCTTTGCTATGTGTCCAGGGCTAGGATATTCAGATGATAGGCAGTGGGCCAAGAGAAATGAAAACTCTGGGGAAAATCGGCTTTACTCTACTTGAAACCCTTACAAATTTTCTGGCTTGTTTTACATGTCACTATGTGTTTGTATTGGAACTCGGAAGACATTTGCACCAAGGACAGGAAAGATAGCAATTATCTGGAAAACAGGAACTAAAAACACTAGTTTTTTTTTTTTTTCCCCTATAGATAGCAAAGTAAAAATGAGGTATAAAGAGCCAAAAAGAGTATGCAATTTATGAGTAAAAATGAGCTTATATAACCCTTTGAGCCTAATGAAAACTCCATAGGCAAGTGATTAAAGTATTTGCAAAGATATTAGATTCAGAAACCTAAAAACAAATGGGTCTCTCCTACCCAAATATATGTAAACACAATAACCAATAGATTTAACATTACATCAAGCAGAAGCTGCTAAACGTGGCTGTATAAACTGATTCATTCGCTCTTCTCCCATAGGCAGAGAATGAGTGTTCAATAATTGTAGGAACCTAGTCAGGTGTGGCCCATTAAAAGCCTTTTGTCCAATTTACGATAAGCATTTCTCACCTTTGAATGTGAAAATGGCCAGACAACTTCTCATGTTGCCACGAGAAAATGCATTTGTTCATCTACCAGGTAGTCAATGAAAAGCATCTTGGCAGATTTAGCTATGCAGGTGTTTGAAGACAGCTTGATAGATTCAAACTCAGATTCATAAAAAAGACAAATGGGGAGGGAATTATTTCCTCACAAAGATACTTCGCACCTGCAAAAGAGCTCATAGCAGGGTATGCCTCGGACTGTCAACTCCTCTGCTGGATTTCAAATGTAACCGAATGTTCCTAAATCCCACTAAAAAAAAAATTTATTCTATTGAAGTGTAGTTTATTTACAATGTTGTATTAATTTCTACTCTATAGCAAAGTGATTCAGTTATACATATATATATGCATCCTTCTTCATATTCCTTTCCATTACGGATTATCACAGGATATTGAATATAATCCCCCATGTCATACAGTAGAACCTTGATGTTTATCCATTCCATATATAATACTTTGCATCTGCTAATCCCAAGCTCCCAGTCCATCCCTCCCCCAATCCTCCCTCCCCCTGGCAACCACAAATGTGTTCTCTATGTGTCTGAGTCTGTTTCTGTTTTGTAGATAAAATCATTTGTATCACATCTTAGATTCCCCATATAAATGATATCATATGATAACTGTCTTTCTCTTTCTGACTTATTTCATGTAGTATGGTGATTTCCAGATCCATTCTCGCTGCTGTAAGTGGCATTTTTCACAGTTGAGTACTATTCCATTGCTTATATGTACCACATCTGCTTTATTCATTCATCTGTTGATGGACATTCAGGTTCTTTCCATGTCTTGGCTATTGTGAATGGTGTTGCTATGAACATAGGGGTGCATATATCTTTTTAAATTATAGTTTTGTCTGGATATATGCCCTGAGGCTGTTGGATCATATGGCAACTTTCTTTTTAGATTTTTGAGAAAACTCCATACCATTTTCCCTATTTACATTCCCATCAACAGTGTAAGAGGGTTTCCTTTTCTCCATACCCTCTCTAGCATTTGTTACCTGTAGATAACTTTTTAAATATTTACTTTTATTTGTTTATTTATTTGGCTGTGCTGGGTCTCAGTTGAAGCATTCAGAATCTTCAGTTGTGGCATGTGAACTCTTAGTTTGGGCATGTGGTTTCTGTTTCCCAGACCAGGAATCAAGCCTGGGCCCCTTACATTGGGAACATAGCATCCCAGACCCTGGACCAGGGAAGTCTCTGTACATTTTTTAATGATGGCCATTCTGACCAGTGTGAGGTGGCACCTCATTGTAGCTTTGCATAAATCCAATTCTGAATAACTTTTAAGAAATAGCTCTATTATTCAAAGGAAGATATTTATAGTTTAATTTTTTTTTTTACTCCTCCTACAGTCTAATCCTGTACAAGTGTTTCTTGCATCCTTCCGTGTTCTGTAATGCAGAATTTTTTGAGTGGATAGATATAATGAACTGAGTACGTTCAGTTCCTTAGGGCATAGGACCCTCTGCAAACTTGAAATTATGTTAGGAATATAGGCAAACCTCAGCTCTTCACAATAATAGTGAATGGAATAAAGTGAGTAATGAAATCCATAAATAATCCCTGGATGTCCAAATCCTTGAGAGCTAAATATGAAACATTCTGTAAAGATTTTTCTACTGATGCTAACAAGTGGGAGAGGAGGCTGATTAAAGTCTGATGCCTTATCTGGCTGACCCCTATCTACTGACAGAAATAACAGGCAGGCAAATGGTCAGAGAACAGGCAGCTTGAGGTCTGGGAGCAGAGACACTCAGCAGACCGCATAACTAGCTGCGAAGTAGCAGCGAGAAGAACAGAACCAGGGTGGGAGCGAGCCAGAGGGGACTCGGCGTCCACTGGGCAGTGAGTCTGCCCGTGCCCGCCGGTGCTGAGACCGAGCGCTCAGTTTGGGCCTCTCCCAGGTTCTCCGGGAAGGCCACAGTCGTCGCCCAGCAGCAGCCCGCTCCCGGGCGCCCCAGCCGCCCAGACCCCGTGAGGCCCGTACTGTCCTGGAAGGGCGCCAGGCCCAGGTTCAAGGCCTGACTATATCTCAGTTTGAGCTTGGCCGTTCTGCATTCCTGCCCATCGATGGGGCGCTAGTAATTGTTCTCTGACACTTTGCCAACAAAGGTCTGTATAGTCAAAGCTGTGGTTTTTCCCGTAGTCATGTATGGATGTGAGAGCTGGACAATAAAGACGGCTGAAAGTGAAAGTCGCTCGGTCGTGTCTGACTCTTTCCGAACCCATGGACTATACACTCCATGGAATTCTCCAGGCCAGAATACTGGAGTGAGTAATCGTTCCTTTCTTCAGGGGAATTTCCCAACCCAGGGATCGAACCCAGGTCTCTCGCATTACAGGTGGATTCTTTACCAGCTGAGCTACTAGGGAAGCCCAAGAGTACTGGGGTGGGCAGCCTGTCCCTTCTCCAGAGGATCTTCCTGACCCAGGAATCAAACCAGGGTCTCCTGCATTGCAGGCAGATTCTTTACCAGCTGAGCTACTAGGGAAGCCCACTAAAGACGGCTGAGCCCTGAAGAATTGATGCTGTCAAACTGTGGAGCTGGTGAAGACTCTTGAGAGTCCCTTGGACAGCAAGGAGATCAAACAAGTCAATCCTAAAGGAAATCAACCCTGAATATTCATTGGAAGGACCGACATTGAAGATGATGCTCCAATACTTTGGCCACCTGTTGCAAAGAGCTGACTCATTGGAAAAGACCCTGATGCTGGGAAAGATTGACGGCAAGAGGATAAGGGGGCAATAGAGGATGAGATGGTTGGATGGCATCACTGACTCAATGGACATGAGTTTGAGCAAACTCTGGGATATAGTGAAGGATGGGAAAGCCTGACGTGCAGCATTCCATGGTGCCACAGAGAGTCTGACATGACTGAGCAACAATTTTCCTGGTTGCTCTTCAGAACCAACGGGCTAGAACCATGATGAAATGGGATTGTTTCTGTGACTACATGTTAAGTCTATAAAATGCTACATTCGTGTCACATTATATTTGGGAGCATTTAGAAAATAGGACAGCAGTGCAATTCATGTCAGAGTGACTAGATATCTTCCCATGAGTCTCCAACAGGTTCCAGTCCCCTTACTCTGTCCCACGTGTGGGGTTTGCAGCCAACACTGAGAAGAAAAATGGCAAATCTCTGCTGTGTAGCTGAACTACTGGGAAAATTCTTTTAGAAATATGATTCTGTCTTCTATGATCAAATTCAGTGCCACGTAGCTCTCCCCAGAGCCTCCCAGTGACTCAGCAGCAGTCAATCTCTGTGCACAGAATTCATATATAAAGTCAAACTCTTTGCAGTAGATATTACTTTTCCCCCAAAGATCATATATATGCAAAAAATTGAAGACACTGAAAATAGATGATTCTCAGTGGATTTAGGGTTATACTTGAAACTTTGTGTAATTGATAACACTATTTCAGTGCCAATTTGAGATTTAATATGGGGAATTAATTTTGAGAATACAGATCAAAAAACTTAGCTCGTCCGTTTGACTTTCAAAAACAGGATCATATCATGATTCCTACTTCTCAACCATCTTGTTATGGTATTTTAGAATAATTGTTTATTGCTACGTTGTTCTAGAGGTTTTAGCCAAACTAAAGCACTGTGCAAAGACCAGACTGTTTTACTCTGTTCCATAATGATAGTTGACATGAATCAACAAAATCCGATTATTTGTTGATTTATATGCTATTTATTTAACAAACACTTGTGCAGATCTCTTACTTACACTGGGAAAACAGCTCAAAGCTCTTTAGAGGTTATAGGGTTCTATGATAATTTATAGTATATAAGTCATTCTCTGTAGTCATTTTGGATTTCTTAGACTTTGAGTATTTATTTGGTTTGTGCTGACGTTCACTTCTCCCTCCAAAACTGGCTATCTTTACCAAGTCCCATGAGATACAAAGACACTTATAACGGTGTTAGGATAGAGAAGTCTAGGTGACAGGAGACTTCCAGCTAAGAAACAGCATTGATTCTCTGCATTTTACACCTTATGGGTCTAGTTTGCAAGGCAGCAAAAGGTGGAGGATGTTGACCTCTCAGAGAGATGAGGCAAGTGAGTAGCTGCTAGGGAAAGAGAAGTTGTGATCTCTCCAATTAGAAATGAATTCAGATTAACAAGCTCCTGTATGAGACTGCAAATGTCCTCATGATACATTGAACTTACCATCATTTATATCTTAATGTAAATGTTCTAAAATAATACTGTCAACTATATATATATATATATATATATATATATATATATATTTTTTTTTAATAATCACTTTTGCTTCACTTACCCTGGGCTAGTCACTATTCTAAATGATAAGAGTAAATATGATACTATACTATTAAGCCTAGGTTTTCAATAATACATGTCAACTATGTAGGTTCTGATTTTCTGCTGTCAATTTCCCCTTCAGATTAGACCTCAGCACTTCTGGTAATTCTCCTGGGCACATCTTACTCTCATTTGTAAGAAGGCCAGTAGGCTGCTTTCACCATCTCCATGTAATAAAGCCTTTTAAGCTTCCAGAGTTCCAACCATGAATAAGTGCTTATTCCACACTGGGAAGTTTAGTTTCTAAATAAACATTGTAGCAGGTCATTGTTTCTGAATAAAGATTCTTGAAAGACGGCTTTGGTAGGCTGCAATGTGAGACATTCTGTTTCTTTTAAGAGTTAATAATAATGCTGTTGTTTATATTTATGACATTTTCTTCTTTTAGAAAAATGTTTTCCAATAATTTATTAGTTTCACTCAATTAATGCATTTGCCCTTTGAGCTTCATGGTTGTTCCTGTAGGGACATTCTTCTATTTCTCCGTAATAATTGGTGTTATTATGTCAGAATCTTTCTGCTTTAATTGATATAATTCTTTGACTCAAAGAAGCCAGAAATCATTTACAAACACACTGCTTTTTAAAAACCCATCAGGCAAAAGCCATTACCTTCCATTTACACATGAAGATACTGCCATTTACAAATGTTTATAGGAAAAATCACTGGAGAATTCCTTCCCTTTAAAGTCGTGTGCAAATACATGGTAGATCTGGGAATTAAAGTGTTTTAGCCACTGTGATTTTTTTTTTTAAATGATGCAGAAATGGTGAGATGGGGAAAGTGAGTGGAGACTACTGGGGAGAGAAATAGTCTAATGGAATTTTTCCAATTAAACCAATATATTGAAAATTCCCTCGATCTCACTACATGCATATCTGAACTTGCAGAATAAATAAGGTTAAATGCAAATTTTCATAGACCTGTCCATTTGGTCCAGGCTGACCTAGATGTGGGGCAGTCCTGGGAAGCTGAACCGTTCAGCAACCCTTGGAATGAAATCTCATTAAATATTCCTTCAACAGATGTTCGAGATAAAGGGTGAGCATTATTTACAGGAGAAAGGTTGAAAAGGAAGCCCACAGGTAGTATTGTCTCAATTTATATTCCCAGTCACAAATTAAAAGTCTTGTCATTGACTGAACTTACTCTCTTTAGAAGATGCTTTATGACCGACCACTTAGGTACTTCAGGAAGCTTACAAGAGGCCGGACAGTGGGCGGGACCCACAGAATGAATTCTCCCGGGCAGTCAGCCTTTGTGTGTGGGTGGCCCCCAGGCCCGATCCTGGGTCCTGGGCAGGGAGCCTCTCCCTGTTCCTCGGGCTGACTGTGGAGTCCCGCGCTGCAGACAAGAGACCCACACTCTATCTCCCTGGAGGTCCTAAGGAGGGAAAATCAAATGGGCTCTAATTAGTTATTGATTTCTTTCTTACTATTTTTACTAAGATTCCATTTAAAAACACAAGGCCTTTTACACCTAAATTAGTTCTCAGAACAACCCATGAAAAACTGAAGGCCCAAGAAGAGAAGCCGGGATTCTCGGTGGCTCCATTCCAGTCGCTGTTCTGTTCACAACTGTGGTGAAGACCTCCTGAGAGAACCTTAAAGACACAGAAAGAAGCCTGGGGCAGTCATTCTCAAACTAGAGCTCGTGTCAGCATCAGAGCCTTTGTTAAAACACAGATGGCTGGGCCCTGCTCACAGCTTTCAGTTCAGTAGGTCTGGGGTAGAATCTGAGAAACGGCATTAACAACATCTTCCCAGGGGACACTGCTCAACTTAATGCATTTTTTTTTTCAAAAATATTTAATTATTTATTTGGCTGCACCAGATCTTAGTTGCAGCATGTGGGATCTAGTTCCCTGACCAGGGATTGAACCCGGGGCCCCCTGCTTTGAGAGCACAGAGTCTTAGCCACTGGGCCACCGGGGAAGTCCCAACACAATGCATTTTCTCCACCTCCTCTTGACATTTTAACATTATCTGTCTCCTTTTGGTAATTGTCCTCCCTTCTAGAATGTAAGTTTCTTGAGGGAAGGAACTGGGTCTGTGTTTTCATTCCACTGACCCTAGACACCTTTCACAGGGTCTTAAATTTTTTTGGGGTGGGGGGGCTGAATAAATACTGTGATAGTTTGACTTAGCTGTTTGCATTCATCTCTCTCAAAATCCTCTCTGTTTTAAAAAGATTAACAGTTAAAATAACAAGGGCTAGGGTTCACTAAGTGTTTAAGATGTATTAGAAACTGTGCCAGGTGTTGACCCTCATCATCTCATTTAATGATCACAACAATCTTCTTAAGATTTTGCATTGTCCTTATCTCTTTTATAGTTGAAGACATTGAGACATAGAGAGGTGAAGTGGCTTGAGCTAAGTTACATTACCAGTAGATTGCAGGCCCAAGATTTAAACCGGGAAGTCTGACTCCTGGCCCCTAACTACAGAGTGATGTGCTTTTCTTCCCTCTCTCTGCGAGAATCACCGTTTGCTATTTACGACCGACCCTGTCTCCTTCTCTACCCTTTCTTCACCCTCACACTTCGTGACACAGACTTGCCTTTTTTTTTAAACCACACACCTTCTACTTTTAATGGCTTTCTCTCTTTATGGATCTGGAAAATACCCACCCATCTTTTAAGCCTCAACTCAAGTATCTACAAAGCTTTTTCTGACTGCCCTCCACCCAACCCCAATAGATTTGATCACTCCCTGCTTTAGGCCCTCACTGTAGCCTATTCATCTGTGATATTTTATTCATTCTTTTTTCACTATTATTCTTTTTATACTAGAATATGAGCACCCCAAGGTCAGGGACTGCATCTTAACTGGTTTTGATATTGTAAGAACTTAATATAGACTTCCATAGTGGACATGAATAAATATGACATAAAGTTGCTTTTAGGTCAGTTGCTCAGTCATGTCCAACTCCTTGTGACCCCATGGACTGCAGCATGCCAGGCCTCCCTGTCCATCACCAACTCCTGGAGCTTACTCAAACTCATGTCCATTGAGTCAGTGATGCCATCCAACCATCTCATTCTCTGTTGTTCCCTTCTCCTCCTGCCTTTGATCCTTCCAGCATCAGGGTCTTTTCAAATAAGTCAGTTCTTCACATCAGGTGGCCAAAGTATTGGAGTTTCAGTTTCAGCATCAGTCCTTCCAATGAATATTCAGGACTGATTTCCTTTACCATATTCTCATAATATTGATCATTATTGTATAAAATAAAAACATCTATTTCTGATACACAACCTTCTCATCATACTAATACTTGTCCTTTCAGCATTTAAAAACCTTAACCTCTATTGTTTTCATTTCCAGAAGTTCTATTTAACTCTTTCAAAATCTACAGAGCCTCAGATTTATTAAGTTCACATTTGGGTAGCTAGTTTTCATTTGTTTTTATGCCTTGACTCTCCTTCATGGTGATTCATTTCCTCTTGTGGTTTGTAATTTTTTAATTTGTGAGCTCATCTTCTGCAGAGCCTATTTTTCCCTGAAAGTCTTGATTGCTCTGAATGTGGGAGAAAAAATAAACATTTTTGGGTCCTTTTAGATGTGTTGTCACTGGGGATTTCAAGTCATTCAATGGTCCAAAATCAGCTTCTAATGCTAATTTCATGGTTTAAGTTTTCTGCACCATCCTAGTAGAATAAATTCAGACCACATCTACATTTGTCATAACCCACATGTGGTTTTAGACTTCACATAAACAACTCTTCCCCTTTCTCCCAAAGCCTTAGACAAATAATAATTTTTATTTCTGTTCTTCTGAGCTGGTAGGAAAGGTTTTTCTATATCTTTTTCAACAAAAAGGGCAAGTTTTTAAGACTCTAGTTTCTATGCATGAAGTTCTTTTTCAGCTGCCCAACCTCACATGGATCCAACGCCATTTCTCTAGTCCCCAATCTCTGGACTCTAGAGACATACCTCATCTGAAAGCCACGTGGGCAAATGGTATCAGCTCCTACTTACTGCTTTGGTTCTGGTTTCTCTCTGAATTTCTGCCCCAGAATTTCTGTTTCATTTTTTGAGCTTAGCTATGTACTGAATAATTGGTGGGAAAATATCTTTCCAGGACTTGAATTGTATCTTTGCTTTCTCCATCTTCCATGTTATTGAAAGTCTCCATTTAGATTTTTAGAACATGTTCATATGCCTTCTCATATAGTCCACTAATGACTCTTAAGAAAGACTGAAAGTGAAAGTTGCTTAGTCGTGTCTAACTCTTTGTGACCCCACGGACTGTGTAGTCCCTGGAATTCTCCAGGCCAGAATACCGGGGTGGGTAGCCTCTCCCTTCTCCAGGGGATCTTCCCAACCCAGGGATCGAACCCAGGTCTCCTGCATTGCAGGCGGACTCTTTACCAGCTGAGCCCCAAGGGAAGCCCAAGAATACTGGAGTGGGAAGACTGTCCCTTCTCCAGTGGATCTTCCCTACCCAGGAATCGAACCAGGGTCTCCTGCATTGCAGGTGGGTTCTTTACCAACTAAGCTAGACTAGCCAGGTAGCAGACCTTCTTACACCAGGCATCTCTGTAGACTGAAACGGTTTGAGACTTACCTAACTGCTCATGGATTATAAATTGCCTCACCAGTTTGAAAAACCCCAGGCTTCTGATTTTAGCCTGATGCTATACAAACTGAGGTCCAAAGACTCAGTCAAAATCGAGTGAGGGCAAAGTTGGCCTTTTGCCAGGTAAGTCCTGAAAATATCACCAACTTGCTTTCTCATGGACTCTAGACCTAGGTTTATTCCCCTGGATCTTACCTTGCTCCTCACCTCTCTCCTGCATCTCCGTCCTTTCTCCTGAGCATGTTGATGAGTATCTGCCATCTCAAATTTACTAGGTGATCTTTGCCACCCGGTTATCTTCTGAGACGTCTCAAACTTCATGAACTTACCCAAAGTCTTCTTTCTTGCCCAATCACAAGGAAGATGTTCACTTCCACCCTAACTCTTCCTGCATCAGCTTCATCATTTTGTAGTCACACATCATTCCCTGACCCAGTGAAGAAGGAAATTAGGAAGATATGTTAAATTTAAACTGCAAGAGAATGACTGAAAGATCTGTGAGTTTACCAAAAGATTACACTCCCATTATAAAAATTATGTGCCTTTTCCATCTTTGTTGACCATATTATTACACTCCAGGCTTTCCATGGAGTGAAAACTGTCTCCAAATGTAGTGTGCTCTGAGATGTCTGGATCCCATGCAAAAATATCAAAGCCCACATATGGAAGATGGTCATGTTGTCCTCTTGGAATTAGCCCCTTCCAACACAACTAGTCCAGGACTTAAAAAGCAAGACTGAGTATCAAAACCCTGAATCAGAGAATTCACTGACTCACTTCCTACCTTCCCTCTAACTGAATCCTCTTGGTTCCTGAAATGTTTGCGTTTGCATCTTGCTTTTTTTGTTTTCATTTAGACGTGTTTAGATTAGTGAGTTGCTTCCAAATGTTTTCCTTTGTCCTGACTACTATCCCTTTGAGAACACATTCTGAAAATTTCCCATCAGCTTGAGGACCTTAAGGAAGAATAAGAAACACATAGTTAGCTGGACGTCAAAGGGCCTCATCCCCATCTTCCACACAAGAAGGGAGGTCAACCCCTTTTGACCTTTGAACAGCAATGAAATGTTGATAGAATTGTTAGTGCAAATGTCTGTGTACATCCTACACCAAACATTTTATTACATGTTCTGAATAAACTAAGAGCAAATGTCAGATTCACACCCAGATTGAGAAAAATTCTGCCCCCTCAAAAACCTCCTAAAGCCAATAAGAAGTCCTACTAGCTTCAAATTTTGTTACAAGCAGAGGAAAAAGAAAACATTTACAAATGGGAATCAGAAGGCTAGGCACTCCTGAGTATTAGCTTCAAAACCTCTTGTTAATTAGTCCGCCTTCACTGTCTCCTTACCTGGGGTCAGTGTATGCAAGGGAAATCTATGTAGAAGCACTTGTTTTTCTGAAATGACTCATTGCTAGGAAAAGATGTTTGTGCCCAAACTGAATGTTTAAGGTTCTCCTCTTGTTGAAGATGACACTTGTCACAAGAGGATTGCCAGCAACCAGGGAGAGTTCAGGCAAACAGCTTCATATGACCGTGGAGAGATGTTTTCCGTTAGCGTCACAGTGTGTTGGGCTAAGTACATCTTCCTAGCAATGTTATATCTTTATTGCCCCTTCATGCTTATGGGCCATTGTGCCAAAAAGAATGAAAGGATTACTCTGCTGGACTCTGAAGACATGTTAGCATAGGAAGTTTTTGTTTGTTTTTTTTTACCCTAGTATCATCATTATTATCTTTACCAGTGAAAAGCACTCAAAAAGCTTAGATGAAGCAAATGACAATGCGACTGTTGACAATACCGAGTGTCTGGGGGCAAAGATGACCTAGATGACTCTCCTCTGGTGTCATCATCTCCCCAGTGGTCTCATGTACGCAGTTCCTGCAGACAGAAGGAGTTAAGGAAACCAGTGTGGGGACATAAGGTTGTTCTTCTCCTTTGACTCCTACCTGGAGAGGTTACCTTCTGATAATTTGATTCGTTTGGGGACTCTCTGGTTGTGGTCAGTGAATGCAAGAATCAGACAACCTGATACTTGTGTGGAAAGGGAGCTGGAGGTCACGGAAAATGACAGTCTCCTCCTGCAGGAGACCACTTAGGCGCATCTACTGGGCTGTGTGGGATGGGGCTGATGAGTGTTAGCACAGTTGCGCTTGAAATCAAATGCTTTCTCTGGGATATAATATTGCTTTATTCTGAGGCTCGGCAGGGTTTCTGTGGCATTGGGCTTTGTTTGAAAATTCAAAGAATTCTCCAATGGCAAGCATGGCTGTACTAAAAAAAAAAATCAATTAAAACACCAAGTGCATGAGACACTCTGAAAGCAAGTCACAAACATCCCTGGTTTGCATCTGAAAAAAAAAAAGAAGAGATTGAATGTTACTTTAGTATCAAGGACAGCTGTCACCTAACAGGATGAATTCTTTCCACAAAGAAGCTAGAAGCAATGGAAAATGCCAAGGTCTAGCATTGTGTTAGCAGGTTAAACTGAATAATATGTTGAAATATTTTATTGTGTAATCGGTTTGAATTTATTGCTTTTTAGGGACTTCGGAGATGAGGCGAGAGATGGCCTTTCATCAGGCACTGTAGTCCCATCAGTTATGTTAGTATTTCCACCACTTGGACCCAGTGATTTCCCAGAAAGATTTTTCCCAAGTGTCACATGCTTTGTTCTTATTTATGCATTGGATATATTATCCTCATCTCACTGTCTCATTCACCACCACACCAGCTTTGTCAATATCTGAAAATAATATTACCCACATAGCACAGTCATATGTCTATGGTCTGCTCTGGATGTAAATGGTCAGAAATAGCTTCCTGGTAAATTTCCTCAGCAAATAAGCTTGGAATGTATCACCTTTGCCCAGAGATGAAAGCGAGGGATAAAAGCTCTGAGCTGTACCTTTGAATCAAGAACCACTTCTGCTGTAAGAGGTGAGGAGGATGGTCTTGACACCCTGACAGGATGACAGACCTTGCTTGGAGCAGGCAGTGTGGCCCCAGAGCTCCAGAAAGCACGGCCTCGATAGGCCCTTTGCACAGTCCAGCTCTGCCTCCTCCCAAGGCAGAGAGAAAAGTCAGCCACAGTAATAATTGCTGACAGTTATTGAGTGCTTAGCCATTGTAAGTGCTTTATGTCTATTAACCCATCTAATCCTCACCACGTCCTGTCTCTAGATGAAGCAACTGAGGCGTAGAGAAGTTCAGACATGCATCTAAGGCTACAGAGCCAGCCACAGCGAGAGCAGAATTGGACTCCCAGCAGCACGCCTCATGCGCAGGACTCTTCAGGTCTGATTGAATCTGCATTGAATGCCATTGTTCCCAGTGCAGGACTCACCGCAGTGCCTTGAAAAACAGATAAAGTTCCTGATCCCTAAGAGCAGCTGTCTAACAGAACAAGCCAGGTGGGAAAAAATAACACAGTCATGACGTGGTGGTGGTGCTGTGGTGTGTGTGTTTTAAAGAGAAAGGGGCAGTCCAGTCCCTGTGAGGTTTGCTTTCCAGCAGAGTCCCAGCCTTCCCTCCCAGCCTTCCCTCCCAGCCTTCCCTCCCAGCCTTCCCTCCCAGCCTTCCCTCCCAGCCTTCCCTCCCAGCCTTCCCTCCCAGCCTTCCCTCACAGCCTCTCACAGCCTTCCCTCCCAGCCTTCCCTCCCAGCCTTCCCTCCCAGCCTTCCCTCCCAGCCTTCCCTCCCAGCCTTCCCTCCCAGCCTTCCCTCCCAGCCTTCCCTCCCAGCCTTCCCTCCCAGACTTCCCTCACAGCCTTCCCTCCCAGCCTTCCCTCCCAGCCTTCCCTCCCAGCCTTCCCTCCCAGCCTTCCCTCCCAGCCTTCCCTCCCAGCCTTCCCTCCCAGCCTTCCCTCACAGCCTTCCCTCCACAATGGGCCTTGAAGAAACAGGTGACGCTTGAGGTTTCAATCAGTTTATACTCACGAGGGGCTTCCCTGGCGGCTCAGTTGGTAAAGAATCCGCCTGCAATGCAGGAGACCCAGGTTCCACTCCTGGGTTGGGAAGGTCCCCTGGAGAAGGGAATGGCAACCCACGCCAGTATTCCTGCCCGGGAAATCCTGTGGACAGAGGAGGCTGGTGGGCTCCAGTCCGTGGGGTCAAAAGAGTCAGACGTGACTCAGCGACTGAACCAGCACACTCACGAGATCCCGGCCCTGCCTCCTCCCTTCATGCGCACACTTGTTTGCACATGTCTTCATGAGGGGTGGACACAAACCTCTTCCTTAGGCCCAGTAATTGCTTCGCTGCCTGCTGACTCTCTAACCGTTCTCCAGCCCTTTCGTTCAAAGCTCATGTCCTTCTTTTCGCCCCGGTCCACCTCTTGCTGGTTGTTACTTCTTGGCTGCACTTCAGTCACTGTCTGAAAAGCCTTTTTCTGAGTATTTGAGCTCAGACTTCAGGTCCTGAGGTGCTCAGGTACCAGGTTCAATGTCTCTGCATTGAAGGCCGAGTTGCATCAGCGCCGATCGCCTGATAAAAATGAGTCACCTGCAGGTGGACAAGAGGGAACAGAGGCCAGCTGATGAGTCTTCTGAAGGGAAACTGAGGTCTGGGCCTGGGGGAGGACTGTGTGGGGGAAAGTCACCGAGTGACCTGGGACCCTCAGCGGAGGCTCTCCCGTGGGGCGAGCCGGGTGCTGGAGAGCTCCTCCCGGCCAGAGGCCGCTTGCACTCTCCTCCTTGGTGATGATGCTCACCAGGGGGCCGCTCTGACTCTCTGACTTTACATGGGTTCCTGTGCGTGCGTGCTAAGTCGTTCAGTCACGTCCAGCTCTGTGACCCTGTGGACCATATCCCGGGGCTCCTCTGTCCATGGGATTCTCCAGGCAAGAGTACTGGAGTGGGTTACTTTGCCCTCCTGCAGGGGATCCTCCTGACCCAGGGGTTGAACCCTCACCTCTTAAGTGTCCTGCATGGGCAGGCAGGTTCTTTACCACTATCACCACCTGGGAAGCCCACGTGGGGTCTTAGGACCTGCGAAAAGAAGGATAAAATGGGCCCACATGGGGCCCTAGGACCTGAAAAAAGAAGGAGGAAGTGGGACTTGCCTGCTGGTCCTGTGGCTAAGACTCCACACTCCCAAGGGAGGGGGCCCAGGTTCCACCCCTGGTCAGAAAACTAGATTCCCACGTGCCACAACTGGAGATCCCAAATTCCATAACTAAGGCCCTGAGTAGCTAAATAAGTAGATAATTTTAAAAAACATTAAGAAAAGGGAGGAGGAGGAAGCAAATACTACAGAGGGAGTAGGACTGACGTCATAGCTGTGGCGTCTGCTGCAAAATGAAAACCATGTTCCTTGTTGGAGTTATTAGGAATATCAAGGCCTTGACTACAAAGCATCCAGCAAGGGGTCCTTCTAAGCATGAGACCTAGCACAACTTCACAAGTCGCATGAAGATGGCCCTGCCAGGGGTGGAGGGAAGGGGCAGGCAGGGGAGGTCCTGCGAAAGGAGACAGAGTCTCTTGCAGCTGGAAAGCTGTCTATTTTATAATTAATCATTGAACTTGTGCCAGTGGGCCCAATAAAGGCAAAGAAGTGTGATAATGATAGAAATGCAGTTGGAGAACTTCAGGAAAATCATAGTTTTTTACAAGCGACTGTCAGACACACACACAAATCTGTGATAAAGTCGTACGAGCAGTTAATAATCTTACCAGCAGCAGAAAGCTATCATCCTACTGTCTGCATGTGTATTTGGAGATAACTCCAAATTGAAAGATCTCACCCTTGAGGCCACTGAGTGAAATTCAAAGGTAGTGAAAAAGAAGAGAGAAAAAGAAAGGCGTCATTTTGAGAGACTAGATGAGACAGGAGTTGCTAGAGAGATGAAAATGCGACACTGTGTCTGTGTCTGCCTCACGCGCCTGCGGGTTTTGTGGGAGAGGAAGGAAAGGAACAGAGAAATATGAACACGCAGATGTATAAGCAAATGGAAAATTAGTACAGGTTAAGGGATCAAAACAAACACTTCACCACAAATGATATCCTTAGGAAGAAAAATGGCTGATCAGTTGAGCGCATAGAAGGGGAGGTGGGCTGGAAGAACTCTGATTAATCAGCTTGGAAAGCCTTAAATTAGTAACTAATGAAAATCAAATTTGCTTTTTTCTCTCCTCATTAATTTGTATTATATGAAGGAAATCACATTGACAATAAACAGTAAAGAACCGAACATTTTGTTTAAACAGAAGATACAACTGTATCATTAAATAAATACACAGCAGTCCCCCTCCAATTAATTGCTGTTTATAAAGTGCAATGAGATTCCTGGGTGAAGACTGCTAAGAAATTATATATTATTATAGTTCTGATGACTAATAAAAATGGCCAGAAATGGTACAAGTGCTCCACAGGAATGCATGTAAGAGAAAACTACCATGTAAAGGAAACAAATGGTACAGATGACTGCTTTCTGCTTCAAAGGGTCTGAAAGTCTCCTCTGGGGGAAAGACGAAAGCACCGGCTGATTCTGAAGGCGCGTCTCTGCGGACTTGTTCCGGGGTCAGTGCGGGCCGAAGGGCTCAGAGAGACTGGTTGACAGCTGTTTTTCTACCTCCCACCCGGCCTGCGAAGGGGACTGGCAGGGATTCCGGAAAGTGCACCAGGAGGATAGCAAGTCTCGCCAGGGACGCTGGGCTGCTGGTCCCCTGCAGAGGCTCAGAAGGGTGCCTCCTGTAGATTCCTGGAACCAGGGCTTCGAAGGACTTTGGAAAGAATCTGGTGCTTGGAAAGACCTTGAGTCTTCCTGGACAGGCTCTGCGAGTGGATCTCCAAAAATCACGCAGGAAAGGAGTGAGGGCAGTGGGGTACAGAAAACAGACGCAACAGGCAGATCCAAGCGACTCCAGGAGCAAGCGGACACAAAGGCATTTTTGCTTTTGCAGAAAGGTGTGATTTGGGGACTAGTGTGTCTGTGTGTGTGTGTGTCTGTGTGTGTGTATGCCTATAGTGGGATCTTGGCAGGAACTTGCCTTCCTTGGAAATTTGGCATAAGAAGGACATGAGTGGAGATTTGGCCCCATTATTTTCTTTAAAAAATGGAAACAAAGAGATGAAAGCATAAAGGTGAATGTACAGGAGGAGCCAGCTTGGAGTATTTGGAGCGCAGAGAGTTCAGCAGTTGTCAACAGTGATGACAAGGAATTAATCATCGGGACTTTTTAACAGACAAAATGATTTTTTACCTGCCGCTTCAGGGCTGCGAAGCGACTTAAAGTTATCGGCTCACATGGTTACCTTCCCTTCCCGACTCTTTCGCTTTGCAGTCCGGGTAAATGGCCAGCATTGGCTGGCCTGAGCCCCTGAGGTTTTTGCATCAGTAAGAGTGGTAGCAGTGATCAAGAATTGTTTGGTTTGGGGTTCACACTGGCAGGGCTCTGAGCATGGCGGTCAGACGCCGATCGGGCTGGAAGCCCCTCCACGCTGCCGAGTGAGCAGGCGGGCCTCTTCAGGCGGTGGCGTCCGGGGCTCGGCGCCTCTCAGCGGGCTGGACTTGGGGTGCGCTCTGGGTAACAAGAAACAGGAAGGCTGCGGCAAGGCGCCTGGACCACGATTGTCATCGGTCTAGAGATGATCCTACGAGGTGAAGTAAGTGGAAAGAGGCAGAAATACCGAGTGATAGCACTTGTGTGTGGGATCTAAACCATGACGCAAAGACTTATTTAGGAACTAGGAAAAGACTCACAGTCATAAACAGACTTAGGGCTACCAAAGAGGGGAGGGGTGTGGTGGGGGAGGAGAATCAATTAGGGATTTAGGATTAGCAGATACATGAAACAGACACGTGCACCCCAATGTTCATCGCAGCACTGTTTATAATAGCCAGGACATGGAAGCAACCTAGATGCCCATCAGCAGACGAATGGATGAGGAAGCTGTGGTACATATACACCATGGAATATTACTCAGCCATTAAAAAGAGTAATTGAATCATTTGAATCAGTTCTAATGAGATGGATGAAACTGGAGCCCATTATACAGAGCGAAGTAAGCCAGAAAGATAAAGACCATTACAGTATACTAACACATATATATGGAATTTAGAAAGATGGTAACGATAACCCTATATGCAAAACAGAAAAAGAGACTCAGATGTATAGAACAGACTTGTGGACTCTGGGAGAAGGCGAGGGTGGGATGTTTCAAGAGAACAGCATTGAAACATGTATATTATCTAGGGTGAAACAGATCACCAGCCCAGGTTGGATGCATGAGACAAGTGCTCGGGCCTGGTGCACTGGGAAGACCCAGAGGGATGGGGTGGAGAGGGAGGTGGGAGGGGGGACCAGGATGGGGAATACATGTAAATCCATGGCTAATTCATTTCAATGTATGACAAAAACCACTGCAATGATGTAAAGTAATTAGCCTCCAACTAATAAAAATAAATGGAAAAAAAAATAAATAGAATAAAATAAAATACAGAGCAATATTGCAGAAAAAAAAATAATAAATTACCTCTAAGTAGATGATCTCTGACTCAGCTGCTATACTTGAAAATGTAAACTGCATTTTTATAAAGTTTGTAATTTTGTCCTTGAGCTATTAAAAAAAAAAACTACTAAAAAAAAAAAGGATTAGCAGATACAAATTACTATTTATAAAGTAGACAATCAACAAGTACCTACTACAGCACAGAAAACTATACACAGTGTCCTGTGATAAACCATAAGGAAAAGGAATATGAAAAAGAATATTTGAGTGTGTGTGTGTGTGCACACGCGTGCGCTCAGTCACGTCTGGCTCTCTGAGACTCCACGGACTTAGCCCGCCGAGTTCCTCCGTCCCTGGGATTTCCCAGGCAAGAACACTGGAGTAGGGAGCCGTCTCCTACTCCAGGGGACCTGCCTGACCCAGGGACCGAATCCACATCTCTTGAGTTGATCACATTGGCAGGCAGATTCCTTACCTCTGCGAAGCAGTCACACATGCATGAAGGACTCACTTTGCTCTACACCTGAAACTAAGGCAACACTGTAACCCAACCAAACTTCAATTTAAGAAAAAGATAAACGAACAGTAATTAAACAGAAATGTATTCCTTGGTGCAATCTGATGCTCAAGCTGACAACGTAAAGGAGGAGGCTACAAAAATGTGGTCAGAAAGGGGAACTAGCAAGGTAAAAAGGGTGCGAAAAGACAGCCAGCAACGGAGACGGGCTTCGTAACTGGGTTTCCCGTTGTTCTGAGGTCCCGTAAGACACAGTTTCCTGGGCAATAGTGAGAAAAGAGCAAAGATAGAGTGGAAAATAGAAAAAGCAAAGAAAAATCTAAAAATTTAAACAGCTAATATTTAATTTACACATTCTCTGAACCAAACAGTGGGCTAAGAACTTTCTGTGATTTCTCTTCTTGAATTCCTACCTCAACCCCATAGGAGTGAATGTCCAGATAAGATACATGTGAGATAGCTGCTAACCTTTTCTTCTTTTTGCAGATGGTAAAACTGGTGCTAAAAAAAAGTCAGCCAGTCACCCTAGGATATAAACCTGGACCGAAAAACGTGAATCTGTCCAACTCTGGGATCTTCACTCTGATCACAAGGCAACCCCATGTCCCCCGAGTAGGATTGGGAAAGTAATTGAAGATTCATGCAAGTTAAAAGATCCACGGCGAAAAGGATCAGGAGGTGAAAACTCTTAGCTCCTGAGAGTTTGAGGAAAGACTGCAGATAGGAGAGAAAGTAAGATGATATTCATTAGTGAGAAAGGATCCCATAATTGCTCAAAACAAACTCACAGGGAAAATATTTTCCAAATCAACCTGGTGTCAGTAAATTGGCTTTGCTGCACAGTGGGCAAGAGGACCCAGGGCCAGTTTGGTAACAGCTTGCCCCCTTTCTTCTTGGCAGGCATATCACCCACGAGCACTCCCAATTAACCTCTGAATGCAACTTTCTACCTCAAAGCCTGTTTCTAGTGAATCCAATCTAACACAACCCTCAGGTATATTTAACAATGAATACTGCATGCAAATGCTGAATATATGAATACTGTTAAAAATATTATTTCACTGTAAAGCAGTCACAAAATAGAAATTTAAAGGAAATATAAGTTGAAATTCTAATATTTTCTTTCCACATCTCAATGAGCTGTCTTTTGCAGCCTCTCCCTGTAGCCTCATACTTACTGAGTTGAGCTTGGGTCCGCTCCCCCAGAGCTCAGCAAAGCCAATCTGCAGACACCAGTTTGTGGAGAAAAGTGTGGCGTTTATTGCAGGTACCAGGTAGGGAGTACAGGTAGCTGATACTCAAAAGACTCGAACTCCTCAGTGGCTTTCAGGGGGGTTTTTAAAGACAGGTGGATGACTAGGAACTTATAATTATTTTTAAGAGAACACTTTCAGTCAATTTAGGGGGAGGAAGCAGAGAGGTACAGTGAGTTGTATATAGCTTTCTTTACTTTTTAAAAACATCTTCATTGTATATTGGAGTATAATTCACTTATGATGTGTTAGCTTCAGATGCACAGGAGGTGATGTAAGTGCATTATCCATCCTTTTCCTGTATAGGTTCTTTTTTTTTTTTTTTTTTTTAACTTTTTCACTTTTTATTTTATTTTTTTTTTACATTGCAGTGGTTTTTGTCATACATTGAAATGAATTAGCCATGGATTTACATGTATTCCCCATCCCGGTCCCCCCTCCCACCTCCCTCTCCACCCCATCCCTCTGGGTCTTCCCAGTGCACCAGGCCTGAGCACTTGTCTCATGCATCCAACCTGGGCTGGTGATCTGTTTCACCCTAGATATACATGTTTCGATGCTGTTCTCTTGAAACATCCCACCCTCGCCTTCTCCCACAGAGTCCACAAGTCTGTTCTATACATCTGAGTCTCTTTTTTCTTTTTTTGCATATAAGGTTATAGTTACCAACTTTCTAGATTCCATATATATGTGTTAGTATACTGTAATAGTCTTTATCTTTCTGGCTTACTTCGCTCTGTATAATGGGTTCCAGTTTCACCCATCTCATTAGAACTGATTCAAATGAATTCTTTTTGATGGCTGAGTAATATTCCATGGTGTATATGTACCACAGCTTCCTCATCCATTCGTCTGCTGATGGGCATCTTACAGAGTGTTGAGCAGAGTTTCCCGTGCTGCAGAGTTTGTCCCTGTTGATTTTCTGTTTAATATATTTTGCTTAGTCCCTGGGTCCTATCTGGCTCTTTGCAACCCCAGGGACTGTCGCCTGCCTGGCTCCTCTTTCCAGGGGATTTCCCAGGCAAGAATACTGGAGTGGATTTCCATTTCATTCTCCAGTTTTATACACAGTGGTGTATATGTATTAATCCCAACCTCCTAATTTATCCATTCGATACCTTTCCCCTTTGGCAACATATATTCAGAGAAAACCATACTTGGAAAAGACACATACACCTCAATGTTCATTGTAGCATAATTTGCAATAGTCAAGACATGGAAGGAACCTAGTCATCCACTGACAGATGAATGGATAAAGAAGATGTGGTCCATATATATAATGGAGTGTTACTCAGCCATTAAAAGAATGAAATAATGCCATTTGCAGAGACATGGAAGGACCTAGAGATTATTACACTAAGTTAAGTAAGGCAGACAGAGAAAGACAAATATCACGATATCACTTATATGTGAAATCTAAAAAGAGAAAAATGATACAAATGAACTTATTTACAAAGCGGGGACAGCTTTCAAGTTTGGCTATGAATACAGTGAAAAAGAATGTGGTACAAGGGAGTGACAGAGACACAGATAAAGGCATTTTCAAGACTGGGAGGATATGTCCAATGAAGAGGGAGGATATGAAGGTCCTAGAGAGAGAAAGAGTGGTGGTGGGTTGATCAGTTGGAGGAGGCAGAGTCAGCCAGAGCATGGAGGAAGGAAGGGTGCCTTGAAGATGAGGATCTCCATCATCTGAATCAACTGAAGATGAAGAACGTGGGTGGAGAGGTGGGCCCTGAAGATCTGCTCTGAGTTTCCCCAATGTTTGTTGGATTTGCACAAATTCCACTCTCTGGGCAAGAGAGCTGCTGCTACGGCGGTACATGCATGCTACAGAGACCAGCTCCCACTGAAACCTAAGTAAGTCATTCTCAAAGGGGGAACCAGTTTTGGCAGCTGGTTGTAGATGGGAAATTAGATTTCTGGCTCCCTGAGTCTCCTTCTTTTACGAACATTGCTGTCAACCTCCCACTGGTATAAATGCCACCCTCCCTCGCTCTTGTCCATTAGCAAGACTAGAGTCCTATGACCTTGGCTTAGGAAGGAGAAGAAGCCTTGTCTTTCTCTTGCCCTCCAGGGAGAGCACAGCCAATCCTGTCCTGATGTGAAGGAGAAAAATCCAGTTCTTGAGACCTGGCTGGGTTCCATGCTCTCTCTAGTGAGCACTTCCTGCAAAGCCACATCAAGATGTTCCAGAAGAGTTACTAGAGGGGGTTGATTGGTGCTGCATCTGTCAGACTGTTTAAGCGCACTTCTCCTTTATTCCATTCACAGATATGTTGGGATGAGCTAGAGCTGACTCAGGTAGAATCGAGTCTAGGGATCTAGACAGAGCAAATGGAAACAGCCTGTGGACATAGGATAGAGGATGTTCTGAGACCAAGATACCATCTGTCAGAAAAGGCAAGATGAGGAATGAAATTGGACTATAGAGCAGAAGATCCAGAATCAAATCCTGGCCTTTTGCCTTGGTAGTTGTGTGACCTTGAGCCAGTAAGCTGCCTGTTTGATGCACCAGTGTCCTTATTGTCAAGGAAGGGTTACTAATACCTACCCTGAAGGCATGTTCTGAGGCCTGGAAGGGAGATCCCCTAGTACACAGTCATTACTGTTGGTAGAGGGGAAGAAGCAGCCGAGGAAAAATGAAGAAGCTACCGTAGGAGAGTGGAATTTTGCTGGATGGAACAGGAAAGCCAGAGGAAAGAAAGACCTTCATTTCCCCAAAGTTTGGGGTAGGCAAGTATACATTTGATGTGGAGGAAACAGTAGGAAAATTCAATGAAGTGCCCAGAAATGTGGAAAAATATACCCAAAGATGGTCATGGCAACAGATAATAAAACACAACTCAAGGTTCTGAGAACTCTGGCTTCATTGCTTTTAAATAATTTGTAGGTTGTTAAATTATTTGTAAATGGCTGAGAGAGCAAAAGTGTTTTGGTGCCTGCATTCATGCATATTTGGCAAACGTGCCACAACTTCCTGAAGGAGGGCAGGATGCAGGCAGGGAGGTCTAAGAGGAAGAGTACAGCTTTCCAGATGTGTGGCCCCCAGGCCACGAAAGGCAGTGTAGCCACGAGGAGCAAGGAGAGACAGGGAACAGAAGCACCTGATTCAAGCTGAGGAATCTGTCTTGGTTATGAACCTCAAAGAACTTGAGAGACAATGAGTCACCACATCCTGTTTAATATGTGCAGAAAACTGGGAACAAAATCAATTCAGCAGTGGGAACTGGCCGGTTACCTGGAGAATCGTGAAGCGAGAAATGCTTCTTATTCAAAAGGCAGCTGATGTTATTCTCCAAAAGCCAGGCACAGTCAAAAAAGAGGCAATTAAAGTTTTCTTTGCCCTCTGGAGACTCCTGTGAACTCTTTGGCTAACTTATTCCCATAATTTGCTGAAACCACTGCTAATATATTTCAATTATAATGGACCATGGACAGCTCCAACAGTGGGCATGGCTTAATACTCAGACACGGCGTATACTCACCAGGTTACACACATATGTGCAACCCATGCAGCCATAGGTTTGCTAAGGATATGCTTTGGAAAGATTGGGGGGATTTTGGAATACACTGAAAGCAGACAGAACAAAGGGCTCTGTTCCAATTCCTTACACCATATCCTTTCTTCCCCATTTTTGTGAATGTTCGATTCCTACCCTAATGGGGTTTGATAAAGTGGCTTAGGGACATGTGGAACTGTCTAGAGGATCTTCCTCCTTGAATTACAGCTAACCGCAGAACTGTCCTACTCTCAGCAGTAGAGAAGAGCTTCTTAAGAGTGATCAGTTCAGCCAGCATCTACCACCACCGCCTCCACTTCCACGCATCAGTAATGATAGCGTCCTGGGACACACATTCAATTAGATCCAGTCCACCTTGACTGGGCAAACAACTCATGACTCTCATCCTTGGCAGTCTTGGCAAGTCCTGGCACCTTGAAGGGAGTCATGGCCAATCTCAGAACACTATTCACTGACTGTCACCTGAATACAAAGGGCCTGAGATGGAAATACTTCAAATAGCATCTTCTGCAAAAATGTCTTACCTTGGAAAGAGTTCAACAGCAGCAATAATTTTATTCAAAACCAAAGTCTTTACAATGGCCTACGATGCCTTACAAGACCTGACTCCTTCACCCGTGCTGATACAATCCTTCACCCACTCTGCCCCAGACACACTGGACTCCTGCTGTTCTTCAGGACGAGTACTGGATCAAACCCCGTACGTCTGACCCAACTGTTTCTACTTCCTGAAACTCTCCTCCCCCAGGCAACCACTAGCTAAATCCCTTGTGTGTGTGCTTAGTCACTCAGTCATGCCCAGCTCTTTGCAACCCTGTGGACTGTAGCCCACCAGGCTCCTCTGTCCTTGAGATTTCCAAGGCAAGAACACTGGAGTGGGTTTCCATCTCCTCCTCCAGGGGATCTTCCCGACCCCGGGATCACACCTGCACTTCCTGTGTCTCCTGCTTGGCAGGCAGATTGTTTACCACTCTACCACCTGGGAAGCCCAGCTAAACTCCCTTGCCTCTGCTCATATCTGCCTCAAGCTTTTGCTCAAATTTCAACTTCTCAGTGAGACCTGGTATGCAAACCTCCCTTCTCCCACTCTGCATATGCCCTTTCCCATAGTCCCCATCATCTTCTATCACACTATTGGGTTGGCCAAATTTTAGTTCAAGTTTTTTCCTAACATCTTATGGAAAAAGCTGAATGAACTTTTTTGCCAACCCAATATTATACTTGACCTTAACCTTATTTATTATGTTTATTGTTTGTCTCCTTGGCTAGAATACAGGTGAACTTTACTGGAGCAGTAATTTTTTTTTTTTTTTTTTTTTGGCCACACTGCACAGCTTGCAGGATCGTAGTTCCCTGACCTGGAAGCAAACCCGGGCCCCCATCAGTGACAGTGCTGAGTCACAATCCCTGGACTTCCAGAGAATTTCTAGAAAGCTTTGTTTCATTTACTGATATACCCAAGTACCTAGATAGTCCCTGGCACAAAGTAGATGCTCAAATAAATATTAGGTGAATAAATGAAACCACCGATGTTTATGCCATGCATAGTTCAAAGAGCATGGCATTTATTTAAGTCTCACTAAAATTTGTGTTGCTATTATTCTGAGTTTACAGAGAGGAAGCTGAGGCCCAGAGAGGTTAATAACTGCCCACAGTGAAAGTGAAAGTTGCATTCGACTCTGCGACCGCACGGACTGTAGCCTGCCAGGCTCCTCTGTCTGTGGAATTCTCCAGGCCAGAATACTGGAGTGGGTAGCCATTCCCTTCTCCAGGAAATCTTTCCAACCCAGGTATCGAACTGGGGTCTCCTGCATTGCAAGCAGATTCTTCACCAGCTCAGCTAAGAGGGAATCCCTGGACAAAGGCCACCCTATTACTAAGTAATATATCCAGAATTCAAAACCACGCAATATGATTCACAACCCACATGGAACTGGCTGTCAGAAAGCCCACACAAGAGGCCATGCTTAAAATGAAAAGGTTCTATCCAAAGGAGAGATTGTATTTTTCTGTTTGCTCTATAGCAGAATGATCTTAAATACTCACAGAGATTCTGTTAATGCAATAGGATTTTAATAATGCTTTCAGAGTCTTGTAGCTAGGATGAAGATTGAATATGATAATAACTGTAAATAGCAATTCCATTTACTAAGCATATTAGTGTATCTCTAGATTCAACAGGTATTAAATATGCTAATATGGTTACTGAAGAAATTGTTGACCCCAAAGAGTTCAATTTGGAGCAGCAAACCAATTATCTCAACCAAAAGTTACCTGCAATTCTCCTGGTTGCTTTTTGATATGTTGATGACTTAAAATGTGAACCATCCATTTATTAATTTCAGCTTGTTAAACTTGAAAACTCTGTGTCATATTATTTTTAATTGCATCAATTAAAATGAGAGTCACATACATAGCATGAATGTCATTGTGTGCATGTAATTAATCAGATGCTGTGAAAAAAAGGCCACTAAAACACTAACATTATAAAGTACATCAATGAATAAGGGAATATTCTGGATTTTTAAGCCTCATACTATCAAATAATGAATATCCTCACATAAGTGATCACCTACCAACTTACATCATTTTTAAGTTTTGTCAAATGCTTTTTCTGTGTCTATTGAAATGGTTATATGATTCTTCTATTCTATTAATATGATGTGTCACATTGACTGATTTGCCTATGTTAAGCCATCTTTGCATCAGTCAGTCAGTCAGTTCAGTTGCTCAGTCGTGTCCGACTCTTTGCGACCCCAAGGACTGCAGCAGGCCAGGCCTCCCTGTCCATCACCAACTCCCAGAGCTTGCTCAAAGTCATGTCCATCAAGTGGGTGATGCCATCCAACCATCTCATCCTCTGTTGTCCCCTTCTCCTCCTGCCCTCAATCTTTCCCAGCATCAGGGTCTTTTCCAATGAGTCAGTTCTTTGCATTAGGTGGCCAAAGTATTGGAGTTTCAGCTTCAACATCAGTCCTTCCATCCTAGGGATAAATTCCACTTAATTGCAGTGAACAATCTTTTTGATGTGCTGTTGAAATTGGTTTGCTGGTATTTTACTGAGAATTTTTGCATCTATATTCATCAGAGATGTTGGCCTATACTCTTTTTTTAATGTTATCGCTGTCTTTGGTTTTCAGCAGTCTTATTGTGATGCGTTTAATTGTAGTTTTCCTTACATTTATTTTGTATTGATACTGCAAACTTAGATGATGTTATACACATGTGGGGAGGATTTTTTTTTTAACTTTATTGTAGACGGAATAAGAGATGATCACCTTAATCCAATCGAGGACAGAGTTAATTGAGGCTAGGTTCTACTCTTTATAAGGCCTGATCTATTTCCACTTTGACTGTAGGCACAGACTTCCTCCTTCAGGGTCAGTTGGACTGGGTGTTTTCCAAGGCCCCTCTCTTCTGACTAGTCTCGACCACCAAATTCTATCTAGTTGTGTAAAAGCTCTGCTCATATTCTCTGGCCCTTGGCAGCTACTTTATCCTTTCATTCTCCTCCAATGCCACTTATGAATTAGCTAATTCCTGAAGGGAAAAACAATATAGTGTTGAATTCACCTCAAACTTTCCTATTCTCCATGACCTTGAACCCTAAATCCTAGCTGCCTTTGTAACTTTCTGGTGACTTTCAAATAGGTCTTTAAAAACATTTTAATCAACTTTTTACTTGTACTTAATGGAAGAATTGACCTACTGCAAGTCAGTTCCTTGTGGCCAGAAGCAAAATTGTTAGTGGTAAATTACATGGCAAAATTTGTTAACAGACACTTTACACCAGCGTTGTCATGCAGTTTCAATATAATAGCTGAGGTTCATAATAGCAGCCTGGTGCCATTCTGATGCTAATATGTCTTCTGAATCATCAAAGAGTAAATTAAAATCAAAATAACTTTAGTGTTTGAGAGATTTAATGAGCTTTCATTCATTTCACAGGTAATCCGTGAACACTGAATATGAGAATTTGTCTTCAAAATATTTCTGTCAAATTCTTTTCTTGTTTGTCTTATGTGCCACAACTCTGAAGCCTCAATTCTGCCATATGAACGTTTGAGTAAGTCTAAAGCTGCTTCTTAAATGTCTTGGTCTTTCTCTCTGCACTCCAGAACTTTTATGCAGAAGAGGGACACTTTCCATCTGGTTAAATAAGAACTCATGGTAGAAATTTAATCTTTTTGCAAAAATATCATCTTTGCTAACAAGATGCTTGGAATCTAAAGTGTATGACTCACCTAGTCTTGAATTGTTTGCTTTAGAGCTCCTGTCTAAAGCCCTGCTGAGACAACTGATATTCAGGAGAAATTATCTAAAGACACCATTCGTTGTTGTTGTTGTTCAGTTGCTAGGTCCTGTCTGACTCTTCTCAACCCCAGGGACTGCAGCAGGCTTCTCTGTCCCACTATCTCCCCGAGTCTGCTCAAATTCATGTCCATCGAGTCACTGATGCCATCAAGCCATCTTTTCTGCCTCTCCCTTTTCCTTTAGCCTTCAGTCTTTTCCAGCATCAGGGTCTTTTCCAATGAGTTGACTCTTCACATCAGGTTATCAAAGTATTGGAGCTTCAGCTTCAGCTTCAGTCTTTCCAATGAGTATTGGGGGTTGATTTCCTTAGAATTGGCTGGTTTGATCTCCCTGCAGTTCAAGGGACTCTCAAGAGGCTTCTCCAGCAGTTCAAAAGCATCAGTTCCTCGGTGAGCAGCCTTCTCTATGGTCCAGCTCTCACATCTGTACTACTGGAAACACCCTAACTTTGATTATATAGACTTTGGTCGGTAAAGTGACGTTTCTGCTTTTTAATACACTGTCTAGCTTTGTTATAGGTTCCCTTTCAAGAAGCAAGCATCTTTTAATTTCATGGCTGCAGTCACTGTCTGCAGTGACTTTGGAGCCCCCCAGAATAAAATCTGTCACTGCTTTCACTTTTCCCCCATGGCAAAACTTCTATTTGCCATGAAGTGATGAGACTGGAGGCCATTATCTTAGCTTTTTGAATGCTGACTTTTAAGCCAGACTTTTCACTCTCCTCTTTCACTTTCAACAAGAGTCTCTTTAGTTCCTCTTTACTCTCTGCCATTAGGGGGGGTATCACCTGCATATCTGAGGTTATTGATATTACTCCCAGCAATCTTGATTCCAGTTTGTGATTTATCCAGCCCAGCATTTCACATGACATACTCTGCATATAAGTTAAATAAGCAGAGTGGCAATATACAGCTTTGTTGGACTCCTTTCCCAATTTTGAACCAGTCTGTTTTTCCATGTCCAGTTCTAACTGTTGCTTCTTGACCAGCATACAGATTTCTCAGGAGGAGGCAGGTAAGGTGGTCTGGTATTCCCATCTCTAAGAATTTTCCACAGTTTGTTGAGATCCACACAGTCAAAGGCTTTAGCATAGTCAATGAAGCAGAAATAGAAGTTTTCTGGAATTCCCTTGCTTTTTCTATGATCTACTGGATGTTGGCAATTTGATCTCTGGTTCCTCTGCCTTTCCTAAATCCAACTTGTACATCTGGAATTTCTTGGTTCATGTACTGTTGAAGCTTAGCCTGAAGGATTTTGAGTATTACCTTGCTATCATGTGAAATGAGCACAATATCGTGACCTACTTTGAACATTCTTTGGCATTGCCTTTCTTTGGAATTGAAATGAAAATGGACATTTTCAAGTCGTGTGGCCATTGGTGAGTTTTCCAAATTTGCTGACTTATTCAGTGAAGCACTTTAACAGCATCATCTTTTAGGATTTGAAATAGCTCAGCTGGAATTCCATCATCTGTACTAGCTTTGTTTGTAGTAATGCTTCCTAAGGCGCACTTGATTTCACACTCCAAGATGTCCGACTCTAGGTGAGTGATCGCACCATCGAGGTTGCCTGGGTCATTACATTTTATGTACAACTCTTCTGTGTATTCTTGCCACCTCTTCTTAATCTCTTCTGCCTCTGTTAAGTCCTTACAATTTCTGTCCTTTCTCGTGCCCATCCTTACATGAAGTGTCCCTGTGATATCTCCAGTTTTCTTGAAGAGATCTCTAGTCTTTCCCATTCTGCTGCTTTCCTCTGTTTCTTTGCAGGGTTCATGTAAGAAGGCCTTTTTATCTCTCCTTGCTGTTCTCTGAACCTCTGCGTTCAGTTGGGTGTATCTTTCCATTTCTCCCTTGCCTTTTACTTCTCTTCTTTCCTCAGCTACACAAAAAGCCTCCTCCAACAACCACTCTGCCTTCTTGCATTTCTTTTTCTTCAGGATGATTTTGGTCACTGCCTTCCATGCAATATTATGAACTTCCATCCATAGTTTTTCAGACACTGTCTACCAGATCTAATCCCTTGAATCTATTTGTCACTTCCATTGTATAATCATAAGGGATTTGATTTAGGTCATCCCTGAACCCTGCCAATCATTTGTTTCTAGCTGCATGGTAGAGTTACATTTTGTGCGTGTGTTTAAAATTAACTGGATCTTTACCCCAAACAAGCTAAATTTTCAAATTTGGAATTTCTTCTTGAAATTTTTCAGAAGTACTTGTGATTCTAATGAGCAGCCAGCTATTTCAAAAACTCATGGGTGATTAGAAAACTATATATCTAAGTTTTATTACTTTAGCTCCTAGGAGGAATATATTAACCACAACCATGATTTAAATGTTCCACTACCCTTCTTCTTGAAGGTGAATGTAGGAATATAAGTGTGACCTATAGTTTGATATCACCTGTGAAACATTTTTGACAATATTGTCCATCCTGTGGTTCAGTAGTGATGATACAAAGGGCAGTTTTAATTTCCCAGGAGTCACTCACAGGGCCTCAAGTACACCTGCGTTTGATGACTTTCAAATCCACGTTGGACCCAGGTCTCTGTCCTGGGCCTACGGCAGAGCGTTACCTGGTTGTGCCTCTGGCACCCAGAACACGACAGAGCAAACTGAACTCCTGCTCTCCCAGATCTGACGTTCCTGTGATTCAGTGACCGGCACCTCCAGTTCCCCAGCATGGACACCTGAGAGTCATCCTCCACACCATCTACATTCTCAACCCCCGAGTGATTGGGTCTCTAAGTTTTGCTTCTTTGCTGTCTCTCACATCCACCCCTTTTTCTACCAGATCCTTTCTCCTGCGTTCAGGCTCATCACTTCTCATATGGATTTTTGCAGAAAACCTATAACTGGATTTTAGTGGCTTCACTCTCTTTAATCCATTTTCATACCATTTCCACAATCAGCTTTCTAAAGCAAGAGCCTGATTGGTCATTCCCTTGTGATCTTTCAAAGGTTCCTCCAGTGCCATCAGGGTAAGATCTAAATATTTTGGGTTACATAAAAAGCTCTTTATAGTCTACCTACCTCCTCATCCTCGCCGCACACTTTGGTTCTGCCATATTCTAGAATAAGTCACAGTCTCACATGCAAGTCTTCTCACCTAGGCTTTCATGCTTTAAATGTTCTTCCTTCTTTTCTTTGCCTGGAAAATCCAATCAGTCACAGTAGTTTAACTTAGGGGTCGCTTCCTCCTGAAAACTTTCCTGAGTCCTCCAGGGTGGCCTATGACCTCTTTCTCCATGCACCCCAAACACCAGTGCTTGCCTTATCACACTATACTGATATTGTCTGTTTACATAATCATCTTTTCTCATCTTTTCCTTAATCTATAAATTTCTTTAAAGGCAAGAAACTTGATCTTATTATTTCTAATCCCACTGCCTCACCAAAAAAAAAAAAAAAAAATGTAGACAGGATGCAGCCTCACAGATTAATGTGTTTGGGTGAATGAAAATTTTAATATGCTTTTCAGGCTTTTGCCAATTAAATAAAGATAGCTCCACCTCAAAAGAAGAATCATGGTATCTTTTTCACTTGTATACCAGAAAGGTTAGAATTAGGGTTTGTCTTAATTATAGTATCTAGTCTTGTACCACGATGTCTAAAACACATTCCATTCTCACCCTCCACCATTTCTGTCCTCTGATCCTGTTCTTGAACCACAGTATAACTCACCTGGAGCCTCTGGTTTACGCATTACCCTGTGGCTATTGGAAGCTGCATAGAATGGGCTTTGCCATCAAACCAACCTTGGGTTCAAGTTCTGGACTACTCTCTACTACTATTTATGAAGATGGGGCTTACCGTGTGACTCAGTGGTGAAAGAAGCTGCCAGTGCAGGAGACGCAGGGGCCGTGGGTTTGATCTTTGGGTTGGGAAATTCCCAACATCATTAATTGTTATTGTTGTGAACATGACTAACTCATTAGCAGGAAAGAAGCTACTATTGGTAACCAGAGTTAAGTTTTATTGCTTGATCCTGAAGGTAGCAAAATGCCTGTCCCACTGGAAATTGCTCACTAAGTGGTTGCTATTATTAATTTTTCAGGGCTCCTGATAGTTGAGATTTTGTTGTATTCTAACACCATAATGTTTTTTAGTTTTTGTCTTCTTATCTCATGTTGTCAGTTATCCTGCGTTATTATTACAAGCTTCCCAGAGCTTACATATGCTGGTTTTCCATGATCACCATTCTCAATGATCATAGCCATCATTATCACCCCATCACCATCACCACCTCTGGCATATGGACAGATGCAGGGTCCTGACCTTCCATTTCTCCAGGGCTGTTCGTTTTATTATTCTCAACCTGCAGACTCTGCTGCTGTCTTGACTTAAGCCTTACAGATGGGCTTGGGGGTTAGAGGGCATGAAGCTAGTGTTCCAGCCAGGACAATGCAAAAGATGAAACGTCATCTCAGATGGGAGATGGGAAGAGCAGGGTGAGAATCTGACCAAGAGTGGCACAAGAAAGGCCAAGAGGGTCACTGAGCCTGGGCTTGGGAGTACGGGTACCTGGAAGTTGGAACTGAACACAGGATTAAAGCAGTAAGCAGAATGAATCAAGGAAAGAGACTGGGAGCCGACTGGTCTCTTCTACCTGGTTCCCTCTGTCCCTGTAAAATGCATTAAATTTCAAAGCCAACTGCAAGTTGATTGGCTTTAAGAGACACCTCAGCACGTTTTCAGTGGGAACACTTACTTTGTAGTTGTTTTCTACACACTATGTCGTGCCTGACCCTTTTGTGACCCCATGGACTGTAACCTTCCAGGCTCCTCTGTCCATGGCTTTCTCCAGGCAAGAATACTGGAGTGGTTGCTACTTCCTTCTCTAGGGGATCTTCCCAACCCAGGAATGGATCCCTCATCCCCTACAGGTGGATACTTTACCAATGAGCCACAAGGAAAACCCAGGAGCATGTACTTTAACCAAGGCCAAACTTATTTTATCCCACAAATAAAGGATTTCATATGCAGAACTACAGGACTGCTGGTGTGAACGAGATGGTCAAGATAAAAGTAACTAGATACCTGTCTCTGTTTGGATAGAAAGAGGGTCTCTACAGTTAAGAGACCTCAATTCTTAGAGGAGGCAATGTGGTTAGAAGAAATACCAATGAGGGAAAAAAGAGAATAAAAGAGGCGGAAACTGAATGTTAATCTTTCATTTATTTAATGAACAGAGCCTGCCTGGAGTTACAATGTAGATTTTAAAGTCAGTTATAAGCACTGTCCCTGGCCGATCACAAAAACCAAAGGATGGGAATAACATGTCTTTGAGCAGCCAGGATGGAGTTTAGGCAAATAGAACAAGGGAAGCCCCAGAAGATGCTGATGGGAAGGCAGGATAAAGCTCAGTGGAAATTAAGTAGACGCACAGAGAGAAATTAAGTCCAAAATATGTGTGGCCCCAAAAGAAGAGAAGGGAAAAGAATAATCTTTTTTTTTTTTTTTTTTTTTAACTTTCCAGCCCTTGGTTGAAGTTCATTTCTTGAATGCATTCCCAAACTATGATCCAATAATTCCTAAAGGCAGTGCTCATGAAAGGGAAATCTTTTACTGTAAAAAAGAAAAGGTGATCAGAGTTTAAACATTTTTGCTTTTTATATCTCCATGAACTTGACTTTTATCATTTATGTCTAATAGGCTTGTCTGTAGAAAAGTTTTATTTTACCTGACCTCAAACCCAGTGACTATATATCCTTCCACAACACCTTCTAGTCCATAACCAAGTATTGCTATGAGGCTGATTTTTTAAAACTAATGAATAACATCCAAGAAAATGAACTAAGCTTGTTTTTGCCATAGCATTAACATTACTGCAGTACATTTTAACATATTAAACATGAGTCAGAATGTGATTATTTAGTACTTGCCAGAAGCAACCCAAAGCATTTATGGTCTCATTTTTCAGATCTCTCTTTTTTCCCCCCATTCTACTGAGGTTTTCTTTAAGATTTTGAATAAATTCAGAATTAATACATAAATTTTTTTAAATGATGCATAATTTTGATTAGAGCATGGTTTGCATACATTCTTATTTTTTATTTTGCTGGAGGAAAATATATTTAGTTTTCATTTACTTGTCTTTATTATACAGAGGTTAGACTAGATTATTACTAATGTTGCTTAATGCTTTCAAAGTGTATGACTTTACATGAAGTTTTAAAAAATTCTTGGATAAATGTAATTCCTCTGTCAAGGAAATGTAATTTTTAGTCAACTAGTATGATGAGTTCCTTGTGTATAGCCATTTACAATGTTCACAATTCTAGAGGGGAAAAATGATAATAAGTATCACAGAAAAATATTCAAATGGGTAATAAATGTATGATGCCCTTTGAAAAAGATTCCTACAAATGACAAATAGGTCATAAGCAAAAAATCATTGAGCACTATAAGGAGACACATAAAAGAAAACTTACAAGTCAACTTAATGATGATACTTCCAATGACTATATCAGATAGTTGAACATAATTCAGTTTTATCATGTACTTTGCAGGGTGTTCAATACTATGAGTACTAGAAAAAGTATAAGTTAAGCTCTCCTTCTTCATAGTACTTATTACATTAGAGAAACAGGGCTAATGCATAACAAGTAATTAGAGGAAAATATAACAATGAATTCTTGTGCTGTTTCTCTAGTGTTTTACAAAAGCTTTAATAGTTTTCAGAGAAAGGTTAAAAGAAATGAAGACATAAAAGTTACAATTCTCTTATAAGAAAACTAGGAAACATTGAGAACACTTACAATAAATTTCAAGATCTGTGTTCCAGAGGTATACCTGGCAGGCTGTTATCTGAGTTAAGTTAAAATTAAAAAACAGTAGTAACCTTCAAAATTTTAAAACTTACCTGGAAATTGCTACTTTGGAGCTAGTGTTGATTAATAAAGAAGTTTTATCCATGAGGTTAGGTTCAGCTCCATGTAATAGAGACTCAGAATAATAGTGGCTCAAAAAACTTGGCTTCTGTGCACCAGTGCTGAATCAAATCTCAGAAGCAGAGTTTTTGGTGAGGTAGAAAACAACAGTTTTATTGATTTGCCAAAAAAGAGGACATAGTGGCTTATGCTTTAAAAAATTGTTGTCCCAACCTAGAGGGGTTTGGTGAGGAGTTTTATAGCCATGGTTCAAGGGCAGGATTGCTGAAAAGGGTCAGGCTGTGTGCAGGGCCTCAGGTGGTCTCCTGATGAGCTTCTCAGATGACTTTCTGGAACGTCTCACATTTGGCAGGTGTTTTAATTCTGTAGAAGAGCTCAAAGATATTGTAACGTGCACTAGAATGTGCGCTTCCATCCCCAGTCACATCCACAACGGGGTGTTGTTTTTCCAGTAGTCATGTACAGATGTGAGAGTTGGACCATAAAGAAAGTTGAGCACCAATGAATTGATGCTTTTGAACTGTGGTGTTGGAGAAGACTCTTGAGAATCCCATGAACTGCAAGGAGATCAAACCAGTCAATCCTAAAGTAAATCAGTCCTGAATATTCATTGGAAGGACTGATGCTGAAGCTGCAATATTTTGGCCACCTGATGCAAAGAACTGACTCATTGGAAAAGACCCTGATGCTGAGAAAGATTGAAGGCAGGAGGAGAAGGGGACAACAGAGGATGAGATGGTTGGATGGCATCACCAACTCGATGGACATGAGTTTGAGCAAGCTCTGGGTGTTGGTGATGGACAGGGAGGCCTGGCCTGCTACAGTCCTTGGGGTCACAAAGAGTCAGACATGACTGAGTGACTGAACTGAACTGAACTGAGAGTCCTGCCCAAGGCCCCACTATTGGTGCTTGGCTGCTCCTTCCTTGTCTCTGCACCCTCTCCCTTCCCCGATTAACAGCACTGGAACCAGCCCTTTGGAACTCAGTGAAGGTCATGGAAGTTGGAGTCTATTCCCAACAGACAGGAAAGGGAGGACATAGAAAAGATTCCATGCCCAGGAGCCCCACAAGGTCCTACTCAGTTCAGTTTTAGCAAAATAGAAGTTTTTCACTCTAAACTTCCAATAGAAGTTCAAAGGTTTGAGGGCATATGAATCTGCTCCAAAAAATTTTCGGGGACCCATGCTGTCTCCATCATCACTATGATCCAAGCAGTTACAAGTCTAGCCCAGTTTCCAGGGGCTTGTGAAAGAAAGTCCCACCCATATCTTGGTGGGATAACAAAGAATTGCAGCCATCTTTAATCTACCACAAATATAAAGAAGGCAAAATACTAGAATGAGTTGAGTCTTGAGATATTATTCATGACAACCAAAAAGACTTTTTAAAGTTATACTTGGAGCGTGAAGACAAAGCAAAACATTATTTCATTGATTTTGGACAAATGGAATGATATAAATAGATGAATGACAGAAAGAAAGTAAAATGTCTCAACTCCTATTTTGCTTCTGTCAGGAAGAAATGCAAATCAGGTGGGAAAAGGTGAAATTAACATTGATAAGAAAGAATTGATGTCCAAGATGAGCAAACAGACCCAAAAAGAAGGATTTATCTGCTCTGAATAATATTTTCCCTGCCTTTAATGATTCAGCTTTCAAGGCTTATAAGCAAACAGCACTTACTGAACACGTGTTATGTGTCCAGGACACTCATAGGCCCTGGGTGTTTACTTCAAGTGCACTGTGATTAATGATAGAACAAGATGGAGGGGGCGGAATAATGAAATCCTAAATTATATTTACATGCAATGTTGGCTCAGTGGGTAAAGAATCTACCTGCAGTGCAGGAGACTCGAGTTCAATCCCTGGGTCAGGAAGAGCCCCTGTTGAAGGAAATGGCAGCCCACTCCGGTGTTCTTGCCTGAAGAATCCCATGGACAGAGGAGCCTGGTGGGCTACAGCCCCTGGGGTCACACAGAGTCGGACACGATCAAAGTCACGGAGCACACAGAGTCTGGAGTGTGGAAACAGACCATCCCACTCTGCTTGGATGCAGTAAGAACAGACCTGCAGCACCGTGTTCAACGTTGAGGCTTCAGATTCAGGTGACTGCCAATAGCCCGGAGGGAAACCTACAGAAATGCCTAGAAAAAGAGAACTGTCTTGGGAAAGGGACATGTAAAAAAAGGATAATATTTTTGCCTGGAGGCAAGACAGCTTCTATTAGCCATGTAAATTGTCTTCAACTCTTCAAAGGGTTTTCATGTGACTCTGACTCATAGTAGGAAGAATTTTCTAATATTTATACCTATTGGGTGAACAAATGTGTTTATTTGAGACTGTATAGGTTTTATTAAATCTCATGATTTAGAATTTTCTATAGGTTTTTCTCCAAAGAATGAATTTGATAAGAAGAAAAGTGGATTTTTTTTTTAACGGAAAATATATAGATGAAAAAACATCTGAAAATTTTAAAAATACACTTGATAGGATAAAACTCTGGATTCGGCACTGCCCAAGATAAGATCAGTGAAGCTAAAAACCTAACTCTGGAAGAACAAAACAGAAAATACAGAGAAAAAAAATGAAAGAAAAAACATAACCTGTGAGATGTTATCAAGTAGTCAAGTACACATGTGACTGGAGTCACCAAAAAGGGGGAGAGGAGAGCGTGGGAGGTGAAAAAGGAAAAACTAGAAACAACAGACGGCTGAATATTTTCCAAACGTCTCAAAAACAGTAAACCCAAAGATCAGAAAGCCAATAAATCCTAAGCAGAAGGAATATAGAGAAAACCACTAAGTCACAACACTCTCAAATTGCTAAACATCAGGGCTAAAGAGAGCGCCTTAAATTCAGGCAAACAGGATACACTCTGCAGAGAGGAACAAAGTTGAGAAAGAAGACAACCTTCTTGTCAGGAGCTAATTGAACTAGGAGATTAAGGAGCAAAGTATCTGTAAACTGAGGACTATGTTTTCAAAAGTAAAAGCAAAAGAAGAAAAGAGTTTTATAGACAAAATCTGAGAGAACTCATTGGAAGCAAATGTGCATTACAAAAGGTGATAAAGGAAGTTCTCTGGGCAGAAGGAAAACAGTACAAGATGTATCTACACAGAGAAATGGTAGATATAAGAGTAAATATAAGAGGTTTTTTTCATGTATGCATTTTTAATAGATTATTGAGTGCTGAAAGTAAAAAGAATAATAATGTGTGATAGAGTTTATAAGGTATATGGAAGTAAAATATATGACAACAAAAGCGTAAAGGATGGAGGGAAAGTGAAATTGTAGTTATAAGGTTCTTACACTATATGTGACATGATATAATATCATTTGAATATAGATTATGGTAAGTAAAAAATGTATACTATAATCATAAAGCAACAACTTAAAAATCAAATAAAGAGGATAGGCAATAAAAGATGTAAAAATGAAATTCTTAAAAAATGTTCACTTTATCCAAAAAAGACAAGAAATTAAAACCGTATGAAGCAAATAAAAAACAAATACCATAGAACACATATGATATGATTCCTTTCATATGAAGTATCTAAAGTATAGATAAAACTATAGATAAACATAAAATTTTATAGATAAACATAAAAACAAAAGGTGGTTACCAAGGGCTAAAAGGAAGAGAAAGAGGGAGGAAGAATTATAGTTTAGTAGGTATAGTGTTTCAGGGTTGTAAGATGAAAAAGTTCCAGATACCTGTTGTACAACAATGTGCGTATACTTAAGACCACTGAACTGTACATTTAAAAATGGTTACCATCAAGACCTCCTGGTGGTACAAGGTTAAGAGTCTGCATGCCAATGCAGGGGACACATATTTAATCCCTGATCTAGGAAAATTCCGTGTGTCATGAAGCAACTCAAGCCTCTGTGCCACGACTACTGAGCCCACACTCCAGAGCCCAAGAGCTTCAAGTACTGAACCCACATCCTGAACTACTGGAAACAGTGTGCCCAGAGCCTGGGCTCCACAAGAGAAGCTACCGGAGTGGGAAGCACCCATGAGAAGCAGCGTAGTTACTGCGGCAAAGAGACGCCCCTGCTCATAGCAGTCAGAGAAAGGCCACACACGGCAACGAAGACCCAGCACAACCAAAATAAATAAATGAGTAATTTATTAAAAGATTATGGTGATACATTAAATATCATGTGTTTTTTAGCCACAAGGAAGCAATTTTAGAAAACCAAGATGATAAATTTAAATTCAACCAAAGAAGAAAAAGGAAAGATATATCCATCTGAATGCAGAGTTCCAAAGAATAGTAAGGAGAGATAAGAAAGTCTTCGTAAGTGATCAGTGCAAATAAATAGAGGAAAACAGTAGAGTAGGAAAGACTAGAGATCTCTTCAAGAAAATTAGAGATGCCATGGGAGCATTTCATGCAAAGATGGGCACAATAAAGGACAGAAATGGTATGAACCTAACAGAAGCAGAAGATATTAAGGCGAGGTGGCAAGAATACAAAAAAGAACTATACAAAAAGAAAGATCTTAATGATCCAGATAAGTGTGATCACTCATCTAGAGCCAGACATCTGGAAGGCAAAGTCAAGTGCTCCTTAGGAAGCATCACTACAGACAAAGCTAGTGGAAGTGATGGAATTCCAGTTGAGCTGTTTCAAATCCTAAAAGATGATGCTCTGAAAGTGCTGCACTCAATATGCCAGCACATTTTGAAAACTCACCAGTGGCCACAGTTCAAAGGTCAGTTCTCATTCCAATCCCAAAGAAAGGCAATGCCAAAGAATGCTCAAACTACCACACAATTGCACTCATCTCACACGGTAGCAAAGTAATGTTCAAATTTCTCCATCAATAGTACGTGAACCAAGAACTTCCATATGTTCAAGCTAGATTTAGAAAAGGCAGAGGAACCAGAGATCAAATTGCCAATATCTGTTGGATCATTGAAAAAGCAAGAGAGTTCCAGAAAAACATCTACTTCTGCTTTATTGACTACACCAAACCTTTGACTGTGTGGATCACAGCAAACTGTGGAAAATTCTTAAAGAGATGGGAATACCAGACCACCTGTTACTTGCCTCCTGAGAAATCCGCATGCAGGTCAAGAAGCAATACATAGAACTGGACGTGGAACAACAGACTGGTTCCAAATTGGGAAAGGAGTACGACATGGCTGTATATTGTCACCCTGCTTCTTTAAATTATATGCAGAGTACATCATGAGAAACGCTGGACTGGATGAAACTGGAATCAAGCTGGAATCAAGAGTGCCAGAAGAAATACCAATAACCTCAGATATGCAGATGACACCACCTTTATGACTGAAAGTGAAAAGGAACTAAAGAGCCTCTTGATGAGGGTGAAAAAGGAGAGTGAAAAAGCTGACTTAAAACTCAACATTCAAAAGACAAAGATCATGGCATCTAGTCCCATTACTTCAGGGCAAATAGATGGGGAAACAGTGGCTGACTTTATTTTTTGGGGCTCCCAAATCACTGCAGATGGTTAATGCAGTCATGAAATTAAAAGACACTTGCTCCTAGGACCAACGTAGACAGCCTTTTAAAAAGCAGAGACATTACTTTCCCAACAAAGGTCCGTCTGGCCAAAGCTGTCGTTTTTCCAGTAGTCATGTATGGATGTGAGAGTTGGACCATAAAGAAAGCTGAGCATCGTAGAACTGATGCTTTTGAACTGTGGTGTTGGAGAAGACTCTTGAGAGTCCCTTGAAATGCAAGGAGATCCAACCAGTCAATCCTAAAGGAAATCAACCCTGAATATTCATTGGAAGGACTGATGCTGGAGCTGAAGCTCCAATACTTTGGCCACCTGAAGAGAAGATTTGACTCTTAGAAAAGACCCTGGTGCTGGGAAAGATTGAAGGCAGGAGGAGAAGGGGACAACAGAGGATGAGATGGTTGGATGGCATCACTGACTCGGTGGACATGAGTTTGAGCAAGCTCCGGGAGTTGGTGATGGACAGGGAAGCCTGAGGTGCTGCAGTCCATGGGGTCGCAAAGAATCAGACATGACTGAGCCACTGAACTGAACTGATAGAAGAATTATATTAAATGTAAATGACTCAAATATTCCAATTAAATACTAGATATTGTAATATTAGATAGACCCAATTTTAAGCTGTTAATAATAAAAAAATTCAACAAACTATAAAGACATAGAATTAATGTGACAGGATACAGAAAGATATACTATGCAAACACTAATCAAGGGAAAGTGGGAGTGGTTGTATTGATATCATAGAAATTATATTTTTTAAAAGGGAATATAACAGAGATAAGGATACTTTATAATGGTGAGGGATTCAATTCATCAGAGAATATAACAATTCTCTGTATGCACCTAATAAGATTTCAAAATAATGCACCTAAATCTAATAGAATGGAAAAGAAAAATAGAAAAATCTACAAATAATTTTCAATACTCCTCTCTCAATAAATGATATGACAGATAAATAAATTATTAAAAATACACAAGACTTTACCAACACTTTTAGCCAACATCTCTGTCAATTTTTTTTTAATCTTAAAACAAATTTGCATTCCTGGGATCAAGCCCACTTTTCCTTATTATATGTTGTTGGATTTGATTGATAATATTTTCTACAGGATTGCTATTAATATTATACCTGAGAACACAAGGACACATATTCTTTCCAAGTATATATAGAACACTTACTGTGATAAAACATATTCTGGGGCATAAAGCAAATCTCAATAAACTTCAAAGTACTGAAATCAGAGAAGATTGGTAGGTGTGTTTTCTGACCATACTGGAATTAAACTAGAAATCAATAACAGAAAATACCTTAAAAACACCTTCAAATATTAGGAAATTGAGTGACACACTTGTAAATAACCCTAATAATGCTTTCAATAAATAATTTCTAAAAAGAAGAAATCACAAGGAAAATTAAGAAATACTTTTAAACTAAATAAAAAGAAAAGTGCAACTCAAAATTTGTGGGATATAACTAGAAGAATCCTTAGAAAGAAATGTATAGCTTTAAACACTTATATTGGCAAAGAGGAAAGACCAAAATAAATGAAACAAAATTTTACCTAATCTAGAATAAAAATAGCAAATTAAATCCAGAGTAAAATAGAAGAAAGGAAATAATAAAATGAGACAAAATTATTTGAAATTGAAAGCTGAAAAGTAAAATAGAAAATCAGCAAAACCAAAAGATATATCTTTGAAGAGGTAAATAAAATTGCTAACTTTATAGTCAGAATTATTAGCAAGACAGAACATGAGTTGCTTACGCCAGGAATAAATGAGGGACTCCCACTAAAAATTATACATATCCAAAGAATACTAGGGAAATGTTTTTTAAAAAATCTTATGTCCATAAATTCAAAATCTCTGATGAAATGGATAAATTCCTTGAAAGACACAAACTACCAAAGTTTATATAGAGGAAGCTTGGAACTTCAATAGCTCTATAGCTATTAAACAATTTGAATTCATAATTAAAACCTTTCTATAAAGGAAAGTTTCAGCTCAAGTGGCTTCACTGTTAATTTTGTGAAAGGTAGACGGGCAGTTCTAAGAGCCAGGAGAGATTGCAAGGGACATACTGCCAAGGAACATGAAGAAACTTTGGAGGTTATAAAAATATCCAGTTTTGTGATTTTGGTAATGGATATACCTGCATTCATTTGTCAAAACTCACCAAACAGAGCCCTTCAAGTTGGTAACGTTTATTGAGTATAAATTGCGTATCATTCAGTTCAGTTCAGTTCAGTCGCTCAGTCGTGTCCGACTCTTTGTGACCCCACGGACTGCAGCACACCAGGCTTCCCTGTCCATCACCAACTCCCAGAGTTTACCCAAACTCATGTCCATTGAGTCAGTGATGCCATCCAACAATCTCATCCTCTGTCGTCCCTTTCTCCTCCTGCCCCCAATCCCTCTCAGCATCAGGGTCTTTTCCAATGAGTCAGCTCTTCGCATCAGGTGGCCAAAGTATTGGAGTTTCAGCTTCAGCATCAGTCCTTCCAATGAACACCCAGGACTGATCTCCTTTAGGATGGACTGGTTGGATCTCTTTGCAGTCCAAGGGACTCTCAAGACTCTTCTCCAACACCACAGTTCAAAAGCGTCAATTCTTCAGCACTCACGTTTCTTTATAGTCCAACTCTAACATCCATATATGACCACTGGAAAAACTATAGCCTTGACTAGATGGACCTTTGTTGACAAAGTAATGTCTCTGCTTTTTAATATGCTATCTAGGTTGATCATAACTTTCCTTCCAAGGAGTAAGCGTCTTTTAATTTCATGGCTGCAGTCACCATCTGAAGTGATTTTGGAGCCCAGAAAAATAGCCTACCACTGTTTCCGCTGTTTCCCCATCTATTTGCCATAAAGTGATGGGACTGGATGTCATGATCTTAGTTTACTGAATGTTGAGCTTTAAGCCAACTTTTTCACTCTCCCCTTTCACATTCATCAAGAGGCTTTTTAGTTCCTCTTCACTTTTAGTCATAAGGGTGGTGTCATCTGCAAATCTGAGGTTCTTGATATTTCTCCCAGAAATCTTGATTCCAGCTTGTGCTTCCTCCAGCCCAGCGTTTCTCATGATGTACTCTGCATATAAGTTAAATCAGCAGGGTGACAATATACAGCCTTGACATACTCCTTTTCCTATTTGGAACCAGTCTGTTGTTCCATGTCCAGTTCTAACTGTTGCTTCCTGACCTGCATACAGGTTTCTAAAGAGGCACGTCAGGTGGTCTGGTATTCCCATCTCTTTAAGAATTTCCCACAGTTTATTGTGATCCACACAGTCAAAGGCTTTGGTGTAGTCAATAAAGCAGAAATAGATGTTTTTCTGGAACTCTCTTGCTTTTTTGATGATCCAGCGGCTGTTGGCAATTTGATCTCTGGTTCCTCTGCCTTTTCTAAATCCAGCTTGAACATCTGGAAGTTCACGGTTCACTTATTGCTGAAGCCTGGCTTGGAGAATTTTGACCATTACTTTACCAGCGTGTGAGATGAGTGTAATTGTGCAGCAGTTTGGGCACTCTTTGGCATTGCCATTCTTTGGGATTGGAATGAAAACTGACCTTTTCCAGTCCTATGGCCACTGGTGAGTTTTCCAAATTTGCTGACATATTGAGTGCAGCACTTTCACAGCATCATCTTTTAGGATTTGAAACAGCTCAACTGGAATTTCATCACCTCCACTAGCTTTGTTCATAGTGATGCTTCCAAAGGTCCACTTGACTTCACATTCCAGGATTTCTGGCTTTAGGTGCGTGATCACACCATCGTGATTAACTGGGTCATGACGATCTTTTTTATACAGTTCTGTATATTCTTGCCACCTCTTCTTAATATCTTCTGCTTCTGTCAGGTTCATACTATTTCTGTCCTTTTTTGAGCCCAGCTTTGCATGAAATGTCCCCTTGATATCTCTGATTTTCTTGAAGAGATCTTTAGTCTTTCCCATACTATTGTTTTCCTCTATTTCTTTGCATTGATCGCTGAGGAAGGCTTTCTTATCTCTCCTTGCTATTCTTTGGAACTCTGCATTTAAATGGGAATATCTTTCCTTTTCTCCTTTGCTTTTTGCTTCTCTTCTTTCCAGAGCTATTTGTAAGTCCTCCTCAGACAGCCATTTTGCTTTTTTGCATATCACTAAAGCTAACTAAAAAACAAACAAAAGCCAGTACTACAATAAATGATAGATCATTTATCACCAATATTAAAGAAAAAATTCATGCACAGGGAAGAGTATTGAGCTAGGTCAGTTATTCTCCATCCTGGCTGCACTTCAGAATCACCTAGGCATCCAGGTATTTGTAAAGCAAAATACCAAAGACCAGACTCTGCCTCAAGAGGTTCAGAGAGTTCTTCTGATGCTATCAGAGTAACCTATGTGTGTGTATGTGCACAGTTGTATCCAACTCTTTGCAACCCTATGGAACCTGAAAGAAATCAAATTGTCTTCTAATACTAAGGACTGAAATCTCAGTGACTTTAGTTTTTTTTTGCTTTTTAAATTTAAATAGAGTTAATCTGGCAGTTTTATTGTTCCCAACCTCACCCAGCCTCCTTGTTACCTTGCCAAGTGTATTTTCAAAACCATTAGGCAATATGTTACATAGTTTAGCAATTATAACTTTAAAATGTAGGTTATGGAAAAGCAGAAATACTTTAAACTACAGCTGAGATACAGTATCCTAAGAACATATGTGAGTTTCCCAGATGGCTTAATCCCAAGGGAACATATGTAGACGTATCCCTAATCTAAACCATCAGAAAGCCCTGAAAATTAATCCATTTTCATAAAGAGAGAGAAAGACAGAATAATGAATTTTTATTATTCAATATATTCCCTTGAAATCTTATTTTCAAGGCCTTAAAGATTGTTTGGAGACTGAAATTATACTATGGAATGTGTTATTAGACTCACCATGTGACTTTGAGGAAATAAGCCTTTCTCCTGATATAAGTGGGAAATTAAGGAGAATGTTTTCTCTAGAGTTATGTCAAAAGGGCTCTAAATTTCAAAGTGAAGGAATGTGTAAGCAGATAAAGATACTTCAGTGAATTGGATTTTCTTGATTTATGTTTCCAAATGTAGGTATTTTCTATCTCTTGCTTTTTCAAATGCTGCTCAAATTCTTTTCATTTTCTTCATTAGTCACAGTGTTTCAATGATATAAACTGTTTAACTGGTTTTTTGGTGTAATAGATAAGTCTTTGTTTTTCTAATTGATTGATTGTTTATATCTTATCTATTCAAATAGATTTTATGTTTCCTATATTCTTATATATTTCTTATAAACTTTCAAATTCAAAAATACCTTCTTTTTACTTTTGAACATTTCTGATATATCTTTTAATCCAAACATTTATTTAATGCAATATTCTTAACATTTTCTGAGAAAACTAACTGATGAACACTCTAGATTTGAAGAAAGATGGAAATTTTTTTGCTGGTTACTTATTCTCTGCAAAATATGTAACTTCATTCTCATATCAAGTCTGTATTATATACCTTTTGTTCACTACAAAAGGTACATTCCTACTAACAAGACATCAGTAGGAACAACGTATGGAACCAACAGTGGTGAATATGGACACACCCCTACAGTAGGCAAGTTTTCCTCTTTCTTCCTACGTGTCCAGCTCCCTCTTCCCATTTCATATTCAGTGGCAAATATGTACACGACCAGGCTATGCCTGATTTTTCCATGGGATCGAACATCCTCAGATGATTGCCAGTCCAATTACCAACCCCAGATAATTATAGAAGAATGTTCCACTGAATCACCTTGTTTTACAACTTGAACTAACACAGCACTGTAAATTAACTATACTTAAATTTAAAATTCTTTAATTAAAAATTTTAAAGGAACAACTGAAAGATTTAACAAATTAAAACATTTCAAATCTGCTGTAAATATAAGCAAAATCAGACCTACAATCCATATTTCCCAAATTCCTGATATCCTTCTGTCTGCCACAATATGACATGAATGTATCCTGCCAGTGACCCAAATGTGGACTAATAGCATGCTTTATAACTATCAGTAGAAGGACTTTAATCAAACTAAATATGCAGCAAATGAATGTCATGTTTGTGAAACAAGAGTGTTTACAAAATGATTTGTCATGCTTAATGCAACAACTCGAGGACAGTAGATTCTTAGTTGCTCTAAGAGTCTTTCTGTGTATTGAATCATAATTTTATAATTGTAGTTTCTCATATATAGAAAACTTTATATGAGAAAGAACAGAACCACACTAGTGGTTGGGGGGATATGGTTTTCAATATTAGGAAGGAAACAAAGCTTATCTAATTATCCATCATATTGTCAGAGACAACTGCAAATACATACTTAAGGATTAGACGTTTATTTCTTTCCTTCCTTGCAGGTCTTTTTACACTTTAGTTTTATTTAATATCCAAAGTGAACTTCACAGAGGTCAGTATGCTTTTTAGCCCTGAAATCTATTGTAACACTTCCTAGATAGTCTCAGGGAAGAACAAACAGACTAATGGAGAAAGACTGAAGACGTTCTGAAGTCTCCACTGAAATGTACAATGATTCAAAGAATAAATAAAAATTTGGGGTTTTCCCCGCCTCCAGTATGTGGATTCTGCTTTTCAGACCAAGCCACAGTGACATTTTTGAGCATTACTTTGTTGATGCCTCATTGCTACTATTTGCATTTATATTGGGCAAAAATGTCAAGATACAATCAGGGCGGGGGAAGGAAAATAAGAGCGGGGAACAAACAGTTGGCAGTAAGTATCTGACTTTAAGATTTGAAGGCGACCTCCAATCTGCCTTTTATGTAATTAGGACTTATTTCTGCTCTTATGTAGCCTCTCATCTTAAATTTCTTGCTTTGGCAGAGTCTAATAGGCAAGAGGACAAAGGGTTGTCTTCTGGGTATCCAATTAGGTCACACTGTCAAGATGCTACTGTTTTCTTTTATCTGAAGTAAATATGAAAGCTAATTTATGGAATTAAACACATAGATTTTTCATTTGGAAATATTTCTAATTTCAGATATTTTGGGAAACTTGTTTTTGAAAAGAAAACCAAGGTGCGGTTAATAATGAAAGTTGACCCCGGAACTCCATACCTCGTTGTTTAGATAATAGATGCTTCATAAGGGTTTTCTACCTGGTCTGATCTTGTAAACAATTCACTGAAATATTAATAGGTATTAAGGACAGGAAAGAAGGGGGAAAGAAAAGAAGAGATTTCCAAGTGCCCTCTGGCAAATGAGCATGGCTTGCTTGTCCTTTGATGAGAAAGAAGTCCAGCACCTATCAGGGAAAGGGTCACTTCAGAGACACAGAGAGTATGCAGCTGGTGGCAAGGATAGACTGATGGATGGGCAGAAAAAAAGGATTTCTTGTTTAGTCGCTAAGTCATGTCTGACTCTTGTGGCCTCATGGACTGTAGCCCACCAGGCTCCTCTGTCCATGGGATTCTCCAAGCAAGAATACTGGAGTGGGTTGCCATTTCCTTTTCAGGGGATCTTCCCGACCCAGGGATTGAACCTGTGTCTTCTGCTTTGGCAGGCGGGTTCTTAACCGCTGAGCACTGGGGAAGCCCAGAGAACAGGTAGACAAGTCGGAAATTTAACCCTTCAGGGAACCATCATCACCTGCTCCATAAGAAGCTGGGACTGGAACAGAGATGTTCTCCGGCAGGATCTCCCCTCCAGAATTAGAAATGAGCAGATGCTGAATGTTGGAGTCCCCTTTGGAGACAAGAACTTGAAACATAAATTGAGGGATGAGGAAGCTGGCAACTCCTGTCATAGATAGTGAAAGGGGGATGAAAGTTTAACATAGAGAACATGACATTTTTGACTGGGAACTCCCATACTTTAAAGATGCCTTTTTTGACATTGTCTTGGCTAGGAAAGTTATGAAGAAAAATAAAATAGTTTTGCCTATTTTTCTGAGAAGTATTTGGCATTCTCAGAAGATTATTGTAATTTGAAGACCTCATGCCTCATCTAAAAGCATTCCTAACAAAAAGCACAGACATCACTTTGTCGACAAAGATCTGTCTAGTCAAAGCTATGGTTTTTCCAGTATATATGAATGTGAGGGTTGGACTGTCAAGAAAGCTGAGCACCCAAGAATAGATGCTTTCAAACTGTGATGCTGGAGAAGACTCTTGAGAGTCCCTTGGACAGCAAGGAGATCAAACTGGTCAATAGTAAAGGAAATCAACCCTGAATATTCATTGGAAGGACTGATGCTAAAGCTGAAGCTGCAATACTTTGGCCACCTGATGCAAACAGCAGACTCATTAGAAAAGACCCCGATGCTGGGAAAGATTGAAGGCAGGAGGAGAAGGGGACGACAGAGGATGAGACAGTTGGATGGCATCCCCAACTCAATGGACATGAGTTTAAGCAAACTTTGGGAGATGGTGAAGGATGGGGAAGCCTGGCCCGCTGCTGTCCATGGAGCCACAGAGAGTCGGACATGGCTGAGTGACTGAACAACAGCAAAGAACAAGGCTTGCCACTCCTTTTTCCATTTGCCGCTTTCCTTTGTCTCAGCAGTCATGGAAGAGAAAAGAGTCCCCTAGATTTTCATCTCTACTCTCCCCTCACCAAGTTCTCCTGATAGAGGACTTGTTAGTGGATGGAGGGGACCAGGTGGCCATGGCCAGAACGGGGAGGTCTGAGAGCTGTGGCCAGTTTACCTGGGACTTCGTGAGGATGGGGGGAAATACTTGGTCCCTGGGGCCCACCTGCTCTCAGTTCCCTTTGGACTCAGAGTGAGCTCTTGCCAAAAACTGGTGACGTAGAGACAGATTCAGTACGACTAGAGCGGACCACTAGCAGGTGGTGGACTTTGGAAAATTTGACAAGGAAAGCAGAAGCATGGAATCTACACGTCCAACCCGTCTTGCTTCCTGGGGCCTGGTTTGTCCCAGCTCTCCAAGGCTCTTGATCTTGCTCCTCCTCCTCCCCTTCCACCCTGCCTACCCCTGAGATCTCCACCTGGCTTGACACCTGCTGCCAAATTTAAGGCAGGAAGAATTCTGCAGTGTAAGCCCCCCTCTGTTTGGAGTTAAGTATTGGTGCAGGAGATGCTTCAGTGTGGAACCCCTCTCTCAGATCACTTGACTCCAGCACAGTGCTCCAAGTTAAATCTTTCCTCCTCTCTGACGCCCAAAGTCATTGATCCACAGCCTTTTCCATTCAATTTGCTTATGTTCTCAATACCATTGTTTAAATTATCTGGTATTTAGTTTTCATTAAAAAAAAAGCAATTAAGAGAGTAGTTTCATAAGAAAACAATGTGAGAGACAGTCGCCCTTTTCCCTAGGCACTCAAAGCTCTGTCAGTGGATTAAATCCAGTCCTGGGGAGGCTACCCACTTGAACCTAATTCCTACACTCTCTCACATGAATACCTTCTCTAAGAATTATTCTGTTATAACACTTCAATCTTGTCTTTATTTATGCCCTAGTTATCTCTAAAAATAATGAATTTGTTCACACAAAAAGTGACAAATAGAAAAAATTAACAAAATGGAAATGAGAATAGAGAACCCACGGATTACAAGCAACTGGGCAGATTTTTAAAACCCCTACCATCACTGAAAAGGAATATAATACCTACCTTGAAATTTCCTGGCACTCAAGACAAAGGAAGAAATATCTGGAAGGAAGAATACCAACTAATCATGAGATAACACTTAGCTTTCTATCAAACTGAAAGAAACTTTTTATGTGGGCGTTGTCTAAGAGGCAGAGTAGGTTTCAGTGGATAATGTTCACCATCAGAGTTTTAGAGACAGCAAAGAATAGGTTCTCACAAAGCCATTTCTGTAGTAGCCTTTGGCAAAAGTCCTACAGAGGCCACAGAGAAAAGAGCAGTTGTTTTCTCAGGGGTGGAAGCAGAGGAACTTTTGCCAAGGAGAATGCAACACCAGGATTGAGGGCGATGTTGCCAGGTGGAAACAAAAGAATGGGGATTTTCTGAAAGCAAAGGCATAGAGTCTATAAAGTTCTGAAAATCATTTGTATGTCCCGTGAAGCAACAAAAGCCTCGTAGTGTTGGAACACACAGGGAACCTAAAGATATAGGGCAGTATAGCATCAGGGCACATATCTTGGGTCACCTACCTTTGGTGGATGTTGGATGTTTGCATGGACCATGGGCCAGTGGTGTCTGGATCTTCCAGCTCAGTATGTGGTTCCTTTATTGCTCCTAAGCTTTTGCTCAACTCCTAAGTCAGACCTGCAAGGCTGCCTAGGGAGAGCAGAAGATGTGGGTGACTTTCTGGACACAGGTCCAGGGTAGCTGCGGGAGGCAGAGGCTCTTTGGTTTGGATCCCGCAGCCTTTCAAACAAACTCCAGGTTTCCTTGGGTCTATGAAAAGGCTGATGGGAGGGGGAGGGGACATCTTAATGAAACAAGGTTTCCTGCGGCCACAGGTCGTTAAAGGGAGTCATTCCTCAGCGGACCATGCAGACACCCAGGGACAGTCTGACTCAAGGTGTTGAAGAGGAAGCAATTTGTCTCAAAGTCATGTGCTTCTTAAGAGTTTGGGGGCCAAGGATACAAACTTGGGGAGCACTTGGTTTGAAAGTCAGGCAATTGTGTTCCATGTGGAGCGTAGTTGGACCACCTTGAGTTAATGACCCCATGAGACTTACTAACAGGATGAAGACACAGTTCTATGTCTCCATCAGTGGGAAAGGGTCGACATTTATCCGGATCTGGATCTGGATCTCCTATGTTGCTCTCTATTTGCACAGAAATTATTAAGCATTTGAAAATCACATAGGAGACGAAACAGCAGATAGTTATTAAGCCTTCACATTAGAACTTGCATCTGATTTCATGGAAGCAAGGAATGGTGCAAGCCTGTGAGCCTCGTCAGGAGCATGCATGCGTGTTGTCACCTCAGTCATGTCGCACCCTCTGCGACCCTGAGGACTGTAGCCCGCCGGGCTCCCCGTCCATGGGGTTTTCCAGGCAAGAACACTGGAGTGGGTTGCCATGCCCTTCTCCAGGGGATCTTCCCGACCCAGGGATCCAACCTGCATCTCTTATGACTCCTGCACTGGCAGGCAGGTTCTTGACCACTAGTGCTACCTGCGAAGTCTAGCCACAAAGAAGGCAAATTCATCACTCCCACCAAAATATTCTTGGGTTATCCTGAGCTTTAAAAAAACTTAAAAAAAAAAAGCTTTAAAACTTTTCTTTTGAAGTTTTTCATTTTCAATGGAAGAATCTGGGGCTGGGTTTGAAAATTCTGTAACAGCATACAATCATCATCTAAAAAGGCTTGGCATTGTGACTTGTGAGTGACAGTTCTGACTATTTCTCCAAGGTAAAATTCCCACAAATCACTTGATGAATCCATTGCCCTGGATGGCAGTTACCATTCTAAGATGTTACCAAGAGATATGCTAATTCCTCTCAGAACATTACTGCTTTATGTACATTGCTAATCATGAGAGGGAGAACTGTGTTCATTTCTAAGATAAAAATAATCCAAAAGCTAGACATATAATAATCTTTGACCTGTAAATTCCATTCTAAGAGTCACTTGTGCTCAGGATAATAGAGTTTGAAGATATATTCTAACCTGTCAAAGAGAGTCCCAAACTGCATGCATAAATATGAACTAGATATGATGAGCTATTTCCTGAATATAAGTCAGGCATCTTTTGAAGCAGAGTGAACACCTTTGATTCCCTGATGTTTGAATACATTGCAGCCCTAATTTAATGACTAGCATTTGAATAACCTGAAGAAATGACTGTAATCTCCAAGTTTATCTAAAGGATTGAGAAAAGCTTTGCAATAGGAAAACTCAGTCTAGTTGAAAATATCTGTCATTATAAAGAGTAACTCATACTCACTGTTATTTCTATTTGCTAAAATGAATGCAAATGTCTTTGTCTGTCCTTCAGCATACCTGGGCTGAGGAAGTGGCTCTCTGCATCTTATCACTGAGATGGTTTTCTTCAAAATTCTTCTTCACTGTTCAGCATTGCTAAGAACTAAAACATGGCAACCAAGAGGCTCGTTTCATAAAAATATTAAAAAAGATTTACTTAGGATGGGAACTGTGAACCATTAACATATTAACACAGTTTAGTTGACAGTAGATTAGTGATTATTTTCACCAGTGGATTCTTGATTATTTTATGGCTTTTACTACCTTCTAAAGAGTGTCTTCTCTCCGTGAAGGTATTTAGAGAAGGAGTGCTTCTCCGAGACAGAGGAATCTCCTTGATCATCCATATGTATTCTTGTCTCTACTTTCTCTGAACGCCTTAAAGTCTGGCAATGTAACAAGCAAATAGTGCTCAATAGACGGCTACTGAACAAAATAATTAATAATTAAACATCAAATAGAGCTAGTTGATTCCAAAATTCAGGGGTGGAACTACAAGAGGGCTTTTTTCTTTTCATCATGGAAAAAAATCACCTTTATTTTAAATTCTCTTCATTGAAGCAAAATTATCCCCAGCATAAGGTTAGCAGTGGTGAAAAGGAATGGATTGTGATGAAGACCCCGTTTCAGTCATAGGTGGTCCATTCTGTCACTTTCCAACACTTCTGTGGTTCCTAAGTATCTCTATTGCACACCATCACTTCCTTTGAAGATTTACAAGAGAGCAAGAACTCTATTCAATAGGTTGCTTTGTACTTTAATCTGTAAGCTTTGCCTCTGGAGTTTTACTTTTCTTACACAGAAAATCACAGCAATTATTAAAAATCACAGAGACAGAGCCAACAAAGGCTTCGATCATGATTATTTTGCCTATAATTGTTACAATGGAAGGAAATACAAAAATTTCACTGGGGCATTTCAGTGCACATCCCATAGTCCAAGGTGTCCAAGGTGAGCTTGGCATTGGTTGCCTTGTTGGTACCTGAACTATTTTGGCACATTTTTCAGTGAACTTCCTCTGCTGTTGAAACACCAGTCACACACTGCTTGCCCAACTGCAGTAGAACAAGAACCCCATTGCCACATTTGCAGGTAGGATGGTTTCAATCTGGAAGTGCCAAAAAACTCAACATGTTTAAATAATGAGGAAATACGTTGGCATTATCTGGAATACAGAAGTTCACAGATAAGGTAACTTGAGAAATAGTATAATTTAGTGGATCCAGCTTCTTTGGCCTTAGGGTTCTGTCTCTGAATATTCTGTATGTTGTTAAATGCCCCATCCTTAAGATGAAATCAAAGTGGCTGCATCTTGTGGGCCTTAAATCTGCAGGGTAATTTGCTATTGTTCAGTCCCTCAGTCATGTCTGACTCTTTGTGACCCCATGGATTGCAGTACACCAGGCTTCCCTGTACTTCACCAACTCAAAGAGCTTGCTCAAACTCATGTCCATTGAGTCATTGATGCCATTCAACCATCTCATCCTCTGTCACCCTTTTCTCCTCCTGCTCTCAATCTTCCCCACCATCAGGGTCTTTTCAAATGAGTCAGTTCTTCCTATCAAGTGACCAAATTATTGGAGCTTCAGCTTCAGCATCAGTCCTTCCAATGAATATTCAAGGTTGATTTCCTTTAGGATTGATTAGGGTTGATCTCCTTGCAGTCCAAGGGACTCTCAAGAGTCTTCTCCAACACCACAGTTCAAAAGTATCACTTCTTCAGCTCTCAGACTTCTTTATGGTCCAACTCTCACATCCATACATGACTACTGGAAAAACCACAGCTTTGACTAGACCAACCTTTGTTGGCAAAGTGATGTGTCTGCTTTTTAATACACTGTCTAGGTTTGCCATAATTTTTCCTCCAAGGAGCAAGCATCTTTTAATTTCATGGCTTCAGTCACTGTCTGCAGTGATTTTGGGGCCCAAGAAAATAGTCTGTCATTGTTTCCATTGCTCCACATCTATTTGCCATGAAGTGACAGGACTGCCCTATTACCACCTTGCCAACAGTAAGAAAAGGCAGAGTAGTAATAGAGGAACAAAAATCTGTCTTTTCCCGTGTTCTTTCTTAAGATAGAAAAAGTATTTTCCAGAAGCTTTGCAAACGTCATCTCACTGTCACATGCCCAATCTTGAAACAATCTCTTACTCAGGAATTATGCCATCACACTCTGAAACTGACATCATCCCCTGAGTCACATGACTTCTATACAAAGTGCAGGCATGAAACAGGCATCAAGGAGAAAACTGTCATTGTCAACCACATCATCATTGTACCAGGACTATATATAACAACTGTCAAGACAATTTTGAAGCTTTTAGCTAAAGATGACATTTCTTTCTTTAGAAACTTTTCCAAAATAACAAAAAGGATATGAATATGGGGGCAACAATCCCATATGCCATACTGTGAAATATCTTCAAAATATTATAAAATCAGGATCAAAATAAATCATGAGCTTGAGAGATAACACGGACTTTCTCAGGTCGCTGGCAAAATACTTATGAACTAAAAATGTGTCCCTTTGGAAAAGCCTCATCCGTGGATTTTGTAATCACAAGAGCAAGATTTGGAAGCTGGGGATTGACTACAAAAAAAGCAGGTAGTATGACTGACAGAGATCAAGAGACATAAGGGCCAAAGTGCCCGGTGGAGGAGATTCAATATACACATGAAACCGAACATATAACACAGGCAAAAGCACTCAAGCACAACAGAAGAAAATTCTTCTGGAGAAATTGACAGAATTGAATCTACAGGTTGAAAGAAAAACCTCAACCCAGAAAAAATAATATAGAATAATCAATATTAAGTTGTATGCTGATAAGATTACTGATCTTCATGAAGAACAACATACGTATTCCTAGGGCTGATTCATGTTGATATACGTCAGAAACCAACACAACATTGTAAAGCAATTATCTTCCAATTAAATAAATTATCCTCCAATTAAAAATAAATAAATTTTTAAAATTACAAAAAAGAACAACAATAAAATGAATGTTAAATTTATCCCAAGTAGAAAAATAAGTTTCCAAAAGCAGAAGTAATCCAGTTGATGGAACTTACCTGATGGTCTAGTGGTTAAGACTCCTTGATTTCACTGTAGGGGACATGGTTTCGATCCCAGGTTGGGGAATAAAGATCCTGAATGCTGTGCAGCATGGTCAAAAATAAATAAATGCTTAAATTACCATCTGATCTGTAAAAATCCTTTAAATAATTAAGAAATAATCCACTTGACCCCAGAGGCTTATCTTCCGTAATGATGTGTCATAAATAGCAGATCTGTATCTGCAAACTTCAAAGGGAGATTAAGTATATTCAAGAATTGAAGGAGGTTAAGAGGAGATGGGGATTTTCTTTGGATTGAATGTGGTCAGGAAAGCAGGAAGTAGGAGTAATTTGAGAACTGGGTACCTAATAATTTGTTAAAAGTGAGAAATAATGAAGCAAAGCTAACATCGTGATGGGTAAAGTGCCGACAATCACTCATGCTTTACAAAATAGGGGGATGTTTGATCATTTTTGTGTTTGGACAATGTTCATGTTTTTGTCTGAAGATGGTTTTCTATGAAGTTGTTTATATTGAGCTGCAGAATGCCATTGCCTAGTTGTGAATATCAGGCCAGCTCCTGGGGGTAGGGGGCTGCCACCTCCCACTCTACTGTCTGTAGTAGAAAGTTGTGTTGTGAATATGAATATTGTATGGTGTCTTGGAAATTCTGGTATTCCTTAGAAACTTGCAAATAAAATCACTAACTTACAAATCTGGCCTAAGATTTTATTATGCTGTATGTCTGCTGTTTTAACTTTGTGATTGTGGGATTTGTGCTGCCGTAGTTACAAAAATTGTAATAGTAATAATGACAGCTACCATTTATTGTGTCTAATATGTGCCAGACAGCATATTAAGTGATCTATACTTGAGTCTCTTTTACTTCTCTTAAAACCCAGTGAGGTAGGTCTAATTATAGATAATTATAAGCTTGGAGAGTGTACATAACTTCCCCAAGGTCACACAAAAAAATAAGTGGCAGAAACACAATACCTTTCCATGTCTCTCTAACCTCAAATCCCATGTCATTTCTGTTGATAAATGTTAATAAGGTTTCAGAAGCCTGTTATTTTCTATTATCAAAACAGAACAGGAAATGCTAAAAGCAACAGCAGCAGCAGTGGAAATAATAGGACAGGAAGTAAATTTTTGTAAAAACTTTGAGACGGCCTCCTCCCCCAAGATAAATTTTTTTTAATTTCAAATTTATTGGATTACCTTATATTTCCATAATGACTTTCCTCTCATTATCTTGTTCAGCTGATTCCAAATAATTGCTTTAGAATAACTTTCTTCTTTTCTAGATTTGTTGTCCCACTGGTGGGTAAAATTTAGGAAATAAATTTCTCCAAAGCACAGTGAGGAACCCATCCACAGATGATCACAAAGAAAGAAGATCCTGACCACGGTAACTCAGACAGCCCTCCTCTGCCGGACCCTTTTGGTAACGGACTGAGAAACTGGGATACCAAGACAAAATACGGTGACATTTTTGGCTGACAATTCTTTTAGAAGATTTTTCTTTTTTGAGTTGCCCTTGAACTAGAGTATTGCATGAAAGATGCCATCAGGTCAGTAAAATTTCCCAAGAATTAGGTCACCCAGAAAGCTTTATCTTTTATAAAGTTTACCCACATGCCCATGAAGGGTCATGACTGCTAAGTGACGGACTAGTGGTTGAAACTGCTAGTTTTAACCAATTTCTCATACTATCTCCCCTGCGTTAGATGTCTCTTTCCCACACTGCTTTCCCAGGTTGATATATCTGATTGTCGTCTAGGATGCTGACAAAATGGCAAAGGAGAGAACGGGGTTTGGGAGTTATAATGAAAGGGGAAGGGCTTCCCAGGTGAGAGACACAGGAGAGGCGAGTTCAGTCCCTGGGTCAGGAAGCTCCCCTGCAGGAGAGCATGGCAACACGCTGGAGACCCTGCAGACAGAGGAGCCTGACGGGCTGCGGTCCATGCAGTCTCAAATAGCCGCGCATGGCTGAGCATGCAGCCTCAGATAGCCGCGCATGGCTGAGCATGCAGTCTCAGATAGCCGCGCATGGCTGAGCAAGCAGTACCCTGTACCATAAACGGGGAACCTGGTTTGGGAGACCCCAGCCTTGACCTCAGGGAAACCCATCAGTTCCAGGAGAAGGTGCTCTAGCCTGCAGAAAAGGAGATGATTGACTCCAGACAATGTCTGCATGAGCCTTTTGGTTTGAACAGTGCAGAATAAAGAAAAAGAATGGGAAATGAGCTGCTCCAGGCACTGGGTGACCCAAACAATGGGAACAAATAATTATTTGAATTTGTTTAATTGATGAATAGAGTCGATATTTATGTGTAAAATTTTTACAGAGGGGAACGTTTTTGGGGCTTTTTTTTTTTGGTCAAATGTTTAATGCAGCTGTCTCCTATCCCTCTGAGTGCTCATGATGGCATTTCTTCCTGGGGCCCGCTCCATTCCCAACCCACTTGACCACAGAAGTCCAGCTCTTTACAAGGCTCCCCTCATGATCATTTCTAGAACCTACAAGGAATGCTTGCAAGTTCTACACATCTGTCCTGGCTATACCTTACCGCAGATCTATCCCTCAATTCTCCAAAGCATGATTTCAACCAGACAATCACATTTAAGCCCAATCTTAATGCTGATAAACGGCTTCCCAGGCGGCACTAGTGGTAAAGAAACTGCCTGCCAATGCAGGAGACATGAGAGACTTTGGTTCCATCCCTGGGTCAGGAAGATCTCCTGGAGCAGGACATGGCAGCCCACTCCAGTATTCTCGCTTGGGAAACTGCACAGACGGAGGAGCCTGGCGGGCTACGCCCGGAGGGGTTGCAGAGCCGGACACGGCTGAGCGCACACACACCCCTCCAGCGTGTGTGTTACGTGAGGACCCCTGGGAATCTTTGTCGGTGTCTCTCTCCAACTGCCGGTGCCAACCTGACCCTTCTTCACCCAGTCCTGAGGCTTCCTCTCACGCCCAGGCTCACAGCAGTGTCTGCTGAGATATAATTCCTCTCCTAAACGGAGAGACTCATCACTGGGGTATGCAACTCAGCACCCTGACTTACCACTGAAAAAATTTTTTTTTTTTGCTCACTATTTTGCTCATAGAGCTAAAATAGTTATTTTCCTAATACAAAAAAGACAATTTTCTCTTAAAGTTGAACTCATATCTCCATCTCTAGTAGAAGTTTCAGACTTTATCCCCATTCCTGTCAAAGAATATTCAATCTCAGGCATAGCAAGCACCCTGTAAAAGGAGGCACAGGAAATATATCATTGCCATTCCCATAAAGCTTATCATCTCCACTGTTAAGACAAAAGGCAGCTGATCCTATCAAATTTTCTAAAAAACAAAAATAAACATTGATGGCTGTGTTTTCCCTAGTATTTTCCTTTCTGGAAAGAAAAATTTTTGTGAAAGATCCTTTGGACCAGAATAATATAGTATTCCTGACATAGAATGGAATTATATCAATACGTTAATAAATAATTTAATAACACAAAGGCGCTTTTTTTTCCCTAGTGAAAAAAAAAATGGAAGCACACTCTCAGCCATCTTTAATCACACAGCGGAAGGCTCTGGCGGGCTCCCAGGCCCACTGCCGGAGAACCAGGAGCCAGTTGTGTCTTCTCAGTGAAGTCAGCACCACTCAAAGCCATGGTCTGGTGTTTAAAATTCTTACTCAAAAGCTTCTTCCGTTACCCAGCCTCTTCTGACCCCTCCGTTTGCCAGAAGCCTTTACATTATTAGGGCTTCCCAGGTGGTTCAGGGGTAAAGAATCCTTCTGCCAATGCCCAGGAGACAGGGGTTTGATCCCTGGGTTGGGAAGATGTCTTGGAAGAGGGCAGGGCAGCCCACTCCAGTATTCTTGCCTGGAAAATCTCATGGACAGAGGAGCCTGGCGGGCTGCAGTCATGGGCTTGCTAAGCCCATCACAACTGAGCGCAATGCATGCACTTTGCATTATTCCATGTCAGCTCTGTACCTGTTTCTCTTACTTCCTTATGGAATGAGGTTGAAATTCGGTTTTGCCAGTTTCATTCAGTGTGGTGTGCTTGTAATTGATGTCAATGGCTTCTTGGTCATCTGCGGTTCTCTTTCCTTTCTGCTAAGATCTATTTCCCTTGTTGAGAGGGTCACTTCTTTTGAGTTATGTGACTCCTTTCCCACATACTCTGTCTTTTGACGGCAAGATTTTGCATCCTGACCTAGTCCCTGGCCAACAAGATGACAGCCTCCTGCCTATTCACAAGTAATTCCTCTTTTTTCTGAAATCCTCCTGCCTTCGTCCTGTTCCCATGGCCACTTTACCCTCCTTGTCTCAGTTTTTATGACAGCTAAGACAGTCAACGTATCTGTCTGAAGTTTGTCTCTAACAGTTTATCAACTGGAATCATGACCTTTAGCCTTTTGAAGTGATGGAGAGTTTTTACTCCATTTGTGTTAAAATACTACAGCACGGCGTCTGTGAGGTCTCACCCAATTTCTAACCTAAAGGTACCACTGGCTGCATGATCTCATTGGTTTTCCTGGGTTTGCCTATTAAATTTTGTCTTTTTTTTTTGAAACATTGCCCTGATTCAGGTTCGGATTGTCTGCTCGTCTCATTGCCATCTTTAATGCAGCGTTCCCGTCAAGCGGTAGGGAAGGAGCTGGGCTTGAGATCAGCAAAACCGAAGGTAAGCACTCACCCTAACACTCACATAGCATTAGGTGAGGTCTTTAACCTCCTCTGAGCCTTAGCTTTCTTATCTTTAACAGGAAGCTAATACCGACCTGAATACCCAGAACTTGTAAGGGTTGGATGAGGCCATGAGTCTGGGTATAAACTCCTCAGGTCTGTTGATTAGCACTCTATTCACGTGAAAGGAGCAAGGTTAGCCAAACGATGCTGAATCACTTCTAGGTAAAACTGAATACAATCAGATGTTTGCTGTCCCGTTGTCCCCCCATCCATTGCACTTGGAAAGCCTCTAATACCTTGCTTATCTGAGTGTGACAGCTCTCGAGTTTCTGTGAAAGCAGAAATTAGGGGCAGCATACTAGTATGGGTGGACAGATAAGGGGAGCTATATGTGCATATTTCAGAAGTCTTCTACTATTCATAGTGCGGAACTGATGAGACTGAAGTTTACGAGAACCTACAAGTTCCACTGGGTCCCCCACCTCCAGCCTCTACCAGCCCTTCCCTGGTTCTGCCACTGGTCGGGTGGAAGAGAGAGAGGGAGCCAGCTCTACTTTGTGAAGACAGCCGTTGAACAGACCATCCCATGCAGCCTTTGGACGTGGCGGCCGGAAGCGTGCATTACGTTTGCTCTTGCTGAGCGTGTAGGGAAGCTTTCCCCAGGGAAACTGAGGAGCACACAAAGAACTCTGCGTAAGACCATTTCCCATTTTAAGCCTCATTATATGAGAATATTCCACTCTAGAGAGCCGCAGTACCCTCAGTCTTTCAGTTCTTTTGGAATTGTAATGCTCTTCCTACCAAAAAGTCTTAATGTGCCATTCAGAATAAATTCTCCTCTCTCAGCTAGCATCATAAATTCCAATCATGTTGAGATCTGAAAGGCCTCATCGTCACTCTAATTTTTGAGAATGACCATTTTCACATACTCACTGTGTACCAAGTGCTGGGCTAGGTACACAGCCACAAAGCTTCTGTCACGCAGTTGGAGTCATCAGAAGCTTATACTTTAGGTGGACTGCTAAGAAAGACGTAAAAGAGGAAATAAGGAGCATAAATCCAGTGGCAGCAGCTCGTAGAGAGGGCGAGAGGCAGCGCAGCGCCTGGTGGGCTGGCTGCAGCACAGCGTGGTAATTCCTCCTCCCGTCCCCCCAGCACTCTGGGCGCCTCCCACGGTATTCGGCCTTCTTCCATTAGAAATGCAATTCTGAACTTCAGCTGGGATCAGACTCCCAGCCTCCCTTGCAGCTAAGTGCAGTCATGTGACTAAGGGCATCCAGTAAGATTTGAGTGGTAAAGGTGTGTGCAACTTTCAAGTCACCCTCTTCAAAAGAAGCTGCTTTATCCCCACTTTCCTCTTTTGCCTTAACTGTGGTCTGAAACTGTGCCTTTGCTCCTACTGAAGCTCTCACCATGTGAATGAATAAAGCAACAGGATGGACGATCTCTGAATCATCTTGTACACAAGACTCACCAAGTCACCCCAGACTGCCTGCCAGCCTCTAGATTATTACATAGGAGAGGAAAATGAATCTCTTATTTGAGTTGTTAAATGCTTTAGTCCCTTTATAATGGTGGCTTAACCTGTACTGAGTAAAAGGGAAGCTTCATGATGGAATGGTTTGAAGGGTGGCTCAGATTTAGATTAAAGGAAAGTGAAAATGAGAGATGGGAGGAAGAAAGAAAATAAGAATTCCCCCCTTGAAGCAGAAAAATAAGAACAAAGATGTGGATATTGACATGCTTGGAGAGGGGTTTATGGATTGATCTTGTTGAAGCTAAATATGCACATACAGGAGGAATAAAAGACAGAATTTAAGTTTTGTTTGGGGTCAAACTGTGGAAGCACTTTAATAAGTAAAGTGAAATTCTTCACATGGAAAAAGGGATCAGTATTTTATTAGAAAATCTGTCTGAAGGGCACTGACTGGCCAGAGGCAGCTGGGAGAGATATTCACCTAGGGGAGTCAAGAAAAGATGGATCTGAACTTGGACGAAAAGGAAGAACTGATTCTAGGGAGACACTTGCTGGCCTTGGAGGCTATTTGGATACGTAGAGGTGAGGTTTTGAGGCTGCATGACTGGAAGACAGCAATATCACCCAGGAGGTACTTCAAAAATATGCATATAAAGAAAGCTTTAGTTTCTGAAGATAATAGCAGTGCATCCATGAAGAAATATCCAAACATACCAGCAGAAATACAGAATTAAAGCTTTGGGGATCTGTTCAGGTTGGAGATATATAATTAGAGGAATCCAAAAGAAAGATGAGGAAGACTAAGGGATTACGCCCTAAGAAAGAGGATGGCAGGGAGGTGGAGGGAAAGCAGGGCTGCTGAAGTCAAAGGAGATTTTTGATGAAAAAGAGGGGAGGGGGCTGCCTGACAGAGTAGCTGACACGGAAGGTAACAACAAAGAAATTAAACTTGGATTCTGGATTCACGTTCTCTTTTCCTGTATATCCTCATATCTAGCTTTACTTAAAATCTTTTTTCCCCTAAAGTCTGTTCTTTTTAATTTTTCTCTGCTGCCAAGACACGCATCACATCCTGCCTTGATTTACACAAACTCCTTCTCATTGGCCCCTTTCTCGTCAGTTCCCTACTCCGGTCTCTGCCAATGGCGACTGCCAAGGCCGTCTTCCTTTCCTGCTGTTCACTCTGTTTCTCCCGCTCTTCTCTGGCGCCTCTTCACCTTCCAGCACCCCACAACTCTGCACCTGCTTACAGCTCTCTCTCACCCTTCCTGCAGCCCCTGGCCCGCACCCCACCCGACTCCTTCCCCTGGCCCTGCCGGCTCCTCTGGCATCTTGAGGCAGCAGATTCAGGTGCTGGGAACTTCAGCCAACACCCTCCGTCGTCCTCCCACACAGAGCGCCCCACTTGTGCACGTCGACGCAGCTCCTGTTCCTGCTGCAAGGCCAGCCAGCACATCCGCTCCCTTTCTGAAGCTTGCTCGCTCTAATAACTGTGCGCTGCGCGCTGCTTTTCCCTGGAGGATACAAAAGACTATTGCTTGTACTGTGCTGTTTTCTGTCCCCACTACCTCTAGCGTCGTATATTGTTTGTTCTGGAAGAACATGATTTCATTACTGTCAGATGATTTCTTTTCCTTGTAAAGCACTTTATTGGTGTTACCTGGGGGTACTGCATAAATAATACAAATCTCACAATGCCCAACCAGTTGGTCCAAAATCACCTTGAGTTTTATCTCAGGAATACCTAAAACCCTATCTGTCAGAAAAGGGAGAAGATTAATATACAGAAAGGAAGCTGTGATGCTCCTATTGTCATCAACAAATAATGCATGCCAAAAAAAAAAAAAGTATCCAAGTGAAAAAGAAGCTCAGTGGGCATAGTTGGTAGCTCAGCGTAATTCCTCTAAGTGATGGAAACACTCCTCAAGGACATATCTACTGTCATCATATAAAGCAAATGTTTGTATTACTACCTTTGGACTTTTACTCGTGCAAGTTTCACTTAGCAGAGATAGTAATGTACTTTGTTTTTGGTGAAAATACTCACTACAGAGTGTAGGGACTCTTATTATTTCAAATAAGATCTATATTTATAAATACATGGACAGGTACAAAAAAATAATAAACTAGTACACATGTCTCTAAGAACACGATTGAAATAATTGTTACTCAGTCCTAAATTTTCTTCCTAACAAGAAAAAAAACTTGAATACCTACCATTTATTCAAATGCACACATGGGGTATTTTCACAAAATGTAGAAGTTGAATATCAAAGAAAGATGTGTTCCCTTTTGCAATTTATTTCCTTTAAATGGTAAAGAAAAATGCTTGATATTCAACATCCTAGTTCCTTTTTCAACAAGAATCAGAAAGCTGTCAAAGGCAAACTGTTTTCCATCACACAAATGACTTGATCACAGATAATAAAACTGCACAAAACTCCAAGTCTAAATAACCATGTAAATGGGTTCTATGTTTTTTTTGAGACAGATGGTGGATCACAACAGTGATGGGTTATGAATTCCAAAAAGATTGTCTTCCAGAATATAACCAAAAATGACTGAAGAAGATGTAAAATATAAAGTGGAACAACAACAACAACAAAAGCACATCAATTTTCAAGAGATCAAGAAGACAGAAACAGAGACTATATGGATTATATTAGAGTCATTCTGGGGAAAAAAAACCATTTTGAGTTGAAACATTACACCTATGTTAACTGAATAAAATTGAAATGCATTTAAACAGGATGAGTAATTCCATGACATATTCAAGAATGTAGAAAAACTACAACCTACTCTGTCTATCAATCACCTTATCATTTGCTGCTGGCCCCAAAGTATGCCCAACAGTCCTTGTCATTGGTGTGAACTCAGTCCTTGGTAGCTCTTAGCTGCATGAGAGTGAGTTAGGAACTATTATGGACAAGAATTAAGGCCTGATTAATGAGATCTTGCATTTCAGTAGGACTCAAAAGAATGCAGATTAGTAATGAAACTACCCTATCTAGGAAAGCATCAAAGTCATTGTCAGAAGGCCAATAACAAATGAATTCCAGGAAGGCATGAGCAAATGTGATAAAGCAGAAAAAAAATCAGTAGTGCCAATTTCAACATGGATTCCCTTTATATGTGTACTTAGGCCACTGAGCTACGTTTTTTCCTATGTATTGTATACACACAATCACCTCTTCCTGCATACGTCTCCAGTCTCATCTCCTACTACTCGTTTTCTCTTTCTATACACTTCAGCTCGGTTAACCCTTCTTCAGGACGTGGCATGTTACTTTCTGACTCAGAGGCTTCACAAATACTGTTCCCTCTGCCTAGGCTTCCTTCTGCATTAAACAGGGCAGCTCCTATGCAGGCTTTATGTCTCCTTTAAATGTCATTTCTCTTACTACAGCTTCACAGAAACTTGCAGCTTTCTTTCCATACATTCATCTCAGTTTTAGTCAGTCTGTAGTTAGTTTTAGTGGCTGTCTTGGGTAACTGACCAACTCAGAGAAGGATCTTACCTTCTGCGGGGCGCACAGTCTGTATTCCTAGTGCCTGGTACAGTATTTGGCCCACAGGAGTGGCCCAATGAATGCCAGTTAACTGACAGGACAGACGAAGGAGTCTCTTGGTGAGTAGGGTGTCATTTGACTGCTGCACGAAATCCAGCTGCTGCACATGCAGACCAATGCTTTGGGGTCCAAGAGGAAGTCCTCCTTTTGGTGTGGAACTGCTTGGCTTCTACCTCCTGGACCCAGATGCAAACTTCAAGACATTGTGTGTGTGTGTGTCTGTGTTATTCTGGTGACCAGAAGTAACAGATGCCTGGAACTTAGGAGTAGATGAGGACAAGAAGAGGCCTCAAGAGGAAAGTGACGGGTCCTGTCTATAGTGGTGTCACACCCACATCTCTGCTTCGGGGAGTCACAGTGTACATACAGCATGTCGATGGGGAGTCTTGCACGAAAGTCTTCAACTCATTCAACCATGAAAACCTATTTTTCAGAAAACACATGTCCCTCAGGATAGTCTTACTAAGGCTGCTATATCAAACAGCCTCTAACCCTTAGTGGCTTAAAAATAACATGATTTATTTCTCTTTCACACTACACATTTACTGTTCATTGACCACAGATCCTGCACTGCATGGCTTCACTCTGGGATCCAAGGTGTCAGAGAAGCCACCTTGTAAGCATTTCTGGTTGTTCCAGCAGAGAAAAGTGAGCTCTGGATGTTTCCACAGTGAAATGTTCTAGGCTGAGAATGACATTCGGAATTTGGGCTCATAACTCGTGGACCAGAACTGGTCATGTGACCCCACCCAGTCTCAAGGGTCTGAGGAGACCCTGCCCTCACACATGGCTGGAAAACAGATAGTCAAAAATGTGCACTAAATACCACTGACAACTACACCTCCTGACCGAACACTAATAGTCACTGAAGTACAGCTGGAGATGACTGCTGTTCATGGCTTTGAAAATAAGAACTGAAAGTAATTACTATTGAAGAATGTTTAGCATCTATGCTAAAGTTACATGACCATACTTAGGAATAAGAAATAGGAAGGCTTATTTTTTTTCATACTTATCTGGGGGAAAGAGGAATGTCTCTCACACACCACACACACAAAACAATTCTTTTGGAAGATTTTATGAAAACAATTTCTTTTCACTTAGTCTCTAGTGGAATTCCTACAACAGATAACAAAATCATTTCCCAGCCAATTCTTCACTGCTTCTCTCAAATACAAATGCGTTATAACAGAAAGCATGGAAAATTCCACCACACAGCCTATATTTAAGCTATCAGAGGGAGGTATACCATAAATGTCCACTCACAATGTCTTCTTCATAGATGTGCAGAGTTAACAAATCAAATAATTCCAATAAAGCTGGCATACAATTCATCTAGACAAAAAATTAAGTGTATTTTGTACTTACTATCATAGCCTCTGAAAATTAATTTCTGATGAAGTCTACCAAATCAAATTATCTAATGTCTTAGTATCTTGGCTGATAGTTGATCACAGCTGTATCAGTTAACGACACAGCAGTGGTTAATGACAAGAAGGCAGCCATGGCACTGAGGTAAGTTTTGAGATGTTCCCACCTGCACGCCAAACACAGTGAAGGCCCTTATCAGTAGCCATGCAAAACTCCTGAATTCACTGTTTCTATAAATTACAGAACATTAGATTCTTGTCATTTACTCAGCCATCCCAAAGTTCCTTCCCAGCTCTTCGCTATATACTCTTTCTATATGGAATCATAGTTAAATGGCTTAATGCATGTAAAATGCTTTGAGCAACGCTTGGCACATAGTAGCTACTAAGTGTCAGTTGTTTTCATAATTATTATTATTATTTTATGTCTTAAAAGTGACACTTTGCATGTCTCCTGCCCTTCAGGGATGCGAAAATTTGATTTGCTTTAAGCAAGTTCAATCCAGTGCTCCCAGTGAGGAGAAGGTCTAATATGCAAGGTATCTTCTCTATGGTTTTTTCTCTTATTGAGGACAGAACAGGCAAATCACCTTAGAAGTGATCAAAGTGATTAAAAATGTATTTAAAAGACTTTGTGTATGTACCTCTAGATAAAGTGATTATCTGAAATGGTAAATGTTGAGAACAAATTTTAAAAATTTTGATAACTGCACCACCAAGATGCACTGATTAAAAAATCCCCTTCTCATATTGTATTACGTTCAGACTATAACAAATCACTTACAATACTGTTAAAGTATTTAACTATATATTTTTATAATAATGAATCTGATATGCTCTAGTCTCCTTTGGTTTGTTATGCATCATGCATGCATCATTCATTCCATTCACTTAAAGCATCATCTTCATGTCCAGGTATATCTGTTGGTGACTGGTCAAGAGAAGTTGAATCTTTGTATCTCATTGAACTCAGCTCAGACTGTATCTCAGTTGTCGAGGCCTTTGCCCCCCAGAAATCTTTGACTGCCGTCCTGGAAGAAAAAAATTTTTTAATATTTTTTGAAATGAAAACTGAAACTTTAGTTTTCTAACAACAAGCGCCTCCTTGTTGTTGTTCAGTCGCTAAGTCGTGTCTGACTCCACAACCCCCTGGACTGTAGCCTGCCAGGCTCCTCTGTCCATGGGGTAACCCTGGTAAGAAGACTGGAATGGCATGTCATCTCCTTCTCAGAGGGAACTTCCCCACCCAGGCGTTGAACCCAGGTCGCCTGCATTGGCAGATGAATTCTTTACTGCTAAGCCACCAGGGAAACCCACAGAAGTGCCTCCTTGGTCAGGATTTATTTCTATTTTGCAGTGCATCACCTGCATTGTGATAGTAGATGAGCCCTCTGAGCTACCGGGGGTGATACTCATGTAGGTATTAGGTATTACATGAACTAGTTGTTTATAACAGCCACGCTTTAAAGTTGTGATTATTTTCAGGTAGTATGCAGGTCAGGAAGCAACAGTTAGAACTGGTCATGGAACAACAGACTGGTTCCAAATAGGAAAAGGAGTATGTCAAGGCTGTATATTGTCACCCTGCTTATTTAACTTATATACAGAGTACATCATGAGAAACGCTGGGCTGGAGGAAGCACAAGCTGGAATCAAGATTGCCGGGAGAAATATCGATAACCTCAGATATACAGATGACACCACCCTTATGGCAGAAAATGAAAAACTAAAGAGCCTCTTGATGAAAGTGAAAGAGGAGGGTGAAAAAGTTGGCTTAAAGTTCAACATTCAGAAAACTAAGATCACAGTATCCAGTCCCATCACTTCATGGCAAATAGATGGGGAAACAGTGGAAACAGTGGCTGACTTTGTTTTTCTGGGCTCCAAAATCACTACAGATGGTGACTGCAGCCATGAAATTAAAAGATGCTTGCTCCTTGGAAGGAAAGTTATGACCAACCTAGACAACATATTAAAAAGCAGAGACATTACTTTGCCAACAAAGGTCCATCTAGTCAAGGTTATGGTTTTTCTAGTGGTCATGTATGGATATGAGAGCTGGACTATAAAGCAAGCTGAGCACCGAAGAATTGATGCTTTTGAACTGTGGTGTTGGAGAAGACTCTTGAGAGCCCCTTGGACTGCAAGGAGATCCAACCAGTCCATCCTAAAGGAGATCAGTCCTGAATATTCATTGGAAGGACTGATGTTGAAGCTGAAACTCCAATACTTTGGCCACCTGATGCGAAGAGCTGACTCATATGAAAAGACCCTGATGCTGGGAAGGATTGGGGGCAGGAGGAGAAGGGGACAACAGAGGATGAGATGGCTGGATGACATCACCGACTCCATGGACATGGGTCTGGGTGGACTCCGGGAGTTGGTGATGGACAGGGAGGCAACAGCATGCTGTGGTTCATGGGGTCGCAAAGAGTCAGACACGACTGAGCGACTCAACTGATTTTCAACTAGACAACACAAATGTTAACTCAATAAAATTTTTGCTTTAACAACTACTATATAAAATTTTTGCTTTAACAACTACTATAGAAAACTGCATTTAAAAATTCTCTCATGGCTGGGGATCAAGTCATGAGATCAGGTAACTTGAACCAGGATTGTCTCAGGAGGGGTGAAGAGAGTTGGACAGTCTTGAAACCTGCATGAGAAGCATAATGGACAGGGCCTTAGATTCACTGGACAGGGAGGGGCAGACAAGCAGATTTTTTATCAAGGATGATGGTTTAGTTGCAGTTCTTCACCTACCAGTTTATGATTATGAAGATCAGTACAAAGATCACAAATATGCAGATAATAACTCCTATTGTCAGCACAAAAACTAGGACTGCATCAGTGTCTGGTCGGCTTGCTCTTTTCATCTGTAATTCTAGAGAAAAAAATACATAGTGACGATTATTACTACTGGCAAAAAAAAAAGGAAATGAACATCTAAATGGGAACTTTATATCTGGGGAAAAACTCTAGGAATACACAGGAGGAATTAGTGGAAAAGTGTTAATGAACTTTCTCTGCACGCTAGAAATGTTCTTTACAAACATGCAGAAAGGTTCAAAGAATCTGACAATAAACATCCTGCATTTCTACCACCAACATTTTAGCTATCCTTCTATTCATGCTTCTATCAATCCACTGATCCACCTCATTTTTTGGACGCATTTCAAGATAATTTGCTAACGCCTGCACACTTCTTAAGAATTCAAGAGAATATCATTAACTAGAGTTCAATATTTGTTTATATTTTTTCTTTTGAGGTAAAATGTATGGACCCTGAATTGAACAACCATCTTAAATATGTTATTTATTTAGTTATGGCAAATGCAAACACACATATGTAATTCAGATCCCTAAAAACACAGAATATTACTCCACTCCAGAAAGTTTCCTTAGCCCCTCCCAGCTAATCCCTGCCCAAACCTTCAGGCACAGCCACTGTCCTGATTTTGTTTTTCACATAGATTGGTTCTGCCTGATCTAGAATTTCACAGGAATGGAAACATTTGTTATACTCTTTTGTGTAAAGCTTCTTAACTCAGTATAATGTTTTAGAGATTCAAGCGTAATTGTTCCATGTATCAATAGTTATAATTGTTCCATGTATCAATAGTTTCTTCTTTTTTATTACTGGGCAGTGCGCCTCAAATATTCAGTGTCCTGATGGACACCCACACTGTTTCAGTTTGGGGTTATTATAAACAAACTGCTGTGAACATTCTTATACAAGTCATTCTGTGAACACACACTTCCACTTCTCTTGGATAAATACCTATGAGTGGAACTGCTGCGTCACAGGGCAGAGGTATGCTTGGTTTTCTAAGAGATTACAGGATCTTTTCCCATACTGATCATACTTGTTACACATGGTTTATTAAATTGTTTTCCCGGGTTTTATCTCTTCATTTTTCTAGTGACTCCTTTTAAAGAACTGGAGTTTTGAATGTTTCAATGTAAGTTTCAGGTGTACGTATTATGATTTGGTATCTGCATATACAGTGACTCCCACCACAAGTCTAGTTACCATCCACCCCATAAAGCGGCCTCTCCCCCGTCATCCATTTCGCCTACCCTGGGGAACCAACAATCTGGTTCTCTGTATCCATGAGTGTGTTTCTGTCTTAATTTTTTTAAATTCAACATATGAGTGAAGTCTTTGTATCTGTCTTTCTCCACCCGACTTGACTTCACTTAGCAATAACACCTTTAAGGTCCATCCATGTTGTTGCAAATGTCAGGATTTCATTCATTTTCTGGCTGAGCAGTACTCTGTTTTGTGTATGTGTGAGTATACACACACACACATATATGTGTGTACATATATACATAAAACATCTTCTCTATCCATTTGTCCATCAACGGACAGTTAGGTGGCTTCTATATCTTGGCTATTATAAATAATGCTTCAGAGAACACAGAGGTGCATATGTCTTTTTGAATTAGTGTTATATTCTTTGGATAAGTATACAGAAGCAGAAAAGCTCTGTCCTATGGCAGTATTATTCTTAATTTTTTGAAGACTCTCCATACTGCTTTTCATAGTGGCTGCACCAGCAGTGTACAAGGGTTCCCTTTTCTCCACATCCTCTCCAACATTTGTTATTTTTTGTCTTTTTGATAACAACCATTCTAGCAGGTATAAGGTGGTATCTGTGGTTTTGATTTGCTTTCCCCAACTAGTGGTGCTGACGCATTTTTATGCATCTGCTGACCATCTCTATGTCTTCTTTGGAAAAAACGTCTATTCAGATCCTCTGCCTGATTTTTATCAGGCTTTTTTTTTTAAGTTGATTACTGTGAGTTCCTTATACATCCTGGCCTATTAACCCCTCATCAGAGATACCATGTGTGAATGTCTCCTCCATTCCATAAGCTGTCTCTTTGTCCTGAAGACGGTTTCCTTCGCTGTGCAGAAGCTGTTTAGTTTGAAGTAGTCCCACTGTTTATTTTTGCTTGTTCCCCTTGTCTCTGCAGTTAAATCTACAAAGACATGGCTAAGACCCACATCAACCTATATATGCCTATGTTTTTTTTCTAGGCATTTTATGATTTTAGGTCTTACATTCAACTCTTTAATTCATTTTGAGTTTATTTCTGTGTACAATGTAAGATAGTGACCTTCTTTCATTCTTTTGCATGTGGCTGTAAAATTTTCCCAATACCATTTTTGGAATATGAAGTTTTAAATTTTATGAAGTCTAATTTATCAATATTTCCTTTTATGGTGACTGGTTTTTGTCATATCTAAAGGGGAAGCCTTGCCTACTCCTGAATCATACAGATAGTCTTTTATGTTTTCTTTTTTAAGCTTGATGATTTTAGCTTTTATTAATACATTTAGGACTGTAACACATCTCTAATTTTTGTATATGTCTCACTATCCAAACACTACTTTTAAATCAGCATTCTCTCCCATATCTGTCTGCTCTTCCTTATTAAGGAGACAAAACAAGTCTACCATATGGACAGAGGAGCCTGGTGGGCTACAGTCCATGGGGTCATGAGGAGCTGGACATGACTGACTGCACACACACAACACAGACGTGGTCTCATAGTCAGGCAGCCTCAACTGCTTATTCATCTTGGTTTTCTTTCTATTATTTAAACACCGTGAAGAATAATTTTCCATTTTTCTCAGTAGTTCAAGAGCTATAAACTCAATTTAGTAATCTCACTAAATACTTCCAAGTATGACAAACAATTTAAAAAAGTTAAAGTCAGTCACTCAGTTGTGTCCGACTCCTTGTGACACCAAGGACTGTAGCCCACCAGGCTCCTCTGTCCATAGAACTCTCCAGGCAAGAGTACTGGAGTGGGCTGCCATTCTCTTCAGGGGATCTTCCCAACCCAGGGATCGAACCCAGGTCTCCTGTGTTGCAGGCAGACTCTTTACCGACTGACCACCAGGGAAGCCAATTTATATCATATTTATATTCTAACATTGTTAAATTTAAAAAGTTTTTAACTTTTGATAATTTTACTTATAGAAGCAGTGGAATTTTTAAGCTCAAATAAAAAAAAGAAAACTTTTAGGATTAAAACCTGAGGGGAAGAAATGCAAAATTTCTTTCCATTTATCCACTACCCTGAAATACTAGTCGAGAGGGGTGGAAAATGGGCGGTATCAAGATTCTGCTTCATTTTAATGGTAATCCTCCTGCAAGTGTCCTTTAGAGTACTTTTATGTCTAATAAAGAATAGTTTCCATTTCTGTTTAAATTTTTTTAATGAAAAACAGAAATTTTGATGCTCTTACATTTTAGAAAAACTAAGCTCATGTCTGTATTAGCTTCTGAGGGCCGCCATAACAAAGTACCACTAACTAGGGGACTTAAAAACAACAGAAATATCTGCCGCCTCACGGTCTTGGAGGGTGAACGTTTGAACACCAGGCACTGGTACGGCCATGCTCTCGCCAGTGGCTCTGGAAAGGATCCCTCCTTTACTCTCCAGGCTCCGGGAGCCCCAGATAGATGCCCCTCAGTTTGTGACAGCGTAAGTCCAGTCTCCGTGTCCGTCTTCACATGGCGGTCTTCTCCCCATGTGTCTCTGAGTCTCCACCTATTCTCCTCTCTCACCTGTGTCCAGATTTCCCTCTTCTCATGAGGACACCAGTTAAACTGGATTAAAAGCCCACTCTTCTCTAGTATGTAAGATCGTGTCTTAACTGAATTAATTACATCTGCAACAACCCTATTTCCAGACACCATCACACTCTTAAGTTCCAGGAGTTTGGAATTGAAAATACCTTTTTAGGGGGACATGATTCAATCAAAATAATGCCTAACTATAAAAGACAATTATTGTAGAAGTGAAAAATCTGTCATATGAGGGAATGGATGGGGCATTTTCATTAATTAAACCGTATCTACTCTGGAAATATTTCAATCATGTATTTGTTTCGAGCCAGTACCATACTGTGAGGACATTTAGAGCCAAAACATTTGTCTGACGTCTAAAACAGCCAAAGGGTCTGTCACAGCAGGATACCCAATTGTCTTTTTCAAAAGCAACTGATAGACACCAACATTTTCTGAGAACGTTTTGCCACCTAACCAGTGCATGTGCTGAGACTGCAGAGCCGCCCCACCAGTTCTGGAAAGCTACGAGACAGAGAAGCCAGCTAGTCTCTCTTGCTGATCTTGGGGACTGTGCCCCAGTCCTTAGCTTACACCTGTTGCCTTTGAATCACAGGAAGAGCTAGCCACTACTAAGCAGTCCTAACAAGGACCAAGCTGCGGGACACGAACTGAGAAAGGCTCTCAGAACCTTTAATAGCCTGAACTGTGACTCACTGAGATCTTTTTTAGTTGATGATGTTCGGTCCTTTTTTGCCTTTTATTGACATTATTCTTTTAATAACACCTAGTATATCCCAATATAGGACTATGGTTGTTAGCTTTCACTGTAAACATTTTTTTAAGGACACTGAACAATTACATCAAAGAAAGTTTACAGTTTTTTTTTTTTAAATCACCTTGAAAATACCTCAGCTTGTTTCCAGTTAAATAAAGGGCGTCACATTTCATGGTATCTCTAGACTGCAGCTTAAGTTCTTTACTTGGGACTCAAGAAATCCACAAAATCTTGTAAAATTACAGGTAACTTTTGCCCTATTTGTATATGTGGGTATTTTTCTGGGGAAAGTCTCCTGAGCCTTGACTGGAGCCTCAAAAGAACTTGTGACCAAACCTCCCACACCCCCAACAATAAAAATGGTTAAGAGCAACTCAACAAAAGGAAATAATAATTTGGATATAGAAGACATCATAGTTTAAATTGAGAAGACATGCACATGGACCCTTTTTGCAAAGGAAGCACAGTTTCAAACACGTAAAATTATGTTCAGGTTAAGATTTGCCTTTTGTGACATTTATTGAGGACTGCACTACTGTTTTATAAAAAATTTCTTCAAATGAATAATCTTTTAAAAGATACATTCACATAGTATTTCTTAATTTATTTCGTGCGCTGTGCTAAGTCGCTTCAGTCCTGTCCAACTGTGATCCTATGGACTGTAGCCCATAAAAGTAAGAATATAATTCAAATTAAAGGACTGTCCTTTGGGAATTCTTCAGGAATACACCAGTTTCCCAAAGTGAGGTACATCTGACTCTACTTTGTGAAAATGAAAATAAGGAAGGGCAATGACATGGTAGTCGCTCAGTCGTGCCCAGCTCTTTGCGGCCCCATGGACTGCAGCCCACCAGGCTCCTCTGTCCAAGGAATTCTCCAGGCAAGGACACTGGAGTGGGTAGCCATTTCCTTCTCCAGGGGATCTTCTCAACCCAGGGGTCAAAGCTGGGTCTCCTGCATTGCAGGCAGTCTTTATCATCTGAGCCACCAGGGAAACTCACACTACCTTGTAGAAAAGTCTTACTGGCATAAACTAGTGGCTCCCAAAATGTGATCTCTGGACCAGCAGCAACTAGGAACTTGTCAGAAATGGAAATTCTTGTGCCAGCCTCACTCAAGATCTACAGATGAAGAAACTAGGGGCTCTGGGCTAGTGATCTGTGTCTCCACAAGACCACCACATTATCCTGATGCTCTCTGAAGTCTGAGATATAAGCAAGTCAAAATGTTGCTGGGTACTTACCAGTCGTTGTATAGATTGTGAATCTAATAGATGCTACTATTTCATTATTATCCAATGTTTCACACTCAAAAGCCTTGGGGTGAGTATCCCTCTGAACTTCCAGGATTGCTGAATCATTTGCAAGTATAATGGCTTGCTATTTTAAGAGAAAAAAAGGATATCAATATTCTTCATGAAAACCTAAGATCAGAAAATAATTTATTTCTTGTAACAAAATAAGAGCCACTTTCACTCAGTCGAGGACAATAATTCATTATGCACACGTATTTTAAAGTCAGACAGAACAAGTACCAACTTCCTGACTGTGTAAATCAGAACGAGTTACTCTCTGCGTCTCAGCTACAGCTGGTCCACTATATCTTTGGGCTCCTCATGAGCAGATTCAACAAACCACAGATTAAAGATACTCAGAAAAAAAAAATTTCCAGAAAGTTCCAAAAAGCAAAACTTGAATTGGTTGCACTAAGATCATGGCATCTGGTCCCATCACTTCATGGCAAATAGATGGGGAAACAGTGGAAACAGTGTCAGACTTTATTTTTTTGGGCTCCAAAATCACTGCAGATGGTGACTGCAGCCATGAAATTAAAAGACGCTTGCTCCTTGGGAGGAAAGTTATAACCAACCTAAATAGCATATTAAAAAGCAGAGACATTACTTTGTCCACAAAGGTCCATCTAGTCAAGGCTATGGTTTTTCCAGTGGTCATGTATGCATGTGAGAGTTGGACTGTGAAGAAAGTTGAGCACAGAAGAATTGATGCTTTTGAACTGTGGTGTTGGAGAAGACTCTTGAGAGTCCCTCGGACTGCAAGGAGATCCAACCAGTCCATCCTAAAGGAGATCAGTCCTGGGTGTTCATTGGAAGGACTGATGCTGAAGCTGAAACTCCAATACTTTGGCCACTCATGCGAACAGCTGACTCATTGGAAAAGACCCTGATGCTGGGAGGGATTGGGGGCAGGAGGAGAAGGGGATGACAGAGGATGACATGGCTGGATGGCATCACCGACTCGATGGGCATGAGTTTGAGTAAACTCCAAGAGTTTGACAGGAAGGCCTGGCATGCTGCGATTCATGGGGTCGCAAAGAGTCAGACACGACTGAGCGACTGAACTGAACTGAATTCTTTACTTGGCATTTATATTGTATTTACAAATACTTATATAGCATTTACATTATAAATAAACTAGAGATGATTTAAAGTATATGGAAGGAAGCATCTGTTATATGCAAATACTACACCATGCTATAAAAGAAAATTGAGCATCTCTGATTCTGGTATCTGAAGGGGTCCTGGAATCAATTCCCTGAGGATACTGAGCAACAATTGTACTTATCTGCAAAATGGGTATAATGATGGGAATTACCTCATAGATTGTTATATGAGTAAAAGAAACTCTAGCAGTTGGTGTATATCTGGCATTTAACAAGCCCTCAACTAATGTTAGCTACTGTCATCATTATACAAGTATTATATATACAAATGAAAACCTTGCTTCCAAAATAGAACACTTTATATAAAATAGATGCTTCTAAGTTCTCATAATAGCTGGCCCTAAGACATATATAAAATTTTAGACCTACTAAGAAATGAAAATAAATTTAAATCCCAATAATAACAAAGTTGCATGATTTCTACTTCATTTTTGCAAACTGCTTTTGAAAAGAAAGTGCTCTGAGAGTCATCAAGCACTGGGAAACAAATCTTATCACTCACTGGAAAGCACCAAATTACATACATTCATTACTCACCTGGTCTGGCCTTAGAAGTCTCCAAATATATTTGAAACGGTTTTCAGGAGATGTATGAACACATGCAAGCCTTACACGTTCAAGGCTTTCTGAAATTGGTCTACCCCCTGAAAAAAATTACATATATATAAACCAAGGGGCCTTGTGAACTGCTTTATACACAATACTACTTTTAAAGGTCACCTCCAAGTTTAAAAGAAATTACATGCTGGAAGTTAGCAGACACATTCCTGGAAGTCTCCCTGTAGAGGAGCAGAGTCGGCATGGATGCAACGATAAAGTCACTGAAGAGGCAAGTGAACCAAGCCTGTCTGTTCCTTTGGCAAAATAAACCACAGAGATGAGGCAGTAAGGGCAAACGACCCGGGGATCTATTAAACTCTGAGATACACTTACCAGCGGCTGCCAGCTTTCCAGTTAGGGACAACCCTCTCCTGTCCACCTCTTTCTGGCTCAGAGATAATGAAGCCTCAGACTAGTGACACTTGATACAGAAAGGCTCTCAAAGTTCCCAGTGTAGAGTTTACCAATCTACTGATAGACTGTCACAACCAAAAGGTTAAAAGCATTTCTTTGAAGGAGAGCTGCAACCAGAACCTGAGCGCAAAGGTTCCAGCGTACTGGAGAGGATGTGTGTTAAATTTAGACACGACTGAAGAAACGTAAAGAAAAGTAGAAAGACCTATAACTGTCTGGAGAAGAGGGATTTTAAGTTTTCTTATAATTTCCTTTCAGTGTATCATTTGGATCATCTCCCTCCACTCAAGGCAAACTGAGGTTAAGGATATCTCCCCAGGGTAAACACTGCCCCCTCTGTCTCCCTCCAGTATAAAGTCCAACTCACAGCCACAATCTACTGGTCCACGACATTCTTCCACTCGTACGATACACTTGGATTCACCACCAGGGCATCCGCTTGTCAATATAACTTCTCTAATACCGATACCTTTGATAAAAGAAATTGGCAAATGTTAAAAAAAAAAAAAAAGAATTCCAGGGTTATTTTATTTTTCCACCTAGGTCATTTTGAAACTTTTCTCCTAATTTCAGAAATTAAATTCCTAAATTCAGGGTAAGAACAGTTAAGTGATGGCTCAGCAGGTAAAGAATCAACCTGTAATGCAGGAGACCTGGGTTCAATCCCTGAGTCAGAAAGATCCCCTGGAGAAGGGAGTGGTGCCCACTCTGGTATTCCTGCCTGGAGAGGAGCCTGGTGGGCTCCAGTTCATGAGGTCAAAAGAGTGGGATACAACTGAAGTGGCGGAGCATGAGCACAGGCAGTTTGAATTATTTCATAAAACAGCGTTTTCCAAAATGAGTCACATGAAACACTAGTTCCTCTGGTTGATAACAAAAGAAAAAAGATTCCATGATTATTTACACTTGGAAATTATACATTAAATTAAAATGAAATGAAATGAATCTCCTTAGAATTTTAGAGGACCTTTTAATATGCTAGTAAATGAATGTGCTATTATGTGTAAACTTTCATTGATCAAAGATGCAAAACTTTTACATTCTAACATTTTTGAGATCAGAAAGTATTTTAGAATTGACAGCATGTCAAGAATGACAGTATTTTTCATTTTCAGAGATGTATAAAATGTGCTTATTACAACTAGTAAAGTCTACTACTGAAACAGTAGGAAAGCAGTAACACACAGGATCGTCCAGATTTATTTGACCACGTGACTCTGGAATGGGGGGAGTTGGAGCTTGCAGAGGAAATTACAAAAATTACATTGTAACATAAATGATGCTTTTAATATCTAGACTGGTAAAAAGCTCTGTATTAAATTTATCAAGATAGACTTAATGACCAAACCTCCATTTCCAAAGTAATAACTCTTGTTAGAACAGCCATACATTTCATAAGAAATCAAGTCTTTACTGACCCATTTCAAATGTCCACTGAGTTGGCCCTACCAACACCAGAAGTGAAAGAGATGATAAAATCTGGTTAAAAGCTGGTTCAGTGACATGCCAAACACGTCCTGTGATAAGACTGTGCTGTCACAGGCTAAGGAGTAGTCCATCTTGATATTCTTCCTACCAAGTTCCTTCTTTCAGTCCCTGTAAGATGTTAATCATACAACCCATTCTCAAGACAAGGGTAAGCTGAAGTCTAGAGATGGCTTCAGTTCAGCTCAGTCACTCAGTCACTTCCGACTCTCTGCGACCCCATGAACTGCAGCACACCAGGCTTCGCTGCCCATCACCAACTCCAGGAGCTTGCTCAAACTCATCTCCATTGAGTTGGTAATGCCATCCAACCATCTCATCCTCTGTCATCCCCTTCTCCTCCTGCCTTCAATCTTTCCCAGCATCAGAGTCTTTTCAAATGAGTCAGCGCTTCGCATCAGGTGGCCAAAGTATTGGAGCTTCAGCTTCAGCATCAGTCCTTCCAATGAATATTCAGGACTGATCTCCTTTAGGACTGACAGGTTTGATCTCCTTGAAGTTCAAGGGGCTCTCAAGAGTCTTCACCCCCACAGTTCAAAAGCATCAATTCTTTGGCACTCAGCTTTCTTTATGGTCCAACTTTCACATCTAAACATAAATACTGGAAAAACCATAGCTTTGACTAGATGGACCTTTGACAGCAAAGTCATGTCTCTGCTTTTTAATATACTATCTAGGTTGGTCATAGTTGGGGTTCCCTTGTGGCTCAGCTGGTAAAGAATCAGCCTGCAAGGCGGGAGACCTGGGTTTGATCCATGGGTTGGGAAGATCCCCTCAAGAGGGGAAAGGTTACCCACTTCAGTATTCTGGCCTGGGTAATTCCGTCGACTGCATAGTCCATGCGACTGCAAAGAGTCAGACATGACTGAGCAACTTTCACTTTCACTCTCTACGTTGGTCATAGCTTTTCTTCCAAGGAGCAAGCGTCTTTTAATTTCATGGCTGCAGTCATGTGTACTAATTTTGGAGTCCAAGAAAATAAAGCCTGTCACTCTTTCCATTGTTTCCCCATATATTTGCCATGAAGTGACGGGACCCTATGCCATGATCTTAGTTTTTCGAACGTTGAGTTTTAAGCCAGCTTTTTCATTCTCCTCTTTCACTAAGAAGCAAGTCTTTAGTTCCTTGCTTTCAGCCATTACTGTGGTGTCATCTGCATATCTGAAGTTACTGATACTTCTCCCTGCAATCCTGATTCCAGCTTATGATTCATCCAGCCCAGCATTTTGCATGATAGATTCTGCATATAAGTTAAATAAGCAGGGTGACAATATACAGTCTTGACGTACTGCTTTCCCAATTTGGAGCCATCCCTTTGTTTCATGTCTGGGTCTAACTGTTGCTTTTGAGTTGCACACAGGTTTCTCAGGAGGCAGGTAAGGTGGTCTGGTATTCCAATCTCTTTTTTTTTTTTTACATGTGCTTCTTCATTCAGCTCGCTTTGCTTTGTCTGCAGTTACGTGATGCTTCTGAAGGCACCTAGTTAACAATTTACTCTTTCTTCCCTATCATCGCTTTACTCTTTAATTCTGACCTGACTCTTACTGATTGTGTCCATTGTACAGACTAGTTTGGTGCAGTTGTTAGTGAATTTGGAGGTATTCCTTTTTTTCCCTCTCTCGTTGTTTCATCAATGATGAAACAAAACAGTTGCAGGATACTGCCTAATAAAAATAAGCCCATGAAAAGCTGCTCAAAATCATCAGGGATCTCTCAATCTCTTTTAAGAATTTTCCAACACAGTCAAAGCCTTTGGCATAGTTAATGAAGCAGAAGTAGATGTTTTTCTGGAATTCTCTTGCTTTATCTATGATCCAACAGATGTTGGCAATTTGATCTCTGGTTCCTCTGCCTTTTCTAAATCCAACTTGAACATCTGGAAGTTCTCGGTTCACGTACTGCTGAAGCCTAGCTTGGAGAATCTTGAGCATTTCTTTGCTCAAGAAATGTGTGAGAGAAGTGCAATGGTGCAGTAGTTTGAACATTCTTTGACATTGCGTTTCTTTGTAATTGGAATGAAAACTGACCTTTTCCAGTCCTGTGGCATTGCTGAGTTTTCTAAATTTGCTGGCATATTGAGTACAGCACTTTCACAGCATCAGCTTTTAGGATTTGAAGCAGCTCAGTTGGATTTCCATCACCTCCACTAGCTTTGTTCATAGTGATGCTTCCTAAGGTCCATTTGACTTTGCAATACAGGATGTTTGGCTCTAGCTGAGTGATCACACCATTGTGGTTATCTGCGTCATGAAGATCTTTTTTGTATAGTTCTTCTGTGTATTCTTTCTACCTCTTCTTAATATCTTCTGCTTCTGTTAGGTCCACATTGTTTCTGTCCTTTATTATGCCCATCTTTGCATGAAATGTTCCCTTGGCATCTTTAAGTCTCTTGAAGAGATATCTAGTCTTTCCTGTTCTGTCATTTTCCTCTTATTTCTTTGCACTGATCACTGAGGAAGGTTTTCTTATCTCTTCTTTCTGTTCTTTGGAACTTTGCATTCAGATGGGTGTATCTTTCCTTTTTTCCTTTGCCTTTCGCTTCTCTTCTTTTCTCAGCTATTTTTAAGGCCTCCTCAAACAACCATTTTGCCCTTTTGTTTCTTTTTCTTGGGGATGGTTTTGATCACAGTCTCCTGGACAATGTCATGAACCTCCATCCACAGGCACTTTATCAGATCTAATCCCCTGAATCTGTCTGTCACTTCCACTATATAATTGTAAGGGACTTCATTTAGGTCATACCTGAATGGTCTAGTGGTTTTCCCTACTTTCTTCAATTTAAGCCTGAATTTTGCAATAAGAGTTCATGATCTGAGCCACAGTCAGATCCCAGTCTTGTTTTGGCTGACTGTATAGAGCTTGGCTTATAATACAAGAGATGGCTTATAATCTCTTGATTTATAATATAAGAGATGGCTTATAAGAGTGTGTTTCAATTTTCAGAGAGCATGCACAACACCGGAGATGTACTAACGTGCAAACTATGATGCAGTAAGTACCTGCAGCAGGTCCTCAAGTTCTGGATTTCTCACAAGCTCTCAGGCTCTGCTGATACAGCTAGCCTGTGGACCAAATTTCAAGAGGCAAACAATAGAGTCCTCCATACAAAATAAGGAGAGGGAAGGCTGGATGGGGAAAGGTCTTTTTTGATTAAACGAGATTCTTAAGAATGGCTGTAGAATGGCTCCACTTAAATTTATGAATAGTACTTCTCTAGGGGGATACTCTTATTATTATATCTTGAAATATTTTTCAAGCAGGTATTTTATGTATTTACTTATTCAGCCAAATAGATTGCATTGCAATGATGTGTGTAGATGTGACACATAAGTCAATACTTAAAAACATGCTTGTATGTTCCAAGAAAAGGAAACTTTTTGAATGCTAAAATAGTTTTGAGAGTTCAACAGAATTTTCACTAAAGCATTTTTTTCTTTTAAATAATTTTTACAGATTGAAAATACTTTTAATAGTTAAAATATTATAGATGTGAAATATTGCCTTTTATGGTTTTAGAACTTACCACCATCTGACATATTACATGTTTTACATTATGTATCTCTTTGATCCTACTAGAAAATATATTCCTTAAAGGCAGAGAGTTTCCACTGCTTTGTTGTGCACATAGTAGGCAAAAACTTTAAAACTAATTTGTTGAATGTGTGTTAGTCACTCAGTTGTGTCCGACTCTTTGCAATCCCAGGACTGCAGCCCGCCAGGCTCCTCTGTCCATGGGATTCTCCAGGCAAGAATACTGGAGTGGGTTGCCATGCCCTCCTCCAAGGGATCTTCCCGACCCAGAGATCCAACGTGGGTCTCCCACACTGCTGACGGATCCTTTACCATCTGAGCCACTAGGGAAGCCCAAATTTATTGAATAAAGATATACAATTTCTGAGGCACGACTTTAAAGAGTAGGACAATACCAATTATTAGAATTGTCATAAAAATCATTCTCTGTGAGGATTTCACAAGCAGCAGAATAAAAATATAAATTGCAAATGAATAAATACAAAATTATTACAAAGATTCCTCTCATCTCTGACTCTGACTGACCAAGAAATTAAGGTAAAAAACAGGCTTAAAACTATCTCGAGAGACAGGAAGTAGAATAATTGCTGCAAGGGATTGCGGTAACTGGGAAATTAGTGTTTAACTGGTACAGAGGTTTCAGTTTGGGATGACAAAAAAGTTGGGAGTGGATTGCAATAATAATCGCATGACAATATGAATGTGCTTAATCTCATTAAAATGCACATTTAAAAAATGGTTAAAAGCTTAAATTTTGTTAAGTCTATTTTAGCATCATTTTTAAAACTTTATCTCAAATAAAAACAATTTAGCTGTAATTTTTGACCAAAAGATAAAAAACATACATATTGTTTTGATCTGTATCTGCATGGACTATGATTTCTTCCCCTCTGGTTTTTGTTCTTCCCTTCTATCACTATTTTTTTCCAAGGCAGACTCTATTTAGAATAAACTTAATTACATTGTGAATTATCTACTGTCTTCTTAGCATATTAGTCTATCAGTTCAGTTCTGTTCAGTCGCTCAGTCGTGTCCGACTCTTTGCGACCCCATGAATCGCAGCATGCCAGGCCTCCCTGTCTATCATCAACTCCCGGAGTTTACTCAAACTCATGCCCATCGAGTCGGTGATGCTATCCAGCCATGTCATCCTCTGTCGTCCTCTCCTCCTCCCGCCTCCAATCCCTCCCAGCATCAGGGTCTTTTCAAATGAGTCAACTCTTCGCATGAGTGGCCAAAGTATTGGAGTTTCAGCTTCAGCATCAGTCCTTCCAATGAACACCCAGGACTGATCTCCTTTAGGATGGACTGGTTGGATCTCCTTGCAGTCCAAGGGACTCTCAAGAGTCTTCTCCAACACCACAGTTCAAAAGCATCAAATTCTTCTGTGCTCAGCTTTCTTCACAGTCCAACTCTCACATCCATACATGACCAACGGAAAAACCACAGCCTTGACTAGATGGACCTTTGTTGGCAAAGTAATGTCTCTATAGTGGTTCTCAAAAGATGGTCTTTGAAAAAGCAGCATCAGCTTCATTTGCGAACTTACTTTAGAAATATAAATTCTTAGACCTCATTGAAGGCCTAAGTGAGTCAGAAATTTTGAAGGAGGATTCACAATCCATGTTTTAACAAGCCCCTCAGGCACTTACGGTGAACACGTTTAAGTTTGAGGTGGTGCAATGGTAAAGAATTCACCAGCCTATGCAGGAGAGGTAGGAGATGCAGGTTCGATCCCTGGTTTGGGAAGATCCCCTGGAGAAGGAAATGGCAACCCACTCCAGTATTCGTGCCTCAGAAATCCCACGGACGGAGGAGCCTGGTGGGCTATAGTACACTGGGTCACAAAAGAGTCCAACACAATGAAGCACTCACAGTCTTATTACAGCACATGTAGTCTTAATTCAATACTCATATAAGATATTTTATGTCCAATTTCTATCCAAAGAAAGATGAAAATAAATCATAGTCTTTGAATACTATTTTCCCCACAAAGTCAATACCTCTTTTTTCTAAGACATGACATATAAAATGGAAAACTGTAGAATTTAGAATAGACTATTTAAAAAAGCAAATCTTTTGATATGTGGAAGACATCTCTGAGATGCAGCAGAAGATCTTTAATCTTCCAAACCTCTGAGATAAAGTTTTACTCTTGTGAAAGCAGTTTATGTGCCCCCCCCACAAAATAATAATATGTATATATTACAGAGCTGGCTTAAAATAAGACTTAGAGGATATGAACTGAAAATATCCTCCTTAGAAAGCAATCAGTTTGAGTTTTGTGTGTAAATCACAACTACAAACAGAAATCAGAGAGAGATGCATGATAGTACACTTTGTCCCCCCACCCCCCGCTACAATATTATTTATCTGCTCTATGTTACTTACCACATGTAACGGTGCACATCCCAAATTCTACTTCTTTGACTATCGTGCTATTTGAAACTAAAAATAAATGCAAAAATACATTATTCAATCATAGGGAAACTTTTCTAAGTGAAAAACTCTTACTTGGAGGATATAAGCACTGATATGGGAATCAGACATTTAAAAAATTATATTAAATCATAAAAGCAAGCCATTACTAGTATATCTTATATTAATGTTTAAATAGAAAGAAAGCTAAATCTTTAAAGAATTAAATTAGGAAATAACTTACAAAGATTTATATTTAAACCTGTACATAATTTTTAAAATAATGCTTTTCATCAGTTTAATATATGCTGAGTTAAAAGCTGTATAGAAGGTCAGAAGAAAAAAAAAAAAGCCTGCCAATTATAAGGCCCAATTTTTTCTATTCTCTACTTTCCAAAAAATTTTGAATGTATTATTTCTATCCAAACAGAAGCCTTCATGTTAAGTATTCATTAAAATTATGTTATAAATTGGTTCTACTCATTCTCAGGTTAAGATGGTAAGTTACTCCTAAGAATTTATTTCAACATTTTATTTAGCAGGGTGATCAAGGAATATATAAGTATTTGAGTAGTTAAAAATTATTGGTTTGAAATATCATGTTTCTCTTTTTCAAATTGTTCTGCAATTTGACATGAATTCTACTAGCTGTATATAATCAATTCTTGCTAACTCAGATGAGGACTACAATCTCAAAAAAATTAAATGAGGTGCTAGAAGGTAATTTTTAAAAGGCATGATATTGTGAGGCAACAACATTTATTACATGGGACAATGCATCAAAATTGGAGTCCAAATTGCTACTTCTACCACTAATTAGCTATTCTGAGTTTGAACAACTTCCTTAAACTGAGTCAGGCCTAATTAACCCCTCTGTAAAACTTGGAAAGGAGAACCTATCTCGCTGATATTATTTTAAGAATTAAATGTGATAATGTATATGCAAGCATTCTGTATGTCGTTTAGCCTTCTAAACATGCCTAAGATATACCCTCACTCACACTTCATTCATTCATTTTGTAATTACTAATTTCATGTAAGTCTAGGATTTTTTTCCTATTTAGATTATAATTTTTCATAAACACTTCTATACTTATAGGCACCAAATACTGTGCCTTGAATATACAGTAAACAAATTTATACTTGATGAATATACAAGTAAATTAATATTGACTTTGTGAAATTGGACTAGCACGATGATCAATTCTGAATTGACATTTTTGCTTAAATGTTTGGATACATTCTCCCGGTACATTAGGAAATACAAATTAAAGCCAAATCTTAAAAACAGAAAACAAGAGTATGCAAATGAGTACTAGACTACCCTTAAATATAACTTCTTTCCAAAAAATTAATTAATCAGCTCTGCTATGCTCTTTAGGAAAGTTGCTAATACTTTCAGTTCTCCTAACTTTAGAAAAAAATGAGATTCAGTCTAATAGTTTCTAAAGTTCCTTTTGCCTTTGTTTATTGAATGTCCAGTAGGGCATTCAATGACTTTCTTTTTTGATGGAAATCCTATAGCAGTGGGTCTGGGAAATTTTATGTATCTTGACTTGCGTGGTATTTGTCAAAATTTCCCATCATACACCTGTGAATAAAAAGTACGGTCAGTTAAGCTTCACTTGTAACTGTTAAACAGTAAGATCCGCTGAAGCTAATTGATTGGTTGGTGTCGCGTGTTATCAGTGATCTGTCAGAGAACTCTGTCCTGGTCAACATTTTTATGAATGATTTGGAAAATACTGATACCACACTGACTGAATCTGGGGGCCATGCAAAACTAGGAAGGACAAAAAAAAATTTTGAAAATAAATCTGGATTTAAAACTGACAGGGTGGAATAATGGGCAAATCTAACAAAAGGAAATGTCAGAGGATTAAAAAGTTCTGCACATACAGCTGAAAAGTCAACTGTTCCCAAAATACTGTACAGGCTATCTTAATTTGACAGAACAGGTGAAAATGGGTGAAGACTTCACCAGGAGTCAAGAGTGTGATAAAGCTTTCCTAAAAACCTACTGAGTCTTTGACCATGCAGATAAAAGCTGGGCATCCGCAATGATGCAGATAATGATCCTGATCTTTTTTGTTCCGGCTAGATCCTAAAATGTTCTCTTCAATTCTGGACAGCACACTTTAACTGTTGGTATATACCATCAAAAATCAATTTTAATTTTTGAGGCAACTTTCTCATAGTTGTTTTTAGTTTTTCTATATTTTGAAACATTTTGTTATTTTATCATCTATAATAATGGATTTCATTATTGCTCATCAATTATTTCCAACTGTATTTAAAAAGAAAAGACTAAATAAAATGGAAGAATGGTGGGGCTATCTGGGAAAGATGACATAACTGTGAAATAAATCACAGCTATTACATCATCTTTTGTTTTCTTGCTATTTTGTCCAATGTACTGTATTATCTCTCAGGAAGATACAAAAGAAGTCTAAAGGCACCTTCCTCATAGTCTATTTTCAGCTTTCATTGGACAGAGTTGAGATTTTTGAATTTTTCTTGTTTGTCTATAATGGCAGAGAAGAAAAGTGACAGAGGAATACCTTTCACAGTTATTGGATGAATTAGAAGATAAACGCAGAGAGATAGCAACACTTTAGATGCTAACAGTGACGTTGACTCCATAAGCAAAATGAGAGATGGTACCTTAAATAAATATTCTAGATGAATTTTCCCTTCACTCGAGAACCAGTGAATAAGTATTGTATTTTGAAGGATGAGAAGGATATATGCTATTCTCATCTAGTTGGGCTTTCAACAGGAAGAACTTGATCCTAAAATATTTTGGGAAAAAAGCCAGACCATATTATTTTGTCAAAAAGGAAATGGAGAGTATTCTTTTAAGATTTATAAATGCCAATTAGAATGATCGGTCCAATGAATTTTATTCATTTCTATGTAATCTATTTACTTTGGTCACCTTTATATACACACCTGCCATCATGATTTGTTCATTTACAAGTCTTATTAAGTAAATGTTGGGAAAGAATACTCTCCGTATCTTTGAAACTATGGAACAAACACGATGGCAGCCTTCTTTTAAACAAAACATGTGCCTTCATAGATTTCAAAAGTTCTCTGTTTTGACAATACCAGTGCAGAAAGAAACCAAAGTAATGATAAACTAGAATCTGTTAGGGAAGTACTTGAAATCTGGAATCAGTATTTACAAAATGGATACATTCCAGATTCATGCATAACAGCTGATGAGCATTCAGCTGCATTCAGAGTACTTTGCCCAATTAGGGTATGTATTTCTTCAAAACCAAGAAATATACAATAAAAATTTGGAGCTTTCCAGGTTTAAATTCTTATTATTACAAACAATTTATAATCTCAAATAAGTTGTTTTCACTATCCCTTTACTCTTACGTTTGCAAGTTATTTGTAAATACCTTAAGCTTTATATATATACATAAATGATGATAACTGCTTTTACTGTTCCACTGAGGGTTAAAAGGGACTTTGCCAAATCTTAATTAATGATTCTGAAAATTTTTAGATCTCAGATATCTTGGATTAAGTTCTGGATTCTCATTCTCCCCAGGGGAAAAAAAAAAAAAAACAGCTGCACATAGAACTGTATATTAAATGATACAAGGGCTCCCTGAAGTTCAGAGGACGAACCAGAGAAACTGAGAATAACTTGCCTACATTTGAACTGGAATCTAAGGCATTATAACTCCATCACATGCCTACACTCTAGCATTTTACAACTATCCCTTAACCAGTTTAATATTGTTAATTCAATTACTTTCAAAACAAAAACAACTATGCTTCAGAATGGTCTTTTCTACCCTAGTCCTCTTTTCACATTTCCAAAGTAGAAGACCTCTCCAAGCTCTTACATGTAATGCTATCAAGGTAGCACAAACCTCAATTACACCATTAACCTCAGATAGTCAATTTCTTTATGTCACTGAGGGTCACTATCATCAGGCTATAAAAGAATGACTGATAAATACATCACCTACTTGATATGCATAGGAGACAGGAGACTGCCAAGGATATTAAAAAGAAGCTCAACTGGGTCATTTATAGAGGGAAGAGAATCATTCTCCTTTAGATGACTGCAAACCTGCAACTGACCTTTTATCTACTAGCATGTGAGCTAACTAATCAATATCCCAGCTTGTCAAGTTTTATTGCTTAATTAGCCAGGCGAATAAGGCAAGTTTATGTACCAAATATGAGCTAGTCTTCTTTCCTTAAAATGTATATCACTTAACAAAGCCTCTAGTTTGATCCCTTGATAGGTGTTTCTACTGCCATCCTTCCTTTGTGATTCCAAGCTGAACTTAAAACACCATCACACTGCAGAGAGGCTGCACGAAACTAAGAGGTTTTCTGGGCTATTCTGTCAGTATCTTGGTCTATCTAGATGTGTGACAGTGAAGGGAATTTGGAATTCCCTTGAGTTCCAATCCAAAGGGCAAATATGAAAAGGAAGACTTCAGGCAATCTGCACTAAAAAAAAAAAAAAAAAAAAGTAGCTACAGAGGGAAAGTCCCTGGTGATCAGATGGCAAAGACTCCGCCTGTAATGCAGGAGACGTGAGTTCCATCCCTAGAGCAAGACGATACCCTGGAGAAGGAAATGACAACCTACTCCAATACTCCTGCCTGGAGAATTCCATGGACAGAGGAGTCAGGTGGGCTACAGTCCATGGAGTCTCAAAGAGTTGGACACGACTAAGCAACAAATACACACACACACAACGGGAAAGAAAAATCATAATTGCAAGTGGGTGGAAGGTAACTTTGTGACTCCTACCCTTAGAAAATTAAGCATCTATTCCCTTGTCCAGAGCAATATTTAGCAATATTTCTGTAGCAATTTCTATACATATGGTTGTTTATCTTGCTGAGGTTTTGGAGAATTAGCGCATCCTTTTTTGCAGGGCCATTAAGTTTGCAATAATGTACACATTCGGGGCTGCTTTCCAGAAAGCTTTCGAGAGAGTTAACAGACGTTAACTGGGGTAATTCTCATCTTCCTCAAAAAGCAGGGAAGGCTTCGCCTTCAACAGGCCTCCGGGTCCCCGCCAACGAGCCTCTCACCCTCACGATCATCCTCGGCCTCAGCCTCGGGCTCGCTCTCTGTCTCGCTGTCGTTCTCGGGCTCCTCGTCACCCTCTGGCTCGCCCTCGCCTTCGCGGGCCAAGCTGGGATCCTGGATCGCGGTGACATTGATCCCGCACGTTAACTGGAGGCCCGTCAGGAGCAGCCAGCCAACCGTCAGCAGCAGCCTAGCAGAGCAGCCCGCGCCCCCGGATCTCATGGTTCTAGGCCCGGACGGCTGCCCAAGGCGCAGTCGCAGCCGCCCGCTCCTGACGAAAGGTGCGTAAAAGAGAGGAGCCGCCAGACTCCGAACGCCTGCACCGTGCCCCGGCAACCATTGGGGCGTCACGGGTCGTCACCATCTCGCGCAGCCCATAGAACTCGCCCAAGGCCGCCAGCATGGCGCCCCGCGGGCCACTTCCGATGGCGCTCGGGCCACGCCCCACCCCTTCCGGAGATCCGGGACGAGCCGGCGCTTTGGGCGGGGCCACGCCCTCATTCTTCCTCAGTTGGCAAGCGTCGCCCGGCGCCCTGGGTGAGATTTCTTACTCACCATGTGATGTCTCCTCTCTAAACCAGACTCACTAGAACCCTTGAGTATGCTCCCTGTGACTTGGCTTCGGATTCCTTATGTTCAGTGTCCTATTCAGTGGGTATCAAGAATGACTTAAGCTTTGTCAAGTAGGTTGCCCCAAATTTCATCCCTATCTGCAGGCGAGGCTTGATTTGTAGAGGATATAGGGGCTTCACTTTTACACTCTGATCCGAACACTGTTGTTAATGCACCTCAAGCATGTACTCAACGTTTTAAGATTTTGTACAGTGCTGTCAGCTCCACATGGGACTTCTCTGAGCTAGAATACCAGGTGCCGTGGGAAAGGAGGGGAGGATGCAACCATTGTCAAACTAGTTATCTCCATTCTATATTTGGAGAGCTGATGTTTTTGGAGCCAAATATAGGACTTAACCTTTGTTCCTTGTGAATGTTTATCTTTGTGCTTTTGGCCTATTTTTAAAATCTCGTTGAGATTCTTTTAGGAGCTGATTTTGTTATCTTAATATATTTATCCCAAGTTTGATTTGGACAATGTTTCCTTCAGATCAGTAACGAAAATGTTTAAAAAGGGAAACAGGCTAATAATAGAGCACTATATTGAAAGGCAGAGACATTTCTTTGTCAACAAAGGCCCATCTAGTCAAGGTTATGGTTTTTCCAGTGGTCATGTATGGATGTGAGAGTTGGACTATAAAGAAAGCTGAGTGTGGAAGAATTGATGTTTTTGAGCTGTGGTGTTGGAGAAGACTCTTGAGAGTCCCTTGGACGGCAAGGAGATCCAACCAGTCCATCCTAAAGGAAGTCAGTCCTGAATATTCATTGGAGGGACTGATGCTGAAGCTGAAACTTCAATACTTTGGCCACCTGATGTGAAGAGCTGACTCATTTGAAAAGACCCTGATGCTGGGAAACATTAAGGGCAGGAGGACAAGGGGACAACAGAGGATGAGATGGTTGGATGGCATCACCAACTCAATGGACGTGGGTTTGGGTGGACTCTGGCAGTTGGTGATGGACAGGGAGGGCTGGCATGCTATGGTTCATGGGATCACAAAGAGTCAGACAGGACTGAGCGACTGTACTGAACTGAACTGAAGAAGTCAGTCTCTGACAGTGATCCACTAATCTGCGTGTTGATTTAACCCAAGGAGTCGTGTCTTTTACTAAGACTGAATTGGACTGGAAGCAAGAATACCTTGGCATTCCCACTTGAATCAGTAGAAACATTAGAGGTGTAACTTCCCCACTACCCTCCTGATGGTATTTAGTATCAGTGTGTCCAGTTTTGTCATAGAAAGAAATGAAATTGGCTAGGTTCCTTCAACTGATGATTTAATTTAAAGAAATCAGCTCTAATTAAGACTTCTTTAAGAGATTCAATGACTTTTTGAGTCAAAAAGAAGCTTAGAAAGAATCAGTCCAAGTTCCACATTTTTAGGTGAAGAGATTAATGACTTATCCAAGATGATCCAGAGAATTATTTGCAATGCAGAGCCTCATACTACATTTCTTGAATGCTCATTCAATGCTTAGTGATTTTATATAATTTAAAATTAACAATAAACAAACAGTCAGTGGGGTAGTCCAAGAGTTCAAGCACTGAAAACAAATTAGGGTTAAATTTTTTTTTGATCTTGTTAAATTCATTATTCCACATTTGGTTTGATCTAGTGGATACAGTGTGGTATTAAGAAGTATTGATGAACAGACAGATTTCTGTCTGGGATTGGAAACAAAGCTCTTTTGGTTATGTTTCTGTGTGATGTTATCTACTACCTTGAGAGTTAATCTCTAAATTGCCGAGACACATGGACTGAAGAGTAATCTACTACATCTACTACAGAGTGAATTTAAGACATAAACTGACTTTTAGAACATATATACAACCAGATGTACAAATGTGAGAGCTGGACCATAAAGAAGGCTGAGTGCTGAAGAATTGATGCTTTCGAACTGTGATGCTGGAGGAGACTCTTGAGATTCCTTTGGACAGCAAGAAGATTGAACCAATAAATGCTAAAGGAAATCAGTCCTGAATATTCACTGGAAGGACTGATGCTGAAGCTCCAATACTTTGGCCACTTGATGTGAGGAGCCGACTCATTGGAAAAGACCCTGATGCTGAGAAGGACTGGGGACAGGAGGAGAAGGGGACGACAGAGGATGAGATGGTTGAAAGGCATCATCGACTCAATGGACATGAGTCTGAGCAAACTCCAGGAGATAATGAAGGACAGGGAAGCCTGGTGTGCTGCAGCCCATGGGGTCTCAAAGAGTCAGACACAACTGAGCAACTGACAACGGCAATACATCCAGCCTCAGCAAACTAACAGCTAATCAAGTAACTGAGAAACCTGGTAGGAAGATATTCAGCCCCACTTATTTGTACCAAAAGTAGATTACTTGAAACAAAAATGAAAATTTTATTTGAATTTTTCTGTCAAAAATGCTTCTAGTTTTGAAAATAGACAAGAACTGCTAAGAATGGTTAGTATTAAAGTTCAAATTGATATTAGTAAGGAGTCCATGATAATGTTTTGCATAATTTAAAATACCATAAAATATTATAGCACCTCACAAGATTATTAGGGAAGTTATAAATGAGAAGACATGATCTTGAGACACAAAGATGTTTGTTTCATGGGCAAATGAGTAACTATACCATTTTACATTCCTACCAGCAATGTGTGAGTGATCCAGTTTTTCTGCATCCTCACCAGCATTAGGTATTGTCAATTTAAAAAAATTTTTTTACCTATTTTGATAAGTGTGTTATGTGTTCTAGCTACTAGTCCTCCATTGGATATGTGGTTTGAAAATATTTTCTCTGAGTATGTAGCTTGTCTTTTCAACCTCTTCATGGAGTCTTACACAGGGTGAAAGCTTTAACTTTAAGGAAGACCAGTTAAACAGTTTTCCATTGATTAATCTGGCTGTTGCTGTCAAATCTAAGAACTCTTGGCCTAGCCCTGTCCTGAAGATTTTCTCCTGTTTTTTTTTTTTACAGTTTATGTCTAAGTCTATGACCTATTTTGAGTTAATTTTTGTATAAGTACTGAGACTTAGATTTTTTGTTGGTTTGGTTTGGTTTGGTTTTGGAAAGGGCAGAGTTTGCCTTTGGATATCCAGTTATTCCAGGTTAGTCTGTTAAAAAAGGCTGTTCTTCCTCCTTTGAGCAGCGTTGGCTCCTCTGTCAAAGATTGATTGCCCATGTTTGCAGGTCTGTTTCTGAGTTCTTTGTTCTGCTCCACTGATCTATGTGTCTCCCTCTGTCAACACTACAGAGACCCAATACTGTAGCTACATAATACATCTTGAAGTGGGGTTGATTGTTCTCCACCACTCCTTTTCTTCTCCAAAAAAAAAGAGATGTTTTTTAGCTTTTCTACTTCCTTTACCTTTTCTTATAAATTCTAAAATAATTTATCTATATCTACAAAAAATATTGATGATTTTGATAGGAATTATGTTAAACCTGTCTATCAGTTTGAGAACTGACATTTTCACTATGTGAATCTGCCAATCATGGTCATGATTTTTTTCCAATTATTATTTATTTATGTGGTAGTTTTTACCATGTGTGTTTTACACATTTTGTTAGATTTATATCTTAGCATTTTTCTATTTTGGGATGATTTTAAATGGTATTGTATTTTAAATTAAGTATGCATAAATACAATTGACTTTTGTATGTTTATCTTGTATCCAGTGAACTTTCTAAATTCACTTATTAGTTCTAGATTTTGTGCAACTTTTTTTCTTTTTAATTTGCCACACAATCATGTCATATGTAAATAAGAGGACAGTTTTATTTCTTCCATTCCAATATGAATGCCTTTTATTTCCTTTTATTGTTTTCTTACACTTACCAGAACTCCCATCAAAAGTTTAAATAAAAATGGTGAGAACAGACCTCTTTGCCTTTTTTTCAGCTTTGGAAGGAAAGTGCGTAGTTAGCTATTGGTTTTTGCAGATGTTCTTTAACAAGTTGAGGAAGTCATCCTTATTCCTATTTTTTTGTGAGTTATATCATGAACAGATGTTAATTTTGTTAAATACTTTTTCTGCATCAATTGATATGATCATGTGATTTTTCTTCTTTTTAGCTTGTTTATATGATGGATTACATTGATTGATCATTGAACTTTGAACCAGCTTTGCATCCCTGGAATAAATCTACTGGATCATAATGTATAATTCTTTTTTATATAATGCTAACTCCTATTTGCTACTATTTTGTTAAATATTTTAAAATTGAATTATTTGGGGATGCTGGTCTCTAGTTTTCTTTTTCTGTACTAGTTTTTGTTTTGGGGAGGATATCAAGGTAAAACTGGTTTCACCAAGTGAATTGCAAGTATTCCCCTTCTATTTTCTGGAAGAGATTGTGTAGAATTTCTATTAACTCTTTAAACACATGGAAGAATTCTCCAGTGAACACATTGGGGCCTCTAATTTCTTTTGAGAGAATTTTTTAATTACAAAATCAATTTTCTTAATAATTGTAAGGCTGTTCAAATTATCTATTCCATGTTGGGGGAGCTTCAGCAATTTGTGCTTTTTGAGGAATTGGTCCATTTTGTCTAAGTTGTCAGATTTATAGGTGTAGAGTTCTTTGTAATACTCCCTTATCTTTTTGGTGTCTAAAGTGTCTGTAATGACACCCCTTGTTTTATTTCTGATATTAATAATTTGTGTCTTCTCTTTTGTTTCTTTGTCTTCCTTGCTAGAGTTTTGTCAATTTTATTGATCTTTTCAAAGAGAGAGCTTTTTGTTTCATTAATTTTCCCTGTTTTCTATCTTTAATTTCGTTGAGTTTTATTCATGTGTTATTTCTTTTCTTCCGCTTGCTTTTGGTTTATTTTTCACTTCTTTTTCTAGATTCTTTTTTTTTTTAATTGAAGGATATTTGCTTTACAGTATTGCATTCATTTCTACCAAACATCAACATGAGTCAGTCATCGGTTCAGTTCAGTTCAGTTGCTCAATCGTGTCTGACTCTTTGTGACCCCACGAACTGCAGCATGCCAGGCCTCCCTGTCCATCACCAATTACTGGAGTCTACCCAAACCCATGTCCATTGAGTGGGTGATGCCATCCAACCATCTCATCCTCTGTCGGCCCCATCTCCTCCTGCCCTCAATCCCTCCCAGCATCAGGGTCTTTTCAAATGAGTCAACTCTTTGTATCAGGTGGCCAACGTATTGGAGTATCAGCTTCAACATCGGTCCTTCCAATGAACACCCAGGACTGACCTCCTTTAGGATGGACTGGTTGGATCTCCTTGCCATCCAAGAGACTCTCAAGAGTCTTCTCCAATACCACAGTTCAAAAGCATCAATTCTTCGGCACTCAGGTTTCTTTACAGTCCAACTCTCACATCCATACATGACTATTGGAAAAACCATAGCCTTGACTAGATGGACCTTTGTGGACAAAATAATGTCTCTTCTTTTTAATATGTTGTCTAGGTTGGTCATAACTTTCCTTCCAAGGAGTATGTGTCTTTTAAGTTCGTGGCTTCAGTCACCATCTGCAGTGATTTTGGAGCCCCCAAAATAAAGTCAGCCACTGTTTCCACTGTTTCCCCATCTGTTTGCCATAAAGTGATGGGACTGGATGCCATGATCTTAGTGTTCTGAATGTTGAGCTTTAAACCAACTTTTTCACTCTCCTCTTTCACTTTCATCAAGAGGCTCTTTAGTTCTTTTTCACTTTCTGCCATAAGGATGGTGTCATCTGCATCTGAGGTTATTGGTATTTCTTCTGGCAATCTTAATCCCAGCTTGTGCTTCATCCAGCCCAGCGTTTCTCATGATGTACTCTGCATATAAGTTAAATAAGCAGGGTGACAATATACAACCTTGACGTACTCCTTTTCCTATTTGGAGCCAGTCTGTCATAGGTTTACCTATGTCCCCTCCCACTTGAATGTCCCCCCTTCCCTCCCCAGCCCACTACTCTAGGGAAATCAAACCAGGTCTTGATAAGACTTCTTTTTCTAGGTTGTTGAGGTGAAATCTTAGGTTATTTATTTGAGAATTTCCCTCTTATCTATTGTAAACATTTAGTGATATAAATATTCATCTCAGCTTTATGTGTGTCCCAGAAATCTTGATACATTGTATTTTTATTTAATTTAAATTATTTTTTACTTCCCTTAAGATTTTTCTCTTTGACTCATGGGTTATTTAATAGCATAATATTCAGTTTCTGTGTATTTGAACATTTTCCTGTAATCTCCCTGTTATTGAGTCCTAATTTGATTCCATTGTGGTCAGAGAACACACTGTGTATGATTTTACTTTTAAATTTGTTGAGGTTTGTTCTGTGGCCCAGGATATGGTTTATTTTGGTATGTACCATTGACGCTTGGTAATAATCTGTATTAAAGGACAGAAATGGTATGGACCTAGCAGAAGCAGAAGATATTAAGAAGAGGTGGCAAGAATCCACAGAAGAACTATACAAAAAAGATCTTCACGACCCAGATAATCACAATGGTGTGATCACTAACCTAGAACCAGACATCCTGGAATGCAAAGTCAAGTGGGCCTTAGGAAGCATCACATGAACAAAACTAGTGGAGGTGATGGAATTCCAATTGAGCTATTTCAAATACTGAAAGATGACGCTGTGAAAGTGCTGCACTCAATATGCCAGCAAATTTAGAAAACTCAGCAGTGGCCACAGGACTGGAAATGTCAGTTTTCATTCCACTGCCAAAGAAACACAATGCCAAAGAATGCTCATACTACCACACAATTGCGCTCCTCTCACACACTAGCAAAGTAATGCTCAAAATTCTATAAGTTAGGCTTCAACAGTACGTGAACCATGAACTTCCAGATATTCAAGCTGAATTTAGAAAAGGCAGAGGATCCAGAGATCAAATTGCCAACATCTGCTGGATCATCGAAAAAGCAAGAGAGTTCCAGAAAAACGTCTACTTCTGCTTTATTGACTATGCCAAAGACTGTGACTGTGTGGATCACAACAAACGGTGGAAGATTCTTAAAGAGATGGGAATACCAGACCACCTGACCTGCCTCCTGAGAAATCTGTATGCAGGTCAGGAAGCAACAGTTAGAATTGGACATGGAACAACAGACTGGTTCCAAATCAGGAAAGGAGTATGTCAAGACTGTATATTGTCACTGTGCTTATTTAATTTATATTTAGAGTATATCATGAGAAATGCTGGACTGGATGAAGCACAAGCTGGAATCAAGATTACTGGGAGAAATATCCATAACCTCAGATATGCAGATGACACCACCCTTACGGCAGAAAGTGAGGAGGAACTGAAGAGCCTCTTGATGAAAGTGAAAGAGGAGAGTGAAAAAGTTGGCTTAAAGCTCAACGTTCAGAAAACTAAGATCATGGCATCTGGTCCCATTACTTCATGGGAAATAGATAGGAAAACAGTGGAAACTGTGACTTAGTTTATTTTGGGGGGCTCCAACATCACTGCAGATGGTGACTGAAGCCATGAAATTAAAAGATGCTTACTCCTTGGAAGGAAAGTTATGACCAACCAAGATAGCATATTAAAAAGAAGAGACATTACTTTGCCAACAAAGGTCCATCTAGTCAACGCTATGGTTTTTCCAGTGGTCATGTATGGATGTGAGAGTTGGACTGTAAAGAAACCTGAGTGCCGAAGAATTGATGCTTTTGAACTGTGGTTTGGAGAAGACTCTTGAGAGTCCCTTGGACTGCTAGGAGATCCAACCAGTGCATCCTAAAGGAGGTCAGTCCTGGCTGTTCATTGGAAGGACTGATGCTGAAGCTGAAACTCCAGTACTTTGGTCACCTCATGCGAAGAGGTGACTCATTTGAAAAGACCCTGATGCTGGGAGCGATTGGGGGCAGGAAGAGAAGGGGACGATGGAAGATGAGATGGCTGGATGGCATCACAGACTCAATGGACATGGGTTTGAATAAACTCCGGGAGTTGGTGATGGACAGGGAGGCCTGGTGTGCTGCAATTCATGGGGTCACAAAGAGTCAGACACGATTGAGTGACTGAACTGAACTGTGTTGGGAAGATCCCCTGGAAAAGGGAAAGGCTACCAACACCAGAATCCTGGCCTGGAGAATTCCATGGATTGTATAGTCCATGTGGTCACAAAGAATAGACATGACTTTCACTTTCATAGTAACAGATGATCACATGCAAAAAATCAATTCAAATTGGACTTAGATTTAAATGTAAAGTCAAACTATAAAACTACTAGAAGATAACATAGAAAATCTAGGGGACCTTGGGGTTGGCAGTCATTTCTTAGATACCACACCATTCAAAAAGCCTCATCCATGAAAGAAAAAAAAGATAAGTTGACTTCATTAAAAACATATGCTTTGTGAAAGACATTAAGAGAATGAAAAGCCTAGCCACAATCTGGGAGAAAATATTTGCAAAACACGTATCTGTTAATGGATTGGTACCCAAAACATACAAAGAATTCTTATAACTCAACAATAAGACAGCCTTTTTTAAAGTGGGCAAAAGATTTGAATAGGTGGCAAGTAAGCATATGAAAAGCTGCTCAACACCAAATATCATTAGAGAATTGTGAATTAAACAATGATACATCACTACATACCTAAAATTCAGAACATCAAATGCTGGTGAGGATTTGATAACTCTCATGACATGAGCTCTCACTCATTGCTAGGGGAATTGCAAAGGAGATGGTTTCGAAGTATTTCTAAAACTAAAAATAGTTTTACCAGCTTATGAAACAAGGAACACTTGAGCTCCTTGATGCTTACTCAGAATGAGTTGAAAACCTAAGACTACACAAAAACATGCACACATATCTATAGCAGCTTTATTCATAACTGCTAGTACGTAGAAGCAACAGAGATGAATGGATAAATTGTGGTACATCTATACAACAAAATGTTATTCAGCAATTTTAAAGAAATGAGCTATCAAATCATGAAAAGACATTGAGCATCCTTAAATGCATATGGCTCAGTGAAAGAAGCCAATCTGAAAAGGCTACATACTGTATGATTCCAACTACATAACATTCTGGAAAAGGCAAAACTATGTAGATAGTTAAAAAGTGAACGGTGCTGGAGGTTAAGGGTAGGGAAAGATGAGTAGGTGGAAGACAGATCATTTTTAGGGCAGGGAATGTGTTCTATATGGTATTGTAATAGTAGATGGTGTCATTATTTGTCAAAACCCACAGAATATACAATACAAAGAGTGAATCCTAATGTAAACTATGGACTTTGGTTCATAATAATGTTTGAACACTGGCTCATCAACTGTTTTAACAAATGTACCACACTAATGCAAGTTGTTAGTAATGGGGAAACTGGGGCCAGGGGAAAGAGCAGAGGTTTCCATTTACCATACAGGAACCCTCTCCTTTCTGCTCAGTTTTTCTGTAAACCAAAAACAGCTCAAAAAATAAAACACATTGTTTTAATTTTTAAAAAAAGAGCAAGAAAGAGAGCTGAAGCAGGGAAAATGGTGAGCATAAGGCTATACTGCCCAAGCTTTTTTCAACCTACTCATGGTGGGGAGTAACCATCCAGGCTTTAGCTACCTCCAGCCCTACTCACTGGAGAAGGCAATGGCACCCACTCCAGTACTCTTGCCTGGAAAATCCCATGGACAGAGGAGCCTGGTGGGCTGCAGTCCATGGGGTCCCTGAGAATCAGACACGACTCTGCGACTTCACTTTCCCTTTTCACTTTCATGTGCTGGAGAAGGAAAGGGCAACCCACTGCAGTGTTCTTGCCTGGAGAGTCCCAGGGACGGGGGAGCCTGGTGGGCTGCCGTCTATGGGGTCACACAGAGTCGGACACGACTGAAGTGACTTAGCAGCAGCAGCAGACCTACTCACATCACAGAGCACAATGAATCAACACATCTGCAGCCCATTTATGGCTTAGGCAACAGAACACCTGTTGGGAAATTTTGCTTTAAGAAATCAAGAGAGAAAAAGTGAATTTTAATGGTAGTTTTAATTATATTCTTTGTGAAAAATCATGAGCTGTATACTGATTAATTAGCAAGTTGGAAATAATTATTTCTATTGCTGCCATGATGTGGTGAAATTGGAATGCTCTAACAATGCAGGTTTCAAAATAAATTGATATAGACCTTCCTCAAAACAGTATAGCTGTAAGTTTTCAAAACCCTATAATATTACATATACTTGAATCCAATAATTTATTCTTGGTAATTTATGCTATGGAAATGAATTTAATGAATTAAATTATTGTACAAAGATCTTTATTATTATGTTATTTATAATAACAAAACATGAAAACCAAAAACTATCTGAATATCCATATAATAGGAGAATGATTGAATAATCTTTGTTCATCAGCTCAATGGGATATGATGCAGCCATTACAAATCATGATTAGGAAGTTTCATTATTGTTTAAATTGCTGTTAATAATCATGATTACAATGAGCTCAACATAACACTAAAAAAAATGAATACAAAAGCCTCAAATATTACATTCGTTCCTTTTAACCGCCACACCTTTCCACTGCTTGCTCCTTGGGCAGACTTGGAATAGAGGAATCAGTGTACAAATACAATTATGTAAACAGCATATGTGAATATACAGATCCTGGCAAGGCACTGAAATTAAACAGACACATGGCAAGATTTAGCATTTCCTTTTTAAACTTTTCGGTTCCTGCCATTGTTTGTATGATAAATAATTCACCCTTCCGTGATGAGCAGTGCTCCGCTCCTTTTACTTCAGTAGGAATTTAAATGAGACCCGAATGATCACTCTTGAGTAGTCATCATGGCAGTGTCCACACTGGCAGAAAAACTTGAGAATTTAGGTACTTATCCAGATAATTTAATATTCTGAACTTACCCTTCTCTAGCCCACCCCATTTCACCCCCCAGATAATCACTTTTTTAAGAAATCACAGAAAATCGAAACATTTTTTTCCTTTGATAAAACTGTGTCAACTCATAACTCACTTTGCTGGTTCCAGTCTGTTACAGCAGTGCTTTTCAGAATTTAATTGCATATAAATCCCCGGGGATGTTGTTGCAAGGCAGACTTTGGTTTGGTGGATACAGGGCGGGGCCTCAGGGTCTTCGTTTCTGGCTCCCGGGTGATGCCTGTACTGCTGGTCCAAGGACCAGAGTTCAGTAACAGATCATATAGCACTTGAGTAATTTGCTGATTTAGTGAATCCCAGTAACTTATGTACTTATATGTGTGTGTGTGTGTGTGTGTGTGTGTGCCCAGCTGCCCTGTCGAGTCTCTTTGTGACCCCATGGAGTAGGGCCCACCAAGCTCCTCTGTCCACGGAGTTTTCCAGGCAAGAATATTGGATAGAGTGGGTTGCCATTTCCTACTCCAGGGGATCTTCCCAACCTAGGGATCAAACTAGAATCTCTTGCATCTACTGCATTGACAGGCAGATTCTTTAAGCTGTGCCACCTGGAAGCCCAGGATGCATACACATATAAATATACACATATGCATGCCTATGGATTCATATGCATACCTATGGGTAAATATGTATATAAATGTGCACATATATGCATATATGTGGGTGCATATGCATATAAATGTGCAAATATGCATACATACCTACACATATTCAAAGTGTTCAGTCAGGTTTGGCCATCACCATCAAGCACATTTTAGAAACACCCAATTTATACTGTAATTTATGCTCTATAGACAGCCTAGTAGCCTTAGTTTTCTCACTTCTGAAACAAAGATAATAAACAGTGGGATACCTACTGTTTCTAGATTCTGTGGAAAAAAGAAAGAAATGTTATAGAGTTAGATCATTCTTGGCAGAGGCTTGACTTGTTTGGTGATAAAAGCAAAATCTGGTTGTAAATATTCAAAAAGCATCAGTAGACTCTTGTAAGTCTTGCTAATGAAATTGACATCTAACACTCTTCTTTCTCGTAAACTATGCTCAGTAAACAGTTTTCCAGTGAAGCCGCATGAACAAATACACGAACACCTACAGCTGTATCTTGGTGAGGCATCCCATGCAGCAGTTTTCAGATACTGGCCAGAAACATTATCTCTCTCTCTTTTTTTTTTTTTCTCATTATGTTCTCACATGATAACTTGATTGTTTTCAACTAGGATGAACATATTCATTTTGTGGAAAATGTTATATCAGTGAGATGCTGTTTTCTATGACATAGTGCTTGAATTGATAATATCTTCCAGAGTCCATGAGTAACTCTCAACAAATTATATTTTCCAGACACTGTTCTCAGCAAAAGTAATGCTGAGAGGTCAGGGGCCCTCGGTAGGGTGGAAAGAGGGGACGTCTGAAATACCCTTCTCACTTCTTCCCTTGCATAGATAATGCATTGCTTTCCCCTACCGAATAGGAATTGTTGCCATAGTAATGTTTTAAAAACACTCCTCCTAGATCAATAGGAGAACTGCAGAAAGTATCTCAGATACGCTATGCAATTTGTGAGTCTAAAGCTATACCTCACTCTTGTTTATCTGCTCAACTGCAGAATAAAGATTGGAGCCACTCCTCATGACCGGTTAGTTCTGTGGTGTGAAGAATGTCAGTCAACCAACAGGGCGTCATATGAATGTTTTCCAAGCAGAGAACTATGCCAGGTGCTAAAAAAAAAAAAAACCACAACAAAGTCAAGTGGAGAAGCTGTGGTTCTGCTGATCTAGAAACACGCAGGCCAAACGTGCCAGGGAGTCCCGACCGTCCCCAAAACGCACACTCTGCCATCTGCCACATTATAGTTTAGAGTTCACCTAAGACAACTAAATGCCTTTCTTTTCCATTGTCCTCTTTACCTTCAGCTTCCTGTCACCATTGCCAGTCTGTCCACAGAAATGTCACCTAAGTACACACCCTCTGCACAAAGTATGAGAAGTGAGTTTCAGTTCCTTATATTACAGCATGTTTAGAAACATTCAGATGGTTTAGAATCAAGAGCTAGAAGATTAAAAAAAATACACCAGTTATGTGTCTGCTTCCTTTGTAACAAAGCTATACATACACAGGCAGTGCTTATTATGCCAAGATGTAGACATTTATTCCAAAAGGGCCCATTATCTTCAACTGCTGTTGCGCAAAGCTCCTCATGTTACCCCAGCAATGAATGTGCTTCTGAGGAGCTGGAGAAGAAGAGGTCCAGGTTCCAGCTCCAGCCCCGCTTCCGGCCGTGTGACCCTGAGCAAGTCATTTCACCGCTCCTGAGCCTGGCTGGCTTCCCGTGGGTCAGAAAGATGGAAGCTGCGTTTCATAATCTTTAAACTCTGTGGCTCCATGAAGCAGAGTGAGATACGGATGCCCTTACCCTCTTCTGGTTTGCTGCTCCGTTTTTGTAGTTCCTGCTGACATAGTGCAGTACTAAGTATCTGTTCTTACAGAGACTTGGCAGTAAACACAACCTGTCTGTCAAAACGATTTAATTCAGCGTTCCCCAGTCATGCATATTACAGGAATAAATTCAGGGATTCACTTTGGAAGCTACCAACTTCAGAGACAACATACATTATTTCAAATGTTAAATATATTTATACATATATGTATATATACATATGTCATATAAAACATTATCAAGTGAGCATTGTGAAGTAATTGATCAACTTGCTTTAATTTTCTATAGCTCTAAATGTAGAAATAAAAATCAAGTCCCACTACATATGGCTTCTAGCCATCAGTCCTATATTATTCCCCCATTGTGGACTTGATTGAAATTGCATGTAGTTTATTGACCTGTAAAATAAGATTCAGCCTTTAAAATGCAAGCTATTTTCAATACAAATCATTCTTTGTTTGAGTAGTTGTGACAGTCACTTTAGTTACATGAAAAGTGCTCCAAGTGTGGGCTTGGAATGCTAAATTATAATTTAAACATCATTTGGCATAGACTGGACTGTGCCACTAAGTGAATTCTTGGTTATCTGCATTATGGCAAATTGCCATCTGCCCAAGTAATTGAAAACTGACTGTATTTTCATTAGTTTGAAATTTTTCTTGGCCTGCTCCTTTTCTCCCAGTCATCTCTGGCCACTGAAACTTTCCTCACCAGGATCTATTTCTTCAGTTGGAAAACTTCAGAAATAGTATCGTGTGGGACTCAGAGAGCTGGATGTTAGAGAATTATCTTAGATGTTATATACGAAGCATATTCAGGATGTTTCTATTTGCTCAGATTAAATGGCATGAATAGTCATGACGACTTCCATAATCAAACAACTGTATACTACTCAGGGACTGTCAGGCAGCATGGTAGAATGAGCTGATGTGAGCAGACGGCCTCCCTGCATTCCTGTCATTACATACAGCTCCCCAAACAAATGCTGGATAACATAGGACAACACCCCAGTACAAGCCCAGCACAAAAAGAAAGGTAAAAATGTAAGAAACCGAACCAAAGAAAGAAACCAAAGCCAGAGCAGTGTGCAGTGTCAGTGTGATGCAGCCGTAGCCCAAAGGGGTCAAATGAGACAGAGATCTTGGGGACCACCCACTCCAAGACAAGAAGTTCAACCTGGACCCCCTGAGGCTGGGAACCTAACTGACTTGGAAATGGATGTCAGAGCCCTGAGCACTGCCTGCTTTAGGGAAAGGGGCCAGGAAAACTCCCCACTAGTCTGAATAAGCCTTGAGGAAGGTTGCTGTCCTCCTGGGGCTTTGGGTTGGAAAGCAGTCACTAGAAATCAAACTCAAGTTTGAGTGTGCAATTTGGATTTAGGCTACCTGCATGGTGGCGAAGCCTCGGGCCAAGAAACAAGCTTACTGTTGGTCCAGGGCTGTTGGAATTCTAGGGCCCAGAGGAAGGAGTTCCAACTGAGGGTGTCTGGGAAGTTTTCCTAGTAAAGATGTTTGAGCCAGTGCTTGAAGGATAAACAGAATTCTAATAGGCAGAATTGGGGCGGGTCAGTCCCCATGGAGACCTCTCTGGGCAGAGGCATAGGAGGGAGCCCGTGGTATAAGGTGGGGAGTTGGCAAAGTGGGTAGAGAGAGAAAAGCTGCTGAATGTGTAGATTAGGACACTCTAGGGTCCATGGTTTTCAATGTAAAAATATATGTATGGCTGAGTCCCTTCGCTATTGACTTGAAACTATCACAACATTGTTAATTGGCCATACCCCAGTACAAGATAAAAAGGTTTTTGTTTTTTTAAAAAATAACAGTATTGTGTTCAAGTTGATTGCAGCTGTCATCCTGTTTAAGGCAAGTAACCAAGTCTTGTTCCTTTCTGCTATGTAGTGAGCATTGTGACTAATGACTTATATGAAGGAGGGAAAGGGTTATTTAACACTGGCTGACCTCTCTCTGAGTTGTTTCGAGGCGAATTATCGCCTGTTATCGGGTAAACAAGCCCTTGGTGCTACAACTCCCCGTGCAGCTTGCTGTAGAGAAGGCCAAATGAGGGGCAGCTCAGTCTTCACATAATTTGGGGCATTGTTTCTTGTTATTTTCAGTTTGGGGCTCCCAATTTTTCAGCCATCATTTGTCGGCTGTGTCTCATTCAAGCGTACACAACCTCTCACTGAATCTCAGCTTCCACTGCCTTGGGAGATCACTACCTCTCTCCTGGTATCTTTCCTGGGATCCTCCCTCGGGTGTATTTTATGTAGTCTCCGCAGCTTATCACTATTGTTCAGTCAGTAAGTCAGCTCTTTGCAGCCCCACGGACTGCAGCACGCCAGGCTTCTCTGTCCTTTGCTATTTCCTGGAGCTTGCTCAAACTCATGTCTATTGAGTTGATGATGCCATCCAACCATGTCATCCTCTGTCACCCCCTTCTCCTCTGCCCTCAGTTTTTCCCAGCATCAGGGTCTTTGCCAAGGAGTCATAGCTTATACTTAAAAACGAATCATTTACAAAAGAGCATTGAAAGGACATAGTACTTCTCTCACATGATAGGGTGGGTGTCACGCGGAAAGAAACTCTTATTTGATTGGAATAGTTCAGACATAGGCAAGCTTTTTTTAATGAAGAGTCAAATGGGAAATATCTTCATTTCTCACATCTTCTTCATTATTGTTGTTGCTGGTTTTTTTGTTGTTGTTTGGGTTTTTTTTTTTTTTTTTTGCATTTACAATACTTAAAAATGATGTGAAAAATCAGTCTTAGCTCATAGGCCTAAAATGCTCCCCCCCCCCCCAGCTATGCCAAGCCCCGATAAAGATTAATCCAAGGAATACAACAGTTTGGGCATTTAATTACAGTGAAGTCCAGAGCTAGCATGAGTGAATGCCTGAGACCCTGAGGAATGACGGTTGGAGTGGCGTGACCAGTTAACAGAGAATGCTGAAAACACAAGACCATGCTTGCCTGAATAACCAGAACATCCATCAACAGGAAATCATTTTCAAAGTGAAATCATGCTTGCATGACGAACAGCAGAATATCAGTCCAAACAGATGTGTAGGAGGCAATGGAAAGTCAAAACCACAGAAGAGTAGGTTATTAAAAGCAAACGAAGCTAAGTGCCAGAGAGGATGTATGAAAGAACTGGAATGGAAGCTGAAGGAAGCATCGACATGAAAATGAAACCAACCTGCTGCGTCACCCTGTCTCAAGACCAGCTGACCACCTCTAGTCTAATTATCCCTTATAAACTTATATCTAAAATATACAGCTCTTTTTCTGGACAAAGGGGGAAGAGAGATGAGAAAGAATAAGAGAGAGGGGGGAAATGAGAGGAGAGAAGGGTGAAGAGATGGGGAAAGAACAAAAACATGCCATCTAGTAAACCTTTAAATACATAAAAGATGACCACTGGCATTTGTCTCAACCCTGAAGATGCTGACAGCAACAACAGCAACAAAATAGTGCCTGTTTTTCTTTCTCTCCACTTGTTTCCCACGAGGAAAGTGAAAGTGAAAGTTGGCCTCTCAGCCGTGTCCGACACTTTGCGATCCAGGCTCTCTGTGCATGAAATTCTCCAGGCAAGAAAACTGGAGTGGGTCGCCATTTCCTTCTCCAGGGGATCTTCCCGACCCAGGGATTGAACCCAGGTCTCCTGCACGGCAGGCAGATTCTTTACCAGCTGAGCCATCGGGGAGACCCGCAAGGGGATGACGGCGTATTCTTCAGGACTGGTCACGAGGCCACACCAGGCTGCAAGGAGGTCAGGAAATAGCTAAGTACCTTGTCTCCTCTGATTAATCAGGAGCAACGGGACACTGAGGTTGGGATAGGCTAAGATGGCCCTTGCCACAAACAGCTGATGTGACCATCACCTCATTGTGGTGAGCAAATATTTTTCTCCCAAGCCAGGGATCTGAAACCACAGGAAATTTAAGAAATATTCAGAACCACAGGTATGTGACTGGACAAAGAATTTTGGCAGATGGACATCAGTAAACACTAGAGCATTAAACAGAAATGAAGGTACATAAAATGCACTGCTGTTTTAAGCCACTCAAAGGAATGTGACAATAACCTTGGAAAAAACAGCAGTAGTCTGGAACTAAAAAAAACATAATTTATTAGGGGAGCTCTTTTGAAATGAAAACAATTTAAAAAATGCTGCTGGACTGGGAGAACATATTCACAATGCACATCCCCGACAAAGAACCTTTATCTAGATTATCTAAAGAAGTCGGCTCCATGGACTGTAGCCCGCCAGGCTCGTCCATCCATGGAATTCTCCAGGAAAGAATACTGGAGTGGGTAGCCTTTCCCTTCTCCAGGGGATCTTCCCGGCCCAGGGATCGAACCTGGGTCTCCTGCATTGTGGGCAGATTCTTTATTACTTGAGCCACCAGGGAAGCCCAAAGAATTCTCAGAACTCAATTAAAAAAAAAAAAAGGCAAAATGTTAAGTTTTTAAATGGGCAAAAGATAGGAATAGGGCCCCGTCCACAAGGTCGTGTTAGCTTCCATTCCGCACTGAATACTCGACCCAAACTCCATCAATTAGAACTTCAAGGACAACGACTTGGTTGCCTAGAGCCAATATAGCTTCAATTTTTGAGCTCCTACCGTCCCCAAAACTTCCAGGCATACTCAGACGGGTATATCTGGCCTCCAGCCCCCCTGGGGCAGGTGCTGCTTGGCCCAGCCCCAAACATCTTTCACTCTAAGGCGGCTGAGTTCAGGGACAAGGACAGAGTCCCGGGAGAGCAGACGGAGGCAGTGACTCTGCGCCAGTCGTCAGGCTTTGCATTTACTTTCGGTTGCCAGCAGCCGCCTGTGCAGCCTGCCCAAACTCCCTTGTAACGGCTTTAGTCTGCCGAAAACTCTGTTCTCGCTGTGGACACCACTCACTGCAGCTTCAGGGATTCACTGACTCAGTAGCTACAGCCACACTGTCTGGCCTCCGGCCACAGGACTTGCTGCCCTTCCGCTACTCTATTTCTTCTTCTTCTCACCCAGAGTCAGGTCAGTGCACACAGGCGCCCGTCTTATTCCTACCGCTCTTCTCTCAGCCTCTAAAATAACGCCATGCCAGAACTCTCTGTATTAACAGTGGACAGCGGGGGGCAGTGAGGGACTCTTACACATCCTGCTGCCCAGCTTGATAGGAGTATTTGCCACTGGCATCCAGGGAGTCCTCTCACATTCCTGAACCTGGCCCGTGTGGTGCTCTTCCTTTCTTTTCCAGTAAGCCATGTCTCTGTCAGCACCTTATGCTGTTGTAGATGTTCAGTTGCAAAGTTCTGTCCTGGACCGCAGCCCTCCAGGTTCCTCTGTCCATGAGACTTTTGGAGTGGGTTGCCATTTCCTCTTCCAGGGGATCTTCCCCACCCAGGGATTGAACCCACATCTCCTGCATTGGCTGGTGAGTTCTTCACCACTGAGCTGCCAGGGAAGCTCCAGCATCTTATACTCTCTCCAAATACTGTCAAGAACTATGAAAGGTCTGAGACTTTATTCTACTCACAAACTAATAAGGTAGCCTACCACAGTGTCAGGCTTCCCAGGTGGCATAGTGGTGAAGAATCTGCCTGTCAATGCAGAAGACTAAAGAGATGTGGGTTAGATCCCTGGGTCAGGCAGATCCCCAGAGTAGGAAGTGGGAACCCACTCCAGTATTCCTGCCTGGAAAATTCCATGGACAGAGGAGCATGGTGGGTCGCAAAGAGTTGGACACAACTGTGCATGCACACGCACCACAGGGATGCTGGCAGAAGACACAAGACTCCAGGTGTCACACACTGAATGTTTGTGTTCCCTCCACCAAGTTCCTATGTTGACGCCTAATCCCGAACAAAGGGCCCTTGGGAGGTGATGAGGTCATGAGCGCAGGCCCCTCAGAAATAGGATTAGTACCCTCACAAGACACGCCCCACAGAGTTCTCTCCCCTTCTGACCTGGGAGGACACAGCAACCATCTGCAGGACCATCTCTGAACAAGAAAAAGAGCTCTCCAGATGCACATACTCTGGAGCTTTGGTCTTGGACTCCCCAGCCCCCGGAACTATAGGAAATAAATTCCTGCTGTTTATAAGCCACTCAGCCAATGGTATTTTTTCATAACAGCCTGGGACTGACACATGTGGCTCAGAGACAGAACTCCTTAACACAGGAGTTTCCCTTTATGGGGACTGGGATGCAGTCCTGGCCTCCCAGTGGACACTTGAAACTGCAGAGAGTACCCAGCCCTGTTTACATTTACTGTTTTTTTTCTTACACACACATACCTATGGTAAGGTTTAATTTATAAATTAGGCACAGCAAGAGGTTAGCAATAATAACTTATTAGAAAAACTATATACTGAAGTAAAAGTTAAATGTGTATGGGCTCTCTTTCTCTCAAAATATCAAGTCCCAATTCAGTGCCTTTTCCATCCGAACACTTCTCCTGGACTGTGGTCACAACGTCTGCAGTCTGATGCACGACAACAAAACTAACAAGACTTTGCTTTTTCCTTCTTCACAGCTTTCACCTTTTCCCCTCAAGGAAGCGCTTGATGGCTCCTCTTTGGCATATCTGAATTGCCAGCATCACTACTCTCGGGCTTTGGGCTCTTATTAAATAAAACAAAGATCAATTGACCACAAGCACTGTGATACCCTGACAGTGGGTCTGAGAACCCAGACAGCTACTCAGTGACTAAAGGGCAAGATGCCCTGGACAGAGGGATGATGCATGTCCCAGGCTGTGCGGCAATATTTCATCACTCTACACAGGATGACATGCAAGTTAGAACTTATAAATGTTTATTTCTGAAATTTTCCATCTAATATTTTCGGACTGCAGTTAGCTGCAGGGAACTGAAACCTTGGGCTTCCCAGGTGGCACCAGTGGAAAAGGACCCACCTGCCAATGCAGGAGACACAAGAGACCCAGGTTCACCCCCTGGGTCAGGAAGGTCTGCTGGAGGAGGACGTGGCAACCCACTCCAGTATTCTTGTCTAGAGAATCCCATGAACAGAGGTGCCTGGAGGGCTCCAGGCCACAGAATGGCAAAAAATAGGACAGGACTGACGGGATACAGCACCTACACACGCAGGCAACTGAAATCATGGAAAGTGAAACCCCAGATAGCAGGGGAATACTGCACTCTCAGCACAGCAAAGGGCATGAGCTCCGCGCTTCTGTCACTTCACCTGCCTCTCCCGCCAAGTGGGAGCATTGGGAGGGGCCCCGTGAACGCCGCAGGCACACCCTGGGTGCTGCAGGACCCGAGAACCCTGAGCTTTTGTCCTGGACAGTAAACAAATCTCCTCTGCCCCACAGGAGGGCACTCTGTCCTCTGAGGTGGTTCGCCGTACAAACCTGAAAAGACGGTTCAGAACAGGAGGGCAGATACACCTCTGCTCACAGGAAATGCAGAACATGCAATCCCCGTGGAGAGCTGCCTCTGAGTATCCAGTGCCTCTCCTCGACAGCTCTTACATGGTTACTTTCTCGTAGTTTTTTGTTCCCACCAGAACATAAGTTCCACAGGAACAGGAAGCGTCTCTGCTTGGCTTCTGCTCTTCCCCCACCATGCAAAACAGCGCTTAGCACCACTCAGCGCATAATAGAAATTCAGTAAATACAAGTTGACCAACTAAATCTCTCACAATCTTACTTGTCTTTCAAGACCCGGCGTAGACGACCTGCCTTCAGAAGAGCCATTCCAGACCCCTGGAATGGAGATTTTAATGCCCAGGCATCGTGGCTTTCATAATATTACTTCTTATCTTTTAAGCATGGCTCCTGGAGTTAAACCTACTGTGTTGTAATTCTTTTTACATGTGTTTGTTTGACTAGATTGAAAGATTTCTGAAGGCAGGGATGGAGCCTTATCTTCAGGGCTTAGGCTAGATTGAAACACCTCCAGTGCAAAATCTAAGGAGACACCCATTCAAGTTCATGCATATGACCCCAGGTGCCTTCCTTGTCTCACCCTTATCCAGCCCTAATAATCTTTTTTCTTTTTTTTTTTTTAATGCTATTCTGGGTCTTCCTTGCGGTGCTGAGGCTTAGTTGCCCCAAGGCAGGTGGAATCTTAGTTCTCTGACCAGGGATCACACCCATGTCCCCTACATTGGAAGGCAGATTCTTAACCGTGGGACCACCAGGGAAGTCCTTCTGATTATCTTTATACCCTCAGAACCCACTAGAGTGGCATTCATCTAGTAGACCATCAATGCATTTCCCATTAAAATGGTTAGATTTTAAAGGATCACAAGCAAAAAGTGTTTGAGACCTAAGTGTCTCATACCTGTACCTGGTACTGACCTTCCGCCCCTTCAGGGTCACGCTCTGCCACTCCACGCTTCACTCTGTGCCACAGAAGGCAGACTTGTCCAAGCTTCCCTGAAAGGCACTCTTGGCATCGAGCTTTGGGCTGCGCTTGGTGGGCGGACACCCGATAGGAGCTAGAAGAGCGGTGAGCAGGAGGGAATGGCTTTAGCGTATCTGTTCCCCGAACGCCTCACTGCAGGGCCGCCTTGAGCTGACTGACTCCAGTGAAGACCTAGATCTGACCAGTCAGTCCCACCTCCTGGGCACAGCTACCGTCTTCAGGCTCCCGTGACTGCCTCCTCCCCTTGCCCCTTCCTGCCTCCCCATCGTGGCTGGCTCTGCAATGCATTCCCATACCTTTTTATCTCCCTCAAGACTGCCCACACTTTTTTATGAGTTCATTTACTGATCCAATTACCTCATTTGAGCATTTTTATTTTTTCTACTGGGTCTCCAAAAGACTACAATATTGAACCTCAAGAGATACTTATAATAAGCGTGGGAAAAAGCAAAGATATAAAATATAGTTTTTAAAATTTTTTATATAAAAGATGCCATCTTAAAGGAAATTTGACAGCACCTATATGACATTTTATTGATTCAATGGATCACAATAGCTAAAATTGATGAAGTAATGAAATTAGGCCAAAGGGGAACTTGTTTGAAGGCCAAGAATAATGGTGATGTATTATGGGCATTGGAAGGGGAGGAGGGTATTTTTATAATTTATGCTTATGTCATTAATAAGTTAATAGGAAATCTATATATCAAAATTAAAATGCTCAATTATATGATTACAGAGGGTCTTAGATGATTCCAAGAATTATTAGGGCATAATGACTTTAAAGAGTGTGGAAACTAAAGGCTGCTATTCAAAATTTTTAAAAATTATTTTAATGATTAACATTCTAAGCATGAACAGTCTTAATTCAAAATGGCATAAATGGTCCTGGCTAGGAAAAGTAAAGCTTTAATTGAATAGAAAAGGGTTAAAGTTGATATACTCTTTTACCTGGGAAACTCAATTACCAAAAAGTAGAAGAGCAAATTGATTAATAGATGGTTTTAACAATGGTTTTATGCTCTGGTCACTACAAATAGAGTGAGAGGTGATGGAAATTCTACTAATTAAATTCATAACATCTTAATAAGCCCAGAGAATTTTGGATAATAATAGCAGGTTTATTTTGATGTGGGGTTGACATGTTACTTTAGATTCTGACTCTTCTAATGGTGTCATTAAAGAAAAAATCTTTGGAGGAACTGGGAAAGACAATTCATTAACCATTTTTTCTCTGCAAGTAATTAACTACAGAAAGAATGTGATTGCCTGTTAAATGTTAAGGTTGTTTAGAAGGTACAGAGCAGAATTGAATCGTTAGATTATTGCATCCTGAGATTTTCTTTTTATGCAAGGAATCCAAATTGATGCACGAGGATGAATTACCCAGATTGTGATCTCATTTATTGTCTTCGCTTTGGTAACTGCAGATTAAATTTCAACTGACATTTATTGAACAGCAGCTGATTTCAAGGTATCCCATACATTGTCCTAGCTAATCTTCCTAACACTTTTGTTGTACAGGTATCAGTTGCATCTTATGGATGTGGAAACTCAAGTTCATAGATGTTTGCAACTGGCCATGGAGTGCACTCAAACCCATACCCCATTACTTTAAGTCCTGCACAGTTTCCTGTAAACTTCATTTATGTCTCATTTATGGGCAAATAAATGAGAAATGGAACTTGAACATGGGTGTCAAAGCCACAAGCACCAGGGAAACACCAGCAGCCCAGGAATGAATTTGGGCCTCCAAAGCTGGAACTGAAAACGCCGTGAACTCACTGGTGAAGTCTTTCTTTGGGGTCTCAGAGCAGAGAGGCAGTAAGTTTACATTAAAACTGTTTTGTTTCCCTCATCTGTTACCGGTCACCTTCTCTGGAAACTATTTACCATTTTTTAACCTGATTTTTTGAGGAATAAGGAAAATATTACGACATAAAATGGTCAGCAGCTAAAAAGTGACTCATGGTTTATCTAAGGAATATAGAGCGGCTTCCAGAAGATGCATTTGCCTCTGCCAATGTTACAGATAAGCTTGTCATTTTACATATAGACGATCAAAACTCTGAAAGGGAACAAACAACAATTTAAAATTCCAATGCCTGAGGAAAAAAAAGTATCCAAAGGGATAATTCCTCTGGTGTTCACTGTCTCCTATTCACAGAGAAAAGAATGCATACAATTGAAAATATATGAGAAAATGGAAAGAAGCAGGAGGTGGAGAGAGATGGAACAGAATCACTCTTGTCTAGTAAAAAGCAGATGGTTCTCGGTTGGTAAGAATACCAATCACTTTCCAGTGGTGTGTGACTTAGTAGAATAAAATAAATGACATATTGGTCCAGAGAGAAAACTGCCATACGTCTAAGCTGGCCAGAGAAATGAAGTGCTTATAGAATGTATTCAAGGAAACGTGATTATCATTTGCATTTTCCCCCCATTTTGACTTTGTACCTCACATCCCTAGCTTCCTGCACACTATGCAGTGAAATGAGCTTTTTTTCTAGACCCACTCAGCAACACACCCAAACACTGGCTCACAAGCGCCCAACAGAAACCAATCTGTAAAAAAGCTCCTGAAAACCCAGAGGGGTTCATTATGTTCTTTTCCTTATGGGAAATTTCTCATCCTGCCTTCTTGCCTTTCTCAGTCCAGAAATTGCTCTGGCCATCATTAGAAATAGTCTTCAATGAAACCTATACCTTTTCCTTTTTTTTTTTTTTTTTACAAGAGTAAAACTCTTAAAAGAAGGCTCAACTAGGCATTTCCCTGCTGGTTCAGTGGTTTCAGTTCGGCGTTTCTACTGCAGTGGACTTGGGTTTGATCCCTGGTAGGGGAAACAAAGACTTCTCTGGCGGCTCATGGGTTAAGAATCCACCTGCAATGCACCAGACCTGTGTACTATCCCTGTGTCAGGAAGATGCCCTGGAGAAGGAAATGGCAACCCACTCCAGTATTCCTGCCTGGGAAGTCCTATAAACAGAGGAGCCTGGCAGGCTACAGTCCATGGGGTCGCAAAGACTCCGACATGTCTGAACTACTATCAGTCACTCACCCAGGGGGACCTAGCTCCCACAAGCCACCCCATGTAGTCTAAATAAAGACACTTTAAAGGAAAAAAAATTTTTTTAAACTCAAAAGATCAACTAGTCTTTCTAGGTAAACCTACTAGAAAGAAGCAGTTTCTCTGCTAACCCCTTCCTCAATTGTTTAAGCAGTGCCTCATCATTTTCACATAACCTGTCAGGTGAGGACTGGCCTGAACCGGCTCTCAGCCTAGAAGGGAAGACGGAACCCAGAGTACATTGTAGTTAGGGTGCCTCACAGGCAAGAACGCCAGTATAGGACAGCACAGACATGGAAGCTGAACCACTTTATAATAATTTAAAATACATTGTTTCGTGATTGGACAGTGGTGCTGTTTCTTGCAAATACATATGCTGCAAATCCAAACTGGGCCCTGGCTCTTCTGAGGTCGCTTCTGGGCAACGGGACAGTAGCCTTCGCAGTGGGGTGGCTTCGGCGAGACTCCTTTCCGGTGGCCAGAATCTGCCCCGCACTTTTCAAGTGAGCCAGGACTTGACTCAGTGGTCACAGCGTCTTACGAGTTCCTTTAAATCTAGCGAGTGCCTTTTCTTTCTTTCTTTTTTTCCCTTTAACTTTTGTTGGAAAACACTAAAATGAGGGGGAAATGCCCACAAGTTATTTAACACGAGGCATACTCTAATTTGTATCATGTCTGCGTCAGAAGAGGCACCCCAGGCGACGGACAAGAATGAGGTCAGAGTCCTGAAAACAGCAACTCCTAAGCACAGAGGAGGAGAGAGATTTTCCTTCTTTCCCTAGAGGATTCTCCTTCTGTTCATACTTCAAAGGGGAGGGTAGGCGGATGCAGTCCCTTGCTAAGGGCGCTGCCCCCATCACAGGGTTGGCCACCACTTCCGGGAGGGACGGACCGCGGGGACCGGACCGGAAGGGACGGGCCGCGGGGACCGGAAGGGGAAGCAGGAGGGCGGCCGGAGGGCGGGGTCCCGCTCGGCATCTCCCCGCTGAACCCTCCTCCCTGCGCAGCCTTGTATGCCTCTGCCTGCTCCCATCCGCTCATTCTGCTTTCTCCGCCTTGAGAAGAGTCCCGGAAGGTCACCCAGTGTATCATCCATCACGGCATCTTGACAGAACACCCTCAGTCCTGCTCGGGGAATACACGGGGCCATTCAGGGCTTTCAACACGAGGAGGAGGAACCAGATTATATTGTGAACCGAATGACTTCTCTTGGCCATGAGGGATATTAGTGTCGGAATGGATTTCCTAGAGGCTATCGCAGGATCTTCCAGCTCCGACACCTTGAAGGAGAGAAGGGACCGTCGTGTCTAATGTTAGATAGGGATGGGAGGGGAAACGGGGCCGGGGGGGACAGCATAGTCCCCACATGTTCTTCCCACTTGAGATGTCTATTAAGATTCTGTTAGATACTGATCACAAGTGCTTTTGAAAAAGTATTGGATATGAAGTGAAACAAATTGCTGATCATTTACCTTTACTCAGATCACCTCCTGGTGTACATCAACAGTTGATGAGAAATAAGGAAATTAGTGGGAACTGTCCACTAAAGAGAAATTGCTGCCTGCCTCTCTGGTCTCTGTAGGCTTTCACAACCAGGAGAATCAGTTACCAGAAGGCTTGCTGGGGAAAATAAAGTTAAGGGACAAAATCGGGAAGAAATGATCTTTAAGTCAGTGACCCCATTTTAATGCCCCCTTCTCAACAACCACACCCGCACTCAATATTACTATCGACTTAAGTGAAAATGTGAATTGGGCCTCTAGTTCCCATTGATTAATCACACTGAGAGACGTATCAGCCAAGAACCCAATTGAATTAAAAGGCTTCTTTATTTGCTGAACAAGATAAAACCCAGGAACAATCCTTTAACTTAGACAGTTATGACTCAGTTGTGAACACTCAGCACAAAATGATCCTGAGATGAGGGAGAGAAATGACAGCTCTCATTATTATTGTTACTATCATTAGTTACCATTATTACCACATTTTATTTAAAAAAAAATAAAAAGAAGAAAACTCATGGGAATAAAATAGATGTGCCACAGTAAAACTTCTCTCGAGAATTTAAAATAGAGAAAAAAGAAAAATTCAAGCTTCCCTGATTGTGCTTGAATTAAATGAATGTTTAATATACTTGGCTAACATAATTTTTTGGCCTAGGACTGTTAACTAAAAGGCTAAAAGGACTAGTACATTTTCAGAAAAGGAAAAGGAGATAAAGTCAAGATACTGCAGCAAAATAAATACTGTTCTAGTAGATAATTATCTGTCACACAATACAGTAACTTTCAATTAACATGGTCACAGTTTAATTAAAACCTAAGTTTTCTTTGATGGGCTCTCCAGGAAGCTAGTAATTTGCATTTGCATTATGCTTAGACTGCTCATTTTGTTCTCCCCACCAGTTGTTGTTAGCAGGTAATTCAATAATGATTGCTTGTGACTAGGCTCAATAGTCACAGAGTTTATCAGCTGACCAGCAAATGACCTCTGAATGAACCTCCTTAGATTTCTCTAACTTGTCTTATTCACAAGGCACTCTTTTTCCAAGAGGTCAGATACAGTTATCAGTGGCAATAAGACAGCACCTGTTTTTAGATGGCTCATAAGTCCTACAGGGATTAATATGCTGCTTTATACATTATGGGGGCTTCCCTGGTGGCTCAGAGAATAAAGAATCCACTCGCAATGCAGGAGACCTGGGTTCGATCCCTGGATTTGAAAGATCTCCTGGAGAAGGAAATAGCTACCCATTCCAGTATTCTTGTCCATAGAATTCCATGGACAGAGGAACCTGGAGGGCTATAGCCCATGAACTCACAGAGTTGGACATGCCTGAGCAACTAAGCATAAACGTTATGGACTGCATGGATTCAGGAAAAGCAACAAGGAAGCAAAGAAAAAGCGAGGTGCTGTCCTGTCCCTGATGAAGTCTGTGATGTAGTCCAGGGAGGCATGCTGGTGTCTGAGCCCCTCACGAGAGCCTCCCACCAGTCTGTCTTCCCCACACCGCTGCACCCTACCATAGTCCACCTGTTGCTCTTCTGTCTGATCTGGCTTCCTGATCAGCTGTTACTCTCCCCAGGACAGCCGAGTCCAGGCTCTCCAACCCTCGGAACCTATACAGTATGGTCCTGGTTACATGAATCTCTTCTCCAGACTCACCCTCAATGCCCTGTGAGGATACTAGCTCCAGCCTTCATCCCCACCCGAGTTATCACCTCCCCATCCTTTGTTTAGCCAGAATCTACCTGGACTTCAAGTTTGAGTTCTCCTCCTCCATAAAACTTGTCAGAACATCCTAGCCTTCAGTTCTCTCTCTCTCCCTTTCCTATTCAAGGGACTTTCTGCTTTGGCAAAGATTTCATTTAGCAACCAATCTACCAGGCTAAATCATTGGTTGACTGTGTAGAGGCCAGAATTTACACCTTCTTGGTATCCCCAGGCCTTATTCTAGCACTATTTTTCCTTACCTAGTATTCCTCAACAAACGATAGTAAGTCATGATGATGCTGATAAAAGTGGTAAATAACAGATGATGTGATACCTTACAACATTCCTGATATATTGACACACATAGCTGCTATATTTCAAATTTCCTTATGTCTTACTTCTCCAAACCACACTATAGTTTCTCTGAGAATCCAGGCATGTCTTCCACTTTTTTGTTTTATTCCTAATTTTTAGTCCAGCACTGTGTAAACTGTAGAGATTTACTACATAATTTCTCGTTTAATTTAATTAATTTGGTATAAGCTGACACAAATATCTACAACATGAAATACAAATATCTATGCCACTGCTAAAGACCATAAATTAATTACCATTTTTCAGTAGTGTTAGTAGACTGCCTTATGTTGACATTTTGCTACTCAGTCTCATGGGTTATTTATTTAATTAACAGCTACTTGCCCATTAGAGTTCACTAGCATATCAAAAAATTTTTTTCTGAGATCTACTGAAAAGAATAAATTGTACATGTGTTTACTCTGTGACCCTAAATTGTGTTACTTTAAGAGGTGTTATATCTGTTTGATGACCTAGGAGTCCCTAAGAAGACAACAAAGTGTGCAAAACATAGGTATATAACTATTCTGTAAATATATAAATATTGTAAATATATGTAAAAAGCATAATACATGGATTTGCTGATGGTTTAAATCTCTTCTGAAGTAAATCAAGGTAAAATAAGTCAATTTGATTCTACAGGACTTTGTCTTGCTTGAACAAGAAATATAAAAATGCAGGAAGGTACACTAGGGTTAGTGTTAGTTGTGTCTCCCGGAGCTTGCTCAAACTCATGTCCACTGAGTAAGTGATGCCATCCAACCATCTCATCCTCTGTCTCTCCCTTCTCCTCCCACCCTCAGTCTTTCTCAGCATCAGGGTCTTTTCCAGTGAGTCAGCTCTACGCATATCAGGTGGCCACAGGACTGGAGCTTCAGCTTCAGCATTAGTCATTCCAGTGAATATTCAGGGTTGATTTGCTTTAAGATTGACTGGTTGGATCTCCTTGCTGTCCAAGAGATTCTCAAGAGTCTTCCCCAGCACCACGGTTTGAAAACATCAGTTCTTCAGTGCTCAGCTTTCTTTATGGTCCAAATCACACATCCTTACATGACTACTCGAAAAACCATAACTTTGACTACTATGGACCTTTGTTGGCAAAGTAATGTCTCTGCTTTTTAATATGCTGTCTAGGTTTGTCATAGCTTTTCTTCCAAGGAGCAAGCATCTTTTAATTTCATGGCTGCAGTCACTGTCTGCAGTGATTTTGGAGCCCAAGAAAATAAAATCTGTCACTGTTTCCACTGTTTCTGCATATGTTTGCCATGAAGTGATGGGACCGGATGCCATGATTTTGTTTTTTGAGTACTGAGTTTTAAACCAGCTTTTTCACTCTCCTCTTTCACTCTCATCAAGAAGCTCTTTACTTACAAGTTCTTAACTTGTTTCCTAGACTTTCTGTTGGTTGTTGCTTCTGCCACATCAAAGGAAGACAATATGTCATTCTTGGCTGTAATGAAGTTCTGTGTTGGAATAATCTTTCCTTCTATTCCCAATAAGCAGTCCATTCGCTATTGAAATGAGAGCCTGCCAAGAAAAAAGAAAGCTAAATTGCAGCAGGCAGAATAGATCAATGTTTGAGTCTACCTAGTAAGCAAGTAAACCAAGCCATTGCCTTGAAATTGGACAGATTGAGCTTAAAATGACTTCTCTGAGACACATTGAAGGACTGATGTCATTTGTGCTTTTCTTAGAGTTCATACACCGAAAGACTTTATCTTGAAGCAAACAACATAGACAAACATGAATAAACCCACGGTCTTGTTTTTTATACAAGGCTTAAATGCAGTCCACGGTCAGGCCTGTCACCCACCACTCCTGTTTCACTTAGGACCAGATCTTTTAATGAAATCATTGAATTATTAAAGAAGCACTTCTCACCAGCCCATCAGTCACTGTTTAGGGATTTATATTTCACAAACAAAATCAATAGTCTCATGAGGACATTGCTGTTTATATTGCAGAGCAGCACCATCTGTCAACCTTGAAACTTGGGTAAATTTTTATATGGCATGCTAAGGAACCACCCTCTATTCAGAGACCTTAAAAAAGTTTCTTTGAGTGCCTCTTAACAACATTGAACACATTTAACAGTCTAAGAAGAGGGCATAGTTAATAAAATGCAACTATATATAAGAAAGTCTTCCTCAGCAATCAATGCAAAGAAATAGAGGAAAACAATAGAATAAGAAAGACTAGAGATCTCGTCAAGAAAATTAGAGCTACCAAGGGAATATTTCATGCAAAGATGAGCTCAATAAAGGACAGAAATGGTATGGACCTAACAGAAGCAGAAGATATTAAGAAGAAGTGGCAAGAATACACAGAAAAACCATACAAAAAAGATCTTCACGACCCAGATAATCATGATGGTGTGATCACTCACACTCACCTAGAGCCAGACATCCTGGAATGTGAAGTCAAGTGGGCCTTAGGAAGCATCACTATGAACAAAGTTAGTGGAGGTGATGGAATTCCAGTTGAGCTATTTCAAATCCTGAAAGATGATGCTGTGAAAGTGCTGCACTCAATATGCCAGCAAATTTGGAAAACTCAGCAATGCCACAGGACTGGAAAAGGTCAGTTTTCATTCCAGTCCCAAACAATGCAATGCCAAAGAATACTCAAACTACCACACAATTGAACTCATCTCACACACTAGTAAAGTAATGCTCAAAATTCTTCAAGCCAGCATTCAGCAATATGTGAATCGTGAACTTCCAGATGTTCAAGCTGGTTTTAGAAAAGGCAGAGGAACCAGAGATCAAATTGCCAACATCTGATGGATCATCAAAAAAGCAAGAGAGTTTCAGAAAAACATCTATTTCTGCTTTATTGACTATGCCAAAGCCTTTGACTGTGTGAATCACAATAAATTGTGGAAAATTCTGAAGGAGATGGGAATATCAGACCTCCTGACCTGCCTTTTGAGAAACCTGTATGCAGGTCAGGAAGTAACAGTTAGAACTGGACATGGAACAACAGACTGATTCCAGATAGGAAAAGGAGTATGTCAAGGCTGTATATTGTCACCCTGCTTATTTAACTTCTATGCAGAGTACATCATGAGAAATGCTGGGCTGGATGAAGCACAAGCTGGAATTAAGATTGTCAGGAGAAATATCAATAACCTCAGATATGCAGATGACACCACCCTTATGGCAGAAAGTGAAGAGGAACTAAAGAGCCTCTTGATGAAAGTGAAAGAGGAGAGTGAAAAAGTTGGCTTAAAGCTCAACATTCAGAAAACTAAGATCATGACATCCGGTCCCATCACTCATGGCAAATAGATGTGGAAACAGTGGCTGACTTTATTTTTTGGGGCTCCAAAATCACTGCAGATGGTGACTGCAGCCATGAAATTAAAGACACTTAGTCCTTGGAAGGAAAGTTATGACCAACCTAGACAGCATATTAAAAAGAAGAGACATTACTTTATCCACAAAGGTCCGTCTAGTCAAGGCTATGGTTTTTCCAGTAGTCATGTATGGATGTGAGAGTTGGACTGTGAAGAAAGCTGAGTGCCGAAGAATTGATGCTTTTGAACTGTGGTGTTGGAGAAGACTCTTGAGAGTCCCTTGGACTGCAAGGAGATCCAACCAGTCCATCCCAAAGGAGATCAGTCTTGGAAGGACTGATGTTGGAGCTGAAACTCCAATACTTTGGCCACCTGATGGGAAGAGCTGACTCATTTGAAAAGACCCTAATGCTGGGAAAGATTGAAGGCAGGAGGAGAAGGGGATGACAGAGGATAAGATGGTTGGATGGCATCATCGACTTAAAGGACATGGGTTTGGGTGGACTCTGGGAGTTGGTGATGGACAGGGAGGCCTGGCGTGCTGAGGTTCATGGGGTCACAAAGAGTCAGACACAACTGAGCAACTGAATTGAACTGATAACATTCTCAACAGTGAAAGCTATCATGAATGCGAGGTATTCTTACCATTTGGGCCAGTCAAACACAGGAAAACTACAGCGCAGTTTCAAATTCTGCAGTCAGCCCCCAGTCCTCCACTCACCTACACAAGGCAGGCATGCACATAGATATGCACATGCACGTTCTGGGTGAGTTCAGTACTATGCATCAAAGGTCCAGAACTGTGTAATCATATCACTCAACAGCAGATGTTTTTCTTACTCCAATGCCATGAATCATGGGGAGATGAAGCCTCCTCAGAGGGTGAAGAAACAGGGCCTCAGGAGACACAATATTTTTTACTTTGGAAGTCATATGCAAGGTGGAGGCCAATTCTGATTGTAAAGTTTCTCAAAGTGGTAAAGATAACTCTTTACAGAGGCTTTCCTCTCGTTTAAATTAGATTCTGTGCCATTCAAAGCAAGAGAGTTGCAGCAGATGTTCTGGACTCCGGGTTATAAAGCGTTGGGACAGAACCCACGGGAAAACGTTTCTACTTTTTCAACTCAAGGAGGTGGTACAGATGGTAAAATTGACTAACTGTTTGTGTCTCTCAAAAGTTTACAGGTTGAAAGCTAAATCCCAGTGTGACTTGGGGTGATGTGAGGCAGGGCCTGTGGGAGGTGATTCGGTCGTGAGGGTGGAGCCCTCGTGATTAGGATTAGCGCCCTTATAGAAGAGGCCCCGGAGACCTCGTTTGCTCCTCCCACCATGAGAACTCAGGGAAATGGACACACGTGTCTGTATCCCAAACCCCTTTACTATTCGCCTGAAACGGTCACAAACTGTGAATCAGCTACACGGCAATACAAAATTAAAAGCTTTTAAAAGATGCTGTTAGAAAAATAAAAAGAACCTGTGAACCAGGTAGTGGGTTCTCGGCCAACTCAGAATCTGCAGACACATTAATCTTGGACTCCAAACCTCCAGAACTATGACAAATAAACATTTGTTGTTTAAGCCACCCAGTCTGTGGTATTCTGTGGGAGGAATCCAAATAAACTAAGTCAGAGGTATTCTTGGGAAAGCATTTACTCTACTAAGAATTTGTGGAAATTGCTCCAACCATTAAACCATTGCAGCTTCAGATGGGTTTCAACAGATATTCCAAAATCTCTTCTAAGAAAGTTAAAAAATACAGGTGAGCTTGTGTCCATTCTTTTTAACTCCATCATTAAACTACTAGCCTTAGAGGAAAAGATGTAATGTTCTCAGACCTTTCAGTGCAGTGTACCAGTGGTTGTTAACTCTAGATTACTCATTCTTTATGGATGCCTACATGGTGTCAGGCACTATTTCAAGTCTGGTAACACAGTGGTGAGCAATGCAACTAGATCCATGCCTCCATGGAGCTTCACTTTGGTTGGGGAAATGGACAATAAGTATATAAATACATAAATACATATATATATATATACATACATACTTATACTCATAAATAGTATAAAATAGAGTAATAAGGAAATGCAATGGTATTTTGAATTAAAAGAACCTTAAAAATAACAATAAAGATGGGGACTTCCTTGATGTTCGGTGGTTAAGGCATCACCTTCCAAGGCAGGGAATGCAGGTCCAGTCCCTGGTTGGGGAGCTAAGATCCCACATGCCTCATGGCCAGAAAAACCAGAACATAAAGCAGAAACACTACTGTAACAAATTCAATAAAGATTTTAAAAATGGCCCGCAACAAAGAAAATCTCGGGGAAAAAAAAATAGAAGTTCTTTGAGAGCAAAAGCTCATGTCCTGTTTTTTCTAAGACCCCTGGAGTCTAATGTAAGGGTATTTACTTACCTGATTTAGACTCAATACTTAGTAGGTGTGCACAGTCATTTTACCTTAATTTAGACTTGGTACTTAGTAGGTGTGCACATTTTTTTTCCTTTAACCGTTGTTGAATTAATTCAAAATGCATAAGAAATAAGACACTAACTGAAGCAGCAACTTTGAAAGGAAGGATTAGAAATTCACAGACAAAGCTTAAAATCCTTGGCAATCAAAATTCTAATGCAAATGACAGTCAGCACAGGGAAAGCACAGGCTTCCTCCGACTAGGGCTCTGCACAAAAGCTTCCTCACCCATCCAAACCCAGCGCACTCTGTGCTCACTGGAAAGTAGGGAGCATTGGCTTTACTTTGACTCAGATTCATTACGGCAGGGCATGCAATTGCTCCTTTACTGAGAGGGTTGAGGGAGATACTAGGATGAAACCTAAATGCTAAAAGCCATTTGATGCTGAATTATCAGCCACACCTCCTGAGGGCCAACAGAGACACCAAGCTGGGGAGAGAAGTCATCCTCCCACAGACACCAGGCAACTGAACCAGCATCCCTTCCAAATCTCCAACCAATAGTACATCACAGGAAAAGGCAGGAAGAGGACACAGTTTTAAGGAGGAGGTGTTAGGTCGTTTATTTCTTTGGGTTGTCAGTATTAGCTCCTACAGATATGTTTCTTAGAGGAAGTAGGTTGTGGTTGGTTTTGCAGTTCTTAGTTGTAGTAACAGCCTGTGTTTGAGTCACATTCCTCTCTATCTATTTATGATAACTAAAAAAAAAAAAAAACTGTGTCGCATTCAAAATTTGAGTAAAGTTTTACAATAAAAAAATAAAAATAAATAAAAACAACAGTTTCCATAGAGCAAAGAAAATTTTGCAAACTCATTTTGTTTAGACACTCAGTCATGTCCGACTCTTTGTGGCCCCATAGACTGCAGCACACCAGGCCTCCCTGTCCTTCACCATCTCCTGGAGCTCACTCAAACTCATCTATGTCGAGTCAGTGATGCCATCCAACCATCTCATCCTCTGTCGTCCCCTCCTCCTCCTGCCCTCAGTCTTTCCCAGCATCAGGGTCTTTTCAAATGAGTTGGCCCTTTGCATCAGGTGACCAAAGTATTGGAGCTTCAACTTCACTATCAGCCCTTCTAATGAATATTCAGGATTGATTTCCTTTAGGATTGACTGGTTTGATCTCTTTGCATTCCAAGGGACTACCAAGAGCCTTCTCTAATACCATAGCTCAAAAGCATCAATTCTTTGGCATTCAGCCTTCTTTATGGTCCAACTCTCACATCCACTCATGACTACCAGAAAAACCATAGGTTTGACTATAAGGATCTTTGTCGGCAAAGTAATGTCTCTGCTTTTGAATACATTGTCTAGGTTTGTCATAACTTTTCTTCCAAGGAGTAAGCATCTTTTAACTTCATGGCTGTAGTCACCATTCGGGCAATATTGACATTGCACTAGTAATAGAAATTGTTTATTACATTTCAGGTTTCCTGTTTGTTAGGATTAATAGGAAATAACATCCTCACGGTTACAGGGCCGCCCGCTGTCGTCGACAGAACCCTGGACCCAGCGTCCTTCACAGACTCACTCACGCACTGGCTCTGTAACCGCTGACTTCATGGTCACACCCGCACTCAGATTTCGGCTCACTTCTCTCTCAGCTGCTCGCGCTCGGGGAATTACCCGTCTTCTCTGAGGCTCTGCTGCTTCCTCCGCGAAATGAGGATGACAACACACACACTGAAGATCCTATGGCGACTAAATAACGAGGCACATCAGTTTTCCAGGACTAACAAAAGTCTGCAGGCCGCGTGGCTTGGACAGTAGAGTGCTCACGGCTGCAGAGGTGGGAGGCCACGACAAGGTGTTAACGGGTCGGGCTCCTCCGAGACCCCTCTTGGGTGTGCAGGTGGCTGTCCTCTTGCTGCCCCGTGGCAAGGTCACTCCCCGGGCACAGGTGGCTCACCACGGTCTCTTCCGCCTCGTATAGGGACACTAGCCCTATTGATTAAGGAGCGTCACTGGTGGCTCAGTGTCAAAGAACCCACATCCCAATCAGGAGACATGGGTCTGATCCCTGGGTTGCGAAGATCCGCTAGAGAAGGGAATGGCACTCACTCCATTCTCTTGCCTGGAGAATTCGATGGACGGAGGAGCCTGGCTGACTACAGTCCATGGGCTCACAGTAGAGTCGGACACGACTTAGCGACAAAGCAGCAGTAAGTCATACTGGATTAGGGCGCCCACCTCAGTGGCCTCATCTTAACTTACACATGCATGCTAAGTCGCTCATGTCTGACTCTTGGCAACCCCACAGACTGTAGCCCGCCAGGCTCCTCTGTCCGTGGGATTCTCCAGGCAAGAATGCTGGAGTGGGGTGCCTTGCCCTCCTCCAGGGGATCTTCCCAACCCAGGGACCGAACTTGCATCTCTTACGTATCCTATATTGGCAGGAGGGTTCTTTACCACTAATGTCACCTGAAAAGCATTTTAACTTAATTACCTTTTAAAACCTTATCTCTAAATGCATTTTGGGAATTGGAACTTCACCTTAGGAACTGAGGGGGTGGGGATTGTTTGGCCCATAACACAGTGTCTGTAAGAGTGAGTAAAAGTCTTTCAGGTGTGTCTGACCCTTTGAGACTCCTTGGACTGCAGCCTGCCAGGCTCCTCTGTCCATGGGATTCTCCAGGCCACAATACTGGAGTGGGTAGCCATTCCCGTCTCCAGGAGATCTTCCCAACCCAGGGATCGAATCCAGGTCTCCTGCATTGCGGGCGGATTCTTTACCAGCTTAGCCATCAGGGAAGCTCCTGGTGTCTGTAAGTGTCTCTAAGGTACTTACTAAATATCAGATTCCTTCTCAACACTTGACAGATTAAGGATTGTTCTAGACTAACAGATCTCAAAATGTGCCCACAGATCCTGAAGTTTAGTAAGCTTCTTTCAAGGGCATTTGTGAGACTCAAACCTTTTTTTTTCTCCCACCGTAATACTAAGGCAGACATGATTTGCCTTTTTGAGATATTTGTTTCCTTGGCTGTGTCAGGGCCTGGTTACAGCCCTCGGGAGCTTCACTGCGGCACATGGGCTCGCTGGTTGTGGTGCCTGGCCTCAGTAGTCTCTGCACTTAGGCTTAGCTGCCCCACGGCATATGAGGTCCCAGTTTCCTCACCATGGATCAAATGCACGTCCCCTGCATTGCAAGGTGGACTGCCAGCCACTGGGCCGCTAGGGAAGCCCCTTCAGGGTTCATCTTTGGCACTGATGGTGTTAAAGCAAGGGTAGGTGAAAACCATCAGCCCCTTAGCACTGGTCAAGGCAGCGGCGTCAAGCGTCGCTGGAAGTCAGTGTATTTTTCAGCACAGGCGTTCATGGTAAAAACAACTGTCATTCTCACCTAAGAATGTCCTTGATGAAGTGTTATTTTTTTGTTCAATATTTAATTTTGTTAAATCTTAATGCTTGCATACATGTAATTTTAATATTTTGTGTGATGAAATGGGATACACACTCGTAAAGTGTATATGGTTCATACTCAAGTACAATGGGTGTCTTGTGCAGTGAGATGTTGAGCTGACCTAGCGGCAATTTTCACGGAACACCAGCTTACACACTTGCCAACTTTGATTTGATGAAGTTTGACTTGCAGGCAAACAATGGATATTGGGACATTGGTATCTGATGACACTTTTCTTGAAAATGAACAGTGGCTCTCTCACTTCAAGGTGAGGGAAAACTATGTTTTTCAGTATTTATCCAATAAAATTGGAACTATCAGCGGAAAATTGAAATTTTGGAAATTCATACCTGCCATCCTGAGTTTAACAGCTTTCCAGTGATGAGTTTCCTAATGTGACTGGTGGAGGTGATATTTTAAAATATGATTTTTAAAATATTATATAAGGAAACATGCCCAAATTTGGAAGATCTGCATAACTCAGTGAAATAATATTTTCCAAATGACCAATGAATAACCAGTTCAAAATCAAACATGGGTGAAAAATTCATTCAAAGAAGAAGGTAGGGACTTTCCTGGCGGTCCAGCGATTGACTTCACCTATCAATGCAGGGTGCAGGTTTGGTCCCTGGTCAGGGAGCTAAGATCCCACATGCCTTGCAGCCAAAAAACCAAAACATAAAAAACAGAAACAATATTGTAATAAATCTGATAAAGACTTTAAAAAAATAAAATAAGAAAAACAAAGTAGAAGATAAACCAGTAGATTTTAAAGTAAAAATTTCTTGATTTGTTTTCAGATTCTGTACCTTGTTGAGCTTTGGTGTAGTATCAAAGAAGAATATCTACCCTTATGTGAAAAGACTATTAAAACACACTTCTCTTTTCTAACTACATATCTGTGTGAAGTCATATTCTTCATGTACTTCAACCCAAACAACATATCACAACAGTAATTGCAGACACAGGTGTGAGAACCCACTGTCTTCCATTAAGCAAGATATTAATTTATAAAAATTCAAAACATCACCACTATTCTTAATATACTTTTTTTGCTTGGAAAACATAGTTGTTTTTAATAACAACTGTGATATTTATGTTACTGCATGATGGGTTTATTATTATTTTTAAGTGAATCAATAAAGATATATTTTAAAACACCTTGTAGCTTCAATTTCTAAGATACCAAATATTTATACATGTAACCCACATAAATAAGATCTCTTTAAGTGTTCAAATTAGTTTTTAGGTGGTTAGTATAAATGGCTCCTGAGTCTCCCCTCCCATCCCCCCAAAAATTGATACCTGCTGACCTAGATCAGTGTTTTCCCAAGACACACTGTTGATCATACATGAGACAGTTCTAATGACACAGGAAAACTTCAAGCAATTTTATAATCACAAATTTATTTTTATGGCAAATGATACTGGTTTACCAATTTTTATAATTTTATAAAGTTTTCCTCTTTTCATTCATTTATATTTAAACGATCAGTTTAATGGAAGCACAGAGGTATATAAAAAAAAATGGGGATGGTTCTATGTGAATAACTGAAAGTGGGAAGTCCTGGCTCCCAGAATATATTTTCAAAATATATATTCTGTGAGCTTATTTTTTCTAACTTGGGTCTTCTCACTCAACATTTTTATGTATTAACAATATGAAGAAACAGAATTTACTTAGAAAGAAAATTATTATCCTTCACATTCAGACCACAAAATTACATCAGAAGTCAGGATAATTCGTGTGACTTGGCTCTCTATGGTAACAATCTGAGGTCTCCCTCTTATTCTGAGTTTTGTAGACCTAGCTGTAGTTATGCAACAAGGAATATTACATGGGGAAATAGAGAACATTACTCCCCAGCTCTTTGACTTTAATCTCACCCACAAGTTATGTCCACCTCTGGGCTTCTTTTGAACCAGAAAACACCCCAAAGTACACTGACTGGTACCTCTGCTCACTTTCTGACTCCAGGGACAGTGGCTTGGGAGCCATTCTTGAGAAACAAGGGACTCTAAGGGGTGGAGTCCTGAAGCCAGCACCAAGAGACCTGGGTTCTTCTCCTGATCCTGGCCTGATTTTGTTCTAAGGTCCCCGGCAAATTTTTGTCCTAAGGTCTGATTTTGTCCTAGAGTCTCCTTACACTTGACCTGGGCTTCCCAGGTGTCACTAGTAGTAAGGAACCTGCCTGCCAATGCAGGAGATGTAAGAGTGAGATGCAGGTTTGATCCCTGGGTCAGGAAGATCCCCTGGAGGAGGGCATAGCAAGTCACTCCAGTATTCTTGCCTGGAGAATCCCCATGGACAGAGGACCCTGGCGGGCCACAATCCATACGGTCTCAAAGAGTTGGACATGACTGAGGCGACTTAGCACACACACAGCACAAGCAGACCTGACTTTCCTTCTCTGCACAACAAGGGGCGGAACTAGATGATTTTCCAGTTTGAACAGTCAGACTCAGAAGCAGACTGGAAGTGGCCTCCGGGGAGCCGTAAAGCGGTAGGAGCATCCACCCCCGCGAGGCACCACTCAGGCTGCTGAGAGCTGAAGTCTGCCTTTTCAGACCAGCCTCCATTTCTGTTTAGATTGGGTGATTTTTATCCTAATGTGCGACTCTGCAATAGCACCAAAATTTAGCATAATTAAAGGAAGAGGGTGGACACATCAGACAGGTGACAAGGCTTGGCTGCCTGAGCCCCAGGAACCGTGAATTCTCATCTCGGCGACCCCTCTGTCTTGCAACACATCATGTACCCTTCCTAAAACCTAGACAGCTTCTGGCCAACAGCCTTAACCCATCTCCCAAGACTGTTGTGAGAAATCATTTCTAAAAACAGCAGCGCACAAGCGTTTCCAAAATGAAGTGCTAAACTGAATCCTGGGCAACACGCTGAGTGTTCCTACCCCATTGAGCCAACTAATAAGTATACATTTGCTATTAATTGAAAAGTCCTTAAGAATATAACTACTTAATCAATACAACACCAGCAGCCTGGCTAATTAGCATGAAGCCACAGGCCTGAGACCTGAAAGAAATTAAATTGGTGCTTAATAGAAATTGGACTGTGAGCAAGACGATTTCTGGAAATGTAAAATACGGCTCACGAGAGCAAAGCAGAACCACATTCTGTGCCTTCAGGGCTGGTGCACCGGTGATCGGTCTGCACTGTGACACAGGTTACTCATACTAGAGGAGACGTGAGAAGACCAACAAAAATGTGTTCTGTTAGCCCAGGAAAATTCTGACATCTCTCTGAAGACTGACTCATAAAATGTGCTTTCATAATGAACTTGAGAAGATATTTTACAAAGAAAAAAAAAGGCTGCTGTTATTATTCAAAATAAATTTACCTTTTTAAATAAGTTCATTCAAACTAAGCAATTTAAGAATTAACTAGAGAGAGGTAGGGAAGGGGATTAGGAAGAGAGAGACAGAGAGTGATTATTTAGATGCTAGTTTGTTCTTTTCCTCTAAGTCCTGTATGAGGCTTAGAAGGAGAATTGCAATATCGATGGGGATGGAGGTGTGTGCATGTGTGCGTACAACACCCACACAGAAATCAGGAAAGGAGAGCAGCTGGAAGAGTCAATTGAGCTAGTCCTCTCTGGAGAGTTGCAGTCATTCCTGCAACTGGCCGGTTGGTTTTCCTATTAACCTTTTCCTGATGAAAGCTAGCCACAGCAGTCTTTAGGGCAGCCTCCTTCAAGGAACTGCTTCAATGCTGGCCGAAAGAAAAGCCTGAATGAATGAATTGCAAGAGTTTTTATCATTTCCGTGCTCCTCTGTCCTCCTTCTCTGCCTGCCTTGCACATCTTGCAAACCCAGCAACAGTCCGTCCTCCTAGGACAGCCGCAGGCTCCCTTGATTGGCCTGTGTTCTTTTGCCTGTTACGAAGGTTCACTCATGGTCAGATTCCCCTGCTTCACCTCCATGGAGTTAAGCTAAATGACAACCTGGCACTCTGTCTTGTCTCTAGGAGTCAGCAGGAAATGGCAGCTCCACAGAGACCTATCTGAAGGGAGAAGAAACTTTTTGCTAGAACCAGCCTCCCCAAACATTTCTTATGCCGCAAGTCATCAATAAAGTATTTATGACCTAGAGATGTAAAAGTTCCCAAACAGGCTCTGCCTTCCAGGTTTGCATGCATGCTTAGTCATTCAGTCATGTCTAACTCTTTGCAACCTCATGGACCCTGCCAGGTTCCTCTGTGCATAGGATTCTCCAGGCAAGAACACAGGCGTGAGTTGCCATTCCCTTGTCTAGGGGATCTTCCTGACCCAGGGATTGAATCCGGGTCTCCTGCGTTGCAGGCAGATTCTTTACCATCTGAGCCACCAGGGAAGCCCAGAGTACTTTGTATCCACAGGCAAATATAACATGGGAAACAGACTCTAAGTTAAGTTATCCCAGACTCTGGGCCATCTGAGCACAGGTCTGAGAACATAAAGAGAGCAGGGCATCCTTTCCAACATCTGCTCCACCCAACCATGGGGGGATCAAAGATGATCATCTAGTTGATTTGTTGACAGGGTACATTTCTTCTGCCTGTTATCCCACTGCAGTGAACTGAAAAACAACAACTCTTTGCCACTTGCAAAGCCATGGCAAAGAAAACAGAACTCGGGGAAGAGGAGAAAGAGAAAAGAGAACCAAATTCTGTATCAAACAAATCTGCACACAAAGCTGTCCATGGAAAGCTTGGTTCTTTTATGGGTGTTTAATAAGGATCATTTTAACAGCTGTTACTCTGACACTACTTGTTGGCATCGAAAAATATGCCAGAAACTGTAATACAAACCAGAGATGATACCTCCATTTTTCTCAAGTGTTGTGTCTTCTCTTTTGAAACCTAGTACTTTGCCAACAAAGGTCCATCTAGTGAAGGCTATGGTTTTTCCAGTAGTCATGTATGGATGTGAGAGTTGGACTATAAAGAAAGCTGAGTGCTGAAGAATTGTTGCTTTTGAACTGTGGTGTTGGAGAAGACTCTTGAGAGTCCCTTGAACTGCAAGGAGATCCAACCAGTCCATCCTAAAGGAAATCAGTCCTGAATATTCATTGGAAGGACTGATGTTGAAGCTGAAACTCCAATACTTTGGCCACCTGATGCAAAGAACTGACTCATTTGCAAAGACCCTGATGCTGGGAAAGATTGAAGGTGGGAAGAGAAGGGGACGACAGAGGATGAGATGGTTGGATGGCATCACCAACTCAATGAACATGAGTTTGAGCAAACTCCAGGAGTTGGTGATGGACAGGGAGGCCTGGCGTGCCGCAGTCCATGGGGTCACAAAGAGTCAGACATGACTGAGTGACTGAACTGAACTGAACTGAACCCTTCCTTGAGCAATGGAAAGTAAGTTAAATTTAGAATTAATGTCCAGTTCACTAAAATGCACTGAATGGCTAAACATGGGGTGCAAAATTATCTGAGTTGGAGAAAACAACGTACTTCTATGTAATATTTGAAAGAAGACAAATTATTTGCTAAAAGTACTACCTCAGGCACATTGAGTTTTGCCAGAGGGGTGGAGGCGGTGAATAGGTCGCCTGGGAATTTTTGTCTTCCTTCAGTCAAATGTTCTCTAAAACAGTACCCTGATCAAACTGCCACTCTAACATCAGAAAAAAAAAAATGTCAAAACCAAAGGAAGAATTCCTAAAAGTTAGGAAATCGAATGTTTATTTTTGCTATTGTTTTCGTACTAAATAGGAACATGAAAGAAATCTTTCACCCAGCAGCTGCATCTAATTTAATATGAAGCTCCCCAAAGAGGAGTGAACAGGATGTGATGAGGAGCCGAGAAACAGGGATGCTAATATTTGGTGAGGCATCTGGTCTTGTTCTACCACCTAGAAATCTAAGAATCAAATTAGCAGATTCAATTCTGCCAGAGTGATCAAATTATTGTCAAAAGGATTTTGCAAAGCTGTCTCCTCCTTCTCAACATCTGCCCTACCTGCTCATCCAGCGAAGGACCAGAAATGACCATCTATCTGATTTGTCGGAAAGGGCACATTTTGCCACCTGCTGGTTGGTCCAGCTATATCCTGCCCCTTTTATCAGAAGAGTCCTGGGTTATTGAATCAGTCAACAGAGAACTCAAAGTGGTGTACCTATAGGTCCACATTAGAGGTGATTTAAATATTTTATTTGATTCATAAAATGTTGAGTCGTAAAATTTTTACTTATTTTATAAATATGTTAAAAGTGTGTCAAGATTTCAGGCAAACAGGCAAGCATCCTCACCAGCAAATCAATAAAAGCAGTGCTTAAAAAAAAAAAAGAAAAGAAATTTTTTTTTTAGCCATGAAAAGAAGAGTGATAAGGATTATCCTAATGCTCTACTTGGACTTTCCTGGTGGTTCAGTGATAAAGAGTCCGCCTGCAATAGGGGAGACCTGGGTTCAATTCCTCGGTCAGGAAGATCCCCTAGTGGAGGGCATGGCAACCCACTCCAGTATTCTTGCCTGGAGAATCCCATGGACAGTCCATGGGTTCGCAAATGAGTCAGACATGACTTAGCGACTAAATAACAACAGCAACAATTTTCCACTCAGAGCCTTTTAATCTGCTTGAGAAGTATCATTTAAACCTGAAAAATTGCAGTGGTTACTACCAAGGACTGCCATCATCCTTGCTGTACCATTGGAATCAGAGGACAGATTGCTGGGCAAAATCTGTTAAGCAAAAAAGCTCAAGTGAAAAGTTGCCAAGGATGGGACTTGCCAAAGTCTTGGGAGAGGTAAGGAATGAAAAAGTATTTATTTGTCTGGGATGGATATGTGCACTTTGGCCTTTTCATGGAGTCATCTCTCTTCCCTCCAATCAAAATGGAAGCTAGAGTTCCAGCTTACATCAATCATACTGGATTCAAAGACAACTGACTGGAATCTGACCAGTAAGGATGTGGCTTGTGTAGCTCAAATTTATGACGGTGCATCTGCTCTGAGTGGTGTCTTGACTGGAAGCCAGGAACTCTTCCGTCAGCCACATCCATATGCTATGCATGTGTTTGCTGCTACGCACATTTTTTAATTTTAGCTCTTGTGGGTACATGTTCTACACTTTCTGCCTGTACGTGATTTTCTCAAATATGCTTTAGAAAATACACACAATCTTCTCAAAGTCTTTGCTGACTCACCGGGGGTTCTTTTGAATGTTTTCCTTTGGAAAGCCTTGAGCTAAGGAGTCAGAAGTGTACAACTAAAGCTACTCATCTTCTGCTAAAAGATCAAAACCTGCTGCCTCATCTGATGCAGCTGTTATGTGATGACCCATTAGAAAATGTCTTTTCTTTCTGTCTAGAAGCAAATTGTAGCACTTTCTGGTGGACTATAAATTGGTGAGAAAAGATAGGGAGACACTCATCCTAGCCAGAGTGAGTTAGTTGCTCAGTCCTGTCTGACTCTTGGCGACCCCGTGGACTGTAGCCAGCCTGGTTCCTCTGTCCATGGAATTTTCCAGGCAAGAATAGCGGAGTGGGTTGCCATTTCCTTCTCCACTAGCCAGTGTGGGATCAGCCTATTTATTAGTCTTCCAGCATCGTAAAATTTAGCCAATGGACAGCACCGATTTCAATACTGCTCTTGTCAGTACTGCCCCGGAAGTGTCTCCTTGAAGCCCATGATTTAGGAGATGTAAATTCGGACATTTCTGGTTAAAAATTCAAGCAACTATGTTACCCAGCAGATAAACTTCCGTTGGTCTCTTTTCAAATGACTGAGTAGTGAATCAGCTCATCACCTGGTCAGGCATTCTTAGAACAAGATTGAGAAATACAAACTCCATTGGTTGGCTGCAACATTCCTGGAGGCCTGGGCTTTCATCCAGTGAATATTTATCATCTTTTTGTACCTCAGAAAACAATAAGTCTTCATAACTGTGGATGTTTATAAATGTGTTCTTATTTAGCATTTAAATGAGCACTCTCAAAACATTCGATCTGTGTTTCAGTTGACCCTGAAATCAAAGTTCTATTTTCCCTCTCCTATATAGGCAGGTAAGATACTTATGCTTTCATCTGACTGTTTATAAATTCTTTCTTTCATTTTGATTTTTTATTTCTTCTTGTTTTACCTTCTCCACAGCATCTATGCTCTTATGCATACAGAAAGCATTCTTAATTAGTACCAAGCTTGAGATCTGGGAAACAACATTGACGGCTTCTGAATTTTTTTTCCTCTAATATTTTAAATCAGTTGAAAACTGCATCTGATAATGTAGCGTGAAATACAGAATCTGCATTTTTAGTACGTGTTTGTATTCTTAACTGCTCTGAGGCACCCTTTAAAGCACAGACTGCATCAACCTTGTCAAAGGAATTAGGAGTGGTATTTGAAAAGTTGATACTTTTAGAGTGGGTGACAGCAAAATAACTGGACAGCAACATAACTGATTAATTCAATAAATTCAGCCTATAAAATAAGCTTATTTGGAATATTCTATGGAACAAACATCTAAATATTTCATGTTCAGCCAATCATCTGATCATCATATGGCCAGCAATGAATTAAAGGAGAAACATAACCCATAAGAAATGGCTTTGTAAAGCATATTTCTAGATGTTTTCCCAGAGGATGAATAACTTTTTATTCAATCTAGCTGCTATCTTTAGGGTCACTGCATTTGATGAAATGACAAAAGGAAAAAAAAACATGGGATTTTACCCAAGGCTGGGAGCCATGGAGAACTACACTCTGAGACTGGATACACAACACACTTCCTGAATCTTTCTTAAGGCTACTCTATAACTCAAAAGTTTTCAAAGGAGTATTCAGAGGAGTATGAAACGTCACATGCCTGACTAATATAGTGCATTCCTGTGGGGTCCAGTGACTCCCCGCGATGCTTCCCACGTCAGACATAAACCCACAGCGCAGACATTAACAGCCTGGCCACCTCCTCTGCTCCTGAAACAGTAGTAACACTCTGTATTTCCTTGTGATAAAGGGTGAGAGACCAATTTATCATCCACTTGAAAATCTTATCCAGCTAGCAGGAAGCCATTCCATTTCTCTAAACATTCACAAACATTTGGTCTTATTCCACATCCACCTAAAACGTAGCGTTTTTTCTCCTACCAAGGAAAGCACATGTTTCACTTAATGCTAATCTTGTTCCTGTGATGGCTCCATGTCCAACCCACCCAGCCAGTCACAGTCCTAACTCTCTTTGCTCCTAATTCCTCCCATCCACTCCCTCGTCTCTGTGCCCACTGCATGCATGCATGCTAAGTTGTTTCAGCCATGTCTGACTCTTTGTGACTCCATGGACTGTAGTCCACCAGGCTCCTCTGTCCATGGGATTCTCCAGGCAAGAGCACTGGAGTGGGTTGCCATTCCCTCCTCCAAGGAATCTTCCAAACCTAGGTATTGAACCTGCGTCTCTTATTGGCATGCGGGTTCTTTACCCCTAGCGCCACCTGGGAAGCCTCTCTGTGCCCACTGCCACTGGCTTATTTCAGACCCTCCTCATCCTGCCTTACCCCACCCCAGCCTACTTCTCTACTTAATCCTCCACACTGCTGCCAGAAGGATATTTTTAACCCTCAATTTTGAAATAATTTTAGACTCACAGACAAGTTGCAAAATCAGTACAGAGATTCCATATACCATCCATCAAGCATCCCCTAATACCAATTTCTTCTGTGACCATAGTACAATTACGGAAGAATTTTTTTAACCAGACTCTAGTCATTTCATTTCTTAGCCTAGAATCGTCCCATGGGTCTTTGACACCTTCAGGGTAACACCAATCCCTTGGTATGACTGCAGCACCCTCCCCAGTCTCCACTTAGCTTCAGCGCTTTTCTACCTGTGAAGGCTAATTTTATGGCAATTTGACTAGGTCATGGGACGCCTAGCTATTTGGTTAAACACTACCTCTAGGAGTGTCTCTGAGGATGTCTCAGTGTCATATTTGAATCAGTGGACTGAAGGAAGCAGATTGCCCTCCCCAGTGTAGGCGGGCGTCATCCAATCTGCTGAGGGCCTGATTTGAGTGAAAAAGCAAAAGAAGGGAGAATTGTCTGCCTGACTGCTTGAGACGTGACCCTGATCTTCCGCCCTGAGATGGGGACTCACACCACTGGCACTCCTGATGTCTTGGACTCAGACTGGAACTACACCCAGTGGCTTCCTGGGTCTCCAGCTCCCAGATCACAGGCTGCTGGACTTCTCAGTCTCCACCAGCTGAGAAGATTCCTCACCCCGCCTTTCTCCATGCACACACATGCCCACAGCTCTGTTTCTCTGAAGAACCCTGACTAGCATGCTGCCTGAACTCTGCAAACCTTCTGTAGGAAACCACATGTAGTTTCTTGAATTTGTTTTCATTCTTCTGGGCTGTTGCACATACTGTCTTCTCTCCCTTCGGTGCTCTTTATTCCACTTCCCACTTTCTAAACCTTCCTGCTCTCATTTGACTAACACCGACCTGGCATTCAAGAGTCTGCTCTGTCCTGTTCTCTGACTCAGCACCTAGGCATCCGTTTATCCTCTCACTGAGATGCACTGTTATCACCTCTGCCCACCGGAGCCTCTCGTATGGATTCTAGGATAGTAGCTGCTAACCCGTAATGAGTTTTCAGTACGTCTAGAGCAGGGGCCCGCAAACTCCAGCCTCTATGTCAATTCTACCCTCCTCTTGTTTTATAAATAAGGTTTTGTTGGAACACAGCCATGCTCATCGATCGCTGTGTTATTTGTGCCTGCCTTTGCACTACAATGGGAGAACAGAGTGGATGTGACAGAGATCATACGGTCCACAAGTATAAAATATTTACCATCCGGCAAAAGAAAAAGTTTGTCAGTTGCTAGTCTAGCACATAAAACCAAGAATCAACTACACTTAATATGTGATTACCAAGGGCAATGTGTGCTAGAAGCCAGTGAATTTGTTCCAAGGAGACCTTTGTCAGTGAATTAATCGTCATCGTTATATATTAAGTGGGAACTGGCAAAGATGTTTTAAAATAACGATTTCCAGTGGTAGCAAGGGTACAGGAAACAGACACGCTCACCCACTGCTGCTGTGAGTGTAAATTAGTACATTATTTCTGGAGGGTGATTTGACAATATGCTTCCAAAGCATTAAAATACTGCATAACCTTTGTTCCAGAAATTTCATTCCTAGGGATTTGCCCTAAGGAGTAATTAGAGATGTGCACAAGGGTACCGGCTTCCCAGACAGCTCAACGGAAAATAATCCACCTGCAATGCAGGAAACACGGGAAAGGCGGGCTTGATCCCTCGGCTGGTAAGATGTCTTACCAGCCCACTCAGCATTCTTGCCTGGAGAATCCCATGGACAGAGGAGCCTGGTGGGTCACAAAGAGTTGGACAGGACTGACGGACTACGCACAAGAGGTACTACCATCTCCCTGGAGCATTATTTCCAATATGGGGAGATTATACCAACTGAATACCACCTAAACAGCCAACAGAAGAAAAAACTGGCTAAATAAACTATATCCACAGCCTGGGAAATTAATGTAGCCCTTTCAAATCATAGGAGAACTCATATGAATACAGGGAAATGCTCACAATATACTGTTAGCAGGGAAAAGAAAGTTTTAAAACTGTAAGTAAAGTATGATGCCATTTCTATTTTTAAAATAGTATATGTAACCCTGGCACAGAAACAAAAAGCCTGAAAGGAAATAAGCATGAAGGTTAATAGGAATTATCTCTATTATGTCTGGTATTTATTTTCTTTGTTGTTCATCTTCAAATTTTCAATTTTCTACAATATATCTACATTATTTTGACAATTTTAGGTTTTTTAGAAAGAAAAACATGCAGTTCTCCCTTTCCCTATGATTTGGAAGAATTTTCACTTTTTAAAATAAGATAATTTCAAACAAAGAAGACAAAATTAAAGATGCTCTGTCTAAATAGAGGTCAGAAGCTAAGAAATGCCTTCTCCCCCCTCACCTCCACATTAAGAGGATCAACACATTCAGCTGGAACACTGACCAAGAGGAGGAAAAACGCTCCCTGGGCATATCAGTATCGGGGTAATTTGTCGCCTAAGGTCAACCACCATGAAGATTAAATAAATATCAGTGGCCCAAAAGGTTGAAATCTGTAAACTTTCAGGGGGTATAGGAAAGGATGAGCTGTTCACTTGATTTCAAGCAGCTGGTTTTATAGATTTTTTCCCCTCACTTTCAGCTAGATACGAAGTATTACATAGACACGATGTTTGAAAACAGCCTCACACATAGTCGAGCCTCCAAGGGACAGTGAAAGTTAGAATCTAATGGGCCAAACCACAATGAATGACGTGTGTATGGTGGCAGGTAGAGGTGGGGAGTGCTGTGAGTGCAGATGGAATTTTCTAATTAATAAATCCATGGACTTTTTCTTCTGTGGGTGAATATTTGTATAGCCTGGATTTTAAAACTATGGTGGCTTTTGAATTGTGGTGCTGGAGAAGACTCTTGAGAGTCCCTTGGACTGAAGAAGATCCAACCAGCCCATCCTAAAGGAAATTAGTCTTGAGTGTTCATTGGAAGGACTGATGTTGAAGCTGAAACTCCAATACTTTGGCCACCTGATGCGGCGAACTGACTCATTTGAAAAGACCCTAATGCTGGGAAAGATTGAGGGCAGGAGGAAAAGGGGATGACAGAGGATGAGATGGTAGGATGCCATCAACGATCTGATGGACATGAGTTGGGGTGGACTCCGGGAGTTGGTGATGGACAGGGAGGCCTGGCATGCTGCAGTCCATGGGGGCGCAAAGAGTCAGACACGACTGAGTGACTGAACTGAACTGAACTCAACTGATTTTAAAATCTGGTTGAAAAATTGGTCGCTATTTTCTGAATCCTTATTTGTGATAAATCAGCACCCCCACCACATGGGCCAGGCTCTCCACATTGCCTTCTATTCCCTGTTCCTTGCTCTACCCTCCACTTCTCTACTTTCTCTTTCTAAAATATGCTAATATGACTGTGGCTTGTGAAGACAGACAAAGGTAGGGTTTCTCAAATTGTGATCCAGGTATCAGATTCACCTGAAGCGCTTGTTTAAAATGTAAAACCCGAGACACCATGCCAGGCACACCAAGTCAGAATCTCTGAGGCTGGGCCCAAGGATCTGTACTAGCATCAAGATCCTCATTATCAAGCTCCTGCATATTAAACAGGGACTTCCCCAGTGGTCCAGTGGCTAAGACTCTGCACTCCCAGTGAAGGGAATCCAGGTCCAATCCCTGGATGGGGAACTAGATCCCACATGCCCAAGGTCATAGATCCCACATGCTGCAAGTAAGATCCACAACAGCCAAATAAAATTAAAAAAGAAAAAATGGTTTCTAAAAATAAAAAAAAGAAAATTTGAGAACCTCTGGGTCAATGTGTGTTAGCTTTTCTGAATAGAATCATTTTTACTAAGACTTTGGTGAGATAAAATGACTCAAAACATAAATGTAAAGGCTAAAATGTCAAGGACTGAAAAGGAAATTTTTTTACTGAGGGGTGGTATCTTTTGACTTACTCTTTTTCCCAGCCCTAAAAGCCACATCAATCTGCCTTCAGTTAAGAAAAGCAATCATTCTCTTAAGGAGAACAGGATGGGTCCAAGAAGAAATTAAATGGTAAAGCCATATTAATTGTGCATGTCTTTAAAAAATTCTGCACTCTTGGAGTACTTGATATTTATATTTTCCACCTGTTTTTAAGCCCTAAAATATCCATTCTAAGTCCCGGAAGGATTATTTTTTACTTTACTATCCTACTTATTTACTTGTATTTATAAGTTTATTCCTTAATCAATCCACCCTTCAGAAAAACCTTTTGACTGAAATAGTACCTTGACTGGGATTGCTGATTGGAGTTTTGTCTTGAAAACTTAATTTGAATGAATATGTTGGTAGCTGGATAAAGTATGGCGTTAAATTTGAGGGGGCAGTGTCCTTGTTTTTTCAGTCTGATATGTAGTGACGAGCAAAAAGGGATCTCTGCTGGGAAGAAATAATCTTTCATTCTCCTTACATTTTCATTCTTACCCACATCAATTTCAAGTGCAGTAATTACAGCTCTGCGACTATATTCTCAACCTCAGTCTACATTTCTGGGGCGGGGATATAAAGTATTTTAATGCTGCATTATTTTAAATTGTCAGTAGATTTCATATTTGACTCCTGTGCAATAACCTTTATCTAACCACCATCTTAATCTTCATGGTTTCAAAGGTGAGCTATTGCTCATTATGAATATGACGGTTGACAAGGTACAGACTGCTGAGTTTGATCTTAATAGAAGTTGAAAGATATTCATCAGACTCTTGTCTCTCTAAGGTTCTGCAGTGGATAACAAAATTGTGAAATGCTATGTTTGAAAGACTGAAGATTGACAAGCTCACAGCTATTCCCATTTTCTTTGTTCAGAGGGCATTTTGGTATTGCTCTGACAGAAACATCTCTGCAAATGAGGGTATCATAAAAGCTTTGCCTAATAAACTGCAATGCTTCCAGACCCCCAGGTCAGACTGAAGCACTACAGTTTCCATGGCCATGTAAATGTGACAGGCTGTGATGGGGGCTTTAGCTGTTCATCCCTGAGTTATAAATTCATCCTTGCTGAAAACACTCCATTAATAGGATTCTGCTTGTGTATATGTATGTGGATATGTTCTGTCTGTGTGTGTGTGATCATTAAAAGGATGGTATTAAAAAGGAATGGAGGTACTCAAACACTATTTATATCACATGTTGTAACATACAGGAACTTTCAAACGTTGTAAACTCCATGACATGTTAAGTACATGATCAAGGATGTGTGTGTGTGTGTGTGTGTGTGTGTGTGCGTGTGTGTGTGTGTGTGTGTGTATTTGAGAAGTGTTTTAAAAATCCAGACATCTGACACTAATAAATGTTTTTCTGGTCCTCGACTAGGAAAACGAAAAGACAATTTTCTGATTTCTTGCTTTTGTCCCTGGATATGTATATATACAATGGACTTTGGGGAGTTTTGCTGTATATTTCAAGCCTTTTATAGAGAGCCATCAGGCCTTAGAAAATGCTGCTGAAGTGGGAGCAGTTAGTGCCCTAAAATGTATATTCAAAAATGAGATTAAATTGAGAAGTCTCTTTTGCTTTTTAAAATTGAAGAAAGTCAGGAGGTGAGGGACATTGAGGTAGGAGTGGTGATGGTGAAGAACTTAGAACTTGGGCACTTCGAGTTCTGATATTCTAACATGTGCCTGCCAGCAGGAGCCCCAAAGCTTACAGGAATAGCTTAACCAGTAAACAACCCTCAAATACAGACTCAGAGCAAACTTGACAGACAGGATGCCAGCTCAAGACAAATAAGACTAAATTTAACAGGCTATAAAATACTATATTTAGTTTCAAAAAATCAATTGAATAAATACAGGCTGGAAGAGACTTGACTAAATGGCCATTCACTGGAAGGACACCTGAGACTTATACTTGGTCACAACTTTAACATCAACTAATAATAGCAGGAAAATGGTATCTACATATTCATAGTAGTCTTTCGTAGATTTATCTCATTTGAAACTTCCAAAGATGTTGTAAGATAAGTGCTTTAATCTCTAAGTAAAAAGATTCAGAAAACTAAAGTTAGGAAAGATTTAAGAGCCTGTTCCTAAATAACATACCTAGAACCTAAGAGTTCAATAAACTAGAAGGCAGGGTAGGAACTAAAATTTACTGAGTTCCTTCTATGTACCAAGTCTTTATATACATGGATGGACATATATCTTTGCTGCTGCTAAGTCGCTTCAGTCGTGTCCAACTCTGTGCGACCCCAGAGACGGCAGCCCACCAGGCTCCCCCGTCCCTGGGATTCTCCAGGCAAGAACACTGGAGTGGGTTGCCATTGCCTTCTCCAAGGCATGAAAGTGAAAAGGGAAAGTAAAGTCGCTCAGTCATGCCTGAGTCTTAGCAACCCCATGGACTGCAGCCAATCAGGCTCCTCCATCCATGGGATTTTCCAGGCAAGAGGACTGGAGTGGGGTGCCATTGCCTTCTCCTATATCTTTATTTATATATTAATTCATTTCGGGCTTCCCTGGTAGCTCAGTGGTGAAGAATCTGCCTGTCAATGCAGGAGACATGGGCTTGATCCCTGGTCTGGGAAGGTCCCACAAGCCGTGGAGCAGCTAGGCCCGTGTGCCACAGCTACTGAGCCCATGTGCCTCACCTACTGAAGTCTGCGTGCCTAGAGTCCGTGCTGGACAACAAGAGAAGCCAAGGCAAGAAGCAGCCTGTGCATCACAACTGGAGCAGCTCCCACTCATCACAACTAGAGAAAAGTCTACACAGTAACGAAGATCCAGCACAGCCAAAAATAAATAAAATAATTCATCTAAACCTGAACACAATGCTGTAAAATGGTCAGTGTCAGTTGCAATTTTTAGATGAAAAACTTGAGGTTCATACACTTGCTTAAAATCACAGTAATAATAAGTGGTTGTCATGGGCTGAACGATGTCCATCAAAAATATCAGGCCCTCACGCTTGCAACCTGTGAATGAATGTTCTCTTCCTTGGAGAAAGAGTCTTTTCATCTGTGATTAAATCAGGGATCTTGAGATGAGATAATCTGAGATTATCTGGATGGATCCTAAATGCTATCACAATTGTCCATGTAAGTGAGGAACAGAGAGAGATTAGGCCTCACACACAGAGAAAAAGCAGAGACAGAGATGTAGCCACAAGCCCAGGAATGCCAACAGCCCCCAGAGCAGGAAGGGCAAGGAAGGACTCCCTCCCAGAACTTCTGGGGTCAGTGCAACCCAGCCATGTCTTGACTTCGAGCTCCACCCTCCAGAACTATAAGGACATACATTTCTATTGCTTAAAGCCACTCAGTTTGTGGTAATTTGTTACAGCAACCCGAGGAAATGAATACAGTGTTGGAAGTGAAGTGAAAACCTATATTTGCTAGACTCTAAAACCCATGTTCTTTGTATTCTGGAGATTTTAAAGAAAGAAGGTTGAGAAAGAGGGACAAAGCTGAAAACTGTCTTTATGTAAGATATCCAGGGCTGAAATATGGAGAACTAAGAATGTTTCACACATCCTTCTGAACCAATCCGTCCCCATAACTACAACTTCAAGAAGAAATAACAAGACCTAGAAAGATGAAACTCAAAGACAAAGAGCAAATTTCAAACTAAATATGGGTTCAATTAATACATGCAATTTTAAAACCAAAGGAGAAAAGCAAATTAGCAAGAATTTCTTCTTCTCTTAAGAAGAAATCCAATAACAAGCAAAGAAAACCTCACAGCACCAATAAACTAAAAAGAGACCTAGGAAGAAATAATCACTGCAAAAGAATATACCAACATACTAAAAGGTGCCATGCATGCTGGGGCCCCTATAAGAGGAATGAAAACATCACCTGTAAAGACACCCACCACAGCAGAATAAAAAACTGTGTATTAGAGGGAACAGTACGGACACTCCCACGCAGAGCAAAATTACACACAGATGCTAAAGATGATGGACTTAAAGAACCACTTTAATGTAAAAAGAGGCTCAAGCCCAGACACATACTTAGACTTGTTCTGTTTATTTCTCAGGGTCTCAACCACACTAATGAAAGGGAAATGATGAGAAAGCCATTTGGCTCAATGAAAGGAAGAAATTTTAAACAACCAGAACTTCTCGACAATGAAATAACCTCCCTTGTGTGACAGTGACCTCCCCATTATAAAAAAACATAACAGCAGAGGCTGGGTGACCATCTGTCAGAGATGCTGTAGATGAGATTTCAGCATCTCTAAATTGTAAAGTCTCTTCCAACTCAAGGAAACTATGATTTAAAAAAAAAACATAAAAAATAATTTGTAAAAATGTTTAAAGGACAACTGATTGTGATGATGTTTATTTCTCTAAGCAGAATCAAGATGCAGTTTAAATTGAAATCTAAATGTTTAATTTACCTTAAAACACAATAGTGGCTAATCAAAGTTCTCAAATGGGTATAGTTAACATGTTTCAATGAAATTTAACATGTAAGTAGAAGTTAAGTAGCTATTCAACCACACTAATGGAGTCTACATTTGGCAAAAGCATTGGGAGTCATGTCATAAGCCTTCTTGGCTAGCAGCACCCAAGGATATAGTGAAGGGGTGGAAGCAGATGGCCACTTGGAGGCAGAGGTCTGAACTAGAGGTGAGAGACTCAACTTCCTAACTCTTAACAACATGTTTAACCCCCACAGCTTCAGCGGCTTCTACATTATATGGGAATAAATAATAGTCATCATAACTCACCAGTGGTTTTAAGAATCTAACAAGAAAATGAGTATGAAAGTGCTTTGTAATCAGTGCTTGATTACACACATAACTGATTATCATTATTAGGGCTTCAAAGCCTCACTGTGTTTTCATGTCCTTATAACTCATTGCTATAAGCCTTAGGTTGGGTTGGCCTGGAAGCAGACCGTGAGATGGGAATTTGGGTGCAAGCATTTGCTTGGACAGTTTTCCCAGAAAACTCTAATGGGAGAGTTGGGAAGTGAGACAGGAAAGGGAGGTCATTACGGGTGCACAACAGGTTAAGTTACTGCGGCTGCTGCGGGGAACGGAGGTGCGGCTCTGCTGAGGACCTCTGGGAGGCAGCACTGAACACACCTGAGCCGTGAGCAAGCTACCATCTTATTCCAGTTCCCATCAGCCTTTATGGGGTTGAACAAAGCGGGCACTGGCTTGTTTCTGACCTCCTCCAGCAGTCAGAGAAAGCTCAAAGACAAAGAGCCACAGATGCTTAGCGTAGGAGTCAGCGGGTCTGAGGGCTCCCATGCGGGACGGCCCAGCCAAATACGTGCAAGGCAACCTCAGCGCCCTCTCCATGATCTTACCTTCATTTGGAAAAAACTAAGGCACACAGAACTTTTAAGACTTGGCTAAAAATATATAATTGCAAATCAAACACACATATCCCAACCTAGTGAGCTATTCAGTTATGAAAACTGTGACATATCACCTTGTGTGAACCAATTCATCAGAACCTTGTGGTCTTCTTAAAGTCCATATGCATAGGAGTTGATAGTATGACAATATTTTGGCATTTTTTTTTCAGACCAAAAGAGCATCAACTTGAGAAATATGAAGCTAAGAGAGATATGAAAAGACAATTAAAATCAAAACTGAATGGCAAAGAACAATGCAAATGTTTGTAAGAAGACAAAGGCATCCTAGTTCAGATTTAAGATGCTCATCAGCCAAAGCCTGCCCTTGGTTTGCCCATGTCCACCTGCACACCACCTCCCATCCTGGTATTTAAATGAAGGTCTTTGGAAACTCACAGAGGAGATTTCACTCATGTCTACTTTTGCCTTTCCATCCTACGGTCTTGCAGAGCATCGTTTTCTCTCTTTTCAGGGGCCAGCCCTGCGCTGGTTGAGACAGCATGCAAATCCCCACTGATCTCAGTTGTGAAGTGTGATCTATTACAGCGTTGGCCTGTCAGTCAGGCTTCTTAATGGTGCAAAGAGCGGGATTCGGTTCAGCAATCTACTGTGAGGAATGGGACAGGGGCTGCCTTCGTTCTGAGTATTCGATGTCATTGACTTCCAGTGTGGCCTTTGAGCCAGTCATTTAACCTCCTTGACTCAGTTAACCATATGGAAAATGAACATGATAATATCTCACAAGGGCATTGTGAGATTACTCAATGTTGATGAAGTGCTTGGGAGATGGAAGGCCGTGGATGTAACTCGCAATGTCGTTCATCATGTGGTCAGCTGTATTCAGGCAGCTGGATGCTTATTGGACCCTTTACTTGCTGGATAATTTCACCTCAATACCTCACAAATCATGACGCTTAAATCTATGAGAGTGTGGATGATGAATCGCACCTTGGTGGAAGACTCAGAATTTTTCAAATGTTCACATTTGAACTGCCCTTTCATAGACTCTATTTCTTCCTTGCTCCAGAGCAGAAAAGTATTTCATTCATTCTTTTATTTGGGGAACTACATCTCTTCTTCAAGTACAATGGGCTTTTTCTTATCTTTATCTTCTCTGTTGCTTTGGGTTTTCATTCAGTCATTCAACAACCACTCCCTAAGCCTGAGCTCTGTCTCCAGGTAAAAGCACAAGAAGGATGAGTTTCCATCTAGAAGGAGGTCCCAGTCTGGAAGGGGAAAACAAGACATATACACAATGAATTGCAAAGGAAGTTCATGCTCCAAAGGGCTATGGAAACCCAGATGAATTTCTGAACTGTGTGTCAGGAAGTGAATTAACCTGCGATCCCTCCAGGAATGCGTTCCCTTCTTCTGGAAGCCTCTTCCTTGAATTCCACATCACACATCTATCCTGGTTCTATTACTACCTTTGTTCTCCATCAGGCCCTCTTTTCCCATCAGTTTCTCAAAGGCAGGCGATGCTCTAATGATCTACACTTGGCTTTCTTCTCTCTTTACCTTCCTGTCCTCAACACAGCTTCTCTTTCCCCAGCGTCAGTGACTATTAGAACACAGGTGGAGCTCTCGTCCTGACCTCTCTCCTGTGTCAGACTTACCTGGAGGTCCTCAGCATGGCCCCTCCAAACTCACTACTTTTCTAACCATGTAACCTCCTCAGCATGATCTCTCAAGTTCTCTTACCAGAACCATTTTCCTTTGAACTCAGGCCTTAAACCTGAGCATCACATGAGACTGTCTCCTCACTCACCCTCACATCAGAACGACTGCTACATCCTCTTCATTTTGATCCTGCCAGGCCCTCAGACACTCCATCCCATGGCCGCCCCTGCCAGTCGCGTGCTCACGGCAGCGTCTTATCTCCCATCCCTGTGGCTAACTTCTCCTCTTCCAGTGTGGCCCACATATAGTGACAACCAGAATATTCTTAAGCATGCTTCAATTTATATCATTCTTCTGCCCAAAAATCTTGATGGCTACCCAATGCCTACTAAATTAAGTTAAATTTCCTCGTTTTGGGACTCAGGAACCTTTCCAGAATGTCTACAACTTGACTTTTAGTCTTTTTCTCCCACCACACTCCAACACTGCACATGAGGGAGGCAGGCGAATGGTGGCTGGTCTCCAGGCAGATAACTCATTAGTCCCCTTTAGGTCTTTGCACACACCGTCCCTCCTGTCTAGAGGCCTCTTCCTGCCTGTTTCTGCCTGGTGCAGCCTGTATATACTAAGTCCAACCTCCAGCATCGCCAGTGTCACGTAACACATCTTCCTCATCCCTACTTGCATCAGTTGATTCTTCCTTCAAACCTCCGGAAATCTTTTTGGTTCTTCTCAAATGGCATAATTTTCCCCCGCTTCTACTCTTTCTCCCCACCCCTTCTATTCCCTCCTTGTCTGCTTCTGGATGGAAAGCTCTTTGAGGAAATAGAGTGTATCTTATTCCATCTTCATCACTTCCCATGGGACTCACAGCAATACTTGGTTGAAGTGAGCAAAATCAGAAACCCCAGTCTTACTGTTGCTTCAGCTACTCTTCATGTATATAAATGTGCCTTATTCTACAAAGCATCTTAAATATAATAGCTGGGCTCACTATCAGAAAAAAGGCAACAAAAAATTAAACTGTAAAAGCCATACAGTATCTGCTCTAACGATGGGAATCGTTACTATTTCAATTCACGGTGAAAAACAAACATTTTTGCAGTTACAGAGCCTCTGCTGGTGGTTCAGTGGTGGCATATAGACAAAACCTCGCCCTCCAGAAATTCATCCTCGCCCTCCAGAAATTCATCATCAAGTGGAGGAGGCTAAGAAATGAATACATTGCAATGCCAGGTAATAAGTACAAACTAAAAATATGGCCAAGATGCAGAGGCTAGAGGCAATGATGCAGGGGAATGTGAGTATGAGAAGATCTGCCAGAGGAATTGTCCCCAGAGTCAGAGTTGTCCCAAAAAGCAAAGATGGGGAGACCACAGTCCATGCAGAGAGAGCAGCATTTGCGAAGGCCCAAGTACATGAAAAAAGGCGGGTAGCAGAGCAAGGGCCAGTTCAGGATCGCTGCCACAGGAAACACAGGTCGGGGGCACCTAGTGGCTGCCAGGAGCACAGTGGTCAGTAACCACATTGCAGTCTTTGATATCTTGCTCTGGAGTTCGGACTTTTTTTTTTTTTTCCCTACGGATGGTAGGGAGCTAATAAATGGCATTTAATAAGGCAAAGGGGCTTAGATTGAATTTCTTACAATGGGCTCGATTCTGACTGAGGGAAGTAAAACACTGGCACTGACCAGAAGAAGGAAGTCAGGCCAAGATCTGGGGAAAACGCGCAGCGTTTACTGAGGAGGGCTGGTGTTCAGATCGCCAGGAGAATCTGCAAGTGGAGGCCCGTTTGCCGTCCGCGCCGCATTCCGGAAAAGCAGCGGCAGGGTGGAGAGCTCGTGTGCACCAGGGAGCATTGCAAGCCCCTTCAGTGGAAGACCTCACTGAATCTGCCCAACCATCAGAAGTCCAAAGTACAGGAGGGGACGCCCGGGCCCAGAGGGGTCCAGCTGCTGTTCTAGGTCCCCAGCTGGTGAGAGGGACACCCTCCCTTCCCACCTGCGCAGTCTTCCAAACCTTATGCAGCATCCCCACAGTGGCGCGAAAACTGTTGCACAAACCTGCGCCTCTGTGTTCCTATTCTTTTGTCATGTGAGAACAACAGTGTTTCTGTGTTTGGGAGGAACCTCGGAAGCCAGTTGTGTTAGGCACGGCCTCACACCGGGAGAGGATGCGGCGGGAAGGGCGCCTTGCTACGCACCGGCGCGCCTCGCTCGGCAGAAGAACCGAGTTGTGATTCAAAACAAAAATACTCTTGAGCAGCAGTGGAAACTCCACTTACAAGTTAAGCGCACGTTTTCTAAACGGAGAGAAGATTCCAGGAGGGAAGCAGCCTCTCATTGCCTATTCATGAGACAGCCTGTCTCCCAGGCATTGTAGCGTTTCCAGACGGGCTGTGCTCAGAACCGCCGCCACGGTGCAAACAGCCGGTCCCTGGACGCAAGACTTTGGATGTAAACATATACGGCCCAGAATGCAAAGCCCGCTCGTCATCATCTCACTGCAGCGGCTCTAATATTAGCACTTTGGATCTTGTGCTGTGGGCTATGTGTCTGGGCACACGTATACTTCTACGAATAGGACTCCCATATGTGCAGGCTGGGATATTAATGTAATAAGAAAGGTTCCAAAACCCGAGTCTGCAATCTGCTGCGCTACTTTTGAGTCACGAGTCACCGTGTGCGTGTGCAGACACGCACACAGAGGGCTGGATAACACAGCACTATGGCTTTTTGCTTTTGGGGTGTGGAGGTCTAGGGTAAGTCTCATCTCTTTCTTGTACCTTCCCTCACACTGCCGCAATCTTGGTACCCTTGAAGAAACCCTGGGTGCCTTTGTTACCTGTGTGCCTTTTCAAAGGGAAAATACTATAACATAATTGAAACACACTAGTTGTTGAAAATGGATGTGTGCCTCACATGACAAAAACCCCTGCTTCTTCCTTAAACTTGAAATTTTGACTGCTTAAAATTGTTGATGAATGGACAAGAAGTCTAGCTGGACGTAGATGTCTACATAGCCACTTCAGGTCCATCCTGTTCTGTCTGAATGTACAAAAAGCCTACACTCTTCTCTACTTGAAAGTTCCACAGACCCACTGCCTTCCGTCCCAGGCTCTTTATGAGTGTCAAAGTGAACTCAAGAAATGTGCCATGTTTGAAGTTGTAAATGTGCTGTAGGTACAGTTCCTCGCCCCCAAATGTGGTTTTATAGGACAAGGATATGGATTGAATTGTGGAATTTTGATGCTAGGTGGATTTCTAGGACCCTTGATGAAGGGGATCTGGGAGTAGGGTTCTAAAATGTGGCCAAGATGCTAATTCAAAAGCTATTCCAGGTTAGAAGGAGTGAGATGAGCAAAATTACACCAGCTAGATTTGGAGATGACAAATGAAGCTGGGGAGTAGGAAGGTGCCTTGGATGCAGATGAAAGGAACGTGAGACCATGCCAAGCTCTGAAGATGAGGAATGGCTCAATGCTATTAAAGACCATGAGACTAGGCCGAGATTTGCTAGAAGAAAAGTGTTCATTGCCTGAGTATTTTAAGAAAGTGAAAGTCGCCTCACTGAACTAGACTAGAAAGAAGAATCAAGAGGTGGCAGATGAAGAGGCTGAAATAATTGGCACAGGAAATGGGGGCATGTCAGGAGGAAAGCACGTTTTGGGGATTTGGGGAACTGAAAGCAGGCTTAGCTTCCCCCCCCGCCTTTTTTTTTTTGGCTACACTGAATGGAACGTGGGATCTTACTTTCCCAAGCAGAGATCAAACCTGTGCCCCCTGCAGTGGAAGCACAGAGTCTTAACCACTGGACCACGAGGGAAGTCCAGTTCAGCTTTTCTAGACTGATCCTCACTGATGCTAGAAAGTGTTAGCTTGTAAGTCATTAAAGATGACAAGGATGTTAAGTAGGTTCCTATATGAGCAAGAGAAGAAGCCATGGTTAGTTATGGGGATTAAGGGCCCTAGAGGGACCCAATCACCTGGCGAAGTGGACCTTCTACAGCGGCTCATCAGTTCTGCCTCCAGATCAGATCATGTCTCCACCACTGTCCTCTGAGGTGTTGACCATCACTGACAATTCAGGCATCAGTGTAGACTCTTTACAAACTCTGGTGTGAATACCAAAAGTTGGTATTCGGATGGGTTTTCCACTTGGATTTGATGGGGTAAATTGCAGGAGAGCTCGGGACCACTGCAGTAGCTGAAGGGCCTTGGCAGGCCAGGAACGCAGATTGTGTTGGGTATGAGCTCACTTCCTAACCTTCCTTTCCGTGTGTGTGTTTGTAGCCAGCCGTAGCAAGGAGCAGCACAGAAGCCTGTTTTGTTCCTTGGTTTTAAGGAACAAAGGTGATGGTGATCAGATTTGTCACCAACCAGAATCAATTCTTGGTCATTTACTGAGGATGTGGGAAATATATAGCTCAGATACATTAAATGCAGAGTTAATCTTAAGCCTTTTATAAGCCAGTGGTTATAAAGACTTGCCAACAAAATTCTTTGCCAGAACTCTTATGACAAAGGTGAGTTACCTCCATTCCAAGTTAACAAATTGGGAAAAAATTTAGTAAAGGGTAGAAGATGAAGTGAACCCCTGAAAAGTCAAGGTCTGGGTATCCCTGGAAACAGAACTCTTTATGACGACTTCTTCCAGAATTCGAAAACCTAATATGCCCATTTTTAAAGAGGGTAAATTAGTTAAGAACAGAGTTAATCAATAAGAATATACTTAGCCCCAAAAGGTGCCAGAAGCTTGAGAAACAAGTCAGCCGTTGCGTCAGGGTCCTCTAGCATCTGAGCCAAGCTGGTTTGTATAGAAGACGACTTTCCAACACTCACCCAGGGCCCACCCATCTTGACAAATGGTTGAAGTGGCAAAGTGGTTCTTGGGTCCCTCCCCAAATGTCAACAAGTCTTTCCAAAGTCTTTTCTTAACCAAGATGATTAAAATTCAAGGTGTGATCCCTCCTGGGAAGAGAAACTATGAGACCTGAAAACTACCAGGACCCAAATTAGGTAGATATGTGGGAGCTGGTGACATTGGGCAGGCACTGTCTTGGATCCTCTCAGCACCATGGAAAGGGCGCCTGCCCCCTTCTCCATCTCTTTGTGAAATCATTCTTAACACTTGGTCTCAAGGCATATACACATTAGATTCCATGTTACAATCCCATCAGATTGATCAAGGACGTCCTCAGTTAACAACGCTCACTATAACAGCTCTGTGCCGCCAGGCGTCAGACTGCATTTCCTGCCCATGTCAACACCGCACACCAGGTGTGGTTGCCCCTACTTCCACCGAATCCCAATTAGTTCATTTCGAAGGCTGCCACCCATGGGTAGGTACATAGAGAACCTAACTTTGAAGTTAGGACTTCTCTAAACCATGCTGGTTTAAAATCCCAGGGAATTCCTTTTTGCAGCAAACCTCCTAGGGTGTTTTTACACAAGGAAATGAAAAACTAAAATTACTGTATAAGGTATTCAACTGATTTCCCTGGGGGGGGCGGGTTCTGGTTGGGAAGAATTGTACTACTGTGAAAATTTCATCTATCACAGGCTTATAAGAGTCATCTCTTTCACTCCTAAATCCACATAGGCTATTCAAAAACTTCAGATTGGGGGCATCTTATTTGCTATTAATTATTTGGGAAAGATACCTTTTATTAAATTCTCTGTCCATGTTTTTAAAGACTTATTTGTTTCAAATATGTGTTCATAATTCTTTTTACTTTGATCTGAATTTTACTTTAATTTTTATAAATGGATACTGTATGCCCCTGGTACAAAATTCAAAAAGTATGAAATGATATATAGGGGGAAAGTCTCTTTACACCTCTGTTCCCCAATCACTCAGTCTCAGAGGCAACTATTGCTACTTCATTGTGCTTCTAGATACATTCAAGATAGATTTGTCATGTAAAATTTTTAACACTAAAAGGAGAATGTTATACAAGGTGTTCTATACCTTACTTTTTCCCAATAAGCAGTATACCTTAGAGAGTTTTCCATATCAGTGTTTTCTAACTGTTACAGAACATTCCTTTCCTTGGTTATACCAAAATTTATTTAATTAATCTTTTATTGATTAAAAACAATAACAACCTAAAAAATTTAGGTGGTTTCCAATCTTGTGCTAATACAGGCAATACTGAAATTAAATAGGTCACTTCATAGAAAGTGAGTATAATGGTAGGAGAAATATTTAGAAGTAAATCACTGGGTCAAAGAGTATGCTTGATTTTGAATTTTAATAAATATTGCAAATTGCATTCCATAAAGTTGTAATGACATGAATAGCATGGGATAGTGCCTGTTATCCACCCCTAGATCACAAAATGTGTTACCAGAGTGTATTATCATTTTTTGAAATGTTTGCCAATGTGATAAGTGGGAAATGATATCCCATTGTAATTTCATTTTGGTATTTTCTTAACATAAATGAGGCTGAGTTCCTTTTCATATACTGTAGAACCATTTAGACTTGCTTTTCAGTTAATTGTCTTCATAACTTTTGCTAATTTTCTAACAGACTTGGGTCTTTCTTTTGCTCTTAATTAGCTCTTTACATCAGGAAAATCAAGCTTTCACTGAGATAAGCTTTTAAAATATTTCCCCAGGTTCTTATCAGTCTTTTTAATTCTATGAGAAAATTAACTTCTATTGGTTTTTGCCATATGCAAAATTTTGATTTTTCAATAGGATTCTAGAATTACCTTAAATTCTTTAAAAATTACTTCAGTTCAGTTCAGTCACTCAGTCGTGTCCAACTCTTTGGAACCCCATGAATCACACCACACCAGGCCTCCCTGTCCATCACCAACTCCCAGAGTCTACTCAAACTCATGTCCATTGAGTCGGTGACGCCATCCAGCAATCTCATCCACTTACCAAGTAATTATTAAATATCACTGAATTAGTGTTTGTCCCCTTGGACCAAGGAGACTTAAAATTTTACATTAGATCTCTATTAGTTCTCTTTGCTCCATAACAGATTACCACAAATTCAGCAGTTTTAAAAAATATCCATTTTTTATCTCAAATTTTCTCTGGATCAGGAGTCTGAACATGGCTTAACTGCGTCCTCTGCATGGAATCTCACTAGATTGCAGTTAAGATGTTGGCCAAGGCTGGGATCTCACCTGGGGAAGAGTCTGCCTCTAGCCCTCATTCAGGTTTTGGAGAAGTTATTTCCTAGAAACTGTAGGATTCATGACAACTGTCTTCTTCAAAGCCAACAATGGCAAGAGACTCTAGAACCCAAATCCTGGCAAAATGAAATCTTTCATGACATAACATAATCATGGGAGTGACTGTCCTCATCTTTATCATATTCTGCTGGTTAGAAGCAAGCCACAAGTCCTGCCCATGCTTAAGTGACTGGGGGAGGGCTTATAAAAGGGCATGAATAGCACAAAGCAGGGATCACTAGGTGTTACTTTAGAATCTGTCTGTCCAACATACATTATGAAGTTCTAGGGAAAGTATGGCTTCCCATGTGGTTCAGTGGTAAAGAATCCACCTGCCAAGCAGAAGATGTGGGTTGGATGCCTGCATTGGGAAGATCCCCTGGAGAAGAAAATAGCAACCCACTCCAGTATTCTTTTTTTTTTTAATTAATTTATTTTAATTGGAGGCTAATTAGTTTACAATATTGTAGTGGGTTTTGCCATACATTGACTTGAATCAGCCATGGGTATACTTGTGTTCCCCATCCTGAACCCCCCTCCCACCTCCCTCCTCATCCCATCCCTCAGGGTCATCCCAGTGCATCAGCCCTGAGCACCCTGTCTCATGCATTGAACCTGGACTGGTGATCTATTTCACACATGATAATATACATGCTATTCAATGCTATTCTCTCAAATCATCCCACCCTTGCCTTCTCCCACAGAGTCCAAAAGACTGTTCTATACATCTCTGTCTCTTTTGCTGTCTCGCATATAGGGTCATCATTAACCCTCTTTCTAAAATCCATATATATGCATTAGTATACTGTATTGGTGTTTTTCTTTCTGACTTACTTCACTCTGTATAATGGGCTCCAGTTTCATCCATCTCATTAGAACTGATTCAAATGTATTCTTTTTAATGACTGAATAATATTCCATTGTGTATATGTACCATAGCTTCCTTATCCATTCATCTGCTGATGGACATCTAGGTTGCTTCCATGTCCTGGCTGTTACAAACAGTGCTGCGATGAACATTGGGGTGCACGTGTCTCTTTCAGATCTGGTTTCCTCGGTGTGTATGCCCAGGAGTGGGATTGCTGGGTCATATGGCAGTTCTATTTCCAGTTTTTTAAGGAATCTCCACACTGTTCTCCATAGTGGTTGTACTAGTTTGCATTCCCACCAACAGTGTAAGAGGGTTCCCTTTTCTCCACACCCTCTCCAGCATTTATTGCTTGTAGACTTGGATAGCAGCCATTCTGACTGGCGTGTAATGGTACCTCATTGTGGTTTTGATTTGCATTTCCCTGATAATAAGTGATGTTGAGCATCTTTCCATGTGTTTGTTAGCCATCTGTATGTCTTCTTTGGATAAATGTCTGTTTAGTTCTTTGGCCCATTTTTTGATTTGGTCGTTTATTTTTCTGGAATTGAGCTGCATGAGCTTGCTTGTGTATTTTTGAGATTAATTCTTTGTCAGTTGCTTTGTTTGCTGTTATTTTCTCCCATTCTGAAGGCTGTCTTTTCACCTTGCTAATAGTTTCCTTTGTTGTGCAAAAGCTTTTAAGTTTCATTAGGTCCCATTTGTTTATTTTTTCTTTTATTTCCATTACCCTGGGAGGTGGGTCATAGAGGATCCTGCTGTGATTTATGTCAGAGAGTGTTTTGCCTATGTTTTTCTCTAGGAGTTTTATAGTTTCTGGTCTTATGGTTAGATCTTTAATCCATTTTGAGTTTCTTTTTGTGTATGGTGTTAGAAAGTGTTCTAGTTTCATTCTTTAACAAGTGGTTGACCAGTTTTCCCAGCACCTCTTGCTAAAGAGATTATCTTTTCTCCATCGTATATTTTTGCCTCCTTTGTCAAAAATAAGGTGTCCATAGGTGCATGGATTTATCTCTGGGCTTTCTATTTTGTTCCATTGACCTATATTTTTGTCTTTGTGCCAGTACCATACTGTCTTGATGACTGCAGCTTTGTAGTATAGCTTGAAGTCAGGCAGCTTGATTCCTCCAGTTCCATTCTTCTTTCTCAAGATTGCTTTGGTTATTCAAGGTTTTTTATATTTCCATACAAATTGTGAAATTATTTGTTCTAGTTCTCTGAAAAATACCGTTGGTAGCTTCATAGAGATTGCATTGAATCTATAGATTGCTTTGGGTCGTGTACTCATTTTCACTACATTGATTCTTCCAATCCATGAGCATGGTATATTTCTCCATCTATTTGTGTCCTCTTTGATTTCTTTCATCAGTGTTTTATAGTTTTCTATATATCAGTCTTTTGTTTCTTTAGGTAGACTTATTCCTAAGTATTTTATTCTTTTTGTTGCAATGGTGCATGGAATTGTTTCCTTAATTTCTCTTTCTGGTTTCTCATTGTTAGTGTATAGGAATGCAAGGGATTTCTGTGTGTTAATTTTACATCCTGCAACTTTACTATATTCATTGATTAGCTCTAGTAATTTTCTGGTGGAGTCTTTAGGGTTTTCTATGTAGAGGATCTTGTCATCTGAAAACAGTGAGAGTTTTACTTCTTCTTTTCTGATCTGGATTCCTTTTCTTTCTTTCTCTTCTCTGATTGCTGTGGCTTAAACTTCCAAAACTATATTGAATAGTCGTGGTGAGAGTGGGCACCCTTGTCTTGTTCCTGACTTTAGGGGAAATGCTTTCAAGTTTTCACCATTGAGGATAGTGTTTGCTGAGGGTTTCTCATATATAGCTTTTATTATGTTGAGGTATGTTCCTTCTGTTCCTGCTTTCTGGAGGGTTTTTATCATAAATGGATGTTGAATTTTCTCAAAGGCTTCCTCTGCATCTATTGAGATAATCATATGGTTTTTAATCTTTCAATTTGTTAATGTGGTGTATTACATTGATTGATTTGTGGATATTAAAGAATCCTTGCATCCCTGGGATAAAACCCCCTTGGTCATGATGTATGATCTTTTTAATATGTTGTTGGATTCTGTTTGCTAAAATTTTGTTAAGGATTTTTGCATCTATGTTCATCAGTGATATTGGCCTGTAGCTTTCTTTTTTTGTGGCATCTTTGTCAGGTTTTGGTATTAGGGTGATGGTGGCCTCATAGAATGAGTTTGGAAGTTTACCTTCCTCTGCAATTTTCTGGAAGAATTTGAGTAGGATAGGTGCTAGCTCTTCTCTAAGTTGTTGGTAGAATTCAGCTGTGAAGCCGTCTGGTCCTGGGCTTTTGTTTGCTGGAATATTTCTGATTACAGTTTAGATTTCTGTGCTTGTGATGGATCTGTTAAGATTTTCTATTTCTTCCTGGTTCAGTTTTGAAACATTATGCTTTTCTAAGAATTTGTCCATTTTTTCCAAGTTGTCCATTTTATTGGCATATCATTGCAGATAGTAGTCTCTTATGATCCTCTGTATTTCTGTGTTGTCTGTTGTGATTTCTCCATTTTCATTTCTAATTTTGTTGATTTGATTCTTCACCCTTTGTTTCTTGATGAGTCTAGCTAATGGTTTGTCAATTTTATTTATCTTCTCAAAGAACCAGCTTTTAGCTTTGTTGATTTTTGCTATGGTGTCTTTTGCTTCTTTTGCATTTATTTTTGCCCCAATTCTTATGATTTCTTTCCTTCTGCTAACCCTGGGGTTCATCATTTCTTCCTTTTCTAGTTGCTTCAGGTGTAGAGTTAGGTTTTTTTTTTTTTTCTTGTTTCTCGAGGTAAGCCTCGATTGCTACGAACCTTCCCCTTAGCACTGCTTTTACAGTGTCCCAGAGGTTTTGTGTTGTTGTGTTTTCATTTTCATTCATTTCTTTGCATATTTTAGTTTCCTTTTTTATTTCTTCTGTGATTTGTTGGTTATTTAGAAGCGTGTTGTTTAGCCTCCATGTGTTGGAATTTTTAATAGTTTTTTTTCCTGTAATTGACATCTAGTCTTACTGCATTGTGATCAGAAAAGATGCTTGGAATGATTTCAATTTTTTTAAATTTACCAAGGCTAGATTTATGGCCCAGGATGTGATCTAACCTGGAGAAGTTTCCATGTGCACCTGAGAAAAAGGTGAAATTGATTGTTTGGGGGTGAAATGTCCTATAGATATCAATTAGGTCTAGCTGGACCATTGTGTCATTTAAAGTTTGTGTTTCCTTGCTAATTTTCTGTTTAGTTGATCTATCCATAGGTGTGAGTGGGGTATTAAAGTCTCCCACTATTATTGTGTTACTATTAATTTCCCCTTTCATACTTGTTAGCATTTGCCTTATGTATTGCGGTGCTCCTATGTTTGGTATATATTTATTTATAATTGTTATGTCTTCTTCTTGGATTGATCCTTTGATCATTATGTAGTGTCCATCTTTGTCTCTTTTCACAGCCTTTATTTGAAAGTCTATTTTATCTGATATGAGTATTGCGACTCCTGCTTTCTTTTGGTCTCCATTTGTGTGAAATATCTTTTTCCAGACCTTCACTTTCAGTCTGTATGTGTCCCTTGTTTTGAGGTGGGTCTCTTGTAGACAGCATATATAGGGGTCTTGTTTTTGTATCCATTCAGCCAATTTTTGTCTCTTGGTTGGGTCATTCAACCCATTTACATTTGAGGTAATTATTGATAAGCATGATCCCGTTGCCATTTACTTTGTTGTTTTGGGTTCAAGTTTATAAACCTTTTCTGTGTTTCTTGTCTAGGGAAGATCCTTTAGCTTTTGTTGAAGAGCTTGTTTGGTGGTGCTGAATTCTCTCAGCTTTTGCTTGTCTGTAAATATTTTGATTTCTCCTTCATATTTGAACGAGATCCTTGCTGGGTACAGTAATCTGGGTTGTAGGTTTTTCTCTTTCACCACTTTAAGTATGTCCTGCCATTCCCTTCTGGCCTGAAGAGTTTCTATTGAAAGATCAGCTGTTATCCTTATGGATAACACCCTTGTGTGTTATTTGTTGTTTCTCCCTTGCTGCTTTTAATATTTGTTCTTTGTGTTTGATCTTAGTTAATTTGATTAATATTTGTCTTGGGGTGTTTTGCCTTGGGTTTATCCTGTTTGGGATTCTCTGGGTTTCTTGGACTTGGGTGATTATTTCCTTCCCCATTTTAGGGAAGTTTTCAACTATTATCTCCTCAAGTATTTTCTCATGGTCTTCTTTCTGTCTTCTTCTTCTGGGACTCCTATGATTCAAATGTGGGGGCATTTGACATTGTCCCAGAGGTCTCTGAGGTTGTCCTCCTTTCTTTTAATTCTTTTTTTCTTTTTTCCTCTCTGCTTCATTTATTTCCACCATTCTATCTTCTGCCTTACTTATCCTATCTTCTGCCTCAGTTATTCTACTGTTGGTTACCTCCAGAGTGTTTTTAATCTCATTTATTGCATTATTCATTATTGATTGACTCTTTTTTATTTCTTCTAGGTCCTTGTCAAGCATTTCTGGCATCTTCTCAACCCTTGTCTCCAGGCTATTTATCTGAAACTCCATTTTGTTTTCAAGATTTTGAATCATTTTTACTATCATTATTCTGAATTCTTTTTCAGGTAGAATCCCTATCTCCTCCTCTTTTGTTTGGTTTGGTGGGCATTTATCCTGTTTCTTTACCTGCTGAGTATTTATCTGCCTTTTCATCTTGTTTATATTACTGTGTTTGGGGTGGCCTTTCTGTAGTCTGGCAGTTTGTGGTTCCTCTTTATTGTGGAGGTTCCTCCCTGAGGGTGGGGTTGGACGAGTGGCTTATCAAGGATTCCTGGTTAGGGAAGCTTGTGTCAGTGTTCTGGTGGGTGGAGCTGGATCTCTTCTCTCTGGAGTGCAATGAAGTGTCCAGTAGTGAGTTTTGAGATGTCTACCACTCCAGTATTCCTGCCTGGGAAATCCTGTGAACAGAGGAGCCTGACAGGCTACATACAGTTCATAGGGTCGCAAAGAGTTGGACACCAGTGAATGAATAAACAGCAGCAGCAGCAGGGAAATTATAGAAATGAAATCATGGGGGAGCATTCCCTCAATAACATAAAGGACAGAAGGAAAAACTTAACTTTCATGTAAGACATAATGTGGAAACTTCTGCCACAAAATCTACAAAAACTGGGCCAAAGAGATAAGATCAGAGGTCTCTACAGAGACAGTCATATTATTTGTTGTTGAGTTGCTCAGTTGTGTCCTACTCTGTGACCCGATGTGGGGCAACACACCAGGCTTCCCTGTCCTTCACTCTCTCCCCAAGTTTGCTCAGACTCATGTCCATCAAGTTAATGATGCCATCCAACCATCTTATCCTCTGTCACCCCCTATTCCTCCTGCGCTCAATCTTTCCCAGCCTCAGTCTTTTCCAATAAGTCGGCTCTTTGCACCAGGTTATAATTATGTTATAGAGGACTGTAACTGGAGGACAGAGACTGTGATCTCCATCTAATCCTGGCCTACATTGGGTCATAGTGGAAATGAGTTGTCCAAGAGTAGTAGGGGACTTCCCTGGTGGTCCAGCGGCTGACTGAGCGCTCCCAATGCAGAGGGGCCTGGCTCAATCCTTGGTCAGAGAGCTAGATCCCACATGGCACTATGAAGACCCAGCAGAGACAACTAAATAAATATTAAAAAATAAAGTAGTAGGACAAGGATCAAAGCTGAATCAGCACCAAGCCTTTGAACTGACTGATTAGAGCCGAGGGTTCCAGAGTCTACTAATAGGCTCATGGTGACAAGCATGGAGGAGGGCAGAAAAGAGGTGAGGGGCATCACCTGTGATGATCAGGAGATTGCAGATGCAGTCTGTATCAGCAAAGTGTGTTCCGGATAGCTCTCTTGAAAGCCTTCTTTCTGTTATAATTACAGCGAACAGCTCAGTTATTTCTTAGAAGTCACACCTTGTATCTCTTTCTACCCCTGATTCAGAAAGGTCTTTCATAATAGCCATTCCCTGTTTGACATGGCTGTAGGTGACCTGCCTGAATCTACTTTTTAGATTTTATCTCCAACATGCCATCATTTCAAGCAGTGATTGTCTAGCTGTACTCTTTTTTAAGTTTATTTTTTAGTAGGAGGAAAGTTGCTTTACAGAGTTGTGTTCATTTCTGCCATGTAACAACTAGAATCAGTCATAATTATACATTTATTCCCCTCCCTCCTCTCCCCTCATCACACCCCATCACAGAGCGCCAGCCAGGCTGGGCTGCCTGAGTTATGTAGCAACTTCTCACTAGCTATCTGCTTTACTCATGGTAGTGTATACATGTCAAAGCGACCTTCTTCATTCATCTCACCCTCTCCTTCTCCCGCTTTAGCTGTACTCTTGTGTGGAGTGTCAGGGGCATCCCAGGAAAGCGGGAGGGTCTCAGAGAAGAGGCACAGGCTCTGCACAGAACCTTAACCAGAGCACCGCTGCTCTTACTGGTTTCATTTGCTTAAGATTCCTTATCACTTTTAAAAAATGACTATTGGAGTTTCTGTTCATTTTCTTAATCTTTACCAAAAAAATCCAGTCTCATCTCTTTTTTGTCACATTCCATTTCTGACCACAGTGGTATTACCAAATTCGACTCTCCTCTGTATTCATCAGACTTAACCCTAAATGACTTTGCTACCAGAGAAATCAAATCTTTGCCCAGAGACTGAAGGTGAGTCATTAATTTGATGATTCAATAGAATGGGCTGTAGCCTCTGAAGAAGATTCCAGAAGATGAATTCTGCAAATATTTTAAGCAAAGCTATCATTTTTTAAATAAGAGCATAACTCCTCAAGATGAATGCTCTGAAAAATGTAGGACTCAATAAAAGACATGGAGAAGATCCTCATTATTCACTGTTCACAATCATATTTTTTAAATTGGGATGAAATTCCAAAAGTCTGTAATAAAAGGCCTGAACTTGAATTAAAAACTCTGTCACACTAAGCCAACTTTGTTATCCTGTAAGAAGTAACTTTCTTGAAGGATCCACTTATGCTTTTTCATGAGGGAGGCACTTATACCTTTTAGGTTTAACCTGCTCCGTTGGGTAAGGAAAATACATGCTGTAAAATTCTTCTGACATACACTCGGCAGTCCTTACTACATTTTGGTATAGTCTTATAAAGCTCAGTCAGTTGTTTTGCAGTCAAACCCAAACAAGCATCATGATTGCATTGCTGTGAGAATTTGACCAGAGACTAAATGTGTAATGGGTAAAAATTTTAGTCCACAAACAGAGGTACAAAACAAATCATCTGTTTTTCTAAAAACTCAACTCATTTCTATTCGAAACTCTGTGTATGTGTTAGTTGCTCAGTTGTGTCAGACTCTTTGCGACCTCATAGACTACAGTCCACCAGGCTCCTCTGTCCATCAAATTCTCCAGGCGAGGATGCTGGAGTGGGTGGCCATTCCCTTCTCTAGGATATCTTCCCGACTGAGGGATGGAACCTGGGTCTACCTGCATTGCAGGTGGATTCTTTACTGTCGGAACTACCAGGCAAGCCCATTTCAAACTCTAATCCCAGTCAATCCAGGTCCTCTCCATCATGGCCTCCCCACCCTCAACTCCTGCCCTATTCCTAGTGCATCATTTACGTTTCAGTGGACACTGGAGGGTCAGCATATGGTGAATGGACAATCGGCACTTAATTGTTGTCACAGAGGATGAGATGGTTGGATGGCATCACGGACTCAATAGACATGAATTTGGGTAAGCTCCGGGAGCTGCTTGATGGACGTGGAGGCCTGGTGTGCTGCAGTCCATGAGGTCACAGAGTCAGACACGACTGAGCGACTGAACTGAACCGAACTGTTGTCACTTATCCCTGCTGCGTGCCATGGAGATGTTATGTCCTGTCAGGCCCCTATACAATTATGGTCTACACAGTTGTTGCTGAACGGGCCCAAGCATGAGATCTCTCCAGCTCTGGATTTCTCTCATCTATTCCAATACACTTATTGGATGTCTGATAAACAAGATAAACATTTTCTACCTGTACAATTTCAGGTATGGATGGAAAAAATTGCTGCAAAGGGGTCTCAGGAAGGTCTATCAACATCCTCTAAGTAGAGATCTCTACTCTATTTCTGATGTCTGGGGTGATTCATGAGGTTTGCAGGAAAACATACAAGCTCTTCTAAATTCCTACAAACCTAACTGAGGTTTCTATCATGTGCATTATTCCACTACAGTTACACTGCTGAAGACCCAGTTTTGAGGGTAGGGGATAGAGAGACCTTTAAAAAAATTTTTTTTTGCTATGGAATATTTTAAGTCTTTTTTGAATTTGTTACAATATTGCTTCTGCTTTATGTTTTGGTTTTTTGGTCATGAGGCATGTGGGATCTTAGCTCCTCTGCCAGGGATCAAACCTACAACCCCTGCATTGGAGGGTGAAGTCTTAACCACTGGACTGCCAGGGAAGTCCTGAGTAAGACCTCTTTTCAGAGACTTTCCCCAGAATATAATGTTCCTCCTCCCTTCTAAGTCCTCCACTACTTTTACCACCTGATGCAGAGTCTGTTCATTGGAAAAGACCCTGATGTTGGGAAAGATTGAGGGCAGGAGGAGAAGGGGGTGACAGAGAATGAGATGGTTAGGTGGAATCATCGATTCAATGGACATGAGTTTGAGCAAACCCCAGGAGATAGTGAAGGACAGGGAAGCCTGGCCTGCTGCAGTCCATGGGGTCACAGAGTCACACAAGACTTAGCAACTGAACAGTCCTCTCTAATTATCTTCCTTTCTCTCACATAGGTATCCTTAACTTAGCTGAGAAAAGAAATCTGACTCACACAATTAAGCACATTCCCAAATCCACACTTTGGACTTTTTTCCCTGAGTTTTTCAAGGCTTAGCATTTGAAAGTCAAACACCAGGCTCTTTTAAATCAAAACCTTGGTTCTTAAACTCCACTTTTGACCAAGGTGAAATCACAGAAACAGGTCTATTTTCCTTCCTGAAATAACTTAAAAACTAGACAGCGTTTATGAAGCAATTGTTTCTAAGACATTGGATATCAGGCGAAAAACAGAGGTCATCCCTGACATGCAGAAAACATGTGGGAGGACCCCCCTCAGTTGCACTAGGCTTGCCCCCTGGAGAGTTTCCATGCTGCAACACGTGGAGACCCAAAGGGAGCCCAGGAGAACTGGAAGAGCTGAAGCTCGAGTTCAGAAATACCACGTGTTAGGAGTCACAGGGCGGCAGACTGCAGAGAAGAGGCCACACAGGGAACGAACTCAAGAGGTGCGAGGATGTCCCAGCTGAGCACTGATGCATGTGGGTGTGAGGCGGCTGCCTGAGAAGCCAGGCAAAGAGCCATCGGAAAGAAGCAGAGACAACCCCACAGCAAACCTAGGACTGGGACTAGAAGAGGAACCGAGAATAGTCCCTGTTCCCACCAGCCATAGGGACTAAGCCTCATAATTCACAGGGTACCTGTCGAGTATGAAGAAGGGTTTTGCCTCCATAGTGGAGAAAATTTAACCACAGTAATTTGGCAGCTTTCAGTTCAGTTCAGTCGCTCAGTCATGTCCAACTCTTTGTGACCCCCATGGACTGCAGCATGCCAGGCTTCCCTGTCCAGCTTTGGTCCTACCTAAAAATGCTTAAAGAGCTTCCCAAGTACGGCTAGTGGGAAAAGAACCTGCCTGCAAATGCAGGAGATATGAGACTCGAGTTTGATCCCTGGGTCAGAAAGATCCCTTGGAGGAGGAATTGGCAACTCACTCCAGTATTCTTACCTGGAGAATCCCATGGACGGATGCGCCTGATAGGCCACAGTCCATAGGGTTGCAAGAAGCTGGACATGACTGAAGCAATTTAGTATGCACGTACACAAAAAGCTTAAAAACAAGACTCAAAAGCATGAAAGTGTTTCCAAGTAACTCAACCAGCTTCCAGAAAAAAAAGTTCAATAATATTTATAGGACTAAAACTATCCACCAATTAAAAAGGTGAAATTTGCAACATCTGGCATCTAATCAAAAATTACTGGGCACACAAACAAACAGGGAAAGACAAGCGATAACTAGATTAAAAACAATAATGAAAAATCTAAACTGACGCTAATAAAACAGAGTTAGTACCTAAATTTTTAAGACATTTTTATAATGGATTTCCATATGTTCTAGAAACTAGAAGAACAATTAACTAGAAGAACATGTTAAGTGGAAACCTGGGAGATATAGAAAAGACAGTTTCCAGAGATGAAAATTATAATGTCTGAGATGAAAAATACACTGGATAAAATTATTGGCAGACTAGCCATTTGGCTTTCCCGACGGCTCAGTGGGTAAAGAATCTGCCTGCAATGAGAGGATTTGAGACTCAAGTCCTATCCTTGGGTCGGGAAGATCCTCTGGAGAAGTCTGATAGGCTGACGTCCGTGGGGTCACAAAGAGTCAGCCGTGACTGAGCGACTCAGCAGTCGTATGCAGCCATTACAGACATGAAGCTAGTGAACTGAAGATAGAGTAATAGAACCTATCTAAGTATGAAGCCCAAGGAGAAATAAGACAGAAAGAAATGAAGCAAAAATCTGGAACCTGTAGATAACTTCAGGCACCCCAGTGTATGTGAAATTGGAGTTGCCAAAGGAGATGAGAGAATGAGAGGGATAGAAAAAAATATTTTATTAAATAATTAGTGAAAATTATCCAAATTTGATGAAAACAACAAACTCACACACCCCAGAATTTCAACAAACCCTAAGTCCAAGAAAAAAAATCCAAAATCCATCCCTGAAAAAAAAAAAATCTCTGCTAAGTATGAAGAGAAGGCAATTTCTTCAGCCTGATAAAAGATGGTTATAAGAAACCTATAATTAATATCATACCTAACAATGGTAGACTGAATGCTTTCTCCTGAGCTCAGGATCAAGGCAAGAAGTCTGTTCTTGCCACTTCATTCAACATTGTGTTAGAAATTCTAGACAATAAAATAAGGCCAAAGAAAGGAATAAAAGGCATTCATACTGGAGAGGAAAATAAAACTGTCTTTATTCATAACTGACATGATTGGTTATGTAAAATCTCATAAATGAGCTTAGGGTTACAGGATACGATAAGTATACAAAAAGTAACTATTTCTACATTAGCAATGACCATCACGAACTGAAATTTTAAGAATACCATTTACAAAAACACTAAAACTACTAGATACTTAGGGATAAATCTGACAAAAGATGTGATGGTTTCATATAAATAAAATAAAACATTCTCACTGATTATTAAATACAAACTTGAAAAAGGAAGAGATTTACCTTGCTCGTGAGTCAGAAGACATATTGTTAAAATGTTTAGTCTTCTTAAATTCATCTATAGATTCGATATAACCTCAGTCACAAATCCAGAAAATTTTTTTGGTAGTAATTGACAAGCTGATTCTAAAACTCATATGGAAACACACACAAAGAATCTGGAATAATAAAATAAAACAAATTTTTAAAGAAAAGTAAAGATGAAGGGCTCATAGCACCTGATTTCAAGACTTACACAAATCTACAGATAAAAAGGCATTACGATATTGGTGAAAAGATAGACAAACAGAACAATGGAACAAAACAGGTGTACTACACAGGAACAAATAATTTTTGACAAAGCTAATTCAGTAGAGAAAGGATAGTCCTTTCCAAAATGAGAAATAGAGCAACTGGATAACCAGAGGCAAATAAATAAACTTCAATTTACACTTCACTAAATTAAAAAATAACTTAAAATGGATCACAGATTTAAATGTAAAGCCTAAGATTATTAAACTTCTGGAAGAAAACATCGAAGAAAATCTTTGTGACCTTGAGTTGGCAGAAATTTCTTAATTCAGTACTAAAGGCACTTTCCAGGCTTTCCCGGTGGCTCAGAGGTAAAGGATCTGCCTGCAAGAGACGTGGGTTTGATCCCTGGGTTGCAGAGATCCTTTGGAGTAGGGACTGGAAACGCACTCCAGTACTCTTGCCTGAAGAATCCCATGGACAGAGGAGCCTGGCGGGCTACAGTTCAGAGGGTTCCAGAGTCGGACATGGCTGATTGAGCATGAGCAAAAGCACTATCCATAAAGGAAGGAACTTATATATAAGATTTAATTAAAATTAAGAATTTCTGCTCTTCAAGAGACATTTTTCAGAGGATGAAAAGACAGCCAATCCACAAGCTGGGAGAAAATACTTGCTAATTTTATTTGTTTATTTATTTTTATTGGAGCATAATTACTTGGCAATGCTGTGTTGGTTTCTGGTATACAACCATATAACCGCATGAATCAGCTATATGTATACATAGATTCCCTACCTTTGAGCCTCCCTCCCACCCTTGCTAACTGAATAGATGATGAAAGGCTTGTGTCCATAATATTTAAAGAATTCTCAGTACTCAGTTTATCAGTTACCCATGGGTCAAGCACAGTCTGAAAATACTAAGTGGGAAATCTCATAAATTACTAGTAGGTTTCAAAAATAATCATTTTTTAATGGGCAAAAATATTGAATAGGCCCTTCAGCAAAAAATATGGCAAGTAAAAACAAGAAAGGATGCTCAACACCATTCATCATTAGGGAAATGCAAATAAAATCATAGTCAGATACCAATAAATACCTATTACAGGGTCTGCAGTTAAAAGACTGACTTACCACGTGTTGGCAAGGGAATAATTACGACTCTCACACACTGCTGGTGGTAATACAAAATGGGCAAATTCCTTAGAAAACAGTTCAACAGTTGCACAGGTAATGAAACAAGCACCCACTGTGTGACTCATTCTACTCCTATGTATTGACCCAAAGAAATCAAAGCATGTGTCCTACAAAGACTTGTACACCAATGTTTATGGCAGCTTTTGTACACTAGCCAAGACCTGAAAACAATGTAATTGTCCATCAACAGGTGAATGAGCACACCATGGAATAGTCATACAATGAATTACTGCTCAGCAATGAAAACAAATGTTCTATTGATACAATAACCTGGATGATTCTCAAAATAATTATGCTCAGTGAAATAGAGGGGAGATAGAGCTAGACAAAGTACTGTATGATTCTAATTATATAAAATTCTTGAAAACCTGCAAGCTAATCTACAGTGGCAGAAAGCAGATCAGGGCTGTCTGGGAAAACAAGGCAGGGAGCGAGGAAGGATTACAAAAAGGCACAAAGCAACTTTGGGATGATGGATATGTTTACAATTTTCATTGTGATGATGGTTTTTTGGGTGCATACATATGTCAGAACTCATTATGCACTTTAAATATGTAGGGTTTATGTCAATAACGGCTTCTCTGGTGCCTCAGACCGCAAAGAAACTGCCTGCAATGCAGGAGATCAGGGTTTGATCCCTGGATCAGAAAGATCCCCTGGAGGAGGGAATGGCAACCCACTCTAGTATTCTTGCCTGGAGAATTCCATGGACAGAAGATCCTGGCGGGCTACAGTCTATGGGATTAACAAAGAGTCAGACATGACTGAGCGACTAACTTTCTTTCTTTCTGTCAATAAAGGTGTTTTAAAATATCTTTGCCCTTGAAACTCAAATATATTTTCTCCCTTTCCCTCTGTTTTTCCTGTATTAACTCTTCTTCAAGGCAAGGCATGCCACCAACAGAATGAAGGAAGGGTAAAGTATACAAAGATATACACAAGGGGAATAAGCCCAAGTTTATATATCCAAATGTACCGTGTTATACAAGCACTGTAGTCCAGCAGAGGGAACGTTGGACTAATGGTGGCTAATTGGCTGTGTTACATAGCTTCCCTCTAGGGAGGATTCTTTGGGTATGTATGTATGTTAAACTTTCTTGTAAAAATGTTAGGGGTTGAGGAGCTTGTCCATAGTGAAATTGTGAGGTGAGTAAATCCCATCTATGGTGTTCCTCAATTCCCCTCCTTGAATGTCTCTTCCCTAGTTCTCTGTATTACTCTCCCTTCCTTCCATCCTTACTTATCTTCCGATCAAGACCCACTGCTTTCATGCTTCCACCCACCCATGCACTCCTGAGTATTCTGGCTGACACTGAAAAGGTTCATGATAAATTTAGCCTGATTAAGGTGTTAGTAATTCTGTGAGAGTTATTACACGTAGCATAGGCATTGAGAACCTATATGCTAGAGCAGGCTGTCTGGGTTCAAATCCCAGCTCCATCCCTAACTGGCGGGATAACCTTGAGCATATTCTTTAACCACTCAGAACCTCACTTTCTTCATCTGTAAAATAATCATAATTGTACCTGTCTCATGAGTTAAGTTGGAGAAGGAAATGGCAACCCACTCCAGTGTTCTTGCCTGGAGAATCCCATGGACAGAGGAGCCTGGTGGGCTGCCGTCTACGGGGTCGCAGAGAGTCGGACACGACTGAAGCGACTTAGCAGCAGCAGCAGGAGTCAGTCACGGGGATGAAATCAATCAAAATTTCTAAAGCACTTAGTTCAGTATTTACCATCCAGCAAACACTACATAGGTATTTCTAAAGTAAAACTGATAAAAGGGCAGGGACTATTGCTTTAATGAGAGGACCTCGAGGGGTGGGATAGGGAGAGGGAGTGAGGCTCAAGAGACAGGAGACACGTGTCCTTACAGCTGATTCATGTTGTCATATAGCAGAAACGAAGGCAACATCATAGAGCAATTATATTCCAATTAAAAATAGCAAATAAATAAAAAGCTATTGACTTTCCAAAAAAAAAAGAGAAATGTCCATCAGTGATAAAAGCATTTTTGTCATATGTCAGATTCCCCAAACCGAGCTCCCGCCACTTCTGTCTCTACACCGACCCACTGGAGGATGCTCAGTGCCCATGCTGTGAATCTGAGCAGGAGCTGAAGTCATGCCTCCTATTTGGACCGACAGCACTCACCACTCTCCTTAGAGCTGCCAGCCTAGGGCCCTGATCGAATCAAACCCCTCAACGCCCTAAGCCGAAGAGCCGCCTGCCTCTCAGCTAAAACTCAGCAAGTCTGCTGCTACAGATTCAAGCAATAATAAGCACACATGCTAATTCAGTTCCGAAACCTCCTGGGTGAAATCTTAACTCTTTGAAGGATATGTAAACCCAGACTGAAACGCTCATTAAAAACATTTCAAAGCTGTTAATCACAGTGGCTTTTAAAAGGCAGTGCAGCTAGAGCACCAGCTGAAGAGAGCCCGAAGTTTCTCAATGTGATTTATTCCTCCAGTGTCGAAGCCCTCTTGAGAAAGAAACTATATCCAGAAGGATCAGAAGATTCGGCCTGGAAATCTATTAGCCCAGCATTGGCAGGAGTGGGTCACACCCTTAGACACCTTACTGTTTTTTAAGTTTGTCATTAGGAAGGTGAAAATCTTCCTAATGTGAAAACCTTTGTGGTGTGTCCTTGCCCCATAGGAAACCAAATCTAATTTCTAACACAACCAATTTCCATCTGGGTCCTAGGGTCCAAGGGCACAGGGACCCTTCAATTCACCATTCTTCCTATAATCATTTATTGAGCATCTGCTTTCGGAAAACACTTTGTGGCACAAACCTGGCCCTTCCACAGTATAGTAATCATCCTTCCCATGGATTCATTCTCAGATTCCTGTGTGGAGGGGCTGGGGGAAGCAATGTCTATATATATGACATACCCTCAGAAATTTCTGCTGTGTCAAAGAATTGATGCTTTCGAACTGTAGTGTTGGAGAAGACTTGAGAGTCCCTTGGATAGCAAGGGGATCAAACCAGTCAATCCTAAAGCAAATTGGTTCTGAATCTTCATTGGAAGGACTGATGCTGCAGCTGAAGCTCCAATACTTTGACCACCTGCTGCATAGAGCCGACTCATTGGAGAAGACCCTGATGCTGGGAAAGATTGAAGGCAGGAGGAGAAGGGGATGACAGAGATTGAGATGGCTGGATGGCATCATCAGCTCCATGGACATGAGTTTGAGCAAACTCTAGGAGATACTGAAGGATAGGGAAGCCTGGTGTGCTGTCATCCATGGGGTCACAAAGAGTTGGACACGGCAGATCAGCTGAACAACAACAGAAACTTCTGACCCAAGCAGAGTGGACACCCAAACCCAAACAAATCCTTCTAACGGCCAGATGGTGCCTAATCACAGTCTCTTTCATAAGTTATTGTTGACAGGGGCTGTATTTAGCTGGACCTGTGGAAAATACATTGATCTGGGCTGCTGGCCATTTGATAAACAGAGAGCAAAAGGAAGAGGAGATTGTAAAAGCAGAAAAGAGAACCTACAGCCTGTAAGAGACAGAAAGTGCAGTTTCTGGGTGCAGAGGTTTCCAAGGGAAAGCTCCCCAGAATTCCAGCTGTCCTCAGGACCTGTATCGGTAACATCAGCTATTGGTTTGTGAACTTAAGGGGGTCTCTGTGCATCAAACAAGTTCTAATTAAAACCAATAAACCTCAGGACTTGGTGCTTTTAGCCTACATTCTGTATGGAACTAAAAAGTCCAGGGATTGCTGTCTTCTGTATGTGATGTGAGTCCCAGGTAAGTCCTGCTCCCTGTTCAGCTTAATATACCAAGATAAGCCTGGCAGGGCCAATCTGCTGTGTATCTATTTGCATAAAAAGTCTTGTGGCCTTCTGGGAAAGAATTCATCCTAAGATAAAGACAATTAAGGCGTATAAGTTTGGTCTAAAAACAATGCCCAGGACACAAGAAAGGCGAAACATTTTGGTACAGCAGGGTCTTACTACTGCTATAACGGAAGCAAAACCCATCCTGAGTTTTCTGATGAGGGGATTGAAATGAAGGGCTGCTTTCAAAAACAGTCAAAAAGCAAGCAAAAAAACAGTAGCCAAAAACACAAACCTCTCTAACTGAGGGTACAAAAAAATCACTATTTTGTTATGCAAGTAATTGAGTAATGCCTAACTAGGGAAAAGGATTCTTACAAGCGTTTCAGCACAAGATCTGGACAACACAGGCGGCTAAAGGTTAGCCGTGGCAGTTAGAGCTCTCTGGACAGACATCTGTGGCCACAACTTGGGGACTGGGGCCCATGGGCAGGCCTCTCTAGCCATGACAGGCCTCAGTAGCCCCATGCCGGTCATGGGGGAAATGAAGAATGCAACGTGGCATCTCTAAGAGCTGGGCCTAGCATCACACAGAAGACAGCCCCTAAAGCCCTCAGCAGCAGGAGAGAGGTTGGAAAGGGAGCTTCAAAAATATTTTGAAAATCCCATATTAGGTGGTGGGCATTGGCGGCAGAATATTGATTTTTCTGTTGTTGGGGTTTATGTTTTTGGTTTTGTATTCAAAGATTTTCTTTTTTTAATGAGGACCATTTGTTAAAGTATTTATTGAATTTGTTACAATATCACTTCGTTTTTATATATTTTGGGGGCGTGAGGCATACGGGATCTTAGCTCCCCAGCCAGGGATCAAACCTGCACCCCCTGCATTGGAAGGGGAAGTCTTAACCACTGGACCACTAGGGAAGTCCCCAGAAGAATACTGTTTCTATTGCTATTGTGACAAACCCTCCTCTTTCTTACTTTTGCTTTTTTAACCCTAGGCTGTGACATCCAGAAAAGCAAGGGTTCTGTGCAAAGAATACAGTTCCCTTTTAATTGTGCTCCCATTCTTGGAGAATTTTCATTCCACTTCTCTTGTTCTTGCATTTGATGAACAAGGCCACTCAGATTCTTGATCATATTATAAACTGGTCCACCTGTACTATCACACTTTCTATTCGAGGACTGAAGTCTCCTAATGCATTTTCACCATATTAAAAAGAAAGTGTATTTCCATAATGGAAAAGAGTAATGATATATCTAATCAAACCCTTCATAAAAGGGATTTCATTAGCACCCTCAAAGTCTCTACCTCCTGTAGGTGGAAATGTGTCTGCCATGAGATAGCAACATGACAGAGAAAGCCTTCCATTAAACTTAAAACTGGAATCTGAAGTAAATAAGAAACTCAAGAGCATATGCAATGACATAAATATCTGCCTCAGCTCAGACCACAGTTCAGCAAAGCGCCGAGGCCCCAGCTGTCAGCAGGCTGGGTCTTCCTTTCTATGCTAAGCACATGTGGGTGCGAACATGAAATCTGAATAGTGCTTTGAAGGAATACAGCTCATTCTGGGAAGATGAAAGCACTTTGCAGACAGCATTATCTCTTTAATTCACACACGTCCCCTATGCTAGCAGTAGATAGGAAGTAGCTATTTATGCTGGGCTTCTGACTCCATTAGTGCTGAATGCTTTACATATTTATGGGAGCAGAAGGACCCCTGGAAAAGGAACACTGTAGGACCACCCAGGGTCAGCCACGGAGAGGACAGCGTGGTGGCCAGCAGGGGACACTGTCTGTCCACCCTCGGGCGGTGGCCCCGGGCCAGGGAATTCAGAGACGGTCATGAAAACGCAGAATCCAGTTTGCCTGAAAATTTGGGCATATGTAGAACTTTCCTGCGGGCTCAGTGGTAAAGAGCCAGCCTGCCAATGCAGGAGACACGGGTTCACTCCCTCGGTCGGGAAGATCCCCTGGCGAAGGAAGTGGCAACCCACTCCAGTATTCTTGCCTGGAAAATTCCATGGACAGAAGAGCCTGGCGGGCTACAGTCCATGATAGATTGGAAAGGAAAAAAGGATCGAAGGAGAGACGATGATGAGAAAAAATTATGGCAAGAAAAGGGGCAGTGGTGTCAGAATACTGAGAGCTCTGTACACTCCATGAGCAAAAAGTCTGGACTTAATCTGGGAAAATACAGGGAGTGGCTGACGATTTTATAATAGAGCTTGATGTATCAGAACCAACCACAGCAAAACTAATGTGTAAACAGTGAGGTGAGAGGTTGGAAGAGCAAAGCTTTCTAGAAAATCAAAAAGGCCCCATCCAGGCAGGTTTTAATCTTCAGAACTTGGCTCCCGAAGCATTGATGACTTGCCCTCTCACAAGCTCCCCCAGGGCCACTGAAGGTACCGAATCCTTGGCCCAGGAGGCTCTCCACAGAGCAGGGGCGGGAGTGTGATGGGGCCACTTCTGTGTGCATTGGGATCTTGACCTCATTATCATCTCAGGGGTAGCTGCCTCAGGTGGCTGAAGTGCTGGTCCTCCAATCCTTCAAACCCTCCTGGACAGCCAGCCCAAGAAGTCCCACAGCCTCACTGGCCTCCAGGCTCTGCCCTACCTTTAACTCTTTTGACATCACATTTGTTCCCTTCTCGCCAGCTAACCAACCTAGTCACTTCTTAAAAGAGACACAATACCCCAACATGGTACTTAGTTCAGTAAATATTTATGACAGGCGCTGGTCTCATGCAAAAGGAAGGTGACACTTCCCAGCCCATCAGGACCTCAGACGTTGGATAGACGGCCTATGAGCCTTTGCCAATGAAAAACTCATTCGCACCCAGACAGAGACTGTCTCAGGGCATGTTGTCCTGGATGCATCTGGGGGCTACTGCACCTTGCAGGATAGGCACACGCTATCTCTCAGCCTCAGCACCAGTGATGTGACAAGCCAGGAAGTTCTCGGACTAAAGCTGGGGGAGATTGCCCCATGTGAGACAACGTAGAGGGGCACACAGCTTTTCATTGCTTAAAGTGAGAGCGCTCAGTAATTAGGGCTCATTGTGAATGAGATCTTAGAGGCAGGGCCAGGCCTTCCTCTGTCAATGGAAGACACCGTTACCATGTCCCAGACAGGAAACATGCTCAGGGAAAGCGTTCTAGGACTTTTAAGTTAAGGGCCATTGGGCCCTGCTGATCACGAAGACCCGTGGTCACAAAAGCGCTTCATGGACGCAGGGAGCAACGTCCTCAGGTTTAGAAGTGTTCCACTGGAATGCCGGGCGGCATGGAACAGGATGGCCAGAGAAAGGACACCGCTTCCCAGCCCAGACCAGGAGACAGGCTCAGGGAAGCGTCTGGATGACGGGGCGGCCATGGCCGCTCTGTCAGAGGAAGGACACCGCTTCCCAGCCAGACCAGGAGACAGGCTCAGGGAAGCGTCTGGATGACGGGGCGGCCATGGCGCCTCTGTCAGAGGAAGGACACCGCTTCCCAGCCCAGACCAGGAGACAGGCTCAGGGAAGCGTCTGGATGACGGGGCGGCCATGGCCCCTCTGTCAGAGGAAGGACACCGCTTCCCAGCCCAGACCAGGAGACAGGCTCAGGGAAGCGTCTGGATGACGGGGCGGCCATGGCCCCTCTGTCAGAGGAAGGACACCGCTTCCCAGCCCAGACCAGGAGACAGGCTCAGGGAAGCGTCTGGATGACGGGGCGGCCATGGTTCCTCTGCCAGAGGAAGGACACCGCTTCCCAGCCCAGACCAGGAGACAGGCTCAGGGAAGCGTCTGGATGACGGGGCGGCCATGGCCGCTCTGTCAGAGGAAGGACACCGCTTCCCAGCCCAGACCAGGAGACAGGCTCAGGGAAGCGTCTGGATGACGGGGCGGCCATGGCGCCTCTGTCAGAGGAAGGACACCGCTTCCCAGCCCAGACCAGGAGACAGGCTCAGGGAAGCGTCTGGATGACGGGGCGGCCATGGCCCCTCTGTCAGAGGAAGGACACCGCTTCCCAGCCCAGACCAGGAGACAGGCTCAGGGAAGCGTCTGGATGACGGGGCGGCCATGGCCCCTCTGTCAGAGGAAGGACACCGCTTCCCAGCCCAGACCAGGAGACAGGCTCAGGGAAGCGTCTGGATGATGGGGCGGCCATGGCCCCTCCGCCAGAGGAAAGACACCGCTTCCCAGCCCAGACCAGGAGACAGGCTCAGGGAAGCGTCTGGATGACGGGGCGGCCATGGCCCCTCCGCCAGAGGAAGGACACCGCTTCCCAGCCCAGACCAGGAGACAGGCTCAGGGAAGCGTCTGGATGACGGGGCGGCCATGGCCCCTCCGCCAGAGGAAGGACACCGCTTCCCAGCCCAGACCAGGAGACAGGCTCAGGGAAGCGTCTGGATGACGGGGCGGCCATGGCCGCTCTGTCAGAGGAAGGACACCGCTTCCCAGCCCAGACCAGGAGACAGGCTCAGGGAAGCGTCTGGATGACGGGGCGGCCATGGCCGCTCTGTCAGAGGAAGGACACCGCTTCCCAGCCCAGACCAGGAGACAGGCTCAGGGAAGCGTCTGGATGACGGGGCGGCCATGGCCCCTCTGCCAGAGGAAGGACACCGCTTCCCAGCCCAGACCAGGAGACAGGCTCAGGGAAGCGTCTGGATGACGGGGCGGCCATGGCCCCTCTGCCAGAGGAAGGACACCGCTTCCCAGCCCAGACCAGGAGACAGGCTCAGGGAAGCGTCTGGATGACGGGGTGGCCACGGCCCCTCTGATCTTCCTCCTGGCTACAGCCAGAGCTGTAGTCTTTCTAACCCCCTCACCATGAGTGGAGACCGGCCTGACAGGACGGAGGTGCTGCGTTCCATCATCCACTCATGAAGCCCCAGCGTGTGGAGGAGGGAGGTGTCAGCCTCAGGGGAGCCTCTTCCTGCATCAGGGATTTAGTTCCACTCCCAGGAACACCAGAGGGTTTCCAAGCCACCAGCTCCAAGACCCAGGTGAGGTGACAGGGATAAGGAAAGCATATCCACAAAACTAAGCACAATTTACCTCTGCATCTTAGGCTGTGTGTGCTGAATTTAAAAGACAAGAAAGATTAATGATGCCTTGGTTCCTCAGAGTCTCGTGGAGTTATCAAGGTCCAAGATCCATCCTCGGCTTTATTCACTGGAAAAATAACTTCGTTGGTGCTCCTGAAGTAAGAGTAATTCAGGGTGCCCAACTTAATCAGACTCACCTGAGAGAGAGGGAGGAGCCAGGCTGACACTTTATTTATATTCATATAAAGCAAGCAACATGCCTTCCAGGGCCTTAATATTTGTATCTGCTCTCCAGGTTACCTCCTTCTTGATATGGAAGTTCTTAGGGTTTTGTCAAAACACAAATTCTTTTAACAAATTTGTTTAACAAATTTTTATTGAGTGCCTTCTATGTGCCAGGGTCTATCCTAGCAAATCAGACACAATGATTTCTGCCCTCTTGGAGGATTCAATCTGGTCAAAATAATCATTATAAGCTTCCTTGTGGGCCGGTAAATCAGATTAAAGATTATAAAATGACGTTAAAATCAGAGAAAATGCTGATAATCTAGTTTAAAACCACAACAGAATAGAGACCTTGTCTCTCTCTTTGAATAGCTATGTTTAAGCTCTAATAAAGTCCAGCTTTGATGTATCCTTGCTTACGAATAAAGGCAGTCTGACTGCTTCTGCACTAGTGAAATGAAGTGTCAACATCTTTCTCCCAGAAGAATGGATACATGTGTATGTATGACTGAGTCCCTTTGCTGTCCACCTGAAACTCTCACAACATTGTTAATCGGCTATGCCCCAATACAAAATAAAAAATTCAAAAATATTAAGTCAACTGTTTTTTGCTTTTTTAATCTTTTCAGCCCTCTATAGTGCAGGGTTTTTGTGAGAATCCTTGGTACCGACGCAGGGCCTCGTGGTCAGAGCAGCTGCTTGCATTCTGCTCCCTTCAAGAAATGGTTTGGAGGTCCCTGCTCCAAGTCCAGCCCTAACTTAAGAGGAAGAAACAGCTAGTGTAAACACTGCAGGTCAGCATGGATTTTTTTTTTGAGTCAGCTAATAAAAAAATTAGAGACCATTTGTCATAATACTCGAAAAGATCATTTATTCAAGAGAGGTGTACTGGGAGCCTTGGTGTGCCAGGAACTGTGGGTCTGTTTACGGAAGTGGAAATGAAAGATCTGGGAATCGTTCCTGTGGGTCCAGTAAGAAGCCTTCCTCCTGACTGGCTCCTGTGGGTTAGTGGGCTATGGTTGATAAATCACTAAGTGCATGTAAAGTTCTGTAACATTATTAATTCTGTCATCCTTCATGAAGAAAAAGAGGGGGAAAGGGAGAGAGGAAAGCCTATCAGATTGCTCATCCACTAAAATAGTAGAGAAAATGCTCAACACAAACAAAAATAAAGCCCATTCTCCTCTCAAATTCTATTTCAAAACCATTTCAAAGGATTCTTATTAAGCTTCAGAAAGTCTAGCAACATAGGATATGATATTAAATTTCAAAGATCCATTAAGTACCATTTTGCTGCAATGAAAGGCAAGGCAAAGAGAACTAATTCATGAAGGAAAAAAAAATTCGGGAAGAGAAATTTATCTTAAAGGTCAGTTTTTCTCTACAAAAACAGTTGAAAACCCTTCCATCAGAAGCAGTGTGTAGGCTTTCATCAAGGTCACGTTCTCTTCTTAATGTTCAGAGCCAGAGCAGACAGCCTCGAGTTCCAAAGGACATGGTTAAGTCATGATGATTTGAAAAGGTGTCACACTATTTATTCTCTTTCTTAAACTACCAACTGCCTTCAGCTTCCTGTCTAAATATCATGCTCTCATTGTAGCTTGACAACAAGCTTCTGTCAAGCAGTCACGGGGAAGAAGATGACGCAGGACATAAGGGGCCACTGGCTATGTCTTAGCTACTGTACTGTCAGCGGGCCTCAACCAGGGGCAGGTTGCTCCTCGGGGGGCATCTGATTACGTCTGGACTCATTGTGGGATGCCACAGCTTGGGCAGGGAGTACTATTTGCGTGTAGTCCGTGGCGACTACATGCAAGCAGTTAAAGAGTCAGTAATTAAACACCCTAAAATGCCCAAGACACTCCCCACAACCAAGAGTTATTCAACCCAGAATATACACAGTACCCAGGCCACGATGGAGAACTACTGTGGTACTGTGATTCTATTTTTTCTTTTTGCTTTGCTTGTTCCGTTTTTACCCCAAACAGTGGCCTCCTGATAACAAACTCCTGTGTTGACAATGACATGATCCATTGAATGTCAGAGAGCCACATCAAGCTCTTTTAATTAATGGACAACTCTAATTACTGTGTTATTTCCCCTCCCCCATCACTCATTTTAATTCATCCTGGGTGCGTGCCTGCATGCTGAGTCCCTTCCGTCCCATCCCACCTGTGTGACTCCACAGACCAGCCTGCCAGGCTCCTCTGTCCATGGGGATCCCCCAGTCAAGGATGCTGGGGTGGGCTGCCACGGCCTCCTCCAGGTCATCCTGGGTGGAAGCGGCCGGGGATGCCACCAGGTCACAGAGAGGAGAGGAGAATGTCGCTGGGCACAGGCTGTCTGGGCTGCCATCCAATCAGATCTCAGTCTTTTGCATCCCAGTCTTACAGCTTCACTTTGCCAGGCATCGAGGTGCTGAAAAACAAGTCCCAGTGGGATGTGCTTAAATATATCTCATGGCGTGAGAGGAATCACGGAGAAACGGATGATGTGATATTGATTGCCTGTTAGTAAAGAGAATAAGAATGTCGGCCAATGAATTAAGCCCCAGAGCAGGAGATAAAGGGGAAATGATGAGAGGGTTGATACGGTGAATGAAGATATCAAATCAAATGACAGGTGGAACTAGGGGTGCGGTAGGCGCTGGAGCGGTTACAGCCATCTCCTTCCAGAACAGGACAGACATTCTCCTGCAACGTTTGAGCTGAGCCAGCCCACTCTTCTGAGGGATCAGCTTTATTTTCGTTCACCTACATGCTGCCAGCAAGCAGAGTGGTCTGAGCCAGAAGAGAACTTGCTGCCTTCTCTCAGTTCACTGAGGCTTTTGTTTGTCTGTCCCACTGGCTCAGATGGTAAAGGATCTGCCTGCGGTGCAGGAGACCCAGGTTTGATCCTTGGGTCAGGAAGATTCCCCCAGAGAAGGGGATGGCTACCCACTCCAGTATTCTTGCCTGGAGAATTCCTTGGAACCTGGTGGGCTACAGTCCATGGGCGTCCCAAAGTGTCAGACAAGACTAAGCAACTGACACTTCACTTTCCAGAATTCCATGGAGTCCAATAAATGCTTTCATAAGAGATCACGCTTGTTAATGAGGAAAGACGCCTACTGCCCATCATAGATTCTCTGTTGTTTGAGTCACTATGTTTAATTCTCAGACTTTTTTTTGAACCAGTTTACCTCTGGTTTAGAGGCAGTTCTTCAAGTGTAAAAGTCTCCCTCCTCTTTAGCACATCTCCACCACTTGGTTTGTCTCCCTTCATTCAATTCCTTGCTGACATTTCCAAGGCGTGGAGAGGGGCAGAGAGGGGAGGCAGCCAAGCCAGCGCATCGCAGTTTATTTACAGCTGAGTAAGTCACTGGGCTCTGAGAGCCTGAAGCAAAGGCAGGACCAAGTGTTTGAAGAACAGCCCACTTTGTTCTGACAGCTTTCCTGCGTCAGCCATCCTCACAACAAAATCACCCCCATAAAAACAGCTAGTATTTGGGGCGTTTAACACACGCTTTCCCACAACGATTCTCCTCCTCATGGCTGTGAAGAAGGTCATCTTCTTGCAGCTGCTTAGAAGCCTGCGGGTGGAGCTCACCCATAACATCTACTGAATTTCTTCCCTGTTACTTTATCCAGTTTTTTCAAAGAGGTAGCGCATCGTTTTTTAAAACTTACCTTATTGAACTATAGTTGATTTACAATGTTGCGTTATTTCTGCCGTACAGTAAAGTGACTCCATTATACATACATATATATACACACACACAGTCTTTCTCATATTCTTTTCCATTATGGTTTATCACAGGATATTGAATATAGTTCCCTGAGCTCTACAGTAGGAATTTGTTGTTTATCCAGAGCATCGTTTTCTTAAATGCAGTCTCTTTTCTCAGCCTGGAATTCCAGAGTTCCTCTGTGGCAACTCTATCCCAAATCTGCTATGCTTCAAAGCTCCAGGGTGGACAAGGAGACCTTCAGAATAAAGCTTTTCTGCAGAACTTGGCTTGGGGGACCTGGAATTTGAACTCACCTCCTGGACATCCCTCGTTTTGCCTCTCGGGTGCTGTCTTAGCTCTATCAGCTCACCTTGGCCCAAAGCTGGAGCATCTGGACTGTCCTGAGCTGCTTTCTCCAAGCTGGTAGCTGTAGGCATGTGGCCACGTTGATGATGACAAAGGATGTCCATCTATCCATGACCTGCCCTGAGGCAGTCACATTTTCTTAGTCCTCTTTTGCCCAGTGTGACCTAAATCAACTCTACATGATAAATACTGAGTGTAAACGGTGCAGTCACCCCAGAGATTCACCATCTTCCTTTCTGCCATCGTTAGTTAATCACCAAATATCAACAGACCACTTGTATTTATGATAAAGTGGGTTTCTAGACACTTGGCCAACTTGAAAGAGACAGAGACAGACCAAGGCAGAGAAACTCAACTCACATCTTAAAGGAGGATGCTTCAGTCAAAAGGGGATGAAGACAGACTTCCCTGGTGGGCCAGTGGTTAAGAATCCACCTGTCAATGCAGGGGACACATGTTCGATTCCTGGTCCGGGAAATTCCCACACGTGACAGGACAACAAAGCCCATGCACCACACCTGGCGAAGCCTGTGTGCCGAGAGCCCATGTTCTGCAAGAAGAGAAGCCGCTGCTCCTGCAGCTGTTAATAGATGAAGGCCTTGTGCTGCAACGAAGACCCAGTGCAGCCGAAATACACTTAAAACTTCTTTAAACTGGATGAAGAGAAACCTTAAAGCATTCACTGAGCCTGTGCCACCACCCCAGTCGGTCCTGGCTGGTTGTTCTGTGCATGCTCAGGACAACCGTGAAACCTAAGTTATCCCAACAGAGTTCAGTTCAGTTCAGCCGCTCACTCGTGTCCGACTCTTTGCGACCCCTTGAATCGCAGCACGCCAGGCCTCCCTGTCCATCACCAATCCCCGGAGATTACCCAAGCCCATGTCCATCGAATTGGTGATGCCATCCTGCCATCTCATCCTCTGTCATCCCCTTCTCCTCCTGCCCCCAATCCTTCCCAGCATCAGGGTCTTTTCCAACGAGTCAACTCTTCACATGAGGTGACCAAAGTATTGGAGTTTCAGCTTCAACATCAGTCCTTCCAATGAACACCCAGGACTGATCTCCTTCAGGATGGACTGGTTGGATCTCCTCACAGTCCAAGGGACTCTCAAGAGTCTTCTCCAACACCACAACTCAAAAGCATCAATTCTTCTGTGCTCAGCTTTCTTCACCGTCCAACTCTCACATCCACACATGACCACTGGAAAAACCATAGCCTTGACTAGACGGACCTTTGTTGGCAAAGTAATGTCTCTGCTTTTAAATATGCTATCCAGGTTGCTCATAACTTTCCTTCCAAGGAGCAAGCGTCTTTTAATTTCATGGCTGCAATTACCATCTGCAGTGATTTTGGAGCCCCCAAAATAAAGTCTGACACTGTTTCCACTGTTTCTGCATCTATTTCCCATGAAGTGATGGGACCAGATGCCATGATCTTAGTTTTCTGAATGTTGAGCTTTAAGCCAACTTTCTCACTCTCCTCCTTCACTTTTCATCCCAATAGAGACAGGTCGATACTTCAAGGTCAGTGTTCAAGGTCACCTAGTAGTAAATGACCTGGTCATGACTCGGGCTGGGTGGTGTCTGTCTCCATGCTTTCAGGCTGCTTCTCCAAATTAGTGCACCCCAGACAAGACCCAAATCCCTAAACCCCAGGAGACTACAACAGAAAGATACCACCGAGCCCTGGGTCAAGCTCTTACACACGCACATCTCAAGAGTGGGCCGTGGCATGCCTGCCGCTGACTACATCTGCGGCCAGCTGCCTGTCTCTGAAGACCAGGAAGTCCAACCTCCTGTGTCACGCCGGTGGATAGCATGTTAGTTCCCAGTGACTCAGAGGGCCAGGAATAAATTTCATTGGCTAGAGAGAAAAGCACAGGTCTGAACACTAAAAGATGTCCGAATTTTGCCCTAACTAGATCCCAGCAAGCCATTTTATCTTTGGGGTCTTGGTTTCCTCTTTCAACAAACTGGAATTCATGCAATGAATAGTTTTTAGCATACACTCTGTGATAGGCACTCCCCCAGATACTGGAAACAAGGCATCAGACCAGACTAACAAGGTCCCTTCCCTCATGGCCCTTCGGTGCTACAGTGGGGGACAAAAGCGACAGACAGTGAAAGGGTTCCAGAGAATGATAGGCCTTGAGGAACAGTAAACAAAGCAAGGTAATTTAGGGCACGTGTTGGAATAGCAGGAGGGCAGTGATTCTTCGGGGTGACCAGAGAAGATTTCTTCAAGAAGGCACATTAGCTGAGAGCTGTCCAGTAAGGAGATCGCAGTCAGGGAAAGAGCATTTCACAGAGGAAACAGTACAAAGGCCCTCAGGCGGGAAACCCTAGCGATGTGTTCAAGACCCAGAAAGGAAGTCCGGGACTTCCCGGGTGGTCCAGTGGGTAAGAATCCTCCTTGCCATGCAGGGGACACAGGTTCAATCCCTGGTCAGGGAACTGAGGCCCCACACGCCACAGGACAACTAAGCCTGCAGACCACGACTACAGGGCCCGAAAGCTCCAGAGCCAGTGAGCTACAACTAGAGTCCATGCACTGCAAGGCAGGATCTGGCGTGCCACAGCCAAGAGTCGGCGCAGCCAAATTAACTGATTAATTATCTTTTAAAAAGAAAGGAAGTAAGTATGGACAGAACAGAGAGAGCTGAGCAGGCAAGGTGAAAGAGTGGTATAAAACGGCAGGGCCAGATCCCAGGGGGCTTACAGGCCACTGTGAGTAATGGTGCCTGCCTTCCTGATCAGACATTAATGCAAGACTCAGATGGGTAACATGTGAGATGGGAAGGAAAGTCCTCAAAGCAGATACAGCCTGGCCCAAGACTGTGTGGCACAATCCTAGGTTTGTGTGTCCCTTTCTTTGCTCGAGTCTTTACCAGTGGCACGTGCATGTCATCTTTATTAAATGGCTCACACTCCTGGGGTTGGTCAAACTGGATGAAGCCAGGGATGTTTGCCCCCTGCTTTTCTTTCTAATACTGTTTTCTGAACATAAAGAACAGTATAGGAGTGGCGGGTTCAGGAAAGGGATGTTACTCTCAGCCCCTGAAGTCATCGCAAGCAAGTACAGGGCGAATACTACACTGCTTCCTTTAGTGGAAAAACAAACACGTATAGCTATTTCCTTGTATTTACATCTTTTTTTTTTAAAACCTGATGTTTATGGTTGGTAATTTGGAGTTGGAAGATAAACCTTTAGAGAAGAAATAACTTCTCCATGTCCTCTGACTTCTGATGAAGTTACAATGCACGTGCAGATGAGGAAACAGACGGGCTGCCCTCTCTATCCATGAAGGAACATGAAACAGAACCTGGGCTGCTGGGGGGATGCCAACAGAGCTCCAGGAACAGGGAAGCGCATTAAAAATGTAAAATCCGTGCAAGGATGGCATGTGGCTCTCTTTGGGGCATTTCGCTTTAGACCTCGAATGTGTTGGAAAACAGTGCTGCAAATGCCATAATTATTTTAAGATGCAAAGTGTATTTAAATTGGCTAATGAATGCAGGCCCTGACACCAGTCTGCATAAGTCTGAATTTATTAGCATGTTCTCGGTGAGGTGGGAGGACGGGGGCTCGGAAACAGCTTTATTCATTGGCAGCAGCATCGGCACTTTGTCCTCCACCTCGGCCCATTCAGAGACAGAATGTCCTCAACCCGTGATCATCTGAAGGCAAAATACACCTTCACATCCATTAGTGAAATTAATTCTCATCACTGATATTTGTTGCTATAACCTTGCCTAGTTTACCTGTGTTTTACCTATAAGAAAGCCATACTCACAGAGGTTTACTGTCTTGCCTAAGAACCCACAGCCGGAAATGGCAGAGTCACTTGAACGCAGTTCTCCAGTTTACAAATCCTCCCTCTGCGATTTTATGCAGCTGGAATACTACCAGTTAGCAGCTTGATCACAAGTGATGGATCCTGTTAGAAGAGAGAGTTTGTTTTTCAGTTTGGCATCTAGCAGCTCCCAGGAATCCAGATAATCTGTGTAGAAGAGCAGTTCTGTACGTAGAAGCCTCCGCTGATTCATCAGTGTGTCAGATTAGTTTTTGCCAAGGATGCTCTGTCTGCCCTCCCTTTTCTTTTCCAGCCTCTTATTGGCAAACTGACCTTGCCATGGTCTTAAAGCTGACATCAGCCATCATCTCCGTTCAAGGGTAACAGGTCTTCGAACATAATGGAATTCCACAGCAGCTATCTCTCTTTGCAGGTTCCTGAGTGAGATGCTATCTCCGCCACCTCTTTGTTCTCTGATAATCTTTGTACTATTTTTGTTGTTATTATTTTCTAGTACAGGATAGAGATTACAGCTATTTGAGACAGCGCCAAAAAACCCCCAACATGTTTTCTTCCATTTTATGATCATTAACCATATCAGTGATCATTTACTGAGTACTTACTGATGCATGATCCCCAATAGACTTAGGATTCTGTTCTAGCCCAGGGACTATAGCTCTGAGATTGACACTGGTTAGAAGACTCTAAAACTGTAAACAGAGGAGGATGTCAAGGTGCCAGCATGAAATGACAGTCCCAACTTCTGAGCAAGATGCCCTGAGAAGAACATGGCAGCCAGCTATGACACGGCCAGCTCTGAGTATACACTAGGATCCTCTGATCCTATCCAGTGAAACTGCAGAATACTTGATCAGTTTTGTCATTTGGGGATTGTTTGGGGAAGGCCAGATTAATCCTAGAGAGTAGGGAGTGAATAATATCAGGAAGCTTAAGTGGCACCCAGTTCCATACCAGAGGAAGCAAAAACCTCTTATACCCCAGAAAGTCAAAACCTCTGTGCATCTTCCACTCTGCCTGCTTTCCCTGGGACCCACACCCAAGCCCGTCATTGCTGGTTGTTTCTCCAGCACCATCTAACCGAGGCGGGAGATTTGGTATTTATTATCTCCCTCAGAGGCCTGCTCAAGAAGTTAGACAGATCTGAGGGAAAGGGACCCAGACTTCTGCAGACAGCATGAGCCGCCCTTATCCAAGCAACCCATGCAAGGAAATCAGCCTTTGCACAGTACCCAGTCCTGAGATTGCAGATGCCGGATACTCACTTGCTTAATTTCTGCCTTTTCATTTGAAAATTACTTTGTTTCCTATTTCAGTTGGGATGTATATTTTAATCCCCAGGTTGCATCTCTTCTCCCTCACACAACTGGGAGCAACTGAATTTTATTAGAAAAAATAATCACAAATGTTGTGAATTTAAAGAGCTCCAGAGGTGACATTGCCGACATTCCCAGATATACCTGATTTTAAAATGGCAAATGGAGATAGTTCAGTTCAATAAGTATATAGTGAGTCTATATTATTCTCTGGGCAAAAAATATATACTAAATTCACAGCATATTCTGAAAACTAGGCTAGACTAACAAGGATAAGCAACTCAAGCCGTTTGAGGAACTGACACTCAGATGCAGTATTATACTTGCAGTGTGACAGAGTTGGTTCCAAAGCTGATGAACGAAGAGCATGAAGGGGGAGCACTATTTTCAGCCTTCTCCTACGGGGAGGCTTCCTGGAGTTGAGCTGGGTCCTGAGAGACGAGTAGAAAGGAGTCAGTAAAGGAGGATTTGTAAAAGGGCAGTGCAGGCGCAGAGAACAGGATGCTCGGAAACAAGAGCTGGACAAGGAGACGGCACATGAGGAGCAGCGCCCGGACCTGAGCGTCCCCAGAGGAGCGGCAGCAGCGGAGGACCGGCGAAGGCGGGGACGGAGAGCCTGCAAACAGCGCCGAACAGCCCGGCTTTTACGCTGCGGGCCGCGAGGACCACGGCGGGGCTCTGGGGAGAGCCGGGGAGTCAGAGGCCGATGCTGGATTACACGGAGGATGGATATGAGAGAGAGAAGACAAGCTGGCAGAGGCTGTCTTTCACATACTAGAATTACATGCAGAATAGTTTAAATTATAGATTTTCTCAACTGACCCCAGATTTTTTTAAAAAACATGTGCATTTTTTAACATATCCCAGAGATTCTGAAATCCACTCTTGACTGAAAACCACTAATTGGGATGTTACATTGCGATAGTCCAGACAAAAAAAATGATTAGGACCTGAATGAACTAGGATTATGAGGGCGGGAAAGAGGTGAAGACACAGAGTTGAGAACTATTTTGTAAATTTAATCAACATAATCTATTTATTTATTCATTCATTGAAACATTATTAGGCCAGGCGCTGTGCAGGGTGGTAAAAACAATCGTGAAAGAGACTCATTCTTGCCATTAAAGATCATATAGTCTAGTGCAGAATTTCTCCAATATATCACTAATTTTTTTTAGCAGAAGGAAAAATAAGCCAAGAAAAACTTTCCTGAGACATCGTCACCATGAGCCAGCACTGACATGAGTCTGCAGCTTGGGCAGCCAGGGAACTGCAAAGAATCTGGTTTCAGCACAACGCAGAAAAAAAGTAAATTCTCTTTAGAAAAACGCTTTTGGGGGAGCCTCAAGGAATCTCTGTAGGCAGTTTTTTCAAGTGTAACAAGCAATGTTGCAGTTAAAGAAAGCACGCAGAAAATGAACTACAGAAACAGCCTTGTAAGGACTTCAGTCTATCAGACATTCAGAATGTTTACATATTCAGTCCATCAAAACTACAGGATCTATATTTAAACACATAAAGGAAAAGTGTGGAAGTAATATCAGGGACAGGAAACTGTAAAAAACTGACTTGCCAGATGTATAAGGGTCCCTGTGATATAGAAAGTACAGTAATCAGAGTGAAACACTCGTGGACCATTTTAACAGTGGAACAGAGATGAAGAGAGAGCTGGTGAACCGGAAATTAAAGTATCTGTAGAGGGGCAGCAAGGTTTTTTCTGTAAAAATAGAGAGTCAATAGTTTAGGCTTGGAAGGCATATGGTCTCTGTCACAACGACCCTATCACAGACAATGCATAAACAAAAAGGTGTGTCTGTGTTCCGATAGAACTTCACTGACAAATGTAGGCAGGGGGACAGATGTGGACCACAAGCGGTAGTCTGCCCATCCCTGGAGTCTAAAAATGAAGCCTAGGAATGAGAAACATTGGAAAATAAGGAACACTTGCCAGGAAACAAGAAAGGCAGAAATATGTCTGACATGTTAAACAAGTTCCTGAAAGAAAGTGGAAAGACAGTGGGCAGAAGCAGTATTCGAACACATGACTGAGAATTTCCCAGAACTCATGATACAGTTTATTGAGTGGCAAAGCCCAGCAAATCCCAAGTAGAATAAACAAAAAGAATATGTTACTTTACAACTGTGTTTCTCAACCCTGACTGGGGTATTTTTAAGTAATATGTATCTCTGGGCCCTCACCCTGGAAAATCCTTATTCTAGAGAGTCTGGGAGCTTTGAAAGTGCCCTGGGTGATTCTGACGTGCAGACAAGGATAAGAAACCAGACTTTAGAAACGCATTCTCTTGTGATTTTGCACAATTACCTTTTATGTCTAAGCCTTGTTTCCCCAAATAGACTATAAACTTATGGAATACAGAAGCTTTATCTATAATTTTTCTGTGAGTTCCACATAATCGTGTCGCCCAGGCATAAGTCGGTGCTCAATGACAGCTTAAATGATGGACTGGTTGATTCAGCATGACGTTGGATACAAAACTTTTGGATAGGCAGGAGAAAACCCAAAATCTGTAACTCACAAGCTACAAGCCTGTCTGGATTTCCACTTCCTCATTTGTAAAATGATGGTTATAACTAAGTTTTCAAATTCCTGGGCACTTAAAGGAAATAAAAGATCATGAGTATTTTTTAATATTTCAAAAAGCCATGGAAAGTTATGGATTTCATATCAATTTGCAGGTTAGTAATCTATCAAAATACTTATTGATGAATGACAAGTGAGGAGAAATAATAAATCTTTAGTTTGAGAAGGTTTAAAAGTACTTTGAAAATTATAGGATTCCATGCCTCCATTTGCTCAGTATTTATGATCCAGATCCCCTGGGAGAGAGAGTAGAACAGAGTAAAGCAAGAAATCTGGAGTTAAATGAACTTGGGTTCAAATCCCAATCTCACCACCCACTAGCTGTGTTCACTTGAGCAAATTATTTTTTTCTCTGAGCCTGTTCCTTCATCTGGACAGTGGACATATTGATAGTAGCTATCCCATACAGCTGTTGTCTTCTCAGCCTGGAGACGGCCAGCTTCCTCCTGTATGCCTACATGACATTTCTTCCTTGTGTGTGCGCGGAGAAAGAGAGAACAAGCTGTCTCATGTCTCTTCTTATAAGGACACGAATCCTATTGGTTCAGGGCCCCATCCTTATGACCTCATTTAACCGTAACAACTTCCTTGGAAGCCCCATCTCCACTCTGGTTGAAGTCATCCTGGGGGTTAGGGCTTCAACATGTGAATTTATCCAGTTGAAACAAACATTTCAGTCTGTAACACCTAAAATGAGAGGAATACTCAGAGCTAATGCTAAGGAGAGAAAGGATACTCAAAGAAGTCACAAAACATATTCCTCTCAAGAAACGATCTGTTTCCTAGGCTGGAGAGATCCATAACAGGTTTGGGAACAGCCCTTGAGCTTCACAACCAACCAGTGAGTTTGACAGTCACTGTGGTGCAGCCAGCATCATGGAATGTGGGACTAGGGTAAGAAAACCACAGCAGCTCCCAGAGCCAGGCTTCTCCCACCTCTGTGCATATTCACATCACCGGGAGGATGCAATAAAGTGCCAATTCCCTGCTGCCCACCCCCACCAGAGATTCTGGGTAGGTCAGGAAACTACTTTTATAACACTACAAAAATACCACTTTAGGGAAATTATTCTGGCAGAAAAACTCAAAGCCCAAGTAGAGAGGAAGAGAGTGAGCTGACCATGCTTCTGCTGCTAGATGCCTACTGAGGAGGGACCATGCTTCTGCTGCTAGATGCCTACTGAGGAGGGACCATGCTTCTGCTGCTAGATGCCTACTGAGGAGGGACCATGCTTCTGCTGCTAGATGCCTACTGAGGAGGGAGCCGGTGTGTGTGAGCAGAACGTTCATGGCAAGAGGCAGAGGAGGGATGAGGACATGGTGGGCTGGCTAGGCAAAGATGTGGGTCCACAGTGGGGGTGGGAGACAGGAGGAGGGATGATAAGTGGATGACTGCCTTCAGAGGAAGCCAACCCTGAGGGACCTGGGCTTGTGGGATGCCCGGGAGCCTGTGGATGGCTGCTAGAGTCTGGGGGGGTCCTGGACTCCAGTTCCAGAGATTGGACAAGGAGGGGCAGATTAATCAAGGAGAGGCCCCAGCTTTTGTTTCCTTCCAGATGGTTTTGTTTGCTTCTAGATTGACTTTTTTCCTGTTACCATCACCGCAAGTAGGTTCCCAGGTGGTGCAGTGGTAAAAAAAACCCGCCTGCCAATGTAGGAGGAGCAAGAGACATGGGTTTGATCCTTGGGCTGGGAAGATCCCCTGGAAGAAGAAACAGCTACCTGCTCCAGTATTCTTGCCTGGAAAATTCCACAGACAGAGGAGTCTGATGGGCTTCAGCTCATGAGGTCACAAGGAGTCAGATGGCTGAGCAATTGTGCGCACATATGCACACACACACACATAAACACACACATCACTGATTATCACATGCAAGGAGTAATGGCACTTTCCTAGGAGTATAGGCACTACTGATTACCATATGAAGCCCAGGCTTGAGGGTGCTAATGATGACGGTGTATGCCCAGCATCGCTACAGCAGCAGCTGGTACCTAGACTGAAGAGAGGCCACACGGCCCGACAAGAGGAATGCCTGTTTGCACAAGGACGGTTAGCATCCCTTGACTACTTTTGTTATTTTTCTGTTCTTGTCAATCCGTTGTTAGATGCACCTCTCCCCTGATGATTGAATGCCATGATCACAGGCAAGACAGACGTTTGATGGTTTGGTTCATTATCATATTTGTGACAAAAACCATGTGTACCTTATATTTGCAATCACTGTGTTTCTAGACAATGTTGAGAGAGAATTCTCCACCCAGTACATTACCCTGGTTCCTAGCTATTAGGGTTTCTGATATTTTTTAAAAAATTTTTTCTTGTGATGAGAACTTTTTTAAAAAATGATTTTATTTATTTATTTTTGGTTTTCCGGGTCTTTGTTGATGCTCAGGCTTTTCTCTAGTTGCGGCAAGCAGGGGCTACTCTCTAGTTGCAGCGGGCAGGCTTCTCACTGTGGTGTCTTCTCCTGTCGTGGAGCACAGGGCTCTAGAACATGCAGGCTTCTGTAGTTGCAGTTCGTGAGCTCAGTAGTTGTGGCTCCCACGCTCCAGAGCACAGGCCCAACGGCCGCGGTGCATGGCTTTGTTGTTCTGCAGCATGTGGGATCTTCCTGGACCAGGGATCGAACCCGTGTCTCCTACACTGGCCAGTGGATTCTTAACCACTGAGCCACCAGGGAAGCCCTCTAATATTTCACATTTTCACCCTGGTATGTACTTTTCCACCATGCTTGGGAAGGGAATGTGCCTGCGTTGAAATAGGAAGTGAGCCTTGTGACTTCTGAACCTAGACCTTATCTGAAATTGGATTCAACTTAAGAATTTTAAAGTTTAACTGAGAAAATCAGGGATAAGCGTTACAAATTCTCCATCCAGAGTCCATTTAAGGCTGCCAAAATGAAGCTGTTATTAGTTAATGTTCTGATTAATTGGATGGACAGTCTCTGGACTATATAAATGGGGACAGGAATGTCAAAGGGGACATCTGGTTGGGAGAAATGTTTTTCCATTCCCCTTATTCCACCTTTACTTACACACACAGCCCTTGTTTCCACACCCTGTTATGCATTCGTTTATGCACGAGAAAGAGTTGCTAAACAACCATTGGGTAGGGCTACTGCACTGAAAATTGCTGGGTGTATGCCCAGCATATCCCCAGAGAAAACTATAATTCAAAAAGACATGTGCACCCCAATGTTCATTGCAGCATTGTTTACAATAACCAGGACATGAAAACAATCTAAATGTTCATCAACAGAGGAATGGATAAAGGACAGAATATTACTCAGCCATGAAAATAAATGAATTTGGGTTTATTTGTAGAGACATGGATGGACCTAAAGAGTCTCATACAGAGTGAATGTCAGAAAGAGAAAACAAAGTCATATTTAATGCATATATGTGGAATCTAGAAAAACAGGACAGATGATCTTATTTGCAACCTAGGCAGCATATTAGAAAGCAGAGACATGACTTTGCCAACAAAGATCCATCTAGTCAAAGCTACGGTTTTTCCAGTAGCCATGTACAGATATGAGAGCTGGACCGTAAAGAAAGCTGAGCACCAAAGAACTGATGCTTTTGAACTGTGGTGTTGGAGAAGACTCTTGAGAGTCCCGTGGACTGCAAGGAGATCCAACCAGTTCATCCCAAAGGAGATCAGTCCTGGGTGTTCATTGGAAGGACTGATGCTGAAGCTGAAACTCCAATACTTTGGCCACCTGATGCAAAGAACTGACTCCTTGGAAAAATCCTGATGCTGGGAAAGATTGAAGGCAGGACGACAGAAGATGAGATGGTTGGATGGCATCACCGACTCGATGGACATGAGTTTGAGCAAGTTCCAGGAGTTGGTGATGGACAGAGAAGCCTGGCGTGCTGCAATCCATGGGATCACAAAGACTCAGACATGACTGAGCGACTGAACTGAACTGAACTGATCTAATTTGCAAAACACAAATAGAGACACAGATGTAGAGAAGAAACAAATGGATACCAAGGGAGAAAGCAGAGGATGAATTGGGAGATTGAGATTGATACATATACATTCTGTTCATGGAATTCTCCAGGCAAGAACACTACAATGGGTAGTCATTCCCGCCTCCAGGGGATCTTCCTGACCCAGGGATCAAACGGCATCTCCCACATTGCAGGCAGATTCTTTACCATCTGAGCCACTAAGAAAGCCCACACTACTATGTATAAAATAGGTAACTAACAAGAACCTATTGTATAGCACTGGAAACTTTATTCAGTACTCAGTCATGCCCTAAACAGGAAGGAAATCCAAAAAAGAGGGGACATGTATGTATGTATAGCTGATTCATTTCACTGCACAGCAGGAATTAATACAGCATCCTAAAGCAACTCTACTCCAATAAAAAATTTTTAAAATAAAAAATAAAAAAAAATAAATAAAAAAAAAATTTTTTAAAAAGAACTGAGTGGCTTTGGGCATGGTGTCTTCTATTTGCTGCAGCTGAGGAAGATCCAGACCTTAAGCGCAGACCTTGGAAGTCTCCTTACCCTCTTCCTGCTCTCCTAACTCTAAGTGGGAATCAGGACAGGCAGGCCCTTCTTATTAAGAAGAAGTTCTTCGACCCCTTTTCAGCCTTCAGCCTAAGTCCTGTGGTCCAGTTCTATTTAAGCAAAGATACCTCACTCAGGGCAGATGGGGTGGTAATGCCATAAACGGAAGCTTGCTCAGATACTAATACATTTGGTTATTAGGCCCACACTACTGATCTTTGTATGTATAATTCCATCAGAAGGAAGTGTCCATCTTATGATTTGGGCAAAAAATTCTCTACCTTGAATCTTTATTAGAATTCTCCCATCACTGAATAGTCATTGATCTTTAGTCGTTAAATAGTTACGAAAACCCACTGTGATCAGAGCAGTTTTTCCTCTGCTCTCTAAGTAATAACCACATTGTACATTGTAAAAAGTCTAAGGGATTTTCTACCACTTTAGGTGTAGGCTTGCAAAGGCAGCATGTATGAGGTGGCCCATTTTTACTTAAGGACATCATCTGTGGTTGGATGCATCATTTCCAAATGATTTGTGCCAACTTCAGTTTTAGCCTCATGGTGAGCCTGTAGAGCCTGGTGTATTTCAGAGATTTCACTTAGAAGTTCATCATCTTTATGAACTTAGACATGAGGTCATCTACCCAACCACTCGAAGTTTCCAAAGAGTCTGGGTCTTAGAGGTGATCTGATCTACATTCCACCCCACTCAGGAATTCCTTCTACTCTATCCCTGATACCTGGGATTACCAGCATCTACACACACTTCCATACTAGAAGTACACAAACGCTATCCATATAAACTAAATTAATGTTATTTCCTGGAGGAAATGTAGCAAAGTATAAAACTTTGAAAGAATTATGTGGTGGCTGAGTTCCCTGGTGGCTCAGTGGTAAATGAATCCGCCTGCCAATGCAGGAGACGCAGGTTCGATCTCTGGCCCAGGAAGATTCCACATGCCGAGGAGCAACTAAGGCTGAGTGCTGCAACTCCTGAAGCCCTCACACCCTAGAGCCCACGCTCCCCAACGAGAGAAGCCACTACAACCAGAAGCCTACACTCTGCAACTAGAGAGCAGCCCCCACTCTCTGCAACTAGGGAAAAGGCCGCACAGCAATAAAGACCCAGCACAGCCAAAAATACATAAATAAAATTTTATGTCTATGTAAATTATATATATATACATATATACACAAGAATTATGTGGTGGGAACATGGTTATTTGACACCTTAATATGGTTGAAATTAGTTATAGTGTTTCATGAATGCCTGAAATATTTCAGAATGAGAAAAAAAGATTTTAGTTGCTGATTATAAAAATAAAACACAAAATGAAACTAATATTCCTGGTAATTACCTTAAATCACAGCTCTATGAGCATACACTGAAAATGTGCTCAGTATCTATGTCCATTGAATTAAAAGGATTTCATAACTTTTCATTATTTACCCCAAGAGCATCACAATACAGTGGTCCCTCAGTTATCTGCAAGGGAGTTTCCAGGGTCCCTCCCCATCTTTGGATGCCCAAAATCCACAGATGCTCAAGTCCCTTACATAAAATGGCATAGTGTTTCCATACAACCTAGAGTCACCCTCCTGTATCCTTTGACTCATCGCTACCTGCTACATTACCTATAAGATCTAACACAATGTAAATGTTATGTGAATAGCTGCCATGTGGCAAATCCATGTTTTGCTTTGTGGAACTTTTGGGAATTTTTTTTTCCTGATATTTTCCATCTGTGGTTGGTTGAGTCTGCGGATGGGGATTCAGGCAGAAACTGAGGGCCAACTGTATCTAGCTGCCTGATGTAGTTTCTGCTCACCATGAGTATATACAGTGTCTTTAAAAATCACTCTTACCTGGTTTTCCTTTCCTCTAAGAGACCCACATCTAAACTTACCCAGATGGATGACAATCTCTGCTTTCAGAAAGGGCTTCAATCAAAACAATGTCCATCATCTGGGGCTGCAGGTGGAGACTCATGGATCTTGATGCGAACAAATCGTTTCTATTCCTCTTATTCTGATTAAGGTTCCTCTTCTCTCCTACTCTGGAAACGGGAAAATTCAGCACCGTTCTCTGTAAAAGTAACACTTCAAGCACCATATATTTTCCTGAAAAGGCCACATTACCCTCAAAATGGGCTTCCCTGGGGGCTCAGCAGTAAAGAATCCACCACAATGCAGCAGACCCAGGTTCGATCCCTGGGCTGGGAAGAACCCCTGGGGAGAGAGATGGTAACCCACTCCAGTCTTCATGCCTGGAGAACCCCATGGTAGCCTGGCAGGCCTCACAGTTCATGGGCTTGGTCGAAGAGTCAGACTCAGTGACTGAACAACAGCAAAAACACCCTCAAAATACTGCTTTTCCTGCAAGATACAGAGTCGGCAGCAGATCCAGGAGGGTTGAATAAAACATGTGAGCATATCAATTATTTTAGTATGGAAAGGATTTGGGGTTGCCAAAGGGGAAAGCAGGGGCAAGGAAGGGATAAATTAGGAGTTTGGGATTAACAGACACACACCACTGTATAGAAAATAAGCAACAAGGACCTATTGTATATTACTATAATACAATATCTTGTAATAACCTCTAATGGGAAAAGAACCTGAAAAGGAATCGATGTCTGTATATGCATAACTGAATCACTTTGTTGTACACCTAAGACTGACACAGCATTGTAAATCAAGCATACTTCAATTAGAAGAGAAGAAGTGATTCTGGTTTGTAAATGGCCCCGTGGTCCCTTTATCCCTCACGCTCCTGTCCTAACTTTCCCACCATCCCAGCCACTTGTCCAGGACCGACCTACTCAGCTAAGTGTCCTGGTTATCAGTCTAAATCACTGGTTTGCAATGAAACCCACCACCCAGCCTGCTGTGGATTTAGCCAACTGAATTATTTTGTTTTCCTGGAGAGCTGAACCTGGATCTTATTCACTTTCAAGTGCCTGAGCTCTGCAGCAGGTCCAGAGTAGATGTTCCACATACAGTCTTGTCGAAAAAAACTGAATGAACAGATCAGTGAATCAGAAGTACTGAAATGCAAGCACCATATTAATCAGAAATGCCTAAATATTACCACCAGACTGTGTTCAAGCCAACAGATTATAATCATACTACAGCTATATCCGTGTTAAGCTCTTCACAGCAGGCGTGGTGCTTTATCTACCCTCTGTCCTTCAGCTCAGAATTCTCATAGGAGGGGAGTCAGGCTAAGAGAGAGGATTAGGAGAGGTTCAAAGAGCAACTACCATATCCCGCCCTTTAATGTTCTATTCTTGCCTTTCCTGCCTTTTAATCATTTAGGTCCCGCAGTCCTGCAGGATTCCGTCGTCCTCGTGGCAGCGTCCAACAGCTCACGACTGAGGAAGTCAGCCCGGGGACCTCGCGCTGAATCGGCCCCTTCCCCGGCCTTTGTCCGGGGCCGCGGCGTGTGCGGGCCGGGGCCCGGGCGCCACCTGCCGGCCCCCCGCGGCACTGCTTCCGGAGCGTCTCGGGAGGGCCCCGCTGCGCCGGGAGACGCGGCGGGCGGAGCCCGTCCCCGGCAGAGCCCGTCCCCGGCAGACGCCCTGGGGACCCGCGCCTAGGGACGGGAGCCCGTTCCTTCCTAACCGTGCCCGTGGAGAGGAGGCGTCCGAGGCACGGGGCGTGAAGCCTCTCCCCGCGCCTGTCACCTGAGTCCTTCTCGAAACTGACATTCACAAAAGGATGTTTCGAAGAAGGAAGGCAGGAAAAAAATCTGTGCTTAAACACGCGTGAGGGATGAAATACAGATAAAGCGAGAACGGGTTTTTTAGGTGCTTAGGCAAACCTATGACATTCTCTGTAGAATAAAACACAGAGGGGAGGGAGGAAGGAGCAGAAGGATGAAAGAAGAGAAAGACATATATTTATCAAAAAATATTGCTTAATATACATCTAATTTTTTCTAAATACTTTCTAAGCTGAAAATGTCTAGGATTTATTTTTTACTTCTTTTCTTTCTGGAATTTCATATGAAAGTAATAAACCATAAAAAGCATAAAATACCATAAAAATTTGATTACTAGCTTATTAAACATTAAATGCAATTGCCAAGATGTAAGGTTATATCTTGCATGACCCTCATATCTTAAAGGGTATCCTTATAGTCACACCCTATAAAGACACTGGTATGGATTTGGTGGCAACAAATCTAGTCTCGTAGCTCTGACCCAATGGGCTCCTCGGGCGGTTTCCAGCAAGCGCATCACGACCTCAGCTCGTCTGGGTTTCTGAGCTAGCGCTCAGCATGAATGATTTTGTAACAGTGTATTCTCATATCCCCTCCCAGAGACTCTTCATCTGGATCACTCTGAGGAACATTTCTAAATTTCCAGAAACATGTGCCTTCGCCTTCTGTTTTAAGAAGTATTTCTTGCACACTGTGATAACTGCCAAACATGACTTTATGTAAAATTATTTCCCATCTGAATCGCTTCCCCTGCTCTTTTCTCCTAAGCCACAGGTTCACAGATGTTGTCCATGGAAGCCCAGGCGAGGAGTGATTCAAGGGTACTTCTCACCTCTTCCTCGAAGACTAGAAGAGCCAGTTCCTCAGGGTCTCAGACAATCCTTCCTCACTCTCCCCCTGCCTGAGCCCCAGCCAAATTCTGCCTGCTGAACAGTAGGTTGAAACAAAGTCTAGAAGCCCAGGCCCACAGACAGAAGACTCATAAATACTGGAGTTAAAAGTCTGAACAGGAACACAGGACTTCTCTGGCAGTCCAGGGGTTAAGCGGTTTCCCAGGTGGCTCAGTAGTAAAAACAAAAAAATCCACCTGCCAATACAGGAGATGCAGGGGGCTCAGGTTTGATCCCTGAGTTGGGAAGATCCCCCAGAGGAGGAAATGACAACCCACTCCAGTATTCTTGCCCGAGAAACCCCAAGATAGAGGCGCCTGTGAGCTACAATCCATGGGGACACAGAGTCAGATCCGACTGAGCTCACATGCATGCTAGTAGTTTAGACTTCCCACTTCCATTCTGAGGCACATGGGTTCAGTCACTGGTCCAGGAACTTGCATGCCTTGTGGCACAGCCCCAAAAAAGGCTTTAAAAATATCTGAACAGGAAATAAAGACGCCACCTTTTTTCTTGGCACTGTACTTGGACCTCTGGGCTATGGAAGGCAGGCCATTTTCCTCCCTATCTCAGTTTTTTTTTTTAATGGGGACACCAATATTAACAGTGATGGTTAATGTTTACGGAGTGACGACTACATGCAGTGCCCCGTACTAAGCAGGGTTATCATATTTCAAGCTTATAAAACTGTGTGAAACAAATGCTCTTATTATCCCCATGTTACGGGTAAGGACAGGGGGACTGCTGCTGCTAAGTTGCTTCAGTCGTGTCCGACTCTGTGCGACCCCATAGACGGCAGCCCACCAGGCTCCTCCGTCCGTGGGATTTTCCAGGCAAGAACACTGGAGTGGGTGCCATTGCCTTCTCCGAAGGACAGAGGGACTACAGTGGGTTAAAGCCTCTTGTTTATTATTTCTTCAATATCCATCCTTCAATAAATACACACCTATTCTGTGCCAGCCAACAGGGTGGATTCTGGGAGCTCAGGACTACATACAAATAGAATTCCTACTTTCAAAGTTCTCACAGGCTAGAAGGGAGAACACAAAGGTAAGCCATCAGAAGCAGAGGTCTGAAAGAAGTGCGCGTCACATGGAGCGGGGACTCCTAGGAAGGAGTGGGGAGTCTTTGGGGGTGACAGGATGAGTGGCCTATTGGGAGGGGCCCTGAGCAGAGGGAGAAAATGGATCTCAGGGTGCTGGTGACCACGGGGGCCTATCTTTACCCTAATTTTCCATTCTCCGGTGATGACTCTGAGGCCTTGGATTGGAGGTGCTGACCTGCCAAATTGCACACAACTCTCTTACTGGCAGAAGGGTCATGAGCTTGGGGGGCAGTCAGGAAAAGGTACCTGTACCAGCTGAACACATATTTGTGAACTCAAGTGAATGGCAGGTACCCCTCTCACTATTTCTACAAAAATCCTGGTCTCAAAAGGCTTTTGACTACTTAAATGAAAGGATTTCCTCATCTAGTTTGAGTCCTGCTTGAATTCGGATAGAGTTAGTGACTGAATCCTGATGATCAGACTTTTGGATCTTCAAAAAGCCTGGAGGGTCATTTAAGTGCCTAAGGATGTCATATCCACCTCATCAAAACAGGTCTGGGGAAGCCTGGGGCACCTGCACTCTGGTCTGGGAAGCTTGGTGCTCAGGCCCCAGCAGAAGGGAAGTCATGACAATGGCACCTTCTGGGGAGAAGGTACTCTGGACGTTTGTGCCCTCCTTTGAGACGGACAAGGAGTAGGCAAGGCAGCTCTTGTGAGCCTTGCTTTGAGGCTCTGAGGAGTGAGACGACTCACGCAAAGGGCCCAGTTAGTCCCTGGCAGAGTCGGGACTGGAAACCAGATCGGCTGGATCATCATTCCCTCTGACACGCCTCTCTCTGCCCAAGCCATGCAGTAAAAAGTGATTCCCCAACAGATGCCAGAGTTATGAACTAAAACAGACTGACTACAGCAGGAAAAACAACCCCAAGCGCACGTCTTAATAGCAACGCCTCCGCAGTGTCATCTCTGTACCCGAGAACAACATAACACCCACAACAGACAGCAGTCACCGGCGCTTCTTGGTACAAGGTGCTGGGCTGAGCAGCTATAGAAAAGGTCTCACTTCATCTTGCTGTATCTCTGTCTTGTATACGGTTAAGTAACTCACCCAATGTCATGGGGAAAACCACGTCATTTAACTCCAGAATTCAAGCCGAATGACTATATTCCTGGTCACTGAGCCTCACTGACTCTCCATGAAGAAAAACCGCCAGAGGGCCCTGTTATCTGGACAAATTCTACCATGAGGCAGCCAGTCTCTATACCTTATGGATTTTTCTGTTTTTTTCTATTTCCAATTTCCAGGTCCTATTTTAGTTACCTGTGTGGACAATGCCTGATGCACTGGTGTGAATAAAGCAGCTTCCCATGCCCCTGAGAAATCTTGAGGGCTCTGATAAACTTTAGATAAACGAGGTTAGCTTGAGCATTTTGAAGTAGTACATACAAAATTGGTTGTCTTTATAACCAGAAGAGAGAAAGTACAGGCTTTCTTTAAGAAGGCTCATTTCTCATGGACCCTTCCCATGACAATGTGCCCTAATCAGCTCTTCTTTAAATTGTTTTGTGGGCCATTTTTAAAGTCTTTATTGAATTTATTACAATACTACTTCTGCTTTATGCTTTGGTTTTTCAGCCCTGAAGCGTGTGGGATCTTAGCTCCCCAACCAGGGATCGAACATGCACTCCTTAGGTTAGAAGGTGAAATCTTACCCACTGGACCACCAGGGAAGTCCCAACTCTTTATTTTATTTTTCAATTGAAGTATTCACAATGCTGTGTTAGTTTCAGCTATATTGCAGAGTGAATCAGTTATATATGAGTGTGTGTATACTTTTTCAGAGTCTTTTCCACTATAGGTTATTACAAGAAGTTGAATATAGTTCTCTGAGCTATAGAGTAGGTCCTTGTTGTTTATTTATTTTATATATAGTAGTGTGTCGCTGTTAATCCCAAACTCCTAAATTTATCCTTCCCCCCCTTTCCCCTTTGGTAACATAAGTTTTCTAAGTCTGCGAATCTACTTCTGTTTCATAAATTACTTCATTTGTATCATGTTTTTGTTGCTGTTCATTCGCTCAGTTGTGTCCAATTCTTGGTGACCCCAGGGACTGCAGCACGCCAGCGTTCCCTGTCCTTCGCCATCTCCCAGAATTTGCTGTTTTTACGCATCACGTCTAAGTGATGTCTGTCTTTGTCCGATTCACTCCACTTACTACTGCCACCGTCAGCTCTTCGTAGAGAGAGTACAGATGTCGGAGTTCAAGGCCAGGCTTGACCCCAGGTCAGCAGAGTGAGGAGGACCCAGGAACATGGTCGTTCGAAGCCTCCCAGCTTGCAGATCCTACCTGCAGATGGGCGGGAGGCTGGAGCAGTCACCCATGTGAAGAGCTGGCCGGGGGCCTGACCCCCAGTAAAGGATCAACGACATGTTCATTAAAAAAATAAAGAGAGCCTGGCTCCGGGGCTGAGGGGACTTCCCGCACCACCAGGCAGAAGCATCCCCTCCGTGCGGCCCAGGCTGGCGCCGGCCCTTGTCACCACCAGGGCAGGCGGCCTTCCCAGGCCTCCGGAGAGAATGTTGGGAATCAGGACGCAGAGCCCGGATGCCTCCCCAGAGCGGCCTCTCTCCAGCGCCGGCTTCGCCAGGCCTGCTTGCTTCGGAGTGAGAACTCCTTCCTCAGCCCCCAGTCAGGTGGCCTGCAGGGGGAGCGGGGAGGGGAGCCCGAAAAGCGCCGGCTCTGGTTTCAGGCTGCAAATCCCGCCAGGGTTCTGCTGCCTTCAGATTTATGGGCCCACAACCAGGGAGAGCTGCCTGCCGCCCAAGTCCAGCGCCGCCTCGGGGCCCAGGGGGCTCCTGGAGGATGCTGTTTGTGAACCTCTTTATCTCTCTAATGCCATGTTCCCTAAATCTGTGGTATTAAAATGATGAGGAAGGGCGGAGGAGGGTGATTCATGCTCCGGTTGCACTGACAATGAAATTCATCGAAATCAAATTTCTCCCGAGCATGCCAACAACATCCTGGCTGGTGCCCCTCTCAGCTCTAGGGCTGGGTTTCTCTGGTTTCTACAACAGTTTTTCTTTTTTAATGTCATTATTTTTATTATTTTCGCCTAATGTTTTTGTAACATGCTTACTGTGGAGGTTGTTCCGTGCCCGCCAGCTCTCTGGGGAGGGAGGTGCCGGGGAGGCAGGCTTGCTAACCCCAAAGCTGGTTTTTGCACATCCCTCCAACCACCAGAAGGAAGCAGGGTCCCCGCCTTGGTCCCCTTCCCCTGTCCTGACAAAGCGTCCCAACACTAAACATGGAACCCGGACCTGTTGGTCCTCACGCTGAGCAAAACCCCAGTATTAACTAATGAGCCCAATCAGCCCTCCCCTGCAGCCACCCACCTTCCATTTTCCCAGTCGAAAAGACCTGGATGCTCCTTGCTCTGTATGTCACGGCTTCTAGCCCCAATTCCCATCTTCCCACGCTGGAAAGCCATCCCCTCCCTTATTTGCTGGTATGCATCTTAAAAGGTGACACAGAGAAGGACTGAATAAATAGTAGCACATCCATATCACAGAATATTAAGCATTATGATCTAGGTGGCTCAGATGGTAAAGAATTTGCCTGCAATGCAGGGGACCTAGGTTCGATCCCTGGGTTGGGAAGATCCCCTGGAGAAGAGAATAGCAACTCACTCCAGTATTCTAGCCTGGAGAATCCCAGGGACAGAGCACCCTGGCAGGCTACAGGACATGGGGTCTCACAGAGTTAGACACAACTGAGCTTACTTTCATACATATTAACCCAGAAAACGTTATTGACATATCCTTAACTGAAGAAAGAACGTTGGAGAATAATGCGTTCTGCAGGATCCACTTTATAAAACACAGTTCCTTTGAAAATCTTATATGCATATGGATTTGTTTTGATATGTTTACATGTTTAACAGTGTGGAAGGATGCACCTGAAGGTATTTATACAAGTTACCTGGTTTAGGGTATGTTGGAAAGAGAAAATATTGGTTTTTCAAATACATCTAATCATATGTCATTAGGTACAGTTAATTCTTGTTACTTGGGTAATTTCTGAAGAGGAATTTGGTGAAAGAATGTTTAATCTATCAACAGGTGACATATACTTTGATTTTTATTTTAAATGTGGCAGATACCTAGAGTCCTGTGAATGTGGCTGGACCTATGCCGGGCTCACTGGGAATGACACTGTGCTTCTATTCAGACAACCTAATTTTCATTCCCTTTGTGGTCAATTCCTATTAGGGCTACAGTCCTTACTTGTTCTCTTTAGAATGGTTACAAAGATAGAGCTCTTTCTTCCCTCTTACATGCTTTTAAAGCAAATTCACTTTACCCTATGTGCAGGACCTTAAGTTTCTTATTAAATTTTTTCTGTTGGTTTTGGCCTTTTGCTCCACTTGTCAAGATCTTTTAAAAATCTGGTCTTCTTAGCTAGCCTTTAGCCATTCTGCCCAGCTTCATGCCCGCTGCAAGTGTGATCAGTGGGTCTTTTGTGTCTTGATCCGAGTCCCGGATACAAGTGTTCATCAAGACAGAGCCAAGGTGCGGTGTTACACTTGCCTGTTTTACTGTCGCTTTTAATTTACTTTAGTGAAGCATGCTTGACTTACAGTGTTGTGTTAGTTTCTGTATACAGCGAAGTGATTCAGTTATACATATTCTTTTCCATTATGGTTTATTACAGGATATTGAATACAGCTCCCTGTGCTGTAGAGTAAGACATTATAGTTCATCCATTCTATATATAATAGTTTGCATCTGTTCACCCCAAACTCCTAATCCATTCCTCTCCCACCCCACTTCCCCTTCAGTTCAGTCCAGCTCAGTCGCTCAGTTGTGTCTGACTCTTTGCAACCTCATGAACCGCAGCCGCCAGGCCTCCCTGTCCATCACCAGCTCCCGGAGACCACCCAAACCCATGTCCATTGAGTCAGTGATGCCATCCAACATCTCATCCTCTGTCGTCCCCTTCTCCTCCTGCCCTCAGTCTTTCCCAGCATCGGAGTCTTTTCCAGTGAGTCCTTGGAAACCACAAATCTGGTCTCTACATCTGTGAGTCTGTTTCTGTTTCATAGATAAGTTCCTTTGAGTCATTTTAGATTCCACATACAAATGACATCATATGGTATTTATCCTTCTCTTTCTGACTTAGTATGATATCTCTAGGTACATCCATGTTGCTGCAAATGGCATTACTTCATTCTTCTTTACGTGTACTCACCCATTTTAGATGAACAAGTACAAATATTTTATATTTGTCTTTCAATGAATTCTTTCCATTCTGTGTAAGGCTCCTAATAAACAGAGAGATTTGTCTTGGGCGAGTCAATAACCATCACCACCATCTGACTTGCACAGGATGACAATAAACACTCATCACAAGCCACCACGAGCCAGCCAGAAGTGCAGCAGCCTGAGTCAGAGCTTCACAGCACGTGGCTCTGTCCACATCTGCTCAGAGGCATCCAGATGGAAGCAGGAGGCGGGCTGGGGCTGGGGGGGTTGGGGCAGCAGGGGAGCCGGTGGGGAGGAGGCAGCGAGCAGGTGAAGGCAGGCAGAGTGGGGGGGGCGGGCTTCAGAGACCAGGCTCCCAAATCAACCTCCACGACTGTGTGTTTAATGTGCAAGCAGCACACGACAGCTGCCGATGGCTCTGTGACAGCACAGCCGTGTGACAGATCCTCCCCATCATACTTGGAGAGCCGTGTCTTCTGCGTGATGGTTAATGGTCCTTTGACGCACCTACTCAAATTACTTCTTCACAGGCCTAAAAGTCTTTGTCACCATGTGTGGTGATGTTTTTCTTCTCCGAGTGGCCATGGTCAGTGTTGTAACCTGAGTAAGTGGCCCTCCTGCCCTATCCTCCCCCTAACACTCCTCCACAGCCTTCCAAAAGCTCCTGACCTGTCCATCTCCTGATACAAAAGAACAAACGCTCACCTAAGTGGTCGAAGGTGTGAATTCAGGCAGCCTTTGTTCACATTACAGCCCAAAGCAACATTTAACCCTCTTTGTGCCTCAGCATCTCCCACTGAAAAAAGGAATTTCGTGACTGCAGCATTTTTCAAAGACTAACTGAGATGGCATGTGGCAAAGAGGTAGATGCTGAATAAACACAAGCTGCGTCTGACACTGTAACCCGAAGACACAGGCATGACTCACTCCAAACTTCTGGCTTTGACTATTTGCAGACATGGGGAGGGCCAGCAAGTGGCTCTAGAATCCTCACTGTTTTGTCACGACTCTTCCTGGCCTCCGAAGCATGTGTCGGAAACCACGTGTGGGATGCTCACAGCTGCGTGCAGTCGCTTCACTCCCTCAGCATTCACTAGCTGTCAGCTCTCTCCAAACACTGCACCTGGGCCAAGGTGTACAAAGATGGTGGAGACAGGATCTGCCACTCAAGTCACTGTCTCGTGGCCACGACTCACAGTAAGAAACACTCCCAGACCCAGACCAACACACACACTAGCAGCAGCAGCAATAGTGAAAGTCCACACACTAGACCCTTACTAAATGAAGTGATATTTTCTTTTCTATTACATTTTAAAATTTTATTTCACCATCTCCTAATGAGATATCAACACACAGCTTTAAAAACTCGACTCTGACGTTGGATAGATGAGTGAGGCTCTGTTTTCAGTGTTTCCTAGACTGCCATGGAATGTCATGTGGGGAGGTCCTCGACCTGCCTCGGGGAGTCAGAAGGCCTGGCCCTAAGCTTGAAAGAGACTCCGGTGTGCATGGGCGCAGTTCCCAGCTCTGGAAGAGGGACAGAGGCACGGGGGAATGAAAGCGTGAGTGCCCAGGGACTCCATAAAATTATGGACAGGTAGAACCTAGGAAGCTTTGGGGAAATGGGAAATATGTAAGGCTTTAGAGATGCGTTTTCAGATAAGCAAAGGTTAAGGCGCCAATGTTTGAACACTTTGAGGGCAAGATTTCTACTGCCAAAAAGGAAACCCAATCTAGCACACATCTCAGTAGGCTCTGGGAGATGAGATTTCAGGTGAAGAAGAAAGAAGGTGAATTTTTAAAAATCAAACAGGTCACAAAATATTCATGCCCCGTGTTTAAAAGGTCAAGTCTCTTGGGCATTTCTGATTGTTTAGCAGCAGGAGCACATGAAGGAATTGCTTGACTTTGTGGAGGCGCTGTCTGCTACAAGCTAGAGCATGCGCCTCAGACCGGGGCACCCAGAGGTCCTGCGTGGCTCCCCAGGTGGCACAGTGGTAAAGAAGCCGCCTGCAATGCAGGAGACCCAGGAGACTCAGGTTCAGTCCCTGGGTCGGGAACATTCCCTAGAGGAGGGAATGGCAACTCACTCCAGTGTTCCTGCCTGGAAAAAAGACCCGCCCCATAAACATAAGAGCCTGGCAGACTCCAGTCTATGGGGCCGCAGAGGGTCGGACACGGCTAAGCATGCACAAGGTCCTTTTAGCAGACAGTGTGTCTGCCTCATAACCAGCTGATTATGTCATAAAGAGCTCTGGGGCCTGCTGAAGAGTTTAGACATTAATCTGGCCAGTGAAGCCATCAGAAGACGTAAAGCAAGAGAGAACCTAAAAATTGGCAGAAGCAGCAACACTGCTGTGGAGTAACAGGCAGACTGGAAGGAAAGACCGACTGGAGGCAGACTCGCCAGGTAAACAGCTAATGTTGATGAGACAGTGATAAGAACCTGAGAATCAACAGGGACGATGAGGATGAAAAGGAGGGGATGGCTTGGGAAACAGAAAGTTGGAGAATCACATGACCCATGGACTGACTTGATGTAGTCCATGAGAAGTAGTCCTGACTACTTGATGTGGTCAGGAGAGACGAAAACCCCAGGATGAAGCACTAAGTTGCTAACTTGGATGGCTGGGAGCACTGTGGAACTCCTTGATAGAGCAGATTTGGGGTATTTTGAGAAGAAACTGGAGGATTGGGACAGTACAGAGACACTTCCAGAGGACCTGATGGTGTTCTATGCATTACCATGGCCAGAGAAAGAATTCTCTTCTACCCACAAAGCCCGTATGTCCAGAAATTATAGAGCTAGCCTTCTTGCTGGACTACGCACCTAAGGTCGGAGCCAAAGCCAGGAGGATGGGTGGGTGTCTGCCTGCTGTGGTGCACAGAGTTACACAGTAGCTTCTTCCAAGCCATTTCTCCCTCCAGGCAGCCACAGAACTTGAATGGATAGGACAGTACAAGAGAGAAGCACTTGTGAGCTTCCCCTTCAGAAGCTCTCATTGTCCATCTGTCTGGATTCCGAGGAGAGATCCAGGGGTGCAGTATCTAGAGGCCATTCAGCTTCCTCACACGCCCAATTTGAGGCATGATGTCTACCTTGAGTTGAATTGTGCTTCCCCCCTCCTCAAAAACAAACAAACAAACAAAAAAAGACCCCAAGTCCTAACCCTCTGTACCTGTGAAGGAAACCTTCTTTGGAAGTAGTATCTTTGCAAGGTGAGACTAAGTTAAGGAGGGGTGAGATCATCCTGAACTCAGGGTGAGCCCGCAACCCAATGACTGGAATCCTTATAAAGAAGGAAAAGGCGGGTCGAGACACACAGGCACGGAGAGAAGGCCGCCGGGAGAAGACGCGTCAGAGACTGAGGGACGCCTCAGGAGCCAAGATGGCTGCCAGCAGCCGCCGGACGCCGGCTCGGAAGCCATTCTCGCTCCGGGCCTGTCTACACCTTGACTTAGGGTTTCTTGTCTCCAGAACGATAAAATAATAAGTGTGTGTTGTTTTAAGCCACACGTTGGTGGTAATTTGTTATAGAAGTCTCCAGGAAACCAAGACCACGTCCCAATTAGTACTTCCAGGACCCTTGGGTTAAGACCGCCTACTGACTCTCAGAAGTGATTATTACCCTCTCTGGAAGCTTGCCTCTTCTCTCCGGTCCATTTCCCCAGCGTAGACACACCGCCTCACCTCAACTCTCTATTTTCCACATTTTCTTCACTTTCTTTCCAGAGCAGCAGATTTTCTTTCCAGCTCAGATGCTATTCTGAGCTCAGGGTAACAGCCAATTAAGCGGGTCTTTACGGAAGCCCGGTGGGATCCCGGAGGCAGAGCCCAAGTGGGCCAAGGAGAGGAAAACACGATTTTCTCAGGCATTTGCTGAGAAGTTGGGAGAGCCTGTGTGCCTTCATCCCACCACTGGGCTCCTGAAGAGGTCAAAGGCATATTTTCAATCCTGAACCTTTATTTACCTTCGTGGTCTGCACTCCAGCTGCCACCCCAGTTTTCCCTTCTTTGGAGAGTGTTCCTGGGAAGAAGACCGAGACCCAAAGCCTCTCCTGTCTGGTTTTCAATTCACATTATCAGTATCCCAGTTCCTTCTTGGGCAATAATTCTTAGATTTCAAAAAGTAGCTTCTCATTAAGAAAGGTTGGAGACCTCAGCTCTGGTCTAAGGCTTGGCCTGAGCCTGTCAGGAAGCTTGCCATGTCCCTAAAAAGCCACAGCATTCTCATTTCTACTTGAAAACCTAACACTCTCTCAAAAGCAGCTTTATCCCCAGTTTGTCCTGGTTCATTGACTGATCCTGATAGTGTCATATTGAAGGTGCAAATTTTGGTGAGCACTGGAATTAAAATGTCTCTCTCTTTCTAGAAATTAAAAAAAGAAAAGAGAATAAAAGGACTTAAATCCCCAGGTGGCCCTAGCCCATTTAACCTCTGCTTGGTCCAGTTTGCTTATAGATGGCATTAAATGGGAATTGTGAGAAGACATCTTATGAATTAATTAATGATTAAAAGAGGCTTTAAAAGTGCTATGCAAATGTTCAGCAATACTGTAAGGCCCTTGGGAATCTCTGACAAACTCCAAACTGAGGATTATAACCAAGGAGAAAATGTAAGCACTTTGGAATCTGAAAGAACTATTAATATTGGTTACTATGATGGATTTGTTTTCTTCTAGTCCAGATCAAGATGTGAGAAACTATTAAAATGTGGATTCAGTTTTAAAACCCTTGTGAGCACAGATGCTCACTGAGTAGTTATACTTCAGCAAACACCTGCACATTAAAACGAAATCAAAAGATCAAAGGAAACTCGGATTGGAGAAGAAGCAGGTACATAAAACCAACACTATCAGAAACAATACACTGTAGCTGCAAAATCAGATGATTGGCCTTTGCAGATGTCTGTATATATCATTCAAATACTGCAAAAATAAAACCTCTTGAACCCATCTAATTTTAATATTATACTCATTAGAGGGAGAAAACCTCTCTCAAACCAGTAGCCTGTGGAAACCCTTCAGGCAAGGCAACTTGGTTTTCTTGTTTTCTTTTCCTTGATAAACAGACCCCTGGCTTTATGAGGGCCTGGGGCAGCCACTGATCCTTATAATTATAAACAAAACAGGGTATTAGTTCATCCCTTTGGAAAAAAATTCATTCAAATTAGGCTATCAAGTTGGGGCTGTAATGTCTTCTAGAGACATATAAAGCCATCTTAGCAACAATGCCAACAAAAATCAAGAAACAACCCAAACAAATTTTTTCTATTTAAACACCTTCTGGCTTCAGTCATTATAAGAGAATGGTTTTGCCTGATGGGAAAAGCAGCTTTTAGTGTCCAGGTCTGATTTAACATCTATTTTTATGCTTTGATGGCATTCTAAGCTACCAGCACTGTGTGTTCCTTGGTCTACCAGGCAAGGGCAGAGTTTTCTAGACTGGCAGCTTCTCCTCTCCAAATCTTCACCATTCATGGATAAGGAGCAACATCCATGGCATTCAAGACAACATATCTGAGTGAGGAGACCAGAGAAGCAAGACATACCAGAAAATCTTGCTGCTTGCCAAAATATTCCCTTTAAATGAGAAAAAAATGTTTGATCTTTATTTTCTTGTGCTGCTTTTGTTGCTAAGTCTGGTCCTATTCAATAACCAATCATGGCCAAAGAGACACAAATGATGTGTCTGGGCAACATCTGGGCAAACGATGGTCCTCAAGTCATAGTAACTGCTTGAGCTCACAGGGTTCTTAAAGCCACAGATGCTTTTCCCACATCTATACTGATAATTACACGATGAAAATGCTAAGTGTTCAAGAACTTGGTGAAACATTTATAGGAAGAGATTTTGAAAGAGTATTGTGATCATGGGCTTCCCAGGTGGTTTCAGTGGTAAAGAACCTACCTGCCAATGCAAGAGACACAAGAGACTTGGGTTCAGTTCCTGGGTCGGGAAGATCCCCTGGAGGAGGAAATGGCAACCCACTCCAGTATTCTTGCCTGGAGAATCCCATGGAAGGAGGAGCCTGCTGGGCTATAGTCCATGGGATTGCAAAGAGCTGGACACAACTGAGCAAAGCCCAATCAGTCAGTTCTTTCCTTAATCCGTTCCTAATCTCCTGAAATGGCAGAAGTGGGAATGTCAGAATCCCCTGAGATTCGAATAATTAAAGGAAATATCACCAGAAAGAAAAGAGCATTTTTCAACCTTGCACTAAATATAATTTGTCTTATATTCTAGAATACCCAGGAAGTTGTTTTTCATGGTGACATCTTAGGAAATCCAAGATCCTAACTTTGTTCCCATGTTCCCATCACTTCAAAAGCAACTTCCTTCTAAACTGTTCTCCTCCCGGAGCAATTCTCTACCCATGGGATCCCCCTGTCCTGAAGCATCCCAGATCTGAGATGCTCAGTCTAGATTAAGAACCAGATGCCTTCAGGAGACCAGGTCACAATGGCTTTTCGGTCTTCATATCCTGACACTCTTAAGTCCAGCGACAAAACACAGCATAGGTATGGGTTCCCCTTCAAGAAATGAGCTAAACCGTGGCTGATTCATGTCAGTGTATGACAAAATCCACTACAATACTGTAAAGTAATTAGCCTCCAACTAATAAAAATAAATGAAAAAAAAAAAAAAAGAAATGAGCTGAAGACACGCCTATCCTTGCTGTTAGCAGGTAACTTTTGGTTTTTGTTGTTGTTGTTGCTGTTTGTTTGGGTTGTTTTTTGCTTTTTTCTCTTTTTCGCTGAACTAGGTCTTCATTGCAGTGAGGGCTTTCTCTAGTTTTGGCTTGCGAGCTTAGCTGTCCCATGGAATGTGGGATCTTAGTTACCAGACCAGGGATCGAACCCACATCCCCTGAATATGAAGGCAGATTCTTAACCACTGGACCAGCAGGGTTACTTTTGGATCTGTGTTTGTCTCTGTCTCTCTTCCTTTCACACACACACACATACATATACAACATTCATTCTCAGAAATTGCCAATGGTGGAGAAGAGAATTTGTTTCCCTAACTCAGTCTTAACTCACGATGCAGTTAGACTCCTATTATTATTTCCAGCAGTGTTAATTCCTTTCCTTTATCTTTCCCTTCCTAGCCCTTTCCCTCATTTGTAAATTATGTCCTACTGGGCTTTCCTGGGGTCAAAACCTGACCCATTAGTAAGCTGGAGATCTCTTAAAATCCCTAGCCACACAAAGACCCTCTGAATGTTTCAGTCATTCATTCATTCAACAAATATTTCTTTATTCATTTCCTCCAGTACCTTGCCAAACATTTGGAATACAGTGGTGAACAAACCTCCATGAAGCCCCTTGCCTTTTATAAAGTAGGGCTTCTGGGCTGGGGGTGGGGGTGCGGGAGTAGGAGGGCGAGAAGACTGGGGGGCTGGGGGTAGGGGGATGGGGAGAGATGGGCACGCATCCACCCTTCCCTGCCTCTGGAGAGACAAAGTAGAAGTCCTTTTTTCCATTGCATGTGTTAGACACCCACCTAGGAAGCACTCCCTAAATGAACTATCCTTTTATCAAGGATTTGAACCAGGCTGCCTTCTATCTGGAGTGCTGTTTGTACAGAATTGTCACACGAGGCAGTGAGCTAGCGGAAGCTGGGATGGCCTCTCAGAATTTTCTGATTCTCTGGTCACATGATCAGAGTATGAAAGCCAAGCCTAGAGATTACCTAGCCCTCCCTCCCACACCCCTACATCCCAGATGAAGAGATGGAAGACAGAGACATGAAGTCTCGGTGATTAGCAGAAGAGGGAGAGCGAGGCGGTCCCCTGCCTGCTGGTTCTCATCGCCCCCACTGCACCCTGCAGCCTCGGAAATCCGACCCCTCGCCGCTCTGCTGAAGCTCCCAGGCCGTGTGCAGGCTCGCTCAGCCGTGTCTGACTCTCTGTGACGCTGTGGACTGTAGCCTACCATGCTCCTCTGTCTATGGGATTTTCTAGGCAAGAATATTACAGTGGGTTGCCACTTCCTCCTCCAGAGGAGCTACCCGTCCCCACTGGGCGATCGGAGGCTAACTCAATATTCCCTATGTTGACCTTTCTAACTCTGCTCACATTCAGAAGCAGAATTTAATAAATACATTACCAACAGTCTCTCAAAGGCTCCAGAGGAGAGGACCAGCATTCCTCTTCAGAGGAAAGTGTGAAAATATATAAAAAGTAGCTGAATGATAGGCAGTTAGAAAGTCACTTCTGTAATAAAATTGGGGGATAGCTACAGATATGGACCATTACGTCGTAAAGCAGACTCCTTTTATGCTTGCCTACGATGAAACCACAGAGAAGCAGCAACAGCACCGTGTCAGGAGTTTTTCAGAAAATGTCTTTTTTGTGTTTTCATTCGTTAGCAGGGAAGGGCAGTGACAGATAAATGGTACCCTGCCGTAAGATCTATGCCATACAGGGTTACAGAAGCTGACTCTCTTTTCCTATATGTACCGCATACTTCATTCATTAAAATTAGCAGACATGGTTTTGTTATTAAATGTCTGAGTGTTGGCATTCTTTTGCTGATTTGTTGTACAACTAGTGCCCACATCCTGAAATATATCAAATGCAAATTAAGTACAAGCATCATAACCCGCATTAAGTGCTCCATCCTTTAGAAAACAATTTTGAAAAATTAAAAAAGTGCAGGGCAAACAACTTGGTGTTGTAGTTCTAGTTTCATTTCTTCATCCCTGGTCTTCAGATCCTATTCTGTGGGGTGAGTGGGGGTTAAAATTGTGCTCCCTTGACAAGTGGTATGCATGTTTTTAAGTTTTCACCCGGTTCTCTTTGATTACCTTTCCGCTCAAACCCCTGGTGGCCACGCTCCATTTTTAATAAGCTGGAATTCCTGCCAAGTGATTGCTCCGTGGTGAGATTTAACTAGCAGGCCGGTGGCGGAGCCAAAAGGTCAGCTACTGGGCACAGTGAGGATGCCGGAGGGCCAACAAGCCAGCACAGCCTCCCTACTTTCAATGCCCGCCCTCTCATTCTCCTGCTCGTTCACAATCAAAGGAATTTCAAAGCTCACTCACCTCCATGGAAGCTGGGGCCAGGGGGTGGGGGGGAGGGGCACTGTGCTCCTCCATATCAGGAAACCAAGACTTGGCTGACCACAGTCTTGCGTTATTATGATTGTTGCTATTATTATGCTTTTGCTTATGAATATCGAGTTTCAGTAATAAAAACAAACAGGGCTCTCAGCCAGGAGGCCAACAAAGCCTGGTAATATGTTTCCTGCTGGAAAGGCCCTCTAGGGTCCATGCCTCATCCCACCATCTCTTTCTTTCACATGTAGAACCATCTGGGATAGGGAGGAGATACAGAGTTTCAAGGGGGTCTCACAGGAATCCTGAACAATCCCAGTCATTGGTGTGTCTGCCACTAGGAAGGGAGAAAAGCAGAGAAGTTTCCATTATAGATAACATTGAGTCGGCCAAAAAATTCATTTGGGTTTTTCCATAAGCTGTTACAGAAAAACCCAGATGAACTTTTTGCCCAACCCAATAATTGCCAAGAGACACAAAACCACTAAGCTAGACAGGCCCCATCCCAAAGATTAAATTGGCGGGAGAGGGGCTGGTGAGATTTGGGACAATGCCAGTTTTGGTATATTTCTACATGCCTGTGCATGTAGGTTGAAATATATCCTCACATCTAAAAAGGATGCTAACTTTGGGTCTCCTTCCTCCTAATGCTGTGCTGTTAATAACAGGTATCTGTCAGCTGTTTCTACACTGGCTAGGGGAGACCAGGATGTGGAATGTGTCACCAATATTGGCCACGAGGTTGGAAGGGGATTAAATAACATAGATGACCACAGATTCAGGAACATTCTAGCAGATCTTGCACAAATTGGCAGGGTCCCCCAAAGTCGATGTAGGCCTCGGGGTCCGGCAGATTTGATGGCCTGCTCGAGACTGTCAACCATGCTCTGAAGAGCCACGGGAAAGAGAACTCTACCACATGCACATATACCTACATCCGCCAGTCCACCTGCAACACTCCTCAAGATCACAGGCTATTTGCAGCTAAAATTACACAGCCATCTGGTCAACCTAATTCCTGGCCTTATCGCATATTAAGGTTTAAGGTAGTATTTGGGGTCCCAAACTAACACCCAGCTTCCACTCCACTGCTGTGGAGATGCCAAAACAGACATCTGAACAAGAATCCAAGCATCATTGTTATTAATAGACTAAACAACCATCTAATTAGCCCTTTGCTAGAGGTTTAGTCTTCCTGGAGACAGCTGGATTGGAGTATGCACTCTGGCTTCAGATCTCCTACTCCAAATTGAGGACAAACAGACCGAATGGGAAAGGGGAGATCTGACTAACCTCCTAGTTGTAGGCAGAAATGCTGGAACAGAAAGTGAAAATGCCTGTCTCCAACATCATCATCAGTATAGAGAGGCCCTGCTTTGAGTGTAGGAAGCAAGGAAGAAGTGGCCTTTCTTACTGATCAAAAGGTAGGCAATGAAAAGGGAGAGGGTGGAGCCCATTACCTTTTTGTTTGTTGTTGTTGGAGAGATATAGACATATACCCATTTTCTTTTGAAGAACACAAGCCCATCCTCTTATAATTTGACAAAAGAAATATCAAGCTTCAGCCATTCAATTTCTTCTTTTTAAAAAAAAAAAAAACATTTATTTCTTTACTTGGCTATGCTGGGTCTTAGTCGTGGCGCACAGGATATTCCATCTTCATTGCACATGCAGGATCTTTAGCTGTGGCATGTGGGATCTAGTTCCCTGACCAGGGATTGAACTCTGGGCCCCCTGCATTGGGAGCATGAAGTCTTAGCCACTGGAGCACCAGGAAAGTCCCTGGTCATTTCTGTTAGCCATTGACTCATTCATTCAAGGGGAGGAGCAGGTGGAAGCTTGGAGAAAATGTCAGGAAGGACTCTGATGTGGCCCTCTCCTCCACTAAACCATGGCAGAGGGGTCAATAATTAGTTCCCTCCCCAAAGTCACTGTAAACATTGAAGTAGAGAGTCGTCTTAGAGAAAGGCTATCACACAGCAGTAGGGTAACACCTCAGGGAAATCTCAGGAGGCCAGCGGACAATAACAGGGTATTTTTAAGGTTCTCACACAACCCTACCTGCTGAGGGAGATGCCAAAGAAATAAAAAGACAGAGTTCCTACCTTTGTAGGGTAGGGCATCAAACTCGCATAAGATGTAACAAGAAAAAACATTTAAAAATACAGAGTAAGAGAATAATCAAGTTCAAGTTATGTGATACAAATTATATTCATTGTTAGGTTGAGAGGAATAGAAGGATGTTGTGGGACTTCCCAGGTAGTTCTAGTGGTAAAGAACCTGCTGGCCAATACAGGTAGACGTAAGAGACGTGGGTTCAGTCCCTGGGTTGAGAAGATGCTCTGGAGAAGGGCATGGAAGCCACTCCAGTGTTCTTGCCTGGAGATTCCTACGGACAGAGGAGCCTGGTGGTCTCCAGAGGCTTGCAGAGTCGGACAGAACTGAAGCCACTTAGCACTGTGGAGTAGAAATAGTCAAGGAACATCTTTAGAGGAAGTGGCACCTGATTCAGCCTGAGTAGGAAGTTAAGAGAAATCTCCACAGACAAGGAAGAAGATAAAGAGGGCAGAAAATAGTGTGAGAGGGAAGAAAGAAAATCTGGTTCAGGCAGGGAAGCCAATGCCAAGGGTAATGAGGGGAGACAGAGTTAAGCTGGAGATAGTTTCTGGGGCCCAAAAGCCAAGAAAAATCATAAAGATTAGATACGACAAACACTGTGGATTTTGACAGCCTTTCTAGCACCAAGGTTATCCTCCAAAACAAATAATCCTTCCAATGGGATGATCTTTGGGCCATGAAATAACCTTTGGAGAAGATTCCAAGTGAGAGTCATGGAGCCTCTGGGATTTAGAATCCTTGGAGAAGGACTTCTAGTCCTACAAGGCATTCTATCTTTCCTTTTCTTATGACAGACCTCAGGTGCTGGAAACCTTTTCCAAGGGGAGAGGAGTATGCTGTATCTCCACTGACCCTCTCCTCCCGCATGAACTTCCGGGGTGAAGAGGGCAGAGGGCACAGTTGGCAGACAAAGGGAGGGCCCAGGGTCAGCCCTGCCTCGCAGGAAACAGGCCACACCTCTTGCCCTGCTTCAGTGGGCAGTGCTCCGTCCCAGCTCACAGACCAGCATCGCGGTCCCGCAGAGTGACGACAAACGATCAAGAAGTACCTAGTTAGGCTTCTCCTCAGCCCTGTATAGTTTATCTTTAATCCCAGCACTGTCGATGCCCCGGACTGGCCTGTCAAACCCTGTCTCCATCACCTCACCCCCCTCCATCGGCTCCTTCCCCTCTGAATAGGCTTTTCCAACAATGGGAGTGCCTTTCCCAGCCTTCAGTATCTGCCGACATCTCTTTTCCTTAACGACTGAAGTGAGGTATTGTTTGCATGCCATCAAATTCTCCTGTTCTAAATGTAAAATGCACTGATTTGTAGTAAATGTACTGAGGTGGGCAGCTATCACCACAATCCATATGGAGTGCATTTCTAGTACCACAGTGACATCCCTTATGTCTGCTTTCACCTAACACTGTAATGATCTTGTCTGACAGGTAGCTGAGGGTAAGACAGACACAGGGGATCGAAGAGGGGGGCACTTTAGGGGGTGAAAGAACTCCAGAGAGAGATGCAGATGGGAAATGCAAGAGGAAGACGAAGGAAGACTTCAGATAAACCTACAGAGCACTGGACTGTGTGTCAGAGGTGGCCAGATCTCCAGTGTCTCCCCACCCCCGACAGAAAGCCATAGGATTACAAAACTGTATTCCCAACACATGATTCAGCAATCAAGCTCCTTAGTATTTGCCCAAAGGAATTAGAAAACCTGTACCTGTACAAAAACCTGCCCGTGGATGTTTATAGCTAACTTTATTCATAATTGCCAAAACGTGGGAGCAACCAAGATGTAATAAACTGCAGTACATCAGTAACAATGGAATATTATTAAGCATTTAAAAAGAGAGCACTATCAAGCCATGAAATGACATGGAAGAAACATAAGTAAGTACTAATTAAAGTATCTCCTAAGTATCTCCTGCCTTTTCTACTAAGTAAAGAAGCCATTCTGAAAACGCTGCATACTATATAATTCCAATAATGACATACTGGAAAAGGAAAACTGTAGTGACATTTTAAGAAAATCAGTGGTTAGGAGTTGGACGGAGGCAAACAGGTACAGCACAGAGGGTTTTTAAGACACGTGCGTGTGCGTGTGTGTGTGTGCACAGCCGCTCAGGCGTGTCTGACTCTGTGTGACCCCACGCCCTGTGGCCCTCCAGGCCCCTCTGTCCATGGGACTTTCCACGAAAGAATACTGGAGCGGGCTGCCATGTCTTTCTCCAGGGGATCTTCTTGACCCAGGGATTGAACCTGCATCTCCTGCATCTCCTGCATTGGCAGATGGCTTCTTCATCACTGCGCCACCTGGGAAGCCCATAAATACTCTTTATGATAAACATGTATATACATGTCATCATTAATTTGTTCAAACCCACAGAATATACAACACCCAGAATGAACCCCAACAAACTACAGACTCTGAGTGATCAGGATGACCCCATGGAGGGCTCATCATCAGTTGTAACAAGCATACCAACTCTGGTGGGAGGTGCTGATAGTGGGCTGGGGGTGGGGCAGTACTGTCTTATATGGAGGCAAGGATCATATGGGAAACCTCTATACTTTCCTTTCAATTTTACTATGAATTTAAACCTGTTATTAAAAAATAGTCTTAAAAATCATCAGAGTATGTGGCCCCATTAAATGCAGCACAACAGATAACAAAGCATAGAAGCTCCATTTTCCTAGAATGCCCAATGCCCAAAACCTAATATAGCATCTTATGCAGGGTTGATAATAAATGTTAAATGAGCTGGGGAGAGGAGGAATTGGAGGGGGAGAATTCTTCTCAGATATTTGTCATCCAGCATCCTTTCCTATTTTCTAACGGCCCTCCAGTTTTATTTTTTGTCTTTACCTAATCCCACTGTACGTTATGTGTCATTTTAGAGGGACAGTGATTCCAAGGATCCAGGAAGCCAAGCAATTGGATTTTCTTTCTTCTCTGCCCAACACAGCCAGCGACAAAGGTGTCGTTTGGACTCTGAACCAATGACACAAGGTCAGTAGGAATGACCGCACCGCCATCCGTGGCCACAGCTGTCCTGACCCCACCCAGAGTCAGTCTGCTGAGAACAAGCATTGACTTCCTGGTTCCCGGCTTCCAGAGATGCCTTGTTGCCACCTCTTCACAGACCCATTGCCTGACTCCTGCTGATTTTGTGTGTCCTCCAGTAATTCCTTTTTATCACACAGAATTGGTTTCTGTTGCTTGCGACCAAGGAGCCCTAGCCACTTTATTCCCTTTAAAAATCACAGTAATGATACACGTGAGAGGTTGCTAGAATCTAAATTGGGCAATAGGGTGGCTTCCATAATAAGGAAGTTCGGGGGTAACTATTTAGTGACTAAAGAGATACTTTCAGGCAGGAAAGGGAGAGTGGTCAAGATCAGCATTTTACACTTCACGTGTTTCTACCATGAAGCGCTTTTGGTCATTTGACCTTTCACCCGGGTGGGCTGAGAAAAGTGGTTGCATGTTCCTTATAAATGGATCAACAGAGCCAACTATTTTAAGCCCTAACACATGAGGATGAATAATTTTCACATGCTTTTCACTTCACGGAGAGAACAACCAGCTCGGCTTGTCAGGCATTTGGTCTCACTGTCCAACCTCACGCACGGGCCGCCTGAGCCAGTGAGTCAGGCTCCTGCTGAGTGGGGGCCAGGGTGTGAGTCAGCCCTGCTTCCGGCCAGGAGGCTTGGATTCAGGATTCTCTTCTGCCTTAGCACACGAGATTTAAAACGCCCCGTTTCTCTTCTTTAGCACTGATGCCCAGACAGTTAGAAGTCAGAGTCCAGAGCGGCTTCATTTAAAATGCTCATTTTCATATAATACCAGTGAACTTATTTACAGAAACAGAAGGAGGCTCACGGACATAGAAAACAAACATGGTTACCAAAGAGGGAAGGGTGAATTAGTAGCTTGAGATTAGTAGATACACACTTTGCTATTATTGTTTAGTTGCTAAATCATGTCTGGCTCTTTTGCAGCCCCAAGAACTGTAGCCCGCCAGGCTCCTCTGTCCATGGGATTTTTCCAGGCAAGAATACTGGAGTGGGTTGCCGTGCCCTCCTCCAGGGGGTCTTCCTGACCCAGGGATCACACCCACATCTCTTAATGTCTCCTGCACTGGCAGGGGGATTCTTTACCACTAGCATCACCTGGGAAGCCCCTGAATATATATATTTATGTGTGTGTACATATATATATTTACACACACACACACATATATATCACTTTGCTCTACACCTGAAACTAACACAGTGTTGAAAATAAACTATACTTCAGTAAAAAGAGAGGCTCATTTTCAGAATTCATTGATCTGTCGGCACTCCTCCAAAATAAACAAATAAATAAATAGAAAAAATGAAAAGGCAAGCAAGAAAGAGCAACACGGCGCGGGTGAAACACGTGAACACCGATGCCCACTTCATGGCTCAGTGCCCGGCTGGTTATGATGAGAGCACCAGGCAGACGACAGGCACTGGATGAAACGAGGACTGAATACATGTGCTACTTCGTGAAAACTATTTATGAATTTCCTGGCTGTTTGACCTTGAATAAAAGCTATAATCATTGAATAGGTACACATTTTGTTAGCGTTTCTTCAAACTGATACTTTACCAAATTGCTACAATCCTTTCAGGTGTGGGAATCACAGGACATCTTTGCAGAAAGTCATGACTTTCGGGTGTGGGAATCACAGAGCATCTTTGCAGAAAGTCATGACTTTCGGGTGTGGGAATCACAGAGCATCTTTGCAGAAAGTCATGACTTAATGCACTCAAGATGAATAGGCCAGCAAAAGTAACAGAAAAACAGCCCCTTACTAAAGGGCTACGGTATAAAAGACATTTTGGTTGGAAGGGATCCCCCCACCCAAGGCTGAAGCCTGCCAGTTAGAACCCACTCATCTGATAATTTGCAACTGTGTCATGTCACATACAAATGCTCTGTTGTTTCTCCTAGTATTTCAAAGACTGGGGATCTGATCCAAGAGCAGGAATAGATTAGCAGAGTTTATTCAGTTTATGCATGAACTCTCTCATTGCTCTCTTTAGAATGGAAATATGTCATCCTAGATCAGTTTCCGGGGGTCACAAAGATAAGACAGTATCTACTTTGATTTCAAACAGAATCCTTTATGGATAAAAGAAGCCTCCTCGATTAAATAAAACAGCTTTTCAAATAGCCTCTCTCCACAGTTAGTAATAATTTATGCTTGGTGAACAGGAAAATATGCTGAATTTATTCATTTTACCATGCACTGCCTGTCGAAAGGGCAAACTGATAAAGAAAGAGTGGGAGTGGGTAACTTGTCAGTATTTGCAAATCTGATATAAAAGATGTTTCTAATTCCTCTTGATTCCAAGAGAAGACAATTAACTCTGAAAGTGGCAGAACAACAACAAAAAAATCCTGTTATTGCCAAGGCCATGGTATCTGGCATTTTACCAATAGATGGTTCTAGAGGCTTTTTCTTTTGTCCCCCAATGGAAATTTTTGCTACACTTTTGAGCCCTCATTAAAAATGACGGTCACAACAGACTATCTCTGGTTTGGAACCTAGAGTCTGGCCCCGTTTCACTGGCGTCCGTCCTGTCCTGTCCCACTTTCAGAAACATGGCTAATAGCTGGATAGCGGTTTATTCCCTCTGCCAAGCAGCCCATTTGCTTTAACCAGGGCATATTTATTTTCAATCCTAATTATTCCTGAAGTAAGACTTAATTTTCTTGCGTAGTTTTAAGGTATGTTTCAGAGTGTTTGTGCTTTCAAACCCCACTTGGCAATGGAAGATGGTTTATATACACCCAGGTGGTCGTCTCATATTCTCTCAACCAAGGAAGTGTTAAAGCTCCTTACCTTTAAATAATTGTTCAGAGGACATCTGCGGTTTTCCGCTTCGTGTGGCAGACAAGGCATTGGGTACAGCTTGAAATTTAGAAAATTAACCTAAATTAAAGCACAGATGACTGAAGTCTTAACTTGTATGCCAACTCTTTCTTTTTGCCAACATGTCAAACAGTAAAATCTTTATCATAAATGAAAAGTATAGCTTGAAGTTTGGGGCATTTTGAAGGGAAAAGAAAAAGGTGTAAAGAGTTCAAAATTCAGCAGGTTCATTTTATAGACCTGATATATTTGTTTGCACATGACAAAATTCTAGCTGAAAACCATTACCTACAATGGCTTGATGATACTATCTCATTTGTAAACATTATAACTTAATCATGAAAAGAGTGCATTTTCTAGACAAAGCTTCTTTCTGAACCCACTTCTATTCCCATTTAAGTCTGAAAAGGCACAGGCAATGCCACCCACTGTGAATTCTTAGAGTAGTTGAGCAGAAACCTCAAATTTCAAAATAACTACACCCTGGCACACCACAACCACATTCTGAATCAGCAGCAGAGGAAATCCGGTAACAAAAGCTCTTCCTAGTCCCGCAGGAATCTATGGTGGGAGTGGGGGGTAGGGCTGCATTCCTCTGGCCATGGATTTGGGCATCTTCGAACTTTCTTCCCCCCAGGCAATATCTCCCAATATTGCTGCAGTAATGTTGAAGGCTGTGTGGAGGTCCAATCCACCAGTGAGCTCAATACAAGATATGCTCCAGAAAGCCCTCCTCTTCAGAGGCCCAGACCCTCCCTTACATCTGGAGGCCAGTTAGGAAGCAGAATCAGACTTATCATTACTTGGCAGTTGTGAAGCCCAGAGGCATCATGGGATACTGAGTGAAATAACATTTTCCAAAGTACCACCCAATCAAGTGTTTCCATATCCCCTTAAGAGTCCTTTCACTTCAAGGGTTCAAGGTTTGGAGTCTTTTGTCTGTGTGTGTTTGATTATTTATCTTTAAGAGGTAACTGAGAAATACAGCCTGGTCAAATATTTTGTTTTCCTTGCCCTTGCTTCCTCATCAGTCATGGAAACCCTGCTCTAAGAACATCATTTGATGGGTCATATGATAGTTCTATTTTTGTTTTTTTAAGGAACCTCCATACTGTCTCCACAGTGGTCATATCAATTTATAGTCCCACCAATAGTGCAAGCAGGTTCCCTTTTCTCCACACCTTCTCAGGCATTTGGTTTTTTTGTAGATTTTTTGATGATGGTCATCCTGACTGGTGTGAGTTGATACCTCTTTGTAGTTTTGATTTGCATTTCTCTAGTAATTAGTGATGTTGGCCATCTTCTCATGTGCCTCCTAGCCACCTGTATGTCTTCTTTGGAGAAATATCTATTTAGATCTTCTGATCATTTTTTTATTAGTTTTTTTTTATATTGAGATGCATGAGCATTTGTATATTTTGGAGACTGATCCCTCATCAGTTGCTTTGTTTGCAAATATTTTCCCCCATTCTGAGGGTTGTCTTTGACATATATACACTACTATGGAGTTTTCCTGGTGGCTCAGAGGGTAAAGAGTCCACCTGCCATGCAGGAGACCTGAGTTCAATCTCTGTGTCAGGAAGATTCTCGGAAGAAGGAAATAGAAACCCACACCAGTGTTCTTGCCTGGGAACCCCATGGACAGAGAAGCCTGGTGGGCTATAGTGCATGGGGTTGCAAAGAGTCAGACACAGCTGAGCATGCATAGTTGGGCAATTTAAATTTTTGATGTAAGAAATAGATAACCAGTGAGAACCTACTATTTAGCATGGGGAGCTCTATGTAATACTGTGTGGTAACCTACATGGGAAGGAGATCAAGTGAGAGGGAGTGTATGTACTCGTACGGCTGATTCACTTTGCTGTACAAGAGAGAGTAATACAACCAGCATAAAGCAAATGTACTCCAGTGAAAGTTGTTTTAGAGAAACAACATCCTTTGACTATCATGATGACTTCATTCTGAGGAACCAAGGTAAAGACTTGGCATAACCAAGTAATTGGCAGGTGCCTAGCTTACCCTCCAGAAATAATGTGCCTCAAACAGACAGATAGTTTTTCCACCTTCAGGGGACGTTTCACTCACTGGAGAAGCATGGTGGTAAACCAGAAAGTCTGGGCTCTGGACCAGGCAAATTTGGATATCAGTTCCAGCTCTATTAACCGTGTATCCTTGAGTCAGTTATCCTCATCCCCAATTTTAAAGGACTGTTATGAAGAAGCAATGAAAAGCAAGCACTCAGCACTCTGTGGGGCACACAGTAAACACATAATATTGTAATTTCCTACATAGGGATGCTGTCAGAATTAAATGAAATAATATCCATGGAAGACTGTGGTAGGAGATCAAAAACATTAATTATGTCCTTTCTGAACCTGTTTGAGATTTTTAATTGAGTTATGGTTGATGTGCAACTTCATAAAAGTTATAGGTATGTAATATAGTGATTCACAATTTTAAAGGTTATACTCCACTTATAATTATTATAAAATATTGGCTGTATTCCCTGTGCTGTACAATATATCCTTATAGTTTATTTTATAAGTAATAGTTTGTGCCTCTCAATCCCCTACCCCTATCTTACCCCTGCCCTTTCTTCTCTCCCCACTGATAACCAGTTTGTTCTCTCTATCTGTGAGTCTGCTTCCTTTTTTATTAATATATTCACTAGTCTGTTGTATTTTTTAGATTCAACATGTAAGCTGTATCGTACAGTATTTGTCTTTCTTTGTCCCATTTACTTCACTTAGCATAATACCCTCCAAGTCCATCCAGGTTTTGCAAGTAGCAACATTTCTTTCTTTTTTGTGGCTGAGGAGTGTTCCATTCTGTGTATATACCACACTTTGCTTATCCACCCATCTGCTGACGGACACTCAGCTTGCTTCCTTATCTTGGTAATTGCACGTAATGCTGGTGTGAACACTGGGGCACCTGTATCTTTTCGAGTCTGCATTTGGGGTTTGTGTTTGTACATACACCCAGGAGCTGAATCGCTGGACCACGTGGTAGTTCAACCTTCAGCTTTTTGAGAGACCACTGCACTGCTTTCCATAGTGGCTGCACCAACTTACATCCCCACCGACGGTGTACAAGTCTTCTGTTTTCTTCTCATTCTTGCTGACACTTGCTATTTGTAGATATTTCAATGATAGACATTCTGACAGGTGTGAGGTGACACCTCATTGTGGTTCTGACTTTCATTTCCCTGATAATTAGAGATGTTGAGTATCTTTTGAATCTGCTTAGGTTTCAAGTGATCTGAATCCAAAGTGCTTCCCTGGAACCACCTAAGCATACAAGCCTCTGCCTCTTCCCACAGAGGAGAATATCCTAAGAACATCTCTAGGCCATGTGACCCTCCCCACCTATCTCTAGGTTTAGCAAGTCTCCTGCACCGCACTGTCTGTCCTTCTCTTCTCCAAGCACCAAAGTATTTTTATCAATTCCTTATCATCGTCTGATTTCTAGACGAGATTCCAAGCCCTGCCCTCAGCGCACCCACCCCATTTCCTCTCTCCATCCACCCCCGAGGTGCTTCTGGCCCAGGCTCATTCTGCAAGGACAAAGAGACACATTTGCTTCTAGATAAGTTTTGTCCTAGGCAAACTGGGGTACATTTACAATACAGAAATAGGAGAGGACTGCTACATTTTATCACAAGGAATTAAAGCTATTATCCTCCAAATCTGATCAATGTGAGCAGCCACAACAAATATGTTGAGTTATTTCTTCTCTTACTAACTAGTTCTTCTGTCTGAATTTTCCAGACAATAACTTCACATACCAAGAGTCAAATAGTGTATTATATTCACCCCTAACACTTGCATACTGTTTTGGGCATAATTTTGAGAGAAGACACATTAGAGAGTAGATTCTTGGGAAAAAGATATAAAGAGTATAAATACTACATAGATAGAGATAAATACCCAGATTTCAGAAACATTGCAAAACAATAACAATAGCAATAATAAAATGACTGTAGTTTTTCAAACATCTTCACACCACAAATGTAATATCGGGGGGAAATGGATGTATTTGTCCTCCTCTTGGCTGATGGCTGAACAAGCAAGCATGCGTGATTTTTATGACCTGGCTAGAGATGTGTCCCTACAGGGACTTATTAACTCCATCCTTATAGATGGTGCCTGATCCTCATAAAAATTGGAAATTGCTTAAAACCAGAAAAAAAGCATTTCATTCCTAAATAGGCCATTAGTGATATTGGATAGTTTGTTATGCTGTAATGTGATATTGAAATTCCTTGAGGCAACTGATTTTCAGTGGTGAATTAAAAAGACCAGAACCAAACTGAGTGCTTGAGTAATGAGCGAAAAACCTCTCGGACAACTAACTTTTTATAGGTTGCGTGTCAGCAACTGACCTTTGGAAAATAAAATCATTAGCCCTCCCAAGACAACTAAATGCAAATGAATCCAGCCCAACCGTGCAGAAGGTATGAAAACATCTGGATGGAAAACTAATGTCTATCTGGATTTCAAGTGCAGGGGGAAGTAAACAAGAAACAAAATGTCAGAATAATGAACATCATCCTCAAAAGAAAATGGGCTAAAAATAGAAATGGACAGTTCTGTTTCTTAGGTATTACGAGCACTGATGCATGGAGTGATGGCAGCTGACATTTATGGCAGGATTTCCACCTTGAGCGTGTATCTGGACTCACTGTCCTTACCTCATTGCATGGCTAATGTAACCTTTGACAACCTCTTCCCAGGGGTGCAGAATTCCAAGAATAACACACATCAGCAAAATAGCATCATTCCGTACCCTACAGCGAGAGAGAAGCTGATTTACTGGCTACATGTGACAATAGATTAAAAAAAGATGCCATTGTTTTCATGCCTGTGCCTCTCGTCAGGTTTAAGGTCAATACCTGCTTGGAAGACTACAACTAAGGCTGTCAATGTATTGGAGTGATTCACCAACGACTCTAATTACAGAAGTACAAAACCATATGTGTCTATTGGCTGGCAAATGCTAATTTCCATTTCTTACCATTTGTATCAAAAACCCCAGTTAATTTCCTTTTCCTGAATATAGAATCTGAATTACAAAACTGTGGGAAAAGTCACTAGTCTAATGAATGTATCTTTCAACAGATACTTAGTTTCCTTCCTGAAGTTACTGTAATTTATTTCAGGAACTGAGACTTTTTTCTGGAAATCTTTCTTGTTCTCATCAAGACCAGTATGTTCTCCAAGGACATCTTGATATTTCTTTTCGCTAGTCTCTGGGGATGTTATCAAATGAATGGTACACTAAGTTAATATTTCACCAAAGTTTAAAAGAAAGGAAGAATGCATGTATGTGTATGAGGGGAGGAGGTGTCAAAATCATATTCAGGTTAAAATATTATTAAATTCATAGAACTGTAAAAACTTTATATCAATAGAGATGGTTTCAACAAACATATAAATCAGAGCCTTGCCTAATCCCTGCCTGATTGATGAGCTTTTTCCATTAAAATTGCCCATTCCATCCCAAATATGGATAATATATAATTCAAAGTTTAAATCGGGTCCCTTGAGTTTCTTGAGATTGGATAACTGTCTGAAAACATCAGCAAATAGGCCTTAAAGGGAGGCAGTGATCTATAAACCATCCTGATGCCTTGTCAATAGCAGAAGGGAAGCAGGATGAGACGGTAAAGCAAGCAACCTTTGCATGACCTCAACCCTCCCCCAACCTCTGGAAAGTAATAAGGGCTGCTCCTTCGGTCTTTGTCTGAGGAAGCTCAGAATAAGAATGATGAGCCCTGCATTCCCATAGAGACCTAAAGTAACCACGGCTCCTTTGGTTCAGAATTGCTGTATTTGGTGACCCGAGGTTCAAGTAGAGGAGATTTTGCCATGTTTAGAAGTTCAGAAATAATTCATAGTATTGCTCTCCTGAGTGAGGCAACAAGCCAGGATTGCTGAGGCTCATGGGGCTGGGGGGCGGATTAGGGCACAGAACAACATATTTCAAGATGGCAGGTGGACTGTGGACTAGGGACCATTTGAATGATTTTCAGAGACTCTGAGATTTCAGCTGAAATTTTTTTAAGATGAGAAAAGAGCACCAGATTCAGAATTTGTAAGCCAGGTTCCTGGTCAGCTCTGCCAGTAGTTTATTTTGTGACCTTGATTTCTTAATCTCTTAATTAACATTTCTTAATCTCTCCGGGCCTCAGCTTCCCCACTTACAGACTGGTTGAAACAATGTCTTAGTCACTGTTATCTCTCCACAGTCTGCAGTTTTGTGACTGGTACTTGTTCATCGAAGATATAAGAACAGTGATGTTAGTTATAATCATGCAGCTGGAGCAGGAAAGAGCCTGAGAACTAAAAATGCCACCAGGGAAGAATCTGCCTGCAGTGCAGGAGACCCAGGTTCAGTCCCTGGCTTGGGAAGATCCCCTGGAGAAAGGAGTGGTAAAAATGCCACCGTCCATAGCAGTAAACAAAGGACGTTACAGCCATCAAGCCATCACATTACAGACCCCCTGATGGTAAGCCCTGAGGGAAGTGTGGATGGAAACAGGATGCACCCCCCTAACTAGCGGTCAATGCAGCTACCCACATTGGCGCACCTGAGGAAACCCAGGGAAGCACAGGATGCGGGCCCCAGACAGCTGTTAAGCTCAGTTCAGTTTGGTCACTCTGTCGCGTCCGACTCTTTGCAACCCCGTGGACTGCAGCACGCCAGGCTTCCCTGTCCACCACCAACTCCCGGAGCTTGTTCAAACTCACATCCATAGAGCTGGTGCTGAGGTGCATAGAAAAGGAACGATTTCAGCGAGTCCAGACTTTGTACTTCCCAAACGTAGAGAAGCACTGAATTCCTTAACTTGAGGTATCTGGTTTTCCTTAATTAACAGTAATCTTTTGATGGTCTGGTCTTTGTTGCCTGAACTCTTATGTATCTGGGCTACCCCTTCTTCTTGCCTCTTCTGAGAGTGCAGTCTCTCAGGGTTCTTCTCTGAGATGATGGGTTCTGGGCTTAAGTCCTCAGTTTTTTCTGCAGAATAAAACATAACTCTCAACTTTTAGGCAGTATATTTTTTTTCAGTTGACAAAAACAAGTTGAGTCTTTTCAATCTAGCTAATGACACTCCACAGCTCAGCAGTGAGGCATCAGAAATAGGCACTGGAACAAATTATCATCCTTAGGTTAATTACACATGGACGACCTCTGTGCATCACTCTGGAGACCAAAAGGAACGTAACCCCAGTGAGAGACAAAGAGTGGGAGAGTGAACATGGCTTATGATAGGAAAAGATAAAAATCTAATTCAACATTAAAAATCTAATATCATGGCATCCAGTCCCATCACTTCATGGCAGATAGAAGGCGAAAGAGTGGAAGCAGTGACGAATTTTATTTTCTGGGGCTCCAAAATCATTGCGGATGGTGACCACAGCCATGAAAATAAGAGATGCTTGCTTCTTGGGAGGAAAGCTATGACAATCCTAGACAGTATATTAAAAAGCAGAGATATCACTTAGCCGACAAAGGTCCATATAATCAAAGCTATGGTTTTTCCAGTAGTCGTGTATGGATGTGAGAGTTGGATCATAATGAAAGCTGAGCGCAAAGAATTGATGCTTTTGAACTCTGGTGTTGGAGAAGACTCTTGAAAGTCCCTTGGAGAGCAAAGAGATCAAACCAATCAATTCTAAAGAAAATCATTCTGAATATTCATTGGAAGAACTGGTGCTGAAGATGAAGCTACGATATTTTGGCCATCTGGTGAGAAGAGCCAACTCATTGGAAGACTGATGCTGGGAAAGATTGAGGGTGGGAGAAGAGGGCAGCAGAGAATGGGATGGTTAGATAGCATCACCGACTCGATGGATATGAATGTGAGCAAACTCTGGGTGATAGTGGAGACCAGAGGAGCCTGGCGTGCTGCAGTCCATGGGATCTCAAAGAATCAGACGTGACTGAGTGACTGGGCAACAACAGGTAATATCTACCAGAGTCTGTGACTTCACCAAATGAGTCCCCAGTGCAGTGAGATCCTAATTATTTTCTAAAACAATCTGTTAAGCCAGGCACCACCTGGCTTCAGAATTACTATGTTATAAACACAAATTCCTTAAACTCACCCAGATCCACAGAATATCTGAAAAAAGGGAATCTGCATTTCTAAAAAATTCCCTCAGGTATTCCTTTTGCATAATAGAACTTGGAAACAACTGACCTAGCAGAAGGAGAGATAGAAGTTGAGAGAAAATGAATAACACAGTGCTGAGCTTGTATACTCAAGGAATAAGAGTTTGGGTGAGTCAGGTACAGGGTCAAAGAAAAACTTATTTTTCACTATAAACTCTACTTCTGTTTGTATTTTTCCCATGAGCAAATATTAAATAAACACATCTTTCTAATGCTAAAAAAAATTTTTTTTAAATGACTGTTTCTGTGCAAAATAATTTTGGTACACTCAGAGCTGGAAAAAGTGAACAGTCTCTTCAAAGTTGAAAGATAGCAAAACAGTAGTTTAAATTTTTCCTTTTCAGTCAGACTTGGAAAGGTTAGACAAAATACGGCCTCAGCTTTATAGGATGGCAAGGAAGAGTACCAGACAGATAATCTGATACTTAATGAAGATGCCTCCTCTCAATGAATCTCATATCTGGGCGGTAGCCTAGAATTCATACCTCGTTACTCTCTATACACCACACTGTTTTGTTTGTTTCCTGGGTGATTAGGAGTTTTTGCTAACTAACCTGTGGGATCCTCATAACCAGAGAACATAAATATGCCTCTTCATATATCATATAGCGTTTTCATGCCACATAGAACGTGTTATTTGCTCAGTAAAATTCTCAGAAATACTTTCTTTTCTGTAACCCATAACATTTTCCTTTTTTCAAGAAGACCCTGAAATTCAATTAAATCAAACTTCCAAGACAGGCTTTAGTGGTAAGGCCAAATGGTTATAAAAGAGGATGCCTAGTGTGAAAGGGGATAAAGAGCTAATGACCAGGGGTCCCAGGATCGCTGTCACAGGGAGTCTGCTTACAAAACCTCCAGGACGGAGAGGTCCACAGTGCTGAGGTCTAGCTGGAGGAAACAGACAGAGACCTTCTGCCTAGGCAACTGGTGTAAATGAGGCAACGTAAGCTTAAGTGATATTTATTAGAAAGTATCTCAGCCTACAGTCCCAGCATAGGAGAGCCAATGGGATGGACTGGGCTGTGGCCCTTATGAGAAAGAGAAAGTGAAAGCGTTAGTCCCTCAGTCGTGGCCGACTCTTTGCAATCCCATGGACTATAGCTCACCAGGCTCTCTGTCCATGGAATTCCCCAGCCAAGAATCCTGGAGTAGGTAGCCGTTCCCTTCGCCAGAGGGTCTTTATGAGAGGGGATGGGTGAGCCATGCCTGGTATAAGGGTGAGAACTGCCCCACCAGCACCATCGTTACGTATCTATTAGAGAGGTCAGCTTTCTCCCCACTCTGCCCAAGACAGGTGGAGACAGAGCTGGGAGTGCATTTGGGTCACTTACCAATTATCTGTTAGGAAGCAGAAGTGAAGCTGCTTCAGTGGTTCAATGGTAATGAGATGACTGCTTGAGCAGCGAGCCACAGACAACATTTGATGCAAGATGAGCTTCTGGGCCCCTGGACAACAGGCGGTGTTGCCCTGGAAAGGCAACAGAGCAACCCCAACAGCTAACTACACCCTAAACTCAGAACCCCCTTCTACGGGACAGAGCTACGAGTGCTCTCTGCAGAGCATCTGCTTCCTGGGCCTCTTGCATCTGGAGACAACATAACGGAACCAAAATAATGGGCATCGCTTCCAGACCAAGCCTTGAAAGCAGTTACCGTACCTTCATTCCTTTTCTAAAACCTTTGTCTGGATGTAGATGTCAACCTCCATGGGTTGACAGCCACAGGATGGAAAAAGCCTGGGTTGGAATCATTTCGTAAAGGAGACATCCATCCACAAGGAACCACACCTGGGCACAACTACCTTAATAAGAAATCAATTTATGTTGGTTTGAGGTATTGCACATTGTAGGATCTATTTGTCATAGCAGCTCACATTATCCTAACTCATGTAGTTGGTTAGGCCAAAGGTAGATCCAGTTATTCTGGAACTCAGGGACATTATCTACATCTGAATAAGGTCTAGTCTAAGGGGCAAGATCCTGGAACTGCCCTACTCTGACTAGGAGTTTGCAGGAGATGAAAGACACATGATAAGCTTTACCTGGCTTGAATGGGAAGTATTCCTTTTTGGATTTTCCTCTCTCCAGGACATGCCCAAGGATGATGTTCACAGAAGAGACATATAGCTCCCCTCCATCTCTCTCCCCACCATAAGCCCTTTGGAGAGGGGTGTGCTTCAAAGGCCTGGAACACCATCTGGCTGCAAAATGCTTTAAGAGTTCATGAGTTTTCTTTTGCAAAGAGCAGCCCCACTTAAAAAAAAAAAAATACAAGGCCAGGAAACCTAGCTATATCACAGAGGAGAGCCTACAAACTCCTGTGAAACTGTTGACTGACTTATGTTTTTATGCAATAAAATATCCTAGAAAATTATTATAATGGCTTGTAGTTCACACACACACACACACACACACACACACACACACACACTCCTGAAAATACTTGCCCCTTGACACTCAGATTCAGGTTATATCTAGGGACAGAGCCATACGCTGAGTCCTTCAGGTGGCTAAAAAAAAGAAGACCCCATCCCTGACCTACAGGTACCGCCAGTTAGAATCTAACTCTAACCCAAGTGTTACAAAAGAGAAAGATGCAGAATGTGCTATAAGAATAAAACAAAGGAAAGGAATAATTCCACACTGGCTACCCTGGAAGTTCTCTCGGGAGGGATGGAATGAAAGTCTTGTGTGTAGGAGGACTGTCCAGAAGGGCAGACAGACAGAACAAGTACAGACCCTGAGCACGGAGGGGACAGGAAGTTTACTAACACTGGATCCTCTTGCTTACCAGAGCTTTTGGTGCCATAATCTCAAGGCAAGGGAGTAATACCATCTTAGTTACTAAGCTTCTTAGCTTTTTTCTTTCCAAAAAAGATAAACGTGCAATTTTTAAGCAATGAGCCTGCTACTAAGAACTCTCTGGGATGTTGGGCAGGTGAAGGGAATGGCGTCTTCTGAAGCTCCAGAGGATTAGAACACAGGGGAGCCCAACCCACAGTTTGCCGAGATTATGTAACGTTCAGGTTTCTGATGAAAGCTAGGATGCTGAGTTAGGACGTGGAAGGAAAGGCTAGAAAATCCATCTTGCTTTTGGGCAAATGACCTGTGAAATGGGATGGGGCCATACTTCAGTGGTGCCAGACACCCAGTAGGCGTTCCTTAAATGCCTGCTGAATGAATAGCCCCTACATCTCGGCTAGCCTTGCTGCGATAACCTGCGCCAGAAATATTGTTAAAAATTCATTGCTTCTGTAGTCCTCACTTAGTGACTCATCTTCTGTCCTCTCCGCCCACATGCAATCAGAGCACAGAAACTTCTCAGGGCTAAGCTAGGAAAAATAAACATACTTTACACATATATATTAAATATATATACAAGTCATACAAGAAATATAAAATGTCTGACTCCTATCAGAAAACAGAATATGTATTCACATAGGAGTCATACATTGTAATTCTTACATAAAACATATATATGTATGTTGAATATTGGAAAGACTTTCCAAGCTGCGAGTCCCGTAAATACTCAGCACTGCCCTCCACTCACGCTGCAGCCCTGCCTCACTCTCAGTCACAGAGAACAGGAAAGGCCCATCCCCTTCGAGGGCAGTAGACCTTTCAGCAAGGACCGTTCTAAGGTGTCTGACATGGTGAGAGCTATGAAATCATTCTCCATGTGTGCATTTTTAAAGGTCTAGATGCATAAATTAGTTTCCCATAGTGCTGCAGAGCTCTAATTATTTTTTAATTTATACAAATACATGCAATTAAAGTGCAATTACAATGCAGTTAAAATGCCAGTATAATTAAAATGCAGAAAGAAGAAAATTTATAAATCTGTTCATGAATCCCCTTGATTTCTTCTTGGGTTCAATTAATGCCACTTATGATTTAAAGATGGTGAAAAATCTGATTTCAGTGAGTAAACCATCTCATCAGTCCATGTACCTTAGAAGGTGAAGACTCGTCTACATTCACAGGGTATATATATCTTTATGACAAATGTCGGGCCAGAACTGGCCAAATTAGAGCTGCTTGACAAAGATGTAGGCAAAAGAAGGTAGGCAGAGGGAATTAAGGATGTCTGCCTTACAGAGAATTAAAGAAGGCATGCAAGATCCAGGTCTTTCTGTATTTTTCAAATGTTGGTCAGTTGTATATATAGTTCACTAACCAGAGCCACAATCCTCTTTACCCTAATTTCTTTGTAGATGAAGACATTCAGTTAATAGGGACTGATCTGAGGGTGGAATCTTTACCAACTGAGCTACTAGGGTTTTGGTACCATTTAAATATGCAGGAATATTTTTTTAATTTTCCAAGAGCACAACTACCTTGTAAAACAAAGAAACACTGCCTTTTGTTTTGTTCAGAACTTTTCATTCTTATGTAAACATATCAAGGTATGCTTATTCTTCCATCTTTTCTTAAATTAGCTCATTTATTTGGCTGCACCAGCTCTTTGTTGCAGCACTCAGGGTCTTCAGTCTTCGTTTGGGCATTGGAATTCTTAGTTGTGGCATGTGGGATCTAGTTCCCCAACCAGGGATCAAATTCTGGCCTCCTGCATTGGGAACTTGGATTCTTAGCCACTGGAACAAACAGGGAAGTCCCTTCAATCTTTTGATATAGGGCAAGAAACATTTTGTTTCAGGATATGTCTTTTGATAGGAGTCATAGATTTTATTTCTTACACAAATATCAAAATATGTCTACAGTATCCAGTTTCAACTTCTTGAAACCAGGTGGATGCAGGACAATTTCTCATGACTATGAGCTCCATATCCCTAGTTCTTCCTCCAGGTTTTTAGAATTGTTTCTGGGAACACTTGTGAGATCTGTTCTAAAGTGAAGGGCTGTGCATTGCCTGGCGCCAAGACTTCTGCCATGCAGTAGCCCCCCATCGCACCTTGAGGTGCTTCCCAGATGGCGCAGTGTAAAGAATCCACCTGCCAGTGGAGGAGATTCAGAGACATGGGTTCCACTCCTGGGTCGGGAAAATGCCCTGGAGTAGGAAATGGCAACCCACTCCACTGTTCTTGCCAGGAAAATCCCGTGGACCGAGGAGCCTGGCAGGCCACAGCCCATGGCGTTGCAAAGCGCTGGACAGGACTGAGCAGCTGCGTGCACACGTGTACACACACCTTGAGGCAGAACTGCTGAGTCGGGCAGAGTGTGAGCAGCTCAAATTTTTCTTCATATTCCCATATAGTTCTTCAAAGTAGCTGTCCTATTTATGGGTCTGCCAGCAATGTTCCCACAGCCTCACTAATACATGGAGTTATCAGACTTTGTGATTTTTGTTCTTCTCACTAATAACATAATGGTATATCACTGCTGTTTTGAAGTTCTCACATAATCAGAGTAGAAGGATATTTCTTATAGATTTATTGGCCAGTCAGGTTTCACCCTCTGTGAACTACATGTTATATCTTTTCTCCATATTTCTCATAGTTATTTCTTCCTTCTTCTTATTGAGTTAAAAGAGTTCTTAATATACTTTAGATCCTAATCTCTATGTGCATTGCAAATATCTTCTTCTAGATGGTAGTAGATTATCTTCTCAATTTGGTTTTAGGTTTTATTGGCAGAAAGTGAAGATGAACTAAAAAGCCTCTTGATGAAATTGAAAGAAGAGAGTGAAAAAGTTGGCTTAAAGCTCAACATTCAGAAAACTAAGATCATAGCATCTGGTCCCATCACTTCATGGGAAATAGATGGGGAAACAGTGGCTGACTTTATTTTTTGGGGCTCCAAAATCACTGCAGTTGGTGACTGCAGCCATGAAATTAAAAGACACTTGCTCCTTGGAAGGAAAGTTATGACCAACTTAGACAGCATGTTAAAAAGCAGAGACATTATTTTGCCAACAAAGATCCATCTGGTCAAGGCTATGGTTTTTCCAGTGGTCATGTATGGATGTGAGAGTTGGACTGTGAAGAAAGCTGAGTGCCAAAAAATTGATGCTTTTGAACTGTGGTGTTGGAGAAGACTCTTGAGAGTCCCTTGGACTGCAAGGAGATCCAACCAGTCCATCCTGAAGGAGATCAGTCCTGGGTGTTCATTGGAAGGACTGATGTTGAAGCTGAAACTCCAGTACTTTGGCCACCTGATGCAAAGAGCTGACTCATTGGAAAAGACCCTGATGCTGGGAGGGATTGGGGGCAGGAGGAGAAGGGGATGACAGAGGATGAGATGGCCGGATGGCATCACTGACTCGATAGGCATGAGTCTGAGTAAACTCTAGGAGTTGGTGATGGACAGGGAGGCCTGGCGTGCTGTGATTCATGGGGTCGCAAAGAGTCGGACACTACTGAGTGACTGAACTGAGCTGAACTGATAGTCAATTTTAACCATCTTTTCTTTTTGGCTTGTATTTTTTTGTGTCTTATTTAAAAAAATCTTTGCTAAACCTAAGTTATAAAGCTCTTCTAGATGTTTTTCTTAAAGTGTTTAATATTTAATATTTGCTTTTCTAATTTTGGTCTCTAATCCATCTGTGTGTGTGCATGTCTGAGTGTGTGTGTGTGTATTATGGGAAAGAGATGCAATTTTTTTCATGTAGATATCTAGTTGTCCTAGCACCACTTTTTAAAAAATGAATTAACATTTTCTCACTTACTTGTAATGCTGCTAATGTCAATGACCAAACTCTCATATCTACTTGAGTCTATTTCTAGGTTCAACTATTTAATTTGTTTTCCTATATATCAGTGCCATTCATTTCATTACTAGAACTTTAAGATCATTCTGATAACAGATAGTATCTTTCCCTCCTCTTCAAAATTGTCTTGACTCTCCTTGTTCATTAACTCTTCTATGTGAGTTTAAGAATGTGACTGGCAAGTTCTGCTCATATTTTTATTGTAATCATGTTGAATATAGGTATTAATTGGAGGAGAATTTATTGTGCCAAATCTTCTTAGTCAGAAACAAGATATGGTTCTTCATTCATCTAGGATCCCTTGCTATGTTTTAACAAAATTCATTATTTTCTTTATAGAAGTCTGAAACAACTTTTCTTGTATTTATTTTTAAGTACTTCAGGTTTTTTTCTTACAAATATACAAATAATATATTTCTAAAATTATATTCTCTAATTATTACCTGCTTAGATAAAGGGATTGCTTCAGATGTTGATATCGCTGATAAATCAAGCAGTATATCTGCCTCACTGATTCATTCCAGTGGTTTGTAGAGTCCTGTGTTTTCTTTATGGACACTGTGAACAATGGTAAATGCCAATCTTTTTTTCTCTTATTGTACTGATTAGGACTTCTAATAAAACACTGAATATGAGCAAGAATAGAGGGTATCTTTGTCCTGTTTTTACCCAAAATCTTCTAAGAATGATATCCATTATACTTTTCTGTTAGATACCTTTATCCAGTTAAAGAAGTATTGTTCTATTCTACTTTGCTAAGAAAGATTTTACCATAAATGAGTGTTGATATTTTTTCAGAATTTTTGCAAATATTTGAGGAACTGAATGGTCATTATCCCTATTCCTAAGATAATTGCATTTGATTATTATTTTTATATATTTTATACTCATCTCTGTGCATAAATGAGCATAATCTCTGACTTCCTATTTACACGCTGCCCTTTTCCAATTTTGCTCTCAAAAATATACTAGCCTCAAAAAATGTGTTGGGGATCTTCCCCCCATTTTTGTAATATTGGATACCAACAAGACTTGACTTGACCTAGTTTCCAAATGAAGTGTTCTTTCTTATCATCATGCATAATGCTCTTAATTCTTAACAACTGAAGAAGAATGCTCAATTCTTAAAGAGCATTTGTTATTAGCATACCTATACTAACTCTATTTTATTTAGAATGGCCTAGAATACATTTTTTTACCCTTTAATTTTAGCCTGCTGTGTCAAGTATTAGGTGAGTCTCACTTGAGTTGAGCTTTATTATTTATTTTGTTTATTTTTATTAGTTGGAGGCTAATTACTTTACAATATTGCAGTGGTTTTTGTCATACATTGACATGAATCAGCCATGGATTTACATGTATTCCCCATCCCGGGGGAGGGGGTTGAGTCGAGCTTTAAAACCTGAGAACATAATCTATTTGGAATAACCTTCATGCTCCTGTGTACACACACCATATGAAGAATGTGAAAAGTGCAGAAGAAAGCAGAGATTGCCACTTGGGAGTTGGCTGAGCAATGTACTGATGCCGGCACACGACCCGCATGTACCACACTGCACTAGGCTTCCCTTCCCAGCCCAGGCGTTGGAGTTTTCCTTTCAGTGACCACAGGATTCGCTGGGCTTCCCTGGGGGCTCAGATCGTGAAGAATCTGCCTGCAATGCAGGAGACCCAGGTTCGATCCCTAGGTCAGGAAGATCCCCTGGAGAAGGAAACGGCTACCCACTCCGGTATTCTTGCCTGGAGAATCCCACGGACAGAGGAGCCTGGTGGGCTACAGTCCTTGGGGTCACAAAGAGTCAGACACAAATGAGTGTCTAACACACACACAGTAACCATTGCTAGGAGTTATATGATTTATTTGCAAGATGTCTTGTCTTCTCATTACATCTTACCTTCTATGATTTTAATGCTTTCTTCTACATGCTTTGTTATTTTAAGTGTACTTATTTTATCATTCCCATCGCAGGTTTGGGGGATTCAATCTCCTATTTACTGTGCCAGGTGGCTGTCATCCATGGTATGTTTTTTTTTCTCATCTGTTTTGCAATCTTGGATTATGACCGCATCTTCAGTAAGTCCTGTTGAAATCTTCTACCACAGGGAGATGTTTCTCCAAAGTGGTTTTGTGTTTGCTTTTGTAAAACATCCCAGGGACACCATTAGCTCGCAGCAATTTTCTTGAAATTTTCATGCAATTTCATGGCTTCAGGGTGCCCAGAATATGTGGATATTATCATTTCAAACCTTGGAACCAGGTTCTTAGAGATTTTCCTTTCTTTCCTTCCCCACAGGCAGATACACTTTCTCATCAACTCTTTATGTTGGTATGTGGATTGTTTTTTAGTCCCCTTTTACACAGAAGGTGCAGCATTTCAAGACCCAGGCTTTATACAAGGGTTTTATTTTGAACTCTCTGGTGATAAAGGACTAGCCTCATTTCCTCTCCCTTGTAGGCATTAAAGCCATTAGGCTTCAGCCTCTGAAAAAAGACTAAACATCAGCTCAGACTCATTTAATTTACAGTTTCTGGTTTATCCCTGGAAACTGGGGTCCATTTTCTCATAAACACAGTTATACATGTCTAATAATTTTTATTGTATTTTATCCAGCTTGTATAAAAGCTGTTAGAAGGAGAATGTTCAGACTTTTTTGTCTGCCAGCATGCTGGAAGAAGAAATTCTCAATTGTATTTCTTACTTGCAACTCTCTTTTCGCACTAATATTACAACACTTTATGTTCACTTTCGTTAAATTACATAATTCTAAGTCACTTCAGTCATGTCCAACTCTTTCACAACCACATGGACTGTAACACGCCAGGCTCCTCTGTCTGTGGGATTCTCCGTGAATACTGGAGTGGGTTTCCATTTCCTCTTCCAGGGGATCTTTCTGACCCAGAAATGGAACCCACATCTCATATCTCCTGCATTGGCAAATGGGTTCTTTATCACTAGTGCCACCTGGGAAGTCTAATTATAATAGTAAGTTTAACTTAAATCAAAAGATTTCACACTTATCTGATTCTTTGTGAGAATACAACTTCAAGTGATAGAAGCAGGAGTTTAGGGCATATGAGAGAATGTCATGCTAGCCAGGTATATTTTACAGGCTATAAACATCATTTGTGCATTTTAAAGAAAGAATGGGGAATATTGTAAATTCAATAAGGGAGCTTGGTGGGGATTAGGAAAACATCCATTATAACTTTTAGAAATGGAGCACAGAAGTTGATGAGTAATGAGTCTAGAGAAATAAATTAGATTCAGGCTCTGAGAACATATTAGTCATTCTAAGAAATTTGGCCTTCTTAGGAAAAGTTCATGGAGGTCATATCAAAGTATACAGACCTACGGATTTCAAATGAGAAAACACACATGAAACAATCTACATCAAGTTTTACACAACTCTAAGACATATTTCTTATAATTCCAAGATCAGTGAATCTCCCCAAACCCCTAGAAGTTGGTGAAGCCAAATGCTCTAATATTCACACGACTGCGAGTTGTCAAGCCACTTTTAGTTTTTGCACATGTCCCTGCAAGGAACAGTCACCCCACTCACTCGCCTGTGACATCTCAGCGTGTGACCTCACCCTCCAGCGGACTTCTGTTACAGCCTCTTCAAAGAGCTCTTTCAGTCTTAGTGATGGGGAAATGCGTTCGTTCCTGTGGGCTCTGCCTCAACCCTCAAGCTACTGGCTGCTCCTATATTGGTCATTCTTGTCTCCCTTAGAGGTCTTTCACCCAGTGGTCATTATGTCCCACTACTAGTTAATGATTCTTTTTTTTAATTGATCCCATTTTTAAATTAATTTGTATTGGGGCATAGCTGCTTTGCAATGTTTCTGTCGTACAACAAGGTGAGTCAGCTCTGTGTTTATATATACGCTCTCTTTTTTGGATTTCCTTCCCATCCAGGTCACCACACAGTGCTGAATAGTAGAGTTCCCTGTGCTGTTTAGTAGGTTCTCATCAGTTATCTGTTTGATACATAACACGGTATATCTGAGGCTTCCCGGGTGGCACCGGGGGTAAGGAACCTGCCTGCCAATGCAGAAGACGTAAGAGACGCAGGTTCAATCCCTGGGTCAGGAAAATCCCCTGGAGGAGGAAATGGCAACTCACTCCAGTGCTCTTACCTGCAGAATCTCACGGAGGAGCCTGGCAGGCTACAGTCCCCTGGGCGCAAAGAGTCAGACACAACTGAAGTGACTTAGCATGCACGCAATGTGTATATGTCAATCCCAATCTCCTAATTCATCCCACCCCCTCCTTGGTAATTCTTTGTATTAAATTTTCTCTGTGTGAATTAATGTGTGGTTTCTCTCTCCAAATCAGACCCCTATTAATATATACATTGAAATTTGATTATCAATTTTCTAGATCACAAAATTATCCTAGAGTTGCCAGTTATTTTCACCAAAAGTAAGTGAATGATTCCAGTGACCATACAAATACCTGTTCCTAAAAGAATGAGGGTCATAAATAACACAACTTTACAGTTTCAAATAAATATTTATTCAGGGAAATTCTGACATAAGTCACATATTGTACATTTTTATGGCTATATATGTAATCTATACATGTATGCTGATACTTTTCTGATCATAAAAGCCTATAAAACACTAGCTTAATTATTTTAAATCCCAGGTCACTATGATTCAAGGCAAGATTAATCATCTAGAGAACTAAGAGATAATTTTAGCAATTATAGTTCAAAGTTGTTTCAAATGCATTATACTCATTTATAGAATTCTATTTCAGTCATAAAATGAGCACAGAGATCAAGAAAAGGAAGTATATTTTAATAGAGCTTTACAAAAGGAACATCCTTTTTTTTTAAAAGAAGCACAAGATCTCACACATAACATATTACACCCATTATTATAGTGAGTAAACATTGCTCACAGCAAGAAACCCAACCTTAATTTACTTATTGAATTAAAATAAAAACACCTCCTCAATCAAAGTGACCTGCAGGTGCTGCCGTTTCAACTGCTTCCATGAATACATTTCTTATAAGAGATGAGGCTCTTAAAACAGAAAGTCCAGATAAGAAAGAGAGAACTGCACATCAAAGCTATAGGCCACAAAGCTTCAGCACTTTAGCTTTTAGCTCCAAGCGAACTTTAATTTACAAATCTAAATTTTCAGGAGGCTTCTTATCAATCCCTCTTCCCCAAAAGTGAGTTCATTGTAAAAATCATCCTTGATCCAGAACTGAAAGATTTTATATTCCTCAAGGCGCTTTCTTAAAACCAGATTCATCAAAACACAAAAATCAGAAAGGTATTCCCAGCTTTTATGATGTTTGCTAGATAGTACTGATGCTTATAGAATGTCCTTGGGCTCTACATTATTCTGTATGAGACAAATGACTTTGAAAAGTGGAAGTCTTCTCCTGACCAAATCACAGCAACTTGTTCAGAAGACTGAGGGCTCCCCCCAAGTCTCAGTGTCAGATGGAAAGTTCAAATTCTTCTAGATTAATGCTGTGAAAAGAGCTACTCTATTATTTTAATTTCTGCTTCCATATTCCTTTGAATTTCAGTGTCTTTGTTTCTTTGTTTTCTATGTAAGCATATCACAGCAGAATCTCAGTCTTTTTTTTTTCCAGTGATATCTACATGAAACTCACTCTTCTTGTCAATTCACTCCATGTTTGATGGTTATCATCTAACAGAATTCAACCACCTGCCTCTTTCATTTTGTAGGAGAACTCAGTCTGGTACCCTTATTTTCCTTGCTATTTCACTCATATTTTGATTGAGCTGATTTTGGTTTCTCAGCTGTTGATGACCCACATCTCAAATCCAAGAAGTGTACCTGGTGCCAAAAAAATTATTTTTAATTATTTTCAATCACTGCATTGATTTCAGTTGCTTAACAACTGAACATGGTCCTTTTCTTTTCAGAGGAAGTCTGTGCTTGATTTGTAAGACACACCAGGTAACTGACAGAATTTAGACACATATATTTGAATGGGAAACAACAAATCTGGGTATCCTGTTCCCAGCCTCAAAATGCAAACCTTATTTCTAGTTATTTGTTTGTCTAGAGGGTTTCATAAAGTTCTGATTATCCTGTTTGAAAAAGTGAGGAAGAGAGAATGTACACTGATGTTTTATGGATAGAAAATCTAGTGATGAAAGAAGTTAATGAGCTCATGCTGACCGCTCCTGATTGCCAGAATGTATTAGTCTCTCATACCCCTGAACCTGGATTCCCTAAACCAGGGCTCGTGAAATGTTTCTGTGCATACTAAGCCCCTGAGATCGTTCTAAGGCAGACTCCGATTCAACACGTCTGAGGTTAAGATTCCGATTCAACACGCCTAAGGCAGATTCCGATTCAACACGTCTGAGGCGGATTCCGATTCAACACGTCTGAGGTTAAGGTTCCGATTCAACACGCCTGAGGCGGAGCCTAAGATTCTGCATCTGGGACACGCTCCTGGTGACGCTGATGCTGAGCCTGGGGCCCCACTTCCAGCATCTCAGCCTCCCTGCTGTAGAAAGCAACTGAATCACAAGAAAATGCGTGCACTTCTGACAAAGGGACCTCGTGGTAAATGAGGTTGTAAGAAGAAAGCCCTCTTTTCTGATAGGTCAAGTCTAAGCGCCATTTCTGAACATAGGAGTCAGGTAAAAGACTGCTAGAAAGTTTGAATCCCAAGTGAGAGTTGCCACAATGTGCATCTAAATCTGCCTATTCAGATGATGACATCTGGAGACTAACTTGCCTCTTTTGAATCCCTTAAACAATCAGCGGGAGAGTTTACTGCCACATGGATTACCAGCTGCATCCAAGCTAATCAGCAGGAGCAGAGAGTGAGCTATCACACCTTCATATCAAGGGTGAGAGACTGGAAGAGGGGCAAAAATTGGGGTCACTTTTTTGGGGGGTACCTACTGCATCACTACTAAATAGACCCTTTTAAAGGAATGTGGTATTGTATGTTTACCTCTATTGATGCCCTGTAAGTGGGTTAAAGAAGTAGTAACAGACTTCAGGCAGGCCTAAATCCTGGGCCTCCTACGCAACTACACTCCAGGAAAACTGACCCGGAAGACCTTTCACTTTTCCAACCCCAGAAAATTACTGGGGTTGTTAACTGTTGCTTTCCCTGGGACCTCAGGCTTATAGAGGATGTTCTGGACAGCTGGGGGTGAGATGGGTAAGACAGGACATGTCACTTCATGAGAATCACAAAGGGATCCTCACACTCTGTTAGGTGTGACCGTCTTCATTCAGTGGGGGCTTCTGTGAGAAGAGACCCCTAGCAAAAATTAATCACCCGATCACTGAGACCACGGAAGGGACAGACTCTAAAAGGAGAGGAAGGGTCTTCAGAATCAGAGCCTCCTCTGAGAGCTCTTCTGGCGGATCATGGGAGACTCACACTAAGACGCTCTCAGAAATAAAATCACTACCAGGTTTGAGGAAACCTGGGATTTGGAAGGAATGGTACTTACTAAAGCCCCAAGGTGTTTGAGTGGGGTGATGAGGCGCAGTAATTAAAGTCCTGTCTTATTCCTTGTATCCAAATACTGGTTATGCATAAAACATAGAGTGTTAAGAGACAGAAAGAAGAGAATTTGACAAAGCAGTCACTCTGCCTTAATTTATGGGAGTTCATCTTGGTGGTCTTCATCATAGTGCGTCCACAACAACTAACGGTGGTGATATATGTACATGGTTATCCTGTCCCTCAACACACTGTGTGTTTTCCGAGTACCGCTCACGTTCGTGTTAACATCCATGTTAGTCTCGACACTGACCTGGGAAAGGTTGTAGAGTGCGGAAGGGCAGACACACCTGATCTCTGCTTGTTCATTGTTGTTGTTTAGTTGTGTCCAGCTCTTTGAGACCCCGTGGACTGTAGCCCGCCAGGCTCCTCTGTCCATGGGATTTCCCAGGCAAGAATACTGGAGTGGGCTGCCATGCCCTCCTCCAGGAGATTCTCCTGACCAGGGATCCAACCCAAGTCTCATGTCTCCTGCTTCGGCGGCAGATTCTTAATGCTGAACCAGCAGGGGAGCCCCATGTGTAGGAGAAGAAACAAATACAGAATAATGTAGAAGGAAGAGCGCCAGACCCAGAAGAAGAACTCTGTGAGGTCCTTGCCTAGCACAAACTAATCAGCCTTTGCCAAACTACATTAACTCCCTGGGCCATACCGTCCTTATCTTAAACTGTGATACATCCTCCAGAGAGCGGCTCAGTGGATTAAAGGAGATAAAGAATGTGAAAGTACCACTCATCTCTAAGAGATGGTTCAATAAATCCTGAAGTATGGTAATCTAATCCTGTTCCTATCTGAATCTGTACTATCCAACACACAGTAGATGCTCAGCAAATTGTGTTGATAAATGAATTCATTCAATCCAGCCCTTAAAAGGGGAAACATCCACATCTCATCCCTGAATTCCAAATTCCTGATGCCTTGCATCCTGAATTCTCAGATGTCCTTATTTATAACCAGGCAAACCCAGAATCATAAGGACAATGTATTTCCTGAAGGCAGCAGCTCAATTATCCAAAAGAAATTCTCTTTCTTGGATTGCTGCTTGCGTTCAGAGCAGGCTATTGGAAAGACCACACCCCCTGGCAACACACAGGATGCTGTGGACTCAGATAAATCTCCTTTGGGTAAGGACTATATATCTGATACATTCCTCAAGGGGTGAGAGAGTGAACCCAGAAAGCAAAGCCATAACAGCCAGCATGAACCTCCAGTAGGTGTAATTCTGGAGTCCAGGGGCCATGGGGGAAACCTTTGGGCACGTTATATGGTTGAGTGCTATTACTGTGTATTGCGTGTTCTGACCTGGGGCTTCTTTCTCTGCCTGATGACTCACTCTTTTCCTTAGTACTGTCTGCATTGTTTCTAAGTAGACTGATCAAAATGTTCACATAAAAACCTCTTACTTTAGTACTTAGCCAATGACTGGGGGCTAGGAAAAGGAAAGTTAATTTTGATGCAAATAGCAGAAACTGACCACGTTGTAAGACTTACTGAAAAATCCAAATCACATATTGCAAGGGGACATTTTTCTTTGAAATATAGATGGTGCTCACTGCTGTGAATCTGTGGCTTCAGTCTTTAGGGTGATTAGACAACAATGCTTTACCCTAACAAGTGATGTTTAGGAGCTCAGATCCTGTAGGGATGTTCTTTGCAGCATTTAAATAAACCTAAGTGACCAAACCCTAAAGAGCATAATTGATCATGATCTTATATTTGATCAAAATGGTTGGCAATTATTCCTGCTGGGAGATTTATCCATTTGCATCTTGCAGTCAGTTTTGGAATTTTATCCCTTTGGTCTTGCCATAATATCATGATTAATTGATTGATTCAAGGGTTGAGGAGTCAATAAACTCAGTATTTGTTATTATTTATTATTTAACTGCCCCCAGTGTGCTCACTGGCATTCAGAGCCTAAAGAAAATACAATCCAGCCCTCATGGCTTCTTAAAGAATTAATTATGCAGAAAGAGGAAAAAGCAAAGAAATCTCCCTTTTTATTCAACCTTGTGGATATTAATGGAAAAGAGATAACAAAGAAAATGCATTCTGTACTTATATCAGCCATGTTCTGAAGATATGGATTGCTGCTTACTTTTAATTTATATATACATATTGTATGTGTATCTGAAAATAAGCCTCCATGTTTAGTTATTGCTCACATTGTAGAAATGATTCTACATGGCCATTACTCAAGAAAGACACGGGCTTAGAAAAATGAGCAATAAAACTGTCTTCAGTTCAGAGGAGTAAAAAATACATAAGTCCAGTGATATTGATTGTATCCTGGTGACCTGTATGCTTTTCTTAGATTAGGGCTAAGACTTCTTCACCTGAATAAACACTCCTGCACAGGATGGATTTAGCAGTGGCCAAGAATGAGTCATTGATCCCAAGAAACCATATCCTTAGATACCTAGAGCCCTGGTCAAGTAAGAATATGACCAAGTTGACCAAATGAGAGGTAGCACAGTGATTAAATATGTTACCAACCTTGTGCTTTAAATCTCAAATCATGCTTTTTAAGATCATCACTCAAACATACTCCCTGAAAAGAGAGGTGATTTGCTTCATACAGAGTGGCATGCATGGTATTAGAGCCTTATCCAGTGATTAGCACAATGGCAGGATGATTATTTGATGACTATTTGATACTTTACAAGGGATTAAATAAAGATATACAGAGTTCAATGAATTTTTCCCAAGGATGCTGAAATAAAGTCAGTATTAACTTTAAGATATTGAAATCCTAATTTGGAATTTCCAGAGAACTGCCTCTTCCTAGACTACATTTCTACCCGTAAAATGTCAAATTATACAAGGACATCATTTCACAAATATGCTACTCTTATTTGAAGTTCCAGGAGAAATGTTTGCAGGATCCAAAATTGGAATTCATCACCAAAAGCTAAAAGCTCAAAGGTGTAGTGTTGCTACTGAGCTATGATGGATGGTGTGCCCTAAACGCACCAACTGCGTAAAATATGAAACCATCGGCCACGTTAACATCCCGAAGGGCCCTGGTGAGATAAGCTCAGGCAACGCCACATGTCCTGCATGACAGGCCAGACAACAGTGGTTGACCAGATGTTCCTTTCTTCTCATTTGCATGGTCAAGACATATGGTAACTGGGAAGAATGAAGTCATCGTTGAGAAGCAAAATGAATGGCTTGAAATAGAATTGTTTTAAATCATAAATCCCACACCTGTCATGGATTAATATTGCTGAACCTCTGAAAATAAGCATGTTAACTCTAACCTAAACACTTCATGTCATATGGTGTTTTTTATGCCTTACTGCACATTTGCAATCCCTTAAATAAAGCCTAGTTCTTCGGACAGTTGAGATTGCACAGTTTTATCTGGAGAAAGGTTTGGTTTCCTTACACATGTTAAAGTTGGGAGTATTTCAACACTTGCAATAGCAATATTTGGATGTCGGAAGATCTAGATTTCAGCACCCAGAGATAATTTGGTATATAAAACATCTGGTGTGTTTGTGAGAAAATATCAAGTTTAAATCACTGGTTTCCATATTTCTTTTAATTTAAACATGACTTTTGGTAGCAAGTTCAGTTTCTGGTTTGCATTCTTGTTTTTTCAAAGGCTAAAGTAAAACTAACACATATTTTAATAATAGCAAAGAAGAAAGTAAATTTTCTTGCCATCTTGGGAACATGAGCAGCCAGACAGCATAGCTGCAACTTATTACAGCTGATTCTCATACTCAGGATATTAAGGAGAAAATCTCAGTAGTGAATTACACAGCACAAATGAAACAAAAGCCCTGAAATTCAGTCATGTAAGAATTCCCAAGGGGTATGTAGAGTTGGGACTCAGTCTTCTTAAATTTGGAAGTGACAGGAAAAGAAAAAAGCCACGTACTCTTTCCTCTTGCAACATAATTGACTTCTAGACAAGGAAAATTTGCCCCATCTATGTTTTTTATGCTTATATTTTGGCAGTTTTTCTAAAATTCTGGCAATGTCAACACTCCCTCTGTGACCTTATGCAATACTACAAACAAGTTACATTAAATGAGACTACCCTGTCATAAAAAAAAAAAAAACACCTGTAATTGATTTTATGAAGCCTTCTTTGGTGTATGTCATCACACAGCTGATTTTGAAGCCAGAATATGAATCACACCAAAGAAGGAGAATAATGTTTGACATTTTATTCTCATGTAAGAATGGAGCCTCTGAGTTGAAAACATCCCCCTGGACCAATGAGGATAAGATTTTAGAAGGTAGACCAAGAGAAATATTCAGCAAAATCCAGGGAACGCATTAAAACAGCTATGGTAACAGAGAGCATAGAGAGCAAAGGCCCGAACTGAACCGAACACGCCACAGCTGATCACCATCAGGTCAGTATCTGCTGCTGTCTGGGTCAAACATTGAGCAGGCAACCTCTTCCATTTTCAAGCTGGTGCTCATGAATACTGACCACAGAGGCAGAATCTTTTGGCCAAATTCATCCTAAAAAGGGACAACTAGATAAACCTAGGAAACTGACCGGACCTTCCACTTCATGTGTCTACTGGCATCGTGTCCAGGCATGGCTGCGTCTACGGACCACACCACAGCCTTGCCGGCTGGCTCCTGGAAAGTCCTGACTCTGGTGTGACTCTTGCCTAATGCTCACCATCACCATCTCAATCCTCTGCACTCCACTTTCGGCATCTCCCCAGAAAAATGCTCGTGTTTCCCCTCTGCCCACCCTGCCAGTCCTGCCAACACATACTATTCTCCCGGCAGAACAGCGGGCGCTGCCAACCCATGAACCGCTCTGTGTCCTGCTGGAGACTTCTTGTAGACATTCTTCACCAAACTGAGGAAGTTCCCCCTCTATTCCTCACTTACCAAGAGATTCCTTTATCATGGTGGGTATTGGATTTTGTCAAATGCTTTTTCCCTTTCAATGAATATGATCCTATGATTTTTCTTCTTCAGCTTGTCTGTGTGGTAGATGACTTTGATTTTTGAGTGTTGGCTCAGCTTTTATCTGCTCTTTAAAACACAAATAGGGAAACAAAATTCTATTCAATGAGCACAATAAATAACAAAAATCACCTCAGTATTTTCTGACATAAGCAATAAAGATGAGAAATACTGATGGATACTGTTATTTTTTAATATGGAGAGGGCATGAAACCATTTGGGTTTACAAAAACATAAAATAGCATTATTAGGCATTATTATAAAGATTGGTTTAAATCTCTCTGAAAGTTTGGAAGCTCTCAGATTCCTAAAATTCCCTTTTTTTCATGGAGAAATCTCCTAACTTCCAAGGCTAACTTCCAAGGCTAGAATAACAAGATGTTTGTTTGGAAAAACCATAGAAAATAATTTTTTTTAATTTTTAGGAAAAAAATGGCCTACTTGATGGAGCTATGTCACCAATGTGTCATTGAACAACATTATTTCTAGGACTTTTAAATCCTGTTGCATTTCCTACCAAGAAGCATAAACAGGATCTTCATGTGGTTCTTGCTCTATGGGACAGAGAGAATAAAGCCAGTATCTGGGTTTGTTCACAGGACTCAAGTCCCCTCCACTGAACTAACTGACGATGAAACGTTAACACAGCATCCATAGGTGTTTGCTTTCCAAGGAATATTGGCCTTGTGTTTGCTCATACCCAGAACCTAACTGTAAATCAGGTCCTCAGGAACTGGACAGAATGCCTAAAGATCAGGCCAGCAGGACGGCCACGTATTTGGTGTCCCTCTCTGATCACCCCGACTGCCTGGAGAACCCCCTGGACAGAGGAGCCTGGCAGGCTACAGTCCACGGGGTTGCAAAGAGTCAGACCCGACTGAGTGACTAACACTAACTTTCCATCACACCATGTAACTCACTGCCTAGTTCCACTGCGTCAATGACTTTTCAGAATCTTCAGGCAGCTGTTTTTTAAAACTGTGTCCTGAGGTTTTAGTTACAATCAGTGGGAGGTGATAGGGAGTAAGTTAGTACGTTACAGGGAGCTTAGATCACCATAATAGAATCAGGATTCTGAACATCTCATCTCATAGACAAGCAAATTAAGGCCCAGAGAGAAGGACAGTGACCATAGCAATTTCTAACATTTGTTATAGACCTTGATGGTCAACAAAGCACTTCTTCCTTTAATCCATTTCAACCTCACAGTAATCCATTGTGAAGGTCCAGCCTGCTAACACCAGAGTCTAGCAAGCTGCAATTTATGACATAAAATTAAGGCTGTGTTTAACATTTCATTTTTATTTCTCCCTACTGTTTTCCTTGATTTATACAAGTAATATATCCCAACAATGTAGGAGGACATGGATTTACAGTGTTGGGACATAAATTCGCAATCAAATGGAAAAATTTTAAGAGAGGGCTCAAAGTGAGAGCGAAGAACACTGGAGTCACTTACCTACCTCGGGGGAGTTAGGATGATGGAGGGGATGCAACCAAAAGGCGTGCTGGGAGTTTTACTGAAGTGACAGAAAAGGGATTTTGGATCAAAACAAGTAGAAGGTTATTAGCCAAACACCCCTACACATGTGCACACCAGGATACCACAGAGGAAGCGGCCCTTTGCCATTGGTAAAAAGAGGCTCTCTCTATTTCTTAGTTTTACTCCTGTTGTTTTTAGTTTTCATTCCACTTATAATTTTCCCAGAGTGCTCATTTCACCCACATGGCAACATGAAATTCACAAAACAGGCTCTGGCTTTGCTGTTTTTATCGTTGTCATTACAGGTGAGAAACTAATGTCCAGAGTTTGAGTCCTTTAGTTTTTTCCTTTTAAACTTTTTACTTTATATTGGAGTATAGCCAATTAATAATGTCGTGAGAGTTTCAGATGAACAGCAAAGGGACTCCGCCGTACATATACGTTTCAAGAGCTTTATTTAAGGTCACACAGTGGGGTTCAAAGTGAGCAAGAACTAGGACATGTGTCAGAAGGGGTCTTCAGGATGTAGTAGAACAGTCTACACATGCAGACAGATGCTACATGACCGGTACTGTGTATATGATGACCACATCATAAATCCCATGCAGACAGATGCTACATGACCGATACTGCGTGTATGATGACCGCATCATAAATCCCATCAAAGGACAGAAAGGAATTGAAAAGATTTTAGCCCCCAAGAACAAATGATCAGTTGAAGAGATATCAACAGATAGAAATTTCACCAAAAGTTTGAAAAACGGTCAAAGGGTGGACATGTGGTTTGGGTTCAGCAGAGAGCGGGACAGCAGTTAAGCTTCCGCGGAGGGGAATACAAAAAGAAAAGAGATCACTTGATACCAGAGCTGGTATGACGTGGAGCACGAGTTATGGATGGTAGAAGGGCAGGTCAAGGCCGAAAACAAGGCGCGGTGCCAGGAGCTTCCCTAGCAGGCCAGCAGTGAGGACTCTGTGCTTCCACTGCAGGGAGCTCAGGTTTGATCCCTGGTCAGGGAACTAAGACTGCACATGGGGCCTGGCCAACAAAATAAAATAACTTTAAAAAAAAAAAGACATGTTGCCAAATCTTTACACAACCTGATTTGAAACCCACATCATTCTCCCCAACTCCCACACTGCAAGTCATAATACTCTAAACCCTGATAATTGATTTAAGCAAAATTTATGATACTATTATGGTGGGTAGGAATGTAGAATGGGAACTGGGGTTGTGTATCCAAGAGTAAGTTCTCATTTACTCTAACAATAAACTAAGAAATGATGTCCAAAACTGTTAAGTCAAAACCGTGTGACATATTACTTAGAAACATGATGATAAAATACCAGAAGAAACAGCTGGATTTGACAATGGTCACCTCTGGGGTTAGAATTTGGAATTGAATGGGATACAGCAAGCGACTGTAATTTTTCATTTTAAACTTTCATACATATGTCACTTTACTTGAAATATTAATTTTTAAGATAATTTTCAAAAATAGAAATAACCTTAGTTACAAGGGGGAAAGAGTGAGCTTCCAGCTATGCCCTCCTCAGAGGGCTGACTATGCTCCAGGTGTGAGGAAACAGGAGGACACCCTAATCAAGAGGGAGGGACACAGTTACCTGGACCCGTGGCAGAGCCGTGGTCCTCAAAACACAAGCAGAAGACTTGCCTGCTGGTCCTGGGGCTAAGACTCCATGTTCCCAAAGCAGGGGTCCCAGATTCAATCCCTGGTCAGGGGACTAGACCCCGCATGCTGCAACTAAAGACCCAGCACAGCAAATAAATAAATAAATTTATATCTTTTAGTTTTAAAGGCAAGAAGAGCCCACCAAATGTACAGCTCACGGGATGCCCCTCAGAATGGTTCTCACTCCAAACCCCCAGTCCTCTATCAAAGGAGTACAAGCCCAAACCATAAGTGCTAGTTCAGTGAGAACTACTTGGAGGCACTCAGCCCACGGATAGTCCTGTCCTGGAATCCCTCCATCAGCATGTGTCCCGGAAGTGGGGAGCTCCCTGGGCACAGACCGCCCCCCTCCCCCAGCTGTACTGTGAGAACTCCAGCCCACCCAGGCAGTCTCCAGAGAAAGACAAATGCTAGAAGAAGTAGGCCTGCCGGCCCCGTTGGAGCAGAAGTGGGGTCTGCGATGTGTAAACGGAGTGACTGCTGGCTGGCCTCGCCCATGATCACATGCAGCACCTCCTGGGGACTCACAAGATCCCCTGGGGCATTTGGCAGTCACCCGAGTAGCCGTGTGAGCAGATGGAGTGAGAAGGGCAAGTTCAGCATATTTCTGCTCACGTGGCCCTGCTGTCCTCAGGGGCTGCTGACCTGGAAAAGCATATCTTCTTGAAGAGGGGCCAGATGTGCCAGCCTAGGCATCTAGCTCGGGCAGAGCTTCACCTGATCACCTCAGAGTGCCCTTGCCACGAGCGGTCTCCCCAGATGCCAATCAGAGAACATGATGCTGTCCCAACAGGCCCCCAGAAGCCCCCTGCTCCCCACTCCTGAGTGCAGGGAGACTCTCTCACAAAGTCGGAGGAAGGGGCTGTGATGAGAGCACAAGACCGTGGCTACCAGGTCCAAGGTCTGAGTTCCGCACCAGGAGGTGCAAGAGCTTCCAGCGAAGTGAGCTCTCAGCTCTGGGCCTGCTCCTCCCTGCGTGTCCAGGTCCTCCATCGTGGGCCCTGGGCACATCCTCACCTTCCCCAGCCAAAGCCACGGTTTCCTGTAGGTGGTAACAGGGTGCTGGTGTGGGCTGTAGGTGGTGCCAGGGTACCGGTGTGGGCTGTCAGTGGGGCTGGGGTACCGGTGTGGGCTATAGGTGGTGCCAGGGTACTGGTGTGGGCTGTAGGTGGTACCAGGGTACTGGTGTGGGCTGTAGGTGGTACCAGGGTACTGGTGTGGGCTGTAGGTGGTGCCAGGGTACTGGTGTGGGCTGTAGGTGGTACCAGGGTACCAGTATGGGCTGTCAGTGGGGCTGGGGTACCAATGTGGGCTATAGGTGGTGCCAGGGTACTGGTGTGGGCTGTAAGTGGTACCAGGGTACCGGTGTGGGCTGTAGGTGGTACCAGGGTACCAGTATGGGCTGTCAGTGGGGCTGGGGTACCGGTATGGGCTATAGGTGGTAACAGGGTACTGGTGTGGGCTGTCGGTGGTGTTGGGGTGCTGGTGTGGGCTGTAGGTGGTGTCGGGGTGGTGGTATGGGTTGTAAGTAGTACCAGGGTTCCAAGGAGGAGGCTCCCATCTCCTCCTGGGAGGCAGGGCAACATTTCATGCCTTTTTCCTTCCTCTGGTGGTTCTGCTGTTACAGTGGATAAGGGGGCTTTTCACTATAAGGGTCATTTCCATTTCCAGAGCAGTGGGGAGCCTGTCTGAGACCTCATCTGGGGCCCTGCCCTGCCCTCTCTAGCCCAGATCCTCCAGATTACATCATCCTGCCATTCAATCGACAGCTACCCTTCTAAGGATGGGCTCCTGTTGTCTTTCACAGCTTGATCTTTTGCCTTTAGCTAGACATTCCAAATTGCAAGGGTCAACCCTAGACATATATTCTGTAGTCCCCAAAGCACCAGCCCTGGTCCAATAAATACGCCAGCAGTCAATAAATATGTTGGCATTCAACAAATATTACTTCACTAGCTATTTCAACCCAAATGGCTAGTTTCATAAGCAACATGAAAAGTGGCTTGTGTGGGGGCCGGGGGACAAAGAAAAACCTACAGTTCCTTCAAAGTGCTTTCAATATTCTCTCCTTCCTTTTCAACCCTTTCCCCACCCCCATGCATACTAAGATGCCTCAATAAGATACTATAAGAAGCCAGATGTTTAGAAGAACGCATTTTTGAAGGATTTTTTTTTTTTTCCAACAAAGCTTGGATGCCTGTGAAGGTTGCAAATTTACAGCTGAGGATCTCTGCCAGAAGTTCCCTGGGGTGGTTACAGCTCTGAAATACAACCTTTCAGGGACTGTGTATCCCCTCTGCGCTCTCAGCCCCATTCCAACAGCCAGTATTCCTGACAACATAACTCATTGCAGCAATAATGAAATAACAAGAATACCTATTTGGATTTACACACCACCCTTCACCCAAGGATCCCTGAGCTACTTCCAACACAGCTGAACTGGCTCCAAACCATGTACGTCTCCAACTTGGATTTAGAAGCTAAAAAAGGAGTCAGTCTGCTGTGTGTAATTCCTTGGCAAAAATCATACACTTCTCCATAAATGGAAACAGTGAGTCTTGGTTCCTGTTCAATAACCTCCCCTGCCTTCCTCATGCCTTTCTTTGTTGGTAGATAACCCCTGGTATAACCTGTGTGTATGTATGTGCCCAGTCACGTCCGACTCTAGCCCTCCAGGCTCCTGTGTCCGTGGGATTCTCCAGGGAAGAATACTGGAACGCATGGCCTTGTCCTCCTCCAGGGGATCGTCCCAACCCAGGAATCGAACCCACATCTCCTGCACGTCCTGCTCTCAGGCGGATTCTTCACCAGTGAGCCACCAGCCTAGCCCATTGGTATAACCTATGCCTCACCATGCGCTTTATTACTTTGTGCTTCCAAGCTTTTTCTGCAGAGGGTAAGTATACTGTAAAAATGAAGTGTCTCTACTTTGTGAGTTTCTGTAAGATAACTTTTCAATACTTAAGAAATAGGGAATTCTGTATGATCTATGACTTTAGTCCAGAAACCCTCTGTCCTCCAATACTTTCTTTTCTCAGCACTTGCACATTCATTTTCCCAAGATTATAGCTGTTTCTTGACTTGCCTTGTTCTACTCTACTAGACTGGGAGATTTTTAAAAATAAGACTTCTGTGTTTACACTCCTCTTTATACCAATTTCTCTCATGCCTTATGCAGGGAGTATATAGACCTGTGATGAATTCACTTATCTCAGAACTGCCTCAATGATCTAATTTTTTTCTAAGTATATAATGAGCCCATTTTGTACATTAGGGTACAAATGAGAAGGTAAAACAGTAAGCACCTAAACTCGATTTTTCACTCCGTTACTGTAAGTGTAGTTGTTCAGTCGCACCTGACTCTGGACTGCAGCCCGCCAGGACTCCTCTCTCTGTGGGATTCTCCAGGCAAGAACGGAGCGGGTTGCCATTTCCTTCTCCAGGGCATCTTCCCAACCCAGGGATTGAACCCAGGTGTCCTGTATTGCAAGCAGAGTCTTTACCATCTGAGCCACCCATTGAACCGAAACAAACCCCTCCCAGTGTGCGAACCATCCTTCCTTATCCCTGGAAACAAGAAAAGCAGGGTACTAGGCTCACCAGCAGAGGGGCCAGCTCTCTTGCCTCCATCCAACACAGCAACAGAGGGAACTTCTTCTGCGCTCTTGGCTTATTTTAGCTCTGCTGCTGGGCAGATAAAACGCTAACCGTCTTGGAAAACCCTGGCTCTTAGTCATTCCCTAAATTTAAATAAGGACTCTACTATGTGTCAGACATTGTGCTCAGGGCTGAGAACGTAAGAACGTGCATTGCTTTGTCCCCAAGGAGCATGTAGTCCAGGGAGGGAGGCCTTTGGAGAAAGACAGAAAAGGAGGAAAGCGCCGTGAGGGACCAGTCACACCCGAGGCAGATGTGGCTCCACCGGAACGCAAGCTGACAGATGCCTTCTTGCAACAACAGGCAGGGCTGTCAGCACACTTCGTTTTTTAAATTACTTTTTATTGGAGTAGAGTTGCTTTGCAATGCTGCGTTCGTTTCCACGGTATAGCAACATGAGTCAGCCCTGCATAGACATAGGACCCCTCCCTTCTGGGAGGAAGTTACATCACCTTCCTTCCCATCAGGTCACCACAGAGCATTGAGGAGCGCCCAGTGCTGCTCTGTAGCTTTTCGCTAGTGATCTGTTTTATACACAGATCAGTGGTGTATGCATGTCAGTCCTAACCTCCCAGTTTCTCCTACCCCGCTTCTCCCCGTGAGATCCGTGTATTTGGGCTTACCTGGTGGCTCTGATGGCAAAGAATCTGCCTGCGATGTGGGAGACCCGGGCTCAATCCCTGGGACGGGAAGACCCCCTGGAGGAGGGCATGGAAACCTATTGTTCTTGCCTGGAGAAGCCCCATGTCCAGAGGAGTCTGGTGGGCTCCATGAGGTCCTCGAGGTCACTCAGAGTCAGACACAACTGAGCGACTAAGCGCAGTCCATCCATATATTTGGTCTCCATATCTGTGTCTCTATTTCTGCTCTGCCAATAAGATTATCTGCACCATTTTCTAGATTCCACATACATGCATTAATATACATTTGCTCTTCTTTTTCAGACTTACTTCACTCTGCGTGACAGTCTCTAGACCCATTTACATCTCTGCAAATGACCCAATTTTGTTCCGTTTTATGGCTGAGTAATATTCCATTGTGGGCTTCCCAGCTGGCTCTAGTGATAAAGAATCTGCCTGCAAGGCAGGAGATGCAAGAGACACAGGTTCAATCCCTGGGTCAGGAAGATCCCCTGAAAGAGGAAATGCAACTCACTCCAGTATCCTAGGCTGAAAAATTCCATGGACAGAGGAGTGTGCGGGCTACAGTCTATGAGGCCACAAAGAGTCAGACATGAGTGAGCAACTAAGGATACACACACACACATACACATACACACACCCTTCCAGATCGGGCTGGTGGCAGCCCTGATACTCCACGAGTTCCAGAAGGCATGCACTGGGGCCAAAAGCAAATAACCAGCAAGTCCTTCTGACTTCCTCCCAGCACAAAAACACACTTAAGAGAACCTGACGGTTTGGGGAGAAGATGGGAGAGCATATGACAAGTGAAAGGAAGGGGCCTTCATCCTTCCCTCATTCTCTGCCCTAGAAAAGACGCCCCTGGGCCAGAAGAAGGAGAAGAAGGCGGAAAGATACCAAAGGGTCCCAGAGCAGCCACACTTCCCTCACGATCCCACAGTCTTGACAGCAAAGCCCCAGGTGGGAGGGCTGGAGAGAGTTTAATCAAAACCACAGGCAACACCACAGGGCACAGCCACCACAGAGAAGAGGCGTCTGGTAGGAATGACGGAGCCTCGGCAGCCAGCTCCCTGACGGATGCCCAAGGACCAGATCAGCGCTCTGCACCCTGATTCCTCAGCACTGCACAAGAAGAAGGGAAACGCAAGCAAGTGAGCCGAGGTTTCCCCCCAGGCTAAGTGGAGGGGTGCTCAGTGTGGAAGGAAGCTGACTTACAGACCGTCACAGCACATGGCAGTCACAGACCATCACACCGTCATTACAGACCATCTGACTTACAGACCGTCACAGCACATGGCGTTTCTAGCGTCTGTGAGCGATGTGGGCTGATTCACTCTGGTGCCACCCGCTTCCTGGATGCTTTTCTCTGTGTCCTGGTCTTCAAACACTGTCAAGCGCTAGACCTAAATCTCAGGTTGTGTTCTCTTTCTCTGTCCTGTGGAGTGATATTTCAAGTGGCTTTATTTTCCTTTTTTTGTAACTCAAGCATAGTTGCTTTACAATGTTGTATAGTTAACTGCTTTCTAAATGTTTCAAAATGTTTCTAGGGACTTCCCTGGTGGTCCAGTGATTAAGATTCCAAAATCCCAATGCAGGGGGTACGAGTCCAATCCCTGGTAAGGGAACAAAGATCCCACAGGCAGCTGCATGCAGCCTAAATAAATTAATATATTAATGCATATATATGAATCTGTTAATAGGAAAATGGTACTGATGAACCTATTTGCAGGGCAGAAATAGAGCCCCAGATGTGGAGAACAGACATTTGAACACGTTGGACACATTTGCACACCCATGCACTCACACACACATACCCAAGAATCTTACTACCTCTCATGATCCAAGAGGTGATCCAAGAGGTGATAAGCTTGTGGCTGAGTCTAGGGAAAGGAGAGGGTGGGATGAATGAAGAGAGCAGCATTGAAATGTATGCAGTTCCATGTGCAGAACAGAGAGCTAAGGGAAGTCTCAGTGTAACACAGGGACCTCAGCTCGTTCTGAGACGACCTAGACGGTGTGATGTAGGGGGGTGGAGGGAGGCCCAGGAGGGAGGGGAGACCTGGATCCTTCCGGCTGATTCATGCTGTCGTACGTCGGAAACCAACACAAGAGTAGAAAGCAATTTATTCTCCAATTAAAAAAAATCCTAATTAACTAACTAAGTAAATGTCTCTTAATGTTTCACTTCAAACTTGTCATGTCCTAAAGTGACTTCTACCTTTTTGACTCGCCCACATCCCACTCCACCAACCCAGCTCTCTCCTCTCTTCTCTGATAATAGCGTTAGAATCCACTGACGCTAGAAGCATCATCTATATCCATAGTTTCTGTATCGTACCTCCAGGCAAGAACACTGCAGTGGGCTGCCACTTCCTTCTCCAGGGGATCTTCCCAACCCAGGGATCAAACACAGGTCTCCTATGTCACAGGCAGATTCCTTACCATCTGAGCCACAGATCGGACCTATCCTTACCTCCTCAACTGGTCAGTTCCGCCTCAGGAATTCCCTCCATTTCCTCAGCCCTATCCGTTTCCCAGATCTCATCCTCTGTCCGCCATATTCACATAACACTGGCTGAGTCTAGGTGATAAGCTGGTTGAACATAACGAAGCCAGAAGGAAGTAGGAGCAAATGAGAACATCTTCGTGTGATTTCCTCCTAGAACTTTCTTAAGGTGCAAAACAGCAAATCCAGGAGAACCTGTCACTTAGGATAATGGTTAAGGTGAATACAAACAAAGATTCTGAATTCGGTAAGGCTGCTCTGGCCAGCTTTCCAAGTCTTTAGCCACTTCTGCGTGCATGGAGCACTACCGGTCTCACGCTCTTTTTGTTTAAGCACAAAAGTGATAGTCGGGTGGGGAGGGGCGTTCTCTGTAAGCTGCCAACTGCTATAATACAAGGACTCACAATTTTTTCTTTAAGCAAATATTCATTCACTTCTGTCTCTTACACTTCAAAATTCCTTAGAAAAATTCAACTCACAGAGGGTTTTCCTGATGCAAAAAGAAATGCCATACACCTGTGACAATCCAAATAATTTTTTTAATGAAGGATTGTTGGGACACGGCTGGGTCATTTTTTACTGAGAATGGGATAAGGAATCCATATGAACTGAGAAACATTACACCATAGTTGTTATCAGGGCAGCCCTGGTGTGTCTTGGCTGAATTTTTAATATTCTTTTTAATCTTGCATGACTCACCCTAGCAAAGTCACTCCAGAAAGAACAGACGCTTCATAGATGTTTGAGGTTGGGGACTAGCTGTTTGTGAAACTCACTGGCCATTAAGCACTTGTAGGTAGGCCAAATAAAATGTTTCATGGATACTAATATATCTGTGGCGAGGCCTCATTAAGTGCGTTACTGGTTTTATGGCATCTCAGTACAGCAGCAAATAACCTATTCTTTTTCTCCAGACACTGCTCTGATCCCAGAATCTGTTTGCACATGCCTTGCATGTAGATAAGGGATCGAGGCAGGTTTTACAAGATAAAAGAGTGGAACCAGTTCTTTGCTGCTTATAAAGCCCTGATAATACACAATGAGGAATAAAGTTTCATTTCGGTATTCTCCAAAACATGTTCTACAGAACATTAGTTCTGTAAGCTGGTAATGTGTATTCTGAAAAAATAAAAAGGAAGACATAGCCATGATAAGCAGCTCTTTGAGCAAACAGGTTTGAGAAATAATCAGCCAAACAAAAATAAATAGTTCTCTTTCCTGCAGGATATGTAGAGCCTTCAACAGGCCAAAGTGCTTCGTGAATCTCCTAGAAGGAAATACAGCACATGAAGCTCCTCACCTCCAAAATTATTTGACCACAGGACTCATATTCTATATAACACAGCACAAAAGATATTAATGTCCCACAGAACATAGTTTAGAAGAGTCTGTTTTGTTTAATACAGCCAAGTAACCAATGACAACCAGTTCAATCGTCTCCAGAACAACATATTTCTCATTGAAAGTCCTAAACAAAGGAACATCCCCCACAAGCAATATCGTTACAAGAAGCATGAGACAGAATCATCTGCAAATGAAGTTCTGAGTAAAATGCATTAAAATTTCACGACAGCCTGAGGATCCATAATTCAATATTTGAAGCCATCAGTTTTTTTTTTTTTTTTATTGAGAATAGGAGACAAAATTGACAAAGGAGGTTACCATATTTTCTACACTCGGCTGAAGGATGACAATTTTTACTAAAGCACCAGAAGGAAAATATTAAAAAAAAAAAAAAAAGCTAAGTATATCTGTTGTCCATGCTTTTCTCTTGTCATTATAAAAGGCAGAACAAAAGCATCATAAGAGTAGCAAGCTTATAAAATATGACAGCTGATCTATAGGTTACCTCTGGTGTTGCCATGCGTGACCATGTGAAGAGCTTTGCTTTACATTGTCCCTGCTAAAACCCAGTGATGGATTTAACAATTCTGGTCTGTTCTGGTCATGATTTTACTTTCTCTGAAATCTTGATGCAGAGTGAATCTAAGGTCAAAGGGGTTTTGCTATTGAAAGATGTTTTCCTTTTCAGCTTTGATGAAAGATTCTTTAAAAATTGAGATGGGGAATCCCTGGCGGCTCAGATGGTAAAGAATCTGCCTGCAACAAAGGAGACCAGGGTTAGATTCCTGGGTCAGGAAGATCCCCTGGAGAAGGGAATGGCTACCCACTCTAGTATTCCTGCCTGGAGAATTCTATGGACAGAGGAACCTGGCCGGCTACAGTCCATGGGGTTGCAAAGAGTTGGACATGACTGAGGGACTAAAAATTTCAAAAATTTAAAGCTCTTTAAAAAAATATATATGACACCAAGAGTGGCCAGGGTAGCCAAGAATGGGAGCCACAGTGTGAAAAGCCTCCCGTGTGATTCCAGGCTGTCCTGATGGATGCTGTTGGTACCCCTCCTGCATACCTTTTGCCTGGCTGGTGCACCCATCCCCACGTTGCCATGCGAGTTGCTAATGGCTCCAGAGGCTTCCTCCCTGGACAACTGCCCTTTGCTTTATCCAGATTATAACACTCACGTCAGAGTAGCTCACCACCAGTGACTGGCTAACAAGGGGTACAAAAAGCTAACCTTATTTCTCCAAGGTGGAATCGGCCATGTAGTATAATTCATGCCCTGAGCTCCCTGTGAGATTCAGTTAAAGCTGGCCTCCAGCTGAGGCCACGTCCTTGCTTAGCACTTTTCACTGTGTTACTTCCATCATTCTCTTTTTCCTCAGACTACTCCAATGAATCACACACACCAAAAGGCTGATCTCAGGTTCTCCTCCTAAGGAATCCAGTAAGACATACAGTTTAGATCGTGAGATCTAAGGAGACACTTTTTTGCTCTTAATTACAATGTTAATATCATTCACAATGGTCAGGCTTCTCAGCAAGGAACCTTATGTACTAATAGGAGGTCCTAGATCAGTATTTCACATCATGTGGTCTGGAGTGCTGGCTAAAAGATGTAGATTGCTAAGGCACACCCTAGACATACTAAATGAGAATCTCTGGAGGTGGAACCCACAAGTTCCATTTTCTGTATCAGGTACTTCTCAGGAGTACTAGAGTTTCAGATCCACTCTCAGAAGGCCATGGTTGAACCAATTCCCCCTTTCCCTCTCTGTAGTAACTGAGAGATACTCCCAAGGCAAACTAACTTGTCTTCTTACCTTCTGTCTACTAATAAGCCCCTATGAGGGGAAACAGTGTGTGAATTTTCAAGTGGAAATTTGTCAGGTGGTTTACAGAGAGAGAATATATATAAAACCAAGCAGGCATTTGCTTTGGCTAATGACAAGTTACTTCCAAATGTAAATTTTGTTTTATCTCCTTGAAATAAAAAAAAAATGTTACTTGACATGACAGTCTCTAAATAAATAAGTTGGAGAAGCTATGTTTAATCAGCTAAAATCAATTATTTCCAGTTATCTGAGGGACTGTGGGAAGGAGGAAAATCTGAAAACATTTTTTTCAAAGCACGATGCAGAAAACATTTACAGCGATTCATAAACATCTAAATTGCCATATTTATTCATCTCACAAAAGTTGTCTTGAGTACTATTTATGTAAATATCTCTGAATCCACAGTGAAACCACTACTCAATGCTGTGTCTTTCCATTCCTCTGAGAAGCACATGACTACACAGCTGAGCACACGTACACCAGTTAGCAGGACAATCAAAAGTAACCACATGTAAGTTAGTAACAGGAGAAGGCAACGGCACCCCACTCCCGTACTCTCGCCTGGAAAATCCTGTGGACAGAGGAGCCTGGTGGGCTGCAGTCCATGAGGTTGCGAAGAGTTGGACATGACTGAGCGACTTCCCTTTCACTTTTCACTTTCATGCATTGGAGAAGGAAATGGCAACCAACTCCAGTGTTCTTGCCTGGAGAATCCCAGGGACGGCGGAGCCTGGGGGGCTGCTATCTCTGGGGTCATACAGAGTCAGACACGACTGATGCGACTTGGCAGTAGCAGCAAGTTAGTAACAAGAGGCCAAACACAGCTCTAAGAGCAGCCTGCTGTCCGTCTCGGAACCAAGACGGTCGAGAGGAATTGAGGGTGGTGGCTTTTAGGGGACTTCACGGAGTTTACTGAGAAGCAGGTGATCCAAGCCCAGACTGCTTGGCAGGCGCTCTCCTCTCTTCATTGCTGGGGTGTGTATCTGTGTGTCTGTGTGTGTGTGTGTGCGTGACCACATGTGTGTGTACATCAGCGTGCACACGCACCACATATGTGGTCTCAGCTTCTCAGCCCAAGAGAAATGAAGTGGTCTTGATTCCGTACCAAACAGAGCAGTCCTTCCCTGACTGGCATTCGAGAAATGAAGTGGTCTTGATTCCGTACCAAACAGAGCAGTCCTTCCCTGACTGGCATTTCTTAATGACCATCTCGGCAGGGATCCCAAAATGAATCAGCCACCCCTAGAAAGCTCACTCACCCCTAGAAGATGTGTCTAATAATTATCTGGCACTTCGTTAATAGAAAATAAAAGTGCACACTTCTAATCAAACTGAAGTACTATTTCAAATCCCAGATGTCCAAAAAGCTACCTGCTAGGAAGTGAGTGGGTCATTGAATTTGCTGTTCTCTCCTGGAAGTTAAAAAGAGGGATTCTGTAATAGCCAGTCTAAGCACAAAACTCAAAGAGAAGTCTAAAAATACATTAAGACCAATATTTTAAAGAAGAGATACTCCAAATATAAAACACTGCAAATAGCACATTTTTGAAGGAAAGACAGCTTGACAGGTTTGGACATGTAGTTTCCAAAGTCCGAAGTGGTCCCAATGTGCTGTTTTCAAATGAACTCAAATCTCCCTGGAAAATGTGCTATTAGAGGGGCTCCTTTTGAGGAGAAGGTTATAGTTCACTCCACGGGATTACTGTGAACACACCTGAGACCAGCCGGACAAGAGTCAGCAGCTTTGCCTCGAATTTCACAATCAGCTCTGTTGGTACGCGGCCACACACTGACCCCACCAAGAGTACTCTGGTTTTCTGAAAACCTTGAGGTTTTCTAAGAGACCCAACAAGAAGAAAGAACTGTTTTAGACGAAGGGCCTGGGCAATGACAACACTCAAAGTAGTAAATTCTCTAGGTTTCTGCCAATAACAGTTCCAGGGAAGGCAGGGAGGAACACGACAAGTATGAACTCATCTCCGCAACAGAAATTCCTGTGGAGACACTAGGAAAAATCATCCAAGTGTCTGCTTGAAGGGCACCCAGAGAAGCACCCGGTTCAAATAAACTTACATGCCTGCTGAAGGGGAGGATGAGAGGGCCCCTGGGGCCCTTCAACCACAGTGTTGATCTATGTGGCAAATGGATAAAGGAAGTAGAATCAGAGTTGATTTTCTCAAGGAATTCCATTTTGGTCTACGTGATATACTTAGCAATTACCTAAAAAGTATGGTTTAGCACCTAAATGGTCAAAAGCAAGATTTTCAAGACAAAGAACTGCCCAATATCATCAGAATGAAAGCTGGAGTCTCCCCTGGTGGCTCACTGGTAAAGAAACCACCTGCTAATGCAGGAGACACAGGTTCTAACCCTGGTCCAGGATGGTCCCACATGCTGCCAGGCAACTAAGTTTTTGTGCCACGATTAGTGAGCCCACTTTCCAAAGTCCAGGAACTACAGCCGCTGAAGCCTGCACACCCGAGCGCCTGTGCTCTGAAACGAGTGAGGCCACCACGATGACAAGCCCTACACCACAGCGAAGGGTCGTCCTGGCTCAGCACAACTGGAGAAATACCAGCACAGCAGCAAAGACCCAGAGCAACCAAAAGTAAACATAAATAAACGAAGAATGAAAGCTGAGGTTAAGTCGCACGCCTTGGGCCTTCAGATGACACAAAGTTGAGTTGGACTGCTTAAAAGTCATGGAGTCCTAATTGAAAGCAACTATAATAAAAAAAAAAATAAGAAAAGATGCTCAACTTCATTAGCCATCAGGGAACCACAGTTCAAACTATATATGATACCATTATGCACCATCAGAAAGGCTAAAATTAAAAATACTGATAAAATGAGATGGTGGTGAAGATAAGGAACAATAGGAACTCTCAAGCTGATGGGAATGTAAACTGGTTCAGCCAATCTGGGAAACTATTCAGCAGTAAAGCTGGCCATACATATGCCTGACATCTCAGGGATCCCATGGCCAGGTCTGTAGCCCACATAAATGGGTGCAGGACTTCCCTGGTGGTTCAGTGGTTGGGAGTCCAGCTGCCAATGCAAGGAACCCAGGTTCCATCCCTGGTCCAGGAAGATCCCACAGGCCCGAGAGCAACCAAGCCCACACGCCGCAACTACTGAGCCTGCAGTCTAGAGCCCACACTCCGCAACAACGGAAGCCACAATGAGCAGTCCACACGCTGCAACCAGAGAGTAGCTTCTGTTTGCTTCAACTAGAGAAAACCCATGTCCAGCAACGAAGACCCAGTGCAGCCAAAAATAATAGATAAATAAAAAAATGTTTTAAAGAAATGGGCACACACACTCACCCAGTTATTCCTAGTTTTAGGCTACTATGACAAGTGCTGCTATGAATAGTTAAAAGCTCAAAACAAACAAGATTCGTCAGTGGTGTTTGAGGTTAGGATAGTGCTACCCTTACGGCTGGATGAGTCCTAGTAATATGCGTCTCTTGATCTAGATGCCGGTCTGGCCACTTCGTGAAAATGTTTTGAGTTGTAACTTACAATTCATACACCTATAACAATACTGTATGTTATACACCATAGAAGTGTGGTGAGTTGTGTCCCCTCCCTCAAACTCATATATTGAAGTTCTAACCCCAAATGTGATGGAACTGGGAGATGGGGCCTTTGGGTGGTGATTAGATTTAGATGAGGTCATGTGGGTGGGGTCCCCATGAAGGGGTTAGTGCACGTATAAGAAGACATACCACAGAGCTCATGCTCTCTCTGCCACAAAAGGACACAGTGAGAAGGTAGCTCTCTGCAAGCCGAGAAGATGGTTCTTGCCAGGAACTGAGTGGGTCAACACCTTGACCTTCCAGCCTTCAGAGTTATGAGAAAAGAATGTCTTTTGTTTAAGATACCAGTCTGTGGTATTTTCTTATAACAGCCTGACCATATTAATATATTATAATTAGTAAAAGTTTAGTCAGATAAAAATAATAACAAGAAAGCAATGGTAAACTTCAGAAAAATAGTCCATTAATAATTGAATATACTTGAAAACTGTGCTATCGGTACAGTGTCTTGTAATTTTATTGATTACTGAGATCTTCTCAAATTCCCAAATTTGCAAACACCCCTTTAGATAAAACAAACCTCCCCAGGATATGATTGTAGGACAGACAGAACGGGCACTTTGCATGACTGCTTCTGGACACTAGCCTTGCAGTCTTTGAAACTCAAATATTTGCTTCAGTAAAATGATAAATGACTTTCTTTTCGGGTTACTCTCACACATACAAAATCTCACTACTGTAATCTCCAGAAATGCCAAGTCTGCCATATAAAGTTTGAGGATACAAAGCAAAGCCAGTGGTATCAAGAATAGCTTGGGCAAAATCACATTCGAAAAGATCCATGCACCCCAAAGTTCATAGCAGCACTATCTACAATAGCCAAGACATGGAAGCAACCCAAATGTCCATTGACAGAGGAATAAAGAAGATGTGGTACATATATAATGGAATAATACTCAGCCATAAAATAAAACAAAAATACCATTTGTCTCAACATGGATGGACCGACAGATGGTTGTACAGAGTGAAGTAAGTCAGACATGGAGACACAGATATCACATGATATTGCCTGTGTGCGGGCTCTTAAGAAACAGTACAAATGAAAGCACAAGGAACTCTGCTGAGTATTCTGTAATGGCCCATATGGGAGAAGAATCTAGAAACAGGTGGATTTATGCATAACTGATTCACTTCGCTATGCATGGGGAACTATCACAACACTGTAACTCAGGCCAATACAAAGTTATAATCATTTTCCACTCTTAAGAAAAAGAATAGGTCAGGCAGAAAGGGTCATCATGGATCACAAACTCACAGTGGGGTATGAAATATCCCTTCTGGAAAGTTAAAAGTTAGATGTCCTCTGTTTTGGGTCAATAGAACTTGGGCTTCTACATGAGAAAAATTCCATCACTGGTACTGGGCTCTAGCAGTAGGAGTTGGCATTCAAGGGCTGGGAACTAACTCTTTGCAGCTTCCACCGTGGTTCGATGGTTTAAAAAAAAACAAATCTGCTTACCAATGCAGGAGATGTGGGTTCGATCCCTGGGTCGGGAAGATGCCCTGGAGAAAGACATGACAACCCACTCCAATGTTTTTACCTGGGAAATCACAAGGACCAAGGAGCCTGGTGGGCTACAGTCCATGGGGTCACAAAGAGTCAGACACGACTGAGCGACTAAACCACCACAGAATGAAAATGCTACTCTAGATACTCATTACAGGATATTTAGTTTGGATGAAAAACACATTTAAAATGTTGGAAATCGTGCAACATAGTATAAGTAAAACTGTAGGCAAAAACTAAAGATACCAGAGTAGACAGCTACGAGAAGGGCAGCCGTGCCATGCGTTCTGGAGCTCCACTGACTGCCTGGATTGAACCTGGCTCCACCCACTTAGCGCCACCTGGTTATCCTTGGGCAAATTATATACCTAACCTTTTCATAGGCTTCCCAGGTGGTGCTAGGGGTAAAGAACATGCCTGCCAATGCCGGAGACTAAAGAGACACAAGTTCGATCCCTGGATCAGGAAAATCCCCTGGAGGAGGGCATGACAACCCACTCCAGTATTCTTGCCTGAAGAATCCCTTGGACAGAGGAGCCTGGCAAGCTGCAGTCCATGGGGGTCACAGAGAATGGGACACAACTGAAGCGATTTAGCATGCCCGCAACATTTTCATGCCTCAGTTTCTCCATCCATATCACTCAGGATGGTAACAGCGATCCTCCATGAAATCACTGTCACTCAGCTGAAGTATGTGCCTGCCATCCAGTAAACAGCGTACATGCACCTGGACTGTTACAGCAGAACAAGAAATAGCTTTGAGAGTCTTAGAGCTGGTAAATGGTGGTGGTGGTCGAGGCGCTGTCATGTCTGACTCTTGCGACCCCGTGGACTGTATCCCCCAAGGCTCCTCTGTCCATGAGATTCTCCAGGCAAGAATACTGGAGTGGGTGGCCATTTCCTTCTCCAGCGGATCTTCCCGACCCAGGAATCAAACCCGGGTCTCCTGCATTGCAGGCAGATTCTTTCCCAACTGAGCTATAAGGGAAGCCCAGAGCTGGTAAATAGGACTCAACAAATAGTTTTCCCTTCATGGCTTAGAACAGAGGAATAGAAAGGGGAAAGTGGGCCCAGTTGTGGGATGGAATTTCAGCCCCCGAGCCCTTCCCTCCCTCACTCAGAAACACCAGAATTGCCTAAACATATTCCACAGACATAAAGACTTGAAACAGCAACAGCTCCTTAAAGCAGCTCTTTGAATTTCACCTTATTTATGCTATGATGTAAATAATTGCTGGCAGGACTCTCACCAGGAATTCATTTGAAAACTGGAATACAGAGCTTCCTGGGGCACTGGATACTTGAACAAAGAGGCTCAAGAAACTCACAAGAGCAGAAGAGGTCAGGAAGGTTGAAAGGCAACTTCAGCGCTCTTTTTTTCCCCGATCATCAGACAGGACACTGGAAACTATTTCCTTATTTTAAAAAAGACTTAAAGAAATCTTCTGGGTACTATGCTGCGGCTGCTGCTAAGTTGCTTCAGTCGTGTCCGACTCTGTGCGACCCCGTAGACGGCAGCCCACCAGGCTCCTCCATCCATGGGATTTTCCAGGCAAGAGTACTGGAGTGGGGTGCCATTGCCTTCTCCGCTGGATACTATAAGTTCCCCCAAATCATTTCTCCTCAATTACTCGTGATTGTCAGGCGACGTGCTTATAAGCTTAAATTACCAGACAGCAATTACTTTCCATGCACTCTGTCTGTGTAAGTACGTGTTTTGTATTCAACGCTAACAAAGAAAGCAACAGAAAAATGCATGTGTGTAATTTTAATTCGAATAAAGATGCAAATCTTAGGAAACATGATACGTGGTTTTATGTACTTTAAGTGTACGTTAAAATGTAGACTATGATCAAAAACAACCACTATGTTGGATAGCACACATCCCTAGAAATGGATCTGTGATGTGCTTTTAAGGGTGATATAGTAACTGGCTATAAATGTTGACAGTAAAAGTTAGCAGGCCATCTCTAACAGAACTTTTTTAAATTTATGAACAATAAAAGCTTATGGAGCCCTTCCTGAAAGGGATTGTTCACACCCTTCTGATGGTCTGTGCCTGCCTCAGGCAACAAGCCATTTCAACACATCCTCTGGAGACCCTTTCAAGGCCTAGGGTTCTCCAATAAAGAGGTAACTCACAAGAAGGGAAATCAACACAGAGAGAAAACACCTCTACTGAAACATTCCACTTAAGAGTCCTAATTCTCCAAATTACCTTCTTCTGGGAAACTCAGGATCACCATTCCTTCTTAATTCAGCAGCGGGGGGAGGTGTATCCAGGTAAAAATCTTCTATCATTCCCGATTTCCACAAAGAGGGGAGAAAAACCAGCAGGCTCTCTCTCTGTACTGAACTTGTTGTTGCTGAGTCTCTCAGTTGCGTCCTACTCTTTGGGACCCCGTGGACTGCAGCAGGCCAGGCTTCCCTGTTCTTCACCATCTCCTGGAGCTTGTGCAAACACATGTCCATTGAGTCGGTGATGCCATCCAACCAGCAAGCCCCACTGGGATTCCAACCCAGGATCTTCCGTTTATGAGACAGGCACTTTATCCAACCAAGCCACAGAGCCAGCAATATTGAATTAAGGGTGGTTAAACGTGGTGATGGGTAGAAATTGTTACTAATGTACAGAGCCAAACTAAAATAACTAGCAAGATAAGAAAAGAAACAACGGAGCAAAAAGAGTAAACTAAAGAAATTCTTGGTAAATAATTCTCATTTTTTAGGATCTTGGCCTGAGGCTTTTCTGTGAATTTTAGATAAAGATATTCAGCCTCTGCAGAAATCTCTAATAAAACAACCAGCCCAACAATAATGCATTTTCCTGCTCTGGCAGAAGACTGCAGTTCAATTTTCCAGCATTCATGATCTGTTTTCCATGCAAGAAAGAGAGCCAGGCGAAAAGGGTTTTTCCATAAGGCAATTAAGGTATAACATGGATTGGGAGGAAAATAAAATGACTCTTTATCTTCTTCTATGTAAATATTTTTCCTAATATACCACCTGCTGGAAGCCTCTGGCAGAATATGATTGCAAGAACATAACTTCTGTGAAGCAATTTTCTGAATTCTTGAGTAATTCAATCAAAACTGGGACAACTCTTGAGTTATCTAAGATATTATCCAATCTCAAACCACTGCTTTGCCCTACTTTTACCAACCTGTCCCAGAAATCTCATTATCAGTTTTTTCTGTTTGGTAAGATGAATTCCTTTAGTTTTGTCCTTGAGTCTGAAATCTGATGAGTTAACAAGTAAGCTTGCCACTCTCAAACCTGAGAGTCATCTTGTATTTCCTCACCTGTCACCTTCACACTGGCTGGGCCCATTGGTCCTCTTCTCTCTCTCTCTCACACACACACACACACACAAAGCTAAAATGTGCAGTTGTGTCTGATTCTCCCAATGGGCAGTGCCTTTTTCCCTCCTACATTCACTCAAATTCCAAATCTTTAAGGCCGAATTCAAATTTATCTCCTCCAGGCAACTTTGCTGGATGAAACCTACTCGGAGCCCTTAACACTGAGGTGCCAAGGTCAAAACCTATGAAAATAAACTCCAGATCTTTGGCTGGTTCTTTTAACCTTGCTTAAAATAACATGGCTCTTTAGTATGTCCCTCCTTCCATCCCCGCTCCCTCCACCTCCACCCTCCCCCCCCTCCCCCCCCCCACACACACACAAGGGCAACACAGACTGGTCAAGAGCAGGAATCTGATTACTTCACACCCTTTGTCCTTTGCCATCCCCCCATCCTTCCTAAGTCATCAAAAATACAGTATTTTTAGCACTGTAGTTATTAAACACATAAATATTAGTTCACCGGTTTTGGTTTTTTTTTTTAATTATAGCCAGACATAGAGGCCATGGAAACTAATCTGCCAATTAAATTCCTGAGCCAGGAGGCACCCAAAATGTCAATAGCAGTGGTTTTCTTGAAGGCTGTCTTTGGGGTAGCAACTGGAGTGGGAGGGTTTAAATAATCTGTATATGAGACTACAGAGTGTCTTCACAAAACTCTGCTTGATTTTCCCCATTCCGCTAGAACAGACCATTACATCCCCAGCTCTCTAACCCATCAGACTAGAGACACAGTCTTTTGCCAGCTGCTCCTCCATTCTCTGCCAGAATAACTGGAATGTTTTAACGAAACGCAATCACAGCATTTATTTATCCCACTATCATGCAATAATTTATATGTTAGTTTCCCACAATTAAGGTTGTCAGACTTAGTGTATTAAAATACAGATTGTCAGTTAAATTTAAATTTCAGATAAATAGTAGGTTATTTTTAGTATTAAATATGTCCCAAATTTTGTATGGAACATACTTATACTTTAAAAATTCTGTGTTGTATGGGACTTCGTCGGTGGTCCAGTGGCTAAGACTCTGCACTCCAATGCAAGGGGCCCAGGTTTGATCCCTGGTCAGGGAACGTTCACATGCTACAACTAAGACCCAGTGCAACCAAATATATACTTTAAAAATTATTTGTTGAATATTTCAAATTCAAATTTCCCTCAGCATCCTGTGTTTTATCTAACAGCCTTACCCAAATTAGACTGGAACCACCGCTGTATCCACTAACACCTACCTCACCCGATAGGCACCTTGTAAATGCTTTTTGGATGGATGCTCCAAACTGCATCCAAAATGAGACGTTCGTAATAGAAAGGACCGAAGTTGTGAAGGGTCATCCTGTAGCCATGACAACATGCTGTGCTGTGCCGACAGCTTCGGCCACGTCGGGCTCTTCGTGGCCCCATCAGCTGCAGCCCGACAGGCTCCCCCGTACGTGGGGATTCTCCAGGCGAGAACAGTGGAGTGCGTTGCCAAGCCCTCCTGCAGGGGATCTTCCCAGCTCAGGGACTGAACCCACGTCTCCCGCACTGCAGGCAGGTGCGGCACCATCGGAGCTACAAGGAAGCCCCAGAAGAGTGGAGGGGGCAGCCTATCCCTTCTCCAGCAGATCTTCCCAATCCAAGAATCGAACCTGGGTCTCCTGCATTGCAGATGGGTTATTTACCTGCCAGGCTACCAGGGAAGCCCAAACAACGTGGCTAGATCATCTAAAAAGAAGGAGGATGTTGTTCAGAAAGAGTAAAGCTGAAGACGTTAACTCTGAACAGCAACATTGTACAAGTGAGCCCCTCAAAATTCCCTCAGTTCCCAATAAGGACAGTAATCGCCGGTCAAGTTCAGGGGGAAGACCGTGGTCAGGATGGCAGCTGCCTGTGCAGGTCGCTTTCCAAAAGGCAAAGCTTCGCATCCACCTTTCCCCCAAGGCTGCCTTATCTTCCTCCCCCCACCCCAAAAACGTATCCTACAAGTCATATTTCTCAAAAAAAAGATAACAAACAAGAAAATCTACCACCGTGGAGTTAGAAAGAGATAAGAGAAATAAGCTGTCTAGATTCCAGCTTAGCCATGGAGAAAGAAATTAAGGACCCGATATGTTTCATAGGTGGAAAGATGAACACAGAGGATAAAGAAAATAGGAAAGTTTCTTTAGGACTGTAGTACATACCGAGAAGCATCCATAACAGACAGTAACATATTCAAGGCTACAGAGAAGATCAGCAAAGCACTTCTCCTGACAGTACATTTTTATAGAACTGCAGATCCAAGGTTGCTTCATGAGGACTTCTTTATTAATTCTTCAGGTCCCAAACCCTGTTAGTAAACCTGTCCTCCTACAAGGCATCTTTTGTATTGTTGCTCAGCAAAGCTACTCTTAAAATCTGAATGCTGTATGCAAATAGGCAGAAAAGAAATCGTCTTTGGAAAGCAGAAAGAATGAACCTGTATAACTCTCAGCTCAGAACATCATTAAAACATTGCTTACTTCCCTAAAAAAAATATTTCTTGGTACATATCTAGAAAGGATTATCAGCTCACTTGAGAAAGAGTGTGGCTTGTATACCAGCCTCTTCATAGCTTTGAATTCTTGGACAAGTTATTTCATCTCTGGCCTTGTCTCTTTTTTTTAATTGAAATCTAGTTGATTTACAATGTTGTGTTAGTTTCAGTTACACAGCAAAATGATTCAGCTGTACATATACATACATGTGTACCTGGTTTTTTCAGAGTCTTCTCCCTTACAGGTTATCACAAGAAGCTGAGTGTGCCTCCCTGGACTATACCGCAGCTCCTGGCTGGCTGTCTATTTTATATATAGTAGCCTATATGTGAAGTGAGAGTCGCTCAGTCGTGTCCGACTCTGTGCGACCCCATGCGCTAGGCAGTCCATGGAATTCTCCAGGTCAGGATAAGCACGCCCTCCCATGGAAATCTGGTGGAAATTCCTGATTCTTCTGAACCTCAGGGAAGATGGACTTCCCCAAGAAGAGAGAGCATGGCTGGAGTACAGAGCCCTGCTGACAGAGACGATTCTGGGGGTGGTAAGAACAATTCTGGGGGTGGCGAGGGCAGGGTCAAGAGAGAAAAGGCACCTGCGGTGGATGATTAGGACCCAAGAGAAGAAAGCAAACACTTCTCTTGGCAGCTGGAAGTCAATTATCAAGGCTGAGGATGGAGGGGAATCTGCACTCTTGTTTACAAAAATTAAAGACCAAATACCCTGGAGTTCAGGTCTTTTCAAATCAATGTATTTTGTTTCTTTGAAACCAAATGTTTCCCAATCTCAAAAATGACACACCCGACTGACCCCTCAGGTGCGCTCACTCAAGTGAACCAAAACGTTTATGCAAGGAACTTCATCACAGCGTTTTCCCTAAAAGCAACAGATTAGAAAGAACGCACATGTCCACCCACTGGAAACGAAAGAACTGTTCCCTGCTACAGCAAAACTCTCTGCATCGACAAAAAAGAGTAAAGTAGGTGAATGTGTGTGGATCTAGACAGACGCTAAAGCCCACGGTGGTACCTGTGTGGAGATTAAGGGAAGTGCTCCTCTTCCAGGCTGCCCTAGCCTCCTGCCAGAGAACACAGTTTATCGAATCTCAGCCTCCGCTCTCCGCTGGACCAAGTGCCTTGCGCACAGCTGTATATGGTAGCCCTTTCAAGGTGTATTAAGAGGAGAAATGGGAGATGGATGAAGCGATTACTTGAGTGTGCATTTTAAACAGCATATACATAAATACTGAGTATACTTTTAGGCATAAAATTCTTCTGCAGGAATACCTAAGAAACGGGTCACAGTGGTTGCCTCTGGGAAGAAGAAATGAGAGTTGTGGGTGGGGGATGATGTGTCACCGTGTTTAATTTTGAACTTTTTTTTTTTTTTTTAACCGTGTGCGTATAACTTTCCCAATTGGGAAAAAAAAAGAGGAAAGTTCTCTTCCGAATGGCATGCCCACAGACTGTGAGGCCAAGGATCACGGCTGCGCTGCTCCGCTACCCACCCTGCTTCCCGTCTGGACCCGCAGCCGCCCACGTGCGGTGCCCCGGTCCAGATGGGGGTCCACAGGGCTCCCACTTATCTGTGTGCTGCGCAGACATCCAAAGCCCGCACGTGTCAGTCGCTCAGTCATGTCTGACTCTGCGACCCCACGGACTGTAGTCTGCCAGGCTTCTCTGTCCATGAGAGTTTTCAGGCAAGAACACTGGAGTGGATTGCCATTTTCTTCCTCCGGGGGATCTCCCCAACCCAGGGACCGAACTCTACTCTCCTGGGTCTCCTTCATCACAGGCGGATTCCTGACCTGCTGAGCCTTCAGGGAAGCCCTTTAAAGTATAATTTTGGCTTTATACATTCCTCAGCAACGACAACTCTTCAAGTCATTTGCACCAAGTGCTTCTCACTTTAGCCCAACACCCAGCCTGACCTAAGCCAACCATGAGCTCTTTTGCCGCTTCAGCCAACCATGGTGGGAAAAGAGCCCACGGACAGCAGTGTGGGCAGCAGCCTGAAAGTTTCTGCATTGGGTGGGTTTCTGGGTGGAGTGTGTAGGTTGGATTGAGCATCATGCCTCAGCAGGTAGGACAAGCCACTTGGAAGGGTGCTGATACAAGCCATGATCCCTAGAGCTCTGGTTCAGAACTCGATCTGGGCCTTTGCTAAGACTGTGATGCTGGGCCAGTTCCGTACACTCTATGCCTCAGTTTTCTCAAATGAAAATTGGGACTAATCACACTTCCTTTAGAGCTGTGATCCCTGACCGTTTTGGCACCAGGGACCGGTTTCGTGGAAGACAATTTTTTCCACGGACCTAGGCTTAGGAGATGGTTTCAGGATGATTCAAGGGCATCCCATTTATTACACACTTTATTTCTATTACTATTGCATCAGCTCCACCTCAGGCCATCTGGCATTAGATCCCAGAGGTTCAGGACCCCTGCCTTAGAGGATTAGTGTGAGACTTAAATAAGATAATGGCTGTGCTGTACACATTTACCATTCAATAATAAATGTTTGTTGTGACCACTGTCTCTTAGTAAAGTGTTTGTTGTCTGGTTAAAAGATGAGACAAACAATTATAATGATAGATACAAATAAATCCATTATCCTCAGAACAATTAATCTCCACTTATCAGATGTGATCTTATCCAGTACATCATCTTCAATAAGTATAATAATATTTGCTATTTAAGCCTGAAAGTAAGGTGCATTGAAAAACTAAGCCACATCCTTTATGTTATTGCTTGGATTTCATTTTGGTTTAATGACATCAACTGCCATTATTAAAGACTGGCAGAATGGAAAAAAAAAAAAAACAGACATAAAGAAAGTAATTACCATTTATAATCCAGCTCCAGAGAACCACTGTTAACATTTCAGAGTGTTTCCTTCTGGTCTTTTTCCCATGCATGGTAATAGCTGAGATCATACGAAATATTTTCTACTCTTTTCCCTATTTCAGCATTTCCTAATGTTATTGAACACTTCCATAAGTATTTTCACTTAAATGGGTAGTTAGTGTTCCATCACAGTTATCGTTTCTTCCACAAACACCCATTGAGTGCCTGTTGCGTTAGGCACTGTTGCTTCTGCTGGAGATACCGTAGTGAACAAAACAAATGGGTCCCCGTTCCCATGACATCGCTTCTGGGCTCAGGATTGTGTCACACATTTTAGTGACATGAAGTGAAGCTGGACGGTAGAAAATCAGAGGCAGGGCCTATAGACAACTCTTTCAACAAGTTTAGCTGTCAAGCGACTGTAGCTGGAAGGAGAGGTGGAATGGATGCTGGACCTTATTTTATTATAGAACTAGTGCAGAGATACAAATATGCATCTCAAATGAGCTCTTGGCCATTTGTTAATACTTCAAAAAAGACTACTTAATAAAAGTTGCTAAAGTAGTTTCTAAACTGCTTGTGGTGAATCTATTTTGGCCCTCATGTGTCTCTGCAATAATTTCACGGTCTTTCAAAATGGCATAAACAGGGAGTTGGATTTAAAGATCATGATACAAGTCTGAAGGCAGGATTCTACTACGGCTGTCATGTTACCATCTTGCAAGAACCACCCATCTCACTTTAAGGATGGATTTTATAGAAACCATTTCTGCCTTGACTCCATCCAGTTCTTTCCTGTTATTGTTTTTAAGGCAGGGGAGGAGGGAGGATTGTTCTGACAGGTTTTGTACTAAAAATGCTTCATGGTTCCTTCCCATACCTTCTTCTAGTGGAAACCATGTGCCCACAACCCTGTTAAGAAATGGTGACCATGTTTTATAAGACACGGCCCGTGCTCCCCCACTCCTGACAACACACACACACTGACCACAGCGACGGAAAGGAAGGTGGACTCTAACCCAGCAGCAGCAGTCACCGATGACCTCTGAATCTGAATGGCTCTGCTCGATGTTTAGATCCCCTCATCAATTTCATCTAGGAATTGGAATGATGCGGGCCAAGAGCAGTGAGGGCAGAAACAGAAGTAGCGCCAGAACTAAAAAGGCCTTCGTTATACAAACCACAATAAGCTGGAATTCTGGAAGACTAAAAGTAAGTCAGCCTGACAGAGAAAGGAATACAGAGAGAAATTCATAGAGAAGTAGAGACACTGTGAGATTAATTCCTGATCTTCCCCAAAACTCATGGATTGAGACAAGTGAAATAGCAGCTAATTAAAAAAAAAATTTCAATGAGTTGGCAAAAAATAAAGTTTTCTGCAGAAAGGAATCAGAGCGGGGACCCTGGTCAGCAATGAATGCCAAAGCTGGCTTTCACCCTGAAAATTTCTGCCAAACCATGGAGCTTCTGAACTTGTGCAGTGAACCAGGGACCCAGTCAAGATGGGTTGAATCTGACTGAAGACCCCACCCATAATGTTGGAACCCCAGAGGACTACACCTTCCGTGCACACACAGATGAGTGAGAAATAAACCCCACTCTGCAGAAAGCAGAAACAAGGGTCTCATTCCTCTGGGTGTTGGTGCTGAGCAGACACCCTAAGCCAGCCCTAAGCCAGTCCTCACGTGGCTTGCAGTCCGGATTCCTGCTAGCGGTAGAGTCTGAAAAGCTTCAAACAGAGGGGGCCTGGGTTGGCAGTCCCAACTTCAACCTTGGTCTCAAAGAATTCCCACAGCTGCAGAAAAGTCTGCCGCTCCCAGGCAAAAGCCGCAAAACACACAGATACACCGTGAGAGGACAAGGCCATGCAGCTCCTGAAAGAGAAGGGCCTCCACTCCTCGCCTGCTGTCCTTGGGGAGCCAAGAGATTCTTCACCGCCGCAACAAAGTCTTTCACTTGATCGAATTTTACAGAGACTTTGTTCTTAAAAAAAAAATCACAACTCCTTTGATGTCCTTTTTGTCCCCGAACAGAAGGCTGACCGCATGGGTGGTGAGGACCGCAGCTGGGGCGGTGGCCGGCCTCTGCCATCCCGCTCGCTGCTCCTGCGCTGGTTTCTGAACCGCATCCCGTCACCTCCACTCTCATCATCGCCAAGAGCCAAGGATCACACACGTCTCTCTTTGGTATCTATTTGAATGAAATACTAGATGAACAAAAGGGGCTTACTGCGTCCAAGCGGGACTGGATTGAAGAAGAAATGTATTAGGAGAACTCTTGTGGGAAATCTAGCTTATGCTAATCAAACACAACTTGGATGATAGTAAATGCCTGGGAATTAAGCAGAATGAAACCAAAGAGGCAAAGGGATGGACACCTAATTCCCCACAAGGGTTGAACACAAGAAATAACTAGTCTTATCATTTTAGACACAATAGGAAATAATCTACAGCCGAGTCTGGTCTATGCAGATAAATCTTTCACAGACATGTGAATAAAGCAACTGCGAGCCCGTTTTTAAAAACGTAATATGGTGCTATTACGCAAGACCGCCTTTTGCCAAGCTGGGCTCTCCTTCTGGGAACGATCACACTGTTTCAAACCCCAGGCCTACAGATGAGGATAAAAATGTCTGGGGTTCTCCAGAGAACTCCACATTGGCTGACCGCCAGCTGCTGCTAGCACTGCTTTTTCTAGAAATTCTCACCAGTGCTTCTGTTTGTAGTCCCGCTAAACAAGCAAGCCACCTGGCTGTTGACGAGACTGTGATGGGGAGACAGAGAGCAGTGGCGAGACAGAGGGAACGGAGCTCTTGACCTTCCTCTTGGGCTGAATTAACACTCTTTGGTTAATATTAAATATAGTCACAGGGAAAGGAGATGCACTTGGGAGCTGAAGCTAGTGCCTTCTGCTGCTTCTCTCGACTCTGTGAGCAACTATTTTGAGGTTAATTGGACTTTTATCTGGGAGATCCAGTTGTGTGACCCTTCTTTGCTCTGCGGTGAGCAAACCAAGGCACCATGATCTCCCGCTGAAGGTCAAGTACACAGTGATATTTGAAAACAATTCATCATCAGGCATTAAGGCAGGGAGAAAAGCCTTCTGTTTCCTCCTTCCCAGTTTGAAAAGCCACGTTCGATTTCAGGCCTAAGTGGAAATTTAGGATCCAGGAGTAGTGGTTCTTCCAAAATAGTAAATTAGGTATTCATCAGTTGCAGATGAGCTTGGGAAAAATTGATCTGATCAGTCTGATATGTACTAGGGAGAAGTGTTTGGGACTGCTGCTGCTGCTGCTAAGTCGCTTCAGTCGTGTCTGACTCTGTGCGACCCCGTGGACCGCAGCCCACCAGGCTCCCCTGTCCTGGGATTCTCCAGGCAAGAACACTGGAGTGAGTTGCCATTTCCTTCTCCAATGCATGCATGCATGCTAAGTTGCTTCAGTCGTGTCCGACTCTGTGCGACCCTATGGACAGCAGCCCACCAGGCTCCTCCATCCACAGGATTCTCTAGGCAAGAACACTGGAGTGTGTTGCCATTTCCTTCTCCAGTGTTTGGGACACTGGCGCATTTAGGCTACAGGAGAGTTATGTATTTCCGTTGATATCTTAGCAAAAGACTTTCTTCTCTCTTCACAACTTGCTTCATTTGAGAAAAACTAGCTTTCTCTAGATTTGAGCAATTAGCCCTCCCTAAACAGTCTTATTTGCAGTACTGTGAGTCCTAAACTTGTTTCTAGAACTCTAAAAGAAGAGAAATATATCTGTCTTTAAACTTGTAAATTTACTTACATACACATACATAAAGAATAGATAAGGAAAAGTGTACACTTTTAAAAGAACACTGCTTAGAGTTTAGCCTTTTTAACTCCTGGGTTCAGCCAGTTAGTCACTAATTTAAATCACCAAGTATTTATTAAACATCTACGTGTTCAAGGCATTATGCTGTGCCAACTGAATCAAATGTCAACCAAAGGGAGGTATCTAAAACTAGTCGAGTTTCACAAAGTTCATCGATGAAGTTCTCAGACCAAAACATGGTCATTTTTTAAATTCATAAATTCTGACTTAAGTCGTATGGGAGGCATCTTATGTAATCCTTATCAGAGCATATGCTAAATGCCTCTGTTCATCACCAGGAATCTATTCCTACTAGAACAGAGAATGCAATTTTTCTTACCATTACCATCAACAACAAAAAACTCCTACAGATGCAAGGTGTCGTCATGAAAAAAATCAAAATATACGAGGGGTTGGGGGAGGGTCTGAATAAGGAAGGACATTCTTTGTGGTGTTGGCCTTGCTCTGTATCCTGATTATCACAGTGGTTACAAGAATCTATACAAATATAAAAACTCAGAACTGTGACCGATAAAAAAGTGAAATCTACAACATGTATATTTAATGTTTGTTTTTAATGCATTAGAGCAACGCGGAGGCAGACTGACCATGCAGCTGATGAAGCTTAGGGGCCCTTGTCAAGTACAGCCTCCTCCAAACCCTCATACCTAGTTTGTACTATTTTTCATTAAGAGGGCCACACCCCAAGCTATATAAGCTTCAGGATCTACACAACTTGGATTCACCTCTAGGCATATGACTCTAAAATAATTCAACTCATTTCCATCAGTCAAAGATCAGAAAAGGTGAATGACATATGAGGCAACAAAGCTGAATGCTGGGGATTCTGTGAATTGGGGAGCTCAGAAGGATTTGGGTGGGGGTCTTTGTAATAGAGTCTGACTCCATTTTTGTTGTATGACAGCTGGGCGCTTACAAGCACCATCACTCCCAGATCTTTTCTGCCCCACATCTTGGCAAGCTGATAAGAAACTCGGATGCTGCCTCTTTTGCTGGTGGAAATAAATAGAAACCACACAAGCCCTGGCCCATGTGGGATCCCTCATCCTAACCCCACTCCCTAATCACAATAAAAGCAGAATCAGTCTTGCTCTCCATAGAAAGTTCCAGTACGTGAGAACTAGATCTTTACATACCCTCTTGGTGCAGGCATGACATCATTAGTCTTGAGGTTCAAACCACATTGTGGGTGGAAACCAAACACTGGATGATGACCCATCCTGTTCTGCTTCTGCAAGATGACCAAAGCAGTCTTGAAAATCTATGCAACCAACATGGACAGAGAAGAAAAGAAGGACTCTGTAGGGACAGGAAATCGCCTGCACGAAGACATGGAGGAGGACACATGAAAACTGAGTGTTCAGGATGGTGTAACTGAAACCAGAAGTGTGCACAGGTGAGCCAGAAGGCTAGTGGTAAGACTGGAGGGGGAGGGAGGTGTCGTTGAACCAGTTAAGAAAGACGGATTTTATCTTTGATACATCAAGAAACTACCAGAGATTTTTTTCATGGGAAAATAACAAAGTCAAATAAATATTTTAAGATTTTCTATCTAGTTATGGAATACAGAAGAGGTTGGAGGCAAGGAGGTCAGGGGAGAAGAAAACTGTCTAATTTTTCAAGCATAGGATGGCAAGGGACTGGGTTGTTGTACAAATTCAAGTCTTGCTTTGGGGAACTTTCTGAAACTTTCTTTTTTCTTCACATATTTTCACTCTATAGTTGGTTGAGTCTGCAGATGCAGACCCCTTTTTGAAGCTAAAAAGAAATGAACCCAAATGTATATCTGGTTGGTATCATAGCCATACAGAAAAGAACCAATTCAGATGATTTTAAAGTACAATAATATGACAGCTCATACCTAGTGGAAAAGACTCTAAAACAGAAAGAACTACCAAAAAAAATTTTTTTAACTATTTGCAGTAATCATTTGTTGGTTGAAATGTTGGTATTTATATTCTGTCACTGTTCTGTGTATTCTGCAGGTAAAAACAAATGTGCAATTATATGATATTCTGATTCAATCGTTTTGGTGACATTGGGAGCTAGGACTCAGTGTAGGGGTAAGAGAGTATAGACGTAAAACCAGACGCATTAAATAAAAGCCTTGTCCTGATTTTCAGGAGAAATATCACAATGAGTTCCTAATTTTGCCTTGAAAATAAATAGTTCCTAGATCTGCCCATTGAAAAGTGCCCCCATAATTTAGTAGCAACGAGTATCTCAGCGCTGAGGTTTTGCCTCTAAATAACATTTTCGACTAAAAGGAACCAAGAATGCTTGGAGAGAAGGTTTAATTCCAGGTCAAGACAGGGAATATAGAAGGTGATGTTGGAGCATCTTGTCATAACAGCAAAAATGTTACCAAAGACTAACAGAGCACCAGAATAACTCAGGGGTGGATCTGAAGAGGAGCCCACTCGTCAACCATGGGAAAATCTAAGCCTCCTGCTCACACATCGCCCTGAACAGCATCTGGAGAACTTAAACTGGAAAGTCTCCAGACAAGGAAGAATGAGCACCAAGAGGACAGTAGGATGCAATTGTCGTTGCTGTTGTTAGTGGTGTTTAGTTGCTAAGTTGTGTCTGACTCTTCGCGGCCCCATGGGCTGTAGCCAGCAGGCTTCTCTGTCCCAGCGATTTACCAGGCAAGAATACTGGAGTGGGTCGCTATTTCCTTTCCCAGAGGATCTTCTCAACCCAGCAATCAAATCCACGTCTCCTGCACTAGCAGATGGATTCTGCTGAGCCAGCAGGGAAGTCCAGCAGTACTGAAGGTGAAAAAAGAGGGGCCAAGTGAAAATCTGCATTACGGATGCTGAAACGCCAGCCTTGCCCATCGTCAGCCTTGAGCTCAAGCAGCCAGTATTATACCCCCAGGCAGGAGGTGGCAGTACCCTTTGCTGTAGTAAATGAACCTGAAGATACAACACATACTAACATGCTGAGAATTGAGTTAAAAATCTCTACGCTCACCAATCATCCCACAGCAACATTCACCAGTTGATCAGTCCCACACAGGCACAAAGAGTTCCGATTAGCTTTTTACTGCCCTGTTCTTAACCAAATATAGACAGGCAAGGATTAGCAGACAGTTGAGGAAATTCTCCAACACAAGAGACCAGTGGCATAGTAGGAGACACAAAAAGGCAATGAAGAAAGAAGAAACATTCAAAGATACTACAAATAATTGCTTCAGAGAAGGGAGAATAAGAGCAAAAGTGACAAATCCAGTTGGAAGATTGGACAGCAAGGTCTAGGACAGAACATGAAGTTCAATAACAAAAATAACAACAAAAAAGAGATTGGTATTAGAAAAGAAGAGAAGAAAATTAGAGGCCAGTCCAGAGGTCAAGATTAACAGGAGAGAAGAGGAAAAATATAGCAGGAAATTATCCAAAAAATAATATAAGAAAAGTTCTATTGGACACAAGTCTACAGATTAAAAAGCCAATGAAAGAATAAAATAATGCTATTGGAAGCTACATGACTGGACCTAGAGATTATTTACTGAGTGAAGTAAGTCAGAAAGAAAAAGACAAATACCAAGTGATACCACTTATATGTGGAATCTAAAATATGACACAAATGAACCTATCTATGAAAGAGAAAGAGACCCATAGAGAACAGATTCGTGGTTCCCAAAGGCGGGTGAGAGGGGATAGACAGGAGTTCGGGACTAGCAAATGCAAACTATTACATATAAAATGGATAAACAATAAAGTCCTACTATATAGCACAGGGAATTATACCCAATATCCAATAATAAGCCTTAATGGAAAAGAATATGAAAAAGAATATACATATACACATATATATAACAAAATTACTGTACAGTGGAAATTAACACAACATTGTAAACTGACTATACTTAATTAAAAATTTTTTTAAATGCCAATGAAGCTAATGAAAGAAAGACCTGGATCATTATGAAATTTCAAAGCAGTAAAAGAGAAGACTTTGAAAGTTCTGGGGAATGGAATGCATGGAGGCAAGCAGATTATTCCACAGATCATTACATAAAATGGTGTGAGATTTCTAAGAGCGGTGCTGAATGTAGCAGGCAATAGAACCATGTTTAAAGATTCTGAATGAAAATTATTCTAATCTTGAATCCTTTATCCAAATCAAATTATTCATCGAATGCAAGGATAAAGACTTTTTAAAATTAATAGACTTTTTTAGAGCAGTTTTATATTTATAGAAAAAAATGAACAGAAATTGCCAAGTTCCCATGTACCCTTTTTCCCACTCTTCCCCATCACCCCAACAACATGAAGTTTCCCCTCTTATTAGCATCCTATATTGGTGTGGTACATTTGCTATAATTGATGAGTGAATGTTGATGCATTATGATTAACTGAAGTCCACAGTTTACCTTAAAGTTTATGCTTTGTGTTTTACACTGCTATTTTTGACAAAGGTATATTGTTATCTGTTCACCATTACAGTATCATGTGGAACAGTTTCCAGTCCCGAAAAATCGCCTATGCTCCCCATCTCCCATCCCTCCTTCTCTCTCATCTGAACCTATCAACCACTAACGTTTTCACTCTCTTCATATTCTTGCCTTTTCTAGAATGTTCTATAGCTGGAATCATACAGTATGTAGCTTTTTCAGGCTAGTTTTCTTCATTGAGCAGCGCATTTAAGTTACCCACCTGTCTTTTCATGGCTTGATAGACCTTCTTATTGCTAAACAATATTTCATGGTATAGACAGTCCCCAGTTTGTCCATCTGCCTATGGAAGGACATCTTTGTTGTTTCCAAGTCTGGACCATTATGAATAAAGTTTCTGTAAATATTCTTACGCAGGCTGTTGTGTGAACACAAATCTTCAACTCATTTAAGTAAACAGCAACAAAAGTAACTGCTGTATTATACACTAAACTATATTTAATTTTCTGAGAAAGCCCCAGACTGTCTTCTAAAGTAGCTGTGCCATTTCATGTTCCCACCAGCCGTGAAGGAGAATGCCTGCTACCCCATGCTCTTGACAGCACTTTGTCTTGTTGTGTTTTGGATTTTGGCCATTCGAATCAGCAGCGTGTAGTGGTTTCTCACTACTGTTTTAATTTGCAATTCTCTAATGACATATGATGTTGAGCAGCTTTTCATGTTTATTTGACATCTATATATCTTCTTTGGTGTCTGGATATTTTGCCCGTTTTAAACTGGATTCTTCACTGCCCTGTTATTGAGTTTTGCAAATTTCTTCACGTATTTCGGACACAGGATCATTATTTTCTTTTTTTCATTTATTTTTATTAGTTGGAGGCTAATTACTTCACAACATTTCAGTGGGTTTTGTCATACACTGACATGAATCAGCCATGGACTTACATGTATTCCCCATCCCGATCCCCCCCTCCCACCTCCCTCTCCACCCAATTCCTCTGGGTTTTCCCAGTGCACCAGGCCCGAGCACTTGTCTTATGCATCCCACCTGGGCTGGTGATCTGTTTCACTATAGAAAATATACATGCTGTTCTTTTGAAACATCCCACCCTCGCCTTCTCCCACAGAGTCCAAAAGTCTGTTCTGTACATCTGAGTCTCTTTTTCTGTTTTGCATATAGGGTTATCGTTACCATCTTTCTAAATTCCATATATATGTGTTAGTATACTGTAATGGTCTTTATCTTTCTGGCTTACTTCACTCTGTATAATGGGCTCCAGTTTCATCCATCTCATTAGAACTGATTCAAATGAATTCCTTTTAATGGCTGAGTAATATTCCATGGTGTATATGTACCACAGCTTCCTCATCCATTCGTCTGCTGATGGGCATCTAGGTTGCTTCCATGTCCTGGCTATTATAAACAGTGCTGCGATGAACATTGGGGTGCACGTGTCTCTTTCAGATCTGGTTTCCTCAGTGTGTATGCCCAAGAGTGGGATTGCTGGGTCATATGGCAGTTCTATTTCCAGTTTTTTAAGAAATCTCCACACTGTTTTCCATAGCGGCTGTACTTGCTTGCATTCCCACCAACAGTGTAAGAGGGTTCCCTTTTCTGCACACCCTCTCCAGCATTTATTGCTTGTAGACTTTTGGATAGCAGCCATCCTGACTGGCGTGTAATGGTACCTCATTGTGGTTTTGATTTGCATTTCTCTGATAGTGAGTGACGTTGAGCATCATCTGTATGTCTTCCTTGGAGAAATGTCTGTTTAGTTCTTTGGCCCATTTTTTGATTGGGTCATTTATTTTTCTGGAGTTGAGCTGGAGGAGTTGCTTGTATATTTTTGAGATTAATCCTTTGTCTGTTGCTTCGTTTGCTATTATTTTCTCCCAATCTGAGGGCTGTCTTTTCACCTTACTTATACTTTCCTTTGTTGTGCAAAAGCTTTTAAGTTTCATTAGGTCCCATTTGTTTATTTTTGCTTTATTTCCAATATTCTGGGATGTGGGTCATAGAGGATCCTGCTGTGATTTATGTCGGAGAGTGTTTTGCCTATGTTCTCCTCTAGGAGTTTTATAGTTTCTGGTCTTACATTTAGATCTTTAATCCATTTTGAGTTTATTTTGACATAGGACCTTCAAAGACAAGTGTTTTACAAATATTTTCTCCCAGTCTGTGGCTTATATTTTTACTGTTTTATATAAACACATTTTTAGACAAACAAAATCTCAAGAAATTAACCTCCCTTATACTTTTCCTTAGGAAGTTACCAGAGGATATGCTCCATCCAAATGAGAGAACTCAGAAGGAAGAAACATGGAATTCAAGAATCAGGTCCAACACAAGAAATAGCCAAAAATAATTTCTAGACTGATGGAAAGGAAAGCCCTAGGATAATTATTGTGAGTAAGCCTAGAGGAGACATCTCACCTCCATCTCTCACCAGTGAGCAAAAGACAATCGTTGGGGCACAAGAAGGAGGTAACATCTTTTTACTTATTTTAATGTTTGTCTTTTAAAATTTCAAATGTTGTTTATGTTTCTTTGTGTATATGTTATTATAGAAAAACATATTTTATAAACAAAACAATATACAAATATAGGAGGCATGTGTTTCTTTGAAAATTGATAACAGTTCAGTTCAGCTCATTTCAGTCACTCAGTCGTGTCCAACTCTTTGCGACCCCATGGACTGCAGCACACCAGGCCTCCCTATCCATCACCAACTCCTGGAGTCCACCCCAACTCATGTCCATTGAGTCAGTAATGCCATCCAACCATCTCATCCTCTGTCATCCCCTTCTCCTCCTGCCTTCAATCTTTCTCAGCATCAGGGGCTTTTTCAATGAGTCAGTTCTTCACATCAGGTGGCCAAAGTATTGGAGTTTCAGCTTCAGCATGTCCTTCCAAAGAATATTCAGGACTGATTTCCTTTAGGATTGACTGGTTGGATCTCCTTGCTGTCCAAGGGACTCTCAAGAGTCTTCCCCAGGACCAGATTCAAAAGCATCAATTCTTTGGCACTCAGCTTTCTTTATAGTCCAACTCTCACATCCATACATGACTACTGGAAAAGCCATAGCTTTAGCTAGACAGACCTTTGTTGACAAAGTAATGTAAATTGATAACAGTCCACCATTTAAAAAATCTAGAGGCTTCTGGCCTAGAGAAAGTCAGTCCAGAATGTAGCAGGAGGTCTGAGGGCTTCAGAAGAAATTTTACAGGATAAAATGGAATTGATAAATTATATGACAAGTTTGATCATATGGAAAATTGTATAGTGAGCAATTTAACAGAGATATTCAAAGGTAGGAAGACATCACGTGTCAAAGAAATTTAAGCAAATGAAATGACAATTAGTATCTACAAGAAAAAAACAAAAAACAAACAAGAAAAGAAATATTATAGCCCATTATCTACAGTGGTAGTGAACAATATTCATATACTAATCATGAAAACACTAAATGTGTATTTAGCTAAAAATAAAAATGAGATTAAATCATTAAGATTCAAGAAAGAGAGGCTAAAAGTAAGCAAAAGTCCTCACTATGTGTACTAAACTTGGCAAATGAAGACATAATAGATCATTAATATCCATTTTCAACATGGAGGTAAATATCAAAAGAAGCTGCTAAGTGTTCAAAATGGTTCCTCTTGAGACAAAGCAGGCAAATGTGAGTAGAAAAGGGATTGCTCTTTATGCCATTTAGCACTGTTTCATTTTATGGAATATTTGCATGTAATATTTACATGCTATGATTTAATAAAATAAAAATGACTTTTAAAATTTATAGCAACCTATATAAAGAAATGGGCTTCCCTGATGGCTCAGTGGTAAAGAATGTGCCTGCCAACACAGGAGACTCGGGTTGGATCCCTGGGTTGGGAAGATTCTCTGGAGAAGGGAATGCAGCCCACTCTTGCCTGGAGAATTCTATGGACAGACAAGCCTGGCATGCTACAATCTATGGGGTCACAAAGAGTCGGACATGACTTAGTAACTGAACAACAATATATTAAATAATATTTTCAATAATAGTCAATATAGGAAAATATTCAAAACAATGTCAAATGGAAGCGGGAGATAAAAATTGGTAAAATTTTATAGAAATATATAAGTATTTAAATAAATTTGACAAATTTAGCAAATTCCAAATATGCATGTCTTTCATCAGGATAAAATCTGGATGGAAATACATCAAAATACATTTACATCAAAAGTAGTTATCGCTGAATGATAAGCTAAGGGTAATTTTAATCTAATTTTGCAGCTTCCTATATTTTTTTAACCATCCACAATAAGCTATATTATGATCTTAGGCAGGGGCAGAACTTTTTAAAAACTTTTCTGACCTTCAGTTACAGTAGATATTGCTAAATTGCAAGCGGGGATTCACACTTAACTGGTGAGCACAGCAGCCTGAAAGATACAAATTGGGTAATACTGGGTCAGAGCCTTCCTTCAGCTGACTTTCACCCTTGCCTGTTATTACAGTCACCTCCTCCTTGCGAGGAGCTCCTACCTCCCTCCCACCCCAGCTCTACCCCACCCCAGCGAATTTCTAGGCATTCCCTAGGGCCGTCTTGAATGCGTCCAAGAGCGGCTGCCTGCACTTGGCGAGGATCTGCCAGACCTCTCTGCCACCCAGAGGAAGCCGTGGGGCCTCGGAGGCGGCAGCGCCAGCCTGTGGCCTCTGGCCTGCCGGTCCCTCACAGCTGCCCTGGGCCCTAACTCCTCCTGAGTTACCATCTGTCTAAGGGCTGTGAAAGAAATTCCACCAGGGCCCGGGGGCTCTGGAGAGATTTAGGTAAAAAGAGCTCTTTGGAGATTTTGTTTATTTGCTTGAAAACCTAGTGTTACACACACGGACACACACACACACACACACACACACACACACACACACCCTGCAAGAATCAGGGCACAGAACCGGGCCAAAGAAAACCATTGCATGCAACAGATGCCCTGTCCTGACGCCCCTTATTCCCAACCTGCCAGTCTGGCTCCCTCTTCCTCAAGTCTAGCTCACTGGGGTTTTTCCTAGGGGCTCCCTCCATGTGTCAGTGAGAAGAGTTTTATTAGGTTACCCACAGACCCACAGAAATGCCAGTGGGGCCTGAATTCCAGAGGAGACCACACACGGGTGCTGTTATTTACCCATAGTTTGCAGGTGAAGACTCTGGGGCACAGAGAAGTGAATTACATCAGCGAAGGTCAGACAGACACTACGGGCCACCCGGCTCCAGGGGAAGCGCTCTCGCCCCCTGCAAAGCTCCAGAGAGTGGAGCAGAGCCTCCACTCGGCCAGCTGCCCTGCGGTGCCAGAGAGGCCCCTGCCCCCAGGAGCTTGGGTTCAGGCGCTGATCAGTGTCTGACTCTTCATGACCCCATGGACTGCAGCATGCCAGGCTTCCCTGTCTGTCACTCTCTCCCAGAGTTTGCTCAAATTCACACCCGCTGAGTTGGTGATGCTATCTAACCATCTCATTCTCTGTCATCCCCTTCTCCCTTTATCTTCAATCTTTCCCACCATCAGGGTCTTTTCCAGTGAGTCGGCTCTTTACATCAAGCAGCCAAAGTATTGGAGCTTAAGTTTCAGCATCAGTCCTTCCAATGAATATTTGAGGTTGATTTCTTTTAGGATTGACTGGTTTGATCTCCTTGCAGTCTAAGGGTCTCCCAAGAGTCTTCTCCAACACCACAGTTCCAAAGCATCAATTCTTCAGTGCTCAGCCTTCATTATGATCCAACTCTCACATCCATACATGACTGCTGGAAGAACCATGACTTGGACTGTACAGAACTTTATCAGCAAAGCGAAGTCTCTGCTTTTTAATGCACTATATAGGTTTGTCAGAGACTTTCCTACCTGGTGATTCACAGCCTCAGATAGCTGAGAGAAATTCTGAAAACAATCTTAAGGCATTGTTCAAGTCCCAGTTAAGACCACCTCTTTCAGGCATCAGCCCCCAAACATGACTGCCACCTCGTCCATGACGTCTTCCTGCAGTCCCCCAGTCAGGACTGGATCTCAGCCCCGTTCCTACTCCCACAGCCCTTCAACTCTAGAGAACAGAGCGCGGTCTCATTCTCCTTCGAGTGAGCGGTCAGTGTCAGCATCTCACCGTAGAACAGAAGCCCTGTGGAGACAGGACTGGGCTGCCTGCTCCTAACGTCTGACCGCACTCATGGCACCGCCTGTCTAGACAAGTGCCCCCTCTTGGTCTTTGGGGGGCCGTGTTGGGACTCTGCTGGACACATAGTGAGTGTGCAATGACCCCGGATCGCGTGGTGAGCCCTGGGAGAGAGGCCTCTCCACAGAGAGCCCTGTAGAACACAGTGTTAGGCCAAACTGTGAAACTGCCGTTCTAAACGCTGAGTTATTCAAATACTGACAACTTCATATGAGTCAACTGTATCTCAGTGGTAACGAATCACCTGCAATGTCGGAGACGCAGGTTCCACCCCTGCGTTGGGAAGATTGCCTGGATAAAGGAATGATGACCCATTTGTTTACTTGGATAATCCCGTGGACAGAGGACCCTGGAGCCACAGCCCCTGGGGTCTCAAAGAGTCGGGCATGACTGAGCACGTGCGCGCGCACACACACACACACACACACACACACACACATATGTATGTATGTATGTATGTATCCTAGCTGGAATAGCCTATAAACCCCTGAAAGTGTTTCCTTGGCAATGCTGAATTCTCCTTTCTCGGATATCTATCTTTTATAATTTAACTATAGTTATTAAATAATATTTTGTAAAAATACTCCCAGAAGTCTAGATTGTAAATTCTAGATTGTAAATCCTCCACTATCCCAAATCCCAGACAAGAGAGATGAAATTTGATTCCAACAAGTTTGTTCAGCTGTGAGTTCTAGGGTCGTGTGGACAAGGCCAACTGTTAACAGAAAACAGAAGAAAAATTGGTTTTGCTCACGTCCTCTCTCCCACAGAGCAGGCTGAGAAATGCCTTCTGGGGCCTGTACGTGGAGGGCTTCTGTGTGCACTGAATTCTCCACTGTTCTTTACTTCCGTCTTCTGTTCTCCGGCACCTTTTAGTGGACTGACCCTCCTGCATATTTATCTTTGGGGCCCTCCCTGACCTTTGCGAGGAATGTCAGCAGTGGGAATTTATCCAACAGATGAGACGTTTCCTCCGCTGGCAGCTTTCCTTTGCCTGGTTCAAACCTCTGGAACTGAAGGCTATAAAGGCCACTGACAATCTAATTTATCCACCATTTCACCTGGAAACAGTATCATTTCTTTGCACTCCCTAGAGACCTTTGCCCGGAAAAAAGGCCCAGGATGCCTGTCAGACCGAACAATGCCTATCATATTTTATTACATAGGATGAAACCTAAGACTTTATACTCCATTAGCAGAAGGTTTCATTTTCACTCCAGGAAGGTCGTTCAACATTATTTCTTATCTTGTTCTTTCTTATGTTTTTAATAGAAAGGCCTTTAAATTGCCCACTTCCATCCCCCACGCCCACCACCCCAGGCATCGAGAAGCTATATTATCAGATTTTACAGTCTGAGATAATATGCTATTGTAAGAGAGCCAAAATATATGTGGTGTGTATTTTTTTTTTTAAATAAAACTACAGCCTGATAGAAAGAAGAAGTTTGCTCTCTAGTGGCTGACTTATAAAAGTTCTGAAAACCACACAATAAGATAGCTTAGAAAAGGAAGAGACTTAACAGTGATACTTGCCAGCAAGGTCTGAGTACTTATTTTGTTTTTATTGATCTTTTCAATTTTTCTTATAGTAAAAAACTACATCAGAGAGAGTTCTGTGGGTATTTTTTCCTATTAAAATTTTTCCTGTCATTAAGCTAATTTTAATTCTAAATTCTTAGAGTAGCAATTAAGTTTCTGGTGTTTTATTAGCCTATTGTACCTTTAGAAAGCTTTGTGGGTTGGTTTAATACCATGTAATTAATGTCTATTATAGACACGTTACCCAATAATATAATATTATTAGAGCTTTTTAAACCATTTTTAGCTCTTTGCAGAAAGATTATATAAATTCAAGGAGAAATAGTATAATTATTAGTATGATGCCAATTAATATCATTTTATTACTCCCTTTCTACAGCAACTCAATTTATGCAATTCTATTACAACATGAATTATAAAGGGGAAAATTCATTCAGTGCGCCCCTCTTTTCAAGCCCTGTGCGCGTCTTCCTTTCCCATTTTATTCTCCCGTGCCTCCCCGAGTTCACCCTATTTGTCCCGACTCGGTCAGATAACAGGAGCAAACCACACCACTGGTCCCTGACGTCCCCACCCTCCACGTTTCTAAGGAAAAGAGAACGCTGCCTAGGAAACTGTCTATCTACACAGTAATAAATACTTCAAAGGGCTTTCAAACCTGGAAAGAATCCTGGGACTTCCCTGGCAGTCTAGTGGTTAAGACTCTGTGATCCCAGTGCAGGAGGCTTAAGTTCAATCCCTAATCAGGAAACTTAAGATTACACATGCCCACGTGGCACCGCCAAAAAAAAGTACAAATATTCTCATCCTCACTTTACCTGTGAGAAAGGAACCAGATAGCATGAAGAGGCTTAACCTTTCCTGCTGGTCAGGACTACCGTGGACGTGCTAGACAGTGAGAGGAGGAAGACTGTTCCACAGGTGCAGCAGGCATATGGCACAAGGCAAGGGTGGCTCAGAAGGGGGTGATGCAGCCGGATGTACAGTTTTGAAAAGTATCCTGGCTGCTGAGTGAAGAAAGTCCCACAATACGAGCAGGAGTAGAAACAGGGAAACCTCTCTGGAAGTGACTACAGCCATGCCACATGATAAAAAAGGAATGGCGCCGACAGGGGTGGTGAAGTTGTAAACAGTGAATGGATTTCCAAGGCCTTCTGGAGGTAGCTCCGATACTTTGGCCACCTGATGCAAAGAGCCGACTCATTGGAAAAGACCCTGATGCTGGGAAAGATTGCAGGCAGGAGGAGAAGGGGACGACAGAGGATGAGATGGCTGGATGGCATCACCGACTCGGTGGACATGAGTTCGAGTGAGCTCCGGGAGCTGGCGAAGGACAGGGAGGCTTGTTGTGCTGCGGTCCATGGGGTCGCAGAGTCAGACACGACCGAGGGACTGAACTGCAACTGGAGGTAGAGCTAACTGGTCAGAGGTGGGAGTGGGGCATGAATTCAGAATGAGAACTACTGGAATTGGAAAGGATGAGAGAGAAACGGCTTGGGGAGGTGAGAACACAGAGTTGTGCTTGAGTTGGTTACGATTCAGTTTGAGACGCTTATCGAGGAGAGACGCCAGGTAACCTCTTAGAGATATCAAGAGATGTCTACACGTCCAGATCTCTTCTTGTTCGAAGTCTGGAGTTTGGGGAAAATTTGGGACTGGTGATGTATATTTAGAAGCCTTCAGGATAAAAATGATATTCAAAGATGAGATCCCCAAAGAGCAAGGTTGGCTAGAGATGAAGGCCTGGGCCTGACCCTGGGGCGTGGACTCGTGAAGCAGGGAAGGGAGGGTCAGCCCGGAAGACTGAGTGGAAATGTCCAGAAGCGGGCGGGACGGCAGAAGCAGAGGGAGAGGCAGCCCGGGCGAGAGGTCGGGTGCGATGCAGGCACAGACATGACCGTTGAGTTGGCAGCGCAAGGGTGATGGGTGACCCTGAGGAGAGCCCTGTCCACAGCATCAGGGGCAGAGCTCCTCTGGTTCTCTCACCGGCAAACAGGGGCCTGAAAGATTCCTTCCCTTGCAAGGCAGAAAGGAACTAGCGATGGGTGCAGAGCGCGGGGGGTTCTCATTTTATTTGAATCCTTTTAGAATCAAAATGGGCAAGGAGAGGGATTCTCAGATGTCAGAAATGGACACCCTTTCACAACATGACTCATCTTCCCCACAGATTAGATGGTAGAGAGAAACTGTACAAAGGAGAAAATATTAACTCAGGAAGAATCCATTTGACCCAGAGACTGTCAAGGAAGAGGGAAGAAGAAGTAGGGGAAAAGTGCATCTGGGGGACGTCTCTGGTAGTTTAGTAGCTAAGACTCCAATGCAGAGGGCCTGAGTTTGATCCCTGGTTAGGGAACTAGATCCCACATGCCACAACTAAGACCCAACATAACCAAGTAAATAAATAAAAAGAAATATTTTTAAAAGTGTATTGGGGACAAAAGAAGATAAAATAGGAAAAGAGGGAGCTAAAGATGGGCTTTGTCCTAGAGGCATAACCCGAAATGAAATTTCAATTACCTGCCGATCTCAGAGGAAACAGACCCAGACAGAATAAATACGAAAAACAGTTCCAGGTCAGACTCTATGCCAAGGGTTGGGGAACAAGGAAAGAGAGTAACACATTAAACAGCAGGAAGAAATTGCAAAGTGAACAGGTGGACAGCAGAAGGTGCTTACTTTCTAAAAGGCTCTTTAAAATTTGCATAGCTATTTAAAACACACACCCCAAGCCTCCTGACCAATTAGTTTCCACACAACCGAATCTCTTCTTAGTTTGTGGGGATGTCCAGGAAAACTCAAATGGGGGACAAAATAGAAGAACTGTGGCCAGTAGAGTCCCTTAAAAAAAAAACTTGATGTGTTGCTATTTTTAAGAGCTTGAATAAGCACATTTTGAAAATGCAGAAACAAGTTATAACTGAAGGGACAAAACGCAGTTGATTCTTCTCTTTCACACTCTTGGGATGAGTCTTTGCTCAACTCACAGTTCACCATATGTCGTTTAATGTCTCACTAATTCTATGATGTGAAAATTACTGGGCTTTACTGGAAATGCTGGTCTGTGCTAACCTGGCAGACTTTATAGGCCCTCAGCAACACCAGTCAATCTGGTCAAATAGGGGGAAATTTCAAGTGAAAAGGACTGACCCAAATCCTAAGACAGACCTGAGGTCACACTTATTTCCAACCAAGGCTTCCTATCACCAGGCAACACTGTCCTCCACCACCCTGGCCTCCTCTCACCAGGGTCTCCATGGTGGGTGTGCCCTAAAGTGCATGGTTGAAAGCACCTCCTCACATGGTTTCCATCTGGTATTGAGATGACGGTTCACTGGATTCATCTCTCCGCCACTCAGTCTCAGCACTGCCACTGTTCCGGTTCCAGCTTGTCTCTCTTTTTCTACCTCCTAACCATCTATTGTTTCACCGTTATTTTAAGGACAGAGCACTCTGAGTAGAAATGGGGAAGGGGATCACACATCTCAGCTCCCAGACCAAAGAAACACCCTGGCAGTAAGTTGAGGTCGAGTGTGTCTGCCTTCTCCTGCACAGAATCCAGGGATGGCAGCAGGACGCTTCCTCCTCTAAAAGCAAGGTCATGGGTGTTCATTAGCAATGACATCTGGAGAGAAAATAACGGTTGATTAAATGATGCTAAAATTATCTCATGACTTCTGTCTCTGGTGCAGCTCAGAAGGAAAGAAATCAAGACAAGGATCAATACTAACTGGTGGACTACCTGCCTAAAATAGATGAGAAATATCTCCTTCTCTGACTTCTGTGCTCCCATCCTTGAAACAACTATTCAAGAGGGATGATCCTCAGATCTGCATCTCCAAAATCAAACTTCAACCAGGATGTTCTGGAGAACTCTGCTGATTTCTTTCTAAATTAATTTTAAGAGGGTTCCAACCTTAGGCAGTGCCAAGTCATACCAGAAAGTTATGTTTATTGGTGCTTATTGAGACTTAGTAGGCTAATTCTGGCAAGTTCAAGTAAGTCTCTATGCCATCACAGAAGAAAAGTTATAATAGAAGAAACTTCAAGAGGCTGTCAATGATGAAATCATACTACCGAGACTATCTGAAAAACATGAAAGCGAGCAGCCCAGTCCAGAGACTAAATATTCCCTCTGCTTTTAGTAAACATCTGGGATTTGCCTCAACTTTTACACATAATGGTTTCCACTCCTACAGATGTTTGCATTTTGAAACAGCATTAAGAAGAAACAAACATAAGGAGCATGGAAATCTCGGGAAAGTAAAGGAAAACAACTTTTGAGGGTCATTCAGATTTCCGAATAGGTATGCGTGCTTGAGTGCATTCTAAGTCGCTTTAGTGGTGCTCGACTCTTTGACCAGCGCTATGGACTGAGCCTGCCAGGCTCCTCTGTCCATGGGATTCTCCAGGCAAGATTACTGGAGTAGGTTGCCATGCCCTCCTCCAAGGGATCTTCCCGACCCAGGGTTCTAATCCACGTCTCCTGCAGCTCCTGCGTTGCAGGCGGACTCTTTACCCCCGAGCCACCAGGGAAGACCTCCGAATAGGTATACACATGTGCTTTAAATACAGCACCCGCCTCTCACTGTAGGGGATGTGGGTTCAATCCTTGGTCAGGGAAATAAGAGGAGCAGCTCAGCCCATGTGCTGCAACCACAGAGTCCGCATGCCGCAACCAAGACCCGAGGCAGCCAAAGTAATTAATTAGTAAGTGTGAATGAATGAGTATAGCACCCCAAACGGCAGTGAAGCCTCCCTGTCCTATGTGCATGTGTAGAATCTTGGTTTACCCCCAAACCATAACAGATTCTTGTGGCTGTGCATGATTCTATCTTTTATCTTACATGAAAAAAGGAACATTAATGATAAGCTAGGGACTAGATTTGGGGGTAATGGAAGTAGGGGAAAACCCACATCTTTTGGCATATTTTTTTTTTTACTGTGATCATTGCTAAGGAAACCATTCCCTATCCATACACGGCACATATTTCCCCTACTTATTATTCTCACAGAGCACACAATACCACTTTTATAAACACGAGGACACAAGCTCAGTAACACATACCCAGAAATACTCAGAGCTCTAAAATTGGGAAGAGACTCCTGAGGTTGTCCCAAGCGTTAGGGACCAAGGTGCATTTAGCCGAGAGACAGCCTGCTGCTTGTGGTTAGTACTCACCATCCAACCCAAGGCAGAAGGAATGCCCCGGAGCATCAGAGAAGAGGCTACTTCTGTTCCCACGGCTCATCCTCCATCACGCAAGGATGCTGGAGCTCATGGGTCACAGAATCACACAGAATGTGAGAGGCGGAGGAGCTCTCACCTAATTAAAGCTCCTCCTTTTACATCGACGAAGCAGAGAGGCTTGTCAAGGTACCATGGCCACGTCATGGCTGAACCAAAACCAGGACTGATTTTCTGACCCCCAACACAGGAAGAAGAGATCAGGAAGTGTTGTTGGATGGCTGGAACCAAAAGACTTGTAAAGTCTTAGAGTGAAAAAAACTGAAAAAGAATGGATATATATGTATGTAAATACGTGTATCTAATTCACTTGGCTCTTCACCTAAAACTAACTATATGTCAACTATAAATTTTTTTTAAAAATTAAGAAGTCCAAAGCAAAAAAAAAAATCTTAGAGTGAAATGATACCTTGAGGTCTTACAAGTTCAGCTTTGCCTTGCAGTGCAGAAATCCCCCAAAAGTTTCATTTTTATTCACACTATGAACTTGGGTAATTATGACTCCTTCCTTATTCCACCAACAAACATTTGCACACAGTTCACCCTGACTGAGGACGCGATGGAGTTAAGGGCAGTGTGGACCTTTGTGGCACAGATGTGATCACAATGCTCGTTCAACTCTTAGGAGTGTGCCCAGGCCGCTCCCAAAGCTTTGCTCAGGGCCCTAGAAACTTCCTGGCCCACCATTTTCCTCTCCTCTTTTCAGTCCTCTCCCTCTTCCTGTGCCTTCGTTGGCTATGCTAACATCCAAAGAGATATCTATCCTCTGGAGGAGAGAGAACAGAAGAGAAGGGACAGGGAGCAGCCAAGAAACACCCAAGAAAAGAACCTAGCCTTTGCTGGGATGATATGGTTGATGACAATGATGGTAATGGAGAATTTTATACCACTTTGGCTTTCCATCAAGTCGGCTTTCCACTGCTGCAAATCAAAGTTTTGCTAAATAGCTAGGTCAAACTGCAGCTATCTAAACTCCTCTTCTCCCCTCTAACAGGAAATCCCTTCGATTGCCTGAAGTTAATTAGAAGTTTGCAAACATTAAATAGATTTCTTTTGTTTGCCAGAATTATTGCATTTTCTTTCCCACAAATGCCTTGATTGAAAATATTTCCACACAATGGCATTTATCAATCTGCCAGATGTCCATCAGCCCTAGGAATACGATCCTATTGGTGCTTTGTCTACAATCCATTAGTTCTATCCTTTCCCATACTCAGTCACTAAGCCATGAAAAAATGCACACACCACAAAATACTATTCTGCCTCCACCTTCTGAAAAAATGTTAATCTAATGATTCTGTTCTGTGGCATATAGGAAATACACATGCACTTGAAAGCAAATATAACAAATTTCTCTAGTTTGGATTTTTTTCCTTTTATGGTTCCAAACTCATATATGAGTCAAAGAAACTGCTTTCCTTAATCGTACACTTGATCTCTGGTTAACACAAGGGAGACATAGTCAGTGACAAAAAGAAAGCAAGAACAGTCTTAGCAAACCCATCTTTCTTCTTTTTTTTAATTTATTGGGAGTATAGCTGCTTTACAATGCTGCGTTACTTTCTGCTATACAACGAAATGAATCCTCCAAGTATATGAAAATATTCCCTCCCTCGTGGGCCTCCCTCCCGTTCCCACTCCCCAACTTTAAATTGTAGCTTTCCTCTTCTGTGCTTTTGAGACAGTAATGTCACCCTTGATATTATCAACTGTTTGTTCCCATTGTATTTCTTGTACAATTCCTAATTCTATGATCAAAAACATAATGTTGGTCCTTAGATACTAAGAAACTAGATTTGTCTTTTTCAAGCGTGGTGATAATATTGTTTCACATTATTAAATCATTAAAAGATGTGTGATATAAAAATTATGAAATCTGTAAGATTTTCTCAAGAGCTGTTTTCATAGTATTTTTTATTTCTATACAGATATGTACTTTTGAAAATACTTTCTCATGATAATAGCAGCTAACATTTACTGAACACTTATTTTCTGTTGGACATTGTTTTAAGTGTTTTACATACTAACACATTTCATTGTCTTGTCTGCATTTTAAAGAAGAGAAAACAATTGAGACATTTTTTCCTGTGTAAATGTTAGCTCTTCTATAAATCAGAAATTATCTCACTTAAGCCTTCACCAGTTTGTAAGAAAAATTAAATCTACAGCTTCCTATCTCTGCCACTGTATTTTATCTGTGAAGAAACCAAAACTCATTTATTTTCTCTCAGAGAAGTTATCATGTTTTCAATTTAATTACTTGGTTGTGAAAATACAAAGTCCCAAGTTTTCAAATATGAAAACCAAATGCCAATTAATATCGGTAACAAAAAAGAGAACAATTTGCAAGTTACAGACTGATTTTTCTATTAGTCCTATATGGCTTAAGCATTACCATAAATAAAATATCTGCCTCAAACAGAAAACAAAGAGGATTTATTGAACACAGTTCTTGAGTAAAATACAAAACTCTTGAATTCTTGGATTATGAGCAGAGCAATGGCCTTCCATTAAAGAATGAGTCTTCAAAATATTAAGTTGAAAAACAAAATGCACGTATTTTGCTTCCTTTTTCTTTTCTCACTGCAACCGTTTTGTGTGTGACCTTTAGCAGTAGCTCAAGTGCATCTGTGTTTATGTCTGTGTGTGCAAAGGGCTAGAGAAATAAATGGACAGAGTATCAAGCCCTTGGAGAGATATCCAGACATTTGTAACTGGAAGCCAGATCTTCTTTTAACTCAGAGAAATATTTAGGATAGTTCTAATCCGTAACATTTTTCACTTAGTTAATATATGCCCGCTAAAATACCTTCTCTATTACTGGGGAAATTAGTGCCATTGACCTAGTTCATCAAAGTAAAGTTGCTTTTGGACTTCCCCGTTGGTCCAGTGGTTAGCAATCTGCCTGTCAATGCAGGGACACGGGTTTCAGCCCTGATCCAGGAAGACCCCACGTGCCTTGGGACAGCGACACCTGTGCTGCCCAAATACTGAGCTCATGCCCTGGATCCTGGGCTCCAGAACAGAGGAGCCGCCGCGGTGAGCAGCCCACACCCCTCAGCGAAGAGCACCCCACTCACCGCAGCTAGAGAAAGGCCCTGTGCCGCAGCGAAGACCCCCACAGCCCCGAAAATGAAAATTAGTTAATTAACTTTGTTAAAGTTGCTTAAATGTATTAGTCACGTTGTCAAGTTGCAGAAATGCAAGGACACATCCTATTTATCCTTGCCTCTCCTATAATTCATAGCATAACACCATGACTTGACGGGTGAATCACAAAACTGGAAAATGGGATCCCTGAGTTCTAGTTCTTGGTTCTCCAACTGGCTAGGTGGTCTATGAGTCCCTACTCTAACCCAGACTACAACACCCTCTAAAGCTGAAGACTTTATCTTGACACTGTTCAAGTGTCAAGGCTGTTGTAACTTGAGGCTGTTGTTCAGCCACTAAGACATGTCCAACTCTTTGCAACCCCATAGACAGCAGCACTCCAGGCTTCCCTATCCTTCACCATCTCCCGGAGCTTGCTCAAACTCATGTCCATTGAGTCAGTAACGCCATCCAACCAACTCATCTTCTGTCATCCCCTTTTCCTCCTGCCTTCAATATTTCCCAGCAACAGGGTCTTTTCCTTGGTGAGGACAGAGTAGCTATTCATCAGAGAAAAGAAGAAGTTATGATTCTTTCTAACTGATAATCACAAATATTTCTCCAAACTGGAATCAGAGGTGATATATCATCTATATTCCAATACTCATTAATGATAGTACAAAATCTGCATCATCATTCAGAACATGTTCAGGCATTTTGGAAAGTACTCAACTGGTCACTTGTAGATAACTGTCCTTATTTATACATAGAGACAAAAACTAATATTTCTCAGTAAACTCCTTTCTTACTAGCAACCTTGCAAGGAGAGACCTCTGTTTTACTAAACAAGAAATTAAACATCAGAGAAGTTAGGTAATTTGCTCAAGTTCACATAGCTAGCAAGTGGAAGAGCCAGAATTTAACCCACGATTGATAGGTTTCTTGGATACCAACTTCTTTCTACTATATTTGGCCATCTCAACCATCTCTATTAAAGCATGTACTAAGGTAATACAGCTCCTCAAGGGTAGAAAATGAGTCCTAGTCATCCTTATCTTGCTAGCACCAACAGATAAGTCTACTGAATGAAGGAATTCATGCTCAACAACATGCAGTTTCCCAGCCCTCATTAGTAATGTGCCCTGGACTGTGTTTGCTTCTCAGGGCAGTTGGACCAGGCTCCATCCATAAGCAGCCTTGTTTGTTACCGATGCACCCCACTTTGTCTATGAATGTTATCATTGTCTCTATGTGCAATGCTGTGGGAAGGATTGGGAAGCAGTGCATAACTTGTCAGCATGAGCAAGAGAAAATTATACACTCATTGTAGTCAGAGTGATGTCCAGGCTGGGAAGAAAAGAAAACTTGAAGTTTGAAAGTCACAGCCTAGCCACAGTTGGAGTGGAAACCACAAGATCCAATGGACACCGTGACAATGAACTTCCTGAATCAGGAATGGAGGGAGAGTTCCTTGGCAGGGGAAACAGAAGAAATCCTGCACCCAAAGCAAAGAAGGAGAAAATAACACATTGAATCACTCATCAGACCAGTGGGTGGGGTTGAGGGAGAGCTGGGGGGAGGGGCAGGGAGGTGGGTGATGTGAGCTTCCTAGGAGTAAGACTAGATTAATTTTGCTTAAGGAGTCTTAGGAGACGCTCCCAGCCCCTGCGCCACTCATCAGGGCAGCAGTTGCTGTTTATTATGTATTGTATACCAGCCATTCTACATACATGTGTAATTTCATTTTTAAAATCTCACACAGCCCTCTAAAGTCTATGCATTGTTCTTATTTACACATCAGAAAACTGAATCTCAAAGGAGGTAAGTAACTTGTCCAATGTCCTACACGTGGTCGGAAAGGAATAGCGAGGACTCAATCCCAAGCTGTCCAACTCTAAAGATCACATTTTCCCCATCATGCTTTGCTGCCTCCATCTGAGAGGCAGAGTCTCCTTCGTCTTTCTTAGCACACATCTTCTATGAAGGATTTATCTGACTCCCAAAGCCCTATCATAGCTTATCGAGTCAACGGTGGCACGCACTTTGGAAATGCCGCTGAAGCTCCATGAACGGCTGGGGCTTTGCTGGGGCCTGGAGGCCCCGGGAGGCGAGGTGCCACAGAGCTTGTGTGTCACACCCCTGCCATGCAGGATTTCAGGAGCAGAACAGAGCCCTTCTCGTGGGAGGAGCCTTCGGAGTTCTGGGCTGCCGGGGGGATGGGAAGACATCTCACAGGAGTGTGTGCGTGCTTAGTCACTTAGCTGTAGCTGACTCTGTAACCCCACGGAGCGTAGCGTTCCAGGCCCCTCTGTCCATGGGATTCTCTAGGCAAGAATACTGGAGTGGGTTTATCCATGGGATTCTCTAGGCAAGAATACTGGAGTGGGCTGTCACACCCTCCTCCAGGGGATCTTCCCCACCCGGGGACTGAACCTGCGTCTCTCATGTCTACTGCATTTGCAGACGGGCTCTTTACACTCGCGCCACCTGGGAAGCCTCTCGCAACAGAGCTGTGTCCAGTTAAAGCTTCTACTCAACAAACGAGGAGAAACAGAATTTAAGCTTCCAGAAGTACCTCCATAAATTCTTATAAAACACACTGAGCAGAAAAATGGGATAAAAGAAAACTTGTTCTTTTAGAAGAGCCTTGAATTGCCTTGCAAAGATTTGCATGGCGTTAACTGAGTCTCAGGGAGCCTGGGGTGAGGAGGGTGTGGAAAAAAACCTGAAATTTCCCAGATAAATATTGACAAACAATTAAAAGCTCCTACCACTGGCTGGATCACTGAGCCACCAGCTTTTTACAGAGCTATAATTTGACCAAAAACCTCAGAAAGCCACCCAGAGAAAGACTGCTTAAGACAGCAGAGATAGCAGCATTTTCTTGTTTAGTTTTGTTTTGTTGTAGTTCTGAGACAAACCCCACCGTCAAATTGATTGAGCAGCATATAGCTGATTACGTGTATGGGAGAAGGCAGGGTTTTGATTCTAGAAGATACTAGTAGATACTAGAGGACAGAAAAGCTTAGAAGACCAACAGTTATGGCCGCTTGGTTCTTCTTCGTCAATTCTAATCTCGCTTCACATTTATATCACAGCACAATTCATGACGGCATGATTCCCCAGCCTCCACCCCTCATCTTCTTCGCTTCTCCCCCGCTCCGCTACCTTCCCAGGACCACACGAGCCGCAGGCAGCTTTCACTCTGTTACGAACCACTGCGAATCTTAGCAGCCTAGCACAGTAATCACTCAAGTAGCTCACAGTTGTGTAAGTTAGCCAGCCGTTTGGGCTGGGCTCGACTGTGCTGTCTTTCTGTTCTTGTCTGAGCTCACTCATGCTGCTTCCTAGCTAGTGACTGGTTCTGAGGCTGACTGGCTGTTAGCTGAGGCCACGGGGACAGCTAGGCCACCACCAGCCAGCAGGCTCGCCTTGGCTTGTTCTTAGGGAGCTTGGCAGGGTTCCAGGCTAGAGCAGAAGTGTGCATGGCCTCCTGAGGCCTGAGCTCAAGATGAACAGAATCCACTTCCCTCAAACTCTGTTGGCCAAACAAGTCACAAGTTCAACTAAATTCCGGAGGCAGGGAAACAGACACCATCTATTCATAGGAGGAACTGCAGACTTACGTTGCAAAGGGTCATGGGTTTACAGAGGGACATAATCCTGACCCTTTCTGCAAAATATCTAACATATCTGTGTTTAGGGGATGGACCTCTATTCCTTTGCTTCTCCTTCCCTTTCCTCTGCTTTCCTTCCCCCCTTTTTATTCAATGCCTCACTCAATCTCTATGGGTTTTTACTTCTTTGCTCTGCCTCGGTCTCTTCTGAGACGATCTGGTCAATAAGGTTTCATACAGCTACCTCCCTCTCTGTTTAGCTTCTTTGGGTAATGTCAAATATCCTGCCGACACAAGACAAATAACATTAGGAAAATAGCAGCTTTTCAGAGCCTAAAGAATTCAGTGTGTATTTTTTCCCTAAATTAACAATACACTTTGCACATAGTCCAAAACCCAAACCACTCTCATATTCTTGGCACACTATTTGCTCTCAATAGCTCCAAGCTTCCTTTTAAATCCTCTGTAATACTGCTGGAAATCATTAAACAGTGAGTCATGGAAGCTCTCTGATGGCCTCCAATAATGATTTTACCATCCACCCCAGAGTTTTTTTTTTAAGCTCCATTTAACGAATTTAGTCCATTGCTGAGATTTCTTCTTGGGAGGATCCCAATTTTTCCTTTTTTCCAGGAGGAGCCTTAGGGTCACTGAGCCCCTGGCACTCAAGGCACTGCAGGGGCCAGCTGGCATAGCCTGATAAACCAAGGTGTCTCCTGAAAAAAGCTACTCATTGCTGCTGCTTCTGCCCTTTCTCACATTCCGGAATTTGTTCTGAGATCTCCTGAGCCTCTCCTCTGACATATCTCCTGCTTGCAGAGTTTCAAGAAAGGAGATCATCCTCAGGTCAAAAGCTGGAGTCTGTGCTGGAGAAATGAGCTTCTTAAACCTTCAAGTCTATGTGCATCTGCATGCGTAATAGACCCTGAGAATGCACAACATCAAGCTTCATAATTCAAATATCGGTATAAGTCTGAAAAGACGCATCGTATTTCTTTGGAAATTCTCAGTGTATCTTCATATTCTTTACCAGTTGCTATCATCTTTCTTTTTGTCCCGGGGACAGAGGCAGCCCTACCCCTTTACATGGGCAGATCCATCTCACCAAGTCGTTCCATAGCCCCATCTACCTTGCAAATATCCCACCGTTAGTATTCTTTCTTATTTTCATTTCAATCTCTTCTCCCTTGGATCCATGCCCTCAGCTCCAGACATGATCAAATCCATGACCTCAGCCTGCAGACATATCAAGAGACGTATCAAGACAAATAAACTTTGTCTCACCCCACCTGCGGCCCTTCTCCTGCTGCCTGTCTACTCTTCACATCTCCACTTGTTCGTGTCCCACCCACAGCTCAACCCACTGCAATCTGTCCTCGGGCCCATCTCTCCACTGAGTCAGCAATGGACCAATCAAAAGGCGCCCCCTTCTCTATTTGTCCTCTCAGAAGCACTTGACTCTCTTGATAACTGCCTCCTTCCTTAAACTCTTTCTATGACTCCTCAGAGTTACCTTCTCCTAAATTTATTTCTCTGTCTGCTTTTCTCTATCAGACACTCCCCTTCTTCCACTTCGTCCTTACACGTTGACCCTCTTCCCTCTCTCTAAACTCCCCCTAGGTAAGATTGCCTTCCCCTGTCTATCTTAACAGGCATCTCTCACTAGACGTGCCACAGCCTCTTAGATCCTTCCCAACCCAAGTTTATTTCTGCCTGCCCACAACTTCCTTACCAAACTTGCTCCCCTTTCTGCATTCTTTGACTCAGTTAATGGCAATACCACTTATTGTCTCCCCAGTATTCAGCCTACCTTTTACAGTAATAGTTTTATTTGGGCACGTGGCTATCCAGCCAAGGACTACATTTCCCAGCCTGCCTCATCCGGGTGAGGTCACAGACTAAGTCATGGCAAACAGCCAGTGAGCATAAGTAGTGCCGCCTTCTGAGTCATGCCATATTAACCAGCGTGGGTATTGTCTACAAATGAAAAACACTGAGTAATACAGTAATTCATGCCAAAAATAAAGTTTGTGAGTTTGGTTCTCAATCATCAGGCTCACCCCAACGTCCTTATTTCAATTCTATGGGCCCCACTCTTCCCTGTCTGTGTCCTAATTTTTACTTGAGAGACGTGGCAAGACTGTAAATTCAAACTATATTGTAATTCAGCAACTCACAGGATTAGATGCTGAATATGATTTTCAGCTACAGAAGTCCTTTGCTACTAGACGTTGTAAAAATTCTTCAAGACAACCTTAGAAATTTCTTTGTCTTCTGATCACTCACTGAGCTGAGAATTTAAAACTTGAAACTGCTGTTTTCTTTATGTTTTTCAGGGTACTTTGGAACAAGAAGACAAACCCACAGATCTTAGATTCTTCATGTGGCCCCCACAGTGATTTTTGCAACAGCCACTCACATTCAAAGGCTTGCATGGGTGACCACTTAGGTAATGCTTCCCCTCACCCCACACGTAATAAGAGCTGCCAATGTTTCATCTTTAACAATAACTGATTCTGATTGCCTTCAAAATCCAACCCAAACATGTATCCAATCCTAGCTTCCGATTCCTTGACGATCTGTTTAGAGTGAATGTGTTCAATATTTAAGAATGATGCCATGGATGTTTGGATATTAAAGGATGATACTAAGGCAAAGAGCTCTAGTTCTCTCCTCCCTCTTAGTAACAGAGCCCTGAATTTATTTAGGATGGCAAGAGAGCCAGCCTAAAAGTCACATTTCCCAGGATTTCTAGCAGCTGGCTGTGGTCACATGTCTGGCTAGTAAGACAAAGAGGAGGAATTATTTGAGATTTCTAGGTAGCTTCAAGGGAACTGTCTCAGCAAAGCTGTTTGTCCTTCTGTCTCTCTTGTTTCTGGCCTGCATCACAGATAAGACACATTGCCTCCCAACGACCATCTTAGATTATGACATGATCTTGAGAATGAAAATGTTGGACTAGAAGTATGGGACAGAAAGATACAAGATGTCTGTGTTTCTGATGCTTGCAGAATCTAGCTGCCTACTTTCAGATTTCACTTACATGGGAAAGAAATAAAATCCTCACTTGTGAATCCTCTGTTATTTGGGGTTTTACTGTTATATGCAGCCTAACCTAATTCCAGCTGATACAGACAATGCTTCAAGGACCAAAAAATTTAAAGGAGACAGAGCCTCAGTAATAAAAGAGTGCAGGACAAACAGCAGAGTGATTCCAACACAAGAATGTCTCTCACCTACAGAATTATTTTAATTGCAAGCTTTTTCAATAACCCTGGGAAGTGACTCAATTATATTATCCTCATCTTTCATTGAGATAACCCAGGCAATGAAAATTTAGAGGGCCATGCTAGAAATTTGAGCCTATATGGCAGAAAGATGACCAAAATTCAGAGCACATTTGCCTCTATGTGTGGTTCCTATGGTCACCCAATAATAACACCAAAAACATGGGAAGGCCGTAACAGGACTAGCCAACCCTTCCCTCTTACAGGATAGGGTGAGTTTAGATGATTTATCACCTGATCCCTCTGGATAAACGATATTCCATGAGGGCTTGTCAGGCCAAGTCCCTCTATGGATCATAAAAAAGAAGAGGGTCCTGGAGTCACTTTGGTCTTCTTCTGACCTTCCTGAGAAGCTCTGGCAGCTCTTCTGTTCCACAGGAATTCTGGATCTAATGTGACCATGAGAGTCTGAAAGAAAGGATGTGCATCAACTCAACTACAGGTTTTAACCCTTTCCTTTGTTTTTACAAATTTGTGTTATTTAAGTATAGTTGATTTACAATGTTGTGTTAGTTTCTAGTGTACAGCGAAGTGATTCAGCTTTGCACATGTATATGTATTCTTTCCCACATTCTCTTCCATCGTGGTTTACTACACGATAGTAAACACATTAATGGGCTTCCCTGGCAGCTCAGGCAGTAGGGAATCTGCCTGCAATGCAGGAGACAAGGGTTTGATCCCTGAGTTGGCAAGATCCTCTGAAAAAGGAAATAGCAACCCGCTCTAGTATTCTTGCCTGGAGAACCCCGTGGACAGAGGAGCGCGGCGGGCTACAGTCCCGGAGGTCTCAGAGTCGGACGTGACTCAGCGACCAAGCACACACACATGTATTACCAAGCCCTGTGTGGCACAGTGGGGCTTCGCTGTTTATCCACTCTCCCGACAACAGTGTGCCTGGGCTCATCGCAGACTCCTAGCCCGGTTCTCCCCCAGCTCCTCTCTCCCTCCGCAACCAGTCTCTTCTCTAGGCCTGTCCGTCTATTTCTGTTTTGTGAAGTGAAGCGAAGTGAAAGCTGCTCAGCCGTGTCTGGCTCTTTGCGACCCCATGGACTATACAGTCCACGGAATCCTCTAGGCCAGAATACTGGAGTGGGTGGCCTTTCCCTTCTCCAGGGGATCTTCCCAGCCCAGGGATTGAAGATAAGTGCATTTGTGTTATATTTTAGATTTCATGTGTAGGTGATGTTATACAGTGTTCATCTTCCTCTGTCTGACTCACTTCATTTAGTGTGACATCTCCAGGCCCCTCCATGTTGCTGCAAACGGCATTATTTCACTCATTTTTATGGCTGAATAGGACTCGCTGTACATATATTGTATATATTACAGTATATATATATACATATGTATACATACATATACATATATATACATATATACATGTATATGTATACATATATATTATGTATGTATGTATGTGTATATATACATATATATGTATACATATATATACATATATACATATAATATATATTGTATACATAATATGTATACAATATATATATAATATATATTTTTAAAAGATGTGTTTTATATATATATATATATATCTCATCTTCATCCACTCATCTGTTGATGGACATTCAGGTTGTCTCCTTATCTTGGCTATTTTAAACAGTGCAGCTACTAACATAGGGATGCATATATGTTTTCAAACTATAGCTTTGCCCAGATGTGTGTCCAGGAGTGGGATTGCTGGATCAGGTTTTAACCCTTTTCTAAGAGAGGTTTTTGTTCATTTTCCCTCATATCTGGATGAGCTAGGGATAATATATAAAAAGATTTTGCCTTACAGGTTAGTGACTAGGCCAATTGAGGGTTCCTAAAATTGAAATCAACAAATTAAGATTAGGTTGATGTTTCCGTGGCTTTCCAGGTGGCACTAGTGGTAAAAAAATTCACCTACCAATGCAGGAGATGCAAGAGACTCGAGTTCGATCCCTGGGTTGGGAAGATCCCCTGTAGTAGGAAAAGGCAACCTCCTCCAGTAATCTTGCGTGGAGAATTCCACGGACAGAAGAGCTTGGTGGGCTACAGTCCATGGGGAAGTCTGACAAAAAGTTGGACACACTTAGCATGCACACGTACTTCCAGGGCTATGATGAAAATGGAATGCATTTCTCAGATGCAGGCAAAGACCAGCTTTTACAGTCTGGTTCATCCACCTGGGTGGATACAAGGATTCAGTATCCCCTGCTGATTTAGAAGGTTTGATATGTCCAGTTTTGCATACTTTAGAATACATTTGGACACTGCAAATCCTAAAGGAATAGGCCTTGGTGAATAATAGAAAACATCAAACAAACAAATGCTGCTTTCAAGATGTATATGTCAACAAGTCATTTGATCATAAACTTCCTGTTAGAAACCAACTTGCTGCCACTTCACAGAGGGTTCAGGCTTCTTTCCAAAGCAAATCTTCTACAAGGAGATCAGAGAAACCCCAGGAAGGGAGTCAAGGTTCTAGGAACAATGGATTGTTGATGATTCTAATGTTAGGTTTTCAAATCCTACTGGGGAGTCTTATTCAGACCATTGGCACATTCTTCAGAGGTGTCCAAAAACGACCAACCCATAACTGTGAGTTGAGGGCCGTGATGTTGCCATGAAATAGTCTTTTTAGAGAACAAAATCTTTGGAGCTATTAAACTGATTTGAAAGCAAAGTCTTCAGCAGTCAACCCACTAGTAATAAGTGACTGCATCAGTCCTATTCAAGCCTTGAGCATCCCACTCTACAGTCTATTTGTAGTTCCCTAATTGTACTTTGCCAACAAAAGTCCATCTACTCAAGGCTATGGTTTTTCCAGTGGTCATGTATGGATGTGAGAGTTGGACTGTGAAGAAAGCTAAGCACTGAAAAATTGATGCTTTTGAACTGTGGTGTTGGAGAAGACTCTTGAGAGTCTCTTGTACTGCAATGAGATCCAACCAGTCCATCCTAAAGGAAATCAGTCCTGGGTGTTCATTGGAAGGACTGATGCTGAAGCTGAAACTCCAATACTTCGGCCACCTCATGCAAAGAGTTGACTCATTGGAAAAGACCCTGATGCTGGGAGGGATTGGGGGCAGGAGGAAAAGGGTACAACAGAGGATGAGATGGCTGGATGGCATCACCAACTCGATGGACATGTGTTTGAGTAAACTCTGGGAGTTTGTGATGGACAGGGAGGCCTGGAGTGCTGCGGTTCATGGGGTCGCAAAGAGCTGGACACGACTGAGCGAGTGAACTGAACTGAACTGAACTGAACCACACTGTGCTTGCTTGAGACCTGCTCCTTTTGCCTGTGATGTCCTGCACTCACCCTTTCTTTTTTTTAGCATTTAAATTTTTTCTGATTTATTTATTGTTTTTGGCTGTGCTGGCTCGTCGCTGCTGCAGGGGGGGCCCCCTCTTGATCCGGTGAGCAGGGCCCACCCCCCGCGGCGGTGTGCAGGCTGCTCTTTGTTGCAGAGCCTGGACTCCAGGTCGTGGGCTCAGGAGTTGTGGTGCGTGGACTTAGCTGCTCCTCAGCATGTGGGATCCTCTCAGACCAGGGATCGAACCCGTGTCCCCTCCACTGGCAGGCAGATTCCTAACCACTGGACCTCCAGGGAAGTCCTCACTCTTTCTTTACCTGGTTGCTACCCACTCAGCTAGTAACCCCCTGCTTCAGGGCTCACTTCCTTCAGAAATTTTCTTCAGCCACCTTAGCACCAGGGCAATGAGCTTCTTCTGAGCCCCCCACAGCCCAGGTATACCTTTGCCGTAGCAGTATCACACTGTATTATAATTCTCATATTATTTAAAGGCAGGTTCTGCTGTCGTTTTTATTCTGTGCTGTCTGAGTCCCTAGCATGGTGCCAGGCCTGTAATAAGTCCTCAAAATCTGTCAAGTAAACGAATGAACCAATTACCAGTGGCAGCAGCACAGAGCAGCAGAGCATGACTGGCATCGGGGGTAGCAGCGGAAAACCTGCTTCCAGAGCAAGGCTCCGTCACCCACTCCGCAGATCAAAGCCTCTTAAATTCATGTCAGCGACGAACTGGCGCTTGCCAAGAGCATGGCCAACAACTGAAAGCTAAGGCTCTCGCTTTCTGTCTCACGGAGACGGAGCCCCGTGCTGCTAGAGCTGTGAGCCTCCAGCACCCCTGGCGGAGTTCAGGCTGCAATGAGCCCCTGCGCTCCCGGGAATCTGGCGGGACAGGGCTGTAGGTAGCTCGAGAGATGTGTTCAGTGGTGCAGTGCTTTGAGCATTCTTTGGCACTGCCTTTCTTTGGGATTGGAATGAACACTGACCTTTCCCAGTCCTGTGGCCACTGCTGAGTTTTCCAGGTTTGCTGGTTACTGAGTGCAGTACTTTCACAGCGTCATCTTATAGGATTGGAAATAGTTCAGCTGAAATTCCATCATCTCCACTAGCTTTGTTTGTAGTGACGCTTCCTAAGGCCCATTTGACTTCACATTCCGGGATGTCTGGCTCTAGGTTCGTAATCACACCATTGTGGTTACCTGGGTCATTTTTTGTATAGTTCTTCTGTGTATTCTGGCCACCTCTTCTTAATATCTTCTGCTTCTGTTTCATTCTGACCAATACGAAAAGGCAAAAATACATGCATGAAAGGTGAATTGATGATACTCAGAATAAACTAATGAACATATTTTCATGAGCATCTTCCATGAATATTTGATGCCCCTCTGGAATAAATAATTTGCTGAGTGTATTTTAAATAAGAATCCTATAGAATAGTTCTTCAAAAGCAGCAGCAGCTATTCCATTTGTGCTGTGAAGCAGGGACAAAATGGTTGTCAGGCTAAAAAAAACACAAAAGAATATTGAGGGTCTTCTCAGCAGTGGACACCACTGATGTTGCCAAATTGTAGAAGTAGGTGGACACCTGTCTCTTGGAGCTCATCTTACCACTCCACAGACGGCCCAACTGCCCACACCCTGTGTGTGGTGAAGTGCCTATGATCGTGATGCGGTTGAGGGCCACCCTAAATTATCTGCTTATAAAAGACAGTCCAACAGGCTTCTCTGTGCTCATGTGTTGCTTGCTCCCTAAAACATCTCATATTTGAGAACAAAGGGAAAATCCCAAGTCTCCCACAGAAGGCAGGAGCTAAAGGAAGCCGGATTCCTTGTCTCTTCTCTTCCCTTCCTTTCCCTTCACTTCTCTTCCCTTCCCTTCCCTTGGGGTAGGAGGAAATTTTGACCTGCAGGGAGAAGTTGGTTTCTGCCTCCACTTGTCATGGTATTCTTCAATCTCAGCCTTTGCTGTTTAAGAATCTTTTCTCTTTTGTGTTTGTCAATCCCCAAGAAATGAGTGTGAATACGATTGAACAATGTTGCGCAATGTGACTTTCCTCGATCTTATACAGCTGAGATAGGAGCTCTGTACCCAGAGGCACATGAGCACAGCCTGGGTCTCCACTGCATGCCCAACCTCACATTAGACTCCGCATCCACCTCCTCTCCACCCAGGAGGGGCAGGAGCTGGGGCATTGTGTTGGAGGAACAAAGGGCTTTTTGGCACAGAGCTTGTATGAAAGACCCAAGTCCAAAGTCATAACCTCTGTGGGCCGCTTTTCCGCTTTGTAAACGGCATTCACGCTGTCTGAGTCCCGAACCTACTCCCGTGTGCCCATTCATTTCGCTGAATGGGTCCTCATCACTTAGATTTTGAAGAGTGTAGTCAAGTTGTTAGCTCTGACTAATGAAACTTTCCAACATGTACACCATTTACTGTAAGCAATGCTAGACCCACACAGCTAAATTACATGTCATTTAATCTCCCAAAAAAGCAGGGAACTTAAATAGTGGGATTCAGCTCTGAATCAGTCACTTAACAGGTTTACCCTGTAATCTTGGTGTTTAGTTAACATTCAGCAAAGAGCATAGCCATGCAAGTCATTCAAGGCTGCCCAGTCAGTTGGAAATTGGTAGGTGTGAACACAGAGTATATGATTTTCACAACTTTAAATGAAGTCGTTCATATTTTGGCAATGTTGTGACCACTGTGAATAAACAGAATGGCTCATCTACTGGTTTCTCACTACCAAGAATATAGGCAAAGTTCTGCCTTCATTTTTAAAATGTCTCAAGGTCATGTGATAGGTACGAAATTCACCCTCACTTAAGTGCAAAGCCAGGGACCAGGCACAGTGGGGCACATGGGTCGGGTCCATCGTGGACCCTTGCCTGTGGAGTCACATTCAAGTGGGCGGTGAACACTGTACGAGGCACAATGGGCTGAGTGTCTCCTAAAGAAAGAGTTCCTTCTGCAGAAGGTGGGAGGAAGCTGACCTTAATTCTAACTTGCAGATCAGGGAAGATGACGAAGAGGAAGTGAACCTAAAGGATGAAAGAAATTTCAGTTGGAGGAGAATGCGGGTGATGGCATTCCAGAAAGATGGAATACCAGGAACAATGGCATGGAGGCATGAAAACTATGTAATTATATCAACTCCTAAATCCTACTTACATGCCCTGCCTACACTGTGCTCAAAGCGTAGAGGTCTTGAAAAAAAGAAACCTAGTCCTGCCTCTTCTGTGCTCCAAAGATACATGAAGACTCCTAAGCACTTTTTATCACAGTTACAGTCAGAAGAAACTAAACAATGTCTTCATCGTTCCGTACCGAGACCATAGCAACAGCTTCTTATGGTCTTCTGGCCATGGGATCTGTTTCTAATCCGTCTGTTCACTGAGGCTTCATTAAACTCCCTATAAGATGCGTTTCTTCAGGTAAGAAGAACTCATGGATTGGAAGAACTTACAGCCCTCTTCTAGGGCATCCTAGTACTCACAAGATGAAGTTGAAAGTCCTCAGCCTGGACCTCAAACCTCTCCTTGATCTGGTTTCCGTCGCTCGTTCCATCTTAAACTTCTGCCCCTCCGCATCGTGCAAACCAGGATGGCATCTCATCACTAGAGAGCTACACAGAACTCAGGATGCAGAAAGCAGACAACTCAGGCAGGATTGATCAGAGACGAGGAGACAAGCAAGACCCTGGATGATGTGCCAGAGAGAGAGGCTTGCCAGCAAAGAGCTTCTGGTGAGAGAAAAGACTTTTGTTCTTCTCAGTGAAAACTGCATTTCAAATTTGAACTTTAAAATCAAAATAAAGTCTTAATGAGATTTTAACTCACATCTTATCTGGTCTAGTGAACCTCCTTCACAACTATTTAAGATGATCATTTATTTATTTGCTCAGCAAACATTGAGTGCCCACTCTATGCCAGGCACTGTTCTAAGTTCATGCGGTTACAGTGGTGAACACAACAGAAGTAGCCACAGAGTCTAGTAAAAGCTAATGTGGTAACATCAAAACGAAGTGGTTGTGTAATAAGAAAGAATCTTTGTATGCCGTTACAGGTCAGTCATTAAAGGAATGTTGCCTGTAAGTGTAGATTATATATAACGCCCTGTCTCTGGGAGCCCTGCCTCCCAGGTGAGTGCCAACGGCATGAAGTGTTGGTCGCTCAGTCGTGTCCGACTCTTTGCAGCCCCATGGAGAGTAGCCTGACAGGCTCCTCCGTCCATGGGATTCTCCAGGCAAGAATACTGGAGAGGGTTGCCATTCTCTCCTCCAGGGGATCTTCCTGACCCAGGGTTCGAACCCGGGTCTCCTGCATCACAGGCAGACTCTTTACTATCTGAGCCACCGAGGAAGCCCAGGTGATGAGTGTTCAGCTAAAATACCTTTGTTTAGGTCACCGAAGGCATCCTAACCAGACCCAGCAGCGAATGGCTGCAGGAAGGAAGAAATTAGCACATCTCCTCCAGAGCCTGGCTGGAACCAAGACTTTACCTTCTTCCCTTTTAGTATAAAAGAAGCCTGAACTCTAACTTGGGGAAGATGATTCTTTGGGACATTAATCCATCAGCTTCTCAGTCTTTCTGAATAAAGTTACTATCTTCTTGCGCCAACACCTTATTTCTCAGTTGGTTGGCCTATCGTGGGGTGAGCAGTACAAGACTAGACTCAGTAACAGTCGGGCAGGAGGTGTGTGTGCGACGTGCGCTCACACACGCACACCCCAATACAGCGGAGAAGGGACTAGTAACTAGATGGCCAGAAAAGACAGACGCTCCTTCATCGCGCTGGCAGATTGCCCGTCCAGCACATTCCACTTGCCCTTCTGAAGAAAAGTGATGCCTATAAACATTGCTAAAAGTTTAAATAAGGGCTGGCAGATTACCCACCTACCACATTCTACTTGCCCGTCTAAAGAAAAGTGATGCCTATAAACATTGCTAAAATGTTCAATAGACACATTTCCTTATCAATGTCCCTATTCTTTCTCTTAAAACAAATTATTTTTAGTTCTTTCTGAGATATTTTCCATTGCACCCTTAAATCAGAGTAATGCTGTCACAAGAATTTCAGTCTTATAGAAATTGAGTGTCTGAGTTCAGATCTGCTTCGTTAACAACAACAGAAATCAACTTGGGCTAGCTTTATTAAAAGGGAAATTTTACTTTAAGATTACAAGGGTAATTCATAAAACCCAGGGGCATGAAGGCAGCCAAGCTTCAGAAGGGTCTAGAGCAAAGACCCAGAAAGCCATTGGGGACCTCTTGATTTCTCCTTATTTCTCTCAGTACTCCTGTCTCTTCTCTCTCTCTCTCTCAGATCATCTTTATTTGGGTGATTTGCCTCTGCTTGAGTTTTCACTAACTCAGTTTAGGCCATAAAGAAAAGGTTACTGGCTGTCTCTTAATCTCAGCACCAAATTTCTGGGAGTGAGATTCTAATTGTCTGAGTTTAAGTTTACTCTGTTCTATTCAACAGTAACAGGGCTTGATATCCATAATACAAACATAATGCCAGGATCTTGTTAGTAAGAGTAACATGGTGAGCTGGGAAGATCATCAGAAAGTTGTCTCCGATACTGGGAAAGTGCGATTTTATGAAAATGCGATTCAATAGCTTCCTAGCACTGATAGATTTCAAGGTTCGGTAACTTAAAAGTTACTCTGCTAGAAAGGAATACAAAGAAAAGGAAGGATAACATGTTTAACAAGTAAACCCAACATCCTTTTCCATCCAAATTTTATAGTACATAAAAGCAGTAATTCTCAAGCCTTGTGATCTCAAGGCCCCTTCACAATCTCAGAAGCTATTGATGACCCCAGTAAGCTTTTGCTTATGTGGGTTACATCTATTAATAGTTACCATCTAAACATTGGGCTCCCCAGATGGTGCAGCGGCAGAGAAGCTGCTTACCGACGCAAGAGATGCAAGAGATGTGGGTCTGACCCCTGGGTCAGAAGATCCCCTGGAATAGGAAATGGCAACCACTCCAGTATTCTTGCCTGGAAAATTCCATGGACAGAGGAGCCTGGTAGCCTACAGTCCATGGGATCGCAAACAAAATTAAAATACATTTGAATTGGTTAGAATAAAACTAAAGTCAAGTCCTGTAGAATAATACTAGAATACTAGAATAATACTGGTTCTACTCCAGATCTTTTATTTTATATCTTGACTTGAAGGATTATTTCTTGGAGCCTTGCACAAGTTTCTCTTTTGGTTGAAAGAAAAAGGCAGCATCTGGGCAGGGTGCTTTCTCCTTGGTAACTCACAAATCTAGCCCTATTCTATTTAAACTTCATCTTCTACAGGTGAACCTTTTTACAAAACAGGAATAGAGTCAGAGATGTATAAAATAAATTTATGGTTTCCAAGGGGGAAAGGGGAGGGGGAAGATAAATTGAGAGATTCAGACTGACATATACACACTAGTAAGTATAGAAGAGATAACTAATAAGAACTTACTGTATAACACGGGGAACTCTACTCAATATTCTATAATGATCTATATGGGAAGAGAATCTAAAAAAGAGTTGGATATATGTATAACTGATTCTGTTTGCTGCATAGCAGACAACTAACACAACATTGTAAATCAACTGTACTCCAATAAAAATTAATTTTAAATAAATACATAAACTGCATCTGTTCCAAACTGACAGGAAATGAGGAAGAAGGGGGTGAAATTTTTCTTATGGGGTCCCATCACAACCCATACATAGTAAGTAGTTAAGAGAACAGAAGTCAGATTACTGCCCTCTGGCTTAATAAACTCTCTTCACTCACTTTTCCCAACTTTGGTTGAAGACACAAAATTCATAAGTTATTTAATTTTCTTTACCCAATGCCAGTATATTTTTATAAAATGAAACAGGGAAATATTTCCTTGGACCACATGCTGAGTGGCCAAAGGCAACGAACGTGTTTTATGAGACAATACATTTGCACAAGAAAGAAAAGAGAATAAGACATTACCCTGTGCAGCCACTAGAGTTTCATCCAGGTCCCACACTACCCTGCCAAACTGCTGATCTAGGGCCTGGGACCCAATGTGCCGTAATACAGAGTCGGGAAATAGCTCAGTTACTTGGCAAGCTCAGTGACTTGATTTGGAGAATATCCTTTTCTCCAGTGATCTTTTACACTAAAGCGCTTTCCCATGAGCTTCGTATGGAAACATTCAGATTCCTCCTTACACTAAAATCTCCAAAACCAAACAACTAAAATCCAGTGGCTTTGGCTTAATTTTAACGAGAGAATGCAACAAAACATCCATGTAGGATGACATAAACCAGAACAACAGTTTTGTGAAAATATGATCAGCAGCATAACGAAGCACACGCTGGTAACTTGTTATTTGGATCAAATAACAAAATGTTTGTTTACATGATTTTTTGTTTGTTTGTTTTTCTAAAGCTGAAAGATTCACATTTCTGTTAAATACTTTTCAGATTTTAGAGTGTGCTTCTTCCAGGTTCTCCTGGGTCGGTCAGTGGGTGAGCAGGATATGCTGACAGTAGGACCTGTATGAAACTTTTCAGTGACCACATGAGATCATGTCTAGGGGACTTTCCTGGTGGTTCAATGGCTAAAACTCCCCACGCCCAATGCAGGGGGCTTGGCGTCAACCCCTGGTCAGGAAACTAAATCCCACATGCTGCAACTAAGGCCTGGCACAGCCAAATAAATGACAAAGTAAATAAATGAATATTTGAAAAGAAAAAGATCATGTCTATCCCCTTCATTCCTTACTTACGTAAATGTATTGGCTCTTATAAAAGATACTTGTTGTCTCAGGCCACCTAGCACATGTTTCAAGAAAGTACGTTGCTGTTTCATTGTATAAGAAAATAACGGTGGGAGTTCCCTGCCAGTCTAGTGGTTAGAACTCAGGACTTTCACTGCTGGGGCCTGGGTTCAACCTCCAGTCAGGGAACCAAGATCCTGCAAATTGCACAGAGTAGCCAAAAAAAGAAAATACTGGTATTGGGTAAAGAAAATTAAATAACATGTACTTGAGTCCTGAAAAATATTATTTACATATATTGAGTACTTCAAGGCTGTACATTGTCACCCTGCTTATTTAACTTATATGCAGAGTACATCATGAGAAACACTGGGCTGGAGGAAGCACAAGCTGGAATCAACATTCCCGGGAGAAAGATCAATAACCTCAGATATACAGATGACACCACCCTTATGGCAGAAAGTGAAGAAGAACTAAAGAACCTCTTGATGAAAATGAAAGAGGAGAGTAAAAAAGTTGGCTTGAAGCTCAACATTCAGAAAACTAAGATCATGGCATCCAGTCGCATCACCTCATGGCAAATAAATGGGGAAACAGTGGAAAGAGTGGCTGACTTTATTTTTGAGGGCTCTAAAATCACTGCAGATGGTGATTGCAGCCATGAAATTAAAAGATGCTTATTCCTTGGAAGGAAAGTTATGACCAACCTAGACAGCATATTAAAAAGCAAAGATATGACTTTGCCAACAAAGGTCTGTCTAGTCAAGGCTATGGTTTTTCCAGTGGTCATGTATGGATGTGAGAGTTGGACTATAAAGAAAGCTGAGCACCGAAGAATTGATGCTTTTGAACTGTGGTTTTGGAGAAGACTCTTAAGAGTCCCTTGCACTGCAAGGAGATCCAACCAGTCCATCCTAAAGGAGGTCAGTCCTGGGTGTTCACTGGAAGGACTGATGTTGAAGCTGAAACTCCAATACTTTGGCCACCTGATGCTAAGAGCTGACGTATTTGAAAAGACCCTGATGTTGGGAAAGATTGAGGGCAGGAAGAGAAGGGGACAACAGAGGATGAGATGGTTGGATGGCATCACCAACTCAATGGACATGAGTTTGGGTAGACTCCGGGAGTTGATGATGGACAGGGAGGCCTGGCGTGCTGCAGTTCATGGGGTCACAAAGAGTCAGACACAACTGAGCGATTGAACTGAACTGAACTGACATTTTATTTCTTAATAAAATTATTTGTCATGTATAGTAATATGTTATTTCATTTTTCAAAATGGTAATCATTTAAAAATTGGGGAATTAATATTCAAGCCTTTATAAAATACAATCAAGATGAATATCTCATATTAATAGACAATGTCTTAGAGGATAGGCTAACCTTATCTCCTGGGCAAGTTTAGTCATGGTTACAATATCAGGTTCTATTCATTTTATATCTTATAAGATGCAGAAGTTTGGGAAACTTAGCACTTCAGGATTCATTGCTGAGCATAGACATTAGGGATTTTAGCATTTTCTATATCTGTATTCCAGCAATAGTATTGGGCTTCCCAGGTGACACCAGTGGTAAAGAACCCACCTGCATACGTGGGAGACTTTAACAGTCTCAGTTTTGACCCCTGGGTCCAGAAGATCCCCTGGAGGAGGGCATGGAAACCCACTCCAGCACTCTCACCTGGAGAATCCATTGGACAGAGGAGCCTGGTGGGCTACAATCCATAGGGTTACAAAGAGTTGAACACAACTGAAGTGACTTAGCATGCATACACAACAGTAGTATTAACTCCAATATTCCGTGAGAACCTCAGTACTCACCAAACAAACGAAATGATAGATTGAAGCATTAGAATTTTTACAGGATGATTTACATAATACGCAGAAAGCCAGAATGGGATTTTTCTTTATTTAATGCACAAAAATTTCTTTCTGATCTGCCTCCAAAATAAAGACAAGGGTTAGCCCTAAAGTAATGAAATTTCTCTCTTTTTTTAGATTCAACTCTACTCTTTTAACATTACTAGCCACAAAAATTGAAATCTATTTTAGCACCCACATATTGTGTAAGTTAATATAAAGAGAATACTGAAGGATGAAGTTTAAAGTGAGCCAAATAAGAAAAGTTTTCATTTTTCCATGGAATGAGAAAAAAATTACTAGAAAAGGATTCTTGAAATTTTTCCATTATTCTAAAGCTCCTTATTTGTGGAAACTATCCAATTTTCCAAAGAAAATATTATCCTTAGGGCTTTGTACTAGAGCATATTTATTAAGTTATGATTTAAAAGTTACTGCACTTTTATTATTACTACCTTTTTAACACTGGAAACATTTCTGATGCCAAAGAAAGCATTTTTTATCAGCAGCTTTACCATATTATTTTAATAAAACAAACACAAAATCAAGTTTTAAGATCATTAGGCAAGAATAGATGACAAGATTCCATTTCTAGTCATTACTGAGTAGCTCATATTAGACCAATCCTCTCAAAGTAACAATTATAAACTCTGGACAAAACACACACACACACACACACACACACACACACACACACACAAAACCAGTGTCTGAAGCCATTTGAGAGTAGCCAAAAGCAGGCAAAAAACTGGTTGTCAACATTTAGAGGAAAAGCTTGGCACTTGGATAATTGCCCATTTTTAATGTCTTTTTCCCTGAGTGTAGTCCACAAATGATGTCACTGGAAAGTGACCAAAGGTTGAATAGAAACCTCAGTGGCTCAGTAACGAGAAGACAATATTCAGAGCAACAGTAGGTGAGAAATGGAGGGGGAATTACTGGAAAGAAGAGAGCCCCAGAGGGGAAGCCCCGATTCTACATATAAACGCTAAGAAAATCTCTGGCCAACTCTAAAGTAAGCATAGTTAGGCTAACACCAAGATGCCCAGCTAAGGCTGAAAGAACTAAACAGAAATGGTAATTGCTATATAATGCAGGGGAATTTAGAATTTGAGATTTGATTAGCCAGGTTAATTGCCTGGTAAAACAGAAGGACACTACCCTTTATAGTAACGTAACGGAGGCCAGGGACTCTACAACATACTATTCATAGTATCCATGATATAATCTAAAATTACTAGACATGAGGGGAGATAAAATATGACTCATACACAAGAGAAATGACAGTCAAGTGGAACCAACTCCAAGATGACTTAGATGCAAAATTAACACGTGTGTTAAAACAGCCGTTATAATGGCGCTCAAATATATAAAGCAATATAATGAGTGGACAGAAAACAACCAGAGGTAACTGGAAATTATAAAAGAATTAAATGGAAATACTGGATTTAAAAATATATCTGAAATAAAAAATTCATTGGATGAGCTTAACAGTAGGTTGGAAATAACAAAAGAGTCAGTCAATGTGAAATCAGATCAAGAGAATTATCCAATTGAAGAAGAGAGAAAACATTTTAAAACAATAAAGCTTCAGAGACTTGTGAGCAATAGGAAATAATAGTACATACTAATAATATTACACACCAAGGAAACCAGGATTGAAAGAGACACGTGTACCCTATTGTTCATCACAGCACTGTTTATCATAGCCAGGACATGGAAGCAACCTAGATGTCCATCAGCAGATGAATGGATAAGAAAGCTGTGGTACATATACACAGTGGACTATTACTCAGCCATTAAAAAGAATACATTTGAATCAGTTCTAATGAGGTGGATGAAACTGGAGCCTATGACACAGAGTGAAGTAAGTCAGAAAGAAAAATACCAATACAGTATACTATTGCATATATATGGAATTTAGAAAGATAGTAACGATGACCCTGTATGCAAGGCAGCGAAAGAGACACAGATGTATAAACCACTGTGTGGGAGAGGGTGAGGGTGGGATGATTTGGGAGAATGGCACTGAAACATGCAAATTATCATATGTGAAGCGGATCTCCAGTCCAGGTTGGATGCATGAGACAGGGTGCTCGGGGCTGGTGCACTGGGATGACCCAGAGGGATGGGATGGGGAGGGAGGTGGGAGGGGGGTTCAGGATGGGGACACATGTGCACCCATGGCGGATTCAAGTCAGTGTATGGCAAAACCAATACAATCTTGTAAAGTAAAATAAAAAAAATAAAAATAAAAAATAAAGCTTCAGAGACTTGTGAGAAATAGGAAATAATAGTACATACTAATAATATCACACATGTGATAATACATATATTATTAATATACATAATAATAATACATGCATGGCAGCCCACTCTAATATCACGCCTGGAAAATCCCATGGACAGAGGAGCCTGGGGGGCTATAGTCCGTGGGTTCGCACAGAGCTGGACAGGACTGAGCACCTGAGGACGCACACATAATATTGTAATATTATTATGTGTTATAAGAACAACAGCTTCCCTGGTGGTTCAGATGGTAAAAAATCTTCTGCAATGCAGGAAACCGGGGTTCAATCCCTGGGTCGGGAAGTTCCCCTCGAGAAGGGACTGGCTACCCACTCCATTGTTCTTGCCTGGAGAATTCCACGGACAGAGGAGCTTGGTGGGCTAAAGGCCATAGGGTCACAGAGTCGGACAGGACTGAATGACTAAAACCACACATGTTTTAATAATAATACATATAGCCTCAGATGGAGAGAAAACAGAAGAAGGCGGTGGGGAAAAAAAAACCTTTAAAGAAAATGATACAAAGTTTGGCAAAGGACATACATTTATAGATTCAAGAATCTCAGGGCACATGAAGCAAAATAAATGAAAACCATACTTATGTCATCTTAGTCAAAATACTGGAACCCAAATGTAAAAAGAAAATCCTGAAAGCATCAGAGAAAAACAACACATTATATACAGGGAAACGAGGATACAGATCGTAGCTGATTTCTCATCAGGAAAAAAAAAAGGCCAAAAATATGGGGGGAAAAATCTTTACCCTGAAGAGAAAAAGAAAGAAAGAAGGGAGGGAGGGAGAGAAAAGAAGTAACGACAACTAGGATTCTTTTTCAATGAAAATTTGAAACTGAAGGAAAAGTAAAAACATTTTTTATATAAAGGAAAACTAAGAATGTTTTTTGTCAGCCCTTGTAAGAAATACTTAACAAATGCTCTTCAGACTGAAGTGAAATAGAAACTTGGGTCTCCCAAAAGGATCTTCAAAAGTGATAAATACATGGATAGACATAAAAAACAATCTTTCTGCCCTTTTCCTTAAAATAATATTACTGTTTAAAGTAAAATTTATAGCATTGTATTGAGGGGTTTATTTCGCATGGCTATGTGATATGTATGCCACTTGAGAGGACGATGGAGGAAACTGGGGGTAAGTGCAATAATCAGGGCAAGAAGAAACTTCCTGACCGCTTCTTCTTTCCTTCTTTTTAGAATATTTATTTGTTTATGTGGCTGTACCGTGTCTTGGTTGCGACCCTCCGGGTCGTCAGTCTTCATCGCAGCTGCGGGATCTCTTAGCTCCAGCAGGCAGGATCTAGGTCCCTGACCCGGGATTGAACCTGGGCCCCCTGCACTGGGAGCACGTGGTCCTAGCCACTGGGCCACCAGGGAAATCTCTAGAGTTTTCTTTTTTTTTTCCCAGTGTGCAACTTCCACTCAGTAAAGTGCACAAATCTAAGTGGACAGCTGGATGACTTTTTTTATTTTATTGAATTTACAACTTTATTGATTTTACCATGGTGTGTTAATTTCTGCTGTAGTGCATGCACAGGTTATTTACAGAGGCATTCACCGATGTAACCACCCCCAAAATCAAGATGTAAAACATTCCAGCTTCCCCAGAGGGTTCCCTCGTGGCCTCTGCCATCTGATGCCATTCTTCCTGCCTCTGTCACCCAAAATAGCTGTACCTGTCCTGACAACCATTTTCCCCATGTTTGCTTTTCCTCCGTCTTAGTCTTCTGTTCTGCAAATGTGATCTTTAAGGCTGTATTGGATGGCACCCCTGTCCAAGGCTCACTGGAGGGAGATGTATATCTATTCTTTAATGGTAGAAGAGACAAATTAATTTCTGAAAAAAGGAGGCATGAACGTGAAAAACACCAAAGGGCATAGAAAGAGGAGAGGAAGGGAGATGCTATCTTAAACATGCCGAACCTACCAGCTCCACGAAAGGGAAACAAACACTACCTCTCTTCAAATTTGCCCCACAAGCCTGTAAACAGCCACAGCGCCTGCCTGGGACTATCTCGAAGGACGTCGTTTCCAGCTTTCCCTGATTTTACAGCCTCTGCAAATGGGCTTCAAAGCTCTTCCCCAAAGCAATTCCAGCAGGGCTGAGTGCCCGTGGCAGCCAAGGGCACCCTGGCTCTGAGTCCCAGGACTTGTTCATGACGATGCTGTTGGCCTTGAGTGGAGGCTTGCTGATTAGGACGCGGTGGGTGGGGAACGCAGCGGGCTCTGAAGATGAGTGAATTCATTACTGCGGGCTGTGCAGGAACCGCTCACATCAAAAGCCAGCAGCTCGAAGGCTCTTTGATCTCCAGCTCAGTACCCTTTCCAGTGGCTCCCTCTCTCCTGCCCAGAAAGTTCTTGCTTCTTCCTCCCTTGATTTCTGGGGAGAATTCTAATGAGCGACCTCCAGGCCGGTCCTCCCACCCAGCGGTCTGCAGGAGAGAGGCTGGAGCACAAGCCAGAAGCCACAGTCAGTTCCCTGAAGAGCAGCGGGACCGAAGCCCCTGCCCCAGCCACACAAAGTGAGACTCAGCTTTCAGGAGCAACTCACGCCCCAGGAGACCTGCGCAAGGACACTCTCAGTGGCATCGCTGGGATCGGTCCCAGCTGCAAACCGCTCCAACAGCCAGCAGCCGCAGAATGGCTATTCTGTTATGTGTCCCAACGACGACACAGTATTCACTATGTAGCCAGGAAAGTGGCCGAACTCCATCTCTGGGGAACCACATGGAGGCCTCATACACACATGATACCCAGCTAAAGAAACCAGCAGGGAAATACTAGGTGGTGTATAATCCCGTTTCTATACATTGTAAAGCTTGCAAGGATAAATTACAGGGTTTCCAGATGAAGAGTTAGGTGGCCAAAGCGTAAAGAGAAGCAAAGAAACAACTGGCATTAAAACCTGGAATCTAGAACAGTTATATTGATGAATCTATTTGCAAGGAAGGAAAAGAGACACAGATGTAGAGACTGGACTTGTGGACACAGTGAGGGAGGAAGAGAGTGAGAGAAACGGAGAAAGTGGCATCAACACAGACACCTTATCAGGTGCAAGATGAGTGACTGATGGGAACTCGCTGTGAGTCACAAGGAGCCCAGTCTGGCTCCTGGGATGACCTGGAGGCGGGAGATGGGGGAGCGCTGGGAGTCTAAGGAGGGAGGGGATGTATGTATATGGCTGTATACACACATATGTGTATGTATGTACATGTATATGGATGGATGGATGGATGGATATGTATATGGCAAATCAGCAAATTATGGCCACAACCAACACAACATTTAATTTTTTTTTTAATTTTTAAATTAAAAAAAAAGAAAGAAAACCCAGGAAGAACTGGGAATTCCCTGGTGGTCCAGTGGTTAGGATTCTGCACTTTCAGTGCTGAGGGCCCAGGTTCAATCCCTGGTCAGGGAACTAAGATTCCCACAAGCTGCCTGGGGAAAAAAAAAAAAAGTGAGTTCCTGCTGGCTGTAAAAAAAAAAAAAAAAGCCAGGGAAGGGGGAGGAGTGTGACCAACCGGGGTCTGTGTTTCTGGGAGTCAGGCATGGTCTACTTCTTGATCCCTACAATGGTTTCCTGGATATTCCCTTCTTTATGTTCTATTGTTTTTCCCTTCTGATCTTTTCAGTGACTGTATCACACAGTTTTAATAAAAGGGCTTCACAAAAGCAAAGCCTGAGAAATTCAAGACTAGCTCGGGGAACTGGGGTTTCAAAAAAAAAAAAAAGCAAAGTCTGCTCAGCTGCTGTGATGCCTAATAAAGCTGCAAAGGCGGCCCAAACCCGCAGGCTGTCAGATGCACCAAGAGCGAGCGTGATGCGAGCTGTGGAGATGAACCCCTGCATGAAGGTTTCACAGAAAAGAAGTCTGTCCTTGGCCGCCCACCCTTCGCAGCCCCAGCCTGGGGCTCGGCGGCTCAGAGAGGCTGGGGGAGGCCCACCTCTCCCCGGGAAGCTGCCTGGCCCGGCTCCGTCACTCCTGATGCCAGGAATCCTGGCGGAAGGCCAGGCTCCACGGTGCCTGAAGAGGAGGCTATCGCGCCGCCGGGAGACAAATCCCTGCGGAGTCTGTGCTTCCCGCGGGGAAAACGCTGCTCTCCTCTCCGGGGCCTGCGGGCAGACCGTGCCCCGGGGCGCCCGGCGTGCGACCGCGGGGATCCCTGCCGGTCATCCTCAGGCTCCGGCCGTGGGGTGTGCTTGCCATCAGACTGGATCATCCAGCTGTTTAGCGGCGTCGCAGACAAAACGAATCAGATGAAGGTCGCTGACCCCAAGTGCACCCGACTGGCCCCAAGCGGCTTTGACTTCATGGCAAAGAGGGGGGCGCCCTGACGCCTGTGTCCTTATCCCTAGGTTAGGGATGTCATCAGGTCGTGAGGGTAGACTGCCCCGTCCTCAGAGAAGCAGAAAAAGTCCTTCTGTTCTTTTTCCCTTCACAGCCAATTTAGAGTCTGCTCCTGCCGTAACAGGAGAAGCAGGGCAGGCTTTGATCTGGGGAGGGCCACCGCGGGCCTCGGACGGCGCCGGCCCGCGCGGAGACACACGCGGCCGAGGCCGGCCGTCTCACTGCACCTTCCGCTGCGGGCCTCTGGCGGCCACCCCTCCCGTCTATGCTGTGACCACCTGTGAACTCCCACTTGCCTTATCTCCTGCGTCCCTGGGCACAGGCTCCGGAGCACACGCCCCGTGCCTGGCACGGCGCCCCTGCAGTCATTGGTCCCTCTAAGTGTTTGCAGAGTGGAAGGGAGAGAATCAGCAGGCGCGAATCTCAAAACCATGCGGTTCCTACAGTAGGCGCCTAGTGCATACTTAGCGTACATTCTCACAGCCAGTCTCTGCGGTCAGTGTTGACATCCCCACGTTCAGACTGACTCGAAACTCTCAGAGCCGCAGTTCCTACACTTTTTGGCACCAGGGACCAGTTTCATAGAAGACAGTTTTTCCACATACAGGGTGGTGGGGGTGGTTTTAGTACGATTCCCATAAGGAGTAGGCAACCTAGTTCATGCATGCGCTGGGCACAGTTGGGTCGGAGCACCTATGAGAATCTAATGCCTCCACTCATCTGCCGGGAGGTGGAGCTCAGGCGGTATGAGAACGTGAACAGCGGATGGAAGTACAGATGAGGGTCTGCGGACGCTCCCACCTGCTGCTCAGCTCCTGCCGTGTGGCCCGGTTCCTGACATGCCAAGGACCGGAACCTGGGTTGGAGACTCCTGTCTTAGAGGACTTGCCCAAGGTCACTCAGCCAGCCAGAGTCCAATCTAGACTGGAGTCTAAGGCTGTTGTTCTGTCAGGCCCTTCCCTTCTGTCTCCATGAATGAGTGGGTGAATGGCGTTGATGTCTATAAGACCCTTGAGTCCCCCACGAGCTACTAACACTGCTTCCCAGCAACTCTCCCCTGAGGCTCAGGGGGCATTTTTCATCGGTGCTGCAAGCAGAACGAACCCAAAGACAGCAGAGAAGTGGCCTTGGCACAATTCTGTGAGCTACTTTCTCTGCCCACATCACTACCAAGGCTAAAGCGAATGCCACTTCACTATTTGTGCTTGCTCTGTCCTTAAGCGTGACCATGCTCACAAGTGTTAAGCCAACTCCTGAACTCACCCAGGTCTGTTCTTTGGGTTGTCTGCCCCATCACCTACCTGCCGATGCCTGCTCATCCATCAAGACCCAGGTCCTGCAGGAAACCTCTCCTGGCTCCCTCAACACAGCCACTCACTGGCTCTTCAACCCGTGAGGACTCAGGGGTCACCAGACAGACTGGAGGCTGCAGTAACTGAGAGTCCCTCCCCGCGAGGAACAGCAGGTCAAAACGGGAGGACAAGAACACAGACCCCGAGGATACAACATGCACATCCCGATGTGGCGTAACGGCGGAGCTATAGTGGTGTCGTATTGTTGTCAGAAAAACATGATCTGACTATGGTCACGCTCAGTAGCTCAGTCGTGTCTGACTCTTTGTGACCCCATGGACTGTGGACAAGCCTTGACCGCAAGATTTTTCAGGCAAGAATATTGGAGTGGGTTGCCATTTCCTCCTCCAGGGGATCTTCCTGACCCAGGGATGAAACTCGGGTCTCCTGAATCTCCTTCATTGGCAGGCTGATTCTTTACCACTTTCATCACCTGGGATGGTTAAGTCTCTAGATCTAATTCCTGCCAATTGACAGGAATGCAGGTAATAAAAAGACATAGTAAAAACACTCCAAGAGTGGAATCAGCCAAAACTGATTGTGGAAACAAAACAATTGAGCTGATTTCATCAACAAATACATAGGGATGGTGCAGGGCGGGAAAGGAAGTGATGGGAAATTAAACTTAAGAACCTCTTTTTAAAAAATGTATTTGTAATTTGCAGTATTGATGGGGGGGGTATTCTTGGATTGCAGGAATTGTTGTCAGAGTGTGATTTTGTGTTTTTATTTTATAGAATCACCTAATGTGATATACCAATTTTTATATAAATGACATTTAGATAATTCTAATAACTGTATATTTGACAACTATTAAAATGTTTTACATTAAAAAAGAAACTTAAGAAACCTATCAATCAAATGCAACCATTGACCTAACTTTAAAAATGAAAGTTATTTCAAAAAGACATTTTTGAGATAACTGGAGAAAAAATAAACACAACCCAGACATCAGATGAGAGTAGAGAATTATTGTTAACTTTGTTGGGTGGGACCAGAGTTTTGCAGCAACATTTTTCCAAAAGTCCTTACCTTTTAGAGATGGATCCTGAGGTATTAGTGAATGAAATGATACAGCATCTCAGATTTGCCTTAAATTTCTCTCTCATGAAAAATAACTGTGGGAAGAGATGAAACCAGAATAGAAAATGTTGATAATCGTTGAAGCAGGGAAGGACTGTTGTTACACTCTTCTTTCTACTTGCATATATGTTTAACATTTTCATACTAAATGGTTAGATTTTTTTGTTTTGGCCGTGCCCTGCAGCTTGTGGGATCTTAGTTCCCTGACCGAGGATCAAACTGGCACCCCTTGCATTGGAAGTTCAGAGTCTTAACCACTGGACCATCCGGGAAGTCCAAGCGCTAGATTTTTTAACGTACAGATGGCATGTTAAGCACACTAACATGTCCACGAAGTACACTTACCGTGGAAAAAGGCTGAGGCCACAGAGGAGCAGAGAGGAAGGGGTTCTAAACTCGCCTGAAGTGGTTGGGGACAGCTAGACTCTCCACCAGGGAACTCCGCCGACACGCACCCTTCTGCTTTCTCATGCGCACATAAGAGATGTCACCAATTTATCTTTGAGACCCCAGGACCCAGTATAGTATAGCACCCAGCAGCTGCGAAATAAAAGTTATTGAATGACTGACTTATAATCCTCCAAAGGCCCCTCTGGTGTTCCCATGGACGCAGCAGTGGCAGCAGACACCGTATGTCGGACTGGACTTGAAGGACACAGAGAGAAAACAGTCTCTACTCCCAAAGGAAAACAAGAAACGGCCTGCAAAAGGGGCTCGGCGCGCTCAGGGCTGAGTGAACGGCATGAGATGCTGAGCAGGGCCCCTCTGCAGGGCTCATGTGAGGATTCGTGCATGGGATGGCTCGCAGAGGCGCAAAGGGGGATCCGGGCGCGCACAAATGAGGACCATCGGAAATGCCGGTGGTGGGAAAATGAAGGAAGGGATAGGAGGATGTGGAGAGACCTACCCCACCATGAGGAAGTGTGTAGACCAGAATGGTGGCATCCCCAAGACGCTTCCCCGGGCCATCAAAGCGCACGAGGATTCTTCCGTCATCACTGCCAGGGGCCTGGTGAAGGGCACGCTGAAAGGATCACATTCACAGATGAAAGGGGGCCTGGTAAAGACTTGGGGTTTTTCCAGTGCAAGGCGTGCAGAGAGGCGGCAGAGAGGATGAAAATGCATCACACGGTCCTTGGGCCAATACACCCTCTCTCCCTACGCTGGCTGCCTGTGGGATCCCCAAAATCCCTTTCCTTCTCTGAATATCTCAAGAAAACCAAATGGAAAGATTCCATCTGAATATCGTTTAGGTTTTCTCTGCATGAGCAAGACATGCCCAGCCAAGACTGAGAAGGGACCCCAAGCCTTTCCTCAGGGCTGGGGGAAGCTACTTCAGGCTGACCACCAGCGTCTTTCTGCTCTCTTTAGAGCCTTCGAGGGAGCAGCTTTCCCAGACTGAGCCTCTTAATGCTTGGATGCAACCTGGAGATGGCCAGGGAAACCTCAGGAATAACTTACCAACCCAGCAGGATACAGGCCCAAAGTAAAATTAAGGTGATTTCTATCAATAGAAAGGCTTCCCTGGTGGCTCAGCTGGTAAAGAATCCGGCTGCAATGCAGGAGACCTGGGTTCAATCCCTGGGTTGGGAAGACCCCCTGGAGAAGGGAAAGCTTACCCACTCCAATATTCTGGCCTGGAGAATTCCATGGACTGTATAGTCCATGGGGTTGCAAAGAGTTAGACATGACTGAGTGACTCTCATATATCAATATAAAAATTTATACGGTCCTGTTTCTTGCACATCTGAGTCTGTGGATTGAGATTTATGACCCCCACCTAAGGAACAGACCCTTTTCAGGTCAGCTTAAATAGGAAAAGGGGTTAATGGAAGAATACATGGAAATCTAGAACTCTCCATTGGGCAGGGCCAGGCTTCAAGAGAGGTTAAAACCAGGTCCAGAAGCCATCAGGAGCAAAAGCATCATCTCCGTGTCTCTGTCTCCCTGCCTCTCTTTCACTGTCCTTTCATCTCTTTGCTCTCTCTTTTTTAATATCACTGGAGCACAGTTGATTCACAATGTTGTGTTATCTTCAGGGATGCAGCAAAGTGATTCAGTAACACATATACATATATCCACTCTCGTTCGGATTCTTTTCTCATGTAGGTTGAATATTCTCACAGAGCATTGAGTAGAGCTCCATGTGCTATACAGTAGGTCCTATTGGCTATCTGTCTTATGCCGGGTTTGCCGAAAAGTTCATTCCATAACATTTAATGGAAAAATCCAAACCAACTTTTTGGCCACTTCAATATACAATAGTGTATATATATTAATCCAAACTCTTCTCTCCTGTCCTCTAAATACCAACTTCCCCTATTCACAACATACAATAGTGTATATATGTTAATCCCAACTCTTCTCTCCTGCTCTCTAAATACTAACTTCCCCTATTCACAACATACAATAGTGTATATATGTTAATCCCAACTCTTCTCTCCTGCTCTCTAAATACTAACTTCCCCTATTCACAACATACAATAGTATATATATGTTAACCCCAGCTCTTCTCTCTTGCTCTCTAAATACTAACTTCCCCTACTCACTTGCATACACATAGGCCAAACATGGCTGCCAAGTCTGATTTTTTTGTTGTTTCCAAAAGCAAACAAACAAGAACAATTTTAGTGACTACAATAATATTGTTTGACATTTTGCAAATCCCTTTAGCGGTTTTGCTTAATAGACGATCACTGAATCCCTATCTCTGCGGCGTTACATGGTTTGGTTGAAGCATACGAGACAATTCAGTCTCACAGAGACATGCAGCTAAAAAAGAGTGGCGTATCTTAACAGGCTTTTCCAATGACTGTGGGTAACCTTTGGTAACTATGCCAAAACTCAGTGAACAGTAGTTTCCTAAAGTTTAGAGGCAGTGTGGTATCCGAAATTATATCAATGAACCTTTCTTATTGTTACATTTCAATCCACTATTCTATCCACTTACCCATGTCATTGTTATTTGGAAAATATGGATTTATTGAGGTCTGCATATCTTCCAAATGTTGACACATTTCATATAAATATGTACTTTTAAACCACATTTGTTAATGTCATCACCGATCCCTCCAGAATACTTTTAAGTTTTGAAAAGCTGTCAAGATCATGGTGGTAGTTACAAGTTTCTTGAGATTTTAGTTTTCATTTGGAAGCTCAAGTTTTATCATTGGCAAAAGAAATGCTGTTGGTTATTTTCCTTGAAGCGACAGGAACACTTCATTCATTTTTCAAGAAAATGTCTGCCAAATACGCAGGGCTGAGAAACCACAGTTTGTTCTCTCAAGTAAGAAGTTTTCCTTTAAAAAAAATTTTTTTTTTAATGTGCTTGGTTCACAGCTCAAACAATTACATGTGTGGTTTTCCTCTAGACGGCTGCCTACTTCAGGATGCAGTAAAAGTGCTATATCACACAGAATATTAAAAAGAAGTGTACTTCAGAGTCAAAAGTTAATGAAATTAGTAAATTTTTTTTTTTACCATTTCATCAAGAACACTCTTGAGTGAAACTGGTTTTTGCTTTTCTTTTTTTCTTCTTTTACGTGAGTGCCCAATGTTAAAATATATAATGACTACATTTGAGTGCCACTGACCTGGTTCATGCTAAGATGCTAACTTTTTTGTTTTTTATACCATCAGTGAAAAAAAGAAAGCATAATTTTAAAAAGCAAATAACCTCTTAGCATCATTATGAAAGTCATTTTGACTTTATAGACCCCGTGAAGGGGCCTCAGGGACCCCCAGGGATCCAGAGACCACATTTTGAGAGCTAACATCTAAACCATTCAAATTCAAACAATTAATAAACTCCCTGGGTCCCAATTTCCTATTCCAGGGAGAGGAAATCTGAGTGAGGTGCCTGCTGCTAGCCCTCAGTGTAGCCAGCCATGCGCTCATGGGGTCAGTTGTCTGCTTAGCAATGATCACGGGACCAGAGAGTCTGAGAAGAGAGACACAAGGCTGGCAGAGCTGAGCTTCAGAAAGGGGTGAGGATAAGGGCCCCATGAACTGGAAAAACAAAGAGACGGAATGGTGAGGGAATTCAGCAGGAGTATATCTTGGAACTTGACCAGATAGCTTTTAACAACTGAAGTATATACGAAGGTTTACAGATTCCGAAGTGGTTTCACACACATTACCTCATTTAATCCCTCCAACAGCTTCGTGAGATGAACCTGAGAACAGCCTCTTACAAGTGAGGAAACAGTAGCTGAGAGACGTCAAGGAACTTGCATGGTCTTCTGACAAAGAAGTGACAGAACTTAAGGTCTTCAGACTTGAAGGGAAGGGCTCACTCACCCAGGGCCAGCTGCCTGCCGTGTAGTCATTCCCTAGGTGACCAGCAAGATGTGCTCAAGCCTGTGGCGAAGGACTTGGATGGGGATCCTGCACCTGGGGAGAGGGCGGGTGAAAGAGAATTTCCAGCTCCCTGCCTAGAGCCGGAGAGTCAGGCATCCTTAACTTTCTTGAACTCGGGACAATCGAGGGCTGCAAGGACACTGTGGACCGACTTCCCACCCATATGGGCTACCTCCCCCATGTATATATGGGTCAACTCCCCCATCCATATGGGCTACCTCCCCCATATGGGCTGACTCCTCCATATATATATATAGGCTGCCTCCCCCATCCATATGTGCTGACTCCCCATATGGAGTGCTACTGGCCACTCCTTCAGCTCTTATGGGAACGAGCCTGCCTTCCACATAGGGCTCACTGACAGTCAAGTACTTCCTCCTGTGGGAAAAGAAACTGCTTTCGAAAAACAAAATGTGAAAGGATGTATTACTTACTAACTGTCTGATGTGAATTCTTGTATTCAGACCAGGAATTAAAATATACAGTTTGCTACATTATAAACACTTTTTTTTTCCCTACAGTCAACCAGCTGGTGGACCTTCTCCATGAGAAAGAGCCTTCAGGTCTAAACAGAGAGCCATCCGCTTAGGGAATCTGGCTTTGATCCTTTCTCTGACACGAGCCAGTTTCCTCTAACCCCTCTCATCCAGTATCAGTTTTTAGGATATTATTCCAAAGGGGCTGAGCCCAGAGGAAATGAAGATTAAAGTGATAAATAAGACCAATAGCATGCTTTTTAAATACACAGGCTAAGCGTGGCTTTTCATGAGAAGGTCCAGGCTGAGGTTTAAAGCAAAGCCAGTGAGACCTCACTGTGGAGGACAGCAGGCTGTTATCAACACCCTCAGGACAAGGTGCCCGGTCCGCTGGTCACTCGTGCTCAACCCCTGGTCCTGGAAGATCCACTGGAGAAGGAAATGGCACCCACTCCAACATGCTTGCCTGGAGAAGCCCAGCTCTCGTTAAATTTCTGTTGACAACCCGACACCACTGATGACCCCATTGCGTTCGACTCCTTTTTGCTTTTATTTGAACTGTATCAGTTTTGTTCTCTTTTTTCATTCCTTCTCACGTTCTAATGATTTAAAAAAATAACAATTTTGAAAGGCAACTCATTCCAACTTAGTTTGAGCAAGTTGCGAGGATGAAAATTTAGAAAGAGGAGGAAAGAATCTCAAAACCCAAAGACTTCTGCTTTATTAAGAAGATTTTTAAAAATCTGCTCATCTAGTTCCCTTCCTTGTTAAACAGAGGATGTCCTCTCCATGACAAATTGATGTCCCTTTTTTAGGGGAGAAAGAATAAATAATCTAATAATGACAGTTTAGTTCCCATTTGACATTCACTAACCATGAGTCTGTTGCATTTGAGGTTTCCCACAACAGATTAGCAAGATGGCACCAAAGCTGGGACAAATTACCATGCAAATTACCATCACAAATTAAATTCTATTACTTTGTGAAAATAAATCTAACTAAGTTCTGACCCAGAGAGTTAAAGTGCCAGGGACAGGAAGGATGGAGGAGAGGGGAAGTAGAGAGTGGTTGTGAGTGTGACCACACCATTACATTTCAATATTTTAGAAAAGCTACAGAGTATTTGGGATGTCTGGAGGAATTTTGTGTCTTGCCTCTAGGCTTTCAACAAAGCATTACTTCAGCAGAATAGAGCCTTGAAGTTCAGGATAAGGATTAACAAAAGGATGGGTCTTCTTGGGCCAGCTTTAGCTGAAATATGAAGAAATGCACAAAAGAACAAAGGTTTCGGGGATGGGGAGTGCAATATTTGCTGTGGTTCTGTAGAGCAAGGGTCCCCAACCTCCAGGACCTAATGCATGATAATCTGAGATGGAGATGTAATAATAACAGAAATACAATAAACACAATTCCCTTGAATCATTCTGAAACCTTCCCCTACCCCCCCACCCACCTGGCCCACCCCTCCACCCTCCCACCCACCTGGCCCACCCCCTCACCACCCCCACACCCTGCCAACCATGGGAAAAATCATCTTTCACAAAACCAGTCCCTGGTGCTGAAAGTGCTGGGACCACTGCTGTGGAGGATCTGATATTGCATTTCCTGGCTTCCCCATTGCCACAAAAATGACCTCCACCACAGCTCCCAGGAGTGATTCACCGCTCCCCACTAGACCTCTCCCCACTGATCAGAAGCTTGTTAAACAAGTCATACAGAAGCCTGCAGGTAGCCCATCAAACCAGCCATGAGGAGTGATGCCTCCCACCTCCGCCTCCCCTCCCGTTGATTCACTCCCTGAGTGATCCTGGGGGCCTGGCTCAGCTATTACAGTACTTTACTGAACAAAGCTGTATAAAAGGAAAAAGGAGCCCAGGCAGGAGTGCTAGTTTTTAAAAACCAATTTTTGCAGCCTTGTTTCTACCCATCTTTCATCCCTCTTACATCTCTCCTCCCTCTTTATTCTTTCCGAGCGCCTGCTGGGTTTGCTCAAGGTATATGAACTGCTGTGAGGTTTCTGCACCTTTTCTATCTTTGGAAGCCTCCAGTTAAGCATTTCCCAATGCCCTGATGCTTCACCGCCTGCCCATGCCTGTGTTATCCTCCCAGCTGCCTGGGAACAACCCTGTTTTGCAAGTTACCACATGTGAACGAGCTGGAGTTTTGCTAGGATGTTTTGAAATGATGAAACTGATCTGTCCCCCAAGGAGACTGACTCAGCAAAGATCATTACAAAGACTCCACATCTTATGATCGTGGGAAAGAGAAATTAGAGTTGGGATTAATTTGGAAGATTCCAGTTTTCAGTATTGCACAAGTGGTGCTGAGATATTTTGAAGAAGTCATGAGAAAATAGGATATCTTCCTTAAATTTAAATGTGCATACTGTATAATATACTTATTAAGTCTGAACAGACATGAAAGCTTAGCACTTAATCACTCACCTTCAAAGTAGACTACAAACTTGATATAATTAATCTGAACCCACACCCCAATAGAGAAATCAGTATTACCAATCCACATACATTTTCAAATGGAAAAATTTAGCCACCGTAAGTTTTCAAAACTTGTCCAAAGAAAATCAGCATGAATTAGCAGGTGTGACTTGAACAGAAACAGCACCAGACAAAGGATAATGGAGAGGGGAAAACAAAAATGCGTGAGATACATGCAGAAAAAAGTCATTTTGAAATCTAATAACTATTCCCTCTGGAAGGGAATATAAGACCAGCTTTTAAACAACTATAAGACCAAGTTTTCTTCATAGAATATTCTACTTTGAAATTGATAATATACAAATGAACCAAATTGGGCCAGTGTTTTCAAAAAGACAAAGTTTCCTTCTTGAAAATTGTATCAGTCTTTGCAATAAAAATATATATTTATTATTGCAAGAGGAATATGCTACAGTAATTAATGATGGTTATGAAAGATGTTAATTTTATATGAAAATTAATAAGAACTTTTCAATAGTTAAATATGGAGGGAAATGGACAGTTAATACAACTATACGAGTGCATTTGTGGACAGTTGCAGGAAGAATAGACTTTTATTGAGTCAATAAATGTAAATTCTTATGAAAATAATAATGTAGTCAAAATAGAGAGATTAGATTGTACCCTAATTTTAATGCTTTTGCTGTTATTTGTATACTAGTACAAAACAAAACGGGCTTCCCTGGTGGCTCAGCAAAAAGAATCCACCTGCCAATGCAGGAGATGCGGGTTCGAGCCCTGGGTTGGGAAGATTCCCTGGAGAAGGAGATGGCAACCCCCTCCAGCTTTCTTGCCGGGGAAATCCCATGGCAGAGGAGCCTGGTGGACGATAGTCCTGCGGTCACGAAAGAGTCGGACAGGGCTCAGCGACTGAACAACCACAAGACATTAGATACAACAAGCCTTAAGAACTCAAAAAAATGTTCTTGAGAATAACCTGTAATACTAGCCCATATTGCCTGAGATTTTCTTTCCTTCTTCATCCAAAACACTGTCTTTTTCTCCTTGTTCTCCTTACAGTACTGTACTAGAATAGTTATTAGAGACATTATAAGCCCATGCTAAGAGAGGAACTAAGAATCAGATGAAAGTGAGTTCAGAAGCTGGTTCTGGGACTTTCCTGGCAGTTCAGTGGCTAAGGCTTTGCCTTCCAATGCAGGGGATTCTAGTTCAATCCCTGGCTGGGGAGCTAAGATCCCACATGCCTTGTGGCCAAAAAAAAAAAAACAACCAGCAAAACCCATAAAACAGAAGTAATATTGTAACAGATTCAATAAAGGCTTTTAAGAAATGGTCTGCATCAAAACAAAAAAAAAAATCTTAAAAAACTGGTTCCACTGCCATGCTGAAGACGGGAAAATTCCTAATTTTCTAAAATTGCTTCTTCATCTGTAAAATGGGATGATAAAAGTACCTACCTCTTAGGATTACAGCAACATAAACTCATAAAGTGTTTAATATGCTGTATGTTCTCAATAAACATATGGCATGTATGTGCTCAGTAAATGGTAATAATTAACGTAATTCTCTTTGAAAGCAAAAAATCCCAGCTTCTCAAAAAAAAAAAAAAAAAAAAATCAGTGTCAGCAGCCAAAACATAAACTGAGGGATCTGAAGGGTCAGCCTCCAACAGCTTATTTCCCTCTCCCACGTATGGAGCTAACTGAGGTGTAGACACAGAGGTCAGATGGAGAAGTCGACGGTGGGAGATCAGATCAAGGGCGGATGGAGGTCGGAACATGCACTGAACGACTGACGCGGGTGGGGAAGAGTCAGACTTGGCCTTGGTGTGTGCTCGCAGGAAGTTTGTACGGTTTACCTCCAACAGAGCACAGCTAGACCCCCAGGGGCCTTCCCTCAAGGATAAACCTTAAGACAAGACAGAGGCAGGAGAGGCAGGAAATTCTCTAAAAGAGAAAGGAAGGAGCTGTACAGAACACACTCAGTTTTTCCTCTCTGGGATGGGGAAAGCCAGGGGTGTAACTAGCTGGTTACTCCGCAAGGAAAAATCAACAATTGAGAAAATGTTCTTATTGTACCCTATTCCCAACAGGAAGATTTCTTTGTTTTGTTTTGTTTTGTTAATTTATTTATTTAGCTGTGCTGAGTCTTAGTTGCAGCCTGTGGGATCTAGTCCCCTGACCAGGGATCGAACTCAGAACCCCTGCCTTGGGGAGCTCAGAATCTAGCCACTGGACACCAGAGAAGTCCCAGAAAATCTTTTCTTATTGAGGTTGCCCTCCAAAAACCCTTCAGTTGCCCTCTTTCTCCAAGCAAGCCTTCCTCCATACAGTTCTCCCTTGGTTGCCTCTTCTCCTCCATAGTATAGTTCTCTGAGTTTACTCCCCAGTTTCAGCGCTGCACTCCCAAACTCTGCCCCCTGCATTCTGTACCAGCCCAGGAATCACACAAAGAGGCTCCGGTTCAAAGCCTTTCATTTGCATAGTTCTTTGTACACAATCCTTCCTCGTCACAGAAAAACTCAATTTAGAAGAACATAATGACAGTAAGAGTGTATCAAAAAGAAACTGAGAAAAAACGCTGTACTCAGTCATTCCGTCTTTACTGAGCACCCAGCATGTACGTATGGGAACACGGTGGCAAATTAGACCAGATGCCAGCTGCCTCCCACGGAGCTTCCACCTGCGGTGGGAGAGACAGGGCACGCTGCCAAGAGCGGTCCATCCCTGCACGCGTGGAGGAAAACACTCAAGATCGCAGTTCTCGCCTGGGCTCTGCCACTCAACGACTATGTGGCAAGATTTCCACCAAATGAAAGGGAGTGGGAGTTCCCTGGCAGTCCAGTGCTTAGGACTCTGCAGAAACTGCAGGGAGCCCCGGGTTCGGTCCTCGGTCTGAAAACGGAAATCTCCCATGCCACACAGCGCAGCTGAAAACAAAATGAGGCGATAGTCTTAGAAACACAAGATAGTGGCTGAAGTTCTCAAAGATTTCCTTCACCCTTGGGTCTTCCCAAGGTGATGCTCTCCTGGATGGCAGTGGAATCAAGTGCAGACCTATCTCATTTGGCGGCTGTCCTGGGCAGACACTGATGAGAAACTTAAAAGCATCTACAAGTCAGATATTGCTTCCTTTTATTCTTTTTATTGAAGTGTATTTGATTGACAATGTTATATTCATTTCAGGTGTACAGCCTAGCAATTCAGTATTTTGTAGATTATCTCACATTATAGGTTTTTACAAGATAATGGCTATAATTCTCTGAGCTATACAGTACATCTTTATTGCTTATCTATTTTCTACATAGTAGTTTTTATCTTTTAATCTGGGCATTGTGCCCAGTGATGATGGATAAATGCCTTTTGTAGTCTATTTCTTGCCAAGCAGTTGCAAGCTCAGATGCTTTTGGGATCAAACCAACGTGTAAAGTAACAAATGTGTAAAGCAGTCATAGGAAATGAAACTCAAAACACAGAACACCGTCGAGATTCAGACTCAAACTGTTTGAAAATTGTCTCTTATCTTAATCCTTGTTTAGAGGGAGAGAAAAGTACTTTTTAAACTTAAAAGTAAGATCACGCTCTGAAAGTGACCCCAGTAAGAGTCAATACATAATGGATGAGATTAGCTACCAGTAGAAAACTGATCTAAGGCTATGGCTGAGGAGTCACTACCTCTAGTGTCAGTCAAATTATCTAGAGTGAATCTCCTTCCTATAGCGCTGAAGGAAGGTAAAAAAAAATAGGAAATGTAAAAGATGGCTTGTCTTTCCCACAGCCATTCCTTTCCCTGATTTACCATTGTCAGAACCTACCTCCCATTATAGGCTGTGAAAATGCCTTTCACAGATTCTCTTGCTGCTAGAGAAGGGGATAGTGTTCCAGCCAAGAAGACATGAGGCGAAAACTGCTGAAGGTCATCAGGGAAAAGTTTTCTCTGTTATAATCATCACCTTCACCACCATCATCAACAATAACACTCTCAGAAGAAAGCCTATCACTTCCCTGGACCAAGAGACTAAGGAAAAAGCTGTAAATTCTTCAAAGTGAGTGCACAAAAGTATAATTTGAATTTCAAAAGAGTTGCTATTACAAATCTATGTTTACTCTTGGAGGATGCTTTACAGATCAAAGGGCTGTATCTATCTCTCCAGACACTTTCCAATCAAACTCTGTATTAAATAAGAAACCATGTTTGGAAAAACTGAAAATTCTGAGAGAAAACTGTCACATTCAGAAAAGAGTTGACAGTGAATAGTTTGCTCTGGGACATCAAAGTTTGCCCAGAAACACCTAGAACAATTTTTATGGCAATGTTCCAGCATGATTAGATATCCAGCTTAATAGCAAATAGGGTATATTTGGCAACTGCAGTTGGGGATCGCTGTCAAGGAAAGTATTAGGGTGCAGTAAGTAGAATAACTACATAGAGTAAAACTGTAGCCGCTTCTTCAGCTTTCTCCAGATAAAAAGGAATGTGGTGGTCCAGTGATCAAGACTCTGCGCTTCCAGTGCAAGGGGACATGGGTTTGCGTCCTGATCTGGAGAAACTTTTAAGAATATCTCCTGTCGCTGAAAGGCAGAACTGCTAGGGATTCAAGTCCAGGGCCTCACGCCTAGTGGTAGGAGGGCAGAGGTAAGACTTCTTGTGTTTTTATCTTCAAGGGATGTCCTGGAATGCCTAGATCACTGGATCTCTAAAAACTTCACCAATATGCGAGCCCCTGAGTCTTCTGGGGACTTTTCTCTGAGACGCGTGATTCTGCTAAGGTACCTTCTACTTCCTGCTCACGAGATCCATTCAGCAAGTGCCACATGGCGATCTGATGACCGTTCGCCTGATTGAAGTCCATGTGACAGACAGCAGGAGCATCTACTTAGTCCTGGGGCAAGAGCACGAATGCTGACTGCCGCCCTTACATGACGGTGAACTGCTTTTGATCTCCGCTTTGAGCGGAGATGGAGAAGTCAGAGTTCGCAGGATCCACACCCCTTCATGGTCCAGTTCCCTTAAGATTTACCCTTCACACATCCACCTAATGCTCAGACGTACTCCTCAGCTCCAGCAGTTCCTCCAATGCGTAAGCTGTTTTTTCCTGAAGCGGAAACTGCACTTTCTGTTTGGGCTCTTCTGACACCGACCCTCATTTCTGCCTCTGCAGTGCTAGATTTTGGTGAGAAGAGTCACCTGCCTCAGGTAAACTAATTACAGAGTCTCCAAGTAAGCGAAGTCTCCTCTCTTTAGCAAAGAGAATAAGGATTTTTTCACCAACCTGGAAGTTTAAGACAGTTTGAAAGATTCCATATTCTCAGAATTGTTCTCCTAATATCCCTGTCTTAGATCCCAGAGTTAGACTTGTTTCTCATCAGGATCCTGACATTGACATAGGAGACTTGTCAAACCACACGTTCCGTCTCCTTTGTAATTCTGCCCCCCTCACAAACCTTGGCTCTAATTTTCAGCAGAATATGCCCACAACCACAAGAGATAAAAGTCTCCTTAAATTGTGCCGTGGAGGCCTTCTGCCTTCAGTCAACAGCTGGCTGACCCAGACCTGAGTTATTCTTATCTCAAGGCTGCCATAGCAATTAATCAACGCTCCACAGTCTTTATAATTCTCATTGCCCTCGTGACGTTCAAGTGCAAAACCACTAATAACTTAATGCTTTCCTTACCACTGGGACGTCATCCTAACTCACCATGAATGAGTCTTAGTAACTGTGATGCTATTACACACCAGAACTAATCACCATCCAACCACCAACAGCAACAGAGTTCTTATCGCCATCCGACTGGCAAATGAGCCCCTCTAAAATCCCACGAAGGCTTGCTTTCTGGTGTCATTTCTGACACCAACTATCTCACCCCAGGTTGCCCTGAGAGCTGAACCCCAAACAAGGTCAGTGTACAAGGAGTTATTTGGGAAATGACCCTAATGAGCTGGACTGAGGAACAAGAGGAGTGAGAGGAACAAGACTCCTGAAAGGCGTCTCAGACCGGCTGCCAAGTACAGAAGGAAGCAGTTGTTCACAGGCTCCCAACCCCCAGGCATCAAGGATGACGCCATGGATACTAACTCCCCTGAACTTCCTGTTTTCCCATTCGTGAATGTCCAGAGATTCTGTGGGCATCGGAGAAGCTCTAGGGCAGGAATCAGAGGTTGAAATAAGGTGGTATCAGAATAAAACTGCATGCAGTTAGTCTAAACCTACAGGGAACTAGTTATCACAGCAGTGACCAGAGTAAGCGGTGGAACCAGAAAGATGTACAGTTCACACAAGAAGTGTTCAAAAACTGTTATATTAGAGAAACAAAAACATATCGACTCAAACCAAAAATACATATGTGCAGAAGAATGCTGAATCCTGGAATTTGGCATCTTTCTGCCTCAAATAAGCAGTTCTGACCCCCGATTAAATACAGCTAATTGAACACTTGCATTTTACTCCTCCTGCCAAAATCTCACCAAATGAAAGCAAAAGAATAGAAAAGGTCCCAAATGATAAAGCCTTGAATATTTCTTGTAAACCTGGACTCCCTAACAAAAACAATTTTGTCCTTGATTTTTACTATGTGTATGTCTAAAGATAAGTCATGACCTTATCTTGAGATATAAGGAGCAAAGATAACGAGCGAGAAAGCGAGCTCAGACAAAAAGAAACCACCAGGAACGCTGGAAGTTATAATACAAGTGGGTAAGTAGTCACTGATTTGCTGTTGTTCAGTCTCTAAGCCAGGTCTGACTCTCTGAGATCCCATGGACTGTAGCCTGCCAGGCTCTTCTGTCCATGGGACTTCCCAGGCAAGGATACTGTTGCCTTTGCCTTCTCCAGGGGATCTTCCTGATCCAGGGATCAAACCACATCTCCTGCATTGTAGGTGGACAATCTGGGAAGCCCAGTCATTGGTTTAGCAGAGTGGAAAAAAACTGAAATCTAAGCTTTCAAGTGGGCAGGAAGGAGTTCATGATAAACTTCCACGATAGCCTTAGAAATTGAAGATACCAAGAAACATCAAAAGCAAGCAGAGATGGAGCAGAGAACATAATCATCTTGTAAATCGGTGTAAGAAAGATTTAGAATGCCTAATCATCATTTCCCTCCTCCCCATGCAGTCAAAAATCACTCTTTCCCTGTCCAGACAAAAGACTGTTTCTTACTTTCTGGAGAGGTAGAACCAGACAGACTCCAAGGGTAGAAACTGATTGAGCATCCAATGTGTTTAAACATTGAGGAGAAATTTTCATTACTGTCAGCAACTTTTTGGATGAATTACTGATAGGTCCTGTCAAGAGAGGACCTGGAGACAGAAGCATTTAGTAAGGGTAAGTAAACTTCACCTGCAAAGACAGCAGGCAAGGCAGACCCATAAGGACTAGCTCACAAAATTTAAAACACAAGTTTTTAAAGGGGAAAAAAAAAAAATCACAGAGTTGTCAAGCTACCAAGTTTATATTAATCTGTTCATGATGGAAAAAATGATTTTCTCACATCATTATCTCCTTTATAAAGGTCATGACTCATCTTTAGGCATCCACATAGTAAACATCAAAGACAAAACTGCTTTTCTAGGGAGTCCAGGTTTACAAGAAATATTCAAGATTTTATTATTTGAGGGACCAGAACCAGACAGACCCTGTTATTTTAGGATTGTCTCTAGATGAAAAGTTCTTAGTCTTATTGGAATCAAGGCAAAAATATCATTTTTTAAGTCAATAGTACTTTGCAAACAAGCAGAAACAAACACAAGGGAGGCCGTTACTAACTTCAGGGAAAAGAAACAATCATAAGTGCTAGCTTTTCTCTGCTCTCTCTCCATCTTGGGTTTCACAGCTGACTGTAGACTGCATGGGTCTACAAGCTTGGGTCCTTGGTGTGAAGTGCCCTTTCTCCTTGGACAATCAAGTACCACCATCTGACCTCAACCATTCCGGAATACCATCATCTCCATTGATGTTATTTGTCTTCTGGCTTCTAGTTGTGTTCAGCTAGTGAGGGGTCTCCAACTGCTATAGTATCTACATCAAGAATTCAGAGGGCAGAAGAGGTTGAAATATTGACTCCACCCTTATCCTACCCTCATTTCCAGGCTGTGGCATTTGGGCAGCAGCTATTTCCCCTGAACTACGAAACAGAGGAGACCAAGATCTCATAACCACTCTATACCTGTGGCTCTTTATGGAGCCCATACATGTAGTGGTAAGAAAGCTAAATCCTCATTTAATTTTATTTCAATTTTTTTGGCCACACCACATGGCATGTGGGATTCTAGTTCCCTGACCAGGGATCAAACCTGCACCCCCTGCATTGAAAGCAGGAGTCTTAACCACTGGGCTGCCAAGAAAGTCCCTAAATCCTTATTTTCATAGTAGGAAGTCTATAGATAAGCTCTAAAGCTGAAAAAAGTAATAACAGTATTATTCAGAAATACATAAATACCAGAAAATTGCTAGCTTTTTTATGCATTTTTGAAGGTTTTTGAAAGTTTTTATTTTTTTTAGAAAAGAGGATTAGGAGATGCAGAGAGATGGAATTCAGTAATACTTTTAAAATTATGTGCATGTGTTTTGTTTTTTTTTTTAATAAAAATTGAGTTTGAAACAAGGTCTTCCTAAACACCTCCCCCTGAAACAAGGTCAATGCTGAATTCCCCTTCTTGACCCATAGAAGAAGGGGAAATGCCCAGGTATACCCCACGGTCTGTTCAGACTTAGAAGCAGGGCTCCACTGCCAATGGCCCCGTTCAGGATCGTAGCCCACGGCCTTGGCAGCTGTGTTCAGCCAGCTGAATGCTTTAACTTAGTGTGGAATTCCAGTTGCCTCCAAATGTTTGTTCATCTTTGAGAGACCCCAGTATATATGAAACTAAATCCACAAGGCAATCTTTTTCCTCAAACATTAGGACTTTGTTACAAGAAGATATTAAACTACCACATCTGAACTTAATTTAGAGTGATCATCCCAACATTTTGAGAAAGGTAAATATTAATTTAACTTGATCTGGTAAGTTATTGAAGAAAAATTAACCTACAAACATAAAGCCACTGTAAATTCTTTAAAGGCGTGGGTCTGAAGCTGTCCTCTGGAGATTCAGCCAAAAACTTGAATCTCAAATGAAGTCTTACCTTACTTTGAACATAGGTCCAAGTGTTCACATATGTCCTTGCTCAGTCATGCCTGACTCTTTCGTGACCCCATGGACTGCAGCCGGCCAGGCTCCTTTCTCCGTGGGATTTTCCAGGCAAGAACACTGGAGTGTGTTGCCGTCTGCTCCCCGAGGGGATCTTCCCCACTCAGGGATCGAACCTGCATCTCCTGTGTGTCTTGCATTGGCAGATGGATTCTTCACCCCTGAGCCACCTAGGGATCCTCCCCAAATGCTAACACATTCAGAGAAAAGCGCATGTCAGGAAATTCTCTTGATGATCCTCAGAAAAGCTCCATGTTGGAGACTATCACACTCTTGCAGGGATACAAGGATAGGAAGGGACACGGACAGGGAGAGGATAAGCAAAAAAACTCTTGCACATCCGCTCTCCGGAAACATACTCACTTACTTTTCTTACCTAAATTCCATAGAGACACTGTTTGCTCCACCACTGGAATAGATTGCTGTCTCTTGAGCCGAGCACCAGATGAAGCTGCTAACATGCATTTTGGATTTTCAAAGATGATAGAATCTTCAGCAATACAATCACGTTCAGTTTGGTGAGATTTTCACTCCATGTGAAGCCCTCAGGAATTGATCAGGGCTAGGGAATGGCTTATTCTCACATGTCAGCTCGCGTTCAGGAGGGCCATACACTCACTGAGTGGAATGGTGGGTGAACCCTCACACAGTGATCAAAACATGTCCCTCCTTCTCTTTTTGCAGAGTTTGTAATTTGCACAACTGAATGCACACATAACACAAAATACAGGCAATAGGGAATTAGAAGAGGAGTAATCCAAATAGATACAGTGAGAAAAAATCTTCACAGTACAAGAGTCCAGATGTTCAGGGATAGAATTTTCTTTGTCTGTGGCTGAAATTAAATTTAGCTCTCAAGATCCCACCTCTTCAGACAGCAGAATACTTAGCTGTGCCAATTCTAAAGACTTGAGTCATTTTCACCTCATAATGTAGTCTCTTAAGATTCTCTTCCTTTCCCTTTTCCTTCTTCTCTTCTTCCCAGAATAATCGATGTTCCAGGGGAATTCCGTATCAGTCTGGCATCACAGGAAGGACACTGGTCCACGTGTCGTCTCTGGCCTTCCCGAGGTGTGACTTATTTTCACCAGGTCTTGAGCATCAGCCTCCTGTGATCACGGCCACAGCCGAGCTGGAGTAATCTGTCCCGTTTGCCGCTGTGGTGCTCCAGGACAACCTGGGAACGCGGTGGTCTCTCTCACAGCAGCTGCCAATTGCCTTGCGATTCTTTGCCACGTCTCTCATCCCATCCGTTTGCTCCTTGGCTGGACTGTTTTCCTGTGACTTCTTCTCTGGGTCCCCTTGTTATGCATCATGGAGACTCTGATGGACACATCCACCCTCGTTTATGAATCTCTTTCAGGGTCCCAGGAAGACAAGAAAAATTCTCATCAGATCTGTCCCAGCCCCATGGACTGAGGGATACAGATAGGGAGAGGATAAACAGACCAACTTCACATCCTCTCCCCCTAAACATACTGCACTTCCTTTTCTTCACTGTTGTGACCCACACATCAGCCCAGGGCACATTTCCCAGAGCTCCAGATGGATTGAGGAATCCCTCTGAGATTTCCATCCACATCCAACCAGAATTTTCATTTCCAGAGAAAAGGTGTAAAGGCAAGACTCCATTCTAACATCTCAGCTCTAGCATCCTCTCTCAATGTTCTGAGCCCCCCACCTAGTCCAGAAAGGGGTCTTATATACTCTCTGTCTGGCCTGTGATGTCATGATGCTTCCTGTTCCCTGTGTTAATGACATGCCCTAAATAAAAACAGGCTTTTCTTCCCCCAAACTGCGAATCTTGCAAACCAAAAGCTCTTCAGTTCTCAAGCTATCATCTGCTATAGACTTTTCATTATATTTGAAGAGTTACAGAGATTTCATCAAGTATTCCTTCTGCTCCTTTTTCTTGCCTCCCTTTCCAGGGTTTCCATTATAAATATGTATACTCGATGATGTCCCCCAGGGCTCTGAGGCTCTGATCATTTTCCTTCATTCTTTTTTTCTTTCTCTTCCTCAAACTGGATAATCTCAATTGAAGTATCTCCAAGTTTGCTGATTCTTTTTCTTCTACCTGCTCAAATTTGCCATTGAGTCCCTCTAGTGAATTTTTCATTTCAGTTATTATACTTTTAAAATCCAGAACTTCCGGATATTTTCTACTTGGTGAAATGTCATTCTCCTATTTTTCTTTAGTTCTTTAGATTTGATTCTCAACAGTTCTCTGAATATATTTAAAGTCTCAAGTAAATCCAATGTCTGAGCTTTTTCAGGGATAATTTCTATTGATTTTTCCCCTATCTATGGGTAGTACTTTCTTTTTTCTTTGAAAGTCTATAATTTTTGCTGAAAACTAGACGTTTAAAATAATATATTGTGGTAGCTCTGGAAACCAAAGGCTGTCCCCTGCTCAGGGTTTCCTGTTGTTTATTTACCAACTTTCCTGAAAAAAATGTCTAAAGTCTATATTATTTTCATGCTTGGCCGGTGAAGTCTTTGCTTAGTTAGCTCCGTGGCCAGCTAATGACTGGACCTCTGAAAACTTAAGTGACTGGAGCTAAGAAGCGTTCCCAGCTTTGCTAAAGGTCTCTGTGTCTGTCGGGGCATGTCAGGAAGCTGACAATTTTGCCCCAGCCTTCCCTTTCTGTAGAGCCTCACGTCAGTCAGTGCTGAGAGCCTGAGACTGTCTCAGGTCTCACCTGAACGTGTCCACAGGTCCGGGCATGCACAGAGCCCTGCTCATACACACGGCCCTCCAAATTCCCCGGACTGGGTCAGAGTTCCCCAGAGCCCCTGCCGCCATCTCACTCCTCAGCTTCTCCTTTAAAGCTTTGCAGTTATCCTCTGCCTCAGGCAGCCACAAAGTTAAACAATTGCTCTGAATTTTTCAACAAACATCTCGTTCCAGGGGAAAGGACTCTTTGCACAGGCAATGAACAAGTTCCAAGTTAAAGTTGAATAAAGACAGCCTTGAAATGAGCCTTCCATTATACAGGAGCCATTATAATATAACACAGAAAGTACTATGAAGGAACCGTTATACAGGTCAGATAACGCCAGTCCTCTGGGAACGCGGCTTTAAAGGCGCTGCGACCCCGTTCTGCCTTCTCCAGTGGCTGCCACACTGCCGCGCTTCCCGACTGTGGGTCCTTTGATTTCTGGCTACCATGGAGATGAACAGTGGAGTATGTTAAGATGCCACAAAGCTTGCTATTCTTATTGAGAGTCAGCTGTTTTCTTTAATAAATGCTCCCTGGAGGGCTGTGAGACTTTGATTAATTTCTAGAGTTCTCCCAAAAATTGATTCTATCTTTTGCTAGCTTTCTTGCTGCTTTCATGTAATTTTTTCAGGTCCTGGCTCTGCCCTTTTTGTTTATGTCATCCTATTACATATTTTTTAAGTATTTTAAAATGTAAAGCTAAGCATGACTATTTTGCTTTCCACTGTGACAATGATAATATTTACAGGTATTATCTCAGTTAATCCTCAAAATGATCTTTTTAGATGGGTACTACTATTATCCCAGTCCACAAACAAAGAAAATATAGTATACAGTGTTTAAATAATTTGCCTAAAATCAATAAGAACTAAGTGGTAGAAACTGGATTTAAACTCATGTTATTTGGCTCTAGAATCAAGGGCCATGAGGCATTGTGAAAAAAACTAAGAATTACTAGAATTAACAATATGTCATTTAGTATTTTATAAATACTAACGCATGACATAGACTTTTCTTTATTGAACTCCAGATTACTGTAAGAGCAAGAAGCATTCATACCAGATATTTCTTGTGAAGTAATTTTAATATTTTTGATAAAGGCAAACTATTAAATATATAACCGAAGAGTCTTTGATATTCAGGTTTATTAGAATTTTCATATAAGAAATCTAAAAAATAAAAAACAAAATCCTTTATCAGACATAATTTTGTTCTTGTTGTTCAAGAAGATATTGCCACTATACTTTTGAGATCCAGTCCTCCATCCTGATGCTAACATCTTTTCTGAGGTATTGGTTTAGTTTCAGTTCAGTCCAGTCGCTCAGTCATGTCCAACTCTTTGTGACCCCATGGACTGCAGCATGCCAGGCCTCCCTGTCCATCACCAACTCCCAGAGTTTACTCAAGCTCATGTCCATCGAGTCAGTGATGCCATCCAACCATCTCATCCTCTGTCATCCCCTTCTCCTCCCACCTTCAATCTTTCCGAGCATCATGTCTTTTCAAATGAGTCAGTTCTTCCCATCAGGTGGCCAAAGTATTGGCATTTCAGCTTCAGCACCAATCCTTCCAATGAATATTCAGGACTGATTTCCTTTAGGATGGACTGGTTGGATCTCCTTGCTGTCCAAAGGACTCTCAAGAGTCTTCTCCAGGACCAGAGTTCAAAAGCATCAATTCTTTGGTGCTCAAGAAGACTATCTTTGTTTAACTTTAACTTGGATCCTGCTCACTGCCTTGGTTTAGCTTGTTAAATTTCAATTCAACAAAAATTTGAGAGTGTTTACTTCGTGCCAATTGCTGGGCATACAAGGTGGATAAAGCAGCTTCTGTCATTAAGAGTTTCACAGAAGAGTGGAAAAGTCATGGAATAATGACAGGTATTATAAAAGGGGAAGCACAGATATTATGGGATAATATGACGAGAGACTAGAAAAGGCATTGAGGACAGGACATTTAAAATGAGACCTGCAGGACAGGGTGCAGTGATGGGAAGTCTTGGCAGAGGAAACAGACATGTGAGGGCTGGAGGTCGAGAAAGAATGTGGTTTATTCAAGAACTGAGGACTTATCATGGCCAGAAAACAGAAACTATGCAGAGAGGCCGTCATGGAAATAAAAGGACTTGGCTGAAAGATCTTGTTTGTCCAAAAGCATTTGTTTAGATGAGTTAAAAGTCCCCCAAAGAGAAACATGCTATCTTCATACATAAATATTCTTTTAGCACATCATTAAGAAGTTGCCCAATGGCAGCATATGTGATAGGATTCTACTCTCTTGTTGATAGTTTTAAGTGAAGAATTGCCTGTGTTTTGCAACAGAGCTAAAATCTACCAGGAGAGAGGGACAAAAGATTCATGAGCAAATTGGTAAAAGCAAGCCAAAATATAAAACTTAAAAGAGATACAGAGGGAACGAAAACAAATCTCACCTGAAGACAACAATACCACTGAAGTTATTCCAAAGTCTTCTCTAATTCAGACTGTCTTCTCTGCTTAGGTATTTTACAAAACATCAATTCCTATCTCCATGACAGCTTTTTGAAGTATTACATTTCCTTCTTTCATACGAGGAAACCAAGGTTCAGAACCATATATGACTTCACTCACTTAGGGAGTTCTTATTGAGTGCCTACTACAGGCTGGCTTGTCAGCGAACCTCGGCTAATGGGAACTTATATTCTAGCAGGAACGTATTCAAATTCACACAGCTGGTAAATCTCAGCTGGAAAGACTAGACTCTCCTCTTGCACCACACTGAACAGGAAAGGGCTGCTGTTTCCTTAAAAAGTGATCCAGAAGGCCCTAAATGCTTCACTAACAATAAGCTGTACTATAATATCAGCTCAATTAAGCTCTCCATTATCTGCTGGCAATACAACCAGTATCTTGATTTCTAGCTGTAGGCAAAGATACCTAATGGGAGGCCGATTGAGCCCCTTCATCAGGCAGTTAGAACCATTCAGATCCCTGAGGACCGAGGAACACGGACATCTTCCCACTGGAATGTCACTTGCTTCTTCGCGGCTCCACCTCCCATTCTCCTTCTTTAATCTCTCTTGAAGTGAAGTCCTCAGTCATGTCCGATTCTTTGCGACCCCATGGACTGTAATCTACCAGGCTCCTCTGTCCATGGGATTTTCCAGGCAAGAGTGCTGGAGTGGGTTGTCATTTCCTTCTCCAGGGGATCTTCCCGACCCAGGGATTGAACTCCATTTTCCTGCATTGCAGGCAGACGCTTTACCGTCTGAGCACCAAGGAAGTGTCTCAGTTCCTTGTGTATTCTGAGCTCTCAGGAAAAAGACCTCAAAACCCAGGTCCTCTCTATCTTTTAAGGACATTTAAGGTCCCCTGGGGTCCTGCTCCTCATTCTGATGTGCTCATTTTGGTGTCCTGCTTCCAGGCCTTTGACTCCAGTCTCAAAAGAAAAAGGCAGGACTTCCCCAGTGGTCCAGTACCTAAGAATTCACGTGCCGCTGCAGGTGACGTGGGTTTCATGCCTGCTCTGGGAAGACCCCTCATGTCTCAGGGCAACTAAGCCCGCGTGCCTCAACTACTGAGTTCAGGCTCCAGGGCCCGGGAGCCATGACGAGAGAAAGCCCACACACAGTGGCGAAGACCCAGCACAGCCAAAGCCAATCAGATCAACAAAGCAAATCAATAAAGTGTTTTAAAAATGAAAAGCCTAAGATATTTATCTTCCCTAGTTTTTAAGAGCTCCTCTCACTTCCCTCTGCTCCCATCCCAACACTCTGAATGAAGAGCAATGTTATCCCATGTCATGTGTCCGGAGAGACTCCCACAGACCCACTCCTCTACGATTCTCTGAGCAAGTAAAGGAGGAAGGCACAGGAAAGAGGAAGAAAGCTAGGTTTGTCCTCGGTTCTTCCCTTTGAAATACTTTCCAGGATTGTAGGTGGGGAGGCAAGAGATGAGAAGGGAGGAAATGTATTTTTGTTATTGTTGGTTTGTACTTTTCTTATAGTCTCAAAAATACAGCCTCAACAGAACACACTTTATACTGATGACTTCACCCATGAGACTTTTCTGTCCAGATTTAACAAGCTGAAATTCTTCTCGATTTCTCTTCTATATCCTCACTTTTAGATCCTTTGAAATCTAAGACCGTCTCTATATTTGTATTACTAAGCTGAAAAAAGTGGAAGTGTTAGTCACTCCGGCGTGTCTGACTCTTTGTGAGCCGATGGACTGTAGCCCCCCAGACTCCTGTGCCCGTGGAATTCTCCAGGCCACAATACTGGAGTGAGTGGCCATTCCCTTCTCCAGGGGATCTTCCCAACCCAGGGATCAAACCCTGGTCTCCTGCATTGCAGGCAGATTCTTTACCATGTGAGACGTCAGGGTAGACCAAATTACTAAGTTATTATTAGTTAAATTTTCAAATACATATTAGCGGGCTACTTGGCCAAGTAGGAAGAGTTTTTTCTTAAGGAGATGCTCTTCTGAAAACACAAGCAGATTCATGTAACATCAAGCAATCCTGGAGGAGTACAGACCCTGTCTGCCCTGTGACGTGTGTCTTGTCTTAATATCAGCTCACACAGCATCCCTGGTGTCCTTCTGTGACCTTCGCAGCAAGGAGATGCATATCTAGTGAAATTCATCCAGCCTGCAGTCTTACACAAACAAATACAACTGGAGCAGACGAGAGATTAATGACCCAAACTAAGAGAACATTAGTACAGCACACAACCCTCCAGATTTAACTGCTCAGGAGCTGATGCACTGACGTGCTGGGATCATCAAGAGAAGACACATCACCTGTCTTCTCTCTTGGTGGATGTTGGGGAAAATATGAACACTTTCAGCATCTTCACTGAGACTTTGACATCAAAGCAAAGTTCACAGTTACAGAGCCTCCACATCCCATGTCATTTTGAAGAATTGTTTCAGTTTCAGAGATTAAAGTATATCATGAAGTTCTGTGGAGTCTTCCCCACACCTGCTCTCATCTCCTCATTGATCCTGCCCCTTCTCTTTCTGGATGTAGTCGTATCCTGCATGGACTTTTTCAGTAGCCTCTGAGTTATCTTCCCACTTTCACCTCTCCAATCCATTCTCCACACAGTACTCAGAGATACAACATCGTTCCCCCCCAGTGGCTTCCCCTGAATGAGAAGATAAGGTCTGAGATCCCCAGCATGGGCTCCCCCCCCAGTGGCTTCCCTTGAATGAGAAGATAAGGTCTGAGATCCCCAGCATGGGCTCCCCCCCCCCCCAGTGGCTTCCCCTGAATGAGAAGATAAGGTCTGAGATCCCCAGCATGGGCTCCCCCCCCCCCAGTGGCTTCCCTTGAATGAGAAGATAAGGTCTGAGATCCCCAGCACGGGCTCTGAAGCCCCTCTCTACTTCTCCAGCCCCTGCTTTGCTCTCTAAATCCCAACAATATTCTGACCTTGACTTCTCTTGAAATTCCAAGTTCTTTCCTGCTTCAAAGATTTTGCACACATTATTCTCTTGGCCTAGAATACTCTTTCCTCATGCTTTGTTTGATTAACTTCTGTTCATCCATCACATCTCAGTTTAAGTATCAGTTCCTTAAGAGGCCTCTCCACTCATTCCACCTATCAGAGCTTTCTATCATCTCTCATGGTGCTCACTTTCCAAATTTATACCTTAACTTCTGTGTTAATTTGCCCCAGGTCTATCTACTTCACTATAATCAATCTCTAGGCAGACATGGACATTGATGCCTTGGATCCCAGTTCCCAGTGCTCAGAGTGGTATCTAGTACAATGTGACGTGCTCAACAGATAATTAGTGAATGAGCAGATGAATATTTGTGAAAGGAAGGGAATCATAAATCCCCCAAACATGTCTTGTAGAAGCCTTCCTATAGACAATACGAGACTTCCAGAAAACCCAACGGACCTCCTCCTAAAGGTGTGTCATTCCATGGTTAGTGAAATTCGGGGGTCAGGGGGATAGGGCACACTACCCCTCCCTCTGATATACTGTGCAGAGTCGCTCAGTCATGACCGACTCTCTTTGTGACCCTGTGGACTGTAGCCCACCAGGCTCCTCTGTCCATGGGATTCTCCAGGCAAGAATAATGGAGTGGGTTGCCATGCCCTCCTCCAGGGGGTCTTCCCCACCCAGGGATCAAACCCAGGTTCCCCGTATTGCAGGTGATTTTTTCCCGTTTGAGCCGCCGGGGAAGCCCCTACTGCTCCCAGTCTATTAACTCTGCAGATGCCCTTGACTGATTCTGCCTCCATCACTCCTACTTCCTCCGTCCACCCCCACCCCCGACGACTTGCTCTGAGAAGGGAGCTGAGAGATCTTTTTAAAGACTCTGCCCCTTCATATGGTCACCTAAGACCCTCACTGTCTTCTCCTTTCAGATCCTGTGCCTGTGAGCTACACAGGCTACTCTTGCTTCCTTTTTTTTCTTTTTAACATTTGATTTTTTTGTTTGTTTAATTTAATCTTCATTTTATGTTAGAGTATAGCTGGTTGACAATCTTGCTTCTTGCAGTCATTGCGAACAAGCCCCCGCCTGCCAGCTCCATTCATCAGATGTGCCCGGACCCGGGCTCCGGCCCGTCACTCACCCTCGGCTCTCCGCCCCACCCTAGTGCTCAGCTCGCTTCCGAAACCCAGCCTGGTGTCCCAGTTCCGGCCCCACTGAAGGAGCGGCCCAGCTTAGCTTGCTTCCCTCCTAAGGGCAAAGCCTGCATTCACCTTAAAATCTCTCCTTTGCTGTTTGGAGAACACTGCAGCCTGGCCCACAGCCTCTGGCTGGTGCTCGGGCCAAACGCAGGCGTCCCCACGAGACACAGGCCACGGGAATCCCCTGGTGGCCAGGGGTTTAGACCGGAGCCTCCCCTGCGGGCGGGACGGGCCAGTGGGGGAACTGAGGTCCCACCTGCCAGCAGCATGGACGGGAATAGAAGGTCGAATAGCAGTGGCCCTTACCCACCTCTGCGGCCCCACCTCTGGGGCCCCGTTTCCCTCTGGTCTCCCATGAATACTCCCTTTGGCCCGTCCTTCACACATGTTCTCAGCCCTGAACGCTTTGCCCACCTACTCCACCCCGACCCAACCACCCACGGACTCTGTAACTAAGTCTAATTCCTTTGTCCAGTTAACTCCAGACCTAAGAAGCCCTTTTCATCCCCCTCAACTACTCATCATGACTTGTTCACATTCAGCTCATGAGTCTCTGCAGAAAGATGAAAACAGGACTGACTCAAATTTTTATTCCATCCTTGTAACTTACCAGCTCAAGCAAATAACTTAATACCCTAAAGTCTCATTATAAAAAAGAAACCCTATGAAATGGGAATAATATCCCCTTAGGACATCTGGCTACCAGCACAGATGTGTCATGTCATAAGCATTCAGTAAACGTGCAAGGAGGGACCCTTTTGTCAATAGCAAAAAAAAAAAAAGAAGCCTTTTTCTCCGGCTGCATCAGGTCTCGGTTCGGCACTCAGAACGTCCACTGGAGCTCACAGGAGTCTCTTTAATTGTGGCGTGGGCTCCAGAAGGAGGCTCCATCTGTGTGGTTCATGGACTCAGTTGCCCCACAGCACATGGGATCCTAATTCCCTGACCAGAGATCAAACCCACAACCCCTGCTCTGGAAGGTGGATTCTTAACCACTGGACCATCAGCGAAGTCCCTGGAAGCCTTTTTTTTACACACATGATTCTTTTCACATACATACTAGATGCTGAGAGGAATCATGAGAGCAGCAGAGAAAGGGAGACATACATGGACAGGAAAGCTGATTCTTTGGGCCTTAAAAGATAAGAAACTATGGATTGGAGGGTAAGGAAGGGAAACCCTCCAAGACGGCTAACATGATGAAAGCCTGAGCGCTTGATGACATTGGGGCCATGGGAGGCAGAGCTGAAGCAAATGAAGAGAAAAGCAGAAAATCAGCCCACATAGGAAGAATAGAAGACAAGACCCAAGTGAGATCCAGGTTTTCCCTGCCTCCGTGGCTTTGGGCTCTCCCATCTTGCTAAGTGGATCCTTCAGAGCACATCTCAAAGCGTGTGTTTATTTGTAATGAATGAATCCAGTCCAGGGAGTGACACAGTGCGCACCTCACCCCAGAAACTAATTAATGTTTGTAAAATGCAAATGCCATCTAAGATGGTTGCTGTGAGGATCTCGCTGGAGATCCTATAAATGCTCTGGCCTAAGCCTGGATGTGATGACAGGGGCAGGGACCCCCCAGTCGGCTCCTTGACCTTGCGTCACTCTGCTTGTTCTCTAGATGTTTGCTGGCATCATGGGGAGGCAGCGGTGAAATAGTCCCAGTGAGTTCACATTTGCAAAAGTTCTTGGCTAGTCTATAAAATGCCAGGATTAAAAAAAAAAAAAAGTAGACTCAAGGTAAATTTCCATTTGCGCTTCTTCTTTGAACCTCAGTAACTCTGGTTAGATCATGATAGTAATACCGGTACTAGCTCCAGACACTTAAAACAACACTAAAGCCGACAGGACAGGCATTTTACCTGTATTCTGACACATAGTCTACACAACAGTCCTAAGAAGTAAGGCACTGTTGTTATCCCCATTTTACAGATGAGGAAACTGAGGCACAGAGCTATGTTAACTTGCTCACAGTTGCACACTTAGAGGGGGTGGGTTAGAACTCAAACAGGGCATCTGCCTCGAGAGCCCACTGTCTCAATCCTTTCGCCGTATTGCCGGTGCCACGACGGTAAGCATCCTGACTTCATCCTGACTTCACGGAGAGAGAAATGGAGTTGTGAAGCAATGAAGAGTGGGCTCAGCTCACCGCACGAGCAGATCAGTGACAAAGTCGCAACCTACACACTGGCCCTTCCTTGGCTCAACTTCTCTGCCAACTCATCTCTCTATGAAGATGCTTGTCGTCTTCTCATCGTGCTTCCATTTTTAATGGTTCCCAAGGCAGTGGCACTTGAGGTTGAAGAGACAAAAATACATTTCAAAAACAAGCTGCTCCATCCTCCAGCTAAAATGCCATTTTCCTAAAGCTCTGGAGTCCTAATAAAAATCACAAACAGCCAACCCTAGCCTTTTGGCACACCACAGAGTAATCTTAAGAGTCCAAAGCCCAAGAAAATGGACAGGTCCCTCCTCTTTTGTAGGAGGCCCCTCCTCTTTTGTAGGAGGTCCCTCCTCTTTTGTAGGAGGCCCCTCCTTTTTTGTAGGAGGTCCCTCCTCTTTTGTAGGAGGCCCCTCCTCTTTTGTAACAGGTCCCTCCTCTTTTGTAACAGGCCCCTCCTCTTTTGTAGGAGGCCCCTCCTCTTTTGTAACAGGCCCCTCCTCTTTTGTAGGAGGCCCCTCCTCTTTTGTAACAGGCCCCTCCTCTTTTGTAGGAGGCCCCTCCTCTTTTGTAACAGGCCCCTCCTCTTTTGTAACAGGCCCCTCCTCTTTTGTAACAGGCCCCTCCTCTTTTGTAGGAACCCAGGGACTGTCAGCATCAACAGGTTAGACCACAGGCCTCTGGGCTTTTTTTCAGACTTGAGGTTACACATGTAAAGAGAGGAGAATTTTACTTTTAAACACTTGAAACTTCACAGATTCTTTTTAAAGTCTCATCCTTCCTCCTTCACCAAAAAAGAGAAAATAGAATTTGGGGAGCAAAACCAAGCTCTCAATGGGAGTTGCTTAAAGAATTGGTAACATTGTCCCTGCTTTTCAAATACATATTAGAAATACCCGGGCATCTTAAACGTTGCAATCTTAGAGAATTTCTTCTGGCTTCTGACTTAAGGGCTCACTGGTACCTTAGATTCTGACACAGTTTTAGAAAAGAAAAATCAGGCCGGAGCTTTGTTGTCCTCCAGAAACATCAGCAGAAATGGTGTGGAGAAGATCTAACCAGGGGTGGTCTCACCACTAAGCTGTGAGGATCTGGGGAATGTCTCCATGTCTGGGAGCTACCCCCAGTAATCAGACTGCAGGATGAGGACAGAAGGCAGCCGATGCTATGTGCTAGAGCCAGCCAAGACTGAAGTAATAATAGACATTTCATGTGGCCTGTTCCCTCTGTCGAAAATAGTCCAAAGGTTTTCCAGAAGCGGCAGTCAGAAGCCCTACTCAGAGCCAAAGCCAGCAACTGGAAACAAAGTTGCCAGGCCCTTCTCTCCCACTCTGTGTTGTATTATTTTGTGGGGTTTTTTCCCCCCTTGGTATCTGAAACTTAGATGTGAGCTCTGGTTGATAGAAAAAGCACAAGGCTTTCCTGCTCCTGCCCGTACAAAGGTCGTGTCATTGAAGGCAGAGGCCATCTGCATGGGGAGGGAAGTGGTGGCCAATGGGAAGCAGTTCTTTCCTCATGGGCAGGGTGAAGACCTTCCAGGACGATGAGGCAATCATTTTTAGCTTAGTTTTCAGTTCATGTCCGATTTGGCTTAACCTCCGTATGCTGAGGCTATATGATGGCGTTCAATCTCACCGCCGGCTTGGCGCTGCAAGGCGACAGGCCTGATCTGGGTTAATGCCCTTTTCAGCAGGGAGCAGCTATGTGGAAACGAAGTGGAACACCATGTCTTTAGGGAGACTGTCATTCTATGAGAGACTGACTAACACGGAGCCTTTCCTTTTAGAAAAAAACTAAGCTATGTCTTTCACAAATACTCAGGAAACTGAAGCTCAGCTTCCCTCAGATAAGTTATATGACAAAAAAGAGGAGCCTCTGTTCAAACAAATAAATCATCAGAGGGAACAGTAGAAACATAAACATGAATTTGCTCATAAATATTTCACATTTTTTGACCTTCTCATGAGTTGGTTCTTCCTTAGGTTTTTAAGTCTATACAGAGAATGCCAAGTACACAGGAAGTACCCAAAAACACTGACGTGGATGACTTCATCTGTACCGAGCCAAGCGCATTATCATGTATGTAACTAATGATAGCATGAGTTGAACTAATAAGACAAACAGTGAAATGGCCAAAAATTACTAGCACTATAAACATAGCTCATTCCTGAAGGGAAAGATCACCCCTAATTGGAAGAAGTCTCAAGGTTCACGGTCTCACTTTTCTGAGCTCATCGCACGTATGCAATGATTGACTGCCCTGTACATTCATCAGCCCTGATGACAACCCCATAAGATAAATGGACAAGGGGTATCGTTTGCTCCATATGGTGGATGAAGCAGACCAAATGTGGAAAGGAAGTGACTTGCCTGATGACCCTGAGAAGTCAGAGGAGGAACTGAGATTAGAACCCACAAGCTTCTTCTTTCTGTGCAACCAACCCACAGCCCCTTACTGCAAAGTCAAGCACAACCCCAGATCCTCTTGGAAAAATTGGTCCTCCCTAGTCCCTGCAGACAGCATCATCGGTCTGGGTGCTGGGGGCTGAAAAGAGAAGGCAGCCAAGCTAAGATGCCAACATCCCCAGAGAAAGAAAGAAACGCATACATCTTTAAGCCTCAGAGTTTATTTTTGAAGTGCCCTTCTCAGTAGTTAGATAAACGCTCAGCAATTTGAGAAGAAACTTTATCTTAAAGAAAAATAAGGGATGAAAAGGGCGATTATGAAAGGCTTTCTCCAGATTAAAAGGATTTGAAAAGTTTCTGTTCAATGAACTTTGAATGAAGTTCAAATTCAGTTCATAAGCTTATCTCCCAATTTCATTTTTTAAAGTACCTCAAACATCGACTCCCACTCAACTTGATCAAAAGCTCCTTCTGCTTCAAGAGACCGAACAACAATCAGCCCTCTTGCTCATGTGGCCAAGTCAGTGTTCTTAATCAGCATAAAAAACACTAGGAGCCAAAGGGAGGTTTTTTAATAAAAAGTGGTTTGATGCGGCTCCAGGCTGGTGGCAGCCTTCTCAGCCCAGAAAAATATGCGGCAACTCCTCAAATACGCAAAGAGGCCGAAGAGCAGGGGCGCATTACTGCACAAATATTTCTCAGGCCTCAAGTCCCCAGTTGTTTGGTCCTGTTCTCTCAGTTTACTCCCCTCCACCCTAACAGCACTCCACGTTGCCCACCCTCAATCCGACCAGGATTTCAGTGCCCCTTCTCCTTCCTAAAAATATGCCATTTGGACTTTTCTTCTTCCTGCTCTCAACAGATTGCTCCTAAATCCATTAGGTGGGGCAAGGCACAGACCTAAGAGGTGATCAGGACTGGCTGCTGGAGCCCCAGTACGGGGAGAAGCATGTCCCCAAAGTGGGTCCGCGGGGGGTGCTTCTGCCAGCAGCAGGCCAGCTTGGGGTAGCGGAGTCCACGTGGACTGAGAGGGTGCCCCCAGGGAAGTGCAGCCAAGTGTGGCCCATCAGAGTCCAGGCAGATCAGAGGGCGCAGTGGAATACGAAACCAGTTACACAGAAGTGATAAATCACATGAGTAACTTACTAAGGACAGGGCGAGCTAGGTTTCTCACTGTTGGAGAAGAGTGAAAGTGAAAGTCGCTCAGTCCTGTCCAACTCTTTGTGACCCCATGGACTATACAGTCCATGGAATTCTCTAGGCCAGAATACTGGTGGGTAGCCTTTCCCTTCTGCAGGAGATCTTCCCGATCCAGGAATCGAACCTAGGTCTCCTTCATTGTAGGTGGATTCTTTACCAGCTGAGCCATGAGAGAGTTGCAAATATTGAAACAGAAACGAACTCTGCAGTTGTTTGATCAAAACTGGCAGTATCTCGGTGAATCACGTGGAGAAGGCAATGGCACCCACTCCAGCGCTCTTGCCTGGAAGATCCCATGGACGGAGGAGCCTGGTGGGCTGCAGTCCACGGGGTCGCTAAGAGTCGGACACGACTGAGCGACTTCACTTTCACTTCTCACTTTCATGCATTGGAGAAGGAAATGGCAACCCACTCCAGTGTTCTTGCCTGGAGAATCCCAGGGACGGGGGAGCCTGGTGGGCTGCCGTCTATGGGGTCGCACAGAGTCGGACACGACTGACGCGACTTGGCAGCAGCAGCAGCAACAGGTGAATCATGGTTTCCAAAGTATTCATCTAGATACAGAGATCAATGTGTGTATACCCACATACCTACCGTGGAAGGTAGAGTAATGGATTCCCCAGATGTCTCCTTCTTAATGCCCCAAACCTGTGACTATGTCACCTCACAGGGCAAAAGGGACTTTGTGGATATAATTACGTATCCTGAGACGGGAAACTTATCCTGGATTATCTGGGGGGCAGGGGGGTCCAATAGAATCACAGTGGTCCTTGTGATTATGTTGGAAGGCAGGAGGGTCAGAGATGTTATGACAGAAGTAGAGGCAGGAAAGAAAGATTTGAAGATATTGTGCTGCTGGCTACTTGACATTTGTGACAAAGAGGCCACTAGCTAAGAAATGCAGGCAGCTTCTAGAAGCCGGAAAGGCAAGGAAATGAATACTCTCTGAGAGCCTCTGAAAGGAACACGGCGCTGCTGGCACCTTGATTTGAAGCCTTCTGATCTCCAGAACTTAAGGTAATAAATGTGTATTGTCGTGCGCATTACAGCAGCAGTAGGAAAGTGGTACACGCATGCACTGGTCAGTTCTGTGCAATAAGAGCCGGGAGACGATCCCCAGAAACAGGAGCATGTGTGTCTGCGGGCAGTCCCTCAGTCGTGTCCAGCTCTGTGCAACCCCGTGGACTGTGGCGCACCAAGCTCCTCTGCCCATGGGGTTCTCCAGGCAAGAGTACTGAAGCAGGTTTGCATTTCCTCCTCCAGGGGATCTTTCAGACCCAGGCAGTGAACTCGCATCTCTTGTATCTCCCACATTAGCGGGTGGATTCTTTATCACCACCCCACCTGGGAAACCCAACAGAAGTGTACCCAACTTATATTGTGTTGGCCAAAAACTTCACTCAGATTTTTCTGTAACATCTTATGGAAAAACTCAAACAAATTTTTTGGCCAATCCAATAAATACCATTCTCCACTAAAATGAACCAAGGCTCCTTGGAGAAATGGCTGATTCAGGGCTGGAGTCTGGAAAGTATAGGTAAATTTGCAATATATCTTGTGTCAGAAAGAAAGAAGGGCTGAAAGAATGATGAGGCTTTGTCAAAAGGACATGTAAGTCAGCTCAAAAGGGCTGTGGTTAAACAAATTCAGGAAAATCTGAGCATCAAAATATACAATGATAGTAACAGATTATAAACCATTGACTAAAATGGAAATACAAACCTTAAAGACAAAAATTAATAAATGAATGAATTTGAAGCTTGATTAAGATCAGGACATTTACATCATTACAAAATGCTTCCTCACAAAATACTAAATAATTGCAAAAGGGGAAAAAGGTAACTTTACAACAATGCAGCTTGGCAGATAACATCTTAATCAAAGTATCAAAGTGAATATTATCACTAAAGGGACGAATCAAAATCATGCCACCCAAATGGGTTGCAATCAGAAGACCACATCATCATCAGTCCTGTAATATTCCTGCCAAAGATGTGCAAACTTAATCTACTTGTGTGCAAACATCTGACAAAAACAAACCAAGGGGCATTCTACAAAACAACTGGTCCAGAGTCCTCAGAATTTTTTAAATCACAAACTTCAAGTCAAGACTGAGGGATTTTCCCAGATTGGAGATTACAGGGACGTGACAACTAAAGGCAACACGTGATTCCAAACTGCATGTTTTTTCTATAAAGGAATTTGGTGAAATTTGTATGAGATCTGAGCATTAGATCATAGTAACCTATCAGGGTTAATTCCCTAATTTTAGTAGATGTACTATGATTCCATAGGTCACAGAGGTCCCCAACCTCCGGGATCTAGTGCCTGATGATCTGAGGTGGAGCTGATGCAATAATAATAGAAGCAAAGTGCACAATAATTAATGTGCTTGAATCATTTCAAAACCTTCCCCACCCACCCCCTGGCCCTGATCCATAGAAAAATTGTCTTCCACAAAACCAGTCCCTGGTGCCAAAAAGGAATAAAGTTTTAGGGATTATGTTACTTTCATATGATTCTGGAACAAAATTCTTTGCTTATAACTTTTCTGTAAATTGGAGATCATTTCAAAATATTTTAAATGTATCACCTTTAGTCTCCAATGCTTATTCTGTAATAAGGTCTTCTCCCTTCAACCATGGCTTTAGTTCTCTTGGTAGAAACAAATATTTTTCATTGTCCCGGGAGTCAGAGCATCTCCCATCGGCTGCTCACCTTGGAGAATGTTTTGCATTTGGGGCACAGTGCCTGGCAGGGCTGGCAGCAGCACTGATTGAATCCTGGGTGGCGTGAAATGGTAAGGAGAGGTGTGAAAAGATTTTGAAAAGCAGTCAGAATGTTCTTGCTTCACTTTTTAAAAATTTCCTAACATCTGATTAAAGTACCCAAGTTCACTGTGGAGAGTCGAGAAAGAAAGTTGAGTATTATGTTAGAATTTTTGTTCTACTATCAATTTAATATCACCAGGGCTCTCTGTTAAAAAAAAAAAAAACAAAAAAAAAAAAACCAGATCAATCTTTCTGAGAGACTCAGCCTGAAGGGCTGAGGTTCTTAGAATGTCACTGTTTTCTAAATCCCAGCTCGTCTTTTCTTTAGCTTTCCTTGGCAGATTAATCCCATTTCTCTTGAGCATTTATGTATACTTAGACAAGCCTAAGTGATACTTCAGGCTTCAGAGAAATCTGGCAGAGTGCAAAATACAGTTTAAAGTAGAAATTATACTGGTCCATGTCTCTCCAAGGATTCTGTCCAAAAATCTTATGGCACCCATTAAAAACAAATATTTGTCTTGTTTTTTAAAAAGGAGCTATAAAAGATAATTTGGGACAACCAGGGGAAGATAAATACTGGTTCAGTATTAGAAATTAGGGAATTTATTCTGTTATACATGATACTGGTGTTTGGGTAAGGAGGAAAGTGTCTTTATTTGGGGAATGGGGTAGTGTGTGTATAGAGTATTTAGATATAAAATATCACAATATTGGTCATTTTATTTTAAATGGTTCCAAAATTTGTATATATGCACACACAGACATATCTCTATATGAATCAAATATGGTAAAGTGGAAAACTGGTAACTATGGTTGAATCTAAGTGGTAGGTATATACTGCTGCTCACTTCAGTCGTGTCTGACTCCCAGCGACCCCATGGACTGCAGCCTACAAGGCTCCTCCGTCCATGGGATTTTCCAGGCAAGAGCACTGGAGTGGGTTGCCTTTTGCCTTCTCTGAGTAGGTATATGAGTGTCCATTATATTGATTTTGTGAGATTGTAAATCTTTGTATTTATCTTCTATATTCTAACATCTATCTTCTTTACTTCACTCACAAGCCTACCTTAAACAGATTTGGGGAATTGTGGATGCATCCCATGCTACATACATTTAAGGATGAATTTAGCTGGTTTGTGGTTATACCAGGTTGTTTATGAGGGGAAGACAGGGGGTCTCAAAATCATTGCTTAGTCATTCAGTCATGTCCAACTCCTTGTGATTCTGTGGACTATAGTTTGGCAGGCTCCTTGATCCTTGGGATTTTTCAGGCAAGAATACTGGAGTCAGTTGCCATATTCCTCCTCCAGGGCATCTTCCAGACCCAAGGATCAAACCCATGTCTGTTGTGTCTCCTTCATTGCAGGCGAATTCTTTACCACTTGAGCCATCAGGGAAGCCCTCCAAATCATTATACACCTGCTTTTAAGTTCTAGACTTAACATTTAGTATCCATAGTGCTGTTGCCTTAGCCATCAGGATATCTGATGTAAATGTTCTCATCCTGGAAGAAGCTGGAATGTTAGATGAGCTTGTTCTTCTCTCTCCCGCTACTTTATTTTATCTTTACGTTGTTAGTGCACTATTATTGGCTGTGCCGGGTCTTCACTGCTGTGAGGGTCTTTCTCTAGTTGCGGGAAGCAGCAGCTACTCTCTCGTTGCCGAGTCCGGGGGCGGCTTCTCTTGCTGCGGAGCGCAGGCTCTCTGCCCGCGGGCTTCAGGAGCTGCAGCTCCCGGGCTCTTGGGCACAGGCTCAGCAGCTGCGGCAAATGGGCCGAGTCGCGCTGCAGCATGCGGGATCTTCTCGGACCAGGGGTCAAACCCGCGTCTCTGCATGGGCAGGCAGGGTCTTTACCACTGAGCCCCCAGCGAAGCCCTCTCCCACCACTTTCAAAAGACGCTACTTCTTTCCCAGGGATGTAGAGCGTGCCTCACCTTGCCTCTGCTCCGCGTCTCCCTGAAACACGCAGACAGACCAGCACACCCACAAACACGCACAGAGGCCCCGCTTGCTCGGGGGTCACTTCCTGACTCCTCCAGGCAGAGTCAGCCGTCAGTCCTCTGGGCGCCCACAGCGTTTTGTTCATGCTCCTAAAGCAGTGCTTACCACTTTGGTCATCTATAAGTCTGTTCATCTGTCTTCCCCATAGGTTTTGAGCTCTTCTAAAGGAGAAACCATGTATTATTTCTCTTTTCCAGTGACTGACACACAGTAAGTGCTCAATAAAAGCTTGTAAGTGAAAGAGTGAATGAGGGCATGAATAAAGGCCTTTGAGTTGGGGTCTAGGCAAGCTCTAATAACTTGTCAAACTGTGGGAGCCATCGGCAACGTTTCTAACACCATCCTTGAGATCCTGACACTAAATCTTCAGATCCTGATACTCAATGCCACGCAGAGGCATTAAGGAGCAGCCGCTGTGCATGAAACTAAAACCAAAGAACATCAGAGGCGTTTAAAGGTTGAGGCTCTTTTCCCCAACAAGTTTCGCTTCTTTTTTTCACAGCTTGAAAATCAGATCTCTAATAACCATGCAGAACATCCATCAAACACTTCCATGGGATAATACAAGTCTCAAAATATTCACAAGAGACATATGGACACTCCAGACAGTTGGGGGTGGTGACCAGGCAAAAGCACTGAACCCATCTGGAAAGGAAAGTATTTTTTTAAATCAAATGTCAGCTAGCATTACACCAGACTCTATTCTAAGGGCTTTATGTGTATTATCACATTTAGACCTCACAACAGTCCTATATCATGGGATTCATTACCATCTACATTTTATAAATGAGGAACAGGGCAGTGAGTCACCCACCTAAGAGTCACTCTGAGCCAAGACTATCTTGCTCCAGACTTGTTCACAGACTTGTCCATTGGACGTCGTGGAACTCTCTGTGTACAGATGTGCAAGACGTGTTAAATATTAGCTGCATCTTAAGAGCCATCTAATCAACCCACTCAATGTCTAGAGAAGGAAATGGAGAACATAGATGGGGAATGGCCTGTCCTGGCTTATAGAGATTGATCCCTGAAGAATGAAGGACCCAGGCCAGCCTGCCTTCCTCCAAGACACAGTTGTCTCCTCTGTCTTCCTGGGGCAGCATCCAGCGAGTCACACGGCGCTTCTGTGGATTCTCCTGCTTGGTCCGGGGGTGGTTGGTGAAATTAGTCAGTGCTTCTTTGCAAATAAATTTCAGGTTGCTTATCCCACTCAGACAATTATGGAAATATGATTGTTCAGGCCAAGTTAATACAGTAATAAGCACTGTGAATCAGATAAAACTGAAAGAAGAGCCACAACACCACCGAGGAAGAGATGGGGACTTCCCCGGGCAGCCCTGTGGTTCAAACTCAGCGCTTCCAATGCAGGAGGCCTCGGGTTCGATTTTCGGTTGGGGAACTAAGATCCCCCAGGCCATGTGACCAAAGGAAAAAAAAAAGGAAGAGATAGTGAAGGCTGTTTCCCCTCAGGAAGGTTCGGATTTTCCACAACTTGAAACAAAACGGAGTCTGTTAGAAATGTATGTTTCTAAATATCAGCTTTATAGATGGAACCATTAGCTATTCTTGTCTAAGTGAAACAAACTCCACTTTGCTCTGCTCCATGGGTGTAGAGCTTTAATTAAAGGCACGTGATTAAATATTTTCAGTTGACTTAGAAAAGAGAACCACAGGGGAGAATGTGTATTAACTGCAATGATTTTCCTTTTTAACTCTTGATCTTTCTGCATTGAATTTTAAATTGATTTATCACTTCATTTATTATCATCAAGATTTTAAATTTCCCAAATTTCACATTACCTTTGAAATTAAATACAGTTTTAGCATGAATTCCAGATGTGTCAAAACTCAAATATCGTACAACTAACCAGCAATTTGCAGTTTTATTCTCTGCCCTCCATCCTTTCAGGCAGCAGTCAGGCAAGGCACTAACATGTTTTAGAAATCAGTTTAACAAAGAAAACAGTAATTTGCGCTGCCGACTTCTCTGTGAAACAAACACCCTCTGTCTCCTGTCCTCCCTTAGAAGGGTGGAGGTGTTTCTCCTTCAAGAGACCTCCTGCCACGCTCCCCTGAGGAGGAGAGGTTTCCCAGGATGCACTTCGTGCAAACTTCTTTAATAGCCTAGTTCTTTCTTTCAAGTTTACTCTGCTGTTTAATTGAGTCGTGCTGAATGCAAATGTGTCAAAGCCAAATAAATACCACCCAGTGGAATCCAGACTCTCTGACTCTTCTTTCAGGACTTATTTGCTCTCTTGCTGGAGAAGTAGTCCAGGAATTTTATGACAACTTCCTTGTCACAGTAGCACAGACCCAACCAGCATTAGCACCATAACCATCTGAGCAGTCGCCGTTGCCTGGAAGCCTGCTGAGTGCCGGATATCACGTTCTGGGCTGCCATGTTTAGTGTGAAACCTGGGCTTCTGATTTAGCATGAAGAGATCATCTTCTGACAAACAGGAGAGTCCCTTGAAAGCAGGCGTTTTTGTTCTGTCAAGGCAGATCTGTCCTGGGACTTCCCTGGAGGTCCAGGGGCTAAGACTCCACCACGCTCCCAATGCAGGGGGCCCGGGTGCAATCCCTGATCAGGGAACTAGTTCCCACGTGCCACCACTATGTGTTCACAAGCCTTAACTAAAGATCCCACATTGATCAAAGTTCTCATGTGCCACAACTAAGACCCACTGCATCAGATAATTTTTTTTTTTAAAGGCAGCTCTGTCTTTACAGGTCAGACACGGAAAGGAAAGGAGTTGACATGCATTTATTTTTTTTCCTTTTGAGAAGAAAGTGACCCATTAAACTGTGGCATTGGCTGTTTTGTTGAAGGCTCTTCCATTATTTCTCTTTTGTTTTAACGTGCAATCACCTTGATTCTTTAATGATGAACCATAAGGAAGAACTTCCTTGTCAAGATGAAGCAGAGTCTGAAGCATGTCCCAGACTCTGCTCACCTCTTCTCCCCCTGCCCCTACCTGGGCCTGGCACAGGCTCAGAGCTGGTCCAACCATTTCTCCAAAACCCAAAGAAATCCGCCCCAGAAGACTTCTCTGGATGTCCTAGATTCTTAAAAATCAGAACCAAGTCCAGCTAAGCTTCTAACTTAATCTCAGTATAACGACCTGAATTGACAACATCCTACTGGGCTCAGATGGTAAAGAATCTGCTTGTAATGTCGGAGATCTGGGTTCGATCCCTGGGTTGAGAAGATCCCCTGGGGAAGGGAATGGCACCCCACTCCAGTATTCTTGCCTGGAGACTCCCATGGACGGAGGAGCCTGGCGGGTTACGATCCACGGGGTCGCAGAGTCAGACAGGACCGAGCGATGCTTAACACACTTAGAAAGTGAGACCAAGGGCGGGGTGATGTTCTGTGACTCTCGGAGGGAACATGGCTCTTCAGTGTTTAGAGAGGAAACAAAAAGATCTCACATTCTTTCCATTGAAAGCTAAGGACAGCCTGACAGTGTTAGATCTTGAGTCTCTCAAACAATAAGGAAGCAAACAGAGCGGAATGGAAGATGCCTTGTGCTTCAGAGTTCCTTTTGCAACACTGAATGTTTCATGCGTTATGAACTGAGGTCATTTTTCTTTATTAGAGTTTACACAGAGCTGAGCTAGCCAGGAGATATTTCAATCACTAAAGAAGCTGAAAAGATTTTTTTAACTGTGCAGGGCCCTCTCCTGTTTAATTCTTCTAAAAGGATATTTATTATTATAATACAGAGCTATGCCTTTGGAAGCATGAGGAGTTTAAAAAGAGAGATGACTAAGATAGTCCTATTTTGGGAGTTTATCACCTTGTTGAGAGATATGTCTATGTATAATACAGTGAGCAAATCAAGACAGCCAGGAAAAGGACCGAGTGAGCAAGGGTCTTTTAAAAACCCTGTCTCAGGAGGGGTAGATGGTAGTGGCCTGTGACGGCCTGAGAATTTCATTAATGAGCAGGCTGAGGACACAGAAGATCCAGAAGATGTGTTCCCAGGCCTGAAGGGGCTTCTGGTGTAGTGAGAAAGATGGACGGGTAAACAGACTTCCATGAACAAGGCAAGAAGTAAAAGACAGAAACGAAGTGCTCTGAAAACAGAGGAGAGCCTGAGTGGCTCTGCTCAGAAACACCAAGGCAGGCTTCCCACAGAGGGCGACATGTGTTGGCTCACTGAGTGTGGTGGTTTTAAAACATGTCCACAGATTTTTAGAAACACCTCCTTTCAAGAGGTGAGACTTCATTTCCCTCCCGTTGAGTATGGACTGGACTTAGCAACTCATTTCTTAGGGAGGCAGAAGTGACAGTATATGTTGCTTCCAGGACTAGGTTATCAAGAGCACTGTAATTTCCTCCTTACTCTTATGCTCAAGTAGCCTTATGAAGAGGATCGCGTGACAGGAAAGCCAGGCCTCCTGACCACAGCCCTGTGTGGGCGCCATCTTGGCAGCGGCTCTCTAGTCCCAACCAAGATGTCCAATGACCTCAGCCAACATCTTGACTGAAACTGCGTGAGAGACCTCCAGACCAGATCAGACAGCTAAACCCCAGAAACTGTGAAATAATACGTATTCATTATTGGTTGAAGCCACCACATTTTGGGATACGTTGTTACCACACAATAGATTCCTGACGCACCAGTAAGTACCCATTGGCCATGTTGAAGGTGGGAGACAGCCAGTTAGAAGAGCTGAGAGCGTCGCACTGAGTGGCCATACTGAGCGTGGCTGGGGTATGGGACGTCTGGTCCCTCAGCTTTCAGTGTGCTAGCCATTTCCTCAAGCCTCCTTCAAAGTGGAATTTTTAAATAAATGAATGCTACTGAACTTGGCTGTCATCACACTTAGGGAAAAGCTGAATTCCTTGCCATGGCCTCAAAGCTGTTTCTCCAGCTTAACACAGTGCCCTGTGCTCACATCTGCGTCACACTGGTTCTCTCCAATGCCTTTTCCCCGGTTAAGGCCTTTGCACACACAGTTTCCTCCATCTAGATGGCTCCTCTCTTTGCCAGTCCCCTGGCTTACTTTTCCTCTTGCAGGACGCAGCCTCACTACGCCTCCAGGAGACCCCTTTCCCGACCATCAGCCCTGTGGGTCTTCTGCAGCCCTGCTAGTTTCCCCGACAAGAGGAACTGCTCCTGTTATGCTTGTCTGTTTGCATGTTTTTGTCTGTCTTCCCCTTCAGAGAGCACGTCCCACTGTGGCAGGGACCACACTGGCCTTTCTTGTAGTATCTCCAACCAGGCATGGTGCCTGGGATGTGGTAGGTCCTGAATATCTATGCATTGTAGTTACTCTATCCTCCCGTGCAGTAGGTATTAGGTGTTCCTATTTTAAGACTGTCTGCCTGTGTTATCCTCATCTCCAAGAGAAGCAAATGCATTAAAATTCTACCACTTTGAAAATATAGTCTGTTTAATTTCGTATAACTTTATATTTATATTATTTGATTATCTCATCTTTCATGTCTTGAGTAGTAACTTATTTATCATAACAGAAAACAGTAGAAATATCTCAGTCCACTCCTAGTGAAAGAATAACTTTTCTCCTGCCTCTACTCCATTCACAGAAGACCTTTTTAATGATGAAATACTTAAGATATGTTGAGAAAGTACAGACACTATGGAAAACAGTATGGAGGTTCTTTAAAAAGTTAAAAACGCAATTCCCATATGATCCAGTAATTCCACTCCTGGGTAAAAACTCTAATTCAAAAGTGTACCTGTACTCACTTTTCATAGCCGTGTCACTTACAATAGCCAGAACATGGACACAGCTCAAGTGCACTTCAACAGGTAACTGGCTTAAGAATATGTGGTATTTATATATATACACACATGTATGGGCTTCCCTGGCGGCTCAGACTGTGAAGAATCCACCTGCAATGCAGGAGACCTGGGCTCAATCCCTGGGTTGGGACGATCTCCTGGAGAAGGGCATGGCAACCCACTCCAGTATTCTTGCCGGGACAGTTCCATAGACAGAGGAGACTAGTAGGCTACAGTCCTTGGGGTTGCAAAGAGTCAGACATGACTGAGCAGCTAAGTATGTATATATATATGTACATACATATATATATATAATGGAGTATTACTCAGCCATAATAAAGAATGAAGTATTGCCACTGGCAGCGCCTGGGTGGACCTAGAGACTGTTACGCTCAGTGAAATAAAACAGACGAATACTGTGTGATATCACTGATATGTAGAATCTAAAAATAATACAAGTGAATGTGTATACAAAACAAAAACAGACTCACAGATATAGAAAAACTTAAAGTTACAAAAGAAGAGGGGAGAGGGGACAAATCAGGAGTATGGGATTGACAGATACAAACTACCATATATAAAATAGATAAGCAACAAGGATTTACCTTATAGCACTGGAAACTATACTCAATATTTTGTAGCACACACATAATGAAATATAATTTGAAAAACAAAAAAAAAACAAATCACTAGGCTGTACACCCGAAACTAACATAATATTATAAATTAACTGTACCTAACAAATAAATACATTGAAAAATAAAAATTGTACAATGAACATTTGACTTCAATAAGTAAAAAAGCATTCTCCTATATCACAAATCTAACAAAATTTCAATAATTTCTATTACCATCTAATATTAGCTTTTCCCCAACTTTTATTTATATCTGCTTTATTCAAAACAGGATCCAAACAAGGATCACACATTGCATTTTGCTATTATGGATTTTGAGTCTCTTTTAATATAAAACAAACCCTTTCCTCCCTCCTTTCTTCACATGACTTTGGCCTATTGAGAAGTCTGGACCAGTTGTTTTGTGGAATGTCCAGACTTCTAGATTTGTATGACTGTTTCCTCATGGTACCACTTAACGTGTTTCTTATAATCCCCTGGATTTCCTGTAAACTGAAACTTAGATATAGAAGGCTTCATGAGATGTAGATTAAGCATTTTGGCAGCAATACTTCACAGATGAAGGTTTGTACTTCAGATTGCACCATATCAAGAGGTACATAAGGTTTAGTGTTCCATGACTGGTGATGCAGAATTTGGTCACAGAATTTCACCCCCAGATTTCACCACTGGAAAGTTCTGACTTCTTCCTATAATTGGCATCATCTGTGGAGTCATCCTCCTGCCCCATGCAAATATACAACTGACTTTTCCCCTTTTTGCAGGAGACCTAAAGTCTGCCTTTCTGCTGTGGCTGAGATGGGAGGGAGGAGCCCAGACTTCCTCTTCAATAGCTCACTTCTGTGTCCGTTCCAGCTGCGCCTCACTGGCCATGAGGCAAGCCACACGCATTCAGAAAGGGGTCCCCCGGGCTCGACTGGCCGTGAGACAGACAGTAGGGACCGGCATGGGTTGTAATGAGGTTAAAAACACCTTGGCCTTAGAAGCGCTGAAAGGATGTATGTTTGGAAATTTAAGACGAGGCAAGACTCAAGATACAAAGCTAGGGCAAAAACAAAGAAGACTGAATCATATATACTCTGATCAAAGTAAAAAACAATTTAATTCAGGAGGGAAAATGGAAAGAAGATACATCTCTTCACAATGTTTGGGGTGGGAGGTGGAATTAAGAATTTTCAGTTTTTGTAGTATTGTTATCCTAATTTTATAATAAAAATAAATGTTTAAATAAATAAGAGTATAATAAGGTGATATGTTTTAAGAAGAAAAAATCATGAATTAAAATGTAAACAGCATGAAACAAATTTTAATTTTAACTCACTTTTTATGCTGAAGTTTTTAAAGCAAATTAGAAACATAGTGATATCCAGCCTACAAATACTTCAGAACACATCACTAAAAAGTTAGAACATTTTCCATCATGGTGAATATAAAGTTATCTCACTGAACAAAATTAAGATTACTTCCTTAATATAATCTAACATACCGTCCATGTTCAAATTTTCGCCTAATTATCCCCAAATGTCTTTTACAGCTAGTCTCTAAACCAGGATCTAAACCACGGAAACAGGTTTTAAAACAAGAATACAAAAACTTTACAGTATATCACGTAGTTACAAACTTTTCCTTTTAATTTCATACCTTATCCACTAATTTTATTGCCATCATTACCATAAATGAATGTCACATGCATCTGGTTAAGATATTTACAAGTTCTTTCCATTCTAGAGTAGTTGACCATAACTATTATATTCTCACGATTCTCAAGACCTTATTAGTAATAAAGAAACCTCAAAATCACTATGAGATTTAAATGTATTTGTTTATACATTCATCAATGACATGGGAGCAGAAGCAGAAGCAGCCCCTGGGCAGTAAGCACCATTTCAGCAGAAGGAAAAAAGCCTGATGGTCGGGTTTAGGCTAAGACATCAGGGATGAAAGAAGCAATGGATTTCAACCTGCCAGTCAGGAGGACATGGATCTCGAGAATTCCTTGGTGGTCCCACAGTTAGGACTCTGCACTCTCACTGCTTAGAGCCCAGGTTCAATCCCTGCTTAGGAAACAGATCCTGATAAAGCATGGAGCGCAGCCAAAAAAAAAAAAGAAAGAAGACATGGATCTAAACGTTTGCAGAACCTCTTTTCTCTTTATAATGACACTTTAAATTTTTCATGTCTTCACTCAGAATCTCTTCATTTTCTAAAAAAAGAACAAGGAGTATTCATTTTTTAACCACTCTCTGCCCAAGTGTAGAAATTAGCAAGCAAAAGATGATATTTCCAAGACACAACATCAGGGAAATTTCAGCCCTCTGTACCCCAGAGTATTTAAACTATTTCAAAGTAATAAGCTATGCCTTTGTTTTTTCTGTTAAACACTCCTGATGAAGAGGAGAAAACCATTTATGTTTTAGATTAGCCATTTCTTTCATGACTACCACCTGTGTTACTTGAAAGAAGTAAAGAAACTTGTTTATCATTGTTTCTGGTTTTGGTCTGAATGTTGGTCACTTGCTTGATCAATAACATAGAAATATGTCACGATCATAACTCTCCTTTTTCTTTGAATGATTGTTGGGCTGCACCCCACAGGCCTGCGAGTCTTGGAGTTGCCCAACCCCGAGACTGAAGAAAGAGCCGGAGAGACAGCAGCAGAGACATCAGTGTGTGTTGGACGGGGGATCTTAACACAGCTGAGGAAGGTCCCGGAGCGACATTCCATCATGTGCCGCAAGTGGCAGGCAGGACGTGACAGCGGTCCTCACTGCTTGAGGGTGAAGGCGGCACCATTCATAGCAGAGAGTTGACATCATTTGGGCTCCTCAGTTACCAGGGACTAGCTAATGGCACCCACTCCAGTACTCTTGCTGGGAAAACCCCATGGACGGAGGAGCCTGGTGGGCTGCAGTCCACGGGGTCGCCAAGAGTCAGACACGACTGAGCGACTTCCCTTTCACTTTTCACTTTCATGCATTGGAGAAGGAAATGGCAACCCACTCCAGTGTTCTTGCCTGGAAAATCCCAGGGACGGGGGAGCCTGGTGGGCTGCGTCTACGGGGTCACACAGAGTCGGACACGACTGAAGCGACTCAGCAGCGGCAGCAGCTAAGATCTATCAAGAGAACTGGACAGTCGTGTGTCATAACTCCCTTTTTATATAGAATCTTTAATCCAGAGGCCTCAAAGGTTTTTGTAAGCATTATCTGTTTGCAAAATAAGTAAATGAATAAATATATATATATACATATGTCACTTTGAGAAGAGGAAAGTTAAAAAGAGAAAATGGCCTGCACACTTGAAATTACATGAGCCAGAAATCAAGTCAAGGTTAAACCTTGATCTGATCAGTGTCAACGTGGCCTGATTAAAGTCTGAAGGATTAACTTAAAATCTTAAAGACCTTTTGCTCTCCCGAGACCCAGGATACTGACTTGAAACATTTTTGGTGTTCTTGCACTAAGGTAATGAGGCCTCACTTAATATGTAGACTATGTTTCTATAACTATATACCTCTGTGTGACTCAGTGACATGATTTATTTTTATTTTTAATTGGGGGATAATTACTTTACAATATTGTGATGGTTTCTGCCATAGTCAAGATGAAACAGCCATAGGTGTACATATATCCCCTCCCTCTTAAACCTCCCTCCTACCTCCTTCCTTGTCCCACCCATCTAGGTTGAGTGACGTGGTTTTATGTGTTTGCTTCATCTGTTTCTTTTCAGTAACTAGGCACACCCAAGAGACAGAAGAGTCTATATAATCAGGAACACAGAAGAAATAGACACTGATCATTTAGTGCTCTTCTCTCAGATTACAGGGGTAACACAATTTTATTGTAGGAATCTTAAAAACCCAGAAAAAAAAACACCCAAAAAAGGAAAATACAAATGACCCATTTTCCTACTTCCTTCTCCCAGAGAGCTGCCTTTATCATTTTATCTTAATAAACCTCTTGTCCTGCACGTGCATCTCAGTTGCCGTCTGGAACCTCCCTAGTCCCAGAGATATAAACAAATTAGGATCCAATCTCTTTCCAGGCCTATGGAAAATCTAATAAGCTCCTGAATATTTCTGCAAATTCCTCCAGGCCTGATGGTAGGTGGGGATGGGGTGAATTCGGAGCGGGCTGCCTCATGGCCCCGCTGACTCTGACTTCTTGCCTCTACGAGTTCCCATTCTCCGCTCAGGCAGCCCTGGCGGCTTACACGCATCCGGAACGTGAGGCTCTTCTGTGCCAAACTTCACTGAAGATTTGAGTTTGAGGAGTTCAGAAGGATGGAGAGAGCAACAGGGATTTTCTTCATTGCAATGTACACAACTAACATCTAATTATTTAAATCCCTGCTCTTAAACTCTTTTAGCTCTTATTAATAAACTGGATTGTAGCCTCTTGCCATGTTTCTGGGCCTTTTTTTAAAGTGTAGAATCTTCACTGAACGCGCTCTATGGGCGCAGTGTGCTAAGTTGTTTAAGTCATGGCCAACTCTTTGCGGTCCTATGGACCACAGCTCTCTAGGCTCCGCTGTCCATGGGATTCTCCAGGCACGAATACTGGAGTGGGTTGTCATGACCTCTACTCCAAAAAGATCCTCTCCACTCCATCATGCTAAGCTACTCAGGTTTATCTAAACTAACATACAAGCAGAGTGCCCAGGTTAAAGTCCTAGGGCAAGCAAATTCTCTAAGCCTTACCTTTCTCATTTATAGGATAAGAATATTGATAGATACCTCCTTCATAGGCTAAGCATAGTAAGTAACATGAACTACTTTCATTCTTGTTGAGAAATACTTCCCCTGGGCCACATGGAACTGCAGAATCTGCCTCTGTGACCAGAACACTTTTATAAAGGATGAGTGATGCTTGGAGATTGGGAGCACACAGTCTGATGCCAGAATGTCTGTTGTTTTCGATGAGATCAGCACTCTGTCCATGTGGGGCTCTCAGGAAGCCGACATTGAGAAGGAGTTGGGTGCAAAGTTATTCCTGCGTGCATGCTCAGTCACCTACTTGTGTCCAGCTCTTGGCAAACCCGTGGACTGAAGCCCGCCAGGCTCCCCCGTTCCTGGAGATTTCCAGGCAAGCATACTAAAGTGGGTTGCCATTTCCTACTCCAGAGGATATTCCTGACTTAGGGAGCAAACCCACATCTCCTGTGTCTCCTACCGTGGCAGGCAGATTCTTTCCCACTGAGCCACCTGGGAAGCCCAGAATCATTATTAGGGATCAATATGTTTGAAAGTAAGGGGAAGGAAGCAGGATTGGTCCGAAGCAACCAGCCATTCTGGTTTGCCTGGGATGAGAGCTGCTTGGCACACAGAACTCGCAGTGCTAAAGCCAGAACATTCTCAGGCAAACGTGTGGTTAGTCATCCTCACTGGAGCAGGACTTGAAATGTGATACCGACCCATCAACGCTTTACCAACCAGGCAGGGATCTCTGTTGTGACTATCACCATCAGAAAAGTCCCATCTCGGGATGATTCTTAGGACAATAATTTGGGTCTTTATACTTGGTCTCTCTGTCCAATGCAGGCTGCCCTGACTAGTTCATGACCTCGGGCCAAATAGCAGAGGCAGAGCCTGCAGGCAGACAGGTGAAGGCAGCCTTGGAGAAAACCCTTTGAAGGACAGGGCCTCTCTATACCCACCACCGAGACCATTTTGTTCCTCTGTTTCCTTCATCTGCAAAATGGGGATAATAATGGTGAACACCGGCGGTCGTGGTGGCTTAGTCGCCAAATCGCGCCTGACTCCTGCGACTGCACGGCCTACAGCCCACCAGGCTCCTCTGTCCATGGGATTCTCCAGGCAAGAATACTGGAGTGGGTTGCCATTTCCTGCTCCAGGGGATCTTTCCAACTGAGGAATCGAACCCGGGTCTCCTGCATTGCAGGCAGATTCTTTACCAACTGAGCTTTGAGGGAAGTCCAAATACCTGGCAGCTTAGTTAATATGTGTAAAGTGCCCAGCACACAATCAACTCTCCTCCTTGGACCATCAGATCCTGAAATTCTTCCTGTTTGGGCATACTTTGTCAAACCCCCAGGCTGGTGTCATCACGACTTCAGTTCGATGGTAACGTCCATGGCCAACCTACAGCTTTCTTCATTTAACTGGTTGGACTTGGTGACAGGCTGCTTTCTTAGTTATAGCCCAGAAACTGGTGTGTGAGTCTTCCATTTTCTTCTTACTCTTTGGTTTTGGGTTGAGTTAGGAAACCTCCTCAACTCCTTATGCTATCCTATTTCTATTATTGGATAATGGAAATGATTCAATGAGAAGAAAAAGTGGTAGAAAAGTATGGACAGAAGGAAGAATTTTTAAGTCAAAAGTAGCTTTCCTAAAAAGAGAATTGAAGTATGAGAATTTGGAAGCTCGGGGGAGAAGTATTGATGTAAATGGCAGAGTGATTAAAGACTGTGTTTAGCCTGGATAACTTTTGTGATCATGAGGCCAATGAAATAAACCATCCTCACCCTGACTTCCCTTTCCTCCAAAATAAGCCATGTTGTGTAATTCCATCAGGTGGCCACTGGCCTGCTTGTTCCTCCATTCTGAAGACGCTGAAGTTACCAGAAGTCTTGTGAGTCACTTTATGAGTAAGGGCAGGAAACAGCACTAGGTTAAAATTCGGAGTGTGACATTCTGAGTGTGAAAATATACACCCCTCCCCTAAGAGCTGGACACAAATTACCTTTTATAATAACCCTCGGGTTTTCACGTACTCAGGAAGGAGGTGCGAGGTGACGGGGTTCCACACCTTCTACCTCCCTGACATCCTTCCGTGTCGTCTAAACAGATGCTACTCAGAACCAATAGCATGTGGGTCATTTACTTCCTCTTTTCATCACCTGAGCAAAAGCAGGCAAACAAACGAGGCAAGTAAAAGAGCGCTCTCAGAGGCCACTACAACAATAATGACCACAAGATCCCTTCGAGCTGTTCCTCCACTGAATTCCAAACATTATTCACGCAGGTGTCCTTGCCTGAACTGTTGGCAGGAGAGCAGCAATTTCATCCTCAAAGCAGGGTGCTCCTCGGGCTCGGAGCCAGGGCAGTTGGCCCATTCACTTCCTCCTCGCGGTCTTTCTTCAGGACTTTTTGCGGGTCAGAAGCTTATTACGTGACGATTCAGGAGAGGACACAGGAAGTAGCATTTCTGCTCTGACATTGGCCGCTCACCTCTTTCTGACTCAAGCCAGTTTACTTCACCAAGTAAGCCACAGAGTTGCCTTCATCTGAGTTCCTTTCCAAATGCACAGTTATCATGATGGAAATTCAAGGTAGCATGCAGGACTTCCCTGCCCCCTCTGCAAGGGAAAGTGACTGGCACTGACTCTCCTGGAGAGGAGGGTAGCCTAGCCTGCCCCGGTCCTAGTCTGGGCTGAGTGGCCCCTTCACATGTCTCCCTAGTGGAGGAGTTGACATGCCTCCCTGCAGCCCTCCTCACTGCCCCCTGCTCTCAAGAGCCACAGCGTACATTGGCTATACTGACGGACTTCCCTGGCAGCCCAGTGGTTAAGACTTCATTTTCCAGTGCAAGAGATGTGGATTCGATCCCTGGTCGGGGAACTAAGATCCCACATGCCTTGAGACAAAAAAAACCAAATCATAAAAAGCAGAAGCAATATTGTAACAAGTTCTACAAAGACTTTAAAAATGGTCCACATCAAAAACTCTTCTAAAGGAATAAAATAAAATTTTAGGATTTGATACACCTGGCCCCACTCTGTATCTCTTTCCAAGAATCACACTGATGACCTAGATCTTGGGGCTCAGCCAATGGTGTAAACCATTCCCAGGGAAACTAAAGGTCATAACCCTTGGTGTCATAATGAGGCTGAGTTAGACCCATCGGCTTTTGCATCTCCACAGAGACTCAGGGTCCTGATACAAATGAAAGTGGGCTGAGGGGAATGGCGCTGGAAACTCGCCAGCAGAATCACGTTAGAGAATGATCTGTGTGCAGCAAAGCTGCCAGAAACCGGGGGGGAGGCCCAAGGAAGGGCAGCAGCTTCAGGCCACCTCCCCCTTACATCATGCGACTCAGAGATCCTCTTACCTACTGGAGGGGCGCCCAGCTGAGGCTTCTTATTCAGCGATGCATGAGATAAAATTTCTGGGCTGGTGTTTGAGCAAATGACTCACTCACCTTTTTGTCATCAGAAAGATGCAGGCAAACTTCCATCTTTCCATCAATTTTGTACGTTATTCTTATGCTTTTCTGATAGAAATAAGAAAAATAAAAAGAAAACATAATGTCTCAGGAAAGTACTTCTTGTGCCCTAGACTCAAAGTTTATTTTATAGGCTAAGCAAAAATCATATCTATCTCAGAACTCAAGCTTTATGATTAATGAACTTTAAGGTTTCAGGTTAACCAAACCTGTACCATGAGATGTTTTATACCCTTTTTAAAATATTGGATATGCTCAGTATCTTATTCCCTCATTATCTCTTTTTACTCTACACTTTCAATACAACCACTGCTAAAATAAACTGGTCATATATTTCAATTATATTAAAAAAAAAGTTTTTGCCTTGCCACAAGCCATGTAGCATCTCGGTTCCCCAACCAGTAATCGAACCTGCACCCCCAGCATTGGAAGCAGGAAGTCTTAACCATTGGACCACCACCAAGGCCCCTGACAGTGTATTTCTGATACACTAAAACATGATGTTTGACTCCTGTGTGGTTGGATAATTTAAATGAGTATTTATACATATCTTGTGGCTGTCTGGAAAAATTGGTTGTCAGAAAATGTAAGAGAGGGTAGGTATTGCATTACAGTGATAACTGTGATAGAAACAGGCATTTTGATGAAAGAATCACGTCTCTCTGGATACTTTTTTTTTTTTTTTCTGGTTACACTGAGTCTTAGTTGCAACATGTGGGATTTAGTTACAATGTTGCTTCTGCTTTTTATGTTTTGCTTTTTCGGTCTTGAGGCATGTCGGGTCTTAGCTCCCTGACCAAGGTTCAAACCCACAACCCCTGCGCTAGAAGTTGAGCTCTTAATCTCTAGACTGCCAGGGAAGTCCCTGGACCACTTTGGCAACTTGTGAAACCTTTCCCTCTGCACATGGCTGGATGTCCCAGCTCACATTTACCAGTCTTTCCTTGCTTTTACTCTTTGATATATTTGGAAATGGTTATAGGAATTCACTATACAGGAGCAAACTTATTTCCTTCCAAATCATAACACAGACCAAAAAACCAATGGGCATTCTGTAGAATTCCCAGATAGAATTCCCAGGATAGAATTCTGAGGCATTTTTTATATTTTCTAGCAGAGAGATTTGGGGATGCTATTCGAGGGGCTCAGTCTGTGGGCACAATATTGCTTTGTGATCTTTTATAAACCATAAGCTGGAATTGTTATAATAACAAGAGGACAGATGCCAAATGGCAAAACCAGGGGGAAAGTAGTGGTAAGAAGGGATTTTTTCTGCTGCATCTACTCACAGGAAAACTCCACCCAATAATTTCTACAAAGCAAGACTACAATACATTGAATCCTCTGTTGATCTCTCAAATCTTGAGCCTCTGGTTAGGGTGAGAAAATGCCCTGATTAAAGTCATTAACAGAAACACTGATAGAAGTGTCCAAGGAAAACTGGCAGTGAGACTGCTAAAAAATCCCCTAATTGTTTCATTTTACTAAGACTCATCACAGGCGCTGACATTATGTATCTATTTGCCAAAGAAGTTGCCTGTATTCCATTAATAGAGAAATACTGGAGGGTGTAGGAGAAGATGTCTGTAAGAAAGGATCCTGGCAAAGGCAAGCTCTGTCAACATACATTTCATAGGACTTACTGACTGTTTCAGGTCATGCTTTTCTACTTGTTGAAAAACAGCATGATCACAACAACTGTAAAATGTTGAAAAATAAAAATCATGCTTCTGAAGTCCATCAATTTGGCCTGAAATTGTTCCCACTTTGAGGATGTTGCTAGAACAAGGTTTGAGGGCCGAACTGTAATGTTACAGCCAGTGATGTCTATTTGCAGATGACTATTTGCTTGAGTTGATTTGCATGAAAGAGGAGGCGGGGGAGAGCATGTGTGTTGGGGAAGGAATAAGGAAGTGGAAATGATAAACAGCAGCCTGTTTGATCCCTTGGCTTGGTCCCAGGTATTCACATCTGTGTCTTAGAGAGAAGGGCTTTACGTGGTCAGTAAAGTGTGTATTTCTATAAAGGATAAAGGATAAGTGCACATAGGCTGCAGGACTTTCTGTCCAGGAGTGACACGGGTGAAAGTATTAGAGGTAGTACGCATCTGCCGTGGGTATCAGCCTCATCATGCTTGGCCCTGATGTAGATTCTGACCTGCACACAGCTTCTTAGGCGGCAGCCAAGACACAGAGAAGAACGTTCAAGAACTGTCTGTCGGTACATAGGAAACAACTCTGGGGATTCTAAGGAGACTTTGCGTGAGGCCAGAAAGTCTACATTATGCAAGTGGGAGCAAGAGCCAAGCAAACTTAGAACTGTGATTCTTATGACCCTAATTATATCCACCAGCTGGTGAAGTGTAATGAATAAGAAAAATTAATCACTTCTCAGTCCAGTGTGCACGCTCGGTCATGTCTGACTCTTTGTGACCCCAGGGACTGTAGCCCGCCAGGCCCCTCTGTCCGTGGGGTTTCCCAGGCAAGAACACTGGAATGAGTTGCCATTTCCTTCTCCAGGGGACCTTCCTGACCCAGGGATTGAACTTGAGTCTCCCATGTCTCCTGCATGGGCAGGAGGATTCGTTACCACTGAATGACCTGGGAAGCCCCTCTGAGGCCTTCAGCCTAATATAAAAACATGACAGTCGACATATTATTCAAGATTTTTAGTTGCAGACAACAGAATCTACCCATGCTGGTTTTTAAGAAAAAATTTTTAAGTTTTAAAGAATATTAGATAGCACGCAGACTCCTGGAAGGGCCAGGGAATCACACTCTGAGGCTACGCTGCAAGTTATATCTGAGTCACACCCCTGGCATGGGCACTGGCGCGGCACCAACTGCCCCCGCAGGGGATGCCACCACGAGGGCTGCGACCATTTCTGCCTCAGCGCCTCCATCCAGCCCCGCAGTCTTCACCAGAACACCGGCCCCGCCTGACACCTGGCTTCGTGCGCTTTGCCCTTCTGCACTGCAGTCTTGCATGGCCGCACCTGATGGCAGAAACTAGGTCACAGGCTTACACCCTGGCTGCCCAGAAGGCTGGAATAGTAAGTCCTTGTCTCTCCTTGAGAAGGGAGGACTCAAAAGGTATAAGCTTCCTTGACATGGGAGAGGATTCCGAGATGACATGTGGCCACAAACATAACAAATGTCTGCTGGAGCAGGCATGAGATAATTAGGCAACCAGACCCTTAGAGGGGAGCAAGAGGCCAGTATTTGACTCCCTCTGCGTGGTGAGGGGCACGTCATGAAAATAGCCATGGGAGAACTTCTCTGCAATCGAAGTCTTAGAGGTGGTAGTCGGTCTATGAGTTTGTTTGTTTTTTTCCTACCAAATGAAAGAGGAGATTCAGTGTCTCTCCATCTCCCCTCAGCTTTGGAGGCTATTCCCAGAAACTTCGCGGAAGTTATTAGCACATCGAAGGAAAGTCACATCTCCACCTGTCACAGCTTTGAGAAATAGTAAAAAAAAAAAAAAAAAAAAAAAGAACAAAAAGCAATCCAAGTCTAAAAGTTGTTGAAATCTATGTGGTGAAAAGCAAAAGGTCTCAAGTCATTGCCCAGAGAGACTGAGAACTCCCCATCATCAGGAGTTCACGCCATTTGGAAGTGCTACAGACAGGCTGAAAAATATACCAGCACAAGGCTTGGAACCAGGTCAATGTAAGGAAAAATGCAGGACCTGAACCAGGCCAGCAACTTTGCCTAGCCAAAATCATCCTGGGGAGAAATGCCCAATAGATTTTCATCTTAAATACCAAGATCTAGGGGTTGGTTGGGGCTGCCTCAACTACCTTGTTGAAGACTATCAAGAAAGAAAAATGTCCTTTATGTGCATCTATTTTCACGTGGTCGATACTTACGACTTTGTATTCTGCTCTTTGTTTGCTGAACCATAAATATCTTTCCATGTTTAATCTTGCTAGTTATACTGTTTTAAATACCTGTATAGCATTCTATCAGATATATATTATATATGAGTATATGTATATATATACACCATATATGATGAACCCTAATGTGCTCAATCATTTCTTCATTATTTTATACTTATATTAGTTCTAAGAATTTTAGAAGGATAAGTAGAATTTTTTTAAAGGCTCTTTCCATAATTTGAGATCACACAATTATAATATATATATTCTATATATGAGTATATATATATATACACACAGTATACATATATACTATATATAATGAACCCTAAAGTACTCAATCATTTCTCCATTATTTTATACTTATATTAGTTTTAAGAATTTTAGAAAGATAAGTAGAATTTTTTTAAAGGCGCCTTCCATTATTTAGATCATACAAATATCCCTGTGACAGATATGGCCACTTCCTGGCTGGGTCAATGTTGGGTTATAAGTACCTCTAAAGGAAGTTTTCCTTATGAGGAAACAGGCTCAAGCACTGGAAACTTTAAATGGAAATACTCTAGGAAGTCCTGACATATCTTCCCAAGGTGGTAGCTACACACTCCAGTAAGATTTCTATTCTGGACAGAACAACTCTAGCATATTTTGAGGGACAACCCAAAGTTGGGCTAACTTCCATCAGAAATTCTGGAAATTATTCACCTAGAAAGCGTCATCTCTTGGGTCTGGATAATTAATGAAGAGAATGCAGAACACCAATCATTCCGTTGTGGGTTTTGAGATAAGACTTCAATTTCCATAATCTTCATAAAAAACAGAGCAGTCTTTTCACCCAAAAATACACTCATGATGAATTGGAATGTCTTAGGAAAAATTTAGATGCAAAGAACAGAGCTCCACTTAGCTGAAATCAAAAGAGGATTGATTGAAAGGCAGAGTTCATTATGGGGTTACAATAAGCCACTGCAGGAGATAAAGCTGAGCGTTTGGGGACCAACAGGGGATTATGTCGATTTTTTTTCTCCCTGTGTCTCTCCTCTACCTTTGGAGGTACATAGTGTCTCTTATTTTGGGCTTCCCAGGTATGCTAGTGGTAAAGAACTGTCTGCCGATGCGGGAGACGTAAGAGCGGTGGGTTCAATCCCTGGGTCGATAAGCGCCCCTGGAGGAGGGCAGGGCAGCCCACTCCAGTCTTCTTCCCTGGAGAATCCCACGGACAGCTAACCCTGGCGGGCTACGGTCCCTAGGGTCACACGGAGTCAGACATGTCTGAGGCGACTTGGCCCGCAGACATGCACGGTGTCTCTCTCTGCCTCAGGGCACCTGCTCCATCCCTTGCAGGTGGGCCTTTTCTGCTGACTCATGACTTCGCAGCTTCCCCCCACCCATCAGGACGAGGCCTGGGGCGCTGTGGCAGACCCGCTGGCCATGACCTTGCAGCTTGGCTGCTCACAGCAGTGACGCAGCCTCTTTGTCCCTCTTCCAAATTCTTGGGAGAGCGTCCGCTCAGCCCAGCTGAGGTCAGACGCCTGTCCCCGGGTCAGTCGCTGACTGGTGGGGCGCAGTCCGGTGGTAGGAGCCGCTCCCCCCAGGGTGAGGAGTGGGGCGAAGGCTCCAGTGAGGAACGTGGGTAGGGAGAAGGGAATGTCTGCATTTCTGAGACAGACTTTGCTCTGAGAGAGGCAGGCCGAGCCGTAATAATAACAGCATGGGATTTGGAATTAAAAAAAACAGCTCTGCCACTTCTTAGTCATGAAACTAGACAACGCTCCTGCTCTCTCAGAGATTCATTTTATCATATGTTACCTGAGGGAGCTGATCAAGATGACCTGCCAGCTCCTGCTGCCTCCAGTTATTATTTTCATCTTCAAAATCTCATAATGTAAGGAATGACCAATGCTAATATCAGCAATCTGGCAGGTTTTATATGAACAATCATTCAAAAAGCTGTCTTTGCGGTATGGCCGAGGGTATATTATCCCCAACATTCCCATTACTGTAGACGTTTTTGGAAGGCCGTTATATGAGCTAGCAACGTTGAAGTCCCTAGGTAGGCATTAAGCAAATGTTTCTTGCTTAGAGTGGAATTCAAAAAGAAAAGGAGAAGGAGAAAATGGGTCTTATTCTCCAAGAGTCTGCCTGTCGAGGTGTTAGAGGTTTGAAACAGTAATATGGTGAAATTGACTTCCAATGCCACTGGTGAACAGTGCTCTAAAATGCATTATTGGTGAACTGCCTACTACAAACAGTGGACAAAAGACTGTGTTCGTTGAAACTGTTTTCTATCTATGCCAAATTAATACAGCTCTCCTGCCGTGTGTGAACTTGAGGCATTCTTGTCAAGTGGCCTGCTCAGCAAGATTCATTTTCTCCCACTGAAATTCACTATGACATTGAAAGAAATTACAGTGGCTCTTTCATTTCCATTTATTTATTTGTTTCTGTTGGGTTGGATTTTTAAAACACTTTTATTGAAATATAGTTGATTTACAATGTTGTGTTGGTTACAGGCACATGGCAAGGCGATTCAGTTATGTATATATTAAATATATATTCTATTTTTACATTGTCTTCCATATTAGGTTATTATAAGATATTGAGTAGAGTTTCCTGTGCTATATTGTAGGTCCTTGTTGGTTATCTATTTTATATATAGTATTGTACGTATGTTAATCCCAAACTTCTAATTTATCTTTCCCCACTTCCCACAATGGCCTCTTTTAATACTTAGCATGTTCCCATCAGAAAAGGAAGAATCTGAAGGGAAACACTTAAAGAGTAATAATAATCCCAGTAGGAGTTTCAATTTCCCAACCTATTCAAGTGCCTTAAAACAGACCCAAAGGCCCCACACCAATCTGTGCCGGACTGCAGATAAACATGTCCCTGAAACTGAACCAGGTCACCTTCACTTTTCCCAGCTTGGCCTCTGGTTCTCTCTGTATCGGACCCCTCACTTAACCATACACCTCAGTTCTCCCCACTTACTGCCTTCCTCCTCTTTTCATTTGTAAATACAAAACTATATTTTTTGAGCTGAAAAGTTCAACTCAATTATGTTCCTGAATTCATCTGCTGAAGAAGGGGGAAGATCCCTCGGGTTGTGGGTGAGCCAAAATCCCCCAACAAGACAGTTAATGTACTCCGTGGTACCAGCAGAAGCTGACTTTTCTCCTTTCCACCCGAGGAAAAGCCCTCAGTCCGTAATCCCAGGCCCCGGGCAGGGGCAGCTTGTGTGGCCTCCTCCTATTACCACTGGGAAATTGGATTTGTATTGTCCTTCTTTAATTTCAAAATATCAAATGTTTCTCTTTTATATAAAAATCTATACTCTCTTTACCCCCTGAAATAAAGTATCTTACTAGATTTTTTTATCTAGCTATAAAAATAATTCAAGATTGTTTTTAAAATGTTCAATCATATAAAAATGGATAAAGCAGAAAGTGAAGGCTTTCCATAATTCTATTCATTCCAAGAGACGGACACAATGATTAGTTTTATATCTATCCCTACAGATACCTATGTGTGCTGTGCTAAGTCATTTCAGTTGTATTTGACTCTCTTGCGACCCCATGGGCCATAACCGTCCAGGCTCCTCTGTCCATGGGATTCTCCAGGCAAGCCTGCTGGAGTGGGTTGCCATTTGCTGCTCCACGGGATCTTCCCAACTCAGGGTTCAAACCCGAATCTCCTACATCTCCTGGATTTACAGGTGGGTTTTCAGCACTAAGTGCCACCATCTGTAAATGTATATACATATATACATATATATATACACAATATGTAACTGTCATACTACAAATAACATGTAATTGTTATATATTACATAATATACACAAACATACACAGGCAAATGCATATCGTGTGCATGCAGACATATTTCTAAGGTAGTATGTGCAGTGTGTATCATATACGGTGTGTTTGACAAAAATGAAATCACATTGTTTATGCTCTTCTGTGGTTGGCTTGTACCTCGCCTTTTATAACAACCTCTCAGTAGTATTATACCATCACCTCTACCCTCCACTGAAGGGCATCTATTATGGTCTAAGTTTTCTTAAATATTAAAAATATTGCAATAAATACCTATATATGGGCTTCCCAGGTGGCACTAGTGGTAAAGAATCTGCCTGCCCATGTAGGAAGCACAAGAGAGGTGGGTTCACTCCCTGGGTCGGGAAGATCCCCAGGAGAAGGGCATGGCAACTCACTCCAGTTTTCTTGCCTGGGAAATCGCATGCACAGGGAAGCCTGATGGGCTTCAATCCATAGGGTTGCAAACAGTTCTACACAACTGAAGTGACTCAGCATGCCTGTGTGCGTATGCATCTACCTGACTATCATCTATATACACATGCTCACTCTGGGCTGAGTCGCTCAGTTGTGTCTGGCTCTTTGCAACCCCTTAGACTATAGCCCGCCAGGCTCCTCTGTCCCTGGGGATTCTCCAGGCACGAACACTGCAGTGGGTTGCTATCCGCCATTCTCTTCTCCAGGGCATCTTCCCAACCCAGGGATTGAACCGAGTCTGCCACGTTCAGGCGGATTCTTTACCAACTGAGCCACCAGGGGAGCCCTACATATGTGTGAACACATACGTACACACATGTATATATGCCCGGGCATGTTCTAATTCTCTGTTTAGGATAAATTCCTGCAACTGAACTTTCGGGGTTAAAGTTTATGTACATTTAAAATATGAGAACACATATGCCATTGATACAGTGTACACAATAAACAGCTAGTGAGGACCTGCCGTGTAGCAGGGGAACTCTGCTCTACGCACGTGGTGACCTGCGTGGGCAGGAAGTCCGAAAGGGTGGGCTGGCGCGTGCGTGTGTGTGTCTGAAACGAACACAACATTGCCCAGCAACTGCACTCCAGTAAAAATTAACTTAAAAAATATGACAACATGATGTCCAATAGCAAACCAGAAGTCGTATCACTTTATGCTCTTCACAAGTTTCCTATAATTTTATTTTTCATAATTGCCAAATGATGTCAAAAAAGAAAAAAAAAATGAGCACTTCTCATTGCTGACTAATCTGCATTTCTTTGAATGTTAGTGAAGACGAGTCTCTTTTCAGGTGTCCCTGAGCCATCTGGCTTTCTTCTTCTATGAACTGGCTGAACCTCTGTATCCGTAACACTCACCTCTTTTCCTCCCTCTCCCACCCCATATATACACACCTTTGGTTGACAGTGGCAGGTCCAAGTATGTTACAGGAGCTAGCCAATAAATTTCCTCTTCTGGGAACTTGGGTTTGAGAACAGGAACCTCCAATATGCTGCATTTCAACCACAAAATGAGGCAAAGCTGGGCTGGGTCAGCTGTTTCCGTTACATCATCAGGAAGAGAAAGGAGAGACTGTCCCGGTGGTCCAGTGATTAAGACGCCAGGCTTCCAGGGCAGGGAGCACGGTTGGATCCCCGGTTGGGGAGCTAAGGAAGATATGTTTAAGGCTGTCTCCCCTTTGTTCTTTGAGGATCCCCATCCCATTAGACTCCGAGACTCCATGAGCCCTGCCTCGGGAATACACACTTTGCCAGAACCCTGGTTCCATTTCCTGAGCACTCTGCCCTTGCTAAGTGTTTGTTTATGTTATATTATCGAATTGTTACAGTGGGCATATTATTCCTCAATTTCTCAAAAGAGGAAGCTCTGGCTTAGGGAGGCTTACAGTGAATTGTTCAAGCACACTCAGCTAGAAAGTGGTGGACAGGATTCCAGTTTCTGGTGGACTCTGCTACGCTCTCTGCTCCCTGGGCTGTCCAGCTGTGGGTCTTGAGCCTAGAGCTAAGGCAGCCTTGGTCTCCAGGGCAGAACGGCAGTCTCCAAGATCATGGCTCCAGGTCCCTCTGACTGCCACCCGCAGATCCTTATCTTTCCCAGGACAAGAGAGGCACACATCCGAGCTGCTGGCAGCCGTGTTGGACGCACGCAGAGAGGCCTCGTCTGTCCCCAGTGTGTTGGACCGTGTGCCGAATGAGTGAGTTCCGAGAGCTGCACAGGTACATGTTGAAGATGGGCCCTCACTCATCTCTCTGCTCTAGGCTGACCCCCTGATACTGGGTTTCCACCCAACCCACAACAGTCCACCTCCCTGATGATAATGCTCGTCAACATCTCTGAAGGGTTTTCCATTCCAGGTGCTTTATATGGGCTTCTCTGGTGGTTCAGCCGGTAAAGAATCTGCCTGTCAATGCAGGAGACACAAGAGACAAGGGTTTGATCCTTGGGTCAGGAAGATCCCCTGCAGAAGGAATGGAAACCCACTCCAGTATTCTTGCCTAGAAGATTCTATGGACAGAGGAGCCTGGAGGGCTATAGTCCATGAGGTCACAAAGAGTCAGACACGACTGAGCGCACACACAGCTCATTTATCTTCACATCAACCCTGAGAGCTAAGTCCTATTAACAACCCCACTTTCAGATGAGGAAAACGAAGCACAGACGGGTTAAGTGACATGCACAAGGTCATGCAGCCAGTAAACAGTGGCCAGGATTTTAACCTGGGCATCAGAGAGTCCTTTGTGTAGCTGATAAAAGCGTAGATGCTGTCCTCAGAAAAATGCAGAGGCTCACAGTTCCATGTAGTTTCAGGGTTTCCCCTTGAGGAGTCCTCCTATTATAGATCACTCACCGCGTATTGCAGAGCTCAGAAAAGTCAGATGTCCTCAGGGGCCTGGCAGGGAATGCTGGAGAGTGCAGGGCCTGAGTGGGAGAGAGGACGGGGGCCCTGGACGGTGCGTGAACTCCTCCCAGAGCATCTAATGAGCACAGACCAACCAGCTAAGAAAATCCCCTGTGCTGGACCAAGAACAGCCACTTGGGGGTCAAACACAAGGACATGGCCATCGGTTGGCAGTTTCTGCTAGAACTCAAGTTCTTATTTGCTTACCAGCCAACAGGTATGTTTGGTGCTCCTAAAATTTGCAAAAACTACTCTTCCAGCTCAGGGCGGTCTGCAGCTGACTCCAATCAGACATTGCAATTACAGGGCCCAGAGCTGTTATCTCTTACCTGGCCCCCCATTATCCCTCCAGGCACCCGGAGCCCCAGGCACCCCCCACTTGGGCTTCTGATGGTCCAGAGACCTTTTGGGTGTGCGGGTGTCCCGGCTGGGGGAATCAGAATGTGTCACTCCCGAGGACGGTCATGAGGATGGAGGGGCAGTGGCTTCAGCGACGCTGGGTTTAGGCAGTGACCCTTCCAGCTTCCACAGGGCTCCAGGGCAGTGGAAGATGCGCCCTCCGAGCAGGGCCTGCTCTCCGTCTCCCTGGCCTCTTCAGCCGTCTTCTTTCAGTTCTCCTCATCTCTTTTTTGTCTTTGTTCTTCCCACACCCACCCTAAAGAGATGAGAAATATTTTTCCTCGTCCTGGGAAAACTGCCCTCTCTCAATATCGCTATTAAGTTTTCTCACTGGCACTTGCTGTATTTTGATATTCCGGCCTCAAAGCACCTAGGAGAGCTTCCCTAGGAGGTTTCAGCTTTGACAAAAGCTAGTCCCTATTTCTGCTTTTCCATCCAGCAGGGTCCCTCCCCTGAAGCCACGAATCACAATTACCTACTTAAATGGAGAGGGGAGGAAAGGAAGGGTAAAAATATTGGGGGAAAAACCAGAATGTGATTAAGCCATGAGAAGACAAGAATGGGTGGGTGAGGAGGGGAATAGGGGGGCGGTAGATGAAAACGTAAAAATATGTTTGTTGTAACTGGCTTTAAAAAAATAGAAGAAATATTGGGGGGAAAAGTTTCCATTAATATTTAAAAATATTATCCCACCACATACGTTCCATCTAAGACCTCCTTATGCTCTTGACGGCCCCCAAAAAGTGTTTATGGGGGCTATCTAGTACATTCTGATGTTTAGTGCATTCAAAATTAAGATGTATAAACGTGTAGTTATTCACTTAAAAAGAACAGTAAACCTACTACACGTTAACATCACTTTTTTTTTAAATTTAAAACATCTGTATTAAAAGGAACAAAACTCAATCATTTGTAGTGATGTGGATGAACCCAGGGTCTGTCATATAGAGTAAGTCAGAAAGAAAAAACAAATGTGGTACAATAATGCATATGTGTGGAATCTAGAAAGACGGTCCTGATGACGCCGTGTGCAGGCAGGAATAGACGTGGAGATGCAGAGAGCAGAGCCGTGAACACGGAGCAAGGCCGCGGGGCGGGCGGGACACAGCGACAGGGCGCGGCGAGAAGTACGCACAGATCGCGGGCGCGCAGATCGAGGGCCCCGCTGCAGAACTTCGCAGGCGGCTCACCGGGGGCTCCGTCCTGACCTCGAGGGGCGGGGATCGGGAGGTGGGAGGGAGACCCAAGGCGGGGGGACGTGTGTATGCACATAACTCAGTCACGGCGCAGTGCGGAAGAAAACAACACTACACGGTGAAGTAAGTTACTCCAACGTAAAAAATGAAAATGTGTACGGCTGAGCCCGTCGCTGCTCACTGAAACCACCGCACTGTTAACTGGCTACGTGTCTGCCACTCACTCAGTCACGTTCCACTGTTTGCGACCCGATAGACGTGGCCCGCCAGGCACCTCTGTCCATGGGGTTCTCCAGGCAAGAACACTGGAGTGGGCTGCCATGCCGTCCAATACAAAATAAAGTTTAAAGTTACAAAAAAACCCAAAACATGGCTGCGTTTTCTAAAACAAGCCAGCAAGTTAAAAAGATGTCATGAAAAGGACGGCATTGTTTTACATGTTTGTCCGTCCTTCTCATGTCTGGCCTAACTGGGGGCAGCTGGATTCTCCTATCTGCTTCTACAGTCAGTATGTCCTGACAGCACATGCCCTGCAGCCTCGGGAAGACCTTCCTTGCACACTTGTGAGAGAACAGGAGCAAAAGAGATAAGCAGCATCTTAGTGTTAAAATGAAAGGATCCAGAGGACCACCTTTCCGGAGGACCAGCAGAAAGGCGCACACAGGGGGAACTGCTGGTTTAGATCGTGAAATACAATCGGAGGGCTCTGAGCCACAGTCCTAGGAGGAGGCAAGCGCGATCGCCTCTAAGGCAGGCAGCGTGCCTAACAGGGAAGGGCACTCATTTTGGATGCAGACATTTCTACGTTTAGATCCCAACAGTCACCTTCCTATAGCATAGCCTGCAGAAGTTCACTGAACATTTCGAACCTCAGATCTCCTACCTATAAACGGAGAACTGTACCTGTCTTCCCAGATTGCTGAAAGATAAGGAAGTGTTTGTCAAACTTCATGCATCACAACTTTTGCTAAGTCCATGTAAGAACTATATCATTATCCTCTCTGTATTTTTCCAAAGCTCACTTTTGAAACTTAAAGACATTTTGAAAGAAAATTTTACATCTTTATCATCAATGGAGAATGACTTGCCCTAAATCGAAGGTGCAGTGGAAATAAAAAAGATCTTGCTTCCAGAGAAGGTGCTCAGCTCAGTCCTGCTCTCCTTGTGGAACAAAAAGGAATAAGCCAATGTGAGAAAGTCATGTAAGACTTGTACCAAGGAGACTTGCCCAGACGTGATCAGCAGGAGTCACAGACTTGAAGAAGGAAGTTTCTCATTATGTGCTGCAGCCGGACTTCTGCCTTGCCCATACACCACCAAGTCATCTCCACTACTACCTAAGCCATTTCCTCCAGCACCCCGCCCTCAGGAGACATTGAGATCACGCCTGGAAAGCATTTAACTCAATGCCTGAGACCTGGGAGGGACTCTGCACTGGAGCTTTTGTTGTCTTTTCTAATGCGCCCGTGTTTTTTTTCCCCTCACGAGTTAAACGACTCACATAAGTTCATAGTTATTTAGTGGAGGGCTCTGACTACGACAGCTGGGTTGCATCCCTCTGTGGATCAGAGCGTGGACTCTGGAACTAGGCTTTGCTTTAGAGCTGTGTGACCCTGAACAAGGGACTCAACCTCTCTGAACCTGTGTTCTCAACAGTAACATGGTGATACAACAGCACCTAATTCGCAAGGTAAGAGCAAATTAGTTCATACTTGTGAAGCATCCAGGACATGCCTGGCAGGTAGCCAATGCTATACACATATGAGCTAATATTAACAACATTCTTTTTCATGAGCTGGGCTTGCCAGTAGTCATTAACACACAGGTTACTATGCAGAAGTTCTTCTCAAACTCTGAGATGAAGAACCAGGTTTTCCCTTCTAATCTAGGTGGATCAGTACATTTGGAAATATAAGAAAAAATGAATTAATAGAAAAAAGAAATAAAAAAGAGAAAATATATAACACAAGCCTATATATTTTATTAGATTCAACAGGCATATATAATTGAGATAATCAAAAAACAAAACACAGGGAAAAATAAATCACAAAAATGTGTCTACTGTTCACTGCACACCTGAGGACAGGCAATTAATAGTTTAGCTTCAGTGCTTTTTTGTCATTCCACAGTTGTGATGAAACAAAAATTAGGAGGAAAATAGCAATTCTCCATGGTAAATGCTGATATGGGTATTTGAAACAAACATTTTGTATATTAATATTTATTCATGTGATAGGTGAGCTTGCTTTTTGCTCACTAATTTATTTAATCTAGATTGAATAGATGAAAGGACCACAAAGAGGGGATCATGTATATTTAAGCAGTTTCTTCCTATTATCTTTTGTCACGCTTCAAGGTATTCGGGATCTTATGTCCCTGACTAGGGATCGAATCCATGCCCCCTGCAGTGGAAGCTTGGAGTCCCAACCACTGGGCCAACAGAGAAGTCCCTCTATGTTTTAATAACATTCAGAGTAGAGAGACCAGTCTTACAGAGGTAGGTTCATGAGAAAGGAAAAATAAAGCCAGTTCTGCAAGCTCTGGATGTTCATTTTCTACTTTTGTCTAAAATGAAATCCATGATAGTGTGTATTCAACATTCACTTTCAATCCTTCATCAGTAGTCAATTCCAAAACTGGTCTTTTAAAGTTAAAAGATCAGTATTAATTTTAAATTTAAATTTTCCTTGATAAACCAGTGGACAAGATGAATTCTGGAATTTATACACTTTGGGATGACAGTGGACACATAAACTTAAAACCTCACACATGTGTTGGGATGCCTCATAGGAAGATGTGTCACATGTCACTCAGCCATCCCAGTGCGACGCCCGAACTAGACCTTGTGTCTTAGTTTGTTCAGCTGCTATAACAAAACATCATACGCTGGGTGGGTTAAAAACAACAAACATTTCTCACAGTTCTGGAGGTTGGGAAGTCCAAGCTCAAGGCTTCCATTTCACAGACAGTACCTTCTCTCTGTGTCCGCACACAGTAGGACAGGCAAGGGAGCTCTTTGGGGCTTTTAGAAGGATACTAATTCCATTCCCGAGGGCTCTGCCCCCATGACCTAGCCAGCTCCCAGAGGAATGCCTCCAAAGACCATTACATTAGGAATTAGGTTTTAACATGTGAATTTTGGGTGAGGAGGGGGGAGCACAAACATTCAATCTACAGCACCCTGTTCAATGAGACTGATCCTCCAGAGATGCTGTGCATGTTGTAACAATGTGAATTGCTCTAAAAGTTTCTAAACCATCATTGTCTATATCTGCACTTTTCCTGCGGTGGCTGGGAACAAACCCACAGACCACACTTAGAGTAACAGTGATAAGGAACCCGGTCTAGAATGGTGAGTTACCTAACTTTAGAAGAAATATTGTTGGATGGCAGATAATGCTTCAGGTTTCGTTTCTGTGTTTTTTTTTTTTTTTATTGAGACCATTTCCACTTTTGAAGAAAGTAGCTGTCTCCTACTGGTACACTTGCATCTTGCGTGCTAAAGCAATTCTTGAGAGGAACACTCAAGCCATGAAAGTAATGTTACAGAATCTATAAAGGAGAGAAAACCGGAGCAGAATTAGCCCTTTCCTCTCAAACGGCAAGCCGCAGCCTCCGTTCACGGCCGCAGATTCGGGTAAAACTGTCCACACACAGCTGCGAGAGAGCTCCGGGAAGGCGGGCCGGTCGGTCTTTACGGGAAGCTGGAGCGGCTGGCGCCGAGATGCGCGTACGGAGGTCACTCAGTAGAGGAGCGAGTGAGCGGGCTCTCGGGGGCCTCGCGGCCTCACGGCTCTGCGGGGCCGCTGCAGAGGGCGGGCCCCTGAGGAGGGAACCGCTCAGCAGCGTGGGAGATGCGCGCGCGCTTCTCCTCCTCCTCGCCCCTCTCCGGAGTTCCCGTCTCTTGAAAAGCAAACACAGCCTTCAGGCGTGTTGTCTGTACTGAAAGCCATTCTGAACTCCACTCTTTCACGAGCAGAAAGACACCCAGGTCCAGGAATTCTCCCTGATCCAGGTGAGCGTTTTCGGATCGCCTGGACCTCCTCCTTTTCTTCTTTCCTGCCACAGGGGCCGTGTCTCCACCATCTCAGCATCCCTGTGGCCTCGAGGAGGCTCTGGTGTGCACCTGAGGACCGTGGCGCGGTGCTTGTAACGCACCTCCCAGGGAGGGGCCACGTGAACCAGGGCAGGGCTTCTCAGCGTCCCGGGCCCCTGAATCACGGGGGGCCTGTTACAAGGCAGATCTTGATGCCGCTGTAGCTCCGGTGTGCACGCAGGTGACGCCAGACTTTCTTATCGTTGGGCCGCATCCTACATAGCAAGCAATCAGGAGGAATGAAAGGAACCTGAATTTCTATTTAGCTGCCTGTTAGCAAGTTAAGTAAAAAATGTGGTTAATATTATTTAGGCTGATATTTAGGTATCTGTCTGGTGGCTCAGAGGGTAAAGCATGCCTGGAATGTGAGAGACCTGGGTTTGATCCTTGGGTCGGGAAGATCCCCTGGAGAAGGAAATGGCAACCCACTCCAGTATTCTTGCCTGGAGAATCCCATGGATGGAGGAGTCTGCTAGGTTACAGTCCACGCGGTCGCAAAGAGTCGGACACAACTGGGCAACTTCACTTTAGGTATCTGTAGCTGGCTGTTGTGAAGACAGGATGAAAGATCTTCTTAAGAAAGAAAAATAAGTCACGTGGACTACGTGTGACTCCTTAACACTTCCTGTATCTCACAATTGCCTCAGAACAGAAATGTGATCCCACAATAATCACCTCTCAAAGCTTGGTACCCAAGGATCAGATTCCATGGGGAAACAAAACGTAACAGTCATAGGATACATTCTATTGTGTCATCTGGAATGCTTGCTTACACTGTCCTTAAAAAGAACACTACACTTTTTTTTTTGATTGACCACTTGCTGCTTATTTCCATTATGATGCTTTGTAAAATTTAAATTAATCCATCTCTTTCTCTCCAGGTTTCTTTACTGCCCAAGTCAACATTGTGGAGTGCAAGGCCACACCTTTGGGATCTTACACACCTGGGTGATAGTCCCAACTCTGACCCATTTAAGACTGTGATTTTAGGCATGAGCCAGGGCTTCTCAGGTGACGCTAGTGGTAAAGAACCTGCTTGCCAACGTAGAAAATGCATGAGACCTCGGCTCAGTCCCTGGATCAGGAAGGTCCCCTGGAGGAGAGGATGGCAACCCGCTCCGGTATTCTTTCCTGGAGAACCCCATGGACAGGGGATCTGATGGGCTACAGTCCATGGGGTCGCGCAGAGTTGGACACGGCTAAAGCGACTTAGCACTCATGCGCAGGTTCAAGAGTAAAGTGGGGTTAGCACTACTCCCTTGGATTTTTATTTAGAGTGAACTGAGAAAGCACATGGCCATGGGGGAGGTGGGGTCCCTGAAAACAATAATTGTATTCCTCCCAATATTGCCGACCTAGGCTCGAACTCACCTATCTAAATGAGATCACAGTGAGGCACACCCTGTAGCCCAACGATACCAATTAAGAACCTTGCCTAGCTTCCTCCTAGAGGCACGGGATGGAAGAGAGGGGCGAGGTGGTCTCAGAAACTAGACCCCAGCAGCTGTGACAGGCCTCTGCAGAATAATAAGACACTCTCTATATTCTTTTACTACTTTCGGCTTGGGAAAATTTTGGAGTTTGTCTCAGCATGATGACAACAACCATCACTCACTACGGGTTTACTGTGTACCATGTACTGTTATGGGCTTTTAATTTTCAGATTGATGATCATTGAGATGATGTTATTTCCATAAACTTATATTTTACTTTTCAAAAAATAATGTTAAAGGGAATTCTTGTAAAAGTATCTTCGGATAAGCATATAGAGTAGGAAGTAAGTTTCTCTGAGGCTTCCCTGATGGATCAGATGGTAAAGAATCTGCCTGAAAGGCAGGAGACCTCAGTTCGATCCCTGGGTTGGGAAGATCCCCTACAGAAGGGAATGGCAACCACTGCAATATTCTTTTCTGGAGAATTCCATGGACGGAGAAGCCAGGGCGGGGGACAGTCCATGGGGTTGCAGAGAATCCAACACGACTGAGCGGCTTTCACTTTCCAACTTCTTTGAGGGTGGGAGCCGCGTCTTGTTCATCAGGTTCCCACAGACCCTCTCCATGTCCCTCTGCTCAGAGGCAAATCCTGTTAGGAATGCAGACCCTCTCCTTTCAGACGGAGATGACGTCTTGGACTAATCAGACCACAAAGAATAAATGTGGGGCGTGACTTCCAGATGAAGTCTAGCACTCTCTTGGTCATCCGATGAAGCTCTTGACAGAGGCCAGGAGGGTTGCAAGTGACCCTCCTGGACCCATTGGCCTGGGTTGGTGCTGTTGTCAGCATGTGGGGTTGGAAGAGCTTCTCCTACGGGGAAGAGCAGGGCCTGTTTCTTCATTTCCTTCACTCCACACAGCTGAGTGCCCGTTGCATCAGTGGGCTCACCGAGGGGACCCAAAATATCAGGAAGTGTAGCCTCATCTCATCCTCTTGAAAAGCCACACCCGGGAAGGTTCGCGGCGGCATCATGGAAGCCCAAGGACACAGACGCGAGAGGGCACCGGAGCCCGACAGGGACGGCGACAGGGACAGCGCCTCCAGGTCAGGCTCGGACTCAAGCAGACAGCAGAACTGACACCTGCGTGAGAAGGCCTGGAGGAACTCCAAAACCACACAGCCAGCGGGGCTGGGGACAGCCTGCAGGGGCACCCCATGGGGAGAGGAGGTGTTTTAGCTTTTCACACTTCGTCCAATGTTTATGCTGTCTTTATTTTAAGCCTGGCATTCTGTAATGAACAGAGCATGCATTGTTCAAAGTATGTTTGACTTTATTTGAGTTATTTTGACCAAATTAACTTTCCAAAGACAACTTGAAGTTTGTATTTTCTTAATCTTAGATGTTATCAATGAAACATTGTCTGATATCATATTAGTGACAGTTTTTGAGCTGTATACTAACGCAGTTTATTGGTGACTTTGGGGTGCCTGTCTTACATAGGGTCGCCAGATGAAATAAATACTGGACACTCGGTAAAATTTGTATTCCAGATAAACACAGGCAATATTTGAGACATACTTGTACTAACAAATTGTACCTTGCTTATTTGAAAGTCAAATTGAACTGGGCATCTTATATTTTTATTTGCTCAATCTGGCAACCCTACCCTTATTATATGGTGATGTAATAATACAGCAGTTCCTCGGGTGTCATCAGGTTTCAAGGCTCAAGGCTGTAGGCTGAAGGCTGTAATGCCTTTTGAATTTTGTAGTTATTTTTTACAGTCTCTCTTTGCTATCCAATGATTGCATTACTTGTAGTTGGCATATAGCATCTTCAATTCCCTTTCCCCTCTTCTAAATGGTTTGGACTGAGAAATAAAATCCTTGGACATTATTGGCTTCTCTGTAAAGAGTAAATAGTTTCTATAAGGCTACAGGTCCTTGAGAGTACAAACCTGAGAAAAATATGCAAAAAAATTTTAAAAGGACTTTGTAAAAGCTTATTTTGACTGTGCAGAGATCTTTCTGTGGTTTCTCTCGAAGTCCCTCAGGATAAATGAACCATGAATCATCTTATTTCCTGGAGTGCACTGTTCTTTTTATTTTTTTAATTGGAGCATAACTGCTTTACAATGTTGCATTAATTTCTGCATTGTTCTTGATAAAGTACTGTACAAGTTGAAACCAGCCTCTGATGTAGAGGAGGTCAAAGCTAAATATTAGAGAATTTGCAGTTGCCTATACCACAGAATTTTGGAAGTTGCTCTTGAGAATACTTAAGAAGAGTCAGACATGCTGGTTTGGCTTGAGAAATTCACTGGTAACTATACCTCGAGGCTGGGGACTAGAATAGGTGACCTCTAGAAACCACGGATCTGTGCATGATTTTGATAACACTATGGTCTATCCAATCAAATCAAAAGGTCAAAATAATGACCACAACCAAAATAATGAAAAGTTAATACTGGCCAGCATCATATCTACAATAGAAAAGAGTATGTGAATAAGTACAATAGTATGCCAAATATGGTGCTTAGAAGAGACTCCAGCCAGCCTACAAGCTGTTATGTGGAAGGAATTACAATAGTCTTCCCTACTGCACTCATTTACACAATGATTAAACATTTCTTTGGCCCTAGGCAATGCTTGTTCTGAATATAGATTTGAAGTGACTTCTGAATTAGAGCTGCTAGTCTTACTGCTGAACCACACGATTACTCAAACTCAATATGCAAAGTCAGCAAACACCTCTCCCCACCTTACATATTTGCACTTGCCTTCATTTGACATCAGACAGAAATTGTTTGAAAATGATTTATGGTACAAGATGATCTTCAGGCTCAAGATGATGAGATACTTTGTGTCATCTGGTGATGTATAGTTTTACTGACTTTAGCGAAAGAATGACTCATCAGAATCAGATCCTGGGTAATATTTTGGGAGTAGTTAGGAAAGTCTAATACCAGGCAAAGACCAACATCTTGGTAAAGCAGTTTGATTTTCTCCAGAGGCTTCTGAGATTGTACCAATCAGAAAACACTTGCTAGATTGTTGCAAAACTATTCTAAATATTTCAAGCCTTTAAAACTTGTTATAGGCCTTGTGGGGCTTCCCTGGTGGCTCAGAAGGTAAAGAATCTGCCCAAAATGCAGGAGACTTGTAGTTGCCACAAGAGAATTCTGGCCTGTGTAGGTCACTGAAGCCTTTAGCTGTACTGTGTATTTAGATTCACTTGGCCTGATTCAACTTATTAATGCATTAAATATGATTCTCTTTGCCTGTTGATTAACAAAATAAAAATTCATTTTTAAACTTCTTAAGACTTAAGGCCATGTTAAGACTTACAGCCTTTCAAATTTTTTTTTAGAGTAAGAAATTTGTTTAGGTTTTTTTTTTTTCTCCTTCAACAGTTTTCTTCTACCCTAAAAGGGTTGCTGTAATATTTTCATAGGTATCTATCTAAAGGAATAAGTATAATGTGGACTACTGGGTGAATAAGGTGATTAAAAAATGTTTAAGAAACAGTCAACGAGTATTTGACGTGTGCAAGGTACTAAGCTATTGGCCAGGAGCTAACCCAGTAGTGGGAGAGGCAGAGAATTAACAGGCAAAGCAAAGAATTGACAGTACTACAATGTGGGGAGGGTAATAATGAAGATAGGTGTCTCTTTTTCTATGAATCTATGAAACGAATTCAGCCCAGATGTGCTCGGGGAAGGTTTCCCATAGGAGACAATGCCTAGGTTGAGTGTTACAGTAGTTAGGCAAAAGGTATGGAAGAGAACCTGAGCAAAGACACAGGTGAATTGGCAAAGTTCCCCTTGTTCCTCTAAGCTGAACAGGTTCCTTAGTCACTGGTAGAGGAGGGGCTGCCCCAGCCCGCCCACTGTTTTAATCCTAACAGAGAGCCTTTAGCAGATAGGCAGTGCAGTGGTGATTACAAGGGTAGTTATTATGACTAAAATGTCAAGTTTACCAGATAATCCCTGCCACCTTTACATACAACTCTTTCCTCATTTTCCAGGGAATCATCATAACTCAAACAAACACAAGCCTCTTTATTAGTTTTCTAATAACAGAGAACCACAAAGTGGGTGGCTTAAACAACACAGTTTTCAGTTTTATTGTCTCATTGTCTGGAGACTAGAACACCGAAGTCAGGATTATCAGCAGGGTTAGTTCCTTCCAAGGGCTGGGAGGAAGGATCTGCTCCATGCCTCTCTCCTAGCTTCTGATGATTTGCTGGCAATCTTTGGCTTTCTTTGGTTTGTAGATGCATCATCTAGGTTTCTGCCTTCGTGTGCACATGGTGTTCTGCCTATCTGTGTCCAAATTTCCCCTTTTTACAAAAGGTACCAGTCATACTGGATTAGGGACCCACCCTATTCCAGTATGACACCATCTTAACTAATTATATCTGAAATGATCCTATTTCCAAATACCTCACATTCCAAGATACTTGGGATTAGGACTTTATATATATTTCGAGGAGAGACAATTCAACTCCTAACATTCCTTTTCCAATGTAAATTCTATAATTTCACATTAAATCTTAATTTCAGAAAATATTTACCAGGAATATAAATGCTTTGTTGCTTGTTTTCCACAGGTTAACCTAGCTTTTTCTACTCATTTACATAAAATATGTTACTGGGTATTGTGTTATTTTCACTGTATCATAGATTTCATGGAGTGTTTAGAATTTAGTAAAAATGTATCTATTAGATGTCACAGTTCAGCTGCTGTTGCATTAAATGTTGATCTTTTCCCAAAGATTATTTTCCAAACAGTATGTTAAAATAAGCACAGCTTAGTTGTTGACACAAAGTGATTAGAACTGCTGATCTTTGAGTTGAACAGTTTGTAAAACAAGAATAAATGTATTAAACTACTGTCCAAAATGGTGTAAAGAATAATACACAAAATGGTACATCTTTTAGTTACTTAATAAATAACAAGAATAAATAAGCATTGGAAGCCTGTATTTTATACTTATCATTAGATAATTATGGCATTCCCATAGATAACTAGTTTCATATTAGACTGGTGATAGCTTCCATATGCAAAGGACAAACGATAGTTTTTCATATAAATCACTTCTTTTTTTTTTTTTATTAATGCTGTAGGTACCTGATTTTTAGGTACCTGATTAGAAGTGTAACTTTTATTAAAAAAATTTTTTCTCTGCTTACAAAATGGGTCTCATATCTACTCTCTAGACATTCCATTGTCTTTCGATTTAATTTTTTACCGTTCACAAGATATACACCAATGTTGAGATAGTACAACTTCTGATATTAGCTTTTTTTATTCAAAGTAGAACAATTTAGTTCTGTGTCGTTCAAATCCTATTCATTTACAGGGTAAAGCTGGCTTTGCCGAATAAGTGGATGCAAGCAGCTATCTGGAAAGGACAACGCATAAAGTTCAGTTAAGGTTCCTGTAACCTGATAGTATCACTGTTCTCTCCCGCAAGTCTAAATAGGATCCAAAAATCTTAGTTTTTCCTAGCCAGTAGATGAGACAGGTTTTGTTTCTGGCACTGTTTTAATCAGTCTTGAACTGTTCGGTTGGCTTCGTTTTCAAGTTCCCGGTTGGTAAATCACTGTGGGAGCGTCCCACGACAACGCCTACCGGAATTTTAAAGGCTTTTTAAAACCTGCTTTCCCCACCGGCCGGCTTTCTTTTCTCCCACTCACGGGCTTTTCTTTTTTCTCTTCCCCTCAATTCCTTTTACACTCAAGCTGTGTAGGGGGATTTAAATTCCAATCCGGAACTCGGACTCGCGCGCCTTGAATGACGGGAGTCGTAGTTTTCGTGACTTCTCCCAGCCGCTTTTCACGCAGAGTCCGTCCTGCAGTGATAAACTATAACTCCCAGAATGCATGCTCGGGCTCCCGCCCCCCACCCCCCGCTTTGCGCACGCGCCCTGAGGCCGCAGGATTTGAATCGGCGGCGTTGTTATTGACGCCATATTGGGGCCGGCGGCGGGTGGAAGAGTCGGACAGAGGAAGGGGAAGCGGCTAGACGTGTTTGCTGGAGCTCCTGCCGCTGCCGCAGCCTCTCAATATCGCCGCATCGACCACCGCTCTCTAACTCTGGAAGCTACTCGGGCGTCTTAGGAGCCGCGTTCCAGCCTCACATCTCACGGGGCTGGTATTGACTTCTGAAGAAGCCGGTCTCAGCGCAGGAGCGCCTCAGGCGCGGCGCAAAGCCGGAACGGACGGCGGGGGCGGCCAGAGCGTCTCCCGGGGGAGCCGCGCCTGAGGAGGCGGAAGAGCCCCCTTGACGCGGCCAGCGTGAGCCGCCGCCACCGCCCCTCCTGCTCTCGCCCCGGCCGGCCCGGGCCACTGCCCCTGCCGCGGAGGCGGCGGCAGCGGCTCTGCTCCCCTCGCCGGCGCTCCGCCACCCTCCTTTCCGCTGTTGAGCCTGTCGGTTAGGCTCTCTTCGGGGCCCCGCTCTTCCCCGCTTCCTTCGCCCTCCCTTCCCTGACTCCACCCGAGCCCGGCGCCCCGGCCATGGCGTGCGGAGCCACTCTGAAACGGACTCTGGATTTCGACCCGCTGCTGAGCCCGGCGTCCCCGAAGCGGAGGCGATGTGCGCCATTGTCGGCGCCCACCTCTGCCGCCGCCTCCCCGTCGTCGGCCGCCGCGGCCACCGCCGCTTCCTTCTCGGCCGCCGCCGCCTCGCCGCAGAAGTATCTCCGAATGGAGCCATCTCCCTTCGGCGACGTCTCCTCCCGTCTCACCACAGGTGGGACTCGGTCTTGCGGCCGCCCGGGGGGTGGGGGGCGAGCGATGAGGCCGCGGGACTGGGGGTGCAGGACGGCTCTCCGTCCTTAGCAGAGTCCTCCGCGGCCACATTTCTCTTAAGGCGCTCTTTGAATGTCGGAGACTTGATAGGAATGGCCTGATACCGGGGGAGGGGGTCGGGGGTGGGGTGGGGAGGGATGGTGCCTTGCCGGGTATTGTGGGGTTGAGGAAGGTCTTTTTCTTTGGGCCGAATGACTGGAATCGAGCGTTTCCGTAGTCGGGAGAGCCCCAGCGGAAATGATCAGAGAGAGCGCTACACGGAAATCGAGGCAAACGAGGGGTCACACATTTCACCCGAATCTCGATGGCTGTCTCCCAGAATCGATTGGTTGCACCCTTTGACTCTGGAACTGGGTGGTTTGAGGCTAGGCGGCCGCCCCTCTTCCAGTTCAGACATGGCTGATTTTAGTACGGAAGGGGTGGGGGTGGGGGAAGGATGTCACTGGGGTGAGATCTAGGCCTGTCATTAATCACCCACAAGAACGCCACTTTGGCTGAGTCAAGACCTGTTTCCCTAGCAGGGTCAACAACAAAGAAAATGCTCTTCCCGAGTACTGTAATACGATCACACTATATATGTCTAGATCTTGAGAAACTTGAACTTTTAATGAAAAGCGAGTTATATTGAAATGCGGGGCTGAGTAGTTGCTTTAGTTAAAAGTGCTTTATTTCTGCCCATGAAAGTACTTTGGAAGGAAAGGGCTAGGCCTTGAAAATAATAAATCAACCCAGGATTCCAAGGGACTTCAGAATATTTTTGCTGTTCATCTTGAAACATTTACTGAAAGTGACTGGAGAGCTACCTCTTGACTGCTTTGAACTGCGTTTGTGTCCGTTTTTTCCTGTACTTTGAAAATCCTTGTGTGCCCCTGGCGTAGTCTTAAGATAGGCTTATGTGGACTGGTAGTGTAAATGTTTCCTTTGTGCGTGTAGCATGCAAAGGTTTCATGTGTGAGCCTTTGGTGATAATAAAATCTGCAGACAAAGCCTTTTCATAGCTTGATTTACGTATTTATCGTTAGCTTTAAAAAGAAAATCTGTGGGCAGTATTTAACTCTACTGGTAACTTGGTTTGGAATTGACATAAGTTTTGGTATTTTTCAGGTCAGACTTTTAAATGTCTTTTTCCGAATATATGGGGAGATCCTCAAATGCCTAGTCTACCATCTTTTGCTGTTGGAACAGTGTCAGGAATGAGTTACTGGGGATTAATACTATTTTCAGAGTTTGTCTTTTTAGTGAAAGACTGTCACTGAAAATGAAATGATACTGTGGAATCTGTACTTAATAAGGCCACTTAAAAATAGCTCTAGCTAGCCAGCAATAAATTTCATTCTAGGGGGGTGAATTAATACAGTGTTAGGTTTGGGAGTTAAAGTATATTGCAGTGCTAAAATAGTCTTGAGCATATAAGGTAAGTCAGCTAGGGGCTATATTTGTCCTCACTTTAAAGGGAATTAATTCAGAAAGAATTGTGATTCTTTGCAGATCTGTTATTTCATTGATGTATTTGAAGCATTCACTAATGCAATTGACTTCACATTTTCTTACATTTCAGTTAAGTGGACCATTACTATTATAATAGTGAAATGACTGGAGTTATTGAAATTGTTTAAGCCTGCTGATTCAGATTCACATTTTTCCAAAATATTGGTATGTTTTCTGTTTTTCAGGGTGTTTTTGACATCTGCTGTAAGTTTGATCATATCCTGAATTCTAAAGTCACACACTAACTGATATTTATTGAGTCCCTGAAAAGTGTTTTTTCTAGCTATTTAAATTAGAGAACAGCAGTTAAAACTGATTAACTTTTGAGTTGCTAACATTTACCTTTTTAACTGTGGTCTTGGAGTGACTTTTTTTTTTTTGCGTGTACTTTAATTTAGCCTTATGTTTACACGGCCGGTTTTGGGCTTGTTCTTGTGTGGTTTTGGTAATGGTGTCATAATGGGAGCTGCAGTGTTGTGCAGGTATCACAGAGCTTCCCAGTTTTCATGTCCTCTAACTTGGAAATTTTTAAATTCCTATTTTAAAAGTGGTGATTCTTTAAACTTGTCTAGAGTGAATACCATATATCTTTAGCAGAAATAAGTAGCTAGGATTGGAAATGGAAGGCAACTTACCAAAATGAAATTGACTGGGGCTCTTTGGGAGTTCTTTGTTTTCATTTCTGTGGGTTCAAATATAATTTAAACAATTTACAACTAGACTACTGAAGTGCAGTTTTTTTCAGAACATGTGTATAATTATGAATTTACTTTTGTTCTCTGGATATATTTATATATAAGTATTTTCTGATATGTCGCTGAAGTCATGTTGTCGCTTCAGGGACTGAGTATCTGTTTTAAACCCTAGCTTTGGTTTTTTTGGTTGTTAGTCATCTCAGGAAGGTTTGACTTGATGACTGTTATTTAAATCAATATTTTTCAAACTATTGCAACTTAGTAATAGGAACAAGGAAAGAACTGGCAAATAAAGTTTTATTGGAACACAGCCATACTCATTTTTTTTTGAAGTATTGTCCACATCCCTTGTCGGCTACAAGAGGAGGGGTCACGTGATTGTGGCAGAGATTGCATTCTCCCAAAGACCAGATACTTACTGTCTGGTTCTTTTCAGAAAGCGTTCGTCCAGTCCTCGTTGAGGGTGTTGGCAGTGAGGTTTGTAGTCATCTCAGTATGTGGGAAAAGAAAAATGCATGATAACTGGGGATTCGGGGTGGTGGGAACCATGTGCTGTGGTTGGAAAAATGAATGCCTCTACTTAGCTTTATTCATACTCATCCTGGCAAGTTAATTGAGAACTGATTTCAAAGAGTTCTATCCTTGTTGATCGGTTTTTGAAACCTCTCAGAATACTATCACTTAGCCAAAAGATTGTCATGACATTCCCTGGAGCAAAAATATTTTAATAAAATCAAAATATATGGGGCTGTCAATCAAATCCAACACATTGTTATTCATAATTGTGTAGTGAATGAATGAGTGGCTGAATGAAGTGATCGTTCTGTGAACTCAACCTATTTGTGAATTTGCTAGACAGGTTTATACACATCATTTGACTTGTTACCATTGCTCTAGTCTGCCTTAGGAATTGAGTTGGATGAAGAGTTAAATTCCTTTGTAAAAGCTCATTGTATTTGCTGGAAACTTGCCATTAAGAATGGAAATTGCAGCTTGTGAATGGGGAAGGGTTTACAGGAACTTAGATTGTTCTGTAGACATTGATGCATGTCTGCAAATGGAGACACCAGCTGGCTTAAATGAAGTATAAATGGTTCTACACAAACAAATGAGATGTCTGTTGGAGGAGGCAACATTTCACTTCAGATGTCATTTATATTGAGCCAGAAGTGTTTTTAATATTTTGTGGTTATTTAGACAGCTGTTAGGTTGCTTCTAGTTTCTCAGTGGATTTGGCAAATAAACTGTTTTTAATGGTCTTTGTACTTTGGACTTTAAACCTGATATTTTATTTAGGACTGCGTATGTAGCTGCGGTTATTTAATAGTCCTATGAATTATGCATTTAAGAATCATGTAAGTTTATAAGCCATTAAAAGCAGAGTGCAGTTGTATTCATTATTAAGCTATTTTGTTTTGGAAGTAGAAAAATGAGAGCCTATCTTGAGCACAGAAGCACATAGTGGAAACGTGTCTAGATTAGAGAAAAGATTTGCTAACTCTTTGTTAGGTGAAAATGCTCTGATGTAAAGGAGAATAATAAAATTTCTTCAGTTTTCCTGATTGGCTTTATAGGAAAAAGAATATATATTGTGTTACTCAGGCCTTTTCCTAAGTGTTTAGATAGACAGGAAGACAGTGATAGAAACGCTTTAGTTTTGAAAGGTTGAGAAAGAGGTTCATTGGAAGTGCCCATTTTTGTGTGTTTTTCCTCTTTGAAAAGAAACCTCTGATTATTCTTCCACTTAAAGAAAAGTGCATAATGATAGCATAGGTTAAGTTTGGACCTCTTGGGTAGTTGGTTCACGAAACAAGAAAATGAACGGTATTGGGTCTTTTCAAGTGCTCATAAGTGAAGTGTGTACCAGGTTGAGTCCTCTCTGACTCTTTGCGACTTCATGGACTGTAGCCCACCAGGATCCTCTGTCTGTGGAATTTTCCAGGCAAGAATACTGGGGAGGGTTGCTATGCCCTCCTCCAAAGGATCTTCCCTACCCTGGTTTCAAACCTGCATCTCCTTCATTGGCAGGCGGATTCTTTACCACTGAGCCACCTGGGAAGCCCCATAGGTGAATTAACCAGCCACTTACGGTCTTTGCAAGTACTTAGTAGCACCAGCAGTTACTGCTACTAACCCTGTGATGGGCCAGAATGTTGGCTATGCATATGTGAAACCACAGTGCATTTCTTGACTTTGAAAAGACTGCCTCCTTTCAGAAAAGTATGAAGAGTGGAATACTTGTTAAAGCCTATATGAACCTGTCTGGCATCTGCAGATGGTGAAGAGGTCTTCACAAATGATCTTAGTTTAAGAGATGCATCTTCAATTTTACTACTGAGCATAGGACTTCTAGAACTCAGCAGCTTACCATTGTTTCTCAACTTTCTAAACACACCTGAGAAATATCATTGGCAGTTTTGTAGCAAAGACTGTTGGTGATCCCCAGGGTTGTCCCCTGGATTTTGAGAAGGGTAGGTCTAGTTTGTCTAGTTTGAGAATTACCTGCTATACCTTCTCTCTCTTAATGTGTTATACAGAGTTTTAAAATATTTACTGAATGTATTTGTTGAATTAAAGTTTGGGCAGTCTTAAGAAAAATAATTTCACTTCTGGACCAGTTTTTCTTTTTAGACTATTTTGTGACAATAAAGCCGCAATATGGGACATATCTTAAAACTGCGATGCAGACAAATGAGTAGTAACAAGAAATTTTGCATTTAGTTTTAAGACTTAGAATAGCATTTTGAGGCTCTTGAAATACACCAGAAGCATTCCTTCATGTTTCTGAATAGTGATGATAAACCTGCTGCTGCTGCGGCTGCTGCGAAGTCGCTGCAGTCGTGTCTGACTCTCTGTGACCCCATAGACGGCAACCCACCAGGCTCCCCCGTCCCTGGGATTCTCCAGGCAAGAACACTGGAGTGGGTTGCCATTTCCTTCTCCACATGGTTATGTGTGTTACAATATTTGAAATAGCCCCATTTACAAGGATTTTACCATTTTCAAAGATTTTACATGATTTTTAGGAAAAATAATTTGCAGTGTGAAGTTCTGAGCTTTCATTTCTAAAGGAATTGAATGATTTTAAAGAATTTTTTTTTTTTGGATGGGAAGATACTGCAATTATAATTGAGCAGGGAGAGAATCCTTGCAGGTAAATTAAAATTCTAGTGTCAACTTTGATATTTATTTTGAGCCCTTTGATCATAGTTTTGCATTGTGCCAGATTGTATAATCTTTCTTGTGATGATAGGTTTTTGGGGGTAGTGGTAGTGGTTTTTATCCTTCCAGCACTAGAAAAATAGCTCACAATATGCTTGTAGTTTGTCTTAGAGTATAACTGCTTTCTTCCTCTCTTTACAAACTAAGTCACTAATTTTTTGTATGTCACATAGCATAGATCATCCTGAAGTATAAATGCTTACAACATTTTGATTGTATTAAAACTATGATTTTTTTTTTCCAGTAATACAATTTTTGAGTTTGACTGTATTTTTAAATTCTCTGTTCATGTACCTGGATTTTCTTAGCATTATTAAAAAATGTAAGTACTTCCTCTGAAAGTCACTCATTCAAGCTTTTGTGAACCTTCTTTGAGTTTCAGATTCTAGGCTGGTTAGGCAAAGAAAAGACAGTCTCTGGGTACCAACAGGAGCTGCTGCTGGTACTTATAAAACTATCTAAACATGAAGAAAAATACCATAAACTTTATGGTTTATCGAATACTTATTTTAATTCTCTGTGGACAGTTGTCCATATTAGCAATATTTTCACCTTTGACAGGCTGAGCATTGAAATTGGCTTATTGAGTACATCACACTTTCACTACTGAAGCATATTTATTGACTGTTTCTGAAATTGTTTTAGTCTGTAGTGTCCATTCAGACTTTGGTTTAGTATTTATTTTCATTTCCCTTAATGTTAATTCTTAGAAAACTCCCTCTAAAAATCGAACTAAAGGGAGGAAGTTTGGAGAGATGGACCTGGAAGAGTTGCTTTTCTTTTCTTTTTTTTTAAAAAGCATAGCATCATTGAACTGATGTAGCAGTTGAATAGAATGGCGGTAGAATTTGAAAGGTTGCAGAAAGCCAGCTTTTCAAACATTACTTTCCTTGAACTTTGCCTTTTGTTACAGAAGATTGCCTTGTTCCTAATGCTGATGTATAATTCTTTGTAAGAAAAACTTTTCTAAGCAGTATAATCGGTTAAAACTGTAGGAGGTTTTAGGTGACTGTGACAGATGGGGGAACCTGATCCAGGGCTCAGGGTGAAATAGTGCATTATCAGAGGCTGTGCGTGTACTCAGCATGGGTGGTAATGCTGACCTGTCAGTTTAGAATAACTCTTAACTGTGAAACACCAGTAAATCATTCTGGTTAGTTACAGATGCCGATCCTCAGAGGAAGCAGTTTAGAGACACTTCAAGCATCCCTTGTATAAATATCTGAATGTAATACAAACATTTCTTATAATTACCCTATTACAGTCAATGATTGTATTTGCAGGGCTCTAAGTAGATGAGAATTATGTGCCAAAAGCTTACTACCTTAACAGTCATAGAGTTTGATATTTGATTGCGTGAAGTATTAGTAGTGCATGGTGGTGCATTCCTCTGTTCCAACAGACATTCTGTTTTCTGATTGATTTTCACTTTAGGTACTCATGGAATACTGGCTGGGTGTACTGGTATGATACTGGAGAGGGTAGTAGATGTTAGGAGGTTAGGCCTTGAGATCAGGCTTCAGTTCAGTTCAGTCGCTCAGTCGTGTCTGACTCTTTGTGACCCCATGGACTGCAGCACCCAGGCCTCCCTGTCCATCACCAGCTCCCAGAGTTTACTCAAACTCATGTCCACTGAGTTGGTGATGCCATCCAACCATCTCATCCTTTGTCGTCCCCTTCTCTTCTTGCCTTCAATCACTCCCAGCATCAGGGTCTTTTCAAATGAGTCAATTCTTCACATCAGGTGGCCAAAGTATTGGAGTTTCAGCTTCAGCATCAGTCCTTCCAATGAGTGCTCAGGGCTGATTTCCTTTAGGATGGACTGGTTGGATTTCCTTCTTGTCCAAGGGCCTCAAGAGTCTTCTCCAACACCACAATACAAAAAAATCAATTCTTCAGCGCTCAGCTTTCTCTATAATCCAACTCTCACATCCATACATGACTACTGGAAAAACCATAGCTTTGACTAGACGGACCTTTGTTGGCAAAGTAATGTCTCTGCTTTTTAATATGCTGTCTAGGTTTGTCTAACTTTTTTCCCAAGGAGTGTCTTTTAATTTCATGGCTGCAGTCACCATCTACAGTGATTTTGGAGCCCCCCGAAATAAACTCTCTGATTCCATTGTTTTGCCATCTATTTTCCATGGAGTGATGGAACCAGATGCCGTGATTTTAGTTTTCTGAATATTGAGCTTTAAGCCAGCTTTTTCACTCTCCTCTTTTACTTTCATCAAAAGGCTCTTTAGTTCTTCTTCACTTTCTGCCAGGAGTGTGGTGTCATCTGTATATCTGAGGTTATTGATATTTCTCCCGGCTTGATTCCAGCTTGTGCTTCATCCAGCCCGCCGTTTCTCTTGATGTTCTCTGCATTTAAGTTAAATAAGGCTTGGGTTTGCCTTATTCCAGCTGTATGACCTTTCAGAAGACATTGCAGCAAAGCCTCATTTTCCTCATCTGTAAAAGTGTGCACTTGATGGTAGTATCTGCCTTCTGGGGATGTCATGAGAATTAGGAGCATTTCCTGTCCCTGAGTGCTGGAGATAGTTACAGTTGGGCAACCTCAAGTGGGAGTTTTTACATTGTCCAGCAGTCCTGCCGTTTATTCAGTGAATAACCTTGCCTTTTACTTCTACTTCATGGAAAAAATAGAGGCCATCAAATGGCACCGTCTTTGTTTTCCCAGTACCCACTCTACTAGTGTTTTTGAATTTTTTTTTGTTTTTAGTATCATTGAGGAGGATTAAATGAGATCATTAAAGCCCTTTACATAGTGAGGAAAGGATCCCACTTGTTTCCAGAGGAACCTTATCCTCTGGTTTTTGTCTTTCAACCAGATCTTTGCTTTTGGCTTTAAATAGTGTCAAGCCTCCCATTATAAAGGAAATGAAGCATCTTCATTTTGGCTCCTGCAGTCATCCAGATTCCTCCATTTCAAAACTAGATTCAGAGAGATTTCAGGTAGTCTGCTGAAGTCCTTGGGGCTCTCAGCTTACTCCCAGCACATCCGCACCTCAGAGGCTTCTGTCGAGCCAGCGGTGACTCCCATGGCACACGGAGGCTGTTGATATTTCTCACAAGATCAGTCCTCATCTTGTTTGACCTTCCTTATAGCATTTACACTGCTGCATTTCCCTTCTTTTTGAAATATCTTGTGTATTTTAATCTTCTGTGACAGCACTGTTTTCTTCCACTTCTCCAGCTGTTCTTTTTGTGTTCATCTGGCCATGAGTTCTTTAGTTCTAGGTTCATTCAGCTCTACTTCTGGCTGGCTTAATAGCTCCTTTAAGTGATCACACATGCATGCATGCTCCTGACTTCCATTTCCACCTACAGCTGACTTTCTAATTTATATCTTTAGTTCAGGTTCAGCCATGGGAAGTTTAGACTTTTTACTGTCATACCTTCCCAGAAGCGTTTCTTCCTCCCACAAGTCAGAATTTTCTTGAAATCTTAATTTTTTAAGCATTCACAGTTAAGTTACAGAATACATGGGTTAAACAAAGATGTCTGTAGGTTTCCAATCAGTGTCTTCTGGTGTGAGAGAGATATATATATACACCATATATATATATACACATACCAAAATATGTATATATATATATATACACATACCAAAATATGTATATATATATATACACATACCAAAATATGTATATATATAGCAGAAATTAAAAAGCAAATGTGTTTCTTCACTATCAGTCACATAATGAACATATTGATTATGTTAATATCATGTGATGAATCTCCTTAAGTAGGACGGTCAAGTTTAAATTGTCTCACAGGGTATTTTCCTGGTCGGGAAGGATGTGTGTTAGAATTACAAAAGCCATCCAGGTGAGAGTGGCAGAATAAGTTAGATCATCCTTAACGTTTTTGTGCTTGTCATAATCTCAGCTGCTGCTGCTTTCCTTGTCTTCCTCTCCATTTCCTGGCATGTCCAGTAGTACATAAACCAGCCACTTTTCTTTTTAATTGCCACAGTAAGAGTTATTTTGAGCAGAGGGTAGAAAGTTAGATGTCCACAGTTCAGGCAAGTAATGAGTGAACTAAACAAGATGGGCTTGTGAATTCCGATCTTACTCCTGACCTGCTGCATCACCTGGAGACTCATTAGAAAATGCTGAACCCAGGCTTCATCCTTTATAGGGCTCATTTTAACAGAATCCCTAGGTGATTTGTGTGTGCGTTAAAGTTTTAGAAGCACTTGAGAACTTACACCCAAAAGGCAGCAGCCACTCTTGGGCTGAACTTTGCTGCACAGTCCAGTACCCACCCCTCCCCACTCCTTCCTCCGTCAGCAGTAGCCAGAAACCTGATCATTCAACTTTTGAATGATTGGCCACATTGTTTTGAAAAAAGTTCAGGCCAGACATGTCTTTGGACTCCATTTAATTCATGAATCATCGCTTTGCAGCCTCTGGTTCCCAGATATGCCGTATCTCTATCTATGTGTGTATGTGTGTCTGGGGGACCCTAATAAGCTGTTATGAGAAACAGGTTAGTTGTTTAGCTTGCTTGTGTTGCCCTGTAGTCCTCCTCAAGGAGTCTGCTCTTTGTCCTTCCAGACCTTGTCTGGTTTTGATGGCCCATGGTTGTTTGAAATAGAAGCTGAAATTTGGCACTAAATGTTTTCCAAAGCTTGCATATTTGGTTTTGGATGGCTCAGTTTCTTCTTTCTCTTCACCATTTACTTCTTTCATTTTTTGTTCTTATTATTCTTTTTCTAGCTTGTAAGCTACTTGAGAAAATATTTGCAGACAGTAAAGAAGTCAACAACAAAAGCAGCATGGTTAGCACACAGAATCTAATGTAATAGAGATATGAGACGTCATGTGTAGCAGGGAGGCACCACCTGCTGACTGAGCCTGGTTTGGCCTCCTTGCATGAGTGACTCTCATTGTGCAGTTAGCTTGTCATTTATACTTAGACCTGAAGAATTTAATAGATTGAGCCATTTACTTCAAATAAGTAATTATTTATAGTACCGGTGAAGTAATAGAATTTGACCTGTACGAATTATAGTTATTCTTCTTGTAGGGGATAAATGAATGACTCTAATGCAGTGAAATGTAAATTTAGAATCTGAGTCAGTTGCCTTTAAAATACTGTAGCCAATACCCTGGTGTTTATATAAATATATGCAGCTATATTAGTGTTTATTAGGATTCATGGTAATCCAAATAGAAGTTAAAACTGTAGATATACCTTGACAATCTTGTGTTAAAATTTGGTTCCAGGTTCCTTTTAACACAGCAGTAATTGTAAAGGAAATTTAAAATGGCATCAGCTCATTTTTTTAATTGGATAACTCTTGACTGGATAAGAATATTATCCTTAAGGTTCCCTCAAAGGAGTCTAAGAACTATTCTAGTTTCTGATAAGATGATCAAGGAGAATAGTTGAAATTACAAAGGCCTCCATAGCAACTCTGAATTGTCTACTTGATAAAATACAGACATGGCAGTGTCTGTAGTTCAGAGCTCTAGATTTGGTCTGTTATTTTATTTGGAACAGTTTCAGTTTTAGGTCTTAATAGCTACTGCAGGTTTTCTGTACTTGATTGTGTACAGTTTTTCCATTTCATTTGTGTTCCTCCCTAGAACTGACAGGCTTTCAAGATTTATTTCATTTTTAATCCCATTGTTTGAGTTAATCTGTTTAGATGAACTTTTAGCTTGTTTTCAAAGATACTCCATAGAGAAATTAGCATGTAAGGTGATAATAAACTGGTCTTTCATACCTGAAGTTAAAACTGTTAATGAAACTGTTAATGTTTGATCTAGTAATTATGTCAGTAGAAAAACAGGAAGTCCATACAGGTCTGGAGCAAAAATTTATTTTCACATACCACCAATTTTTAGACATCTTATGGTTATGGACTCTACTCTAGAAAGGTACTTGATGATGACCCTGCACCCCATCCCCCCATTTTATGATTCTCCTTTAAACACATTTCTGATTGCTTCTGATTCCATTTTCCATTTGCTCTCAGTCTCATCTTGATGCTATTTCTTTTACCATCATCAGCAGCTTTTTTTTTTTTTTTTAATCCCTGCCTTCTCCTGTTTATATTGTTGACCTTGTTCATTGTGTCCAGGGTTTTTAAATCAGTCATTGGCAACTAAGATGAGTAAACAGGCTTTATTGTCTCAGGCCAGGCCTTTTCTTTTCACATTTACCTAGGTTTTTTGCTTATATATATATATTTTTTTTTTTTTTTTCCCCATATATTCCAAAGGAATAGGCTCACTGATAATCTGTTTATTACAGAGAATTTCTTTAGCAACTTCAGTGATATTTACTAGATTTGGGCATGAAAATGCCCTTAGTCATAAATCTGCTAATACCGACTTTCACTTAACCTAATAAGTGCAAAAAGTCTTAATATTTTACATTTAACCTTTGAACAGTGTGGGCTTGAACTGACAGATCCATTTATGTGGATTTTTTTCACTAGTAAATAAAATAGTAAATACATGATCCAAGGGTGGTTAAATCCAAGGATGTGGAAGGAACCCTGCTGATGTGGAGGAACCATACCCTTGGATACAGGATCGAAAGTTACATGGACTTTCAACAGCAGGAATTCTGCACCCTAAAAATCCCCATGTTGTTCAAGAGTTAGGTATATGTAGTTTTAAGGATTTTGAAAAGGGATATACCACAACCATTTGAGTGTAGATTGTCGTGAAAATACATATTTTGCTCTGTGGCTTGCTGCAAATTTAATGTATGCTTCATGAACAAAATATGAAGTCTGCATGATTAAAACTGGAATGTGCAACTGATGATGTTAGTGAAGCTTCACTTGACTTTCTTTAATGGACTAGTAAATTTATTGGCAATACAGTGTCAGATGTTACATGTACTTGGAATAGAATGTCATTTTAGTTCCATAAGAGATGGCTAGATTTTAGTTTAAGTGAATATAGGTACTTTGTTGATGCATGTAAGGTCTTTATCCTGCTGGTGTGGAAGCAACTTAAGTTGACCAGATACGTAAATTCAACTTGTGAATTCTGGAATACTGAATCTTGGGAGATTTCTTGGTTATCGGCTTCAAAACTGCCTAGACCTCTGAGCCTATATAAATTGAACTTGAGGCTTGTATTAATAGTTGGTTGTTTGTTACTTTGTTGTTGTTCAGTCACTCAGTCCTGTCAGACTCTTTGTAACTCCATGGAGTGCAGCACACCAGGTTTCCCTGTCCTTCACCATCTCCCAGAGTTTGCTCAAACTCATATGCTTTAAGGTGATGCCATCTAACGATCTCGGCCTCTGTCACCCTCTTCTTCAGACCTCAATCTTTCCTAGCATCAGGGTCTTTTCCAATGAGTCAGCTCTTCGCATCAGGTGGCCAAAATATTGGAACTTCAGCTTCAGCGTCAGTCCTTCCAATGAATATTCAGGGTTATTTAGGAAAAACGTCTACTTCTGCTTTATTGATTATGCTAAAGCCTTTGATTGTGTGGATCACAACAAACTGTGGAAAATTCTGAAGGAGATGGGAATACCAGACCGCCTGACCTGCCTCCTGAGAAATACGGTCAGGAAGCAACAGTTAGAACCGGACATGGAACAACAGACTGGTTACAAATTGGGAAAGGAGTACGTCAAGGCTGTATGTTGTCACCCTGCTTATTTAACTTATATGCAGAGTACATCATGAGAAACACTGGGCTGGATGAAGCACAAGCTGGAATCAAGATTGCCGGGAGAAATATCAATAACCTCATATGCAGATGACACCACCCTTACGACAGAGAGTGAAGAGGAACTAAAAAGCCTCTTGATGAAAGTGAAAGAGGAGAGTGAAAAAGTTGGCTTAAAGGTCAACATTCAGAAAAGTAAGATCATGGCATCTGGTCCCATCACTTCATGGAAAATAGATGGGGAAACAGTGACAGACTTTATATTGGGCTCCAAAATCACTGCAGATGGTGACTGCAGCCATGAAATTAAAAAGACGCTTGCTCCTTGGGGAAAAAAGACCAACGTAGACAGCATATTAAAAAGTAGAGACATTACTTTGCCAACAAAGGTCCGTCTAGTCAAAGCTTTGGTTTTTTTCCAGTAGTCATGTATGGATGTGAGAGTTGGACTATAAAGAGAGCTGAGTGCCAAAGAATTGATGCTTTTGAACTGAGGTGTTGGAGAAGACTCTTGAGAGTCCCTTGGACAGGAAGGAAATCCAACCAGTCCATCCTAAAGGAAGCTAGTCCTGAATTTTCATTGGAAGGACTGATGCTGAAGCTCCAATAGTTTGGCCACCTGGTGCAAAGTACTGACTCATTTGAAAAGACCCTGATGCTGGGAGTGATTGAAGGCGGGAGGAGATGGGGACGACAAAGGATGAGATGGTTGGATGGCATCACCAACTCAATGGACATGAGTTTGAATAAGCTCTGGGAATTGGTGATGGACAGGGAAGCCTGGGTGCTGCAGTCCATGGGGTCGCAAAGAGTCAGACACGACTGAGTGACTGAACTGAAATTGGACCATTCACTAACATTGTTGATCACATGTTACCAGTATTAGAACATCTTAAGAGCACCGTGAGGCTTAGATGACATAGTTCTACCGTAAGAAGTATAAAAAGCAGTGCTGCAGCATTCAGAATTCTTCAGCTCTGACAAGTGTTGACAAAGATGTGGAGCACCTGGAACTCACATTACTGGTTGGAATGCAAAACATTCAGCCACTCTGGAAAATGGTTTGGCAGTTTCTTAGCCATATAATCAGTCCATCCAGTTCCACTCCTAGGTATTTACTTAAGAGAAATAAAAATTTGTCCACCTGTGGGCTTGTACTTGAGTATTCATAATAGCCCCCAGTTGGAAACAGTCCAGATGTCCACCAGAAGAATGGATAAGGTTGATGTATACCATTTATACACAGTGGAATACTAATTAACAAAAAGGGGTTGCTGGTTGATTTAACATCATGCATGAATCTCAAAACCATTTTGCTGGGTGAAAGAAGACAAAAATCTACTCATAAAGAAGACAAGAATCTACATCATAAAGATGGCAGTTTCAGAAAACAAAACTGACAGCAGAGAAAGTGGCGGTGGTAAAGGTGGTGAATGAGAGAGCAGTTGGGCTGATAAAGTTCTTTTACTGTGGTTGCGGTGGTTCCAGAACTACACGCACTTGTCAGAACTCATCAGATTGTGCGTCTAAATGGTGAATTCATCTGTAAATCACGCCTTACGTTCCTTAATGCTCTCAAATATTAGGTGAATGGAGGTGCAGAAAGCTAAATTTTTTAAAGTTTTACCATATCATATCTTTCTTCTTGGGCTAGAACTTGTTCAAGACTTCCAAATGGACCAATTGTTACAGCTCTTCTTTCGGTACATTTTGGTTGTGCTTTGGGTGGTTTTTTTGTGAAGCAAAAGGAAGAATAAGTAATCTTGAGAACAGTTGTGTCACCACACTGATCAAAGAATAAGTCACACAAAAGAAGTTAAGGCCAAATTATATTGTGCTATTATATTTAAGTCTTTGTGAGTAAACTTTGAATGTTTTGAATGGCACTTTTGATCAGCATGATGGTAACTGAAAATAAAATGATAAATGAGTGAAGCTTGCTATGAGATCAAAACATCATTAGTTTAGAAACCTCTTAAAAGAATTTTGCTACTGAAAAAGTTATTTTATTTTTTTTAGAAAGGATGAGTGTGCCTGGCCTGGTTGGTACAGGATGTTGCGCTGGTTTTCTTGGACACTCTGTGACTTAGGAAGCCTGCTTCTCTCATGGTGCTTAGCTGTTCAGTAGACAGCTGTTTTATTTCACATTGGTAACTTTGTTTTAAATTACAATTTCACAAAACAGAAAAAGAGACACAGATGTACAGAACAGATTTTTGGACTCTGTGGGAGAAGGCGAGGGTGGGATGATCTGAGAGAACAGCATCGAAACATGTATATTATCAAGGGTGAAACAGACCACCAGCCCAGGTGGGATGCATGAGACAAGTGCTCCGGGCTGGTGCATTGGGAAGACTCAGAGGGATAGGGTGGAGAGGGAGGTGGGAGGGGGGACCGGGATGGGGAACACATGTGGATCCATGGCTGATTCATGTCAATGTATGGCAAAAACCACTACAATATTGTAAAGTAATTAGCCTCCAACTAATAAAAATAAATGGAAAAAATAATTAAAAAAACAAAAATAAATGTTACAATTTCACATAAAGGGAAAAGGACTGAAAATGACTGTGTTTAATATAAACAAATGTTAAAACATTTTGAGAAATGTTCAATACATTCAAACAACCATCCTGAGGTTAGTCATTCCAGTGTGTGATTTTTGTATTCATGTATGTTTAAAACAGATTTGTTTATGCACAAAATTTTACATAAATGTAATCTTCACTAGATGTCTTTTGCAAGATTATTTTTTATTTTATTTGCAAGACTTTATTTTTTAATTGCTTTCTAGTTATAGTAATGAAACTGGCAGAATCTAAATGCTTAAGGGACTGATTGATAGGACCCCTCACAGTCTGTCTTGCAAAAGCTTTAAAGTTCTTACTGGGGAAATAAACTGAGAAAAGAGATGTGAAATTTAAGTGTATACCTAACAAAAACTTTTAGTATTAAATTTTTCAAAAAGGATTGTCTTCATTTTATATAAATCTTTAGCCTTCAGTTGCATTTCAGTTCATTTTTAAATTTTACAATGGTGTGGAAATACACTCCATTATATTTACAAAACATTTTATTGCCTGTTACTTTTGCTTTGGATTGGGATTAACAAGCTTCCTGGGATGTAGTTTCCCATGGATATCCTATGAATTTAAGAACTGGTGGTGGTGGTAAGAAAATCTGTTTGGAGGGGAGTGGGACTCTCAGGGAGGGATTTTCTGAAGAGGCTGGCTAACTGTCACTATTTTGAATTAGAAGTCTTCTAAAACTTATCACACTGGCCTAAAGGATATGCGTCTTATTTTTCATTCCTCATTTGATGGTTGTGGTTCAAGAGGATGGCACTGCAGTGTAGTGGTTTTTAATGCGTATCTGTGATGTACCAATCACTTTACATGGGTTTTTACCCCAGAGATACAGGACAGAACTTTGCTAAGGTTGTGATATTCATCAGTTCTGTTGAGCTTAATAATTATGGCCATGGCTGCTTAATGTATCACATCAACTCTGTCATCTTGCTGACCTACTGCTGTCACCTCTCACTCTTGTGTACCTGTATTTTACATAGTTCTTCCTGCTTCTGATTATTTATGGTCTTGGAAAAGCCTGTTAAATAGTTCTCTATGTGGTGAATAAATGACCTTTGAGTCTGGTACTCTTAGAATCTGAGTGGAATACATGTTTCAGTTCAGACTCCCTTATCGTTACCATTGAATGGAAAGCTCATTCTTCTTCCTTTTAAACTGGGTGCTCAGAAAGAATGGTACTTTGGAGCAGCTGGGTTCCAGGTGGTGTGTATGTGCCACTTCTGAATGAGCGTCCCCATCATGCTGAAATGGATTCCTCGCAAAGTACACATTTCCTAGATATTGGAAGAGAATGTTTTCAGTAGAACCCAACCTATTTTTTAACTTGAAAGTGTTTATCTTGCCAAATTTTGGCTTTTTTTCTTTTAGAACAAATTCTGTACAACATAAAGCAAGAATATAAGCGCATGCAGAAGAGAAGACATTTAGAAACTAGTTTCCAGCAGACAGACCCATGTTGTGCTTCCGATGCCCAGCCACCTGCATTTCTCCTCAGTGGGCCAGCTTCACCAGGTAATAAGAGAATTGATAAATGAAAGGAAGTGCTACTTACTATGGGGAAAAGGAAAACAAATTGCCTTTAGTCATAAAGCTTCTGTTTCTCCTTGATTTTTGAAAAAACATTCATATAGGCAACTCATGATCTCTTAAAAATATGGTACAAAAAAGGTAATGGCCACTTGGATTCCCATGACTCAGTCAGCTCTCTGTAGGTAACATCCCCTAAGTGGACTTTTCTATAAATGCCATGATTCATAGCATCTATTAAAGAGAAAAAAAAGAAATACAGCCATATGCTTCTCTGTCAGGTATAGATGTACCTTGCCGTGACTAAATACTGCATTTTACGGATTTCCCATAATTATTTAATAATGATAGACTTGAAATTTCTCCTATATACCATATTTACAAAAATGTCCCTGAACATACACCCTCACACACACTTGTCTTTTAGGATAATGCCTAAAGGTTGATTATTTTGATCCTACATCTTTTTTAACCTACTTTTTATTGGTGAGGATAGTTTGCAAATACACTTCTTAAAATTTAAGATGTAAAAGTGAGGGGTATTTGAAGTGAAGGGGATCAGTCAGTTCAGTTGCTCAGTCCAACTCTTTGCAATCCCATGGACTGTAGCACGCCAGGCTTCCCTGTCCATCACCAACTCCTGGAGCTTGCTCAAACTCATGTCCATCGAGTCGGGGATGCCATCCAGCCATCTTATCCTCTGTCATCCCCTTCTACCTTCAGTCTTTCCCAGCATCACGGTCTTTTCCAGTGAATCAGTTTTCGCATCAGGTGGCCAAAGTGTTGGAGTTCCAGCTTCACCAGCAATCTTTTCCAGTGAATATTCATGACTGATTTCCTTTAGGATTGACTGGTTTGATCTCCTTTGCTGTCCAAGGGACTCGCAAGTGAAGGAGATAAGTTGGTGAAGTTTGGTAAGGGGAGGTGAGGTTAGAGACAGGATTGTATCAGTGGGAAAGCAAGCTCCTCTATTTTGTCAGTTTACTTCTTATAAAATCAATTAACTGGCAGCCTCAGCAAAGCTGAGATTTTGAAAGTAAAGATAGCCTTAGTTTGGTAGCTGTGGACTAAAGCTGGTATGCTTTATTCTTGTGTATCAGTACACAAGAATTCTGGTATTCTGTTAACAGCTGATGCTGGACACAGGACAAACATACTTATTAGTTAACTGGTCCCAGCCATCAAGTAAATAAAGAGCAAGTATAAAGAGGAATTGGGGCAGATAAACAGGACAAACAATTGATAGCACATCTGTGTATTTGTGTTTATAGAATACTTGCAACAGTGTTATCATGGGTGACTGTCATAACTCTGAGTTCTAAAAAAGATTAATTTCAGATGTTCTTCAAGAAAAGAGGAATGATATTTTTGGAAAATAAAAGTACCCTAAGTAAATATTTTAAGAGGAATGCATTCTGAAAAATCTATCACTATCTAAGTGGCTGCTACATTAATAGTCTTTAAGGATGCTGAACTGTAAAATTTAATGTTGAGTATTAGGAATATATTCTCAGTATTCATTTTTACAAAGTCTCTCCTAGCTAATAATTTAAAACATTTATTTTGTTTGTATTTTGTTACTCTCTCAACTCACCTTCACACTTCCCCCCATTATATTTGATGGCATACATCTTGCTGTGTCTTTCCAAAGTTGTAAGCTAATAGGATTAAACCTGATTTAAGACTGGGGAAATACTGTGCTAAAGACTGATGGGAAATGCTTTTATATGAGCACTGAAAATACTCACATGAAACCACCTCAGTTAGATGATGCTTTTCTATGATGGCTCTAAATCTGATGAGGTTTTTGTTCACGTTGTACATAGGGACTCCATCGGGAACATCCTCACCATTAAAAAAAGAACAGCCCTTATTCACTCTACGGCAGGTTGGGATGATCTGTGAGCGTTTATTGAAAGAACGTGAAGAGAAAGTTCGAGAAGAATATGAAGAAATATTGAACACAAAACTTGCAGGTACGAGATGTTTTAGAGTCCTTCCAGAAACTCATCCAAAGAAATTCTTTCTTACATACATTTTACACATCGATTAAATTACCCCTTCTCTACACTGGTAGGAGTATTCTCTAAGAACCAGAGAGTTTCAGTTCAAGAAAGGAAATGAACTTGGCTAGGCCCTGGCCCCGCCTCAGTGACTTTAAGAAATAGTGTCTGTTAGCCGTGCAGATGAGCAGCAATATTAGGAAACTAGGTCGTTCTTTTGATAATACCCTATGCTTTCTGTTTACAGAGAAGCCTGGCAGGCTACAGTTTGCTTATGGGTTTTTTTTTAAACTCTTGGTTGTTTTTTATATTTCTAGGTTCTGCTTCTACCTTTTTTTTAATTTTACTTATCCAGATTTTGAACTTTTTATCTTGTATTGGGGTATTAGCTGATTAACAGTGTTTGAGGTAGTTTCAGGTATTGTTAGATTCCAGATATATATAACATGTCATAGATAATTTCTCCCTCTCTGACTTCACTCAGTATGACACTGTCTAGGTCCATCCAGGTTGCTGCAGATGACACTGCTTCGCTCTTATTAATGGTTGCATAATACTCTGTGTTGTATACATACACCACACCTTCTGTACCCAGGCCTCTGTCAGTGGGCATTCAGGGGGCTTCCAGTCTTGTAAACGGTGCTGCAATGAACATTGGCCTGCGTGTATCCTTTCGGATCGCGTTTTTCTCCAGATACATGCCCGTGAGTGGGATTGCAGGGTGATATGGTAGCTCTATTTTTACTCTTTTATGAAACCTCCAAACTGTTCTCCATAGTGGCTGTACCAATTTACATTCCACCAACAGTGTAGGAGGGTTCTCTTCTCTCCACGCCTTCTAGCATTTGTTTGTGGATTTTTTGATAATAGTCATTCTGACCACTGTGAGGTGATGTAGTTTTGATTTGCATTTCTGTAAAAACTAGTGATGTTGACATCTTTCCATGTGCATAGTGGTCATCTGTATGTTTTCTTTGGAGAAATGTCTATTCAGGTCTTCTGCTCATTTTGAGTGGGTTGTCTGTTTTGATGCTATTGTCATAAGCTGCTTGTAAATTTTGGAGACTAATTCTTTATCGGTCACATTGTTTGCAAAGGTTTTTGACTTTGTACCTTTCATAATTTTGCATCAGTCTGAACACTTGAAATTTAACTGGCACCGCATACATAATTTTATTAGAGTATCAATCTGCTGCATTCTTTTAATTGTCCAGAAAATTTTTTTCCATAAAATGTGATAATTTGAGTGTAGTAAATAATATATGTACGCTAACATAATCAGACTTTCCCCCTTGATTTTTAAGCCACAGATTTAATGGATATTGATATTGTAAACTTCATGATTAGGGAGTTAAAGTGCTAATATAGGTGAGAGCATTTGTTAGTTATATAACATCTTTTTCTGTGGCATCTAAATTAGGTTGCAGGTGGATATTTGGATTAATTTCATATTTTACTATGCTTTTTTGTCCTGTTTCCTCTCATTGTAGTATGTTACCATTCACAGACCACTTATAATAATTTTCAGAGGAAAAATATCTTAAAGAAATAAGCCCCACCCAGCTTAGACATGAGGTTATGTGATTTGAGCTGATGTGGGTTTCCTAAGCTCCATGCTCTTTCATTTGATAAGCTTTATTACTGAGGTTGTATGTCTAAATGCCAACTTAGAATTGTTTCACTTTATGTATTGGACTTCTGAGTTTCTCTGGCCTTGATATATTAAGAGGGCATTTTTACAAATCATGCAATTGACATTTACCTTTATTTATAGAACAATATGATGCATTTGTGAAGTTTACACATGATCAGATAATGCGACGATATGGAGAACAGCCTGCTAGTTGTAAGTATTTCATCTTTGAACCAAATACAAGACAATCTTATTGAGATGTTTGTTGTAATTCATTATAATTATCTTCATACACAAGAGAACTTAACAATATCAAGGAGAAAAAGTTTGGAGGAAATAGGCAGTAAAATTTTATTCAGGCTTATTACTTTTGCTTACTTAAATACCTAGGGCAGTATATTAGGGATGAAGCTTTGGCGTGTGTTTAAATTTTGACCTGAACTTTGCACTCATTTTCCTTTTCTCTCCCTTTAGATGTTTCATGAATCATGTTTTCTGCATTTATGGGCTGCCTTGTTCCTTGTTGAGTTGTTGCAAGAGGTCCCAATTATGACATGCAGCAATGCCAATACCCCTCTGTGAATACAGGTTATTTTCAAGCTTTCGTCAGTGGCAACCACTCTTAGGCAGCAACCGGATTTGGAGATTTCCTTGATGTCAATACCACCCGGATGTGGACCTTTACTACCTGTATTAATGCCAGTGGCCTCATTTGCTGTATCATTACAATTTGGCTTCTATTAATATGTTTGGAAAGGATTAAAGCTGGTATTCTAAGAACATGCCCTTCACTGGTTGTGTAAATAAAACTGTAGAAAGATACTTCAGATGAAGTTAGTGTGATTTTAATTGTGCACTACAACCAAGCTATAACCAGTTATTAATAATTTAGAATGTAATCCCAGGACATTATTAAGCAAATAGCCTACAGTGCTTCCAATGAACTAGTGAAGGAGGAGGGCATTTCTGTGTTCCAGGACTTCTTTGGGTTTCAAATGGGTTTATATGATTTCCCTGTTGGGTTTTTTGTTTTTTTTTTTTTTTTGGTAGTTTTTATTTATTCTATCAGTCTTTTTAACGAATGTTTATAGCTGCAATTCCCCCCCACCCAGTGTATCATTGTTTTACTGCTCTTGTAGTACTGGAATTTAGTTGGAAGAATAAAACATTTACTTCTAATCTTGTTTTTAATGTACAGATGGGTAGTATTTGAATAAAGCCAGTGTTTTAAATGTAAGCATTTTCCAGGAATCAATTTTCTGATAAGATTTCAAAATCAGTGTTTTCATAAACTGAGTTCTGATTCCAAATTCTCTCTCTTCTCATTGCATGATAGAAGGTTAGTTTTAACAACTGTAGACTTTGAAGGAAAATATATGAAAGCATCATTCAATACATCTAATTTCCATTCAAAACATGCTTTCCAGACACAGCTTTCCTATAATGAATTAACCAAAAAGTGCTTCAGTGGATTCTTCTAAATTCTATTAACATATTTGTACTAATCAAGTCATAAATATACTGAGATATGTTTATAATTGACCTAATTAGTGGAAGACAAAAAGGATTTTTTCCCTTTTTAACTTTAGTAATTGTATTTCACCAAAATTATATTCTTTGTCTAAAACAAGGCCAAAAAGTGGTATAGGGCCTTGGCAAGACCCTCAGGTAACACATATGCCCATGAAGTGCTTTAGAAGCACTGGTGTAGCACGGGGTGGCTGTAAGTGAGGCGGATAAGCCTATCTGGTCTGAATGGACTGACGGACAATCGGGGAGACGACAGCATGTAGGGTGTTGAGCAGCATCTCTGGCCTCTGCCACTAGATGCCGGTAACACCCTCCCCCAATCTTGACAACCAAACACTGTGCCTCCAGACCCAAACGTCAGGCGAGGGGACGAAAACGTCCCCGGCTGGGAGCCGCCGGTCTAGGGGGACAGCGTTTTAGAATGCAAGGGTGAGTAAAATACAGAGGAGTGAGGATAGAGAGAATGTAAGTATGCTTTCGCTCTTCACTCCAAAATGAACATTCTTTTTATACAACCACACGTGACTTTTCATGCAGATTTAGTTTATAAAAGAGCTGGTCTTTGTTTTAGAGGATATGCTATAAGGAAAACTGGTGCTGGCAGTCTGAATGGGGCCTCAAACATTTTAATTCTGGATTCAACTTTGATCAAAGAACAAAATTTCCCCACGGCCAAATTTCTGCTTATCCACCTTACCCCAAAATTCTGTCTTATGGACTGCTTCATGATTTTAACTGATTTAGTGTGTGAGGTAATTTCAGAAAATGGAAAATGTGGGAAACTTCTTGGATTTATTCACAGTTAACAAGATTTAGATGGACCCCGTAGGTGGTGATTAGTACAGATACAGGCTGCACTATGAGTTCCCAAACAGCTCTGAAATTGCTTCCAGAAAGTACAGAATTTAGGTCCAACAGTCACAGTAAAGGCAGTGCTGGTATTGTGCTGTACTGAGTCACTGTGATGTAACTAGGGTAAATCACCGGATATAATTCTCTGTGTAGGAAAAACAGGCACAGGCAATGTGGAAAAATGTAGTAAGTTTAAAAATATCAATGCTATCTTTGGCCTATGGCAAGAACTTACATCCTAAAGAAAATGGTTGCCAAGTGAGACATTTATTGCATCCGCAAGGTTAACTGGTGCCCTTTGCAGGTTCTACCCGCAGAGACTGCTTTAGAAGACGGAGGGGAGGTGAAGACTTTGAAATCTGACATGTTCCCCAGCTCTGATCCAAGGTTGGAAATGATTGTATCTGCATTTTTGGGTTACTCCCCTACTTGACAATTAGACAGTAGCTGGTGTTAGTAAGTGAACATCCTGCTGAAGCACCTGCCCTGTCTCCTCAGAGACAGGGGCTCCAGCAGCTAGCTGCTCCTACCTTTCCCCAGCGGGGGGGCATCATGGGGCCAACAGTCCTCTCTCCTGCACCCGTTTTCCTTCCATATGCACTTCTCATAAACATAAAAAACTTAACAGAAGACTAAGTCTTTTGATCCTATAACCCCTTTCTAGGTTATTACCTATTTTTGTGTTCTATAATCTTCAAAGCAAAACTCAGGAGAATTTTCTAAACTTCCATTCTTCTCCCACTGTTTTGGTCAGTTTTTATTACGAAAAAAATCAAAAGCTAAAAATACAGTCCAACAATCCTCTTAACAGGAACAATTATTTTGCCGTTTCTGCTTTGTATGTATATTAAGAACATGTAGCCCACCAGGCTCCTTCTGTCCATGAGATTTCCCAAGCAAGACTGTTGGACTGGGCTGTCATTTTTCTGACCCACAGACGGAACCCAGGTCTCCTGCACTAGCAGGCGGATTCTTTTACCTCCTACTTAAGGGAATGCTTTCCTAATCTAACATCTAGTCCATATTCAGGCTTTCCCATTTGTCCTCAAAATGTCTTTTGCAGCTTTTTTTCTCCCTAAGTGAAGTCGCTCAGTCGTGTCCAACTCTTTGCAACCCCACAGATTGTAGCCCATGAAACTTTCCAGGCAAGGGTACTGGAGCGGGTTGCTATTTCCTTTTCCAGGGGATCTTCCTGACCCAGGGATCAAACCCAGGTCTCCCACATTGCAGGCAGAGGCTTTACCTCTGAGCCACCAGGGAATCCCATTTTCTTTTCTCCCTAAAGCAGAATTCAATTAAGATTCTGGCTTTCTGGAACAACTAAGCTTGTCATCTTATTGAATGTTTGTCACTAATGTCAGTAAACTCTATCCCTTTAAACATCTGTAATCTGGAAGTCTAAAGCATTTATTAGTTTCATGTTAAGACTTTCGTTTGATGCTGTGATCTCTCATTATATCACACAAGGTGATGTGACAGGTGAGGCCTGCCGGGCTTTGTCTTGACTCTTCAACCACTCTCAGCCACCACCATCTCCCACACGGCTGAATCTAACCAACATCTGAGGCACCTGTTCAGTTGGTGGCGAGACAGCACCACACTGGCCTGACTGGCTTTGCTTTGCTGGCCGCCGGCCGCGCTTGCTCTGAACTTTAAAGCAGCCCAGAGTTGGCCTGGGGCTCCCTGCCTCTGCTCACACTCACCTTGGTGAGGATCAGCGCCTCAGCTGATGGCACCTCCGTTCAGAAGGTTTTCAGAGTCCTGAGTTCCTCACTTCCTTCGTCCAATCTCGATGTCCATCTAAATCCTCGGCCGTCTCTGCCACCACCCTTGTAGGAGACGTCTGTGTCTCGCCGGGAGGATCTCAGTGAGCTCCCAGTTGCTCTGTCTGGCTCATGTGTGCCTCCTCGCCTGTTCCCGTCTGTCCTCATAGCCAGCGGCCCTTTAAAGGTCTTTCTGAAGGACGGCTCAGGTGGCTTCCTGCCCGTGGACGGTGAAGACCTCCCGTGGTCTGCGGCCGCACCTCAGCTGCTCTCCCCGCCAGCCCACCCAGCTCTGCGCCCCTCTCGCCGACCGTGTCCCGCGCCGGCCCCCTCTGCTGTTCCCCAGTGTGGCGGGCGCGCTGCCCGCAGGGCCTGCGTTACCGCTCTGCTCTGCCTCAGATGCGCTGCTTCCGTAACATCAGGGCTAAATCTTGTCTTCAAACGCCATCTCAGGCAGGCCTGTTCAGCAGGATCTGCTTCCCTTCTGTGTTTTCCTTTAACCCTGTGTAACTGTTCTCTGGTACTGGCAGAATGCAGGGAGGGCAGAGGTCTGTGCTCACTGAAGTCCAAGTGCTGCGGCAGTGCTCGGGATACATGCTCAATAAACGGAACAGGTCAGTCACCCCTCTTTCCCTAGATTTTACCAACCACAGTCAAAAAGGACACATGACTGAGGGCACATCTGACTGAAGGGGAATGGCTGGAAATACTGGGAAAAAATAGTGACCCAGTTGTTGTCAAGATACACTGGAAAATGTCACAACAGAAATCTAGTCTTTGATCATGTCCATCTGGCAAAGGCTCTGCTCCATGTCCTCGTTTCAGGGACCCCTAGAAGTTTTGCCTCTGACACATGGATTCCAAGGTGTCAAAAGCCTTTTGTGTTTGTGTTTATACATTCGTTCACATCATGAATTCCTTAATTTCCAAGTTGACGGCCCTTTGTGCATATGTACATGTGTTTCAATTCTGCTGAATAAGAAATCCTGGCATCTTCTAGATGAAGATAAGACATTTACTCTATCTGGACTAATGCTACTCTGGTAATTGTCACAAGGCTTTGTTGGGCTAGACACTTTCTGCTCTGGCTTGCAACTGATTCTTTATTTCTGGTACCTTGGGATTTACTTTTCTTTTTAACCCTGACAACATTATGACAATTTGTCTGGGGGTACATTTCATCCAGCACTTACGTTTTTGAAGCGGGAATGGGGAAGGGAGCCGTTATCCATTAATGTCATCTTGGCTCACCTTGTTGCCACACGGCTAAGGAGCCCTTTATACTTACATAATACCTCCTTTATACTCCAGAATTAATGAGGCTTAAGTTATAGATTAAGTCTGTTTATATTAAATTTGTCCTCTGAACACACAGACCTACAAGTGCATAGTTCTAAGGTCTTCAACTATAATAGTCCTCACTGAATTTGGACTTTTTTCCTCCCAGTCATATCTGCATGGTAATTTTGGTATGTTAGTATACTCAAAGACACATCCCAGAATTCTCTTGGAACCAGAACATTAAATAATGAACTTGAGGTCTCTTTGCTTCACTATCTTGATATGAGTTCTTATTATGGAAGAGATTCAGATGTCATTTCATCTGAGCCTTAAGGGTTGATGTGATTTGTAAAGATTTTTGAGGCTCTAAGACTCCATGATGGGTCAACCTGAAGTACAATATTTGCTGCCTTTAAGCAGAAAGCCAAACTTGATACTTTTTAAGTTGTAAGACTAAAGGAAATGGGGCAGTAGAAGCAGTTTTAGAACCTCTGTTGGAGGAGAAATGATCCTCTAGAATATTCATCTTCTATTACATAATTTACGCAAGTGAAGAACCAGTGCAAGAAACTGGTAGAACAAAGTATTAATACTATTACATCAACTGCAGATCAACTGATTCTCCTGGAAAATGAAAGTGAAGTCGCTCCAGTCGTGTCTGACTTTTTCTGACCCTGTGGACTATAGTCCATCAGACTCCTCCGTCCATGGGATTCTCCAGGCAAGAATACTGGAGTGGGTTGCCATTTCCTTCTCCAGGGGATCTTCCTGACCCAGGGATCGAACCCAGATCCTCCTAGATAAAGGAATTTATTACATTTATATATTATTCACGTTCAAGAACAATTTATTCATGATTTCTTCATGACTGAGAATTACAGTGATATTCTGAGAAAGTTTCTAGTTGCGTGCTACCTGTTCAATTTCAAAGTTCTCCAAAGGGGCTTCGATACATTCCTTTTTGGGGTTAACAGTCTACCTTTCTGTTTAAACATCACACAGGGATTCCACACTTCTCTTCTTGACAGACAATCTTCTTTGAGCCGTGTGTAAACATGACTGGTCTTTTTCTCTTAAGCTAACTGTTGTCTTTCTAGCTTTAATCATTTGCTATCTAGCAGCCTCCCCATGTTAGCCTTGCCACATGGTCAGTCTTCTGTTTGGTAGGTTTTATAAATCCCAAAAGTTCTAATTCAGAGACCGCTCTAATAAACCGAGCACTGGAGGCTATAGCTAAGGAAATTCACCACACATTTCTGACCAAAAAAGGGGGTTAAAATCTCAGTGTTAAAACCTCAGTTGGGGAGCTGAAGTACAGTTCAAATGCATACTACTAAATTAAACTAACTCTTACTGGAAAACATTAAGTATAATTAGAGTTCACTGTCAATGAGACACAAATGGAAAAGTGCTCACCACTTATCTAGTTCTCATCTTTCAGGAGTATGAAAATTGCTTCTCTGCCAACTTCAAACTACGTCAATAACCTAAGAAACATAGAGAATTCAATAATGACCGTTCTGGGACATTTTTGGTGAACTTTGGAAAATGACCTTTATATAAGTTTTAGATCAAATAGTTTAGATTTGTCTCATTTTAAATTCGAAGTAAGTATTAAGGAACAATTATTCTGGGATGCTATGGTTCTATCTCTAGTGTAGATTCAGAGAAACTATATTCTGTAGGCTTACTTGGACGTTGTAGAATTGATTTCAAAAGGATACTGGATAATTTCATTCCTTTCTTCTGAGGTTACAGAATTTGCGTCTGTTTTTTCAGCAGCTGTCACAACTGTTGCAAAAGCCTTTTGAGAGACAGGACAGAAGAAGATAAAAATCTCTGCTGTTGTCAGACATCTTTTATTTTTTTGCTCTTGACGGCTCTGTATTTTTAAGCCAGGTCAAACACTGCTGCTGCTGGTAGCTGACACATTTTAAAAAATTATACCAAATTTCAGGGTCTTAGAACTACATTGATGATCACTTTAAATAAGTACACATTAAAAGAAAGTGGAATGGTTCCCAAATAATCTTATATATCAGAGAACTAAGAAATGTGCAGAGAAAAACAATAAAAATTGAGAAGCTGAAGAAGTTGAAAAGCATGAGGCTCTCCTGTATCCTCTACTCCCAACCTCCATCACCCAGGAAAAATGCCTATTTTTCTTGGAAGCAACCAATTACCATATTTTTAAATGGTGGGTGACAAGACATGCTTCAAATAGGGCCTTTAACAAAGTTAACTTTTAATACTCTGAAGAGGGAAAGAATAATTATTAAAGAATAATAATAACAGTTGTCCTTTGCCTTGCCAAGTATTCCTTGTTCTTTCTGATTGCTAAATCTGTTGTACAGTTATTCCAATATTTTCTTTTATCCAATAAGGGAAATGCTAGTTAATAATACACTGTTTTATCTTGTGGGATAACAGAACTGACCTCAACTGTTCAGCTTCTGTTAAACATACTAAAAAGTACTTATTTTGACCTGGCAAGGACACAGCATTATTAACAGAATTGGCTTGGTTGAGGCTCATGGGATCAGCGTTCTGGGGCTTGGGTGGAACTGCTAAGCAGTTAGGTGCCTTTTTGGAGAAACTTGCCAGGTGATTTATAATGCTTTCCAAACCAAAGTGAGGTGACTGAGAAAATAAGAGGTGACTTCCAAAGAACCCAAAGTATGAAAACAGCCCGAGAAAGGCGTCACGGTTGCTCGCCCCCCTGACCTACCTCCGACCAGTCCGCAAGGTTGATTAGTCTGCTGCATTCCAGGTGCAGCTTATATGCTATGCAGACGTCTGGGGCGACATGTGGAATGAGGCCTTCTTCACTTCTCAGCGCCTCGTTCTAAAAGTAACAGTGAACTATGATAACTACCTCTCAGAAATCACGGGGAACAAAATCACAAATTAGTTAACCTCCTAACCTGAAATCAGTACGCTAATAAATGAAGTCTTTGGTTTCCTTTATTTTGTGAGTTGTATTTACTCTCCAGTAGTTAACTGGTTGTTGGCCAAAATTTCCCTAGCTCCTAGTCACTGGATGGATACTGCCAGGATCAAAAAACAGGAATATTTTTCAATTTCATCAGTAATTATTAATCCCTTTTTTTCATTTAAATCATACATTATTCATTACTGAGACTCTGATGCATTTCTGGTTTCCATAAAATTTTATGGAATTTTGTGGATTTTCAATAAACTGCCACTTCCAACACTGCTAATTACCTGAATTCTAGCAATTACTATACTGTACTAATAAACACCAGCACATCACTACGAGGACTACCAATTGTCCCTCAAAGACGACTGTGGTCAACACTGCAGACCCGAACCCCAGAAAACCACCAGTGTTTCTTCAGCTTATTTGAAATTGATGGTTCTTATTAAGAAACAAAATCTCTTTCAAATATACACACATGAATTATATACTCCCCCAAACTCCTGAAATCACACCAGTTCTCTTCTGTGACTTGATACTAGCCAAAACAAGATGGATTTTATAAAGAGTTTTAATTTGTGGCTTATATAATAAAAATAATTGATATTCTGTGCCTTAAATATGAAATTATTCAATTATCACACTACTGACATTACTGAAAACCATATTACACCTTCCTACTCAGCATTCTCTCACAATGCGTACAGCATGTCAGTTTGTGTGCCGTTCCCGACAGGAAACCAGTACATTGGAACTCTCTTCATAGGCTTTACGGAGTCACTTAAGTATCCTCTGTTGTAAGATTTCCAGGTGCTTGAGTTGATAACTTATTAACAAATTAGTTAATTTGTTAATTTAATATTAACTTAGCAAATTACCAACAAGTTATTTTATGTGTGTTTATAACAACTAACACTTTCAGCTTTCTGAAATGTTTAAAGTGATCATGGTACCTATCATTGAACTCTTTGTTTAAAGAACAACTTGGAACTGGCAGATATGTCTGGAGTTCAGGAGGTTTACTGCCAGGATATTGCTGGCTGGTCTCTACATTCAGTTTTGGAGATACTCTCAGGGTAGGTTTTTCTTTGGTTTAAAATCCAAAATGAAATTTCAAAGTTTTTCCTTTTTCCATCAGAAATAATCATTTGGATTTTTTAAGTAATTTCACTGAGTCACAAGGTTTGACCAATTATCTGCTGTTACAGCTGTAAGAAGAGTAGTAGCATTATACTCAAGTAACTCCTATGGCCTGGTTTTATTACATGATCAAAAGTTGGCAGTGTTAGTTCACAGGCTTAGGAAAAAGCCCTCTAAAATCTAAAGAGCTTTTTAAAATATCTGAAAGAGGTACAACCCCGAGCTGCCCGCTCCCTGCTCATGAGAACAGCAAATTTACACTATTTCTGTGATACATAAAGCCTGGAATCTGAACTGAACTATCAGAGTACTGTCCGCCTCTTACCTTGAGGTAGTAATAGGGGTTGTTGAGCGCGGTGTGGAGGGCTACGCGGGGGGCGGCGTTCAGGTGCTGGCGGAGGGTGTGGGCAGAGCTGAAGTAGAGCGTCTCATGCAGAGGCTGGGTGTCTGGAGGCAGGAGGTACTCTCTGAAATCGTCAAAGGCAGGTATCAGCTTTCAGATGAGCACAGGTTCATTTTCAGTATAATGTTTTTGTCACTCACCTTGAAGGACTGAGCAATTTACTTAAAAAGCAAAATCAACAACAGCCAAAACAAAATAAGTATCAAATCCAGTGCAGCCGTCCTCAATCCCACCTCTTTTGTGTAACACTGTTTAAAACTTCTACTGTCGGGAGTAAAGGAAACTATATCTTAGTTCTGATTCAAACCTCCAGGAACAAATGTATACAAGTTACATTTTTGCTCAAAATCTTTAAGATAGAATTTCTCAAAGTGTAAATGAATACTTTCTTAAATTATTTAGGAAACATGTCATATTCCTTACCATAGCAAACATTTAATTCTTGGCAGTGTTAAACACAGGCCTCAGACCTGGAATTGAGAGTTTAGAAAATCTTTTTGGATCATGGAGATATCTCTCATAGAAGAAATACATGTGAAGTTTTATGTGTTAGAATTCCTCTTTATAGGCAGAAAAGGCTAAATTTTTGCTTCAGAGTATTAAAAAAAAACAAATCATTTATCATTAAAATTTCAATTACTGGGAAAAAACCACTAATTTGAGATTCTTCTGTCTTATTTAAGCTAGATAATAAACCAATTTTAATGAAATCTGAATTTTAAAAATAAAGCATTAAAAACTTCACTCTGAATACATAATAAGCCTGTTTCCTGGGTGGCCCAGTGGATTGCGAATCAGAAAGGGGAAACTCTGGTATCCATAACCCAAAGGCAGAGTAATAAGTCACAAGCTTGATTAGAGCAGTTAATTCACAATGCCTTCATAAAGATTCCTGAGGCTTAGTCAGTCCTGGGCCTGAAGTATTTTGGTCACATGACAGATTCCCACCGGTGCAGGCAGCGCTAAGCAGCTTCCTCAGCCCATCCACCAGGGAAATCACTCTTCTTTCCAGTGCTCTGGCTTTCTCCCCCACCCCCGGGAGAGGATGACACTGCCTAGAAAAATCCCACAATACTTGCTCCACCTGCGTGATCTGGCTTTGAGGAGAGGGGGCAGCGGGGGTGTGAACCACATATATCATGCCCCAGCAGCGCCATCCTGCCCATCTCGAGAGCCCCAGACCCTCTGCTCACTTCACTTCCAGATGCTGCCCCTTCCCGAGTCAGCTGGATTAGGTGGTTTAGCCACAGCCGTGGGAGTGGTTTCTGTGATGCCGGCTGCCTCCCTGGATGGCTGGCTACCCCTCCGTAATTTCCGACCACAAACTTTTCCTATCCCAACCTCAGGCTGTCCCCAATCATCATACATGACGGGCATTAAGTCACGCTGGCACCCCTACTCTGTAACAAAGACTGGAAATCTAACAAGGCAACCAGATCAGGTCAGTTTCAGAAAAGATACTGTCTCACACTTGTCCTTCTCTCCCTTTTTAAAATCCTTATATTTAATGTTTAGAGATTCAGGTAATCACCAAGGGAGAAGACCTTTTTAGATGGATATCTAAAGAACTTCATCAGAGTCAAAGCATTTGCCTGTGTGTTGTTTCCACTGGGCTACATTAGTTGCGCAGCAGTGAGGAAACATCACCATGTATTAGAATTCTTAATCCAAATACAAACACGGAGACTGACACAGAAATCAGCAGTGAGCCTGGCACTGGAACTCTATGTGATCCTCAGGTCACAGTCCACAGCGAGCGAGGTGGTCTGAGGGGAGCTGGTGCGGCCACTCTAGCCCCACGAGGCTCGCAGAGCCGAAGCCTGCGTTTCGGTGGGGCCGCTCCCTCAGTGGCGACGTGCTCTCCGCTCTCGGCAGCTTCAGCAGGAGCTGCTCACGGCATCCTGGGGCTCTGCTTGCTTCCTGGACTCTGATCTCTGAAGGACTGCTTTTCTGCAGAACTCCAGGCTCTGCTGTAAGCATCTGTGCTGTGAGCCTTGGGGACGGTGTGGGGAGACGGAATGGGCCTTCTGTCAGATGTCAGCAGACTGGGGCTGTCTGACTTTCCGCAGGTCACACCCTCTCTCCTTGGTCCCGTTTAGCTCTAAAATACTACACACTCCTAACCTCTTCCCTGCTGGGACACTCAATCTTGGCAAAGATGATACATCCTGGTGTGGAGATTTTTGTGATTTCACAACACAATGCAGTTCAATCATGATCAGTTTTATTTCAGTAACTACTCAGAAAGGTGAAAAGTCAGACATATTAATTAGATCAAAGGTCATGAAAAAGGAATGGTTGGTTGGTTGCAGAGCCTACAATTTGGGATCTGTGAAAACTCAGAAAAGAACATGACATTCGACCTATAAATTATGCCACATTACACTGCAAAATTGTTTTTAGCAACTACGATGGTCATAGCTTGGGAAAGGAGAACTAGGCTCATGAGTCTAGAAACTAGAAGTGCAGGAAAGCCCAGTGGAGCAAGGTTAATTCTTCAAGCTCTCCAAGGTCATCTTTAGCCAGGAGGTCACTCTAGCACTGCACTGCATCACTTTTATGTGACACATTTCTCTCACTTCAACCTTCCTTTTGTCACACTTGGTTGATCCTTGTGACTTCTGTCCTGACATTAGTAATTTCTCCCCAGTGACCAGGAACAACGACTGCCCCCACACGGTCCTGGAAAATGGAACTGTTCACTTACAAGAAGGACAAGTAGTTTATCAGAAAACCACTCTTCATCTTCAATAACTGAATTGCTTTTTTAGTACTTGATTCTATTCAGTACCCAGTCTGCTGCCGAGACTGAACTGCCATTAAAAAATAGGATAAGCAATGATCAAAACTATTTGATCATTTTATTTTGAAGACTTGTCATTTTTTTTTTCCTAGACGGCATGTCACAACTGCAGGTTAGGTGGGTGACTTTACAGACCTGGCTTCTGGGAAATCCAAACTCAGAATGATTTGAGTTTCTCAAGAAAAGGATCATATTAAAATACAGGCAGGACTGGTGTACTTCTAAATGGACTCTGAGTGCCTTTCTCACCATGCACTGGTGCTGACATGATCATGAGCTGCACGGGTCTCCCTCAGAAACCCTTCACTCAGGATAAAATAGGGCATTATGGCTGGGCTGGGCTGGGTTGTCTGTTTTGTGGGCTTGGCCCAGATCCAGCATGCTCTGAGCAAAGACACAGCAAGGATAAAGCACAATGAAAATACCTGCTTACTAGAAAGGGGAAAAATCCTTTTCTATTTCCAACCCCACTTCCCCTCCCCGCTGTCAACATAATGAACCAGGGTAAATTTAAGCCTGAATTCTATTCAAGAATGAACTAAGTCATCTGGTTAGCTGCTTTAATAAGGATGGGAAAGGAATCAACATTACCAGTCTAAGCTGCACGGAGGGACCTGAGAAGCATAAAGCCTAAGCCGGGAGCGTCCCGCACTGCCGGAGGACAGCTATCACACAGCATCGTTGGGGCAGAGGGCCTGACTTCGCGCTCTGCACAGCAACAGCAGACTCACCGTGCCAGGCTGTCAATGAAGCTCACGACTTGCTCTCTGAGGACTTCGAACCTGGTCCGCCTCTTACTGGTGCTTCTTAACTCCTTCATCTCCAGTAAGGACTGCGGAGGAAAGAACAGACCTTCTGTGGGGGCTCTGAGACAGGGAGCCCCTCAGAGGGGCGCTCAGCTGCTCCGGCAGAGGCAGCCCATGCCCTTCTGTATGACAGGCATAGAGACGGAACCAAATCGAGCTGGGCTGTGTTTATTTGTCATCGTTAACAACTGGGAAGAATCTCTCCTCCTGGGTGTTTTGAAAAAAAACATCAAGTGACTTTTCAAGGAATGAGGAGGGCAGTTTACTTCATTACTATGCTATATGGCAGTGCGCTCACTAGCCACAACTCTACTTCATTTAAGAAAAGGACTTCCAAGAAGAAGAAAAAATCCTTGGTCTTTGCCATGCTAACAGGATGGACTCCATGTGTTTTGTTTTGCTTAGACTGTTATTTTATTCTACGTGATCATAACTTGGTATCATGGTACAGAGAAGGTTCTTTATTTTGCCAACCAAGATCCTAAAGTGAGAACTATCTGAAAAAGGCTATATTGGAGACACTGTGTGGATTAATATACACTAAAAAAATAAATAAATCAAGGAACATATATAAAATTAATGAGTTAGTCTCTTTGGAATCTCAATTTGACCACACTGAAAATCAAATACATCAGATAAATAATCAGATTTCTTTTTGCAACCATGTTCCCATTTTCCCTTACTGATATTCATTATATCTCTTTCTCCCTGAGGCTATCAGAACAGCTTCTACCTTTATGGGTTAGTAAGTTCCAGATTTCTACAAGGAGAATGAAGATAGCTATGGGGTAAACAGGATGTTCAATTTATAAGTGAGTTACAAACTCTGCTTTGTTCTTAGCTGTGATTTTAAAAAGAAAACAAAAACATCCAAGCAGAGCTCATCGGGAGCACGCAGGAGCATGGGGGATGTAGCTGGGAGGGAGAGAGAGCGATCTGACCTTCTGAAGATGATAGAGGTCCGTCTTCTGAAGCTCCTTTGACTGTGACTGAGAAGTTTCTTCTTCCTCTTTGGTTTCTGCTTTTAATACAAAACCGACATACAGCAGCTTGGGTAAATCCATTCAAGAGAACAAAACATTTCTACTACTTCAAGGGGAATGAAGTTTCATCCTTTTTCTTCTTTTAATGTGGCAAGAGATCAAGGTTCCACCAGACAAATGATCTCTTCCAGTGACTGAAGGTCAATAAACATTACCTAAGTTACACTACAGAGAGGTCTTCAAAAAAAGTAGCTACTGAATTTTAAAAATGTGACCATAATGAAAATAAACTCCTCCAAACTAACAGGAAAATAATTTCCAAATGTTTGTGTTATTATAAATAGCTTTTTAAAAAAAGTTAAACTGTGTTCCTCTGACTATGCCATTATTGATGTAAACAATACAAACCTACACTCTGGCAAACTTAGCCTTGATCTTCTGATTCACTATATTTGACACAATGCTACTTACATCTAAAATGGGCAGTACATAAAAATTTTGAGAGAATCTATGAAAACACAAAACACATCATGGTTCTTTAGCACAGGAAACAGAAAACTGTATCTTGTAAAAGGTGTAGTTGTTTCTAAATATCCTGAAACTCTGAAAGCCTCTTCCTGGCAACAGGGCAGGTTTTGGAATCTCACACTCTCAAGGCTTATCTGGCCAAACCTAAGATGCAGCTGGACAACCTGCTTTGTTCTCAAAGAATAAATTTCTTTTTAGCTAGTGATAATTCTCAGTTCAAGAAGGACATGATTTAAGGTTAAAACACCTAATAAACTCTTCATCCGATCTCAGTAACATGTTGCAGAGCCTTAAAAATAAATCTTGTCCGACACTCTCACCTACCAAACCCTCCAAATGTAATTTTAACCCTAAACTGCAGTACGTAGTAACTGTCAGGGAACCAGAGACAGCATCCAGTCAAATATTACTGCTGGCCCAGGATGGGAGGGGAGCGCTAATTTCACTTCATTATTAACAACATGGCACTTCTGAAAATAGAGAAGTACAATTATTCAAGACACTGGTTTTGCTTCAACTTATAAAATTCTTCTGAAGAAGACTGTTATCTTAATTGCCAACCTTCCCATTTCTAAAAGCTGCATTCCTTTATTTAGTATTAGCACAAGATTTGTTCACTAGCTTATGTTACACAAATTCTAATTAAAATGATTATATCTGCAGTTTCATTTCACAAAAATCCAAGTCCGATTTTGTAAAAGATTGAAATTTAGCTAATTTATCTTACATTCTTCTAAGTCTTCTGCCCTATTTATATCCTTAAGGGTAGTCCCTCACTGTCCTAGTGACCATAATTAGGTGGTAACTGTGAATTGGAGAGAAAAAGACAATGAGATGGTAGTTAAGAAATATGCGAGCTCTAGGCTGGATGCTGCCCTGGCGAGCTCTGAGATCCCGATTCAGAGGATTCTTTTCCTGGGCTTTAGTTTTCGTTGCAGCTGGACTCAGTAATCTGTGTGATACCAGTTTTTAGTCCTTTACAATGTTTATGATTTGAAACCGGTTCAGCTCAGACTGTGGTGCAAATGCAGTATAGAGCAAGGCCTGTGCATGACCTGGAGGGAGCCCCAGTACTGTGGAGTGGCCCTTCGGTCAAGCAGACGGGCTCTTTCAACTTCCACTGGCCTCAACAAAACAGTTTCCTAAATCCAAAGGCTTTAAAGACAAAGGAATACTTGCCAAACATAGGAAAAATAGAGACATTCTAAGTGAAATGTTTTCACCATGCCATGTCTAATCTATGTGCTTATACGCACCAGATTGCCTCTTTTCCCGAGGCTCCACTAAAATTTCCCTAAATAGGGGAAACTAAGAAGGGCACAGTCATTTTGTTTTACCAAAGGAGTACCATACTTCAGTGCTAGAAAGGGAGCAAGGGGAGAGCCCATGAAAAGTTAAACATCAGTATCAACCCACAGAGCCCCCTCAGAACAAAGAAGTCCTGGCGCATCAGGGCATAGACAGGCCACCAGCACACACGCAGGCACCCCAGCATCCGGCAAACACACCAGCTCCTGCGCCGATCACGCAAGACGAAGGCAACTGTGGGTCAACACTGAGGAACGCCAGGCAGCTGCAATTCACTGAGGGCTGAGAGATCCAAGCTTTGCAAATCTGATTAAAGCAAACCTCAAGCATATTGTGGTAATCAGCATACCAATGAGCCTCACTGCTGGGAAAGCAGTTCACAGCTATTAATTTTCAGGCTTACAAATAATTTATGCACTGTTTTTGAAATCTATAAAGAACCTGATGAAATGCTTAAGAAACAACATCTAAAAGGAGTTCTTAATTATGTTGCCCTGCTACTCCCTCTAATCTTTTTGATTTCTTTTTGCTGCCTTTTTTTTTTTTTTCAAAGGTAAGTCCTCCAAACTGTCCATCTGGAGAAAGTAATATTCTTTCCTGACCATTTGATAGTTTTCATTGTTTTAACCAAAGTTGGAAGAGAACCATTTGGCCTAGTTGTGGTTGTCAAAGATGTGCTATTCTGAGGCTTGGTATGCTGACTGATCAAAAACTCATTATCTCTTCATCTCTCAGCGCATCAAAACACGGGGTTTTCCATGTTATTCTAGTCAAATGACTGTCATAGCCAGTAGAATTGGCAAGATATTATATTCTCACCATCAAGGCTCTGAAACTGGGCCAGGAGCTCCTCTATTTTCTTTGCTGTGTTGCCAAGCTCCTTTGCAGAAGACGACTGAAAAACCTTCAAACAGTTCTGAAGCATGGCCATCAGCTCATCCTTGGCCAACAACCTAGAACAGAATCAGTGACAAGGAATGTAATGCAACTGAAAAGTCAATATACTTAAAAAACAGTGCTTACATAGTAAATGTCTGCTCAGAAGACGACAGTATAAAATCCTCTATTTGCAGCTACCAACTATTTTTGGAGAGATTTTCCTCAATGGATGTGATATTCAGAAGTACTGAGAAGTACTCAGAAGAGTTCTCATGATGAAGCTCAACTTGGAAAATTTACAAAGATCTGGGTCCATAGCCCAGCTCTGGCACTTGCTATTTGGTAATACAGAACATGTTGCTAAACATCTTGGTCCTTGGCTTCCTTGTCTCTAGAATGGAAACAGGAACTCACGAATTTCACAAGTGAGATGGAGCCTTAGGAATTCAATCAGAAGGTGCATCTGAAGCCTAGCACAGTGCTTATTTATCACACAGCAGGCACTGGAAGGTGGTTTTCCTTTCCTTCAGATCTAAATGTAAATTAAGAGACAAGAAACGGCCACTGAGGACATAAGAGCACATGCTGAATGAAAGCTCGTTGGAAATGTTTATAAAGCCTAGTGTATCAATGATTTTCTTACTATCAATTTGGCTAGGCTTTATATCTTCTATAAGCTTTATTAACACCAGTCAGTAAATCCACTGAACTTTAAACTGGTAGGCAATTGTGTTTAGTCTATGGCACAGGTAGAACGATTGTGCAACTCCTTCCAGGCCACAGAGAAAACCTTTGTAGGAAACAGAGAAGGGTGAGAATTCGCCTGCCAGTTCAGGGACACAGGTTCGAGCCCCGGCCTGGGGAGGCTGCACACGCCATGGCGCAACTAGAGCCCGTGTGCTGCTGAGCCCGCCCCGCAGAGGCCAGGGGCTGTGGCCGCTGCAGCCTGCGCGTCTCAGAGCCTGTGCTGCTGAGCCCGCCCCCCGAGGTCCCAGGCTGCGGCCGCTGCGGCCTGCGTGTCTCAGAGCCTGTGCTGCTGAGCCCGCCCCGCAGAGGCCCCGCGCTGTGGCCGCTGCAGCCTGTGCGTCTCAGAGCCTGTGCTGCTGAGCCCGCCCCCAGAGGCCCCGCGCTGTGGCCGCTGCAGCCTGTGCGTCTCAGAGCCTGTGCTGCTGAGCCCGCCCCCCGAGGTCCCAGGCTGCGGCCGCTGCAGCCTGCGCGTCTCAGAGCCTGTGCTGCTGAGCCCGCCCCCCGAGGTCCCAGGCTGCGGCCGCTGCAGCCTGCGCGTCTCAGAGCCTGTGCTGCTGAGCCCGCCCCCCGAGGTCCCAGGCTGCGGCCGCTGCAGCCTGTGCGTCTCAGAGCCTGTGCACCACAGCAAAGAGAAGCCTCCACTCTTCGCAACTGGAGAAAGCCCGTGCACAACAATGAAGACCCGGCACATCCGAAAGAATTAAAATAAACTGAAAAAAATTTTAAAAGGAAACAGAGAAGAAACACATACTCTAAAGTTAAGATCCTGTTTTCAGGGTCATTACTTAGAGGATCTCTCCCCTAAGATCATAGTAACAGGACAGTGATTACAAGTTCTTAAATTAATCAGGGAAAAACAGCCAAATTCAGAATCTGGGTGAATCTGTAAAAACCATCTTATGTTTGATATTTTCAAGATAAAAATTAATTTTTCAAAATAAAAATTTAATATTACTAAGTTAGAGAAAAATAAAGCTAAGTAGACTATGATTACCTGGAAATTAAGCTGATCACTTTAACTAGAATTTAAACCCAAACCAAAAAAAAAAAACAAAAAAAACCCACCACAAAGACCCTAAAACAAAAACAAATGAAGAAAATAACCAATAAATGTAGAAATGAGAGTGGTGGACAAAAAGTAAACTTTTTCCTCATTTTAAGAAAAAATATAAAATCTCTTCGTCATTCTACAGCAATGAAATAATTATCCAAAGTGTAATCTTTATCTGTGAATGAAAGGCAGTTAACAGGTCAAAGAAAACCAAGCCAGCACATTAAAATCTTGATTACATTTGGGATTATTGACAACTTCTGGCTCCTACTGTCCAGAGAGAATCACACTATGAAGAGAAGAGAGACGACTCAAAGTCAGACGCACCTGAACAACCTGTCACCCCCGAGCGTTAGCCTCGCCCACACAGACGAGACTCAGGCAAGGGCCACACTGCCAGGCTCCAAGGAATCACAGGCTCTGTGGCTTGCTGGCAGGGCTGAGGAAACGCTGGTGGAGGTCAGCCCAAACCAGAGCCCCTGAGGACTGACCAGCTTCCCAGGTCACAGGCAGCCACGCCTCTTATCCCTGGGCAGCGGACAAACTGAATATTGAGAAGGGTGAAGCCTATTATTCATCTTCAGGATGCAGGAAAAAATGGCATTGTGTCATATAATTTTGAAATCAAACTTTACTAGCCATAATTTTTAATATGACCTTTGACTGGAAAGGGTGGCTCTTTCATCTCAGGTATAGAAGACTTCTAGAGATTCGGATACTTATTACTCTTTTTATTCTTAGCCAAAGACTATGTTCCTATTGTTTCCAGAGTAAGAAATGACCTTACACTTTCTTCAGTATTCCCAAGTTTAATATAAAATAAGACCTGAAGTAACACTGATTAGAGCTAGCAATGTGATCAATCCAATAAAATCATTAATTAAAAATTTTCAATTCAATTATTTACATAAAATGAACCAACAAAGATACCTGCTATCATCACTACTCTTCAACATCATTCTAGAATCTATTCCACAATGAATTAAGAAAAAAGAAGCAAGTAGTACGAATATAAGCAAGGAAGATGAAATTTATTATCTGCACATGATATGACTGTAAGGTTTTGAGCTGTGGTGTTGGAGAAGACTCCTCGAGAGTCCCTTGGACTGCAAGGAGATCCGACCAGTCCATCCTAAAGGAGATCAGTCCTGGGTGTTCATTGGAAGTACTGATGCTGAAGCTGAAACTCCAATACTTTGGCCACCTCATGTGAAGAGTTGACTCATTGGAAAAGACCCTGATGCTGGGAGGGATTGGGGACAGGAGGAGAAGGGGACGACAGAGGATGAGATGGTTAGATGGCATCACCGACTTGATGGACATGGGTTTGGGTAAACTCCGGGAGTTGGTGATGGACAGGGAGGCCTGGTGTGCTGCGGTTCATGGGGTCGCAAAGAGTCGGACAAGACTGAGCGACTGAACTGAACTGACTGTAAGGTTAGAAAGTCTAAGAAAGCTACAAAAGTATTAAAGCATATAGAAGGGTGTCTGGATACAAGGTAAATACATATATGTGTGTATATGTACACACACATTAATATCTTACACGTGAAAGTGAAAGTCCCTCAGTCGTGTCTGAATCTTTGCGATCCCATGGACTAAACAGTCCATGGAATTCTCCAGGCCAGAATACTGGAGTGTGTAGCCGTTCCCTTCTCCAGGGAATCTTCCCAACCCAGGGATCGAACCCAGGTCTCCCGCATTGCAGACAGATTCTTTAGGAGCTAAGCCACAAGGGAAGCCTAACTATGGAAAAAAAGAGCATGTTCAAAATAGCAACAAAAACTATAGAATGTTATAACAAATGTGTAAGACATAGCAAAGTATGAAAACCCTGAACAGACATTTTCAGTTCCAATGTTCAATACTGTAAATAAATAAATTCATTCCAAATTAATCCATATTTCAATACTTTCTGAAACAAAATTCCAGTGGGCATATTTTAAAAGCCTAAAGAAACATTCTAAAATCTATCTAGAAAAAAAAAATTAATGTTCCTAAAACTGAGGAACTATGTTTGTATACTTGAGTATGGGTAGTGGGGCTACTAATATATCAAAAGGGATACACTGCAGTGATTAAAATTAGATGGTAGTTTGTATAGAAACAGACCAGAATGAAATCAGGGTCTAGAAAGAGAGGTATACATGAGAATTCAGTACATGACATAAAGGTAGCACTTCAAATCAGTGGGGAAGAGATGGGGAGTATTAGAAATAAGTAGCTTGAAAAAAACTGACCACTACCTCAGCATTTTTCAGAAGGAATAAAAATGTAAATGCAGTGTGAGAGGTGGGGAAAAAACCATTCCATCGATCATGAAATATTAGAAGGAAAAAAAGCACTTTTTAAGTCTGATAATACCCAGCATCAGCAAAGGCGTGGGGAGACAGACACCGACAGCGGTCGGGGCAGGTGTGCTCTAATACAGTCATGTTTGTATTCTGGACTCAAAACGTGAGCGTGTGCACTCTGTGAAAATAATTACACTGATGTGCAGACGCAAACTACCCTCCATGATAACTGTAACAACAGACGATTATGAACAACCTGAACATATAGCAAACAAGGGACTAATAAAATCAAGTGCTACACTTTCAAAACAAGAGATACTATGCATCAGTGATAAACAATGACGTAATGCAAGTGATGACAGCTAATATTTCTAAGCACACATATATATACGAGGTATCATTTGATCTCCACAACACTGTATGATACAGATACTATTATTATTATCATGTTAAGAAATGAGAAAACAGAGGCACAGAAAACTTAGGCAACTTGTCCAGAGTCTGGTAACTGGCAAGCTGGGATCGGAACCTAGTCTGGCTTGGTATCTATGCTTTGACCAATGACATTACAGAAGCACCTTAAGTAGAATATTAGGTGCAAAACAAGTAACTACCAAGACAAAAACCAACCAGACAAATCCAAAAGACAAAAAAAAAAGAGAAAAATCCAAGCTGCGGAACACTGTAGATAGTATGATTTCACATGTCTGTACCAGGAAAAGCCTGGAAGTACAGACTGCCAACAGCGAATGGCTGGCTCGCAGAGTCCCTAACACAAGCAACTAATGTCAGAAAAGCAGTGCTATGTTCTCATTTAAATTACTTGCCACAAAAGCGGAAGGCAAGAACAAGAAGCAGGAGGTGAAATCAGAGAAAGGGTAGATCATGCAGGGTCACTGTATAGACTGCAGTCTTACTGAGTGAAAATGGGAGTTTTGAGCAAAGGAGTGACATTATCTGACTATATCTCATCTCATGTCATCTCATTTCGTTTTCTCGCCACACCATGCCACCTGCAGGATCTTGGCTCCCTGACCAGGGACTGAGCCCAGGCCCTGACACTGTAAGTACAGAACCCTAACTCCTGGACTGCCAGGGAATCTCTTTATCTGGCATATTTTACAAGGATTATTCTGACTTCCATTTTGAGAAAAGCCTGGAAGGGAGCATGCACTGACGCAAGAAGTCAGTTAGGAGGTGATGGCAATAATCCAAATGAGAGATGATAGTGACTTGGGCAATGGCGGTACCAATGGGAAATGTGTTAAGAAGAGGTTTGGTTCTTGAAATATTTTCAAGGCAGAATGCAAGTTTTTGGCTTTGAAAAATCGGAAGGATAGAAAGAATGCAGGAAGATTCTAGGTTTCAGGGGAAAATCAGGCATTCAGTTCTAAACATGCTAATTCTGAGATATATACAGATATCCAAGTGGAGATGTAAACAGGTAGATGGACCTAAGAGTCTGACACTCAGGAGAAAAGTGTGGGCTTCCAATTAAGCCCTGAGGGCCCGCGATGTTAGAATATTAGGGAGAAGAAAAATCACCAAAGAGGACTGAGGGGGGAGGGGCATGCACTGAAGTATGCGGAAAACCAAAAGAATCCAGCCCCTAGGAAGTCATTAACGGAGGAGTGACGAACTGTGTTAGATGCTGATAATAGGTTAATGCAAATGAAGACTGAATCGATCGTGAGATTCAGAAACAAGAGGGTCACTGGTGACCTTGACCAGAAGAGTGCAAAAACCACATCAGCTACGGAGAGACTGGACAGAAACTGGAGACAATGCGATACGCTTCAAATTGTTGCGAATTCCATCTAGCACTTGCTTTCAAAGAAACAGAATAAAATTGAGAAGAAAATACTGTTGTCCTTACTGTATTTGTGGGGGATGGGCTCCAGGACTCCTGCAGATAGAAAAATCTGAGGATGCTGGAATCCCTTATATTATATGGCACTGTATTTGCATATCTCCTACACATCCTCCCAGATACTTTAAATTACCTCTAGATTACTTACAGAATCTAATACAATGTAAATGCTATGCATAGCTGCAAATACAATATGAATACAAAGTAAGCAGCTGCCAGTGCATAGTAAACTCACATGCATTTCCACCCCCCCCCCCTTTGTGGAACTTTTTAGAAGTTTTAAAAATATTTTCAACCTGTGGCTGTTTGAATCCATGGGTGTGGGATCTGCAGGTATGAAGGACAAACTGCATCAAAATTTAAAAGTTTGAAAGTCAGCACACCAGACCACTTTGAAGTAGGGGTCCCCAGCCTCCAAGATCTAATGTCTGATGATCTGAGGTGTAATACTAAGAGAAATAAATTGCACAATAAATGCAATGTGCTTGAATCATCCTGAAACCACCCCCTTGACCCAACCCTGGATCTGTGGAAAAGTGGGCTGCCACAAAACTGATCTCTGGTGGGAACACAGGCTGGGGACCGCCACTTTAAAGAGAGGAAACAGTGCGTCTGAGACAGGTCTCATCAGTGCTGAGAAGGCTGTTCTGTCCTGAACCAACTTGGTTCAGTGATTGTATCACTTTTGGGTAAATGGTTCAAAAAAGGCTTCTGGTACTTAATGTGTTAAAAGTTTTATAGCTTGTTATTAAAAAAAAAAAAGTTTCCTAAACTAAGACAGAGAATCATTTAGCAATCACTAAGAGCAATCACCCTGAAGAGCAATGAGTGTTCTGCTTCATCATGCAGAAAGGCAATAATTTCCGGTTAAGTACTGATTATATAAGCGTCTGATTGAGAACAGGCTAGAGGAGAAACTGGTCAATCCATGGCTAATGCAAAGATCTTCTGAATAATGAGTTCTCAAGTTCTAGACAGACACTACCAGCACAGCTTTGAAAAATATTCAAATATTCTAGATTCAAACCTGCAAGTACTTCAACAAAGACTAGAAGAAAGCAAAACGAAAAGGCTTGCCAAAAACACATTCACAGAGACTGTCTTCTTCCAGACAACACAGCAATCACATATGACTGTAACAAGTGAAAGAGAAACCAAAATATGCCTAATTCCTTCTAAGCCTTGATATTTCATATTAGAGGCCGCCTCCTCCAAGAAATAGAGGGTAACTGTCCAGTCTACTAGTTCCTTAGCACACTAGACCTTACCCAACACAGGCCTTGTTATCCTGTATTGTGCCTGTCTGTCTACTTATCCACCTTAATCTTCCCTACTCAGCCAAGATTCAGTGTGGGTAAGGACCAGGGTCATCACTGTCAACAGGTCTAGTGACTCCACATCCAGAATAGTGAAAAAAAAAAAAAACATTTTTTGAATGGGTGAACAAGACAGTGGCCATGCAGTGAAAAAGAATTTCACGACTTCAGGTGAAGAATTTCTCTATTTTCAAACTGGCTCCTGGAGGGAGCACCTTGAAGCCATGGCCCTTTGTGGAGCACCATGCTCTTTGTGGCTCAGATGGTAAAAAATCTGCCTACAGTGCAGGAGACCCAGGTTTGATCCCTGGGTCAGGAAGATCCCCTGGAGAAAAGAATGGCAACCCACTCCAGTATTCTTGCCTGAAGAATCCCACGCACAGAGGAGCCTGGTTGGTTACAGTCCATGGGGTCGCAAAGTCAGACACGACTGAGCAACCAACACTTCCACGCTTTTTGTACCATGTCAAAATGAGTCAATTCTACCATGTGGTTAGAGACACTTTAGCAAGATAAAACACGTAAATATTTTTACTGATGCACTACAAAAGTATAACCCTGAAATCAGAAGAAGGAAAGCTTTCAAACAGTTTGATTAGCTACTTCTGATTTTTTTTAATTAATTATTTCTAAGCTACCCATTCATTCTACTAGCAGAAAAGTGGTAGTAGGCACTAAATGTTTAATAAAGAAAAACTTAAAAATCAAATGCAGATCTTTCTTCTATCTGTGGAGATAAAAACCACAGCTCACTATGAGCAGCAGAATACCTTGGTCTAGTTTTGGAACCAATTTGACACCAACTGCCTAAAAAAGCCATCCAGCTTCTTTTCCAGCTTCATTTCTTTCCTCAATCTTTTTGTATTCCTTTCTTAGTCTCCATAATTATTTAGAAGCACATTTCTCAAAGTGTGGCCCCTGGACCACCTGTCCAAATGTTGTAAAGTGCTTCTTAAATTCTGATTTCTGCTGACCATTACACCCAAGTTTCCAGCAGTCATGTTCAGAATCTTTGTGGGGAGGGCAGAAATTTGTATGTTTAATGCTTCAGCTGACACTTACATACACTAAAGCCACTCAGCATCTTTTGCTTTAAAATGAGCTTTAACAATTCAGCCATTTGTCTGAATTTAGCAGCAGCCCACAGAAAATTGTGAAGGGCTTGATACGACGCAAATTGAGGATTAGCAATGCCTGTTATAAAGAAATCATATTTTAGTGCTGTAGTCTCAGAGACCTTCTGCATGGATAAATCTTGATCATGAGAAGTTAGATTATTATTATTTGGGAAGTGCCTCACAGACTGTGGAGTTCTGCCATTTTTCATAACAAGATCTTCAAATATTATCAAAAGTTAACCTGCAAAGTCAGGAAATAATGCATTATTTAGATTCTAAACCTCTAGTCTCTTTGAACTAAGCTAAAGTTATCAAATGTCAATATTATTACTTCAGTCATTTTTTTTTAAACTCAATGAAAGCTGAGCTGACCTGCTAATATATTACTGTTTAATTCAAAGACTTATTCAGAAATTAAAATAATCTCTCTCAGCCTAAAGTAAATTCTTCAGCTATCAATGAACTTGAATTTAAAAATCTGTTTCTGTAGCAAGCTCCTAAGGTTCCACTCGGGACACGCAGACTAGACACTGCGGCCCCACACTCATTAAAGACGTCTGCACGCTGTGCTAATACGTCCTCAAGATGGAGTGTGGGCTGGGTCCACAGAAGCTTGCTCTGCTGCTCCTTCTAAAACTTGGGGTACCCTCTCAACACGGACTCCTGGCCACAAACCCATATAAATTTCCGTTTGTACCACCACTCGAATAACTGGAATAGGGCTGGAAACCTGGCTGAACATGGAAGGTCTGGAGCTAAATCCCAGCTCTGCCAACTGCAGAAAAGCCCCTCACTGCTTCCGGCTTTGGTTTCCTTACTGGAGGACAACAGTGTGATGACTCGAGATGAGTGAGTCTCAGCTGAAAGTGGAGGGGCCGAGGGTCAGTAAGTTCTCCCGAGAGGAAGGGCCCAGCCTGAGAACCACTGCTGCGGGGCCCCACTGGCACTGCTGCGGCAGGGCAGCGCGCCTCCATCCAGCCGAGCCGTCAGCGGCCCGGAGTGGAGGACTTCATGACTTATGTCAACCCTTTAAATCTTATTACTGAGGCATGATTTTTCAAATTTTAAAAGTCTGAAAAATTCTTGGTCTAGGGTTTGATATTTAGGTGGCTGTCTAGGAATTCTCTCCAATAGAAAGCTAAAATTTTCCTCTTAACGTCTTTCACAGCTGACCAGAAAAAGACACCTAGCTCAGTGCTCAGTTAGCATAACTATTTTTTTTTACCACTTTCTGTTCCCAAGCAGTGTTTTAACTTAAATATATCCTTTTATAATAACACACGGTTGAGTGTCCTGTATAGGAATGTGGTCTTCAGGCTCCAAGAGTTGACTGACAGAGGAAAGGTTAGACATGCAGAACCACTGCACTCATGTCAGATTATGACAGATTATAAATACATGCTCTCCACACATCAATGTCTGTTATCTACATTTAAAAATAACTGTGATAAAAAAAATTCTAGAGGTCTTTTTCGACTTACGAACAGTTGACATTTTCAACATTCTTTTAAGTTCCTCGTAAATATCTTTTAATTGAAATATAATTGACATATAACATTACAGGTATACAACATGATTCAATATATGTATATACTGTGACATGATCACCACAATAAATCTGGTTAACATCTGTCATCTCACATAGTTTCTCTTAGCAACTCTCAAATACACAATACAGTATTATTAATAGTAACCATGCTGTACATTACAATCCTAGGGTTCCTTTATAACTGGAAGTTTGCACCAATTCTGACCATCCCCTACCCCTGGCAACCATCAATTTGTTCTCTGATTCTGTAAGCTCGGTGTTAAGGCAGCATTCCCTTCTTTTTATTTCTGAATCACACACACAGACACACACACACACTCATCTGCCTACCCATTCATCCATCGATGGACACTTAGGTTGATTCTATGTCTTGGCTATTATAAACAATGTTGTAGTAAACACGGTGCTGGTATCTTTTCAAGTTATTGCTTTCATCTCCTCCTTACCCAGGTGTGGAAATGCTGCATCATAAAGCAGCTCTATTTTTAACTTTTTTGCAGAATCTCCACTCTGTCTTCCATAGTGGCTGCACAATTTACACTCCGACCAACAGGGAAGAAGCGTTCCCTTTTCTTCACACCCTCACCAATACTTCTTACTTCTTGTCTTTTTGCTAACAGTCATCCTCATGTGTGATATCTTAATTGTGGTTTTGACTTGCATTTCCCTGATGATTAGTGATGGTCAGCACTTTTTCATGTGCCCGCTGGCCATCCGTATGTCCTCTTTAGAAAAACCTCCACTCATACCCTCTGCCCATTTTCTAATCAGATTCTTCGTACTGAGCTGGGTGAGCTCTCTGCACGTTTCAGACACTAACCCTCGTCAGATGCATGGTTCACAAATTTCGTCCCCCACTCTGTAGGCGCCTTTTCATCTCGCTGACGGCTCCCTGTGCTGTGCAGAAGCCTTTTGGTTTAATGTGATCCCACTCCTGTGTCTTTGCTTTTGGTGTCAAAGCCAAAAAAACCACCGCCAAGACCAATGGCAAGGAGCTCATTGCTTATGTTTTCTTCTAGTTTTATGGTTTTAACTCTGTGTTTGTCTTTAATCCATTTTGAGTTCATTAGTGGTCCAGTTTTTCCAATTCCATTTACTGATGGCTATTCTTGCCCCATTGTATATTTTTGTCCCCTGTGTCATAAATTAACTGCCCATGTAGGCATGAGTTTATTTCTGGGTTATCTATTCTGCCCCATTCATCTATGTTTTCACGCCAATATCACACTGTTTTGATTACTACAACTTTGTAATATACACTGAAATCAAGAAGAATGTCTCCACCTATGTTCTTCCCCCAAATTTTTTGGTTCTTTAGGGTCTTTTGCAGTTCCACACAAATGTTAGGAATTTTATAGTTTTTAATGGTCACAAAATATTTCATCAAGTAGACCTATGGTCATTTAAACATGTCAGTTTCCAGATAAAAGGGATTTTTTAAGAGAAATACTGCCATTCAAGTAACTCTTAACAAAAAGTTCAAATTGGAAATGTTACTAGACTACGTTTCTAATAGTACTACAGTTCTTCTTTCCAAAGAAACATTCAGTGATCATTTTTAACTTATTTTCTCTTATGACTTCAATTATTTGAAGACAGGAGACAAGAATGTCTGGTTTCCTAAATTCAGATGTTTCCTATTTAGATTGACTAAACTGACAAGTGTCCCTGATTTTTTGTCAACATCTAATCTATACAAAGGGGAAAAGGAGAATTCCAGTTTAAAGGGTGGCAGATTTCTCTCTCTGGTAGGTCCCAGATTCTTGCCTGCCCTTGCTGTAACTGCTGTATTTATCTTCAGTGTTTTTAACATTCCTGTTTCTGACCTCAGATTAGCAATATGACTGAAATGTTGCTTTCTATTCATTGGTTCTGCTTTACTCAGATCCCCAAATCCCTATTTTAGACCTGAGCAAAGAAAAGTGGAAAGTATGAAAGTTTTAAAGTCAGATCTGAATTAGAATCCTAGTTCCATTAACAGCTGTAAGATCTCAGGAAAATCACTTAACCCTATCTGTGCTTTAGTTTCACCTGCTATCACGTGTGGCTAACAGCATCTACCACAGAGGTGCACCTGGGCACTAGACTGGAAAATGTACCCACAGTGCCTGACACAGTAGGACCTCATGACCTCTGATTAGCGCTATCCCACAGTGCATACCACAGCTATCATTGTTCGCAGTTCCTCACCCTTATTTAGAACTGGCATTCTTGATTCCTGACCCTCACTGACAAATAAATCTATGAATTTACAAATACCCAACTGGAAAAGGAGGGCAATTACTGATCATGAAGGTTAAAGAGGAAACCCAGCAAGAATCAACTGGGTGCTTGAGATAAGTGTGCCGACCTGAACAGAAAACAAAAGAAAGCTCAGGAACATTCCAGTTGAAGTATATAAATATACGGAAATCTCTCACTGGCATTTAAAGAAAATGAAATAAAACATAGCTTTTCAGTGGCAATCTAGTTTCCATGGGGAGTTATTTTTCCAGATAGCATAAAATTAGTTTCCTATCTTAAGCTGCACCTGTTGGATCACTAACACTTGCATTATTAAGTCTCGGGACTGAAAGTGCTTTCGATGTGAATTTTCCTCCTACTGTGCCCATCTGTTCTTTTCTTGTGGACCCAGGGGAAGCCAAGGCTTAGTAAATATTCAGTTCTTAGACTTCTTTATGATATTTTCATATGAACATTTCTATCCACTGAGGAAAATTATAAGACTGTGTGCAAAAACAACTCACACTTGGATTCCCTTCTCTCACTACCCAAGTGGTCATTATTTTTATGAAAGACTAAGAAGTCACCATAAACATAAGGTGTAAAGCCAAGGAAAACAAATAATTATAACTTTAAAAGATAAACTTGTCAGGAATAAGTGATCTTTGATATCTGATAATAGCACCAAGATACCTTATTTATTCATATAATCCTAGAAACAATTCATGGCTTAGCCAATGTTAGTACTGACAGAGCCAGCTCAGGCCGGGGAAGGCATCGAGACCACCGGTCGGCGGCAGCCACCCTTCACGGGGTGCATCTCACTCATGCTGCTCCGCAACCCAACCAGACTGGGGCCACGGGAGCGCGCCTGCCGTGACTACCTTCCCCATCGTGACGGCAAGCTGGCTGGACTGAGATGATCAGTACCAAGGTTCTCCCTGTGTGCTATCAACAGTTCAGAAAGCAAACACTGATTTCACTTAAAAAATCCAAAGTTCAGAAACAAGGTAAAACTAGCAAAGAAATGGATGGTCTCTACATTAAAAACACTATATAAACTACAAACATAAAATTCAAGATATATACAAATATTAGTTACAACGTGGCTACTTATGAAACTCCTTGGCAGGCAGAGTTCTGGAAGCAGGTGTTATTTATTGGCAGGCTTAGAGTAGATAAAAAAGGAAAAAAGCCACCCTACCTCAGCAGCTGCAAGACTGACGCATACTCCTCTGAACCCCACACGCTCTTTTCCAAGCACGCGCAGTAGAGCTCTCTGACCTGGAAGTGAACAGCACACCGGTGAGGGGCCAGAAGGGATCCGCCGAGCGTGCACATTACTAGCTTGGGAAAGTCATAAACGAGCGGGTCAAAATTTTTCTTTTCAAAAACAGCTGTTCTCTGTACAGACAACAGATGGCACATATCACACAGATCGGGCATTTACATAAAACATCATTCACACGAAAGCAAAATGAGATCATATTGGGACTGGCTGATGTCACTGGTCACTTTGCAATAAGAAAATTATTAAAAACAATGATGTGATTACTAAAAAGAAGGTTTAATGGCAGAAAATAAGTCATTCTTACATGTTTATATTTGTTCTCTGAACCTGAGTTAAGGATGCAAAGATTCAGGAATACAGAATTCTTCCACTGCATCCACTCTAAAGACGGTTCCCAGGTCTATGTTATGACCCAAAGGCCAGCAGGGCATAATTCTGCAAGAAGCAAAGGTACTGCTTTCCTCTAGTTCTGGGTACAATGCAAGGTTAACCATCAGGCTGTCTCAAAGAGACGCCTTTTTTCATTTCACTAAAGTGGAGGATCAGCTCTCTCAGGATAAGCGACAAAGTATTAAAGAAAATAAATTAGAATGACTTAGCACAAACGCACTGGAGGGAAAGCACCACCCCTTGGATTCGCACGGCTGTTTCTACTTGTGGCCCTCAGAAGAGAATACAGTTTCAGTCACAGTAACATGTACAGCTGGAATGGGTTTAGACTGTGCACACCCTGCAAGATGTGGATCCGTTGTAAATTTGGAGGCCTGAATGCTACTAAACTCAAAGGGAAAAACTAGTAATATTCCTATATCAGAGATTCCAAATGAGTTAAATTCTGGTTACCTGTCGCCCCAGTGGGTACTTGGGAAGAGAAGAGGTAAAGTGATGAAGACATCTCAAAACCAGGAAGTACTTCGTATGGTAAACATGCAAATTTTCTAGTAATGACTGTGTTTCCTCCTAAAAAAGTCATTACAAATATGTAAGTCAGCAATTAATAGAATAATAAAATCTAATTTCCAGAAAACTGATGAGACAAGATTCAGAATTACAAATTAACCTTAAGTCTGAGAATTCATCATGCACACAAAATCTAGGATAACAGCTGGATACTCTTTATTTAGTATCAAGTCTGGTGATATTTTACACATACCAAAACTAAATTAGTTTTGTAACTAACTTTCTCTTGTCTAAAGCACTGCCACAAAGACTTGGCCCCTCAAGAACACAAGTGTGCAAGCGAGCACCTGCTGGACGCTTGCCCACGTCCATCACCTGGAGGGTACCACAGCAAGCGACGGCCGCAGTCCTCTAGCTTCAGGGGCATGACGGGGTGAGATCACCGGAGCCCCCAGTGCCGCCGCGGCTCCATGGTGGTCTAACAGGAGCTCAGCTCCCCGACCTGGGGTCAGCCCACGCCCTCAGCACTGGCAGCAGTCTTAACCACTGCACTACCAGAGGGGCCCCGCGTGCTCTTCTCAGCCCTAGAAAGCTGTGTCGAAAGGGAAGGAGACTGCAGCAGAACACTGCAGGTGACTATGCTACATCTCTGCCTTCTCATTGGGAACCTCCAAAACCGGGTTTGTTCACTTTACCGACTAAGCCGGTGAAACTGAAAATTAGAACCCTGAAGCCAACAGCTTTGTAATTTAGAATCCAAGAAGTGTGATTCGGGAGGCAGTCTTAAGAACCCTATGGGATGACCAATCTCACAGATCAGTTTCAAAAGGCTTTTTTTTGGAGGGGTGATGACTGGGAGTTTTCTAGAACTTTCTGAAATGTTTTAAAAGGGATTTTAAAATACTACACCCTATCATGCATTTTTCATGCTTCAAATCCTTTTATCACTTATTTCTGTAACATTTTCTTAAGAGGATTATGATCTGTGGTACCATCTTCAAATTTTTTCCTCCAATAAGAAGTCAAATAAAAAAACCTTAAGAACTGAGCCGTCTTTTTTCCTGCAATATCCTGCAGATACCCAATATTTCAGTGGTCAACCACGCAGAAAAGAACCCCTCCAGATATGAACGTGCTGTGTTCAGTCACTCAGTCGTGTCCAACTCTTTCTAAACCCATAGACTGTAGCCCGCCAGGTTCCTCTGTCCCTGGGGATTCTCCAGACAATACTGGAGTGGTTGCCATACCCTCCACCAGGGGATCTTCCCAACCCAGGGATCAAACCCAGGTCCCCCGCATTGCAGACAGATTTTTTATCATCTGAGCCACCAGGGGAGCCCAAGAATACTGGAGTGGGTTGCCATGCCCTTCTCCAGAGGATCTTCCCAACCCAGGAATTGAACCCGGGTTTCCTGCATTGCAGAAGGATTCTTTACCAGCTGTGCTACCCGGAAAGCCCCCAGATATTAAGAAACTCAAACAAATCTAAACTATCTAATCTAACAAGTCTGATATACTTTCCTGAACTCTAACTCACTTAGATATCAATTCCTTGGTCAGCAATCTGAGTCATTACTTGAAAGCACAGGGCAAATGAAAGAAAAGCTCTTAGTATCAAAGTTTTTTCCTCCCAGTATTTGAGTTAGTGGGTAATTTCAAAAATCTAGGTCTTCTATCATAACAAAGGGTATTTTAACTGCCACTGTCAGAGTACACATAAGTGCTATTTTCACTATAAGCTGTAACATAGAGATGCATGGAGCCACTAATGGCTTGCCGTGATATGTGACTACATAAGCTTGTAAACAGGGGCACTGTTCCAGAGAAGAAGGAATCTGTTACTGAATAATGACTGTGCTTCATATACCACCTCTTACTTTTGCTTTGTGGGCTAACTATAAATACAAACAACTGGGTGATACAGTAGAAATGAACAACATCTTCACTAAATTTACTTGGATGTGGAGAGAAAAGAAATACTTGACACAGTATGGGCAATGTTCCAGGTTCCAGGAATTAGATGCCCTGGAGTAAGTGGGAGAAGAAAGATTCAAACATGTTTTCTCCCAGACAGTCTTAGTACCTTCACACTTTTCAGCGTGCATCACATCCCTGTGATGACTAGAATTCTAGCCTTGAAAAAACATTTTGTCTTCTTCTGTTTTCTTCCTATAACATGGCAGATATTTCATCTGAGGAAATGGGAGCTCTGATTCCAACACTGAAAATAAAACTGGCTACGCGGGACTAATTGGAAGATCTGTTATACCTCTCTAAGGGATTTTCAACAGTGACTCTGACCATCCAAAATCTCTGACTTAATGTGCTGACTTCAGAACCTAACTCCATATAAGAAAGATTCCACTATTATTTATATCTGTGTGCTTATCAGCTGCAACAGAAAACATCACCAATGACTAACTTAGCTTTTTTATGTAACCTGTCCTCTAAGTTCTTTGTCTTACCGAGACAGCTATCTGCAAATGCCTTTATGTGTGCAGGGTAACAATTCGTAAAGCACTGTATGAACACGCTTTCATAAACTTCAGCCTGTAAGAGGTCCTGATGCAAGAGAAAATCTCCCTCTTAATACATTACAGCAGCATCACACCACGCTCATGCAGAAACACAGCCTGCTGAAATAGCTCTCCTGTTTGCTAGTCATTAAATTTTTCCTCTGGAATCTTTTCCATACCCTAGTCATAGCTGCCATTGTTTTATTTCATAATGGTGTTTGGGTGGTGTTTTCAACAGAGATGCACTGCCTAGAAATATTTATTGTTTACCAAAGAAATGTTTTTTTCTGTTCTGAAAACATGAAGACCTCCTGGTCTCTACTGATCTTTGAGACAGACACAGGAAAACTGAGCCGCAGGAAAAACAGCAGAACCAGTCCCCTTGATCTTCCCAAACATGCCAAACAAGCGCCAACCTCACGTCCTTCCCACTCGCTGTGGCTCTGCTGAGAATTTTCTTCCTCTGGATTCCTGTATGGGATGCTCTGTAACTTCCTCTTTACTCAAAACTCACCTTCTTGATGAGGCTCTTATTTAAAGTTTCCATTTCATTCCCAGTGCACACTGCCAGTATTCCCTTTCTCTCTGTTTTCTTCTTAGCAATTATTACTCACAAAGATGTTTCACCTACTCCCTTCGACAGCAGGTAAGCTCCATAAAGGCGGGGGCTGCTTGTTTTCTTCACTCCTCTACTAGATTAATACTCGGCCCACAGTAGGCGCTCAAGAAGTATTTCCTGAATGAAGTAGTCCGTGAATGAATGGAGGCCAACACGCAGTCTCTTTCCTCAGTAAGAGTAACTGCTGGAAAAAAAGACTGACCACTGTTGTCTTGCTCGATATGGGCCAGATTTAGTAGTTTTTCAAAAGAAGACAAAAGTCTGAATTCATGATATAAAATTTCTCTATTTGTAATTGCTGGCTCAGATTAAAAAAACAAAACCACCATGGACCTAAAAAATCACAGTGATAGACAGCTGTCAGCTACCAATCAATGTGTAGTAAGTTCAGTTCAGTTCAGTCGCTCAGTTGTGTCCAACTCTGCAACCCCATGAACTGCAGCACATCAGGCCTCCCTGTCCATCACCAACTCCCGGAACTCATTACCCAAACTCATGTCCATTGAGTCAGTGATGCCATCCAACCATCTCATCCTCTGTCATCCCCTTCTCCTCCCGCCTTCAATCTTTCCCAGCTTCAGGGTCTTTTCTAGTGGGTCAGCTCTTCACATCAGGTGGCCAAAGTATTGGAGTTTCAGCTTCAGCATCAGTCCTTCCAATGAATACCCAGGACTGATTTCCTTTAGGATGGACTGGTTGGATCTCCCTGCAGTCCAAGGGACTCTCAAGAGTCTTCTCCAACACCACAGTTCAAAAGCATCAAGTCTTCAGCGCTCAGCTTTCCTTATAGTCCAACTCTCACATCCATACATGACCACTGGAAAAACCATAGCCTTGACTAGATGGACCTTTGTTGGTAAAGTAATGTCTCTGTTTTTTAATATGCTGTCTAGGTTGGTCATAACTTTCCTTCCAAGGAGTAAATGTCTTTTAATTTCATGGTTGCAATCACCATCTGCAGTGATTTTGGAGCCCCAAAAAATAAAGTCAGCCACTGTTTCCACATCTATTTGCCATGAAGTGATGGGACCAGATGCCATGATCTTAAGTTTTCTGAATGTTGAGCTTTAAGCCAACTTTTTCACTCTCCTCTTTCACTTTCACCAAGAGGCTCTTTAGTTCTTCTTCACTTTCTGCCATAAGGGTGGTGTCATCTACATATCTGAGGCTATTGATATTTCTCCCGGCAATCTTGATTCCAGCTTGTGCTTCTTCCAGCCCAGTGTTTCTCATGATGCACTCTGCATATAAGTTAAATTAGCAGAGTGACAATATACAGCCTTGACACACTCCTTTCCCTATTTGGAACCAGTCTGTTGTTCCATGTCCAGTTCTAACTGTTGCTTCCTGACCTGCATACAGGTTTCTCAAGAGGCAGGTCAGGTGGTCTGCTATTCCCATCTCCTTCAGAATTTTTCAGTTTATTGTGATCCACACAGTCAAAGGCTCTGGCATACTCAATAAAGGAGAAATAGATGTTTTTCTGGAACTCTCTTGCTTTTTCGATGATCCAGCGGATGTTGGCAATTTGATCTCTAGTTCCTCTGCCTTTTCTAAATCCAGCTTGAACATCTGGAAGTTTATGGTTTACATACTGTTGAAGTCTGGCCTGGAGAATTTTGAGCATTACTTTACCAGCATGTGCAACTGTGTGGTAGTTTGAGCATTCTTTGGCATTGCCTTTCCTGGGATTGGAATGAAAACTGACTTTTTCCAGTCCTGTGGCCACTGCTGAGTTTTCCAAATTTGCTGGCATATTGAGTGCTGGCAATGTGTAATCCAACCGTTTAAATAAGCCATCTCCAGTCACATAAATTATGTCTGTCTGTCATTCATTCAAAATCATTACTGTTTACTCAAATGACATGGCCTCCATCATTAAGGATTACATTTTTATTTTTACAGAAGCCAATGACTATGTAAAACTTAAATATATATATATATCGCTAAATAAAACATGATTAGTAGATTAATATTGTCCATGATACTTAGTTCTTGCATTTATTTCTCTTCTTTCCAGAGTACTTATCACTTTCTTGCCTAGAATTATATGCATGGGGTGAAGGGTGAGCTCAAGAAAACTAAATGAAAGTATGTAAAAGTGACTAAATTTATGCAACTTATTCCTTTCAATTAATTTACCGCTCACTGAAAGCTGGTAAAACAAATTTCAGGATTAAAATGCATCAGCTGTCCAAGAACACAGCATTTTCTCATTTACCGTCTTGGCAGAACTAGGCGTCACTTTTCTCATTAGCGAGAAGCTGAGCTGAAGATGCTGCTGAGGCTTGGCGTCTCGCACGGCAGCTGACGGAGAAGAGCACGCCGTGGGCCCCCAGCTCCCGGGTGGAGGGGGCGCTGACCTCGTCTCTCAGCCCCGTGCGCCCCATACTGCTGCCCGGCATTCATTCAGAAGCATCTGAGGAAGGGTTTGCACTGAGACTGCCAATTTCTCACACACTACCCCATCAACGCCTAGCTTGTCTGATCACGTCTGGTAGTCTGTTAGGAGAGATTTCTTTTTTCCTTCCCTTTATTATTTTTTCAAATAGATTTTCCCCCTTCTCTTGTCCTTTAGTTCTGCATCAAAACAAAACAAAAAACAGAAGAGGCAGGCGGAAGGTGAAAGGCAGGTCTGCACCAAACTCGGGGTAAGCATACTAGATGGTCACCACAAGTCCCTGCCCTGCTTCTAACCTGTTCTGTGACTTCAGATATGTCGCTTCTTTCTCTTGGCTCCAGTTCCTCACTGGAATTCAATAAAATAAGCATGCTGTATCAGGTTATCTTTCTAATAGTAATTATGTTACAACTTTTAAGACATTCTCTTACTTCCAGCTCTTAATGGAGTTTAAATCTAGTTGGGCACATAAGCTCAGAGACACGAAATACTGCAAAGTCAAAATAATAAAACTTCAGCTGTCACCTGCAAGAGACTGAATTTCAGTTTTCTACATACCATGAAGTTTGATGCTTTAAGAAGATGCCACACAGCTTTAAACAAGATTTGAATAAAAATATATAAATTTACTTTCTTACACGAGGTATATGAAATTAGTCACTCATTACATAATGAGCGTAATTAATTTCTTGACAAGACAGGATCAACATGTATAGAAAATTATTACTAATATAGAATGTGGCTGGTTTAGAGGGCACAAGATTAAAATGGACCTAATCTTAGATATGATGTTGGGACAGGCATAAAAAGTACTAATTGGGAAAAGCTGTTAATATTCTCCCTCCACCAAAACATTTCCTCATAGAAAGCAAGAGAATTTTTTACTACTTACTAAAAAAAAAAAACAAAACTTCTCAGTATATCAAAAACTAGCATTTTTATTATCAGATAAAAACTATGCAAATACGATATGAGGCCAAAATCTTCTAAGCTCTCCTTAATATTTGACTTCAAACAAAATTTCAGGCACAGGAAAGAGTAAAAATTTTCTCTCTTATTATGGTGAATTTGAAAGTTCTGTTTAAGGCATGTCTGACAGCTCAATTTCTCATGAAACAGACTTTCATAAATTAAAGATTAAAGTTAAAAAAAAAAGAAAGCTTGATTACTAAAGCAAAACTTTGGAACAAAAACATTATAAAAATATATACAGTCACTGTTCTGCTGTTTCATTTAAATATAGCTGTTTACCATAATAAACTGCCTGATTTAATTTCACTTAAACCTATACACTAAAATGAAATTTTAATGAGGAATCTAAATGATTTAACCAGTCAGAAGAAAAGTTATTAATCTGTTTAATGAACAAGTAAATAAAATTTTAGCATTCTAAAAGAAACTTCAAAGATTATTTGTTAAACTTCTATTATAGGCTTTGAAAGCTATTGGGACATCAGAAGCTTGAATTAATGGGAGCTTGAACAAGCTTATTCTGCTTAAACTTAGAAGAACCTACTTGTGAGCTATGAGAGCATACTTTCCAGGCATTGTACACAGCTGCCTTGGACAGACTACTCAGAAATGAGAAAATGCGCAGTCTTGACTCTTTCATCAAATATACGTGGCCTTCTAATGTCTCACCTTAGTTTGAACTTCTTAATGAATCTTCTACAAATGTACATGGTTAAGTTAGCTAAATTTTTAGATTTAAGTACATTCAAAAAACTCATTCCTAAAGTTTATGAAATACAAAGCTGGTATTATAATTTTAAAGCAGTTATTTATGAAACTAAGGGTCCATAATCTTAAAGGAGTTGAAGTGAGTTTTTCTGTTTGCTTTTTTTTTAACATCTTGATTCCAGTCAGAATACAAGTGAGATGAATCATTTGTTTAGGCTGCCATTTACTAGCTTAGTTCTACACTTAAGAAAACAAGGTAAAAGGAGACAATAAATGCGGTTTTCTTCTAGGGAGTCGTCTAGGCCAGTGGTTCGCAAAGAATGGGCTCCAGCGCAGCAGCCTCAGAAGTGCCTGGGGCAAACTCCTGGGGCAGAGCTCAGGGCGGCACAACCAGAAGCGCTGGGGGCAGGGCCTCGACACACATGTCACAAGGGGTTCTGGTGTGTGCTGCGGTCTCCAGCAGTCACCGAGAGCAGACAGCAAGTAGATTCTTAGAGCAGAAGCAATCTTGATATAAAGAATATAAATTTCACTAGATTACACTTTGAGATCTATGTCTCAGAAATGTAAGTGTAGAAAATGAGCACAAACTAACAGGAGGTAGGTCTATACAACGATATGCTCTATATGACTGTATAAGAGGATTATATATTCTTTGTTATATGTTTTATGTTATATATCCTATGTCACAGAATATATAAAACAGTACATTTAACTGATATCTTAATTTTTATCATGGTGAAAAATAAATAGTAACTATTACTCTTGCCTGGAAAACCCCATGGATGGAGGAGCCTGGTGGGCTGCAGTCCATGGGGTCGCAAAGAGTCGGACACGGCTGAGCGACTTCACTTTCACTTTTCACTTTCGTGCACTGGAGAAGAAAACGGCAACCCGCTCCAGTGTTCTTGCCTGGAGAATCCCAGGGACGGAAGCCTGGTGGGCTGCCGTCTGTGGGGTTGCACAGAGTCGGACACGACTGACATGACTTGGCAGCAGCAGCATTTCTGATTTACATTTATAAAAGTTGTATTGTTCTATTTGTTTTAAACTCACTCCCATTTGCTGAAAAGACTTTGATTGACACTAACCCTATGGAGAAATCGTTACTAGGGGTTATCCAGATTCAGAGATAAGGCTATTAAGGCTTAAACAGGGCAAGTGCCCTCCTTAGGTGCACATGGCTACGGAGCAGTGGGAGCTCAAACGCAGGACTTCTGAGGTGAGTCGACCCCTGTATCACGCAGCACCATGTGATTATCATCGGCATTCCTTTCCAATTGTTTTTATTGTAGAAAAATACACATAAAATTATCACGTATTTTAAACCAAAACTATAGAAAGATAAAAAGAAAAACATCATAATAAAAATAAAATATTCAAAGATATTTTTGGTCTAAACTAGAAAAACCAATACATTAATTTTTCAGAGATAACTTCTGTCCCCTGAATTCAGCAGGTAGCCAACATACAATTTTTTCAGGTTAAAGGTGCAAATCTTTGTTGCTCCTTCATATTTCTTACTACGTAAGTCCCAAGAAAATATACCTCTAAATGATTAAATATGCAATCCCAAAAGGAATATGGCAAAGATGATAACAAACAGGTCTGAAAACTGTAACAAGCATAAGCACAGTACAAATAAATGCTTAGAAAATACACAAAAAGTTACTAAAAAGCAAAGTTAATATTAGACTATAACGAACAGGTTCAAAATTGGGAAAGGAGTAGGCCAAGGCTGTTTGTTGTCACCCTGCTTATTTAACTTATAGGCAGAGTACATCATGCAAAATGCCGGGCTGGATAAATCACAAGCTGGAATTAGGAACACCAGGAGAAATATCAACAACCTCAGATGTGCAGATGATAACCACTCTAATAAAGAGGAGAGTGAAAAAGCTGGCTTAAAACTCAACATTCAAAAACAAAGATCATGGTATCCGGTCTCATCAGGTCATGGCAGACAGATGGGGGAAAAGTGGAAACAGTGACAGATTTTATTTTCTTGGGCTCCAAAATCACTGTGGATGGTGAATGCAGCCATGAAATTAAAAGATGTTTGCTCCTTGGAAGGAAAGCTATGATAAACCTAAACAGCACATTAAAAAGCAGAGATATAATTTTTGCCAACAAAAGGTCCATATAGTTGAAGCTATGGTTTTTCCAGTAGTCATATATGGATGTAAGAGCTGGATCATAAAGAATGCTGAATGTTGAAGAACTGATGCTTTCAAATTATGTTGCTGGAGAAGACTCTTGAAAGTCCCTTGGATAGCAAGGAGATCAAAAGAAATCAACCCTGAATATTATTCACTGGAAGGACTGATGCTGAAGCTGAAGCTCCAGTCCTTTGGCCACCTGACGTGAAGAACTGACTCACTGGAAGACACATATGCAGGGAAAGATTGAGGGCAGGAGGAGAAGGGGGCAACAGAGGATGAGATGGTTGGATGGCATCAGTGACTCAATAAACATGAGTTTGAGCAAACTCAGGGAGACAATGAGGGACAGGGAAGCCTGGAGTGCTCCAGTCCATGAAATAACAGAGTCAGACACGACTGATCCAACGAACACAGCAAATTTCTGCAACAAGCCAGCCTAGACAGTCTCTCCTTTTGTCATCTCAGTGGTTAAAGGTACTCTTTAAAAATCCCTCTTGACCTCTGAAAGTACACTCTTGACAGAAACTTCTAGCTGGAAATACACTTGGCAACTCACTGACTCAACAGAGCTAAGCTGTCTAATCTTAAAAAACTCAATAACATGCACACATCCTTTCCCGCTGGTTCTTAAATTTCCTCTATATTGAAATGACCTACTTTAGTGTCTGAAGACTTCCTACATTGCTCTGAAAAGATTACAGACTTTATTAAAATGATTATTAAATCTAATCTAGAAGTGATTTTATATTATGGCCTAGTGTGGATTCTGCATCAGAAATAATGTTTGATAAAGGCCATTTTGCATTGTGATTATGTATGTAAACTATAGCTGAACAACATCAAAAAGAAGCCATTCTCAATATTTTTTGAGAATTTTTTTAAAAGGAGGTAAATTAGTGTTTACCTGTATAGAACACATGCCCTCCAAAAACTAACATTCTTTTATTCAAAATTTAATACATAGGGAGCCCCACCTGGTGCTTTGCGACAACCTAGATGGGTGGGGTGGCAGGGGAGAGAGGCTTAAGAGAGAAGGGATACACTCGTATATAATTATGACTGATTCACACTGATGTATGGCAGAGACCACCATAACATCGTAAAGCAATTATCCTCCAATAAAAAAAAATTGAAAATAGTTTGTATCAGTAAAACCCACAGAGTGCTAGGGCTTAACTTCAATCTCATCTTAATTTTAGTACAATTTTCTAATAAACTTTTTCCTTAAAAAGATATAAAGAGTCTGAAAATAACTGTGCCCTCACACGTTCTAACTGTAAGGGGCTTGTAAGTACATGAAGGTACATTCATTCAATGAAATAAGATGCCGCTCTTAGAGCTCTCTGTGAAAGAATAAAATGAGAACGTTCTGTAACACTATATATAAAGATAAGCTCAAAATGAACTAAAGACCTAAACAGAAGACTGAAAACCATAAAACTCTTAGAAGAAAACAGGCAGAACACTCTGACATAAATAGTAGTAGTATTTGCTTGGCTCTGTCTCCTAAGGCAAAGGAAACAAAAGCAAAAATAAACAAATGGGATCTAAATTAAACTTAAAGCTTTTGCAAAGCAAAGAAAACCAACAAAACAAAACGCAACTTACTGAAGGACAGTAAATGTTCACAAATGATACTACTGATAAGGGATTAATATCCAACATACACAAACAGCTCATACAACTTCAAAAGAAGACAAACCACCTTATTAAAAAATGGGCAGAACTGAAGAGACATTTTTCCAAGGAGTAAATGCAGACAGGCGACTATCACTTGAAGATTCTCAACACTACTGATTGACCAGGAAATGCAAATCAGAACCACAATGAGAGAGCACCTCACACCTCTCAGAATGGCTATCATCAAAAAGAACACAAGTAACAAATGCTGGCAAGGATGTGGAGGAAAGGAAACTCTCGTACACTGTTGAGAGGAATGTAAACTGGTTCAGACAATGTGGAAAACAGTATGGAGGTTTCTCAGAAAACTAAAAACAGAACTACTATATGACCTAGCAATTCCACTTCTTGATATGTATCTGAAAAAAACCCCAAAATACTAATTTGAAATGATACATGCACACGTTTAACCCAAGTGTCCATCACCAGATGAATGGATAAAAGATGTGGGGACTACATATACAGTAGGATACTACTCAGCCACAGAAAAGAACAGCATTTTTACCATTTGCAACAACATGGATGGACTTATAGGGTATTATGCTAAGGGAAATACGTCAGGCAAATACTGCTCATCACTTACATGTAGAATCTAAAAAACAAACTAGTGAACGTTACAAAAAAGAAACAGACTCAGGGATATGGTTATCAGTGGAGAGAAAGAAGGGTTAGGGGATGTGATTAAGAGGCACAAACTACAATGTATAAAATAAATAAGCTACAAGGATATATTGTACAACAGGGAATATGGCCAATATTTTACAACTATAAGTGGAGTCTAGCCTTTAAAAATTATAAATCGCTGTATAAATCACCTGAAACTTATGTAATATTGTATATCAACTACATCACAATAAAGAAAGTTAATCTAAAAAAAAATAACAATGCCACTCTTTAGTAGTGATATAAAATGATTTCCAAGATTAAGAAAACAAAACAAAATACAAAATAGTGTATGTATTTATCTTCTGTAAGACAGGGGAATAATCCTCCAAAATATGTATAATTACTTGTTACTTGTATATGTGGAAAATATCTCCAGACTAATACATAAGAAACTAGCAACACTGGCTGTATTCAGGGAGGGTAAGCGGGTAGTTGGAGGATTAAGGTGGGAGGGAGGCTTTTCACTGTGTATTATTTTTGCCTTTGAATTATGTACCATGTCCAAGTATTATTTACTTAAGAAAGAAAAAAACTCCCTCTTTTGATATTCCCCATGCTGTATAGCTAACTCATAATTTTCTAAGCTCATCACGTCTTTCCTGGCACTATATTATCAATATGTAATGATATTTTTTTTCCAAATCAAATCAATATCCACTTAGCAGTGAGGCCCTAAGTTGCATGGCTTCTATTTCTAACAGCCCTCACAAGAACATTAAATGAGACCACCTACAGATTCCAAAACCACTATGTGGAAAAGAAAGTTGAGATCTGCAAGTGTTTTCAAAACAGACCACAGGAGAAACCTCATGTTCTAGCTTTTCCTTCTTGATTTAAAAAAAAATAAGTAAAAAGTCTTCCTTTAGAACTGAGGTTTTACATCACCTTTAAGAATCACATTTCTATAGGATTATCAAGATCCAATACTTCACTATGCAAAGCATATTAGAGTGTACAGTTTTTTAAAAATAAAACTCAATAAATTTTTTGTGTATATTCTTTTTAATGAAGGGAAAAAAAGAATAAAACAGCAACAAATATATCCCTATTCCTACCTTCAAAGATCTGTCACTGGTCAACAGTGCAACTTGCTTCTCTGAAGACTGCTTTTCCACATACCTAAAATGTTTACCACCACATACACAACAGAGAACGAGAATTTTAAATGCTTGAATAGCATAGAATACAGAAATAAAGAACTACCTAGATTGGTGGCCACATTCTTTCATTTCTTTTCAAAAATATATTCAAGTCATGGTCAAGTTCTTAAATCAGGTGCATTTCTTAGTCTAGGGGTCTAATATTAAACAAAGGCCATAAACCCCAGAAACAGGAAATGTTACTTATAAAAATTAACTAACAAAACTGTACATTACACCCCCCCTGCAAAAATATTTCTTTATGCCAAATGTCTCAATTAAAAACAAATTGTGTTTCATCTTGCTTTAAATAAAAAAGTTCTTTTTCCTTTAACCACTTCAAAATTAACTGGCTCTGAGATCCCTTATTTTGCCCCAAGTCTTTAACAAGATATACTAAATATGTACTTCTCTTTTTACCTTCTAAATGATGGAAGACGTCGGATGTTTTCACATTGATTAGCTGATAAAAAACGTATTCTCCTCTTGGCTTCTGGGAGATTACAGCACAGAACACTGAGGGGCTGGGAATAGAAATGTTCTAATAGAGAAAGCTGAAAGAAAAGTGAAGATTCAGTATATTTGCTGTATTTGGCAGTAAATCTCTTGCTCCATGTCTGCTAAATATTAAGGTGTTTTTTTTTTTTAAACAGCGAAAGTATTCATGGCACTAATATATTTAATAATGTCACAATAAAACTGCAAACAATGCATTAATGTCTATACACCTAGAATATTTTAGGGCTCCAATTTTGCAGACAAGGTCAGAAAATTGTAATCTTTGAAGTATAAACTGAAAGAAACGAACGTAAGTGGATAGATCAGCTACCTGCAGAAGCTACTTACTTTCAATAACAATAGCTGTGATGCAGATGTGACTGCGGTGTGATCTAACAGTCTAACAGGTGCTCAAATATCCCTAAGAAAATACCAATCTAAAATCAGTGTAAAAACTGGTCTGCTAAATAAATAAAAATGCTACAAGAGCAGAAGCTTTGCTTACTGATTAAAAAAAAAAAAAAAAAAAAACGAAAAATGATGCATATCCAAAGAAAATGTATCTTTTAAGACTCAGTTTTGTCATGGAGGAAAAGACGGCACATATTTGGTAGATACGTGTGGTCGAGTAACTAGAGTGCTGTGGTCTCTCCAGTACAACGGGGACTGAGTTTCCAGCTTCTACCATAACTCGTAAGATGTATTTTACAAGACTATCCACATGTTAAAAACTCCTGACTCTAAGCAAGCTTCTCACCACCAGTTTGGTTTTTCCACGTACTTTGTACCAAAGAGAGAGCTCCCTAGAGAGTGCAGAAAACAAATTCTGGTCACTGGAATACAGTGTTCCCCCCACAAATTCCACACACTAACACCCTCCTTCCTTGCTGACGTACGGTTATATTAATGGGATTATATTTATTTCAAAGTTAGCACTACTTCCTAAACATCAGAAAAGTAAAACCAAACATAACATGGGACTTGCTGGGGAGGAGGGATGGAGCCAAGTCACCTGAGTCAGAGGACAGCTGTAGATGAAACAAGTGTGTTGTCAATATTTGGGTCAATTAACAAGTTGGTCGTATCTACCTAATGAGGGAAGGACTTAAACATACAGCGATTATACGCCCTACTGCACCTCCTACAGAAACAAAGACTTACACACAGTACTTCCCACTGATGACTAAAACATACATTCAAAAAACTAAATTTTAAACATTCAAAACATGAAAATTACGGCATCCGGTCCCATCACTTCAAGGCAAACAGATGGGGAAACAGTGAAAACAGTGACAGACTATTTTCTTGGGCTGCAAAATCACTGCAGATGGTCAGTGCAGCCATGAAATTAAAAGACGCTTGCTCCTTGGAAGAAAAGCTATGACAAACCCAGATAGCATACTAAAAAGCAGAGACATTACTTTGTTGATAAGTCAGGTCCATATAGTCAAGGCTACGGTTTTTCCAGGAGTCAGGTATGGATGTGAGAGCTGGACCATAAAAAAGACTGAGCACCTAAGAACTGATGCTTTTGAACTGTGGTGTTGGAGAAGACTCTTGAGAGTCCCTTGGACTGCAAGATCAAACCAGTCAATACGAAAGGAAATCAACCCTGAATATTCATCAGAAGGACTGATGCTGAAGCTCCAATACTCTGGCCACCTGATGTGAAGAGCTGACTCATTAGAAAAGACCCTGATGCTGGGAAAGATTGAGGGCAGGAGGAGAAGGGGACGACAGAGGATGAGACGGTTGGATGGCATCGCTGACTCAATGGACATGAGGTCTGAGCAAGCTCCAGGAAGTGGTGAAGGACAGGGAGGCCTGGCGTGCTGCAGGCCATGGGGTCACAGAGTCAACACGGCTGAGCAACGAACAGCAGCTGAGGATCAGGAAAATTGGGTGGACTGGGTACTGAGATTCTGCTGTCCGATCCTGGCCAAGCTACTCAATCTCAGTCTCTGCTTCTCAAGGGCACAACTGAAGATAATAATACATATCAATGGTGCAATGCTAATACTTAATAAAGTACCTAACATAAACAATAACAATAATCATCTAATTGGATCCCTTCATCTTACAGATGAGAAAACTGAGACACGGAAAGATGAAGTAACCTGGTTAATGTTTTATTAATGAACCGTCTTTATTCACACTCACTCATTTCTGTTTCTGGCTGCCTGGGTCTTCGCTGCTGCACTTTCCCTGGCTGCAGTGAGTGGGGCGATTCTCTAGCGGGCGCGTGCAGGCCTCTCACTGTGGCGGCCTCTCTTGCCGCACACACAGGCATTAGGCACACAGGCTTTCGTCGCTGCAGCACGCGGGCTCAACAGTCCCGGGGCGTCTTCCCCACCCAGGGATCAAACTCGTGTCCCCAGCATTGGCAGATGGGTTCTCAACCGCTGGACCCCCAGCAAAGTCCTGATGTGCTTTTTTCCACTCACGTTCTCAATGGCATGTGAGCCTACAGTTTACATTTCCTTTTCCTTCGACGGCAGTGAGACAGTCTCCTGCTGGTCTTCCTTCCTGTTTCTAGCGTCCTTTTCTGTGGCTCACTCACAGGCAGCCTGCCTTCGCGGTCTGCTCTTGGTCCTTTCCTCACTCCTCTAGGTGATACTTCATCCTCACGGCACAGCTTCAACCAGCTGCCTTTCAATGATAAATCCTAAGAATTTCTAGTCCAGATCTTTCTCCTGGGTACAAATTTTTATATCCAACGTGCCCTAAATTTACCATCCACAGAAAGAAACATTCTTTTCACAAATGGGTCCTTGGCTTTATTTTAACATGTACACTTAATAAAGGGTACTGAACTCCAAACCATCTGCTAAGCTAGAACCTGTGTGTACGTAAGACGCTCCTCTCTTACATATCCCATCAGCCACAAGATTCTGTCTCCTCTTCAGATCTGTCTCCTTCTCCCTGGTCTCGCCATCACTACCTTAGTTTGGCCCTCATCCTAATTGTCTGGACTGCCATGCTGTGCTCAGTTGCATCCAACTCTTTGCGACCCGTGGACTGTAGCCCGCCAGGCTCCTCTGTCCATGGGATTCTTCAGCAAGAACTACGGGAGTGGGTGACCATTCCCTTCTCCAGCAGAACTTCCCAACCCAGGGGTCAAACCTAGGTCTCCGGCACTGCAGGCGGACTCTCTGCCGTCTGAGCCACCAGGGGAGCAGGACCCCTCCCGCGGAGCTCTCCCTCCGCCGCCGCCTTTCCGGCCTCGCCCCAGCAGGCTCCTGGCCTCAGGATGCGCTTCTCTTCGCTGCGGAATCCCCAGGCGTGTTCCTCCAACAGCCCGGACTACTCAAGAGCTGCGCCTCTGCTTTTCTGCCTCCTTCAGTAAACAAGAAATCTGACACAGAGATTTCTTTGTCCTCTGTATCTCCAGGGCTTAGCCCAGTGCTTGACTTAACAACAGACTCTCCATAAACACTTACGAAGTAAATAAATAAATGAATGAAATGAAATGAATGAGAGAAGTAAAATTAGAAAGTTGTTATATCTCAATTTCATTTAATATCACAATTCCCTGGTGGCTCAACTGGTAAAGAATCCACCTGCAATGTGGGAGACTGGGTTTGATCCCTGGGTTGGAAGATGCCCTGGAGAAGGGAAAGGCTACCCATTTCAGGATTCTGGCCTGGAGAATTCCATGGACTGTGGAGTCCATCGGGTTGCAAAGAGTTGGACACGACTCTGTGACTTTCCCTTCCTTCTCACTGCTAAGGTAAATAATATTTTATTCCTTTAAAATACTTTTAAAAAGTCTAAGTTGAAAAAACAAGACACATATTCGCCATAAGAGCTAACACTCTTGTGTAATAAAACACTATAGTGTTTAATGTAAAGGAAGAATACATCAGAGTAAAGAAATGATTTGTGATCTTCAAGGCACCACATGAACATGAGACATCCTACTGTACTCTTGGGCTGAAGATTACTAATACATAGGTTTTAATGAACTTGACAAATAGCATGTGTTCACAACAATTACACTTTGCTAAGGTATTTCAGGTAGTGGCCAAGAGAAGGAAGTACTATTAACTTTGAAATTACTGGAGAATGGGGTCTGTTTTTAAATTAGGTGTTATTTAGATTAGGTTCATGAATTTTCTTTTGGCAATTTATGAAACCTTAGTGGAAATGCACTCACAGTACATAGGAATAAATAAAATGAACCCACACATGTGCAGGGCAGCGCAAGCTACAGTCTATAGCCCATTTTTATAGACTCAGGAACTGTGATGGAGAAGGCAATGGCACCCCACTCCAGGACTCTTGCCTGGAAAGTCCCATGGACGGAGGAGCCTGGTGGGCTGCAGTCCATGGGGTCGCTAGGAGTCAGACACGACTGAGCAACTTCACTTTCACGCACTGGAGAAGGAAATGGCAACCACTCCACTGTTCTTGCCTGGAGAATCCCAGGGACAGGGGAGCCTGGTGGCCTGCCGTCTGTGGGGTCGCAGAGTTGGACATGACTGAAGCGACTTAGCAGCAGCAGCAGGAACTATAAGTCATTTTTTGCACCTTTAGAAAGGGTTGTTTTAAAAACGTATTTCTCGGGCTACGTGGGGTCTCAGCTGTGGCCGTGGCACCTTCGCTGCACCACGCAGGGTCTTTCCTTGTGGTGCGCGGACTCTAGCTGCAGCACACGGCTCTCCACAGTGTGCGGGCTCAGTCGCTCCCAGGCAGGCGGGATCCAAGTTCCCCAACCAGGGATAAAACCCACATATGCACTGCAAGGCAGATTCTTAACCGCTGGACCCCCAGGGAAGTCCCAATACGGTTATGTTCAAAAAATAGGAAGATGTTCAACAGAGACCACATGTATCATGCAAAGCCAAAAATAGTTAACATACAGCCCTTTAAAGAAAAACTTTGCTGACCCTTTATATACATCATTTCTTAGGTAGAGAAGCCCATTAGTGCTCATCAGATTCTCAAAAAAGTAAGTCCCCCCTTCCTCCCCCACCAAATGATTAAGAATCACTGGAAAGGAGAGAGGTCTTTTTCAATTAATATTCTAATTAACATATTCCCTACATTTTGATGCAAGATAACAAAGGATTCACCAAACACAGAATAATATAACTTGAATTTACATAGCCAGATCTTGCCATTTAAAATGCCTAATTATCACACTAAAAAGTCAGTCTGAAATAACACACAAATTTATTTAGAATCAGCTTGTGAACTTTCAAACCTACTAGTGTCTTCTTACCTGAAGTCCTTTTATAAAGTTTTGAATTGAGAAATCATGATACAAAAAGATGTTGGTCAGAGTCTGCAACACTTTTCCACTTAGCTTAAATGGAAACTCAGCGGTAAGAAGAAGCTGAAAGAGAGAAAAGGAAGGCAGGACATACTCCCTGTTAGTCTTGACTCTTCATAAACATCAAGTAAATAATGAGGCAAAAAGTGATGCTGTAACACAGTACCTATGAAAGCCATAGCAGTAGCTAGATTTTTTGTAGGACAAATATCGACCAAAACGTTAAAATAATTTATAAAACAGTAACAAGAGAAGTAGTTATTCATTCTACACCTTCAAATCAAAGATGTCCGTCTTCCTCCATCCAACTCCTCATTTGTAAAAGTTATATTAAAGTCTATCAAAAAAATATCACATATACAATCTCTTTTCTCCCATCAGAAGTCACTGAAGAAGCTGTAGGCTTTGGCAATTTTTATTATTTGATAAGATTTCTTTTTCATCTATGCACAGTAATGAAGGGTAACACATTATGTACTGCTGAATGAGAAACCTAAAATTAACAGGTGTCTATTTAAAAATTATTAAATTGGTAAATTTGTATCACTCAGCTAATTTTCAATGGCTGCACTGAAGATTTTAAATCTGAAAATGAAGTCATACTAGGCTTTTCAAACTGAAGCAGAGTTATAGAAGGCCAACTGAATTTGGTCACAACCAAGCAACTTTAAATACTGAAGCTGGAAAAATTTCCCTCAACTGTCAGTGGATACCACCTTTAAGGGGAAAAAATGTCAAAGTGGTTATTAGATAAGTGGGAGGTCATTATCAGTTTAAATTACACAGCAGTTCAAAGCACTTCTTCAAGGAGTTGCGCTCAGCGACAATTCACAGATGGTCAATACTAAAGAAGAGCATTTCCACTCAAGTAGAAGCAGAGAGCTGAGCTCTGGGAATGCCTTGGTACTTACTTTTTGTCATGAGCAGCATGACAGGAAAGAGTCCATGAAAACTCCAAATCATTTAACATAAAGTGTAAGTGTCAAAACATTGCTACTGTTACTCGGGAGTCATTAAATTCTGTAAAAATTTATTTTAAAAACCTGTAATTTTCCATTGAGTAATGACTAGTTAATAGGTAGGTAGGTATAGAAAGATATGATTACTTTTTCCATAAAGCTTATATTTTAAGTGAAGAGACCAAACTATACATTATAAAATAAATAAAAATACTAAAACATGTATAGGAACATATACAATATCACAGTGAGACATACAGAAATTTATCACTAACGTTTATATTTATAATCTACTCTTGGAAGTTTTCTTTTCATCCTATTGCACTGGTACAATTTTTTCTTTTTACCTTATCAAGTACTGCAGTCAGGTGCTCCTTACAAGACAAAGACTGGAATAGCTCTATACACAACAGAGATGATACCGCATGAGGAAGCAGCCGATGGATGACAACAGGAGATGTGGCAATTCCAAAAATGAGTATTAGCGGAAATTCATGGAGATGTTGACTAGTTTTCAAAGGAAGTTACAAAAATGGAACGTCTTTAGCAAATATATTTCAATACATCATATTTTAAAATAAGACCACCTTTATTTAATGCCTACTTTATAACACATTGCTAAGGAAGATCATTCTAAATAATAAAAAATTTTAGGTCACTCATTTTCCTCTGTTATGGGAGCACAGAACCAGCTATTTCCCAGACATTTTAGCTCTGAAATCAATCTATTTAATAGATCCTCTCATTTTAGTAATAAGAACATGGTGGTCCAGAGAGACCGACTGCTTCCCTCTTAGGTTATACAGAATCAAGTGTTAAAAGAAGTGTCAGATACTACTCAAATTCTCATCCAAAGTTTGAGCCATACCCACAGTCTTCCTCATGGTTAGACATCGAGCCTAAGAGCTCAGTAACACGAAGCTCACTAATGTATGGACATTTCTACACACTGTGGCATCCCGCCATAATAGCTAAGCTTTAGAAAAATTTTCTTAAAAACATGTAAGATACTTTTAATGGACATAATTTAAAATGTGACATCCTTTCCCTGCATTCTTAGCTCACACTCACGGAACACGCTTTATTCCCAGCACCACCAGGACGAACACACACGCCCTGCGCAGACCAGAGCAGCAGTGCTCCCCGAAGCCCTCGGCATCGCGGCCGGGGATTTCATCTGTTCCCTGCTATGGGCTACTGCTTCTCTCTTCTCCCGGCATGCAGGCCTCCTCTCACGGTATGAAGTGCTAGGACTCTATTACTGCTTAAGTTTTCCCTTCTTACTTTCGATAGTAAAACCAGTCCCAAGTCTGAGTTCCAAAAAGTACAGCTTTTATATCACTATTCTGTACTGTGCATTTTTTCATCATGTTAAATCTGTTCAGTGTCAACATTAAGAGAAATCTTAAGAATCTGGAAATCTTAGTTTCAAATGGGGGGTGGGGGAAGGACTATCAAAGTAAAAATTATATTAATATTAGTAGATTCTCACACAATATAGGTTTATGCAAATGTGGCTGCAACTATTAAGCAAGTTAACATACAGAAGATGCCAATATAAATTACATCAAAAAAATGTACCACAAGAAAAGCATGTCACTGGGTTTTTAAATAGGGTTAAGTTATTTTAATTCCAAGTCTCACAGGATTGTCTTGAAGTTCCAGTAAGATCATAAGTTGTTTCTCATTAGAAACCCATATAAAATAATGTTATTTAAAAAAAATTTCTTGCTCAGTAGAGACATATGTAACTCAGACCTTCTAAGTGGAAAGGTATCAGAAAATAAGACAAGAATAGCTCAACCTGGAGTAGCTCATCCATCTAGCAGGCAAGTAAGAAACACACAACCTTGGGAGAGAAACTACATTTCATTCTGCTTTATCATTCTAACTAAAAACTGGCTAACTTGACTTTTGAGTCTCATTTTTGGATCAAAAAGCACATGAAAATCTGATAGGAGGTTTTAAACATTCAATTTTATAAACAATTTGAAACCATCCTGGTTTCAATACATTAGCATCAAAATGAAGATTAAACTGCTATGCATTTTCTCTGCAAAAGGTTGTTTTTGAGTTAAAAATTATAAGTCTTCTTAATAAAAAGGTTTGTGAAAAAGCCAGAAGATACGGCCTCTACCTGCTGATAGTGATAAAATCTTGGAGTACTTTGGTGGCGAAGCTTTCCACATCCTTTAGGACAAGCACAACAGGAGGAGACTGACACTGCCAAGAGGTCCTCTTTCTCCTCTGCACTTTGGGGTCTGCCTTCTTTCGAGCCACGGGGGAAACAAAGAGTTAAAAGTAAGCTTTACCACCCAAACAATGCTATAATGCCACAAGTTGATACACTGTCCTTCATATTTCACAGCAACATTATTCCTCTTATTTCTCTCACATAATAAAGAGAAGTTCATTCCAACAGTTGTTAGCAGTATCATTCTGTGTCTGACATGGGAATAATAACCAAGAAGAAAAAAAATTCAGTAAAATCTATAACTCATGTGAAATATTTATATTTCCTGCTATCTGAGAAAATGACAGGAAAAGCATGGGGAGAAGAGAATATTTTCTATAAAATTGATTTTTCTGTTTATAGAACGTTATATTTTGCTTTGCTTTAGGGGAAGAACCAATGTTTCTAATTAAAAACTATAATGAGTAACACTACTTGCTGTTCCACTATTGTGAAATTTCAAGTTGAAAAACATCTTAAATATCATCTGATCCAATCCCAACTTTTAAAGATTTCTGACCTAAATCTCAGGCAGTATTCGATTTCCAGAAACAAACTGTGGATCAAATTAACATATTCCGGTAAGCATTCAGTCAGTCAGTCAGTTCAGTCGCTCAGTTGTGTCCGACTCTTTGCGACCCCATGAATCGCAGCTCGCCAGGCCTCCCCGTCCATCACAAACTCCCGGAGCTTACTCAAACTCATGTCCATCGAGTTGGTGATGCCATCCGGCCATCTCATCCTCTGTCGTCCCCTTCTCCTCCTGCCCCCAACCCCTCCCAGCATCAGTACCAGTTTAATTCCTATATAAAGCAAACCAGACTTCATTTGTGATGACTTCAGCAAATACATTCAGCAGAAGATGTTACTACAGTAACTCTCCCCATACTACCTGGCTACAACTGCATCATAAGCTGAGACTGTGGCTTTCATGCTGCAGTTATTCACGAATCATCCAGGTTATTCAGTTTCACCAGAGATGTCATGGTAGAATGAAACTTCTATTTACAGTATCTGCCTGTTAAACATACTTTACTTACAGAGCATTTATTCCTTGAGAACGCCAAACAGGGAACACATGAGATTTATACATGTATACATTATGTGTGTGTATATACATCTGTGTGTGTACCTCTTGATGAAAAGTGAAAAAGGAGAGTGAAAAAGCTGGCTTAAAACTCAACATTCAAAAAACGAAGATCATGGCATCATGTCCCATAACTTCATGGCAAACAGATGGGGAAACAATGAAAATAGTGAGAGACTTTGTTTTGATGGGCTCCAAAATCACTGCAGATGGTGACTGAAGCCATGATATTAAAAGACACTTGCTCCTTGGAAGAAAAGCTATGACAAACTTAGACAGCATATTAAAAAGCAGAGACATTACTTTGCCAACAAAGGTCTGTCTAGTCAAAGCTACGGTTTTTCCAGTAGTCATGTATGGATGTGAGAGTTGGACTATAAAGAAAGCTGAGCACCGAAGAATTGATGCTTCTGAACTGTGGTGTTGAAGAAGAATCTTGAGAGTCCCTTGGACTACAAGGAGATCAAACCAGTCCATCCTAAAGGAAATCAGTCCTGAATGTCCACTGGAAGGACTGATGCTGAAGCTTAGACTCCAATACTTTAGCCACCTGATGCAAAGGACTAACTCACTGCAAAAGACTGTGATACTGAGAAAGACTGAGGGCAGGAGGAGAAGGGGACAACAGAGGATGAGATGGTTGGATGACACCGCCAACTCCATTGCCATGAGTTTAAGCAAGCTGCGGGAGTTAGTGATGGACAAGGAAGTCTGGCGTGCTGCAGTCCATGGGGTTGCAGAAAGTTGGATACGACTGAGTGAATGAACTCAACTGAATATATATATATGACTATTTCTCATCAAACAATGGGTACTGAAAGCATGGTTCTACTGCACAAAATTAAATGACGAGGAACCCAAGAGATAATATATTAAAGTTAAAGCCACTGTCATGGAGATAGAATCTGCAGCAGAACAAATTCCTGATGCTGTTTTGTCATTAAATGACATTCTCCCACAAATAAAATGACCCTGTAAGAAACTAAAAACTAGGCTACATATTGATAAAAGAAAACTTCTAGATTCTAGTAACCTTAGGAAAAACAAGTAGCTACTACTAAATTAGCTACCTAGTGCTGCATAAACATATCCTTATTAGATGAAAACAGTGCTAATTTCACTATAATTCCAAGTCTCTTCAATCATATGCCAATTTCTTGGCCAAAAAAAAAAAAAATTGTCAGTTTACATTTACCTGTGTGATACTCATATACCAAGCGGAAAGAGAATCCATTGAATAATGTACATTTTTCTGGGTGACCCGATCACTTTCTTTTTCTTTGGATTGCACATCTACTTTGCAGTCCATCAACTGTGAGAACAGCTTTTGCAAAAAATGTTTCATATCTACAGAATATAAAACATAAGAAAGAATATTCCCTTAAAACAAATCTAAGACACCTGAAACTTTTTGATTACTATCTCAGTAGAATAACATTTAACACATTAACTATTAAGGTTCGTTAGTATCCTCTCCTTAATACTTAAATTTTATTAATTCAGAGTAATACTAGGAGAAAGTTTGTATTTATTTATTGTAACGAAAGTGTTATCTAAGCAAACGTGTAAACATGTAAACTACAAATTATATCAGGAATAATATACATTTAAATTACACTGGACAGCAAAAGGTTTTTAACAAAAAGAGATCAACAGTATTATTTACATAAGCTATTTTACTGATTAAACCCTTCCTCATAACCATTTTTTAAAAATTTTTTTGTGGCCATCCTATGCGGCATGTGGGGTCTTAGTTCTCCGACCAAGGATCAAACTCATGCCCCCTGCAATGGAAGTGTGCAGTCTTTAACAATGGACCGCCAATGAAGTCCCTGTAGTCATTTTAAAGATGTCCTAAGGACTTTTACTTAATTTCAAATAGTATATGAACATGAATATAACCACTTAAAGCCCTCTGTCAGTCCAAATCTAAGCACATTTGATTCTGCTAGTGTCCACATCCTTCATGATTTAATGGCTCCACCGAGATTAGCTCTGGCAATGGACTATTTTTTTTACACCATGGTGGTCTTTCAAAGTGGGATGATACAATGATTTGAGGCTGTAAATATGAGCCTATGTATGTAATCTCTTCTCTGTTGGGTTAAATAAGAGTTCCTCAGTCCTCAATTCTCAACTTCCTGTTCCAAACTATCCAAGTTATTAAAATTTTACTGGCTTCAGGAACACATCTTGGGAAGTGCCTGAACTATCACTGATAGTGAAGCTGATACGGTAGGGGTGGGGCCAAAATAAACTGAACAAAAGTGGTCAAGGCTCTTGCAAAAGTCAAGGTTACTCTGAGAGGCACTAAAAAAACCTCATCCTGCCAGAAGTGTGGTGCCACGCTGTTCCCACAAATAAAAAAGGATAATGAAAGCGGGAGACAGAAAAGGATGGAGAAGGTCTGTAACATCTTACCAAGGCTGTAAGAGCATTTATTTTACCTGGACAATCTTTAGCTTGCAATGAGACTACATAAGGAGTGACATTATTCTGAAGGGCTTCTGTTAGACTTCTGAGTGTTAAATCATGATCTGTTACATTCACACCTATGGGATAATAAACCAATATTATACCATCATTTTTATTATTAATAATTTAACAGCAAGAAAAGCAACTTTACATGCCAAGTGAATTACTAAGTAAAACATTTTCAAAACATGATTAATAACAGAAACTAAGAAAATATACTACATAAATGAAAAGATCTCCATTAAAAACACATACAAAGAGGCATGCACTATACTTGTCAGGAAAGGTATTTAACACAACTCTTCTTTAAGAAAAAAAGCAACAGAAACTACTGCAGATGTGTAGTTGACCCTTGAAAACATCTCAGGAGGAATTTCAAACTCATAAAGAGCTTTTAAAATAATCATTCAAAAATAAGGCCCTTGGTGTGACCCTAACTTAACAACTGAGGAGAATCCAAACATTAATACTATTAAATGATCACAGGAAAATACAGAAGATGAGTTGAGCTATGTTGATTTTTGAGGGAAAAGTCTAAAAATAAATTAAAACTTTAGGTTCTTTAAAAATTTATTGTATCCCTGGTTCTCATTTCCACAAATCAGTTTTGGTGCTCTGCATGCAGTTATCAGAGTTGACTGGCCATTTCCCCACTACTTTGGGAAAAAAACATTCTATACACTGCTAAGTTCCCTAACGTCACAATCTGTGATTTCTAGACAGTGCCTTGATGCTTAGGCAGGTTCCAATATCAGACACTGGGAAACAGCTTGAGACTTGCTACTATAAAACTTCAACGGCTTGGAAGGAAAAAAAAAAAAGTTCAGAGTTATCCAGACCACCAGTAAGCAATTTTTTTACCAGGAAACAAATGAAAATGTTGGCAGGTTATTTTTAAATGGATGTATTTCTGATCCTCTGAGTACAGATATCAAAATGACATTTAGAATGCATTATGGCCTACAAATGTAACAATGCATCTCTGAACAAAGTTGGGAGTTTAATAAAACAATGGATTATCTTTCACTGACTGCCTTCATTAGCTACTTAACACTAGTTCCTTAATAGATTTGTCTACCGGAAACATGATAATCACCAATGTCTTTAATTGGAAAAATGTTCTCCTCAGACCCCTGACTTTATCACACAACCATATATCAGACAAGCAGATTCAAGGGATTAAATCTGATAGAGTGCCTGAAGAACTATGGATGGAGGTTCCTAACAATGTACAGGAGGTGGTGATCAAAACCATACCCAAGAAAAAGAAATGTAAAAGGCAAAATGGTTGTCTGAGGAGGCCTTACAAGTAGCTGAGAAAACAAGAAATGCAAAAGGCAAAGGAGAAAAGGAAAGATAAACCCATCTGAATGCAAAGGTCCAAAGAACAGCAAGGAGAGATAAAAAAGCCTTCCTGAGTGATCAATGCAAAGAAATAGAGGAAAAGAATAGAATGGGAAAGACTAGAGATCTCTTTAAAAAAATTATAGAGACGCTAAGGGAACTTTTCATGCAAATATGAGCACAATAAAGGACAGGAACGGTATGGACCTAACAGAAGCAGAAGATATTAAGAAGAGGTGGCAAGGATATACAGAAGAACTATACAAAAGAGATCTTAATAACCCAGATAACCATGATGATGTGATCACTCACCTAGAGCCAGACATCCTGGAGTGTGAAGTTAAGTGGCCCTTAGGAAACATCACTACAAAGCTAGTGGAGATGATGGAATTCTAGCTGAGCTATTTCAAATCGTAAAAGATGATGCTGTTAAAGTGCTGCACTCGATATGCCAGCAAATTTGGAAAACTCAGCAGTGGCCACAGGACTAGAAAAGGTCAGTTTCCATTCTAACCCCAAGAAAGGCAATGCCAAAGTATGCTCAAACCACTACACAATGGCACACATTTCCTATGCTGGCAAAGTAATGCTCAAAATTCTCCAAGCTAGGTTTCAACCGTTTATGAATCGAGAACTTCCAGATGTTCAAGCTGGATTTAGAAAAGGCAGAAGAACCAAAGATCAAATTGCAACCATCCACTAGATCATAGGAAAAGCAAGAGAATTCCAGAAAAACATCTATTTCTGCTTTATTGACTATGCTAAAGCCTTTACTGTGTGTATCACAACAAACTGTAACAAATTCTTCATAAATGGGAATACCAGATCACTTGACCTGCCTCCAAAGAAACCTGTATGCAGGTGAAGAAGCAACAATTAGAATCAGACATGCAACAATGGACAGGTTCCAAATTGGGAAAGGAGTACGTCAAGGCTATATATTGTCATCCTGCTTATTTAACTTATATGCAGAGTACATCATGCAAAATGCCGGGCTGGATGAAGCACAAGCTGGCATCAAGATTGCCGGGAGAAACATCAATAACCTCAGATATGCAGATGACAGTACTCTTATGGCAGAAAGCGAAGAGGTACTAAAGAGCCTCTTGGTGAAAGTGAAAGAGGAGAGTGAAAAAGCTGGTTTAAAACTCAACGTTCAGAAAACTAAGATCATAGCATCTGGTCCCATCACTTCATGGGGAAACGGTGTAAACAGTGATTTTTCCTTCTTCCAAAATCACTGCAGGTGGTGATTGCAGTCACGAAATTAAAAGACACTTGCTCCTTGGAAGAAAAGCTATACCAAACCTAGACAGAATACTAAAAAGCAGAGACATTACTTGGCCGACAAAGGTTCATATAGTCAACGCTATGGTTTTTCCAGTAGTTATGTACAGATGTGAGAGCTGGAATATAAAGAAGGCTGAATGCCAAAGAACTGATACTTTTGAACTGTGGTGTTGGAAAAGTCTCTTGAGAGTCCCTTGGACTACCAGGAGATCAAATCAGTCAATCCTAAAGGCAATCAGTCCTGAATATACACTGGAAGGACTGATGCTGAAGCTCCAATACCTTGGCTACCCGATGCAAAGAGCTGACTTATTAAAAAAGACCCTGGTGCTGGGAAAGATTGAGGGCAGGAGAAGGGGAGGACAGATGATGAGATGGCTGGATGGCATCACCTACTCAGTGGACATGATTTGAGCTAGCTCTGGGAGTTGGTGAAGGACAGGGAAGCCTGGCGTGCTGCAGTCCACGGGGTCACAGAGCTGGACGCAGCCAAGCGACTGAACAGCAGCAGCCACCTATCAGGCCGTCTCACCTGGCAGGAGAGAAACTGAACCCCCAGCAGCACACGCCAGCCGTCACTAGGCCCCAGTTTCTCATCAGAAAATGAGAGGGGTTTAAAACTAAAACTGCACCGAGAAACTGGCCCACAGCATGACAACCACCATTTGCTGGAGTTTTGTTACTCAGGGTGGTCCTGGGATTGGCAATATGGGCATCAGCCGGAAGCTTGTTAGAAATGAGCAAGCTTAAATAACCAGCAAATAAGACTGGCCCCACCCTAGGCTTATTAATTAAAGTCTGTGTTTACTAAGATCCCTGGAGATTATCTGCAGGTACATTAAAGTTTGAGAAGTATTGCCCTGAATATGAGGAATAATATTTAGGTAATGAACAGTTAGAGGCAGTATTAAATAACAGAATTAATTTCTTTTCTGAGAGCTCACTAATATAAATACCTTGAATAAATAATAAATTGGAAATACAATGAAGAGTATGTTTGGAATCCAAATAAATCCAACTTTCCTTTCAAAAGGAATGAAGAATATTTGCTAATATTCCAAAGAATTTTTTCCAATACCCTGCATTCCAGATGTTTAATTAAAATGAGATATTAGTGATGGATACTTAAGCACCTAAAAAATTTGCAATCTTCAGCCTGAAAGTAACATATATATTTCATCCAACCTCCCCCTCCAAACAGTTAATATTAACACAATATTACAATACAAAATCTTTAAAAACAAGCACAGAGAAATAAAATTAAGGTCAGAGTAATTTCACGGAAGATATGACTTAAAAAATAAAAGTCACACCTAACAATATTGATAGTTTATTACTGAATTCAAATCTCCTATTAAAATAACTAATGAAGAAAGAGTAACAGTAATACAAATTTATTGCCCCTTCATTTTTCTGACAAAAAGGTGAGGAGGGTACTAACTAACCCTTGGTCAATTCCTTTTAATTTACAGATATATGATTAATGTAAGAACACTTAATTGGTTTTCAAAGTATGCAAATTTTGATCAGTATAAGTATGCAAATAAAAGACAAAACAAGTTTATCAGAACAGGTGATTCCCTACTAGTCTCAACAACAAAACCACTATTGACAAAAAACAAACACACACATTTGTACCTAGAACAAGAGCAGCAGTTGGAATTTCTCTGAGTTTTATTTGACAGCTCCAGTCTTTAGAATTCTTCCGGAGTCCAGAATGAGATGTTTGCAGAAATTCAATGAGACTGTCAAATAGGTTTTTATTTAATTCCTCCTGTAGTCGCTACAAAGAAAACACAAAACTTCACAAATTATTTTTAGCAGTAATCTGACACATCTTTCCAAGTCTGAGAAAGAAAACTGTCATAATTTCAATTCCAAAGATCACATGTAAAATGATTATTATATGAAATTAAAAAATTTTTCTCCTTAAATATCCAGTGAATAGGGTTTTGGATTCTTTCCTTTAAAAAATGTCATTTATTCATTCAACAAGCATTTTTAATCATCTTACAAGTGAAAAATATCTCTTCCCCAAGAAAAGAGAAGAACTGAGCTAGAACACTTAAAGATTAAATTAAAATACACTGTTCCAATACTGTTGTAGCAATCTATGCAAAAAGTAGGACCATCCAACTTAAGCTGAGCAGGTAATATATTTGAGCCAAAGCACTGAGCAGGCGATGCAGGAGGTGATGGTGGATGAAAAAAAAAATGAAGAAGGAACAGGAATGGGCAACAGAGAAGGCAAGCAAGGAAGAAGACACCAAGCATCTGGGGAACCAAAACATAGCGAAGCATAAAGAGCATGAGTGGCCAGGAATGAGACTGGACAAAACACTCAAGGGACCAGACCAAGGAAATGCACATCTGACGTTGAAGCTAGGATTCCGTCCTGTCGGGAGAGCCACTAAAGGGATCTGGAGCAGAGGGATGATTAAATTGGGGTTAAGAAGGGTCAATCTGGTCAATCAGTGAAGGCCAGATTAGGGGATCACAGGCGCGGTGCTGGAAAGCCCCTGCAGCCTGGCACAGGGCTGGGCCTGCCCAAGTCCTATTGGGATCCGGCCAGCGGTGCCACAGGGGTAAGCAACAGACCCGAAGGGTTTGACGTTAGAGGCAGGGACATCAGTTAAGAGGATACATGACCATTTAGATTTCTTAAACGAGAAACCATAAATCCAAACTGCTTCAAGGGTCCCACAGAATACAGGAAGGAGCAAAGCCATCAGGCAGAAAGCAATAGAGGGTGGTGGGAAGCAGTAATAAACTGGAAGTACATAACCCTGTCCCCTAAAGACGCAAAAGAACAAGAAATACAATCCTGTGTGGTCGAACAAAACAAGTCCCCTTAAGACGTTAGTCCCACATCTACAAATCTGCTATAGTGGAGAAACTTTTCAGAGCAGAAATATTAAGAACATGGCAACTGAAAAGGGGGATGAGAGAATGAAGTCGTTTAGAATTAGCTTGATTTCTTAAATGTGTAACTGAATGGATAATTTAAAGAGTGCCACTATTTACACTGAAACACGTGTATTACTGCATGTAAAATAGATCACCAGTGCAAGTTCAATGCATGACGCAGGGCACTCAAAGCCGCGCTCTGGGACAACCCAGAGGGATGGGGAGGGGAGGGGGGTGGGACGTGGGTTGGGATGGGGGACCCATGAACACCCATGGCTGATTCATGTCGGTGTATGGCAAAAACCACCACAATATTGGAAAGCAATTAGCCTCCAATTAAATTAATTTTAAAAAGTGCCACTATTTAAAAGTAGTGAAGATATGAAAAGGGCCTATGCACTAGGAGCCACCACTGTAAACATATATCCCAGTACCTGAAGCTAGGCTTAATACTTGAAACAAGGGTGTTGTGGTTTGTTTTAGGATGTACATATTATGCTTAACCAAGATTAACTGTACGTCATCAACACTCTTATAAATTGATAGAAAGTAAAATGGGAAGCCAACAAATATGAGATGTATGATATTAAAGAAACGTTAAATTATTTAAAAAAATAAAAGGGATTCACCTCAGTTTCAGATTTCATCTGCTGCCATATTAACTGGTAAGTTTCAAAGCGAAGCTTACTGTCCTCAGATGCATTTTTCCCTTTATTAAAATAGTCCTCTAAAAACACAGAAAGCAGTCAGTCAGTTTCTATTTTACATGGTAACACTTAGGAAATCTCTGTGAAAAATCACACAGGAAGTGACAGGACTGAATTTTTTAATAAATATCAGAAGCATATATATTTTAGAATAAGTAACATTCAGTATCCTTTATATTTTATTTATATCTATATTTTTACTATACTAATGGTATTTGTAGGTTCAAAAATCTTTTTAATTTTGATTGTATTTCTATCATTTTTTAAAATTTTCTAACAGTTTATTTAATGGTTTTGGTTTGAGGTACATATATTTAGTACTAACGTACTTTATTTGCTCTTACTATAAGGTTCTGTATACTTCACATATCTGAACTCTCCTTTATTAAATGATTCTCACTCATTTAATTCTCCTTTACTAAATGATTCTCACTCATTTAATTCTCCTTTACTAAATGATTCTCATTCATTTTTCTGCTACTATTCTTTTTTTCTATTTTCATTCATTTAATTCTCATTCATTTAACTGCTACTATTCTTATTCTTTGTTCAGCTGAAATAGTATAGCACAGCCTTTTATTTAGTCTGCATTTTACATCCTTCTTGAATGTTTTCCTGTAAATAGTCAGCCATTTATCAACATACTATTTATTGCAACGGTTTTCAAACTCTTTAAACCATGATCCATACTAAGAAACACATTTACATCATAATCCAATACACATGAAAAACAAAAGGTCCTATAAAAGTACTTTTCATTTTCATGTGATAGCAAACGTTTTCCAACCTGTTTTTTAAAACTGTCAGGACCCACTAAATTGATTTCATACTCACACTTGGGTTGTAAACTTTCAGTTTAAGAAATACTCACTTACTGAATAATCTATCCTTTCTCCCACCAATGTAAGACGCCCTTATGGTCTGAACACCTACAAACACACTTGAAACTGGTTTCGAGCTTCTTTTGTTCTACCAAATCCAACTCCGCTGCTGCTGCTGCTGCGTCGCTTCAGTCGTGTCCGACTCTGCGACCCCACAGACAGCAGCCCACCAGGCTCCGCCGTTTCTGGGATTCCCCAGGCAAGAACACTGGAGTGGGTTGCCATTTCCATCTCTAACTCTACTCCCATACCGATTCTGAACTTTTTAATTACTGTAGCTGTGTAGTACATTCTAGTATCAAATAGATCCAGCTTCTTCCCACCACCATCAAACATCATTCTCTTTCAAAAAAATTTAAGACATTCTTTCAAATTAATTTTGTCACTTCTCAAAAACAATCATACTGGTGTTTGAATGGATAAGTAAAATCTGTAGATTGACTAGGGAAGAAGTGACATTTTTAATATATTAAAAAAATTAACATCCCGAAATACTACAGGTCTCTTTTTTAATACCTGAATATGTAAAATATCCAAATATTTTACATGCCTTATAGTTTTCCACTTTTCTTCCTATTTCCTGTTGTTTACTGATATTTTATTGCAATAGCTAGAAGTGTCATGGTATTAAAAAATAATTGGGAAAGTACATATTTTTTTCTGATTTCACTGAGGTGCTGCTAGTATCCTCTGAACAAGTTTTAAAGTTAACTGATAGTTTGGAATAGAAATTTTCTTTCAAATTGAGGGACTCTTCCTTCTGCTACTTAGTTTTTGACAAGTGCTGATTTTTAAAATTTATCGAAAGCCTTAGAATATACTGAAGTCATCATATGGTAAAAGGATAGACAAGATTACAGAATAAAAATGCAAACCAAATAAAAGCAAGAAGATACATTATTATTAAGAGATAAAACATAATAACACAGGTCCTTAAATAGAAAAAGCTATTTTTTTAAATTTATTTTTTAATTGTGAAAAAGTCATTTTAATTTGAAGAGTAAAAGCATATAAAACATTAAAGTGGTAAATCAAGATATTACTTTTTTATGCTACATCAAAATATATAATTTTAACTATTAGAACTTGGAGGGAAAAAACAGCAGTAGGACCCTTTAACCTGCTGTCATGTATAGATCTGATAGGTAAAAAGTTAAAACAGCAAGTATTAAGAGGAGCTGAAGGCGGCAAGCTCTCCCTGCTGCCAGGTTCCTTCCCACTCCTGCTCTAGACGCTTCGCCGGATGAACACCCCCTACAGAGCCAGGGCTGCTGCCTGCCGCCCTCGCCCTCTCCAGCTCCTGCCCAGGTGTGTTACAGAGGGGCAGTCATCCGCGCGGCGCTGAGGCCAGGGGGAGGTGCCACCCTTTGATGTGTATACGCCCAAGTATCTTCAAGCCAAGGGGACAGGTGGTGAGGAATGCAGAGCATCTTCCTACTTCTTCAGGCAATTTATTTCAAGAACTGAAGCCAGCGAAAGCAAGTACTGAAATTTGGATTTGTTTTCCTCATTTCTGCTCCATCTTATAATCAGGGTCAATTCCCCCTAAGAGTTTCATATTAAAACAGTATCTGTTGGCCTTTAATCAGCACATACATGCCAAAAAAAAAAAAAAAAAAACACCTCAAGTATTTCAAAGTTCAAACTATACAATTATACATATTAGCTTTACTAATACTAAAAATCTTTAAACAAATCTTAGTAACTTACAGCTGAAATTAAACACAAAACGTTCCGAGCAAAAATTTGCCTCATATATGAGAGACAGTATTAAGTAGTGGTGAGACCGTAGGCTCTGCAATCAGCTTGATTTCAAATCACAGCTCTGCCACTTGCTAGCACTATCACTGAGAAAGTTCTTTCTAGTCTAAGTATCCTCACATACTTTAATGGAATTAACAGTTTAACACTTATTTCACAGTTTGCTGAGAGGATTAAACAAATCAACACGTGTGTGTGTCAGTCGGTCAGTCGTGTCCAACTCGCAGCCACCCCATAGACTGTAGCCCACCAGGCTCCTCGGTTCACAGGAATTCCCAGGCAAGGACACTGCAGTGGGAAGCCATTCCCTTCTCCAGGGGATCTTCCCCACCCAGGGATCAAACCCCAGTCTCCCGCATTGCAGGTGGATTCTTTACCACTGAGCCACCAGGGACGCCCAGCTGGTCTCAAACTGAAGGATTAACACTTTTAAGGTCTACTTTCTGTGAAGATTTAGAAAAATCCAATTTTATGTACTTGAGCTGTTTACTTTCTTAGTCAAACAACAGGATAGTCCAGTTTTTTTAATATGAAATTAGTGCATGAGTATACTTAACTGCACATCATTTTCCCATCAGAATGAATCTTCATAGTACTGAATACTGAGTGGAAATACTCATATGCCTGAGAGGAGCTTTTAAAAAATACTAACACCTGGGTCCCACTCCCAAAGCTTCTGATTCAATTGGTCTGGGATAGGGTTTGGGCATCAGTGTTTCTAAGAAGCTCCCCAAGTTGAAATATGAATAGGGGCGACAGGCTGCACCACTGTCAGCGTGCTCGCTGTGAAACTGTACTACAGGCACGAGACACGCTACCACAGGGATAACTGAGAGCTCAAGGGAACTCGCTCCACTCTTTCTCACAGCTGCACATGAATCTACAATTATACTGAAAAAACAGTCCGTGTTTTTTTTTAAAGTTCCTCAAGTGACTCTAATCTTGGGACTTCCCTGGGGGTCCACTGGTTAAGTCTCTGTGCTCCCAATGCAGGGGGCCCAGGCTGGATCCCTTCTAAGGGAACTAGACCCCACGTGCTGCAATTAAGAATTCGAATGTGGCAAGTGAAGATCCTGTGTGCCACAACTAAGACCCAGAGCAACTAAATAAATACGTAAAAATAACTCATTATCATCTGCAGCCCCAATTGAGAACCAGTGCCATAAACATTTTCTGACTGATAACATCTTGATTTGTTTGAAGTAGTCAAGTCTTCTAACTTGACCACTAAACAGATATTTGGATATAAATAGAAGAAGGTAGTATTTTTTTTAATAGTTTAATTTTATTGAAGTATAACTTACAAATAAGAAAATATGCCCATTTAACAGTTTGCTATGTCCTAACCCAGGTGTACACTTAAGTAACCATCCTATCCAGAGAACATATCCATCACTCAGAAAAATCCCTCTGGCATTTTTGCAGTCAACTCTCCCTACCTCATTCCAAGAAATCACTGGGACTTTTAAGACAATCTGTTTTGAAGAATGGTAACCCTTAGAAGGAAATTTCAATTTGTCTTCTGAAAGTACATTTGGATCCTCTTTTAGATTAGAGCCTAGGGCAGTGCCCTTACCACTTTGTCCTACACCTTCAAACATAACTGCTGTATCAACACGGTAAGTGAAGCAAGGTTAGGCAAAAGAATTACTAATTCATTAAGAGTTAGGTTAGTTCAGACTTGAGGGAGGAAATCTAACAAGTCTCATATTAAAATATTTTACCTATTGGCACAGAGATCTTTCTCTTCTTGAAGTCTGGCTTAAACACAAAGCAACCCTACAAAAAAGACAGAGAAAACGGCATAAAGTCCAGGCAGACAAGGAGCAGACAAGTCTGACCAACATCGTATTTAATGAACAAACATCAAAAAAATGTTTTTTAAGGCATTTCTGTAAAGTGCTAAGAAATCATCTTTCTTCAATCTGAATTATAGAAGAAAAATTCTTAAACAAGGGAATTATACACTTCTTTCTCCTTCCTCCCATGGGAAGCTCTTCTTTGATTTATACTCTTTGAGACCTAATGTAAGAGACAAAGAAAATAAAAACTGATGAAATTTAAACCCATTAAAGCTCCATTTTTATAAAACCTAGTGAAAAAAGAACAGTAATATGAACATTAAGATGATAAAAAATACGGACACCTTCCCATTTCTAAAGAAATATTCATTATTTAATTAAATTCCAAGTATCTAGAACCTTGGCAGGACACAGACAATTCTGGCTACTAATTCACCTTACATATCTTTCTTCATCTGAAAAAATCCTTATTCATTTATCCATTAAAGTTAGACTCAAATTCACCTGCTTTGGGAACCCTTTCCCAATTTCTCTAATCAGAAGAATTATTCCTTCCCCTAACATCTCACAGTACTTGCATATCTTTATTTTGCTTTGTTTTATTTTCACTCTGTAAGACAGCTATTTATGGGTGTCTCCCCAGTTAGTAAGCGCCTTCAGAGTACAGACTGCATTTATAACTCATAACTGCATTTATAACTCATAATATTTATAACTCATAACTGTCTCCCCAGTGTTTAGGGTAGTGTTAACATATACATTAGGCAATCAGTATACAAAAATGGATGAATGCTTGTCAAATAATTTTTTTGGTGATTCCCTAGCTACACTGAGTTTCATATTATTTGACTAGTGATACGCAGGCCCCAAGCTGCTGGTCCTATGTTTGTTCTACAATCCTAAAGCTGTATCATGGACAGCTTCTTCAAGATTTCCATTTCTATGAAAAATGAAAGAAATATACCTAGGAAAAGCCATCTCAGGATAGATTCAAGGACTGCTGTACAAACATAAACTGGCCATGTGAATTGTTGAGTCTCTAAGTTGTATCTGACTCTTTTACGACTCCATGGACAGTAGCCTGCCAGGCTCCTCTGTTTCATAGGATTTCCCAGACAAGAATACTGGAGTGGGTTGCCATTTCCTTCTCCAGGGGATCTTCCCGACCCAAGGATTGAACCCATGTCTCCTGCATTAGCAGGCAGATTCTTTACCACTGAGCTACCTAGGAAGCAGGGTCCAAAATAAGAATTGTGTCTTGAACAATTGTATCTGCAACTAATGGAACGATTTAAAATACACAAGTATTTTTAATATTTTGTGTTTTTTTTTTTTTAAGAAAAATCTTTTGGTGCCATGGCAAGCTTGTCACTGCCTCCTTTCTATAGCCACCTGCGATTTGGGGGCAGGAAAAGTAACTATGAAGGAGTGAGATATGAAGAGCCCTAGGAACGGATCCTAATATATGGCAGTGGGAGTAATATCATTGTTCACTTTGAACTACTGATCAAGAAATGGTGCTGGAGATGGAAGAAGACGGGAAGAAAGCCAACAGCCAGAAAACATGACAAGGAAAGAGAAGTTTAAAGAAAAAAGGAAGATGGCAATTCCATAAACCAATGAAACAGTTCTTAAAGATTCTTATTTACACAAGATGTCCTTCATAATTATATCATTACAAGCATCTGTTATGTCATAAATGCTTTCCTGAAAAAAGAAAAAACCATAAACCTCTCACAGTCCTGCAAGATATACAAAAATAGGAAAAGCTTAAGCAACAAAAAGGATTAGGGGACAGACCACACAAAACCTATAGAACCAACAGGAAAGAAATTCAAAAAAGGGGATTTATGTATACTAATAGCTGATTCATTTGTTGTACAAGGACAGGACTCAGCAACTGAACAACAACAGAAACTAACACAACATTTTAAAACAACTATACTCCCAATAAAACTTTTTTAAAACCTATAACTTTATAACCAGGGCAAAATACAAACAGCATCAACCTCCCCCCCCCCAAAAAAATGCTAGCAGCGACAGCTCTTCTGGCGTTTGCATCTAGCATCAGAGTCGCTCAAACTTCAGTACACTTAAATCCTATGGTTTGTAGTTTTTCCCAAATATGTAGTCTTGCAAAGTACTGAGTCTCATAATTTTATTCTAATGTAGTTTTAATCAAAATTAAAAATTAAATCCATGTATATCCTTCACTAATTTAGTTTCTACGGAAGAAAAGTCTTTGCAACTATATCTGCATTCACAGGTTTATCACATAACTTAACTTTCAGGAGCTTCCAGCTGTACTCCTAATATTACCAAGCGGCACTTAAGTGTCTAAAGATGCACTGAAAGAATCTTCTGTAATGATGAAAATATCTGCGTCTATTTTGTCTACCACTTGTTCCTCGGTACCTAACAGCGTTTGGCGCACAATAAACAAGAGAAGGAAAAAAGAGGGCAGACTAGGGCACATCCTCCCGGGATCCGACCTCCACAAAACAAAACTTAAAACCTCCTCCGAGACGAAACACTAAGGCATTTCGCCGTTTTCGCTCCCCAAGCAAAGTTGGCCTCCGCTAGACGCAGGGCAAAGATGCCTCAGCTCCGCCCGCCGCTCCTTCCCCTCGAGCCAGGACAACTGGACAACGTAACCTCCGATTCATCCCTCCTCCACAAGAGAATGAGGCAGCTATGGAGTCCTAGTGGGCGCCCGCCCCCACATACCTTGGACACCGAAGAGGTGGCCATGGCTCCAGCAACCCGAGGAACGCCAGACGCACTCGGGATTTCCCGCGCTCCCTCGCGGCAGCGGGGCAGAGGTCAGTAGCCGGCCACGCTGCTGCTTGATTGGCTGGCAGCACCCGTCGGGGCGGGCTTCCGGCGCGCGGAGGCGGGGCGTGCAGAGAAGGGAGGAGCGAAGTCCTGGACCCTCCAGCTGGAAGCCGCTTCGTGGAGTAAGACATGGCGTGCGGATTCCGCAGGTCCATCGCCAGTCAGGTACGGGCCCGGGAACTGGCACATGGTGGCCCCCGAGCCACCAAGCCCCTTTCACCGCTGCGAGCCCGCCCCTCGTCGCCGGGAGGCCGCGCGGGTTCTGCTGATACCCTGTTCGTTTTTCCCGCCTGCTTTCGGCTTTCAGGGGGTGCTGGAGCGGCCGAGGCAAGCCGCGTCGAGGGTTGAGCCTGCGGCCCAGATCAGTTTTCAGGGTGAAAAGCCTGGAAAGGCGCACATTGCTTCGCTCGCTGCTTACCGCCCCGCAGCTCACTGTGCTTTACCTGGAAAGAAAGTCAGTGGGCCATGCCTAGACCCTCTAGAAGTCAGTGATCCGTTCTCTTAGTGTAGTTGATGATGGATCTGAATGTCCGTTTGAAAAGAGTTAACTTCAAAACTAGTCATTTCTCTCGCAGTCATTTTGGCTGCCAGTCCTAGCGTTATTTTTGGTAACTCCAAATATAACTCCCTATTTTTCTTGGTTCTGAGGCACATTGTTACTGGAAAAGTTTGCCTCTTGAGGGGTGTAGGGGCAAAAGAGGCAGCCAAACCAAAGATGAGAAGGAAGGATTTAAGCACCTCAGACCCAAAGCTGAGAGTAAATGGAATATGGGTTCATTCCTAGCATGGCTCCAGGGTAACTTGAGAACCAGTTGTATAAACAGGTTGCTGCAGTGCAGTATCACTGTATTAAAACCATGTGTGAAATGCTAAGGGAATATGGAGAAGACCTCTTAGTGTCAGAGAAGGCTTTGTGGAAAAGGTGTTGTTGCGGAGAGGTTGAGTAGAAGTATACTAACTGAGGAGTGGGATCTTGGTGGGGATAGGATTTTTCATGAAGAGCATGCCCGTGGACGCATGAGAGAGCGTGGCATGCTCATGAAACCACAGTATTTGGGTATGACTGATTCTTCAGGGTTTACCTCTGATGCCTACTTCAGCAAGTTCTTTTGATTCTGTTTTCAAAATAATATCTTGAATTCATCCACTCTTCTCCCATTGCTGCTGTTCCTTCTTTCCCCGACCGGAAGCCAAACTACCATTGTCACCTGCATCAGCTACTTACAGCCGCATTCTGCTGGGTCTTTCTGTCTCCATTCTTGCCCTCTCTCCAATCCATTCTCTGTAGCAACAAAAGTGACTTCTGGAGCATAAATCAGATCACTTATCTGTTTAAAAAACTACACAAACTCACTGTCAGAACCTTAACATCTTTCTTTCCAACAGTAATTCATGCCACTCTAGCCCTTCTTTCTATAGGATTGTAACCACACTGTAATTTTCTTGTTTTCCAACCTAGTAAGTACTTTCCATTGCCATCACATTCGGATTGCATAGATTATTCCCTGTGCCTTGAGGAAATGCACTTTGTACTATGACTTCCTATACTAGATGGAAGTTGCACAGAACAATAGTTTGTAATCTGTGTGCATCCTTTTTTATTCTGTACTGCTTCATTTTCCCCCCAAAATGCTGGTTGGAACTCACCGAATTTATTCCCGACTGACAACCTATAGTTTGATGAATACATCCTCCAGTTATTCTCTATCAGTCCCTGTCTGCTTCTGTCATAACACTTATGAGTTCATTATTTTGTCATATTTTACTTATTTTGGTGTATGTTATAAGTGTCATGAAGACAGAGAGCATGTTTTCTTCATTGTTTTTCCCCCAGATCAGAAAAGTGCCTGAAATATACATGTTGGGATGTAATATAAACTTTTCAGCTTCTCCAAATGAGTTCATAATTTTAAAACTGTGAGATGACATGGTAAAAGTGCAAAGAATTCAAACTCCAGTCCTTTCATTAATGTAACAGATTTACTCTTGGCAGCTTTTAATTAATCTGTCGGCTATCAGATGATGGTATTGATTTCTAGTTTATTGCAAGGGTTGATGATGATGATGATAATGGAATACCTTACTTGTACCATGCAGTGTTTTGCTGAACTTTACGGGGCTACTGATAAGCTTTAATGATGTAATATTAACACAGAGGGCTTAGTGTTGAAAACTGTGAAGAGTTTGTGATTTTACCCTACAAGTTAGTCAGCCACAGTTCATGGACGGTGGCAGATAACATAAGAGCCCTGAGAGAAAGAAAAGGATTACATTATTTCATTATTCCCAGCAAAAGTAGCAGCCAGAGCATCAACATTTTCTTGTGTGGATTCCCCAAGCTCCAGCTCTTCCAGAGGGCCTGTGCGGAGGGTCAGACGACGTGTGTTCCATAGGAGCAGACCCTGAGACTTCTGTAATGACAGCAGGCCTGTCCCGCTTTATTCTGATGTGCAGCACTGTTTTCGTCTCACAGAGCTGTTTGTTATACAAACATCCTTGAAAAGATAGTCCAGGACAAGGAGCAGTTTGGGTTTTGCATAAGACTTGCAGAAACTTACAGTCCCATAGAGATTTGTCTCCCAACCCTCAGCTAGTGGTATCCAGATGAGGTGTTCAATACTTGATATTAGTATCTCATTTAATCATCTCATCCATCTTGTGCTCTTGGCAGCATTATCTCACTTCATAGAGGAGGTCACTTAGACTCAAGAAGATGGAGAGAATAAAGTCACAGAGCTACAGAACTGTGGAGTTCAGTGACTAACCAACCCAACTGACTCAAAACACAAACTGTTTGGATTCTGTAGAATGACCTTGGTAAAATGTTCAGCGCTCTCTCTGGCTCAGAAACATAATGACACAGTATAGAGTTGTTTCCCTTTCTCACTTGCTTTTCCTTTAGGTTTTGATGTTGAGGATAAATTAAGCTAGTTCATTTTAATTCCTTTTAGTTTTGAAGCAATTTAAAACTTATGGAAAAGTTGTAAGAGTAGTAGAGAGAACTCCATATACCCTTTTTCCAGATTCACCAATAAATGTGTTACACATTTGCTTCATCATTATCTTTATATCTGTATGATCTGTTTTGCTGTATCATTTGAGAGTAGGTTTCATAAATTATACTCCTGAACCTCCTAATACCCAATTGTTTACTTCTAAGTACAAGGCTTACCTTAGATAACCACAGTTCAGTTACTAGATTCATATCACACTGATAGACTTTTTCTAAAATTTAATTTACAGTCCATCCCAGTTTTCTTGATGTTTTTCAATAGCCTTTTTTTTTCAGTATAGGCTCACCGCATTCCACTGTTATGTGAGTGTCACATTTTAAAGAGCTTAAGCTCCCCTCCTCATTAATTTATTATCTATTGAATATATAAACTGATAGAGGAGATACACTGATACAGTGAATAGAAGACACGACTGCCTGACTGCTGAGGAGTTGTGTTGTCGGATCTCATGTGTGACCTCAAGGAGCCGTTAAGCCTGTCCAGTTGTTGTCCTCTAGTCCTGAGCTGGAGTATCTCCCCAACATAAATTTTGCAGCTTAGGACTGACAATTTGGAAAGATACTCACACATTCGGGTGAACCACAGCAACGACTGTATTATCTAAGTGTGTACTTTGCTTCCAATCTATTCTCACGGGCTCACCAGCGTTCAGTTCAGCTTCAAACCGCAAGTTCTATAAGAGCCATGCTAAATTCTTTCATTATAAAATAACTGCAGGTAACTTACTGTCAAATCATTTGGGAAGTTCTTTTTTGATTTAAGTCATACCTTTGACTATGCCAAAACCTTTGACTGTGTGGATCACAACAAACTGTGGAAAATTCTTCAAGAGATGGGAATACCAGACCACCTGACCTGCCTCCTGAGAAATCTGTATGCAGGTCAGGAAGCAGCAGTTAGAACTGGACATGGAAAAACAGGCTAGTTCCAAATAGGGAAGGGAGTACATCAAGGCTGTATATTGTCATTCTGGTTATTTAACTTATAGGCAGAGTGCATCATGAGAAACGCTGGGCTGGATAAAGCACAAGCTGGAATCAAGATTGCCAGGAGAAATATCAATAACCTCAGATATGCAGATGACACCACCCTTATGGCAGAAAGTGAAGAGGAACTAAAGAGCTTCTTGATGAAAGTGAAAGAGGAGGAGGACAGAACAGCATTGAAACATATATATTATCAAGGGTGAAACAGATCACCAGCCCAGGTTGGATGCATGAGACAAGTGCTCAGGGCTGGTGCACTGGGAAGACTCAGAGGGATGGGATGGGGAGGGAAGTGGGAGGAGGGATCGGGATGGGGAATACATGTAAATCCATGGCTGATTCATGTCATTGTATGGCAAAAACCACTACAATATTGTAAAGTAATTAGCCTCCAACTAATAAAAATAAATGGAAAAAAAAGAAAGTGAAAGAGGAGAGTGAAAAAGTTGGCTTAAAGCTCAACATTCAGAAAACTAAGATCATGGCATCTGGTCCCATCACTTCATGGCAAATAGATGGGGAAGCAATGGAAACAGTGACAGACTTTATTTTTTGGACTCCCAAATCACTGCAGATGGTGACTGCAGCCATGAAATTAAAAGACACTTGCTCCTTGGAAGAAAAGTTATGACCAACCTAGACAGCATATTAAAAAGCAGAGTCATTACTTTGCCAACAAAAGTCCGTCTAGTAAAGGCTTTGGTTTTTCTAGTGGTCATGTATGGATGTGAGAGTTGGACTATAAGGAAAGCTGAGTCCTGACGAGTTGATGCTTTTGAACTGTGGTGCTGGAGAAGACTCTTGAGAGTCCCTTGGACAGCAAGGAGATCAAACCAGTCCATCCTAAAGGAAATCAGTCCTGAATATTCATTGGAAGGACTGATGCTGAAGCTGAAACTCCAATACTTTGGCCACCTGATGCGAAGAGCTGGCTCATTGGAAAAGACCCTGATACTGGGAAAGATTGAAGGCTGGAGGAGAAGGGGACGACAGAGGATGAGATGGTTGGATGGCATCACCGACTCAATGGACATGAGTTTGAGTAAACTCTAGGAGTTGTTAATGGACAGGGAGTCCTGGTGTGCTGCAGTCTGTGGGGTTGCAAAGAGTCAGACATGACTGAGTGACTGAACTGAACTGAAGTTTCAGTTGATACCTTGTTTGCTGACTATTTGGGTCTTTGAACTAGTTCTGACTGAAGAAAATTGGCAGATATGGGAATACCGGTGCACTGGCTCTTGCTGGCAAACATACACCAGGGATCTGGTTATATTAGAATCAGAAATGAGGAATAACCAAGGATAATTGATAGTTTAATTCAGAATCTGGAAAAATGATTGATCACCTTTTAAGAATTTTGAAAGTCATTGCGTTGTAGACTGTTATCTGGATAAAAATATAGAACTAATTTTCATAAGGTATCAGTTCTGCCACCCTATGTGTTTGGTTGCTAAAGCATAAGGATCTTTTTTTCATCAGCTCAATTGGGATTTTTTATGTGGTTACTGGAAATTTTGATCTTGAACCTGGCAAGTTAAACTCCTAACTGAATTTCAAGTCATGTAGACCAGCCACACTGATGGTCTATTTTTGACTCTGTTCAGTTCTTGAAGATCAGACATGGGGCTTGTGTGTGCCTGTGTGTAAGGGAAACAGATTGTTGAGAACTGCCCTCAAGCTGATTGTCTTTTTCATGCCAGATATCCTGGGAGCCAGGTTCTGTTACATTAGAATCTTTGACTTTAGGTTGCCAAATCCAAGGCTTAGAATTGTACCTGGCACATTGTAAGCATTCAGTAGGTGTTAGCATTACTGTGTTATACATGAGAATTTCTGGTGATAGGTTCCCAAACCAGATCTGGCATATGTGAATTTTCGCTTTGATTCTCCATGTAAGACATGGTTCTGCTTTCAACCTCAGGTTTCCTCTTTGCTCAGTTGTAAGTTATTTAGTTTATTTTTCAAAGACTGTGCCTAACGTTTTGCGGATTTTATTCCTCTGTCTTCAGGTTTAAATTTTTGAGCCTAAGTCTTCTTTTAGTGTTTTATTTTCAACTGAATAAACTTCTGAAATATTCTTTAAAAAAGTTTTTCAATCGCTATTATGAGGCCTCAAGTGGATAGCTATCAAAATGCCCTTGTTATATCTGTGGTAGCCCCAGATGAAACCCAGGAGAACACCTTTACCTAAAGGGAAAAGAAAGGAAATCTGTAGCCAAGGAAACTCTTAGGTCACTTTCTCATCAGAGAAAACACTAATTTCAATCTCAGAGACAGTTGAAGAAAGTCTTATTATTTCCAGAACCTATGAGACTAAGAAAATGAAAAAGCATGCTCTCCAGTATTTGACAGTGGTTCTTAACATTTTCTTATTTTTGTGTGTGCCTCATCCATTTGAATTATACTCCTCGAATTAATTAAAAACCCTCTCTCATTTGGACACTGATTGTTAACACAGGAGGCAGCTGGTATATCCCTATGCGGTTTGTCTTTAGCTTTGTCCACTTAAGACGAGAATCGGCTGAGAAGCATTAAAAACAATGCCTAAGCCCAGGTCCCCTGGGCTGTGATGGGGTGGGGCCTTGCCAGGTGATTGTGATATTCACTCAGGCTTGGTAGCAGCTAGCTAAGGACGACCCCCAGCGGAAAGGCGTAGTGCAGTGCCATGCTTTACCTCGAATCAGAATCAATCCCAAGAGCCTTTGAACATCTGCTGCTCAGGTCACACCCTGTATTAATTAGAATATTTGCACGTGGGAGCCAGACATCAGTGTTTTCTAAAGATCCCCGGGTCATTTCCATGGGCGGCAAAATGTGGGAACCCCTGGTATGGTGGTTAAGAACAGAAGATACAGGTTTAAATCCAGCTTCTCTGCTAAGTAGGTAAGTTCAGCGTACTTCATTTGTAAAATGGAAAATTATTTAGCTACCTTATAGACTTGTCATTGAGATTCAGTGAATTAATATAAATACAGTGCTCAGGATTGTGTTTTATATATTGTATAAACGCAGTATTCCCTAGTCATTGTTATCTTAGAGTTTTGAGGATGTGGTATTTTGAACCCCCTTGCCACACCACTGTCCCCAGAGGCTGGTGTTGGGACCTAGTTATCCTCCGCCAGCCTAGGTGGGAACTTTAGCACCCGTTTGGTCAGGCCACTCAGGATGGCTGTTCCCTTGCTCTCGGTATACTCTCTGCTGACCAGGCCCTGCTTCACTCACATGGCTGTCCAGTCCTCTTAATTATAGGGCTTAATCAGTAACTGCCTCCTTTCTTGACCCCTCCCTCAGCTGCTGGTTTTTTGGTACCTGGTGAGCCAGCCTGACGTCAGTTCCGCCTATAAGTGGTAGCCTCTTTCTTCCCCCAAGTAGCAGAAATGACTGCTCTACAGGGTGGGATGTTTTCCAGGTCCTAAGCTTCAGCCATGTAGGATTTTTCTGTCTGATAAATCATCAGTGTTGGTCTCTGTCTCCTGGTCCCTTTCTTTGGTCTCCAGGCTGGGCATCAACAAGGCTTTCAGGCCTGCAGGATGCGGTGCAACAACCCCACGTGAAGTTAGGTAACCAGAAAGCTGTTTATCTGAACCATACTGCTAAATTTTCAATAGAAATTCCTTAACAGTAGATCTTTTTATAAAGTTGTGCTTAAAGGAAAAAGCCTTTCTCATTCTTGCAAAAGTAATACCTGCTTATTGTAAAGAATTACAATAAAAAAGGTACCAAGAATATTTTTTAGAATCTCCCCCATAAGTAGTTATCATCACTAATGTTGACCTTTATTTTAGATACATTTCTTTGCAGGTATACAGGTGGAAAAAAGGAAGGATAGATAGGCTTTTTATAAAAATTGGGCTGTATTGTAACCAGTTTTTTTTTTAAGTTTTACAATGAATAATGTCTGGCTGCTAAAAGTATAGTACTATCATGATTCCTCATATATTCATAACCTAAATGTAGTTTTAAGTAAGAAGTGTTAAATACAGTTTAGCTTGAATTTAACAACAAAAGTACATTTCAAGGAATTATTGATATATTTTCTAAATGAGCCCTCTCACATGACTATGAGATCATGAACAGCATCACAGTTTGGAGCGTTATTTTTTTTTTTGTAATCTTAATGTTTCAGAGACTCGTCTCTACAGAGAACTGAACTGGTGGTTACCAAAGGGGAGGGGCTGGGGGATCAGACAGAAGGGGTGAAAGGAATGAAGAGGTGCAGCTTCCAGCTGTGAGATAAGTAAGTCCCCAGACACAGTGTCCGCATAAGGAATGTAGTCAGTGATCTTGTAGCAACTCTGTATGCTGATAGATGGTAACTGCACTTATTTTGGCCGTCATTTCATGCATCGTTCTGTTGTACACCTGAAACTAATAGAACATTGGATGTTAATAAATTTCTTAAAACCTTGGCGTTTCAGATTTAGGCAGTATACGTGACACTCTTATAGCTGGTGTAACTGTCCTCTGCCTTTCCTGATTTGTTTCAGTAACTTTGTCAAAGTTAGTAACACTTAGTAATGACATCCACATACTTCTATTCTCTTTATTTTTAATTAAATATAATGCTTACCTGGTATATGTCTAATCTTCCTGATATATGGTTTAATTGGCTGCCTTTATGAGTAGATTTTTTCAAGAAAGGCATTATTTTTTTTAACTTTTTTTAAAAAGAAATTATGACTTCAGATAAAAAAATCCTAGACATATCAAAAGGAGGGTTAATCACTGGAAAATTAGCATGTTTAAAAATAATATGAAAATAGTAGATTTAGAAATAATATTAAAAATCTTCGTTTTAGAAGTAAAGCAATGACACCAGATTGTTTAGTTCTGATTTTGATTTTCCAGAGTCTGATACCACAGATGCAAACACCATACAATAATCTAATGTTACTTTAAATTTTTCTGATTTTCATATATTGGCAACTAATTCCATTTAAAAACCAGCTGAGCAGATGAAACAAGTGTATCATTTTGTAGCTTCTCCAGGAGGTGAAACTGGCCCTACATAAATTCTAAATTATTTGCTTTAACCAGAATGTGATCTTTGTGAATAGGTAACATGGTGACAAAGTAAAATACGTTTATTTCATCTCTGGAGTCTTCTTGATTGGGTGCTTTATTTTTGAAATTTAGTGACTTGACCAGGATGTGTCATTTTCTGTATTGTGTTTTCCTGATGTAGTCATTAATTTTGATCTGTAGATTCCATTTGTTTGTCTCTCCTTTTTCCTTTTTAAGACAGTCTTTAATCATGGAGAAGAATACTATTAATACCCATGTACCCATCACCCAACCTGAGAAGTAAACTATTACAAATACTATTAAAATCTCCTGGGTACCCATCCCTGGTTGCAAACTCTCTTCACATGTGAGGGTTTGTGTTTATCATATCTGTGCATGTGACTTACTACCTATGAAAGTACCCCCATATAGTATTCTTTTGCAAGCTATTAACCTTTATATAGGCAGTAGTCAAACTTCAGTTATGCTTCTGCAAGTTGGGGTGGGTTTTTGTTGTTGTTGTTTGCTTCAAATATTAAAAGAGATTTCTCCATGATGGTGCACGGAGATCAGGTTCTTTTACTGGTGAGTGGTGTGCCACGGCAGTAATATACCACAGTTTAGATTTAGTTCTTTATTTCAGGGATGCTCTCCCTTTTATTGACAATTATGCCCTGTCACCTAGGTCACGCCTGATTCTAGCTGTCACTGATGTGAACATGTGCTTCCATTTACTTACCGTTGACAGCACTTCATCCTGTCGAAAAGCCTGCTGCCAACACAGACTCCGCTCAGGTGGAGTGGAGTGAACAGTCTCAAAGACCCGGCTCAGTCACTGAGGGATGGAGGCTCCTGCTCCCTGCTTTTGCGTCGACACTTTCGGTATACATTGTACGCAAAAGTGAGATAGAAACTAAGCCCCTATTGCCCGTATCAGTGCCCTTGATAGCACTATCTTATATTTACTTTTTCTCGTCTCTCACTCTCCCCAATATATCACTTCTGCCCTCAGAATCACTTCCCGGATAAACTGCCTGCATGCAGTCCTTTTCCCAGGCCCTGCTTCTGGGGCAGCCATGATATATCTATGAGTACTTTCTATTTTTCTTAGGTTTTGTTCATTCATTTCTGTGAGTGCTGGTAAATAAGAGTAAGGTAGGAGACCTGCTAAATAAGACTGCTCCATTCTGCTTGAGAGTCTTTTGCATCTCTCCCTGACACGCTGGAGCGTGGGTTTGCCTCTAGACTCACTGCAGCTGCGGAGCCGTTGCACCTCTTCTTCCTGTCCACTTGCTGCTTGGCTGCTGTGTTTCGTTTTGTTTAATTTTTAATTGAAGGGTGATTGCTTTACAGCACTGGTTTGATTTCTGCCGTCCATCAGCATGAACTAGCCATAGGTGACATTTGTGCCCTCCGCTTTAACCTTCCCCCGCCTCTGAGTCGTTGCAGAGTCCCAGGTTGAGTCCCTAAGTCCTACAGCATTCCCATTGGCCGTCTCTCGTTTTAGGGACACCAGTTACCTGAAGTTGAGTTACCTTGTACCCAATTTTATGTACCTTTGTCGGATTGCTTTATGTTTTTTAAAATGTATATTCTGATGATCTTAGCCCTTTTATGTTCTTTTTTCACTTCTGACTACACTCTTCCTTTGTGTTTAATTATTCTCTACTGTTTGATCAGCAGACTCCCTTTTTATTTCACTGTGTTTCAGTCGTTTAGTTCTTATTCAGACATCTTGAAGCCTTTGTGAAGAATGTCTCTGTACTAACTTGTATTTTTCTTCTAGAGTTCTTTGATCTCCTGTATGCCACATTCCTTTCTTTCTGTCTTTTTTCTTTTTCTTGCAGCCCCTGCCCGTTCTCTCCTTATCCAGCTTGCTTTCAGTTTGTCTGTTTTTCATGCCTGTTCTTTTCCATCTTCCTAGTGCTCGACAGCTCTGCCCAGACTTTGCATTTGTGTGGGCAACGTCCTTACTCTCTGTGCCAGCATTATTCTTGGCTCAGCTCACTTTCGTGGTTACAAAACATACACTCTGCAGCTTTCCACTCCTCTTGTCTCTCCAGGAGGTCGTGGGGACCCGTACGCAGTACTCCTGAACTCTGACGTGGCATATTTTTGCTGCCAGTTCTGACATTTTTCCATCTTCCTATCAAAACTTCTCCTATGCCTCTTCCTGCCCATGCAACACAGTATCAGGATTTCCTCCCTGTGACTGGGGAGTACATTATGTTTCCATCGTGGAGGCCCTCAGAGTCTGGCCCTGGAACCTTCACTTCTGCTGGGAAGTGTCCTCGATTGTGTCTCTGTTTTACCCGTTCTCACCTGCAGATCTGCGGCATCTATCAGTCATAGATGGGAAGAAAACAGAATTCCATGTTTTCTCTCTGGATTTGGTGTATTCATGAGAGTGTTAATTCAATTTAGGAGCCTTGCCAATCTGGGCTGCTCTATTTCTTCTCGGAATCTGCTGTATCTTTCCTTGGTTTCCATCCTTGAAGTTTATAACTTTGGGCCACACCTCTCATGTGTATTTGTTGCTGGAGAACCAGCCAACCTCTAACCTTCCCTCCTTTCTCCTCTTCTTTCTTCCTTTTCATTTTAATTTGTTAATGGTTAGGAAATGGGAGATGATTAAAGAAGACTTCTTTCTACTTCTTAATCCCAAAGACTGTCTTTTGGGTTTTAATTGTGGAAAAATACACATGGCAGGCAACAGAGGATGAAATGGTTGGATGGCATCACTGACTCTGTGGACATGAGTTTGAGCAAGCTCCGGGAGACAGTGAAGGACAGGAAAGCCTAGCATGCTGCAGTTCATGGGGTCGCAGAGTCGGACACGACTTAGCAACTGAACAACAACACATAGCCAAATTCACCTTGTGTTTTAATAGTGTTTGTTGTTGAAGTACAGCTGATTTACTGTTTAATTTCTGCTGTACATCAGAGTGACTCAGTTATACATGTATATACATTTTCCTATGTTTTCCATGATGGTTTATCATAGGATACTGACAATGTCAATAGTTTTCTATGCTATCCAGTAAGATGATATTTATCCATTCCATATATAATAGCTTACATCTACTAACTCCAGCCTCCCACTCCCCCCTCCTCCACAAGTCTGTTCTGTTTGTCCATGAATCTCTTTCTGTATTGTAGATAAGTTCATTTGTGTCATATTTTTAGATTCCACATGTTTGTTGTTCAGTCGCTCAGTCATGTCCAGCTCTTTGCGACCCCATGAACTGCAGCACACCAGGTTTCCCTGTCCTTCACCATCTCCTGGAGATGCCACATGTAAGTGCTGTCATATGGTATTTGTCTTTCTCTTTGACTTACCTCACTTATGATCAATTCTGGTTTCATCCATGTTGCTGCAGATGGCTTTATTCTTTCTATGGCTGAGTAGCAGTCCGCTGTGTGAGTTTCAGTTTTACTCAGAGACCTTGCTGATGGCTGTAGCCAGGGAGACAGCCGCTTCGCAGCTCTGAGTGAACTGCTCCAAAGAGGCAGGAAGAGAAGCCAGTTGAATCATGGTTGTTGGCTAGGGAGTGCGCACAGTCAAGCTTACATCTCAGTAAGAGATTGCAGCTAATCACAAGGAACAAATGTCTCAGTTACTTATTTCAGTGCTGCTTCAGATGTGGGAAGATTCAAGAATCTGGATTTATTAAAATTCTTTCTAAGGGGCCTGTTTTTCCAAAGCACAGAGTGCCTCATTCTGCTTTTGTTGGGTGTATTATTGGTCAGCAACTACAGTGGCTAATGACTTAATTGGTGTATAACTGCATGGTGAGTGACAGTCTTTTATTTTTCAGCAGAGTTTAGATATATTTAAAATAGGCAAAAATGTAATAGAAGAATAGGCAGAAGATCTTATTGCTATGGGTAAGTTTGAAAGACATGGCCAAAATAAAACCCTTCAAAGGAAGAAGGAAATAATATTTATTACATGCTTGTTATGTGACACAATTTTGTTAGTCCTCATGAAATCCCTAGTTGATTATTAACAGATTTGTTACCTCCACTTTTCAGATAGGAAAACTTAAGTTCATTGATGTAAAATGACTTTCTCAAGGACTCATAGATAGTAAAAGTGGACCCTTTATTATTGATGTAGCTGTACTGGCAGGAACATTTTGCAGTATAAACATGAGCTATTACAGTCTTTATTTGGTAAATGCTTTAGAACTGTTTATCCACTTCTGGGCAAGTGTCTTAAGAAAAAAAGCCTTTTTTGTGAAGTATACAGTAATTCAGTTCCTAAAGGCTAGAATTTAAAAATAAAGACTGCACTTTGAGATTTAAACTTAAAGAATCAGCATATGCCAGGTCTAAGTAGAAATACAGAGTATCTTCAACATAATGATGGCTCCAGGTCTGCAAGTTTTAACCTTTTTTTAAGTTTATGAAATTTACCAATTTCTTTTGATATTAAGAGAATAGATATTATTATTCATAATGAGGATAGCGGCTTTAGTTTTACTCCTCTCCTTCTGAACACTTACAAACACCTCTGAAGAGGATTAAGATTGCTTCTTAATCTCTTGCAACGTCCTGTTTTTATTCTCCCCATTGTCCCCATTCCCTTCTCTCACCAGCTCTGACTAGGCCCGCTGCAGAGGCTGCATCAAGTTGAGGGTTAGGGGAGAAGGGCGAGAATGGCTTAAACCCTTGATGACTCTGCTGCTGTCTCACTGTCTGTTTTCATGCGTTTCTCGTCGAAAGGATACAGATATGACAGAGGGATTAAATGCAGGTTCCGCTTATAAGATAACTTGGGTTCACATCTCTGCGTTTGTGCTAAGCGAATTACATAAATTCTCTGGACTTCAGTTTCATCACTCATGAAGTGAGGTCTCCAATAGTGATCCATGGGATTGTTTCGGAGAAAAACTAGGCATGTAAGAAATCCCCGTCATGTGAGAATCATTCAGTAAGTAGGAATGTCTCCTCCAACAAACTTCGAGCTTCTGATGAGGGCAATAGTTCACAGCTGTGACTGTTACAGTCATCAGTGAGCTGCTCAAAAATGCAAGCGAGTCAACTTGGTAGAGCCTGGGGGTCAGGTTCCCGCCCCCACATTGTTTATTTGTTTGCTCCTTTAAGTAGCATGAGATTTTTGTCTTTTGTTCACTGCTGTATCCACAACTCCTAAAACAGTGTCTAGCACAAAAAGACTTTATGAATGAATAAAAGGCAAATTATCTTTGGTCCTCAGTGGTTTATCCCTACTCTTAGAAGAAACGTTTTCTAAATTTACAAATATGAAATTCATCCTTTTTAGTAAACAGTTCTGTTTGCCAATATATGGTCAAACCCTGGCATGGTTTGACCTCAGCCATGGTCATGGTCATCCTCAACTCTTGGCGACCACTGATCGAATCTTCAGTCTTAGAGTTTGGGGCTTTCCAGAATGTCTAATAAGTTGAATCTTAAATTATACAGTCTTTTGAATCTGGTGCTTGTCACGTAACAATGTACATTTGAAGCTCGTTTGTGTTGTGGTTCAGCATTTTTTAAATTGTTGAGTAGCATTCTGTTAATCTGGAACAAGTATGTTAAGTCTTGCTCTGTTTTGTTCTTTTTGTTTGATTTCTAGCTTTCCAGAGTGTTGGATCTTCCACCAGAAAACTTGATCAAGTCAATATCTGCAGTTCCAATTTCCAGAAAAGAGTTAAGTATAATATATTTGTAATGATCTAGAATGTGATTGATTTTGTCAGTTAACCAAAAAATGCAGTTACTCTCCAGTTTACAAAATAGTCCTTGAAATTATTCTTAATACATGATTTAATATGTTACTCCATGGCTTTAAATAATAAAAATTCTGTACTTTAATACTCTGAAATGGCAGATTATATTAATATTCTCATGTTGTTTTGATGTTTAGTGTAATAACTCTGTGGCAGTCTTTGAGAAATTTGAAACGAGGCTTGATTTAATTCTGTAACAGCAAATAAAAGAACTAAGATTCCAGTTAGAAAATGAGAGTTTTTGAAGAGATGTTAGAGATTAAACACTATCTAATGCCTGAATGCTCTTGTACCATGTTTACTGCTAGAGTTTTGGTGATTTTTTTTTGTGGTTTTAGTTTTTCTGCTTGTTTCCATTTGAGGACCCCCCCAGCGATAGAGGACTGCTGGCTAGGGCTACATATAATCTATATAGTTGCTACTTGGATTCAGAGAGATCTGTTTTGTGAGTTTGGTCATGCTCATTGATGCTTTGTTTACCAGCTGACTAGAAAATTTCAATACTTGAATAAAATACTCTCTCAGTTAATTAATAATGACAAGAAATTAGCTGCATAGTAGGCTTAATGCTTTAAGTTTAAATTCTCATTATACTGTTATGATATAATGATACCATTATTACTGTTCCATCATGTCCTTAAATATTTGTCCCCTTAACTTTGTTAGGATTTTAAGACAAAGTAGAATGAATGTTCTTTTTCCCAGAATAGGACAAATGGATAAGTGGAAAAGAAAGAGAAAGGCTACATATGGTCTTGTAAAAGAGCATCTTTAAAATAGCCTGTTACAACTTCATCTGCATTGAGTTCCAAGAATAGAGGAAACCACTGACCAAAAGATGGGCCTTATATGTAAACTGATAAGAGTGTTGCCAACAGTTACCTACTTTATGAATCTGTACAGGGCATTTTGCATAATCATGGAAATGTCTCAGTTTTTATTTTATGTTTCAAAGACCTTTAGTAAGCTGAACTGTCTTGACCCATCTTTTGTGTCTTGTTTTTTTTTTAAATGAGGTAACAGTATTTATATTTCACATAGACAGTATTCTCTATACAGTATAGCATGCTATGTCACCACCAAAAATTTAATGTTCCATCTGTCATCATACAGCTGATCCCCTTTACCCATTTAATTCTCCCCACCACCCCTTCCGCTCTAGTAACTAGAACTCTGTATCCGCATGTTTGATTTGATTTGTTCACTTATTTTTTGTTCTTTATACTCCACACGTGGGCACAATCATATGGTATTTTTCTTTCTCGGTCGGACTGACTTCATTTAGCATAATATCCTCAAGGTCCATCCACATTGTCCCAAGTTGCAAGATCCCGTCTTTTTCTGAGGCCGAGTAGCATTCCATTGTTCGTGTGTGTGTACATCTTCTGTATCAATTCATTTTGGGGCACTGGTTTGTTTTATGCCTTGGCTGTTATAAATAATGCTGCAGTAAACATATGGGTGCTTGTATCTTTTCAAATTAGTGTTTTCACATTCTTTGGGTAAATCCCCAGAAGTTGCTGGGTCATATGGTCGTTCTGGTCTTCTTGAGGAATCTCCGTAGCGGCTGTACCGATCTACATTCCCACCAGCAGTGTCTGAGTGTCCCTTTCTCTCCACATTCTTGTCAGCACTTGTTGTTTCTTACTTTTTTGACAGTACCTGTTCTGATGTGAGGTGATACCTCATTTTGATTCACATTTTCCTAGGAACTAGTGATGCTGTGCGTCTCTTCACTTGCCTGTTGTCTTGGCCCCTCTTTTGAATAAGATTTTCTATACTTGGTTTGAGTTCCTTTGGGCAGTTCCACTTTAGCAGTCTGAAATACTAAGACTTTGTTTTATAGAAAATAAATAATGAGGAAGACCTCAATTTCTCTGGTCTACCAGTTGAAAATTCTGCATATTGAATTTGTTTAAAATAAAGGAATTGGTACTGTTTGTCTTCATAATACCAGTTACCCTTTAGAGTACTGAAACAAAGCCCAACTGTCCTGTATTTCTAAAGTGCTATAACATGCCAGGAAAATTAAGAGATACTGTTTTTGTTCATGTGGTTTATTTAACATGATATGAATCTGTTTGTTCAGGTAGTCTAATTCTCTGAATTATGTAGTTGATCCTTGAACAGCGTGGGTTTGAACTGCATGGGTGCAGCTGTATGTGGCTTTTTTTCCAGCTAGCATGAACCGCGGTACTTCATGACCCATGGTTGGTTGAAGTCAATTGGCTACAGAGCCCCAGTGGGTCCAAGGGCTAGTGTTGGCCCCTTGGTGGCAGAGCCGGGTCCTGGAGTCTGTAGCTGCAAGGCCCCCCCTAGTGGTCCTAGTGTGGCAGCCCACTGGTGGGTGGTACTGCGTTTAATGTAACCCTGAGGGTCCAGAAGGAGTGCCATCATTGTCGGGGGGGTGGGGGGTGCCTGGTCCCTCTGGCGGGCAGGACCAAGTCCCAGGGAAGCTTGGGACTCTGGAGGTCCTGAGATACCTGACCTTCAGCTAGGTGGGGCTGTGTCCCTGCCCAGAGATGCAGTTGGCCTGATGTGTCCCATTATTGATGCTGACAAGCTGGTCAGCAGGGCTGGGTCCTGAGGTGGCTGGCTGTGTGGCCAGGGCACCCTAGGGCCTGGTACAGGCCAGCAGATGGGTAGGGCTGGGTCACAAGACAACTGGCTCCAGGGCCCCAGGGATCCTGAAACTAGAGCTGCATCTTTTAGGGAGCTAACTCCTAGGGTGGCTAGCTGCAGGGCCTGCCGTCCCAGAGCCAGTGTTAGCCTGCTCATGAACAGGGCCACGGCCTGGAATAGTCCTGGGGCTGGTGGTGGCCTCCTGGAGGGCAGGGTCAAAGTGACCCAAGGCTGGCGATCGCCCACTGCTGAGTGTGGCCATGTCCTGACCTGGCTGGCTGAGGAGCCCAGGGTGTCCTGGCGATGCTGTTAGCCTTATGTTGAGTAAGGCTGTGTCCTAGTGGGCTAAAGCATATCTTTTGCTGCAGGGCCCAGGAATCCCAGGGCTGACGCCCACCCCAGTGAGGAAGGAGGGTCCCTATGAGCACTTCTGGCGGCCTGGGGATCCCTTGGCCATTGTCAGCCCATTGTTGGCTGGGGCCATGTACGTGGCCTGGAATACCCCAGAACTGGTGAAGACTGGCTGGTTCCTGAAGCTGGGACCCAGCACTAGTAAGCTAGAAGGAGAATTTCAGAATGGTCCTTATTAGCACCAGCATCCTCATGGAATGAGCTCCCTAAATCGACTGCTGTCAGTATCTCTGTCCCAAGTTGCGCAGCTGTACTTCGTCGCTCAGTCGTGTCCAACTCCTTTGCGACCCCACGGACTGTATCCCACCAGGCTCCTCTGTCCTTGGAATTCTCTCAGCAAGAATTCTGGAGTGGGTAGCCATTTCCTTCTCCAGGAGATCTTCCCAACCTAGAGATCGTACTTGGATCTCCTGCATTGCGGGCGGATTCTTTACTGTCTGACCACCAGGTTTTGTTCTAGTCATCCAGTGACTTCAGCGGGTGGTTGCTCTGTTAAATAGTTGCAGTTTTTGTGTGCGTGCAGAAGGAGGTTGGCTCAGGGTCCTTGTGTTCTGCCGCCTTGGTCACTGCTCAAGGCTCAGGAAAATTCTTAATGGTTATTATTGACTAGATTCCTTAATGTAATCAGAAGTTACACAATTTTTTGGACGTGTGCCTGGATTTCAAGAATTATAAGGAAGTTATTTGTGCTCCTCTGTTTTGTGTTGAAGTGAAAGTCGCACAGTCATGTCCAACTCTTTGCGACCCCATGGACTATACAGTCCCTAGAATTCTCCAGGCTAGAATACTGGAGTGGGTAGCCATTCCCTTCTCCAGGGGATCGTCCCAACCCAGGGATGGAACCCAGGTCTCCCACATTGCAGGCGAATTCTTTACCAGCTGAGCCTCCAGGGAAGCCCAGGAGCAGGTGAGGGGCTAGAAATGGGCCAGACAGACAGTGGTCCAGCCACCTGTTCTGCCCAGAGAGTCTCGTTCTCTACTGCGTTGTTAAACATTCAGTGTTGGTGATTATGTGGATGTTTGTCTATTATTTTTATCCCTTGAACAATTTCAAACTATAGAAAATTTATAGCGACTGATGTAATGAATACTCATGTTCACTTTCTAACATGTCAGGTCTTAATTTTTCCAAATTTTGTTTTTTACACATCAAACATTAGTTGCTGTTGAAGCCACTGTATACCATCCTGCCTTAGAGATAACTGCTCTTTGCAGCAAATGATTGTTTTCACTAATCAGTTGCCTGGTTTCTTTCTTGGTTTCTTTGTTTTTGCATTGTTTCATCACCAACCCAATGAAAAGAATGGCAATGTCTGTCTCTTTAAGGAACTACTGGGTGTTAAGAATAATACTTTTCTCATGTTAAAATTCAGATTTCACTGTTTTTTAAAAATTTTGCTTTGGTCATCTGAAGGTCAGTGAAGAGGCTTGAAAGAAGGAAGTATTTGAAATAGTGGAGGAAAATTTGTAGAAGAGGTCAAGAGACTTGAGCTTTTTTCTGACTGTTTGTTAGTTGCAGTAGACTTTTAGGGGAGACAATGAACTTGCCAGACATCATTTTTCACATTTGTCAAATAAGGTGGTTGCTGTGTGTCTCTTACAGAGATACCATAATGCTACAGCTGGGTGATGGAAGAGGAAGAATTTTATAAGATAAAGTATTCAATCAGTACATAGTGATGATATTTCTAATTGCTTTGCTTTATATTTTGAAAGTGTAATTTCTGATAAGAATATGTCAGTGTAGAGAACCCCAAAGTGATTAGTCTTTCTTGTTGTTTTTACTCTGGTAACGTTCTTAAGGTAACAGTCTTTTCCTGTTTCACGTCTGTCTTTAGAGAGGTAGCCGACTTCCAGCTTTCTGTGGATTCTCTATTGGAAAACCGCAATGACCATTCAAGACCAGATATTCAAATTCAAGCCATGAGACTGGCAGAGAAGGTACTTTAGCACTATTACCTCTTTTGACATTATAATAAACATGTTAAATTAAAAAATATTCTGCAGGCTATGTCAACCATAATAATGGATTTAATAGTGTTTCTTTGTTCAAGACACCTTGGAAAGTATAATTTAAATTTATTTTAGCTGCATACTATAAGGTTAGGATGGTTTTTGAAATTAGTTATGAAACACTCCTCTTGAGCTGACAGTATTCAGTTTTTTGATTAACTACTTATAGGAAGACTGAGTGTTAATTAAATTTATAGATTGAAGCTGGATGGCCTTCTGAATTCAGGAGAACAAGTTTGATAAATTAGAACAGTGGGCTGCAGTTTTAAAAATGAGTTTCTGAGAAGATGAACATTAAAATATGAGAAGAAATGATAAGCTGTAAATAGAACCATGATTTCAGAGAAGTGGTTAGATGATTTAATAAACCTCTTTCATTTCTAATTTCTCTGATGGGCTCAGTATCTAACAGAGGAATTGAAAGGATTGTGGAGAATGACCATCTGAATTGTTAGTGTTTAATACCTTCAGAAAGAAAAGGAAGGTTTGGGACAAAGTTGTTTTGTTTTGTTTTAAATAGGATTACTGCATGTGATACTGAGGAAGGCATGGGCACGCTGAAGAGCCCAAACAGTGAGAGTCACTTTCACAGGAAAACGTGTAGAGAATGAGTATGGCAGAGAGGCTCTGGTTGCTAAGTAGATGTTCGTGTGACCACAGAAATCACCCCAGATTTGTTTTCTTTTTTTGCCACACTGCACGCGGGACCTTAGTTCCCCAACGAGGAGTTAGACCCGCAGTCTCTCACCCCAGATTTTTATCAGGAAGCATGCCAGGAATAAAATTCTCCTAACTACAATATTTATTTCCTCCTCCTCCTGTGAGTTCTCAAAAATGAAAACTGGTGGCTCCTCAGTAACACCAGGTATCTCTTGAAATAAACTTAATGAGTCTCCCGGCTGCTTTGAACATCTGGCTGGTTAGAAATGGAAAGCGTGTTCATTAAAGACCAAATATTTAAATTCTTTACATACTTTATGGGGGTGTAAGTTGTTTTAGTGGAGCCCTAACAGAGTATCACGTTCTGTCACTCTTATGAAAGGTGGGTAAAATAGCGAGCTCGTTGCATGTCACAGTACGTAAGTGGGGGTAAAGTGATGGCTCCTTTTTTCCACATTAGAGAATTTGAGTGAGAGCATGGGAAAGAGGAAGAGAGAGTCTCTGAACAGAGTAGCATCCCAGTCGGGAAAGAAGAAACCGTGAACACAAATGTAACGACAGAGCTGGAGAGACCCGCTCCGCCCAAGTCCAGACACATGGCTGTGAGAGAGGACACACCTGCTGTCCTTGGGAGCCAGTCCCATACGATTGGAACTGCAGAGCTCACTAGGCCTACTTTATAACATACCTGTTTTACTTTACATCTTTTCAGCTAAAATGTGACACAGTGGTGAGTGAAATCAGCACTGGCCAGGGGACTGTAAATTTCAAAATCAACAGAGAGCTGTTGACAAAGGTAAGACTGGTCGCGGCGCAGCTGGCGCGCCTTCTCTCGTTCCCCTGCTTCAGCGGCAGTGCTTCCCCTCCGGCTCGTAAACTGGTCCCGCCGCCTCTTGCCTCAGACGTTGTGCACATTCTGATCCCACCGCCTGGAAACCCCGCCAAGTTCAGTCTGCTTATCCGGCACATCTTGATGTCCCCTAGCAGTGCCTTTCTGACCCCTTCATTCATACACGCTCTTAACGTGTATATGCCTCCTTGGCAAAATTTAACTGTAGTTGCTGTTTTACATTTTTCTTATTTGAAGAATGCCTTTTGCCCTTTAAACTCTAATTTCCACTAGGGCTTAAAGTGATTGGTATAGTAAGCATAAGAAAGACCAGAGACGGTGAAATAGGCTGACCTGAAGGAGCTGGGGAAATCTCACAGAGGAACTGGGTCTCCGCCGAGTGAGTGCGGAGGACGGGTAATCCTAGATAAGCAGGGGCGTGAGACCCTTTGAGTTTTATCTCAGTTGAACTTTAAAATTTATCATAATGCATTGTTTGGTCTATTATTTAAAAAAAAAAAAAAAACACCATTGTTGGGTAGGTCAGGCTTTGTATATACTGTGGTCTTTAATTGCAAATAAGGATAAAACCAAAACTTCTAATATAGTTTCTTACCAAGGTTATGTAGTTTACAGATATTTACCCATCAGCCCTATAATTCTTCTGAAAGAGTTAGTGTTTCATGCTTGTCTTTAGATCTTTGAACTTTTTTCTTTTATCTTTTTTCCCACTGTTATTTGAAGATTAAACTTGTTAAACTAAAATATGTCACAGGGACAAGAAGGAAGTTTGTTTTGAGCTTGTTAAAAAGTGTCTCTATCTTGTTAGGCTCTTGATAACATTTCTTGTCAACTTAGCAAACCAGTGAATCTAATGTCCCATTTTGAAATAAATGACTCTTTCTTCCCAGTTGCTGTCTCAATGTTTGTAGAAGGAGAAAGGCAACTCACCAGTGTGCCTTTCAAATTTTAGGCCCTTTGATAGACGCCAATATTTTACCTTTTTTGTTTTCCCTGAGATGGGAAAATGTGCTATGGTAGATGAAGTTTGTCTCTATAGCCAGCTTAGCTGAAGGAGATGTGGTTTATATTTCGAGGCAAGGCATATATTTTATTAATAATTTAAAATTTCAATGGTCGTGAGTTTTCATGCTTTATTACAATTAATTATGAGGTTTTCCTGTGGTATAAGGGTGCCCACTAGCTCACTTATTAAAAATATTCACAAATCCCTCTCAGTTGACAATGCGGGGAAAGAGTGAGAGCTTTGAGGTCCAGCTGCTCTTCCTCATGTGGAAACCCTCCCTTCATTGTAACAACTTTGAGGCTCTGGATAATAACGTGATTTTCATTAAAGGACAAGCAGATTGCTTACAGCAGCCCTGCCCAGTGTCACAGTAAAGGTACATCTAGAGCAGCACCCATAGTTTGAGAAAGGAATGTTAAGCATTGTACCTGTTATAAGTTATGATTTAATAATTCTTATCTGCTCAAAGCCTAATTTCTTCTATACTTGGCGCCATTATTTTGGGGCCTTAAACAATATTCATTTGTGAGTCTCAAGTTTCCAGATCACATTGAAAAGAAAATTCAACCCTCTCAGGACCATTATAAAACTTTTTTTCCACTTTGAAGTCATCAAGATTAACATGTAGCCAGTGATCTATGTCCAAAACTTAATCATCAAGCAGAGAATTAGGAGTTTGTCATTGCTTACACATGTACAAATTTAGCCTTGCATAAAATGTATCTGTTCATGCATTGCAATTGAGTTATTAATACTGGCAGAATTGGGGTGATTAAATGTTAGCTTAGGTTTGGAACACTAATAGCAGTTTATACTGTCTTCATGTAAATCATCCTCAAAGGTAGGAGGCTAAAATGTGAAATTAAAAGCAGTGCGAACTGCCACATCTCTGGGACTAGATAATACATTTTTGGGGGCTGGAGGAACTTATCACTGTGAAGAGCTCTCACTTTGGCACCAGATTTGTTCCTGGGCTTCCCTGATAGCTCAGTTGGTAAAGACTGTGCCTGCAATGCGGGAGACCCTGGTTCAATTCCTGAGTGGGGAAGATCCCCTGGAGAAAGGATAGGCTCCCCACTCCAGTATTCTGGGTTTCCCTGGTGGCTCAGCTGGTGAAAGAATCTGCCTGCAGCGTGGGACCCCTGGCTTTGATCCCTGGGTTGGGAAGATCCCCTGCAGAAGGGAAGGCTACCCACTCCAGTGTTCCAGCCTGGAGAATCCCATGGACTGTGTACCCTGTAGGGTCACAGAGAGTCAGACGTGGCTGAGATGCTTTCACTTTCACTTTTCAGAGATGACTTTCAGAAGCAACTGCAGCTTCAATTAATAGTTAATTCAGTTTACAGGGAGGGAAAAACAGAAAATGAGTTTAACCACATAGGGGAAAAGCAAACAAAATCCTGTTTTTGTTTTTTGGATTTTTTTGGTGTGCCTTAGAAATAAACAATGAATAACCTCATTTTTTATTTCACTTACATGCAGTTTTGTTTGCCAGATTCAACTGTGCATGCTCTTCCAAAACTTAAGGAAAAGAAAAAAAAGACTCATTTAAGTGTTTCTAACTTTGCTCATTATTTCACTAATTGAGTTTATGTCAATAGGCAGTGGTTACATTCAAGTCATGTGTAGTGTCAGTTGAACACATGGAAAGAATATGTTGAACACATGGAAAGCGGAACACACGTTTCCGCTGCTAAGGAACTGATCTGTCATTCAAGCATTCTAACTTCATTAGAAGTTCTGTTGAAAGTTGTAGAGAAATACTGACCAATAAAGAATTCAATAAAATGGCAAAATCCATCTACAGAAAATGGAATGGTGGTAGGTAAACAGAAAGTACCAGCCAATTGGAATAGTCATTAATTGGCTAAAGCATTCCAAAAAGTGAAACTTTTGAAAGATTTAATTTCTGTTAAGTTCTTTATGTACCTGCTTTTACATTACCAAGTATATCTTACCTTTAAACATAAATATTGGAGAATAAATGGCCCCTAACTTATTTCTCTTTTGTAATATCAGGGAACTTTACTAGCTCTCTGACATTCTTCTTTGTGCCCTCTAATTCAATAAACTCCTTGCTTATTATTTGCCAGGGACTATATTACTAAAATCTAGAGACAAAATGGCATGTGTCCTGGCCTCAAAGAAAGAAAAGCATTAAAAAAATCACAATGTAATATGTAATGGCTAGACACTGGGATGAACCATATAATGAAGGCATGTATAAGATGCAATCCCAGTATAAAGAAAGAAGCACATAAATCTCTTCTTTTTTTCCTTCACTCCATCAAAGTAAATCTGTCTTGAGGAGGCAAAAGATAACCTTGAATTAGGATGAAAATAAAGAATATCCTTGGGAGATACGAGGGCAGGCATTCCAGGCAGAGGGGACAGTTGGGCCAGGGTACAAGTAAGAATATGGCATTGTCTAGAAGTCAGGAGGTGACTGAGTCTGATTTGTACGTTGGATGGCCTGGGGAGGATATGAAGTTACATGGTGGGAAGGGCCTCACGTGCTCCGCCAACAGTTACAGCCTTTCCTCTGTCGTCGTTTCCGCAGTGTGTTATGTGTGTCACAGGTGGCACCTGTGGTGATTCTTTGATTTTAATCATTATATATTATCTCTTACTATAAAACAACACTTCTAACTTGTGATTTTTATCAGTATTACAGTGTGCTTTTCAACAAACCGATTTCCTCAAAATTAAAAAAGTAAAAATGATATGCATGTAAAAATCAAACCAGAAACTGTAAAGTCACTTAAGTGGTAAGAAATCATTGAAACCTTGAAAAAGAAAGTAAATCATGTCCGACTCTTCTGTGACCCCGTGGCCTTTAGCCCACCCGGCTCCTCCGTCCTTGGGATTTCCCAGGCACGAACACTGGAGTGGATTGCCATTTCCTTCTCCAGGGGCTCTTCCCAACCCAGGGATCGGACCTGTGTCTCCTGTGTTGGCAGTCGGGTTCTCTGTCACTGAGCCACTAGGAAAGCCCACAGACCTGATTAGATACGTGTATTATATCATATAGGCATGACTTTTCTGTTCTAGTTTTTGTAGCGGTGTCGCTGACAGATGATGAGGGTCTAAACCAGAGGAGGGAACTAGAGTGATGCGTAGGAGACGGCACGTGCAGAGCTTGGTGATTAACAGATGACTGACTCTGGAGGTTGAGGGAAAAGGTAGATCTCAGGAACTCCCAGGTCCCTGACTTGGTCAGCTGGAGGGTTCAGAGTGAAGTTTGTAGAAATGAAGAATGTAAAAAGAAGGGGAGTATGTTCTGTTTGAAGTGCCTGAGAGACATGCTGAGTCCTGAGTTGTGTAGATCAACCTGTAGCACAAGATTCTGGTAGGTAAGTGATGAAGTCTTAGGACTTTACACCTAGGAGAAGTGTAAGTAAGGAGCTAGAAGTGAGAAAAGAGTGCAGCAAGGGAATCGGGGTGGGCATTGAAAGAGGGATCTGCAAAGGAAAGCAAAAGTCAGTAGAATGATGTCACTGCAACCAAGGAAGGAGGGGTAGTTTCAAGGCGAAGGGAGTCGTCACCCACCAAATTGATGCTTAAAAGTGGTTACCCCTGGGGAAGGCAGACAGGGGTGAGGGTTAGAGCAGACTTTCGCCTTGTCTTAATTTGTTTAATTTTTTTAATTTTACAAAAAATGAATTGATAAAAATAATAAACACAACTTAAGTATTCAGCTGGATTGGCATTTAAAATACTGATTTTGAGAACACCTTCAGTGAAGCAGTAGAGAAAGAAACTATATATAGTTAGCAGGTGGGTTGAATTGTCAGTGAATGTTTTGGAAGCAAAGCACGTAAGGTAGTCTTAAAGGTTTTTTTTGTTTGTTTGTTTAGCCAGAGTCATTTATTCAAGAGTCATTTCTTAAAAGAGAATTGTAACTGCCAGTACCTTTTTGGAGTCTGCCATCCCTTACATAAAAAGGGGTAGAAGGTGAAAAGGATGGACAAGCCTCAACCTCTGAGTGGTCCCAGTATGAGTTACCTGTAACATTTACCGCCCTACTTGCAGTCTTCTTGTGACCCCTGTTCTTGGAGTGACAAACATTGAATGGGTCCCTCGTGTACTGTAGACAGTACTGTATTTAATGTCTGTGTAATCCTTTCTCTGTGTGGCTTAACGCAGTGTCAGTGAAGGGTTTTCTCTGTGTCTGAACCTTAACTTCTGAACCTAGCTCTTGCATCAGTTAAATGGGGTATGTGGCCCGTTTTAAGATTGTAAGGCTTAAAGATAACAGAAGCTTCTAGACTTGAGCCTAGCACTCTATAGAGGCTTCTTAAAAGTGTTGCTTTGTTGCCTCCTACTGCCTTTCTGCCTTTTCGATTTAGTGACTGTCTTAACCAGCCCTAATGATAGAATTCTTCATGTCAGAAACTACATTTTTAGGACTTAAAATCCTGTTTGTGGAGCAAAATCAGTATAAGAGTAAGTAAAAACCTATCAGTCATTTCAAAATCCTACAATAAAAAAATAAATAATGAATAAATGCATCATCACCCTTAGCAAAAAATAAAGTATGAATTTTGTGACCTATATAGTAATTCTATGGTTAATAACTAAAAACTAACCTGGAATATGTTTTCCCAGTTTCTGTGGTATTGCCTCATTTCTTATTTGGCCAGGAGGCACTTGAGTTACGATTTTTTATTTGTTTTCTGCCGTTACTGCGGTCATCAGTATCACAGAAGTAGCAGCAGCATGCCGAGTTAACACTTGAGCTGTGGAGTGAGCAAAGGTTTGCAGTGTGACCTAGGGAAAGTTACTAAACCAGTCTGAGCTTCTGTTTCCTCGCTTGTAAAAGTAATACTCATTTCAGGGTAGTTGTGAGGAGTGATATATATAATACATATAAAATGTTTAGTACAGTGCCTGGCTTGTAATCTGCATTCAATAAATATTAGATGCTGCTTCTGGTTTTATTGTTGCTATTTGCTATGGGATAACTTTTGGCAGTTATCCCTCTAAGCTTCAGTTTCTCCATCTGTAAACTACCTACATCATTGGCTGCTGTAAGGATGAATAGACATGATGTATAACAGGGCACAGAGGCCCCACAGATGTTAACTTGTGTCATGACTGCTCTGATTAGCATTAGCGATCAAAGGAGGCAGTGCTGCTAACTGCTGTAAACTTCTCAGCTCCGTAAATTAGAATGAGAAAATTAGCAAGAATTAGTTCGCAGTAACAAAGTAATTAAGAAAATTGCAATTTTTCTGTATCATTAAATCCCATACCTTTTACTCTTTAGACTGTACTGCAACAGGTGATTGAAGATGGCTCAAAATATGGATTAAAAAGTGAACTTTTTTCTGGCCTCCCCCAGAGGAGGATCGTGGTTGAATTCAGGTGAGTAGCTACCGATCATATGCATTGGTTGATCAACTGACTGGGCAGGTGGGTGTTTTACTGTTATTATCTGGGTCTCACAAAATTACACATGGAAAAATAAAAAATCAGTGAGCTTATGTTCTTAAAGTCACAGTGAGTTGATCATTAAACCATGAATAAAACTTGTTGAAATTTAATCAAAAAAGTACCTAATGATTATTATGGGTTTTTTCCTTTATTAATTATGTATTAATAGATTTTTTATTTGCTTTTTTATAAGATCTAGTTCTTCATTTTAGTAGACTCCTAAGGTACATATAATGGTTACTATCATATTAAGAATTTCAAAGTAATATAGTTACCAGAAAACAAGCTTTTTGTGCTTGTGACATATGTGTATGTATTTTTAACTTTATTGAGGTATAATTGGCAAAATTATAAAGTAACGTGTGCAGCATGATTTGATATATATACACACACACACGCACACACTGTGGGAGGATTTCCCCAACTGAGTTAGTTAATAGCTCTGTCACCTTACGTATTTACTTCTTTGTTTGTGTAGAACATATGTTCTACTTGCTTAACAAGTTTCAGTTAAACAAGACAGTGTTATCAAGTATACTCTCCACGTTATACTTTAGATCCTCAGTGCTTATTTGTCTTACAGCCGGAAGTCTAAACCTTTTACCAGCCTCCTCCTGTTTCCCCTGGCCTCCGGCCTCTGACAGCTACTTCTCTATTCTGTTTCTAGAGTGTGACTGTTTAGTCTTGAGATCTGACATGTACGTGATAGCACGCAGTGTTTGTCTCTGTCTGTCTGCTCATTTCACTTGGCATAATGCCCTACAGTTCCATCCGTGCTGTTGCAAATGACAGAATTCCCTTTGTTTTTAAAAGCTGAATCACAGTCCATCATACAGACACACCACATTCTCCTTACCCTTCATCTACGGATGGACACCTCGATTGTTTCCGTACCTTGGCGACTGTGAATAATGCTACACTGCACACGGGAGAACAGATGTCTCTTTAGGATACTGATTTTCTTTCCTTCGGATGTATGCCCAGAAGTGGAATTGCTGGTGGCTCAAATGGTAAAGAATCCACCTGCAATGCAAGAGACCTGGGTTCAATCCCTGGTTTGGGAAGATCCCCTGGAGAAGGACATGGCAACCCACTCCAGTATTCTTGCCTGGAGAATCCCCATGGACAGAGGAGCCTGGTGGGCTACGGTCCATGGGGTCTCAGAGTTAGACACGCCTAAGTGACTGAGCACACACACTCGGATTATCCCAGATCAGGCACCTTTGTGCTCTTTGCAAGTTCCTGTACGGCCTGGCGTACCTTCTTTTTGGCCTGAGATGTTCCAGTCTTACGCAGACCTGGAATTGTCCATTTCTCCCAAGAAGTCCTACTTCCCTTTTTGTGAGGAAGGTATTTAGAAGCCAAGTTCCGGCTATAGGAGTGCTTATTACTACTGGAACTCAGTTTTTACTGATGTTACCAATTCAGATCCAACATCATTGCATGAAATGCATATTATTTAAAATTACCAGAAAGATATCTTGATGTTTTAACATGGCTCTGCATAGTCCTCATAATAACTTTCTTACATGCCATCATTAAAACCATCTAATCTTTGAATTGTTCTTAGGTAGCCAAAAAAGAAGAAGCGATCACTTTTGGAGTACGGCTGGCAGGTGACCGCTCATGACCGTTTTTTGGAGAAATTGTATTTGCCTTATTCAAAGCTAAGGAAAAGTGTCGATGAGCTGTTTTCTCACTTAACTAGAACATGCTAGAGCCTTTGTCTTAGTACATGTTTTTGTGGAAAATTTTTTTAAGTGGAGGTGGTAAATACGACTTCCAGTTTCTTAACTCATAATTTATTGTGATAACTTAAACTTAGTTATGATTAGCACCTGGATGATCAGAGGTGAATGGGATCTATTTGTGCTGTCTTCTGCCACTCAACCCTATTCTTAGAAAAAGCAGACCCTCTAAGACGTGGTAAACTCATCTGTTTATGACAAGGATTGATTGTCGAGTGAGCTGCCTTCTTATGGAGCAGGTACAAATTAGGAATAAATCTTGCGCCACCAGTGTGCTCCAGTCAGGGTGTTTAAAGTTTAACTGTTGTTGCATCGATAGAGCAGAGAGACCTCAGCAGTCATCCTCACAGCAGAGGGGAGCTACACTAAGGCCATCCCCCAAAGAAGGCTGCTTGAAGTTTCAGTGATCTCTTGCGTAACAAGCCACTACAAAACTTGATGCGGGGAATGGCAAGCTTTAGCTCATGGGCAAAATCCAGCCTGCTGTATTTTTGTAAGTTTGGAATACAGTCTTAGATGTTCATTTACATATTGTCAGAGTGGCTACTCTGATACACTAATGGCAATTGAGTACAATAGACAAATAATTGAGATAGAGACCAGATGGCCTAAAATATTTACCGTCCGGCTCTTTAAGAAAAAGTTTGCCACACTACTGATTAGTGTTTTAAAACAACAAACAGTTGTTTTATGTTTCATGTATAGACCAGGAAACTGGGGAGACCATAGCCTAATGGGTTTTTTTGCTTGCCTGTGGTCACTTAAGCAACTCTGGTCATCTGGACATTATACTGGGACTAGAAATCCAGGTGACTCATTTACTTTTCTGCTCTCTCACCTGTGGGCTGGCCAGGCATCTCTCTGTAGTCTCTCTCCAGCAGAGTAGCCATACCTCTTTACAAAGGTGCTCAGGACTCCAAAATAGTAAAACATCTGGTCTTGTAATGGGTATATCATCACTTATGTCACCACTGGTCAAAGCAAGTCACAAGATCATCCCTGACTCCGGGCAGGGAAGTCAATTATATCTCTTAATGAAAGAGTGGCAAAGAGTGTGTGGACACTTTGAATTCTTTTCATTCTGTCTTTACAGTGATGCAGTGTACGTACCCTTCTCTGGGGAGGCACTTCAGTACTCTTACACTCCTTGCTCTCACCTAACCAGCAGTAAGGGATATCAGTAGGGAAGTAGTATGGTATCTGTTACTGCACATTCGCCCTTGAAATAGCGCTGTCGCCAGTTGTGAAATTTGCCACCCGTGCACCTTCATGTTCACTTCCTCTTTACCACCGCTCTCCCAGCCAGAGTCGAACACCAAGACTAGTCTTTCTTCGCCATTGGTTTCTCTGCAAAGCTTTTGTTTCCCATGTAGTACTCACTTTTGTTTATGCTTGTAAGAAATGTCTAAAAATAGCGTGTTCCATTTGAGTTGTATTCTGAAGGCTTTTTGAACTGCAGTTTATTCACTTACAGATTTGCCTCTCTCAGCTTTTTCCCAAAGGCGTTAAGGAAGGCTGGAACTTTTATAAGCATCTGATCATTGTTGAAAGCAGAGTTCATTTCCCAGCAGTCATCTCTGCTTTCTGTTATTTTTCATCTGGCATTGGTGGGGGACTATAGCTGCTTCCTCCCTTAGAAGTATTCCAGATTCTGTGATTCTTACTGTGGTTTCAAAAGAGAGACAGAGAGGTAGACAGGGGGTAAAAATTGGTAGAAAACATCCTTCCTGAATTTCTTCTGAAAATGAGAGGGGGGAGAAGAGGGAATTTATTGAAATATACAGTATCTTTAATAGACCGGGTGACTTCAGCCCAGAGTGAAGAGATAGAAACACTGTGTCGAGAAACGCGCCCCAGGGACCTCCCTGTGGTCCAGTGCTTGAGAGCCGTCCTTCCAGTGCGGGGTGAGGGCTCCGTCCCTGGGCGGGAACCTAGGATCTCACACGCCTTGGGGCCAAGATACCAAAACATAAAACAGAAGTGGTATTGTAACAAGTTCAGTGAAGAATTTTTAAATGGTCTGCATCAAAAGAAATCTTTGAAAAGTAGAAACGTGGCCCTAAAATTGAGATGATGATGGTGATGCCAGGTCAAGGAGCTTGCCCAGAGTCACAGAGCTAACTCTGAATCCTGTATGTTTAACCTTCACTGCCTCCCTGGCACAGTGACTTGTGGTTAGCTTCCCTGTGTTTTGTCAGACCCAGGAGGAGTGTGATAAAGGGCCAGGGTAGGTGGCTGTCTGCCTTGGACTCTGGTTCTCCCCGGTGGGCAGGGTAAGACCTGAAGCAGCAGCGGCGGTCGCCTCTCTCCTGAGTCAGCCCTTCCTCGTGTGTTCAGAGCTAATCTTCCACAGCACAGCCGGCAGCGGCAGCCATTCTTCTCTTCCCCACCCGCTGCTGTTCCCCCATGAGAAGTGTACCCACAAAACAAATGGACCTCTGGGAAGACGGGAGTCCAGGAGATCAGGGTACCAGTTTTCACTTAGTAACTGATTCAGTCATCTGGAATGGGGCAGTTTATTTCTCTAGTCTCTTAGGTGTGGAAAATAAGAGTAATAATATCTCTTTTCTTACAAGGTTGAGGAAATTACATGAAGTAATACTTCAGAGTTCCAGTAAAGCATCCAAGTTGTAATCCGTAGTAGTTACTTTGGTTGCCAAAGGAATTGAATTTGTATTTTCCACTTCATTGTATTCCCTTCTGATTAAGAATGTGGTGCCAGAGAATGTCAAATTGATATTTCAAAGGAGGTTTTTTGAAGCTCTAGACAGATTGTTCTTCTAATTCTAAAGAAAAAGTACAAAAGTTCTAACCAACAGGCACATTAAAAGATGTTCAACACTGCTAATCATCAGAGAAATGCAAATCAAAACCACAATGAGATATCACCTCACACCTATTAGAATGGTTATCATTAGAAAGATCACAAATAACAAATGTTGGCAAAGATGTGAGAAAAGGGAACCCTGGTGCACTATTGGAGAGAATGGAAATTGGTAAAGCCACTGTGGAAAACAATATGGAGGTTTCTCAAAAAACTAAAAATAAAACTACCATATGATCCAGCAATATCACTCCTGGGTATATATCTGAAGAAAAAAAAAACACTAAAAAGATTCATGCACCCCAGCATTCACAGCAGCATTATTTACACTAGCCAAGATATGGAAATAATCTAAGTGTCCATCAACAGATGGATGGATAAAGATGAGGTTTGTGTGGAATACCACCCAGCCATAACAAAGAATGAAAACTTAACCATTTGCAACAGCATAGATGGACTTAAGTCAGAGGAAGACAAATGCATATGTTATTATTTATAGGTGAAATCTAAAAATGAAGCTAACTATACAACAGAAAAGAAACAAGCAGAGACACAGAGCACAAACTTGGGTTTGCAGGGGGAGGGACGGGGCTGCGACCTGCAGACTGCTGCATCTGAAGTGAGCGGCACGGGTGTATCGTGCCCCACGGGGCAGCATGTTATAACAGCCTTAAATGGAGCTTTTTCTTGACAGGTTGTGATTCACCGTTGTGCACCTGAGACATACAATGTAAATCAACTATACTTTTTTGCATTTTTAAAAATGCAAAAGCTATGCATAAACTGTATTATGAGATAATATTTTTCTTAGATAATAACCTTAGTTTTTAAAACTTCAAAGATGACAAAAGGCTGTGCAGTGAGAAGGCAGTGTCCTCCCTGCCCCAGTCTCCTGGTTTCCTTAAACAGTCAGCAATGTCAGTTTCTTGCTTACCCGCCTAGAGATCATATACATTATACATTGTTCTTCTCCTTTTTCCATTAAACAATGTATCTTACATTCCTTTAATATGAGCACATCCGTGGCCAGCTTTAGTTTTTTATAGTTTTTTTTTTTAAATCAGCTATATTGAGGTATAATTATACGGTACAGTGCAGATCACTGTATTTCAACATGCAGTTTAATGAGTTTTATCAAAGATGCCAGGTCACATAACCACCACTACTGGTTAGTACATCACAGTTTCTCTTTTTTTTTTTTTTTTTTTAACCTTCATCTGTATTACTCCCTTTTATTCTGCTTACTTGGGATTTAGTTTGAGCCTCCCTTTCTAGTTTCTTAAAGGAGAGTCTTCAATTATTGATTTGAAACCTTTCTTCTGTTCTGATATAAACATCGTCACAGTATAGATTGGTCTGCTTTAGCTACACCTTGGGAATTTGCTAGTAAGGCAGTCCTAAGGGTCACCCTGTTGGCTGACCTTCTCCTGGGGATCACAGTCCTTCACCGTCCTGTTCAATGTCATAAAACCAGTGTTCCGTAAATCTTTCTAGTTTTCTAGTTGTTTAAGGCAGAAGGGTAATTAAGCCTAAGCCTTGTCTTCTCTCTTGATTAGAAGCAGGAGATTACTTATTTTTCAATCCCATAGAAGAACATTTGCTTTCTTTCTAAATAACGATTACATGAATTTCCTTATAGTTTCATAATTTCACAATTGTATACAGATATCTGTCAGATCAAGGTTTTAAATTGTAATAACCTTTAAAAAGGTAAATAACAAGGCTTTGGAGACAGACCACAAGTAAGCCCTTGTTTTTACCACTTTTAACTAGCTGTGTCCTAGTTAATATCTTTTTTTAAATTGAAAAACTTAGGAAATTTTCAAACATACACAAAAGAGAGAAAATGTATATTAAGCTCCATATGCTCATCATCTAGGTTCAAGAGTCCTGAAGATATTGCCAAATGTACTTCATTATCTTTTTTCCTTTTTGTGTCTCAATTTTCTCGTCAAAAATAAGAGATGAGAGTACCTTACACCACAGTTCTTCTGGCTGTTGAGTCAGTGCATGTAATGTATGTCAGACTGCCTGTCGGGGAGTGAATGTGCTCTAGAAGCATTAGGTATTGCTGAATCTTAATTGCATCTTCTCAAACACCAAGAGTTAGCAGATGTGTTGCTTGAGAATTTGGAATGGTAAAATTCTATTTCTGGTTATCCTGGGAAGTTTTCCACATAAATATTTTTATATTTTTGTTTTAATTTCTGATACAATAAATATTGATAGATACTACTCATATAAACAAAATTCCTTTGGGGTCCACAATAATTTTTAGACATTAAAGAATTGAGAACCAGTGCACTGAACTTAATTTCTAATAACGTACCTTGTTTGTGTCAAAAGAACCTCTCTGAGTTTCTTCGTCTTTTCGCCTCTGCTGTATCCGCTTGCTAAGTGTGCTGCTGCTGTGTATGTTACGTGACTCCCTCTTGAGTCACAGGGTCAATTTCCTAAGGATGGTTCTTTCTGAGATCTAATTTATCTTTGCTCTAATGTCTAATTTTTAAAAATCATGTATTTTTGGTGGCACTGGGTCTTCATTGCTGCGCACGGGCTTTATCTAGTCTTGGCGAGCAGGGGCTACTCTTCATTGCAGTAACTTATCCTGTTAGGGACCCCAGGCTCTAGGCGCATGGGCTTCAGTAGTTGTGGTACATAAGCTTAGTTGCTCCTTGGCATGTGAAATCTTCCCGGCCTAGGGATCGAACCTGTGTCTCCTTCACTGGCAGGCAGATTCTTATCCACTGTACCAGCAGGGAAGTCTCTAAATGTCTAATTTTTGACTGTCTTTGTCCAAAATTACCAAAGGCTTTAGTCCACAATTGTATTAAACTATAGCTATGACCTAATTCATTTTAGAACTCTTGTTTGTAGAACAGAAAAAAATAACTTTTACAATTATCTTGCAGTTCACCTAATGTTGCCAAAAAATTTCACGTTGGACATTTGCGTTCTACCATCATAGGTAAGTACTGTTAGTTTCACATAAAATACTGAACATGACTTTTGGAGCAGCATTTGGTAATATAGTCTTATGGTTTAATGCTTAAGTAGCAAAAGGACAAAGAAACAAAAAAAATGAAGTTTATATGAGCTTAATGCTAATTAAATATGACCCCAAAATGAAAAAAAATTGGTTTAAAAATGACAAAAAGAAATTTGTTTCAAAACCAAAAGATTGACTCAGAAACCAGGTATGTATATTTTGACTTTAACTTGTTAAAAGTATGTACGCGTATTAAGAAGAACTGAAAGATGCATAAATGAAAACAGTTATATGGGATTGATAGTCATCCTCCTAGTTTTTTTGTTCATGTATTTTGTTTTAAAAAATAAACTCAGTCTGAATCATATGAGTACTAACTGGAGTTTTCAAGACTGAAAATTGAAACAGGACTTTCCTAACAAAGATTGCTGTTATTACTTCTTGGTTGTAATGTTTGAGTGTACAGCAGACTTACATGATTTCTCTTAAAACATGACATTATATAGTAGCCCATCTTAAAACTGCAGTTAGAATTGTGTAATATTAGAATTGGAAGGGACTTTAGAATTTATCTCATGTAATCTGTCTTCCAGCATAGAAATCTGTCTTTTGCATACTTAAAGTGATTTAATCTATACTGGAATACTTTAAAGATTTGGAGAATGTCCATATTTGTGGAATAGGTTATATTGCACTATAGTCAACTCTCATTGTTAAAAAGTTCTCAAGCAGCATTATAAGAGAGGAAATGACAGGACTTGACGAAAAAGAATATAAGAAATAATACTGTGTAAGAAAAGCTACATAAGTCAAAAGCATAGGAGTAATTGATGGGTAAAGCATGTTAAACTTGTTTGACAGTTGTTAAGGGACATGCTTGAACCAGGAAGAGAGAATATTTACTGAAACTTACTATGTTAAGTGTTTTCATGTGTTATCTGAACTAGTTTCACAGTAGCCCTGATTAGTAAGTCCTGTTGGTTACAGATGAGAAAACTCAGACACCAAAAGTAACTTTCCCCAAATCACAAAGCTAGTAAAGTATAGCAGCAAGGATTTGAAATCAGGCGGCCTAATTCTGAAAGCCTAGGTTCAGGCATTTAGTTGGATTTATAAGCTAATAGGTGTTTCCCTGGTAGCTTAGCTGGTAAAGAATCTGCCTGCTATGCAGGAGACCCCAGTTCGATTCCTGGGTCAGCAAGATCCCCTGGAGAAGGGATAGGCTATCCACCCTAGTGTTCATGGGCTTCCCTGGTGGATCAGATGGTAAAGAATCTGTCTGCAGTGCTGGAGACCTGGGTTGGGAAGATCCCTGGAGGAGGGCATGGCAACCTACTCCAGTGTTCTTGCCTGGAGAGTCCCCATGGACAAAGGAGCCTGGCGGGCTCCGGTCCATGGTGACTCCAGTGTTCTTGCCTGGAGAGTCCCCATGGACAAAGGAGCCTGGCGGGCTCCGGTCCATGGTGACTCCAGTGTTCTTGCCTGGAGAGTCCCCATGGACAAAGGAGCCTGGCGGGCTCCGGTCCATGGTGACTCCAGTGTTCTTGCCTGGAGAGTCCCCATGGACAGAGGAGCCTGGCGGGCTCCGGTCCATGGTGACTCCAGTGTTCTTGCCTGGAGAGTCCCCATGGACAGAGGAGCCTGGCGGGCTCCGGTCCATGGTGACTCCAGTGTTCTTGCCTGGAGAGTCCCCATGGACAGAGGAGCCTGGCGGGCTACGGTCCATGGTGACTCCAGTGTTTTTGCCTGGAGAGTCCCCATGGACAAAGGAGCCTGGCGGGCTCCGGTCCATGGTGACTCCAGTGTTCTTGCCTGGAGAGTCCCCATATGGACAGAGGAGCCTGGCGGGCTACGGTCCATGGTGACTCCAGTGTTCTTGCATGGAGAGTCCCCATATGGACAGAGGAGCCTGGTGGGCTCCGGTCCATGGTGACTCCAGTGTTTTTGCCTGGAGAGTCCCCATGGACAGAGGAGCCTGGCGGGCTCCGGTCCATGGTGACTCCAGTGTTCTTGCCTGGAGAATCCCCATGGACAGAGGAGCCTGGCGGGCTACGGTCCATGGTGACTCCAGTGTTCTTGCCTGGAGAGTCCCCATGGACAGAGGAGCCTGGTGGCCTCCGGTCCATGGTGACTCCAGTGTTCTTGCCTGGAGAGTCCCCATATGGACAGAGGAGCCTGGTGGGCTCCGGTCCATGGTGACTCCAGTGTTCTTGCCTGGAGAGTCCCCATATGGACAGAGGAGCCTGGCGGGCTCCGGTCCATGGTGACTCCAGTGTTCTTGCCTGGAGAGTCCCCAAGGACAGAGGAGCCTGGCGGGCTCTGGTCCATGGTGACTCCAGTGTTCTTGCCTGGAGAGTCCCCATATGGACAGAGGAGCCTGGTGGGCTCCGGTCCATGGTGACTCCAGTGTTCTTGCCTGGAGAGTCCCCATATGGACAGAGGAGCCTGGCGGGCTCCGGTCCATGGTGACTCCAGTGTTCTTGCCTGGAGAGTCCCCAAGGACAGAGGAGCCTGGCGGGCTCCGGTCCATGGTGACTCCAGTGTTCTTGCCTGGAGAGTCCCCATATGGACAGAGGAGCCTGGTGGCCTCCGGTCCATGGTGACTCCAGTGTTCTTGCCTGGAGAGTCCCCATATGGACAGAGGAGCCTGGCGGGCTCCGGTCCATGGTGACTCCAGTGTTCTTGTCTGAAGAGTCCCCATGGACAGAGGAGCCTGGCGGGCTACGGTCCATGGTGACTCCAGTGTTCTTGCCTGGAGAGTCCCCGTATGGACAGAGGAGCCTGGCGGGCTCCGGTCCATGGTGACTCCAGTGTTCTTGCCTGGAGAGTCCCCATGGACAAAGGAGCCTGGCGGGCTCCGGTCCATGGTGACTCCAGTGTTCTTGCCTGGAGAGTCCCCATGGACAAAGGAGCCTGGCGGGCTCCGGTCCATGGTGACTCCAGTGTTCTTGCCTGGAGAGTCCCCAAGGACACAGGAGCCTGGCGGGCTCCGGTCCATGGTGACTCCAGTGTTCTTGCCTGGAGAGTCCCCATATGGACAGAGGAGCCTGGCGGGCTCCGGTCCATGGTGACTCCAGTGTTCTTGCATGGAGAGTCCCCATATGGACAGAGGAGCCTGGCGGGCTACGGTCCATGGTGACTCCAGTGTTCTTGCCTGGAGAGTCCCCAAGGACAGAGGAGCCTGGTGGGCTCCGGTCCATGGTGACTCCAGTGTTCTTGCCTGGAGAGTCCCCATGGACAGAGGAGCCTGACGGGGTCCGGTCCATGGTGACTCCAGTGTTCTTGCCTGGAGAGTCCCCATGGACAGAGGAGCCTGGCGGGCTCCGGTCCATGGTGACTCCAGTGTTCTTGCCTGGAGAGTCCCCATGGACAGAGGAGCCTGGCGGGCTCCGGTCCATGGTGACTCCAGTGTTCTTGCCTGGAGAGTCCCCAAGGACACAGGAGCCTGGCGGGCTCCGGTCCATGGTGACTCCAGTGTTCTTGCCTGGAGAGTCCCCATATGGACAGAGGAGCCTGGCGGGCTCCGGTCCATGGTGACTCCAGTGTTCTTGCCTGGAGAGTCCCCATATGGACAGAGGAGCCTGGCGGGCTCCGGTCCATGGTGACTCCAGTGTTATTGCCTGGAGAGTCCCCATATGGACAGAGGAGCCTGGCGGGCTCCGGTCCATGGTGACTCCAGTGTTCTTGCCTGGAGAATCCCCAAGGACAGAGGAGCCTGGCGGGCTCCGGTCCATGGTGACTCCAGTGTTCCTGCCTGGAGAGTCCCCATATGGACAGAGGAGCCTGGCGGGCTCCGGTCCATGGTGACTCCAGTGTTCTTGCCTGGAGAATCCCCAAGGACAGAGGAGCCTGGCGGGCTCCGGTCCATGGTGACTCCAGTGTTCTTGCCTGGAGAGTCCCCATGGACAGAGGAGTCTGGCGGGCTACGGTCCACGGCATTGCAGTGACTTGGACTTAATTGAATGACTGAGCACACACAGGAGAGAATAAGGGACCACAGAAAACTGGGGGTGCAGTCTGAGTGCCAGCTGCAAAAGGTGAATTCTGCTGCTGGGACTGTGTAGTTTGGGGAAGTCTAGAAGTAGGGAGACTGGAGAAGGAGCTACTGTAATTTTCAGCTATGCCTGTTGGTTATTTGCAGAAAACTCGATCTCTAATAAAAGCAGGAGGGAGTTTACAGTGGGATGTTGAATAGCTTGCAGAGTTGTTGGGAGTGCTAAAGACTCCTTGGGTTAAGCTGACATAGATGATGCCCAAAACTACCAGAGAACTTCACCATCAAGGGAGCTTCTGCCTTTTCTTCGATTACTGCCGCTGCCAGAGTCAGGAACCTGCCATTATTCCTGGTTTATTGTACCTTCGAGAATTCAGAAAAGCAAAAGAGGTCACCCCATCCTATCTTTCACTTCCCTTGGAAGTTGTGTGACAAGACACTAGGATCTCCAGAAGTGATGCTACTGAGTCAGAGGCTGCACCACTGTGCTTTTCAGAAAAAGTAAAGGTCACTCGCTGCTCACCATCACAAAGGAAGTGGACCCAATTGCCCATGACTTCTGGAACCCTCACTGCGAGAGGTTCTGGGGTCTGTGACTTTCAGCCTCCCAGCCTCTGCAGTGTGTGCAGAACAGTAGATGTCAGAGGCCAAGCCTGCATCAGCAGTAAGAAGGGTGGAGGCCTTGGAGTCCTGTGTGCCGTTATTTGGGGAGCAGCATGAGAGGCTGGACTTCATAATTGAAAGGAGGTGGAGCGAGCTACTTAGAAAAAAATCCATATGCCTGAGTTCTTTAGGGAACACCCAAATTATATATTCTTTGTTAATTACTGAGATTCTGTTATTTACTGTCCTTGGAATTGACTTGGAATCACCATTACTCTATGTATTCATAACCTCCATTAATGTTGATGAAAATTGTGAGATTTAGAATAACATCCTCCAAAATAATTTTTTCTCCTTTTCCATATTATAGATGAAAACACAATAATCAATGTTTTTGTTTTTTAAAAAAATTAGTAAATTTTGTCAAGAGAATTTTCTGTTATGCTTTGATATTATATGGTTCTTATGCCAAAACATATAAGAATGAGAAATTATGTATTTTATTCATTACTAGGAAATTTTATAGCAAATCTCAAAGAAGCTTTAGGACATCAAGTAACAAGAATAAATTATCTTGGAGATTGGGGCATGCAGTTTGGTAAGTAAGTTCAAGGTTTTATTTTTCACATCATTGTTAAGTTTAATTTGTCTTAATATCACGTTATTTGATCATCTGGGCAAAATATGGGCCAACTCCCATTGGATGAAGTAGTGCCTCCTACCTTTTTTTTTTTTCCTGATGGCTCTTTTCCATAAATCTTGTATTTTACTTATTAGAATAATTCTTATCATACAAGTAAGTTTTCGGGAAAGGAAACTTCATATATACAGAAAAAGCCCTGAAAAATATAAACTTTTGTGGTTTTATTAAAGTAGCTTACATTCATTAGTTAAATGTCGATGTACTAAGTATTAGGGGAAAAGTAAGACTAGGTATACACCCTTCTCAACAGCCTCCCTGGGTCAACCTATAGGAAATGGGATTTGTCATACCCTGAGCCAGTGGCCTAGAGGAAAAACAAACTGGGATATTTTGGCTTCCCCTTAAATTATACAAGTCATGGGGTGGGCGATTGGTCAGAATGAAAAGAGAGGAAGAAACGAGTGAGGCCCAAACAGTTGAATGCTACAGGTTATCTCTAATGTCATGAGTTTACTGAGAACTGTTCCCAGCTCATATACTGCAGTAATCAAGGTGTGGGATGACAAGATGATGAAGCTGATGTGGTAGGGAAGGACTAGGAGCATGTGAAATGCAAAGTCCTCATTACAGTCTCTGGCAGCTGCCGTGTGCGTTGTAAGATCCAGCCCCTGTGTCAGCTCGGAAAAGCGTTCTCTGACCCGACACGCCCTTGTCCACCTTCTGACATCACCGAGTTCCTAGCATCCAGCTCTACCCAAATGGGCTTTTCTGTGACTGTTCTTTTGTGAGCTGCTCTCCCCTGCTAGGTGAAATGTTCCATGAAAGCATGGGCTATGTCTTAGTTATTCTTGTATCCATCGTGCTTGGCACATAATAGGCACTCAGAATGAAGAAAGAATCTGTTTTGGGAAGTCTTTCACAGTCTATTCCAAAAGAAAGGCTTGGTAACGTTTTCAATACTAAATACCATGTTTCATGTCTACTGAAATGAAATCAAAGTTTCTGAAAGATAATTTATCATGATCTTCTCTTACGAATGTTATCCTCTCAGTTAATAAAAATCTTTTTTAGACACTAAAAAGGATAGAACTTGAACCTAACAGTGCCCTTACTATTCATTGTGGAGGAACAGAAAACATGCCTTGCCTTTAAAACACCCACCTGCAGCTCACAGTGGGCACTCAGAGTTCTGGGCTCTAAGCCCAACAGTCAGATTTAATAGATGGCATCCACTTTATATGAGTTTTTCTGATTCAGGCACTTCACAGCCATTAGCAGATATGTGATTATGATATTCATTAAATTTTAGCTGCAGCGTTTTAGTGTAGTGGTTTTTCTCTAAAGGACTGCTGTGGTTAATGATCTGGCAACATTTCCATCAAACCATCATTGTTAAAGAGTTAATTTTGGCTGTTCACCTATCCCATATTAAAAGTTGGCTGACAGTTCTTAAGTACAGAATTAGTTTTTGAAAATGTATTAGCTTGAATGTCAAATAGAATTGGCCTTTACTTTTCCTGTCTCTATTTTTAAGAATGCTTTGGGTGTGTTTTTACACCCAGCTTTCAGGACCCTGAATCATGATCACATTTGCTTTTGCTTAAAAGTGAATGGTGCTGGTACTTATTTTAGTCATCCTTCTAGTTCCTGTCTAAGCTCCAAAGATTACCCACCCTGTGTTTGTAACATTCCGCTTTCTGCTGAGCCTGTATAGAAAAACGTACATCAGCAAGGCCCAGCAGCAACAGCTTCTTCAGATCTGAGGCTAGATAACTGACATAGAAACATATTCGTTTTTTAAAATTGTACTACCTATAACTACTCTTGGCCCAAGCTACATATATCCTTCAAATCTAAAATTGTTGTCACCTTTTAGCAAAATATCTTAAGAATATAAATATTCACAGTCTGTACTAAGAATTTTCATTGTCATTTTCAAACCTCAACTATTATTTTTTTAAAAGTTCAAATTAATACCATCTCTGAATTTTGAACTTACAAAAGACTAAAAAAAACCAAAAACTTAAACAAAACAATGGCAAGTGAAAGACAAATGTATAGCAAGGTAAAAGCATTTTGTCACCTTGAATGAAAAGAGTGATCAGAGTTTTACTTTCAGTTATTTGAGAACTAATAATTGTAACACTAATCTGATTCCTGTCTTTATTTTCACATCTACAGATTTTAAGAGGCATCTGAACTCACTCCCCATCTTTGTCTTTTCACAGGCTGAGTGTCTAGTGTGTCTGGGCCTGGTAGCGCATGTCTTTCTGCAGAGCAGTTGCTCAGTCAACGCCTGGTTCACTGATACCTTGTAGGGAGGTGGGTGCTGGGCACTGTCAGCACAAAGATAAGTCAGTCCCGGACTCTGCCTTTGAGCTCACAGTCTTTTGGTTTCTGTGAAATTAATTTCAGTGGGCCCTTCTATATATACCGAATTTGTGATTCAATATACTGAATTTGACTTGTTCCAGTTTATGGAGTAGCAGGACATGATAGTGTGTGTTTTGCAATATCCTTAGGATGCATACCTGTTCCCTGGCATGACTGTTCTGCACTGTTCCATTTTTTAATTTTCTCATTTTTGGATTATTGTGGCAGGTCTTCTGGGAGCTGGCTTCCAGCTGTTTGGCTATGAAGAAAAACTCCAGTCCAGCCCTTTACAGCATCTCTTTGAAGTAAGTTGGCGAAAAAAAAATCATGAAATGCTGCATCTTTTTTCAGAGTGCCGTGCAGCTTGGTAACACATTTTTAGTCCCAGGGGCTTTAGAAAACAACAGCAACAAAACTGTCCCTTAAAGCAAGGACCCAAAACTATGGAAAATATTGCTTATATTTTACTAAGAACTGACTTTAATTTTCTTATCCAAATATTTCTTGTATTACTATCTTAGTTGATTTGGGACAGCACTTATTCAGGTATAGAATCTTGGCATAAACACACAGAATATCAGGTTGAGCAGAGAATTCTGTTGGTCTTTTATTTGTTGTTATGTACTGCAGCTTCCTTCGCCCTAATAACTGTAAATCATTCAGACTTGAGAAAACATGAGCATGTACGTTTTTGCTCTTGTTCTGTTGTAGAGGGAACGCCCATGTATTTCTCCAGATTGTGCGTCCTTTTTCATTTGTCTTTCGGCTCCTTTTCCTGGCGTTTGCCCAATGTGCGTGTCTTTCTGTTCTACCTCGTTTACTCCCTTGGACACTGCTTTTCTGTCCTCAGTTCTTCCTGGAGCTCATTAGTAAAGCTCTTCCTGTCCAATTGGTCTCCAGGAGTGTGTTTCCTTTTCATTGTCCCAGTTGCTGGCTCTGGGCCTGACAAGGAGCACAGACCCTGCCAGCCACTCCGGTGACATGCGGGGCCGGACTGAGGCTGTGTGTGAGGAGGCGCGCTCGCCCAGCAGCACTCCAGCCCTCTAGCCGCAGCCAGAGAGCGCCTCGTTGTCACTTTCGTTACATTATTCAGTAGTTAAATTTAACAAAGCACATCTGATTCTTAAAGATCTTTAGCGTTTGTGATTTCCTCCTGAGTCTGTACCTTCACTTGCATTTTAAATGCCTGTGTTTTGATTTATGAAAGTGCACGTGTTAGTCACTCCGTCGTGTCGCACTCTGTGAGCCCATGCACTGCTCTGTCCATGGGATTCTCCAGGCGAGAAGACCGAAGTGGGTTGCCATTCCCTTCTCCAGGGGCTCTTCCCGACCTAGAGATGGAACCCAAGTCTCCTGCATGGCAGGAAGATATTTTACCATCTGAGCCATCTGGTTTATACTGTTAACCGAAAGATTTCTCCCCCCTCTTTCCCACTGAGAGTTTTATGGATAGGTGAGAGTTTAAAAATTAGTAAATCTGTGTGGTTGTCAATAAAGTGTGCTGCCTTAGTGCCTGGCATTTTACTGTATTATTTTCTAAAACTATGAATAATCATGAGTACTTTTACCATGAGCTTAGTGAACCTTTCATCAGATCCAGGCCCCAGAGACAAACCCACAGTGCAGGAAATGCAAGAAACCACTTGGAGACCTTGTGTTGTTCAAAGAACATTCTTTAAGAATTTAGACTACATTTTGACATATGAGAGTTACTCCTTGCATTTTCTCCCACCCAATCTCAGAAGTTTTTAATTTAATCCTGACAGTAGTAAATATTTTTTGCCCATATGTTTTAAATATTGTAGTGAAATTTGTTCTTAAACTCTCTGGCAACCTAAACATACATTTTATTCTATGCAGTTTAATACAGTTTCCTGCCTCTTGAGACTCATAAAAAGAGGGTTTTCAGACGTCTGTATTAGAGATTGTTGATTGACAGACACACATAAGGAACAGACGAAGGGGGTACTTTAATGAATAACAAAAAACTCAAGGCACAGTAGTATTGCTTTCATTAAGTGTTCTTTTGCCTAATAGCTTCATGCTGGTGGTGTTCTAGTTGCTAAGTCATGTCTGACTCTTTTGTGACCCCATGGACTGTAACCTGCCAAACTGCTCTGCCCATGGGGTTTTCTGGGCAAGATTACTGGAGTGGGTTGTCATTTCCTTCTCCAGGAGATCTTTTCAACCCAAGGATCGAACCTGTGTCTCCTGCTTGGCAGGTGATTCTTTACCACTGAGCTACCTGGGAAGCCCTAGCAGCCTCTTAGAGGAGCAGTATTTGTAGACAAAAGAGCGCTAGTCAAACGCACCCACCTTGCTGTTTGAGATGGGAGACAGCAATCCATTAGAGCACTTAGCTGCTCTCTGCCTCCTCCCCTTGCTGAATGGAGGGAAACGCAGAGCCTAGTATGGCAGACTCTAGGTTATCTTATCTTTGCGCTGTTTTTGCAGACCCAGTTTTATTTTAAAATTATAGTTGTCACTGTAGGTTACTTCCAGCAACAGCTTTTAATATAAATGAGAAAGTTTGTCCCTTTTTGAGTGGTAAGCAAATGTTAATGATTTTGTCCTGTTTCTAAACAGAAAACCTGAACCTTGGTCAAACCCATTTTTTTTTCCTTCTCAAGTTACAGATGGCGCTCTTTTAGAGGAAGGATCTATCTTCTTGGTCTTTTATCTGCAGCCTCAGACACCGTGCCTTACAGTAAATGCTTGAATGAATTTGCCTCTTCTGTTTAAGTTATGGCATAAAGAAACCTTTTGTAAAGCTCCAAGGAAGGGCTATCATAGGATTCACTATTCCGCATTTGTCCAAAGTCTGACTTACTGTGCAGTCTGCTGGTGAAGCCCCCGAGTGCCGAGCCCAGGAACCCAGCACAGGCGGCTTTGCTGCAGAGCGTTCCCGTGCTGCACTGCCTCGCCCCACCACTGGCCCGCAGAGGGCCTTTCTGGGCCAGTCCTTCCCGCTGGCTGTGATCATTTACAAAGTATTTTCCTTTCTTTCAGAGTTAAATTGCTGTACCCCAGGCACAATTAGTAGTTTAGCTTTCACACTTTGAGTCTTCTGGCGTATTTGTTTTGAGTTTGGCTTTGGCCATCCAGGAGCAGATTTCGTGGCCTGGGCGCCTCTAGTCTACACCATGACCAGTATCCCCGCAGTCTCAGTTTCTTAGCCGGGTTAGATGTTATTTCACAGTTTCAGCGCTTGTTCTCTGTGATGAGAATATTTAGTCCAGTCACTGCTTTGCTGCATTTCCACGCTTGTGCTTCGCTGTTGGAAATGTCGTTCTCTGCACCTACAGTCGTTCTCCGACCAGGACGTCTGGCCATGCTGTGCATTGACCTAGGGCTTTTTTTTAACCAGCATTTGAAACCTTTCCTTTTCATTTGTTCTACTAATTTTTCACGAAACAGAGAAGTGGCTTTTAATAGTTCCTCCCCTCCCCCAAATTGGCTGATGAGTTAAATAATATATTTGCTGTTTAAAATTCACACTATTGATTCAAAGAAAACATTGGTAGTAAGTTTTGGAATAGTTTTCAAAAAGCCTTCCCACTAACATAAAAGAAATAGTTCCTACAATGTTAATAATGTTAAATGTAAATCATAGATATATGGGGGTCATCATTTACTCAGTTTTAATAATTTTTAAAAGTAATTTCTCAGAGTTCCTCCTAGATTTAAGTTACTTGAATGGACCTTAATAAAAGCCAGCTCTGTACCTTTAAGAACATAGAACCCATTCACTTTTTTCTGTTTTCGGTTTTTTGGTTTGGTGGCTTTTTTGTTTGTTTGTTTTTTGCTACAGAAGGTTTTAGAGCTTCACTCGTTGATGTTGCATATTGATTGTATTTTGAGAACTATAGAGATCCCTCTGAAATATGAGCAGCCTCCCCTAAGAGTAAATATGCCAGTACAGTATGCATTAGCCTTGTACCCTATCACTGGCTCTTTTTTTTTTTTTTTTTTGCCCCTTTGGTCCTGCCGCCAGTTTGTGGGATCTTAGTTCACTGATCAGGGAGCAAAGCTGGGCACCAGCCAGGAGAGGGCCGAGTGCTCGCGCTGAACGCCAGGGAGGTCCCCAAGCAGTGGCGCGTACAGGGCAGAGTGGCCCCGAAGGCATTTCATTGTTTTCACCCTTCCCCTTTTCTGAAGGATGTGAGGTAACCACAGTGATGGGCATTTAACAGCAAAACATAGAAAGTTGGAGATAATGTATTACTAGGTAATGTATATGTAAGAGATTTTACCCTGAGTTCCCGATATCAGTAGCAAAATAATAAAAAGAAGATAGGGCAGGACCAAAGCACCAATTTAATAAGTGATAATGTTTACTTGCTCCCATTTTTTAAAATCAAACACCATGTTTTTTTTTCTGACTTTAGAATCTCAAAACAATTTCTCAAAGTAAATCAATGCTAAATCAATTCTAGACATATATAGGATTATATGTGCAGTTAATAGTTCATATTGTTTAAAGAATTGAATTCAAACGTAATCTGTTGGTTTAATCCACATTACTTTTTTGGGGGGAAAATGATTGTTGTGATTGAGATGGATTTTACTTGTTACAACGTCTACAAGAAGTAGCTTTTAAATTATAAACCTGAGTCTGAACCCAGCCATCATTTTTGAGAGTGGTGGGAGCCAGCAAGTGAGGGATTCCCCACCTCCCAGGTCACACAGAGGCTCTTGTGTTCATCCCGAGGGAGCTCTTGGGACCTCCTCTTGGCTTCAGTCCACACTACTCTTGACCGACATGCCCGGATCCGAGCCTCCGTGATGCCCTGGAGGCGCCGAGCTCTGCTTGTGTGACAGACTGCCCCTGGGAGGTCCCGCTGGGTCTGAGGTCCGCAGGCTGAGACCAGCGTCCAGGAGCGGGGACCCTGTGGACCGCTGCCCCGGGAGCGCCTGCCCAGCCTGTGCTGCCCCCGGGAGTCTTTCCCGCAGGCCCTGCTCACTCTCCGCAGTTCTGCCCTCTCTCCTGGCAGCTCCTCCGTGTCACCGTTGCTCAGGACTTGCCTTCCCCGAGGCCACATGCTTTCTCCCTCACCCTCTTACCCTCGGACAGCACTATAGCGTCCCATTGTTCTCTGGGTGTCCTTAGAACAGGAATGGAAACACCGAGCAAGGCCAGACTACATGGTGAGAACTCAGTCATCATCTCAACCCCTGAAACGTGGGAAGAACAGGTTTTTCAGCAGAGAACAGTGTTTATTAGGCATGTGCATGGCGATCCACAGCAAAGCAGTAACTGTCACCCTTTGATACAGGTGTTAAGATATCATGAGTGTAATTATACATGCACAGAGAATAAAAATCAGAAATTCCTAACATTCAAAGAAGATAAAGGGATGGTAAAATGCTGTTTGTATGCTGCTGCTGCTGCTGCTGAGTCGCTTCAGTCGTGTCTGACTCTGTGCGACCCCGTAGACCGCAGCCCACCAGGCTCCTCTGTTCCTGGCATTCTCCAGGCAAGAACGCTGGAGTGGGCTGCCATTTCCTTCTCCAGTTATATGCTGCCAATGATGTTCTAATGAGGAGAAGTTTGGTCATTAATACATTAGTTACATCAAACTATCTTTTTTTACCTAGGAAGTTTTGACTTTTATTAACTAATATATTAAATTATAGTAACATGAATTTGAATTTCTTTGATATTTCATTTAATATTAGGAATTGGTCTCAACCAGAGAAATTTCTGATCAATACATGAAACATTAAAAAAGCTTGTTTGAATTATAGTCCGGAATTTGTTACATGTTATTTTCTAAAATATGAGATCAAAATTAAATGCATTTTAAGATAGAGGGCAAACAGATAATGAGATAAAAGACTCTTTAGTGTCAATTGCGCTCACCATCCTTAGCAGTTACGTTCAGTTTTAAAACAAGAATACGCAGCGGGGTCAGAGCCCTGCATCAAGGAGTTCGGCGGGCGGACGCGGCCCCTGTGTTCTGGGATCAAGTGTAAGGACTGAGCGGGGAGTGAGAGCGCTGTCTGCTGCTTAATTCTTCACACTTTCTTCTTTCGTTTGGGCAGATCATCCCAGGAGCTGATTATAATTAGTCAGTTAAATCAGAAATAAAATGTCATGCTTTTTGGCAGTCCCAACATTTAGAAGAAGGAATGATTAATACTCCTTTCAGGAAGTCTCAGACATTTATTTTATTCTCTTAGCTAGTAATACCGCTGGCTTTTGCATTCTAGTAACCTAAAAGAAAAATTGCCTGTCCATCCTCAGAAACACTTTTCTTTAGCCATCCTCAAAAACACTTTTATTCAGCCACACTGTTACTTATCAAATGCAAATTTAAAATTTCCTTTTATTCCCTTTGAGTCTGGATCTAACCTCAGAAGGGGGCTGTCTTCAGAATACATACTTTCTGAGGGTAGTGGATTCAGAGTAACTGTAAATTGAAAAGTGTAATTTCAGAAATGCATTGTATAAAATTTACTTTGAAGGAAAAAGTATTTCTTTTCTAATATGCTAATGAATGTTAATAGTTTTATATAGTACATTTACAGGCAGATTGTTAAATGCTAATTAGGCTCTTCTAGTCTGTTTGATAGTGTTAGTTGATTCTCAGTAATGTTTGGTTTGTCCCTACAAATTGCTGAAATGCCAAGATTGTCTTCATGAATTAGGAATGGCTTTTTGTTTTAATTATTTCTATTTTAAATTTTAAGAAAGGGAGAAAAAGATTCTGGTGATGTTTTTCCTAAAATATTCTTATCAGTATTTTGGGTGTATATTAGATTTTTTAAGGTTTGACTGTTTGAGTTTAGGATTCTAGATTTTTTAAAAAATCTAATACTTTCCCTCTTCTGAAAATAAGGGTTTTTTTTGTATATTTACTTCTAAATATACAAATGTGCATGCACGCACACACACCCCACACACGTGTATGTGAGAGAGAGGTGGAGAGAAGAGGGGCAGAGAGACAGAGGGAGGGTGCAGATATTAGTTTTGAATAACAAGCCATTTATAGATATATGTATGCCTTTACTTCTGCAGGCTGGACTATTAAACAGTTGTCATTGGATAGATCATTCAAAGGTCAGGAAATCTGCAGATTACTATTTTGCAGTGAGTCTCTTTTTCCTCCACCTTACCAAAAATCTTCTTTCTCAGTGTTCTAACTGACTTATTCATAGAACCATGTAGAAATTAATTCTTTATGATAGATATCAGATCTCCCCAAACCACCCTCAAGTTAAAGATTCACTAGAAGGATTCACAGCACTCAGCATATGGTTGAACTCACAGCTAAGATCTGTTATAGCAGAAAGATGCCAAACAAAACCAGCAAAGGGAAAAGGCCCGTGGGGGCAAGTCCAGAGGAGATCAGGCCCAAGTCTCCAAGTCCTTTGCTGATAGAGTCACCCAGGACATATTTAATTCCTCCTACAACAAATTGTGACAGCCTGTGTGAAATGTTGTCTACCAGGGAAGCTCATTTGGAGGCTGATTATGTAGCCGCCCTCTGTGTAGCTTGGTACTAAAATTCCAAACTCCTGGAAGAAAAGCAGATGATTAGCGTAAATCATATTGTTTGCACAAGCAGTTTAGAGGCACTGTGACCCACTCTTGCTGGTTAGATTGGTAGGAGCATTCTCAAAATTCAAGTTCCCCAGATGGCAGCCAAGAGTTAACCTTGCAGACAACACATTTTAAGGATAGCAGTTTCTAGACCAGCTGTGTTATTAACTCTTTTCAGAGTTGGACACAACTTAGCGACTAAACAACCACCACCTTTATTTGAAAGCACTTACTTGCTCACTTTTGCAATCCCAGTAATCAACATGAGCCAGCTATGAAAGATGAGACCTTTTTAGCTTGAGGTAAATGTTTAATACCCTGTTCCTTTTGTTAGTAGTATCCAGTGGGTGTGAGCCACATTGTTTAGTCTCTAAGTCATGTCCGTCTCTCTGCGACCCCATGGACTGTAACCCGCCAGGTTCCTCTGTCCATGGGATTTCCCAAGCAAGAAGACTAGAGCAGGTTGCCTTTCACTTCTCCAGGAAATCTTCCCAACCCAGGATTTGAACCTGCATCTCCAGCATTGGCAGGTGGATTCTTTACCGTCAAGCCACCTGGGAGGCCATAAGCCACATTATGCTTGTCCTAAAGTATTCTCCAGCAGTAAAATCGCTTTTTCTACCTACGTGCTGCCACCATGATATTTTAAGGGTATGTAAGGGTTTAGAGGTCTCATATTTTTTGGTAGTTTATTTGCCAACTTTTTTTTATATCATGCTACTTTAATAGCTTGCTGGAAAAAATATGAAGATAGTAAATTTAGTGCTCACGTTTCACCCTGGAAGTGAGTTCACAGCTTGTAAGTGAAATCTTTATCATCCGTGTTGCAGCACTTCAGCATTACTTGAGCTGTGTTGTTGGTATTTTTACGTCAGTTATCAACCTTGTGTTTTAGAGACTGGAGTATGATTCTGTGAACACAAATCCGAGCACTGGAAGAGCCCTTAATGAGCCATCGGCCTGCATTCCCATCGCTGGGTGGGGCAGAGCTGAGCCAGCCAGGACAGATCGTGCAAAAGCGTGCTGAAGTGAATGCTTCCCACGGTTCTCGGGAGCCCAACTTGGAGTATAATTAAGCTAACTGTCCCAAAGCTCTTCCTATATCACCTGTTTGGTTTTTGTTTGTTTTTTTTTTTTCCTGGGCTTTGCAGATTTAGAGAAGACTTTAAAATGTTTTTCATTAAAATAACTGCGAAATCATCCTTTGGCCTTTTCTTTCCCAGATCGAACTAATCTATTGTCTTCAGCCTTTTCTCAGAGAAGTTGCAGCAATAATAATTTCACATTTTTTTTAAGAAGAAATGCTAGCTTAGTCTAAACAAGGCATTCTTGACCTAGCAGTATGTGAACTGGGATCAGAAGAAGAAAATTACGCATTATTTTCATTAACCTCAGTCAGAAATTTAATGTTTTCCTCTGTTACTATATCACAGATATTTTAAAATATTTTGAACATTTATATTTCAGTGTATTTCCTGTATTGTATAATCTTGTGTATTTCACTTTATGCATTTTGAGAAGGGGTTGGTAGGGCTCACTAAGGATCCATAGCAAAAAAAAAAAGAAGAAACGGTTATACTCATGAGAAGGGCACTTACGTAACCTTTAAATAAATTCTCAGGATTGTTTTGTTTTCTTCTTTTCTGTTTTGAAGATAACAGTGACTCATAGTGTACTTCATCTAATGTACTATGGTGCCTTTAGGTTTATGTGCAAGTTAATAAAGAAGCAGCAGATGATAAGAACGTAGCAAAATCAGCACATGAATTCTTCCAGCGACTGGAGCTCGGCGACGTGCAGGCACTTGCACTGTGGCAGAAGTTTCGGGACCTGAGCATCGAGGAGTACGTGCGGATCTACAAGGTGCCCGCGCTCTCCCGCTGCCCGCTCATGCGACAGGGCGCTTAGCTGGCGCTCCTGGCTGCAAAGCTTGCTTCTGAAGCTCAGATTTGTTGTCTGTCACAGAGCTGGTAGTTGGGACTCACATCCTGTTCTTTGGGCTGAAAGTTAGGGCTATGAAGTAAATTTAAAGAATGAACTTCACAGGCTGAATGTGAAGTGATGTCCTGATGCTTCGCTTCAGTCTGGCATTTCTTTTCCTCTATCGTCCCTTCGCTTTTTCCTAACCATTGTTTCTTCTCTTGCTTCCTTAGGGATATATGTGATGGCTATAAATTTGTTGATCTAATAACATGTTGGGAATGGGAGAAATAACAACAGTTAGTAAAAGACATACATAAATTCTTTTCTCATGGACTTTACATTCTAATATGGACACAGCAAATTAAACAAATTCAAGGCAGTACAGATTAAACAAGAACGTGACAGTGTGTTCAGTGGTGATGCGTGCGTGGAGAAAAGTGAAACAGAGGAGGGAGGATCAGGTGGGCCGCCTGAGCAGGGTTTCAGCAAAGAACCCACATGGCTGGAGTCAGGACCGAGGTGAAGGACAGCGGGAGCAGGGCCCACGGTCGTAGAGTGGGGCGGGAGACGGGACGTGGTCAGGTGAGGTGAAGGACAGCGGGAGCAGGGCCCAGGGTCGTAGAGTGGGGCCGGAGACGGGACGTGTTCAGGCCTGTCCAGGCGAGGTGAAGGACAGCGGGAGCAGGGCCCAGGGTCGTAGGGTAGGGCGGGAGACGGGACGTGTTCAGGCCTGTCCAGGCGAGCTGAAGGACAGCGGGAGCAGGGCCCGGGGTCGTAGAGTGGGGCGGGAGACGGGACGTGGTCAGGCCTGTCCAGGCGAGGTGAAGGACAGCGGGAGCAGGGCCCAGGGTCGTAGGGTAGGGCCGGAGACGGGACGTGTTCAGGCCTGTCCAGGCGAGGTGAAGGACAGCGGGAGCAGGGCCCAGGGTCGTAGAGTGGGGCCGGAGACGGGACGTGTTCAGGCCTGTCCAGGCGAGGTGAAGGACAGCGGGAGCAGGGCCCAGGGTCGTAGGGTAGGGCGGGAGACGGGACGTGTTCAGGCCTGTCCAGGCGAGCTGAAGGACAGCGGGAGCAGGGTCCGGGGTCGTAGAGTGGGGCGGGAGACGGGACGTGGTCAGGCCTGTCCAGGCGAGGTGAAGGACAGCGGGAGCAGGGCCCGGGGTCGTAGAGTGGGGCGGAGACGGGACGTGTTCAGGCCTGTCCAGGCGAGGTGAAGGACAGCGGGAGCAGGGCCCGGGGTCGTAGAGTGGGGCGGAGACGGGACGTGTTCAGGCCTGTCCAGGCGAGGTGAAGGACAGCGGGAGCAGGGCCCGGGGTCGTAGGGTAGGGCCGGAGACGGGACATGTTCAGGCCTGTCCAGTGCAAATGCCACACCTGTGCTGTCCAACATGGCGGCCTCCTGCTGCGCGTGGCCGTTGAGTGCTTCCAAGGGCTCACACTTTGGTGTGAGTAGTCTGACTGAGAACTAAATATTCACTTTTCTTTCATGTGCATTTGAATAACCACAGGTGCCTAGTAGCTCCCCTACGGAACAGCACAGTACCACTGCTGGGGGCTTGACTGGTACGGGGGGGGGTGGGGGGGGGCCACGAGAAGGGCGGGGCGCCAGAGTGACTTGATTTAGTTCTTATTTTCCCCATCTGTGTGACAGACTGTGGAGCACCCTATTTTGTCTTAGGGTAAGATAATAGGACTTGTAAGTAACTCTTTTTCCTTTTGTTTCTGAACCCTCTTAGCGTCTAGGAGTACACTTTGATGAATATTCAGGAGAATCGTTTTATCGTGAAAAATCTCAAGAAGTCTTGAAGTTGCTGGACAGTAAAGGACTCCTGCAGAAAACACTGTATGATCAGGTTTCTGTTCTCTAGAAAGTTCTTTGTATTCTTTGAAGTTAGTATTGATGTATTCTCTCAGTAAAGACCGCAGTTTGTGTGCGGCCTTCCTGGCATTGTTATGCTTTCTGCCGTTCAGACTAGTTTCCCACATGCTGTTTTGTGCTGCCTTAGCAAAATCCTGGTAAGCTTGGGAGGAAGACTGTTACCTTGTCTTCACATATGAGGAAGCAAGCCCAGAAAGTGTAAAGTGATCTAAGCTCACACAAACTGATAATGGTGTAACTGGAATAGGGAACTAGAAATCTTTCATACTCAACCCTGCCTCTTTAAAAAGATCCCATCCTGTTCTAACAGATTTAAAACAGCTTCTGAAAATATCTATAATACAACCCAAAGCTTTTGAAAGAGTAAAATGAGGAAATCAAGAAGCAGGAGCAGAAAAAATAATAGGAAGTCAGGAATGATATTAGTACATCATGAGACATACACTGGAATTCCGCTTCTTTGCTTACCGTAGGTTCCTAATTTAGTTTTGAGCTCATCAGCCAGAGAAGTGGTACCTTCATAGGAGCCCCGGAGTGTGTAACACAGAAGCAAACCAGTTGCTTAGATGTACCGTTTTTCATAGCACCAAAGAGCAGCTTCTCTCAGCATCCTCTTAAGAAAGACAAGAGGATATGGTTCACAGCATCCTCAATAGTGTCCTTAATGAAAATTTTTAGATCGCCATATACAGATTCTAATTTTTGATTGGGCAGGAAAGACAGTAACAAAATTTGGTTATTTTATTACTCATAGTTACTCCTGCATGTTAAAAACTAACCCAATATTGAATGTTACAATAACTTGGATTTGAAGAACATGTTTCATGGTTAAACTGTAGTTGAAATCTTGTTTTCAACTCAGTATGTTAAACAGTTTAGTTACGTCATCCGAAGCTACATAATTTAAAAAGATAAGTAAATATTAAACCAAATACCTACTCTTAATAGTCATTCAAGTGCAGATTGCCTCCTGTTTTTCTTCATTGTTGGTTATACTGCTTATTGCTACCTAAGGAATAAAAATAGCTTCCGGTTTGCCGAAGATAAGATACTGTATTGTTAAAGGACTTAATTCGTTATGTTGTTTCAGACTTACCTCTTTTTGCATTTTCTAGAAAAGGCACTGCTGTAGTAGACCTTTCAGGCAATGGTGACCCCTCTGCACTTTGTACTGTCATGCGAAGTGATGGGACGTCTCTGTATGTAACCAGGTTTGTGTCTTACATGAAGCTCATCATTAGAACATGTGATCTCATGTTCTTTGTTCTAGGATTAATGTAAGACAAACCATTTCATTCTCAAAACTGTTATCAAATCCTACTTTCTTAAAATCTCTTGTTTTCATCACTCAAGATATATTTATTGAGTTTATTTTTATTGCCATTTATAGTTCCTGGAAAAGTTTAATATCATCAGAAAAGTAAGTGGAAAACTGTTTATCATTAAACATCGTAAGACTTCCAGAGACGAACACACTGTTCTACAGACTATAAATTGAAGTATGTTGTTGCCAACTGTAAATATTTCACATGTGCACATTGCCAGACTGTGTATGCCACCAGGAGCTCATGTTGGCTCAGTGGTATCGTCACTCTGTAAGACCATCTAACAGGCGCGTCAGTGCCAGCCCTCCTTCTGATTTGTGTAAAATGGGCCACGGGAGAAGCAGGCCATGTCGCCTACGTTTTGTCATCTCTCTCCAAGAGGAGCAGTCTTTATTTATCCGTCTCCCCTGGTGGCTCAGGCGGTAAAGAATCTGCCTGCATCGCGGGAGACCTGGGTTCAATCCCTGGGTCAGGAAGATCCCCTGAAGGAGGGCATGACAACCCACTCCAGTATTCTATCCTGGAGAATCCCCGTGGACAGAGGAGCTTAGCAGGCTACAGTCCATGGGGTCGCAAACAGTCGGATATATATGACTGAGTGACCAGGGACAGCACAGGTTTATCAAGCACCCTTATTTCTGGGACAAAGCTAATAGGAAGGAGAAGACAGGACAATAAAAAAGCCACACAAGCAAAGCACAGCCAGACTCGAGCACTGCTGACGGAGGTTCCAGTGTCTCCCATCCTAAAGTCTCAGATGACAAACCACTTCTGTTTCTTAAAGTCATGATGCTTTGTTGTTGTTAACTACCATCATTTTTTTCCCAGACAACTATAAACACCATCCAGTATCTCACTGTCCCTTAGAAAATTATTTTCTATTACTTTTTGGCATTTCCTTTTATCAGTTCCATATAATTGGACTTAGGCACTTATATGTCTAAGAGTTACATTTCTTTTTCTAGATACAAAGATATACAGTAGAAACTTTTTTTTCTAATAAATGCTAGCCAATTATTGCCGGATAGATTAAATAAACCTTTGAGTGGTTGTTACAAGGAATGTATTTACTCATAAGTAACAGGGAATTAAATCTGTTATCTTGTAATAAGCTATCAGTTCAGTTCAGTTGCTCAGTTGTGTCCAGCTCTCTGCGACCCCATGGACTGCAGCATGCCAGGCCTCCCTGTCCGTCATCAACTCCCGGAGTTTACTCAGATTCATGTCCATTGAGTCAGTGATGCCATCCAACCATCTCATCCTCTGTCACCCCCTTCTCCTCCCGCCCTCAATCTTTCCCAGCATCAGGATCTTATCAAATGAGTCAGTTCTTTGCATCAGGGGGCCAAAGTATTGGAGTTTCAGCATCAGCATCAGTACTTTCAATGAATACTCAGGACTGATTTCCTTTAGGATGGACTGGTTGGATCTCCTTGCAGTCCAAGAGACTCTCAAGAGTGTTCTCCAGCACCACAGTTCAAAAGCATCAATTCTTCTGTGCTCAGCTTTCTTTATAGTCCAACTCTCACATCCATACATGACCACTGGAAAAACCATAGCCTTGACTGGACGGACCTTTGTTGGCAAAGTAATGTCTTTGCTTTTTAATAAGCTGTCTAGGTTGGTCATAACTTTTCTTCCAATGAGTAAGTATCTTTTAATTTCATGGCTGCAGTCACCATCTGCAGTGATTTTGGAGCCCCAAAAAATAAAGTTTTCCACTGTTTCTCCCATCTATTTGCCATGAAGTGACGGGGCCAGATGCCATGATCTTTGTTTTCAAATGTTGAGCTTTAAGCCAACTTTTTCACTCTCCTCTTTCATCAAGAGGCTCTTTAGTTCTTCTTCACTTTCTGCGATAAGGGTGGTGTCATCTGTGTATCTGAGGTTACTAATACTTCTCCCTGCAATCTTGATTTCAACTTGTGCTTCATCCAGCCCAGCGTTTCTCATGGTGTACTCTGCATAAAAGTTAAATAAACATGATAAAAATATACAGCCTTAACGTACTCCTTTTCCTGTTTGGAACCAGCCTGTTGTTCATGTCCAGTTCTAACTATTGCTTCCTGACCTGCATACTGATTTCTCAAGAGTTAGGTCAGGTGGTCTGGTATTCACATTTCTTTCAGAATTTTCCACAGTTTATGTGATCCACACAGTCAAAGGCTTTGGCATAGTCAATAAAGCAGAAATAGATATTTTTATGGAACTCTCTTGTGTTTTTGATGATCCAGCAGATGTTGGCAATTTGGTTTCTGGTTCCTCTGCCCTTTCTAAAACCAGCTTGAACATCTGGACATTCATGGTTCATGTATTGTTGAAGCCTAGCATTACTTCACTAGCATGTGAGGTGAGTGCAGTTGTGCGGTAGTTTGAGCATTCTTTGGCATTACCTTTCTTTGGGATTGGAATGAAAACTGACCTTTTCTAGTCCTGTGGCCACTGCTGAGTTTTCCAAATTTGCAGGCATATTGAGTGCAGCACTTTCAGAGCATCAGCTTTTAGGATTTGAAATAGCTCAACTGGACTTCCTTCACCTCCACTAGCTTTGTTCATTATGATGCTTCCTAAGGCCCACTTGACTTCACTTTCCAGGATGTCTGGCTCTAGGTGAGTAATCACACCATCATTATTATCTGGATCATGAAGATCTTTTTTGTACAGTTCTTCTGTGTATTCTTTCCACCTCTTCTTAATATCTCTGCTTCTATTAGGGCTATACCATTTCTGTCCTTTATTGAGCCCATCCTTACGTGAAATGTTCCCTTGGTATCTCGAATTTTCTTGAAGAGATCTCTAGTCTTTCCCATTCTATTGTTTTCCTCTATTTCTTTGCATTGATCACTGAGGAAGGCTTTCTTATCTCTCCTTGCTATTCTTTGGAATTCTGCATTCCAATGGGTATATCTTTGCTTTTTGCTTCTCTTTTCAGAGCTATTTGTAAGGCCTCCTCAGACAACCATTTTGCCTTTTTGCATTTCTTTTCCGTGGGGATGGTCTTGATCCCTGTCTCCTGTACAATGTCACGAACCTCTGTCCATAGTTTATTGGGCACTCTGTCAGATCTAGTCCCTTAAATCTATCCACTATATAGTCATGAGAGATTTGATATAGGTCATATGTGAATAGTCTAGTGGTTTTCCCCACTTTCTTCAATTTAAGTCTGAATTTGGCAATAAGGAGATCATGATCTGAGCCACACAGCTCTTGGTCTTGTTTTTGCTGACTGTATAGAGCTTCTCCATCTTTGACTGCATAATCAGTCTGATTTTGGTGTTGACCATCTGGTGATGTCCCTGTGTAGAGTCTTCTCTTGTGTTGTTGGAAGAGGGTGTTTGCTATGACCAGTGCATTCTCTTGGCAAAACTCTGTTAGCCTTTGCCCCGTTTCCTTCTGTACTCCAAGGCCAAATTTGCCTGTTACTCCAGGTGTTTCTTGACTTCCTACTTTTGCATTCCAGTCCCCTATAATGAAAAGGATATATTTTTTGGGTGTTAGTTGTAAATGGTCTTGTAGGTTTTCATAGAACCATTCAACTTCAGCTTCTTCAGCGTTTCTGGTCTAGGCAGAGACTTGGATTACCATGATATTGAATGGTTTGCCTTGGAAACGAACAGAGATCATTCTGTCACTTTTGAGATTGCATCCGAGTACTGCATTTCGGACCCTATTGTTGACCATGATGGCTACTCCATTTCTTCTAAGGGATTCCTGCCCACAGTCATAGATACAGTGGTCATCTGAGTTAAATTCTCACTCATTCCGGTCCACTTTAGTTCACTGATTCCTAAAATGTTGACGTTCACTCTTGCCATCTTCTGTTTGACCACTTCCAATTTGCGTTGATTCATGGACCTAACATTCCAGGTTCCTATGCAATATTGCTCTTTACAGCATCGGACCTTGCTTCTATCACCAGTCACATCCACAGCTGGGTGTTGTTTTTGATTTGGCTCCATCTCTTCATTCTTTCTGGAGTTGTTTCTCCACTGATCTGGACTATGAGTTCTTCAGGAATACTGAATTGCTATGCTGTACATCTGAAACTAATACAATATTGCAAGTCCACTAGACTCAAAATAAAAAAGAAACAAATGTGTCCACTCAGAATGGAGACTCTGTAACTATTCTTATCTGATATCTTTTGCAGAGCTATCATTAGGTCCAGATTTTTCTGTCTATTTACCTTAATTACTGTACTTTCCACTTTTTCTTTGGGAGAATAACTGTCTTCTTGCCAGGTGTAGAAATGTTTGATCTTTCACCTTGCTCTAATTTCAGTTGTGTCTGCCCCTTTGATGGTTTGTTTATAGAATAAAACTGTGTGTGTGCATGCGAGTTAAAGGAATTGTTATAGCAGACAGACGAAAGTACAGGATGAGACTCGAGACCTGCATTTCTGTTCTGAGACCGTGATCATCAGTCACTTAACTTCTCTGGGCCACAATTCCTTGCTTGGTGAACAGAGACCTGAGCTCAGTGACCTGGCATCTCTTTCAGCTTTCAAATCAGATTCCACAAACTCAGCCTAGGACTATTTCTTACATTCATCTCTGTTTTTCATTGTATCAAAAAGTTTCTCTTCATTTTTGTCCTTGGGTCAAATAGAAAAATATAATGGAGGTGTATATTTATGACTTCATTTTTGGGATAATCTATATCAGTGTTTTACAACCATCTTTTATTGTAACACTTCTCAAGAGCCTTTTTAGCCATATTTTTCTTTGTGCCCACCCTCGTGAAATTTTATCACCACATATTTGTCTGGATTATATACATATATGTTTTATACATATGTATGAAATTTTTTTGGCCCCTCACAATACAGTTTTTGCCTCCATTCAGAATTCATGCTCTATTATATCAGGAGCATGACGTGAGTACAAATGGCATATTGATGACGCAACATTTCAAAAGACCTAGGAACTTTTATTAATTTTTTTTCTTGCAGTTTACTGAGATACAATTGGCATATAGCACTGTGTAAGTTAGGTGTACAGCCTAATGACTTACTTATATACATCATGAAATGTTTATCAGAGTAGATCTAGTGAACATCCGTCATTTCACGTAGATAACAAAAGTAAAGAAATAGGAAAATTTTTTTCCTTGTGACAAGAACTGTTAGGATTTACTCTTAACAACTTCATTATGTAAAATATGGCAGTGTGAGTTTATCATTTGTACATCATATAAATTTATCTTTTACCTGTGAGTTTATACCTTTTGACTCCCATTACCCAATTCTATCCCCCCCCCAATCCCTTCCCTCTGAAATTCTACAAATCTAATCTCTTTTTCTGTGAGTTTGTTTTTTAATTATAACTGACCTATCACACTGTTAGTTCCCAGTTCACAGCAATGTAAGTGATTTTGTTTTTCTACATATTCAAAATGATCACCGTGGTAAGTCTAGATACAATATGTCATCATACAAGGTATTACTTACTTATTGACTGTATTCCCCATAAGGTAATTAAAGTAACTTTTAAGTTCAGTATTTAAATAATGTTTACTTAAAATTTCATAGTTTATGGGTTTGTTACTTTTAATATTTCATACTGTGTGCAAACTGGATACTTAACCAGAGATAAGTAGAATTTTAGTCAAAAGAATTTATGGTATTTTTCAAATACTTTAGAAAATATTGCTTATGAGTGATCCGAGGCTTTGGAAGAGTAGCTGGAAGGCACCTGTTCAGGTGTTGCATCCCCTCTGCTTTAAGTATGTTCTCTAGGAAAGCACATCGCGGAAAAGTGACAGGAAGGCTATTCTTTCCAGTAAAGGCTTAGCAAATCGTAAAGCGTTTACCTACAAACACTTTGCCTTTAGTTATTTAGAGCTATTTAGTTACTATTACTACTTGTCCCAGAGCTTTTATTTATTTTTGATCTTTGCACAGCACTTTCCTAATTCTTTTCCCAAAGCTGATTTTGTTGTTATTGCTTTGCAGCTAAGCATGGTATTGGGATTATAGAAGCATGGGTACTCTACCTGAGGCTGAGGAATAACAGTAGCTCTTAATTAGAAAAGTTTCATTACTGTTAGATGGGTGAAGCGAATTATTACCCAGATCTGCGTAGTAAGTTAATCTATGGCCTTTTTTTTTTTTCAGAGATCTTGCAGCTGCTATAGATCGAATGGAAAAGTATAATTTTGATACAATGATCTATGTGGTAAGTAATCACAATAAAAAACAAAAGGTTATGATGCCTGCCTCATGAAAACTGCAGAGATAGAAACTGAAAGCCCTGTTGAAAAACTGCAAAAATAATTTGTCGAACTATAGAAGAATTCAGTGGTGTGTTTATGGTGGCAACCACTATTTTTTTAAAAAAAACTTTAAAAATGAAAGTGTTCACATTGCTTCATATTAAAAGAAAATTACACAAAAGAATGGTTATGTGTAATGAATATATATGTGTCATAATGCATTTTTTAAAACTAACATTTTAAATATTTTAGGACTCAAGATTCAGAATAGTACTTTCCATATTACCTTCACTCTTCATCAAAGATAATATCTTATAAATGATGATACTTTGTCGACACCAGGAAACTAACATTGGTAGACACCCTGATTAAATTTCACCAATACTTACAGACACTTGTGTTAGGGCCTGGATTGTGGAAGGATGGGGGGATGGTTATGAAATTTTATCACATGTATATTCAGGTAACCTTCACCACATCCATAATACAGAACTGTGCCATCACAAGACAGCTTCTTCTGTGGCAGCCCCTTAGTAATCATGCCTTCCCCCAACCCTCACCCCGGCAGCCACTGCCCTATTCTTCACTGTACAGTTTTGTCACTTTGAGGATGTACTGTAAATGGATTCACACTAGGTAACCTTTTGAGATTGGCTGTTTTCACCCCGTATAATGAATGCCCTTGAGATCCACCCAAACTATTGCATATGTCAGTGGTTTGTTCCTTTTATGCTGAATAATATTCTAGTCTCCGCTTCCCTTCCTTTCTTTCCATGTGAAACCTTCGTTTCTCCTAAGGGGGGGAAATTGCTATTGAATATCTCTTTAGTGCTTAGTTTGGCCCTCTTGGAGATAAGGGTCAGCGTGGCTGAGAGGGGAGTGATTCAGGTGGAATATTCAGTGGGGCGCCGCAGCCCTCCCTGCTCTCGCAGAGCGCTCTGCTTAGACATTCGTCCAGTGACATCCTCGTCATACGTGTATTTAAAACATCTGCTGCTAATGACTCCAGTCTCTCAAAACTCAAATATTTTAGTATGATTTATGTCCAACATATTGTAGATTTAATGGGCTTCCCTGGTGACCCAGTCGTAAAGAATCTGCCTGCCAGTGCCAGAGACATGGGTTTGATTCTTTAGGTCTGCAAGATCAACTGGAGAAGGAAATGGCAGCCTACTCCAGCATCTTGCCTGGGAAATCCCACGGACAGGGGACCATGGTGGGCTACGGTTCATGGGGCCACAAGGAGTTGGACGCAACTCAGCGGCTGAACAACAGCACTGTAGATATAGCTTATCCCTGTTCTTTTATTTAAATACACTTTTTTTCTCAAGACAGATAAAGGGCAAAAAAAGCATTTTCAGCAGGTGTTCCAGATGCTGCAGATCATGGGATATGACTGGGCAGACAGGTACGATCTGCATGATTCTAAAGTACCTTCTCAAGGGCATTCAACTGTTGCTAGATCAGCCATGTCCAAAAATGTACCAGGTTGTTAGATTTTCATTCAAACTTTACTTGTTTCAAGCTGTTAGTGTGGAAAAACATTTGTTCTTTACACTTAGTTTTATTATTGCATGGTTATATTGATTTCTATCTTCTAAACATTTAATAAATGGTTTTATTAGATAACTGCTCTCAATGGCTTAATTTTCAAAATGCTTAATTCCGATCTCCTTTTTTTCGTAAAGGCAACTAAAAATCTAATCATATCCTGTGACTGTGAAATGAGGCTGTGTGTTTAACATCTTCTGTATGGTGTTCTGGCACACAACACATCACAGCATGTTTCACTTTTTATTGATTACAGGAGTTAAAAGTTCAAATTGTTCTCTATAAACGTCTTGTTGCATACTTTGATCAGCAGCTCCTTCAGTTTTCAGTGAATTAAATGCCTGCTGCTCCATTTCAGGTGCCAACACGTGCCCTTTGGGATAGTGCAGGGAATGAAAACTCGGAGAGGAGATGTTACTTTTCTGGAAGATGTTCTAAATGAGATTCGATTGAGGATGCTACAGAACATGGCTTCTATTAAGAGTAAATTCATTGTTTTGTTACAGGCGTAACTTACGTCCACTCTTATGTTTTGCTGGACTTCTTGTGCAGTGCGATTTATTCTGACCATCCCTCCTTTGAACTTTCACTAACCTTGTCAAAAATAGCTTCACTAATTGAGGGCTCCAGGGTTTGGTGCTTGCTGCTCGGCTCTGGCTTGGTTCAGTAGTGTGATCGATACAGCCCGAGCCTCTCTGCCCAGGCAGCTCCAGCGCCGTCACGCCACAGCTGGAGTGGTCGTGCAGAGCTCCTGCATTCCACACCTGAAGCAAGTCGCAGGCCTCATGGCTTTGTGTAAGCTTCACGCTTGGAAGAAGAAGTGACAGAAGTAAAGAAGTCTCATGTCTTACATGGGATGTTTGTAAGAAAAATCATGTCTCTTCCCTTTTAATGAAGGCTGGGGAAACATCATTATCGAAGTTAAGTCTGCCCAGATTAGGAGAGTGGAGTGCCCACCGTGCCCCTGTTTGCTCCTGGTGCTGCCCGCATACGTTTAGGCGGGTTTCCCCAGGTGGCGCTAGTGGGAATGAGCCCGCCTGCCGTTATAAGAGACAGAGGTTCGATCCCTGGGTTGGGAAGATCCCCTGGAGAAGGGAATGGCTGCTCGACCCAGTCAGTATTCTTGCCTGGAGGACCCCATGGGCAGAGGAGCCTGGTGGGCTATGACTGAAGAGTCGGACACGACTGAAGCAACTTAGCACACAGCACAGCTGCATTTCAACCCTGGCTTTTGTCCAGTTTCATGCAAGGTGACCGTAGCTACCTCTGTCTGTTTCAGCGACCAGAGAGCTGGAGAGCCCCCAGGAGACGGCAGAGCAGGTGGGGCTCGCAGCCCTCATCATTCAGGTCTGTGGGGGCTGCTTCCGGGGGGGAGCCTTTGATTCGGTGCTGCGATGCCGCCGCCGCGTGCTGAAGGCTTCCTGTCGTTTTAGGACTTCAGAGGGTCCCTGCTGTCGGATTACCAGTTCAGCTGGGACCGTGTTTTCCAGAGCCGCGGGGACACGGGAGTCTTCCTGCAGTACACACACGCCCGCCTCCACAGGTGACAGGGGCTGCGGGGAAGCACAGGATGGCTCTGGCCTTCTCAGGGTGAGGCCTGGGTGGCGTGATTCCAGGACCAAAGGCTCTGGTTTCTGCACTTCTCCCACGTCTGACATTCAAAGCTAGGTGAAGTCTGGTGGACTCCTGTTGTGTTTGGATCTTGAGAGGTTTTTTGAACATTTATTTATTGCACACCTATGTAACAATGCTTTTCTGTGTATTACCTTACTTAGCACTCAGAATAATCCCGCCAAGGAGTATACTCCATTTTCAGATGGAGAAACAGATTTAGGAAGAATCGAGGCTTCGAGTCAAACAATGTCAGCTGCCGAGTCTAGGACTAGATTAGGGAGACTGAGGGTACGCATGCTGGGGTGATGTTCCTTACTTGCAGGTACTCGTACCCCAGCTGACTTGCTTAATCCTTTGTTGTGTTTAAACTTCTGACAACAGTCTGGAAGAGACTTTTGGATGCGGCTATCTCAATGACTTCAACACTGCCTGCTTACAAGAGCCGCAGTCTGTTTCCATTCTTCAGCATCTTCTCAGGTATGGGGTCCTCACGAGGTCGTCTGCTGCTGCCCCGTGAGGGACTGTCGTCATTTGCTGACCACTGAAGTGAACAGGCCAGTGACTGCAGACAGCCCTTCTCCAAAGATGTGACCGAAGAGTGCGCGCCTGCCTTTAGAGAGCAGGACGGAGGGCATGCTCACGGCTAATCCTGAGGCTTTAAAAATAGCATCACCGTTGAATCAGCCCAGATGCCTAACATCCCTTAGATCACAGTATGAGAACGTAAAGCCTGGTGAAAGCATAGCCTTTTACGTTTCAGAAACAATCATCATCTCACCCTCTGTGATGAGTGGAGGCAAGTCCCTGCCCTTGCGCACCTTCCCTGAGACCATAAGCCTTTCATTCGCCTCTTGGCTCCAGTGAAGCCTCAGATAGCGGGGGCAGGGGGCCATGCTTCTGCGCCGCACCAGCATCATCGGCGAAGCTGTGCTTGGCCGGAGAGACTGATGGCCTCAGGGAGATCTGGAAGGGATGTGGATGCTTAGCGTCTCTTTCTGCCGCACCGTGGTCTGCGGTTCTCTCCTGGGAAGACGGGCTAGTTTACTTATATTTGGCTTGCTTTTGAGGAAAAACATAAGCCAACCTGGTTTTCTTGGCAGTGAGTAGACTTTGCTTGATTATGTTCCTAAACATGGCTGGAGACTGTGTACATTTAACAGCTATGATTTAAGTCCTTGCTTTAGGCTGGGCCTACAGGATTTCAAGATCATTTAAAAAGTACCTGCCATGCAGGAATTTGTAAGAAAGAAAAATGTGCCTTCACCTTCAAATTTACACAAGGTGGTTTTTCATATGTCTAATACCGCTAATGATATCAAGTCAACCTTTCACCCTCTTGTCTTGGCATCTTAGCTGAGTGTAATACATGCCCAGCCTTCCCCTGCCACCAACTCCTCTCATCTTTCTTCTAGGTTCGACGAGGTGCTTTATAGGTCATCTCAAGACCTTCAGCCCAGGCACATTGTCAGCTACCTTCTAACTCTAAGGTACTTCATAAACTTGCTGTTTTCAGGCATTAAGTGTTTGAGACCTGATATGACAAAGGACCCTTCTTGCATTTAAAGGCTTCCCACAGACAGATCTGTCAGCCTAAACAATTACACTTTAGGTCCCAGGGCTTCTCACCTCCTCTTTGCACGTTAGCAGTTAATGTCCATTCATTCACTCAGTGATTGAAGGTCCTGTCACTGTTGTCCAGTGAACGGGAACCCACAGCTACATCGTGGACGGGCACAGTAGAGTGCATGGACATGAGGGGCGGTGTTGGGCTCTCAGCCAGCCTCGAGGGATCAGAGAGGACTTCTCAGAGGAGGGGCGTCAATGCGAGTCAGGAGGAACGCGGGGGCAGAGACGGAAAAGCCCAGAGCCGAGCGAGAGCGTGATGCGTGAAGAGCGCTGCAAAGGCAGCTCCGGGAGAAGCGAGAAACCACATGCAGCCTCCCGCTGCGCCCTGAAGCTTCCGGCTCACGCTCGGCTCAGTGAGGGCCGTGAGCAAGTTCTGAGCAGCGGCACGGGAAAGTCAGTCTGGCAGAGGGTAGAGGATGAATTGGAAAGCGAGTAGGTGAGCCTTTGATAGAAGTTTCGCAGCGCTGGTTTTAGAAACTCTACATAGAGGTTGACTCCTATAGCAACAAAGTTGTATCTTCTCATAAAGCTATTTAAGAAAGGAAGTATTTGCTTTCACTCAAGATTTATTGAAATCAGATTTACTGGGACTTTTTTCTTGACCGTGCTTTCTACCTGTCTTCCCCGGATTTACAGATTTTTGTTTTCTTTTAATTTTCACTTAGACATATAGACATGAAGAAGCCAGAAAATCTCTACTTAATCATTACAACCAATGTCATAAGCATCATTTCTCTGGCACAGTATTCTTCTTGCTGCCGTAATGTAAACAGAAAAAATACTTTAAGAGTGGCCAGTGTGTGCAGAATGGGCTGATAACTAGTCTTACGCCACCACCTCATATACAGAGGAGACAAGCCAGGCTGTTACACATCTCATCCTGAGGGATGCCTAAGTAAAGGAAAGCTAGTATTAGAAAATAATCCCCTGTACTTATAAAACAGTGAAATCATAACCTTAAAGAAAACAAAATTGTAATCATAGCACCCAGTATTATCAACAGTAGCGTTAGTGTTGGTCGCTCAGTCGTGTCTGACTCTCTGCGACCCCGTGGACTGTAGCCCAGCAGGCTCCTCTGTCCATGGGATTCTCCAGGCAAGAATATCGGAGTGGATAGCCATTCCCTCCTCCAAGGGATCTTCCCAATCCAGGGATCTTACCTGGGTATCCTGCATTGCAGATCCTTTGCCATCTGAGCTACCGGGGAAGCCCTAATAGTAGAACCAGGACCAAAACTCTAAATCTGGAGTTTGATTTGTTTCACTTTGCCAGTTAGTGACAAGCAGTGAATTCAGTCTCATCCCTTCAACTTTGGAAATACCCTTCAGTGGCTCCGGGCCTTGACCTGTCTGAATTGAGGGGGTGAGACGAGATGTCGGGCTCGCAGGTCACACAGGAGACTCCTGCTGGTCCTGACGCTGGTTTCTCCTCTTTCAGTCACCTCGCCGCGGTGGCGCACAGGACGCTGCACGTCAGAAGCAGTCCTCCCGAGGTGGCCGGGGTACGTCGTGTTGCTTCTCCCTGTCGTCTCTGGCATCCTCAGCCTGTTGTTACTGAGTCAGTCTGGTAAATGTTCCTGGAGCAGCATCCCGTTGTCAGACTACAGCAGTGTACTTACTCAGGCAGTAACTGTAATTAGGCTGTAACAATCAATGTTACTTTCCACCAGACACAACATTTTCCTGCATCGAGTGAGTGAGGAGTTCCCCTCATCTGAAGCCGTGCTTCACGCTGTTACTGTCACTCCCGTCCCACCACCCTGAGTACCAGTTTTCCCGTAACAGATTCTAGGAATTTGTCTTTGCTCACAGCCATCCCTCAGGCACTTGGAGATATTGTTCCTACTTTAATTTAGAAGAATGTTAGAATTACTTCTAAAAGCAATTTTACTTATTCAGTTACAGTTAGCCTGTTACTGAATTGACCTTTGATCATTCTTTTATTTTGTAGGCCAGACTTCACCTTTTCAGAGCTGTCCGCTCAGTCCTAGCCAATGGAATGAAACTTCTTGGAATAACACCTGTATGTAGAATGTAATTTCTAATTGAATTGCTTTTAAAATACTAAATTCTAGTTATCTATTCTTATATGCCTTGCTATTTAGAATAGAATTGAAACTATTATTCTGTGTCAGAATCTATATTTTATTGTCTACATTTTATTAAGTGATTTGTCAACTTATTAAATCTTTATCTTTTAAAAAAAATCATCTGAGTTCCCTCATGGTCAGTAAGTACTAAACAGACTTTTATAAAACTTAAGTGAAGTCTTTTTAGTCACTTTGGTCTAGTGGAGACAAAGGGCTGGAGTTTAAACTCTGGCTTGGGGGGTTTGCTTTTTAATAGAAGTACAGTTGGTTTACAATGTGACGTTAGTTTCAGGTGTACCTAGTGATTGACTGTTTTTATATATTACACTGCATTTAAAGTTAGTACAAAATAATGACTGTATTTCCCTGTGCAACGCAATGTATCTTTCTTCTTTACCTGTTTTACACATGGTAGTTTGTCTCTCAAGCTCTACCCCTTTCTTGCTTCTCCCCACTTCCCATTGGTAACCACTAGTTTGTTCTCTGTGAGTCTGTTGTATTCATTTATTTCTGAGATTCCTCATATAAGTGATAACAAGAGTATCTGTCTTTCTGTGACTTATTTCACTAAGCATAGTAACTCTAGGCCCATCCATATTGTTGAAAATGTCAAAATTTCATTTCTTTATGGCCGATGCTCATATCTATGCACATCTTCTGTTGCTGGATACTGTGTTGCCTCCATGTTTTTGCTTACAATGCTGCTGTGAGCACCGGTGGGGAGGGGGCATGTAGCTTTTTGGTGTTTTTGTTTTTCTTCAGATATATACCCAGGAGTAGACTTGCTGGATCGCAGCTCTCGTTTTGGTTTTTTGCGGAACCTCCACATTGTTTTCCAAAGTAGCTGCGGCCACTTACCTTCCCACCAACAGGGGAGTTATAGTCGCTGCTGTCTGCACGGGGGCACACACTCCACTCGAGAGGCACCTGGGCGGCCCCCAGCCCTCCGACCAGCCCGGGGTGCTGGCTGTGTCTGACCCGGGGCTGGGCTGCCCAGCACGCCTGCTGAACTGCTCACTCCCAGGGAGGAGTCTCACCCGTGTGATCTCCCTTCCTCGAGTCCCCCGGGGCACCAGACTTCTGCTCCTCCCTTCCTGCTGGTTCTGTGTGGCTCTTTCCCACAGCCTCGGCTGTGAGCCTTTCTGCTCGTTTGCAGTCACTCCTCAGTGAGACCTGTTCCGATGCCGATGTGTGTGTGTTTGTGGGGCGAGGTGAGTTCCGGCTTGAGGTTTCTTACTATGCCATTCATCCAGAAACCCTTCTTATAAATAAGATTGTTTTTTTTTTTAACTTGTGGAGAAAAATCTCAATTTTCTTAGGATCATGAGTGTTCTTAATAAATTTAGGGAGACCAAAATTAAGCTTTTTTGCCGATACAGCTGACTACTTGCAGAGAACAGATCTTGTACTCATCTCTTCATTGCTGTGTACAGGTACCTCTCGGCACACTACATGAACTGGGGCACTGAATACATTGAATAACAAGGAATTACTTTACAGATACCGACCTAGGATCTTCGTAAATGAGCCCATTAAAGCATATCTGAAATGGAGTTTCCCAGCTGCGTGTATCTGCATGTTGTTGAGTGCATTTTCCTGCTAAGGGAACATGAGTAGGATGTGGTCTGTTTGATAGGTTCAGCTATCCTCATCTGAGAATTTCCATTCTGATCTGCTAAAATTTATTCTGACTGTTGCTACTAGAAGTCTTCTGAATACCAATGACAGTCTGTTTTTATGCATAGAGAAGCCAGTTAGCATGAACTAAAGCTTCTTCAGTTGAGTGAGTTTAGTTTTATATTGGCAAGTGTGGTATACATTGTTAATCCTAGAAAAGACTCCAATTTTAAGTGAATTAGCTTCCAGATTGCTAATTCTCTATGTAAAGTATCAATATTTCTTCAGCATAAATCAGCCATGGAATAAAAACGTAAGCTGGGACATGTTTTACAGGTCTAGTATCCCCCGCCTCTCCTTTGAAAAAACATTCCCCTCCCCAGATCCTTAGTATCCCTAGCTTCCTTAGGATTTGAATCTTGAGTAAAGTGACTGACACGGGGGCAATGATTGTTAGAGCCAGGGCTTTGAAAAAGCAGCTCCCTGAAAGAAACGTACGTTAATTCCTATAGCCTAGAGCCCTACAGTCTTCACAACTTCCTTTTGTTGTTGTTTAATGCTAGCTAGAGTCTCTCTATATAAGCCCTTTTTGCAACTTGATGAAAGTTCGCATATAGAAAGTAAATTTAATGGTTTGGGCTTGTGTTTATGCTTAAGCGTTGTCTTAATGGTCATATCTACAATACAAGTAGTGAGCAAACAGATTTCATATAATAAATTAAGTTTATTGCTGAATTTCCCCGTATCATAGAAATTTTTTTAAAAAACACTGAAATTTCACAAATTATTGAGAGCCCAACAGTTACATACTTTATTTAAAAAAGTACAAAAGTGACATTAGAAATATTTTTTGAAGAAAAGTATATCCTCTAACAGCAAAGAAATACGAGTCCAGACAATGAATGGCACAAAGCCAGCACTTAAAGGGGCATTCAGTCACCACCCACACATCACTGTCTGAGCTTCTAGATAGATGCAGTTTGAGAAGTTACACAGTCAGTCTGTTTCTGAACTAGCCCGTCTTGTTTTTGCCTCCCTTCTGTAAGAGAAGAGCTAGGTCTTCACTGCTGCGGGGACTAAACACTGTAATGCCTTGGAGAGTAAGGCGGGGTCAGCCCTTCTCCCCTGGTGCCTGAACGAGAGAACAGTTAGTACAGAAACGGCTTTGGCACTTTAACCTTTAACATAACCCCAAACCTCACTAATCAAATGTTGCAGCCTCGCATGATTTTTTTTTTTTAAACACCACATCATCTCCATACTATTGTATGTACACTGTTATATATACAATAATAAAAATCCTTCATTCTTAAAACAAGTTGATTCCAAACAGGTCACATTAAAACTCATTCATATAGCTTTCTTCTTAATTCTTAGACCAGTTTTTCTTTTTTAAATCTACCTTCTGAAATTGACTTAAGGCTCTAGTTTAATATAAATGGTTTAGTCTTAGTAGGAATCTCTTTTGAGGCTAACATCACACACCGATGACTCTCTCTTTTGAATCCATTTCTCCTTGTTGGATGGATGTAGTGTCTTGTCTGGGTAATCCATAGAGATATATAGAAACACAGACAAGCAGAGTACCCAGAGCAAAGGTGAGTGCTGGAAAGAAAAAAAAAAAAGCTTAATCTGTATTTGTGCCCTTAAAACTACATCACGATGATCAGTTTAAAATTTTGAAGACTTTCAACTGTGGGTTTACACTATCAGACTGTATGGAAAATAAATTTTAAGTGTTCTGTATTTTGATGGTAAGGTTTAGAAAAGTAATCAATTGGAGCACCACCCTCCACCCCACACCCCAAAAAAAACAAAGTGGTGAGGTCAAGGGAGTGACAGTCACTGACTACATACTTTTCAAGAACACACGTATCACTGTCTGGGGTCACTGACTAAGAGCATACCAACATCCCTATCTGCTGACTCAGACAACTGTGGAATATGGATTTTCCGTGACACTAGAAACCTGTTGAAGTTTAGAGTAACAGGTAGTTGGCAAATTCAGAAAGTTAGATGACTAATGATTCAAACCTTTGAGGATTCCTGAAGAGCAAATGAGGTGGTGATTTAATAAGTAAACATATTTTCTGCTAACCTTTTTTTTTAACCTTAATTCTGAAAATCAGGACGTAACTGAATTACTTGCCCAAAGTAGACATTATATAACTAAATCTTTGTGTCAAACTGTACATTCTGTTCAAAACTAAGCCATATTCTATCTTAGGGAATACAATGGCAGAGTCTTAATATCTTAAAAAAAAAATGTCATGCAGAAAAATGACATCAAGCCATGGATTTTAATTCATCCCTAACTAAGACAGACTAGCTTTTCCTTCAGAAAGGGGAGAAGAGGGTAAATTAAATAGAACATCTAAAGGAGGGCCTAGAAATGGTAAGCAGCTGGCTTTATACAGAACACCTGTGTGCCAGGCACTGTTCTAATAAGCATTTCGCCTAAAATAACCCTAGGAGACAGGTGATCTTGTTCCCAATTTACAGACACAGAAACGGAGACATGGGTTAGGTAACTTCCCCGAGGCTGTTCCACTAATAAATGGTACCAGCAAGATTTGAACCATACTATCAATTTTTTTCCTAAGATACTGATGTTCTTCTATTTGCATTTATAACAAAAGTCAGTTTTAAAATGAAATGTAAATGTAGGCCCGATCTGATTCTTTTACTTAATGTTGATATTTGACAGATTTTCCTCATGTATTAGTTTCTGGTATAACTGCTAAGTCAGTATCTCTGCTTAAATAATTCAGAAGACAACTAATAGTGGATATGGCTAGGGAAAATTATACTAGAAGGACAAGCATAAATTTCTTATTAATCACATATTAAATGAAATAAAGATAGTTTATAAAAGAAAATTTAGATTTGCATTGTAGTTTCAAAAGCAGTTTATACCCAAGTCTAAAACAGGAAGGTACAAGCTAAGGGGGAAATGAAAGCAGTTTTACTATTCTTCCCTCAAACAAAAAGCCAAGTTTACTGCAGCCCGCTGTGGTAAGCAGCCGCTTGCCCGGGCCCTTCCGCCCTTCGCTGTGTCATGCTGTACTCGCGCTGAAGCACCGAAGTGGCCTTGTATGTAGGCCCTGGCTGCAGAAATGCTCTTCCTGGCGAGTGGCCTGCTCGCTCATACAGGGAAGTGACACCCTCGGTTTAAGCTCTGGAACCATTTAAGTAACCTAAGTCCCGTGAACCCCACACTCCACACAGATACGAACTGCTGCACTTCTAGGATAAATGACAGCAAAACTACGCAATTTCTGTAAACACGATAAGCAACTGCCATATTGAATAAAAGATGAACCAAGGAAGTGAGAAGCTCTTCCCAGTCAAAAACTTGCAGTGCAAACTAAGACATACTTATCTGTAATCCGAAGAGCATCACTGAAGCAACGGTAGAAAGGACGATGGCAGCTGCCGCAGAGAAGCCTTTCATGATGTTGTCTGTGTATTTGACCACAACAGACGTGTAGAGGCCTCCAACGCTGGCAAGCACTTGTGCACAGAAAGAAAGAAAATCTTAACACTCAAATGACACATGCTATGACGGTGGGGCACTTTTCATCCTCAGAGATGCCATACTAATTTACCTAGGAAAATGCTGTTTTCCTTAGAAGCAGCTGTATGAGAGTTTGAACTAAAAGTTGAGTCGTAGTTCCTACAAAACATTGTTTTTCAGATGCCCAAAGGGCTATGTACTCTACTACTAAACTGTACACACTTATTGCTAACACGTTAGGTACTTTTGATTGTGAAGGCAAAAATTGCTTTGGGATAGCTTTGCCACAAAAGTAAGTCAATAAAATCAAAATTACATTTTCAAGCTGGTATTCTCAGTATCAAAGGAACAATTTAAAAATGCTATAAAGGCTTAAATGACGTCTAACTTTTATTACATAATATATAATATATTTTATATTATATATACATTATTGTTAATATTTTTTTAAAAAAGATCTACCTATAACCCTTTATTCCTGGATACTTACAGATGACAAACCAGACATAATATGTGTAACCAAAGAAAAATCCTTTTTCTTTAATTTCAGCTCCGTCTGACAAGTAGACGCCAACTAATGTCACAACAATCCCCGATAGATACATCTGAATGTTTCTCACCCAAAGGGAAGTGTCTGAACTCTTTAAAACTTTTTCAAAATATACTCCTGAAAGAAAATTAAGTACGCAAATATGAAATAGATATTATTAGAAATTAAAATGTCTTTCATTTAGAATTAAAATCTAAAGATATGAAGTATATGATTTAGGAAACATTTCACACATTAATGCACGTTTATGGTGCTGGTTATGACACATGGCATACTGAACATCACCGATTTGTATTTTTACAGAACATACAGAATTAATAACCAAGAGGGAGCTTTCTAACCCACATTTAACAGGAAGTCCTTAATATTGTTAAGTTTCTGCCTTTATGATGGCAGTAAGCTGTATCACCAAAGCTGTCTCCTAATGCCACTGAAACACTTGGTTTGGTCAGCTAGAAAAACTATACTGTCAAGACTCAATTATCTTAATCACACTCCTGTAGTATCTGCTTAGTGATGAATACTTTCCACTTTGCAAAATAACCTATATAATCACCACCAGGAATTTTTTTCAGAATAAGTAACACAACCAAAATAAAATTTAAACACAACTTGCTGAGTGAAGCCACTTTCCTTTCAAGCAGGGGTCCACAGGCCAAGTTCATACACACTGTCAGAAGGAACATGAATTCCCTAACTAGACAGTATGTTTTGTGTATATGTGCATTTTTCTGCAGTTGATGATCCATAGCTTTTTAAGTACTCCAAAAGAGCACATAACTTCTCCCTCAAAAGTCACATAGCACAGCTGTAAGTTCTATACGTAAAGTGAATGCATGTTTAACAAGAACATCAAAGAGCTTTGTCCCAAACGCTAGAAACCCTGCCCCTAGAGCAGCCGTCATCTGACCGGAATGAAAGCCAGGCCTCCCCTTGACGAGCTGGGCCGGGAAGGGCCGGGGAGCGGGGCAGACACAGTGGCCACTCCTAAACTGGAATGAAAGCCAGGCTTCCCCTTGACGAGCTGTGCCGGGAAGGGCCGGGGAGTGGGGCAGACACAGTGGCCGCTCCTAAACTGGAATGGAAGCCAGGCCTCCCCTTGACGAGCTGGGCCGGGAAGGGCCGGGGAGCGGGGCAGACACAGTGGCCACTCCTAAACTGGAATGAAAGCCAGGCCTCCCCTTGACGAGCTGCACCGGGAAGGGCCGGGGAGTGGGGCAGACACAGTGGCCACTCCTAAACTGGAATGAAAGCCAGGCCTCCCCTTGACGAGCTGGGCTGGGAAGGGCCGGGGAGTGGGGCAGACACAGTGGCCGCTCCTAAACTGGAATGGAAGCCAGGCCTCCCCTTGACGAGCTGCGCCGGGAAGGGCCGGAGAGTGGGGCAGACACAGTGGCCGCTCCTAAACTGGAATGGAAGCCAGGCCTTTCCTTTGATGAGCCTGCACCGGGAAGGGCTGGAGAGTGGGGCAGACAGTGGCCGCTCCTGTTTCTAGCCTTGACTTTCCGCATCTGGAAAAGCCATTGAACTGTTCAGTTCTCAGTTACTCCAACCACAGAGGGGTATTAAACCACCTACCGTTTCCTCACTTGTGTCCTGAGAGGTTGAACTAAACAGAATGCTGGACACACTTTAACTGTTCAAAACAGTGCTAAAAATCAAACTGTGTTACTTCAAGTGTAAGTCAACTTTTGTTTCTGATTTGTTTTTTAAGACTCTAGCACAATGCTGTCATTAAGTTTATTCCTAAATTCAGATTTTCCCCTCTTATCAGACGACTAGAAGAAAAAAAGATTACTTTCCTAGTCAAAAATAAAGTACTATAAAATAAAAAAATAGTCTTAACTCTTGAAATAGCACAAATAATAAAGATGTATAGCTATAACTAATATACCCTTTCAGTTTCTTCTCTGTTGGAACTATTTCTAAAACATCTCATTTCTTATATTGCACTTAACATTCATACTTTTGTCTCTTCTTGATTCAGTGATTTTCCCTTACACATGTGAGTCAGATTCCATGTTTATCTGATGTTAGTGGTTCTGATTCTTCTCTCCCTTTTTGGCGCTTACTTCTGGGTACTAGGTTTTCTGAGGTATTTGTCACCTCCCTTTCCTCCCTACTCCATAATTCCTAATCTGTTGAACCAGAGGAAGAAATTGAGATTACCAGGGAAATACAGAGAGCAAGCTGGTAACAAGCAACCTAAAGCAGCCGAATCTAGCCTGAGGTCAGTGCCAGAAAAATAGAAAGAGGTACTTGAGCTTTCTGATGGCTAACTTATTCCATTTTCAGAGGTCTTTTTTCATTTACTTTGGGGTTCTTAGGTGGACTGGGGATAGTCAACGATGACAAACACATTCTTACATAACTGCAAAAATGAGTAAGGACTGAGATCTTAGCTGAGTTAAACACTACTACATGCTCCCTAGAAAAACAATTTGACAACTGAATAAAGTGGTGCTTTTATGATTTACCTGCAAATCCTGAGCACAATACAGCAATAGCTATAGCGCCAAATCCTAACAGTGGATTCTGTTCCACCTGCAATAGTAATGTTTTAAAAGTTATTCTTTGTGACTAAAAATACAACTCATCCAAGAGACCAAACAAATGAATACAAAACTCTGTTTATAGTTCTATTGAAAGTATGTGTCATTATCAGACACAGCTTTTCTATAGAAGAAGACAGGACCAAACAAATGCCACCCCAGGGACAAACAAAGTACTGAAGTTAAAAACATATCGGTCAAATTATAGCCACGATGACTGCCTGATAACCACGCGCGCCTTCTTCCTGATAACAGCGGCACCCGAGCACAGAACTGTGCATAGCCCATCACTTCATGGGAAATAGATGGGGAGACAGTAGAAACAGTGTCAGACTTTATTTTGGGGGGCTCCAAAATCACTGCAGATGGTGACTGCAGCCATGAAATTAAAAGACGCTTACTCCTTGGATGGAAAGTTATGACCAACCTAGACAGCATATTAAAAAGCAGAGACGTTACTTTGCCAACAAAGGTCCGTCTAGTCAAGGCTGTGGTTTTTCCAGTGGTCATGTATGGATGTGAGAGTTGGACTATAAAGAAAGCTGAGCGCTGAAGAATTGATGCTTTTGAACTGTGGTGTTGGAGAAGACTCTTGAGAGTCCCTTGGACTCCAAGGATCCAACCAGTCCATCCTGAAGGAGATCAGTCCTGGGTGTTCACTGGAAGGACTGATGCTGAAGCTGAAACTCCAGTACTCTGGCCACCTCATGTGAAGAGTTGACTCATTGGAAAAGACCCTGATGCTGCGAGGGATTGGGGGCAGGAGAAGGGGGTGACAAGGATGAGATGGCTGGATGGCATCACCGACTCAATGGGCATGAGTTTTAGTAAACTCGGGGAGTTTGTGATGAACAGGGAGGCCTGGCGTGCTGCAAAAAGTGGGGTCGCAAAAAGTCAGACACGACTGAGCAACCAAACTGAACTGAACCGCCTGTCAGCCTTCCCAGGCAGCACTAGTGGTAAAGAACCCATCTGCCAAGGCAGGAGACGTAAGAGACACAGGTTCGCTCCCTGGGTTGGGAATATCTGGAGGAAGGCGTGGCAACCCTTCCAGTATCCTTGCCAGGAGAATCCCACGGACAGAGGAGCCTGGTGAGCTACAGTCCATGGGGTCACAAAGACTCAAACATGACTGAAGCAATTTAGCAAGCAAGCAGCAGCCACCACTTAATTTTAACTTCTGACACCACCATAATCAAGCCCTTGTAGGATCAATCATGGAAATGACGACACTTTGACTTGTTTTATTCCCTATCACCTATGGGATAAAGGACTTGTAAGATTTCCAACTTTACTGAATTTTTATCAAATATTAATAGCATGACTTTTACAAACCATATACACTATTTTATAAAGTAAATGAATAAAGAGGAAGCTGATACACAGCTCTGATTCTTAAATAGTTCACTAATGTGAGAGATTGACATGCATATATATTCACAATACTTTGCTAACAGATGCAGCATATGGACCCCCACCTATTGTTTCAACTTTATTTCCTCAGGAGCCTTCATCAGTCTCTGCTCAGAGATCAGTGTTATCTGAGCGGCAGCGCTCAGGAACTAAGGGTTGAGACACAGGACTGATGTGACAAGCACATAGCTTGTTCAAAACAAGTAAGCCTCATAAAGCAGAGTGTTACTTTGAGGACCTGAGACAGAAAATATCTGTGCGAAGATAAAAGAAGAAATAGAAGATATTATGGACTAATGATTCTCAAAGTATGGTCCCTGGACCAACAGCAGCAGCAGCGTCACCTGTTAGAAATGAAAATTGACAGGCATTCCCCAGACCTACTGAATCAAACTGTTAGCCTCCACCCTCAGAATCTGTCTAACCTTCCTGTTAATTCTGATGTATACTGATGTTTCGAGAACACTGCTATAGACTACAGTGGGTAAACATGGATGCTTTCCTAATATAAACTATAAGACTGGCATAGAAATGAGAAAAAAAAAAATGGAAGGACACTAGAAAGCTCAGGCTACTAAATAAAATGTCTGGCAAATTCTTGGCTTTTCTGCTGGTTTAATCTCTACAGTTAGCAAAAATGGTGATAGACACTGACTGCTTCTCTGGGCTTCAAGAAGTCAGGTGTCACTAGTTAAAGGCATCTTCAATGAATTCTTATTTTATAGGAACACTAAGAAAAAAAAATTAAAAACTACAGCATACAAAACCAAGAGGAACCAACCAGGAATTTTAGTATCAAAAAAAATTGAAAGCTCTGAATAAGTGGAGGCTTGCAAAAATACTATAAAACTTTGAAGAAGGCCTTTAAAAGAGAAGAAAGTGTTTCTTTTGCTAGATGACATACTGTTAGCAAGAAAATAAGAGTTACCCAAATCTAGTTTCCACTTTCTCTGTGAATAATGATTTTAAATGAATGAATGAATGGGAAGTTAAGTCCAAAATATGTGGTTTGCTGTCATAAAAACACCCGGAAGGCTGATGTTTAGGCTTTTAAATGACAATTTATATGGGTCTGCTTTTACTGTGTCACCTTCCCAGTGAAAATGATTTCACTTACATAGGGGGTCTTCCAAGTCGGGGTAGAGTTCCATAAATTTTCACAAAGTGATTCCCAATTTCATTTTATTCTTTTTGTATCGTGAAACTGGAAACTTTATGACATTGTAAATTATCAGCTGGTTTTTCTGAATATAAAGTGTGAAAACACAGAACAGTATTTTGATCTATTTGATAATTTTGTGGGTTTTTGAAGAATTAATGAGCATGTAAATAGAAATAGTGACTGCTTGAATACTGTATTTACTTGCACTCTTTCAGTACATCAAGATTCCTGTATATTTTAGAGTATAATAAAACACAGATGTGAGTTGTAAAAAAAAAAAAAAAAAACACCCACCTAAATTCAGAAGCATCTTGACCAAGAATAGTACCAAGTCAAGGTGTGTTCACTACATCTGTGAAGATTACTGGGGCATGGAAACTGGCCAGAAAATCTGAATTGGGCAAATACTGTCCGGATTTTCAGAAAGGCAGAGAGAAGGAAAAGCTGCAGAAATGATCAACAGCAGCTTCAGGCGTTGAAGGCAGGCCAGTACACTCACCAGAAGCGCAGACTCTGGAGCCACACTGCCTGGGCTCAAGCAAGCTTGAGCTGTGGACCCACTGCTAAGCTGCTGTGCCTATCAGTTTCCTCATATGAAAATGGAAATAAAGACACACATCTCATGTGACTGGTGTGGGCATAAGTGAGTTAATGTGTGTAAAGCACTTAGAACATTGCTAATAACTAGTGTTGACTGCGGTGTTGTTACTGTTACTGAATACGAGCAAAATCACACCACAGATGACTTGTAGAGCTTAAAAAGTCCAATGGTCATCACACACACACACACAAATGGTGTGGCTTCCATAAGAAGAAGACACACCAAACTGTCTCACTGAAAGGATTCCTAGTTAAGTGATGAGGGGAATTCCACAGAAATAATGTTCAGTAAGAAATCTGACAGATTTGCATAGTGTTTTCGTTACTGAGACAGAGAAATGGAGTGAGGATAACTAGTTCTATTCATAGCTGAGTGAATACTCATGTAGCAAAGTGCTAATTAACAGAATAAGACCAAGCTGGACCTACAGCCGCTATCAACCAGCCGGGCATACGAATGAGCCACCGGAGAAACGGCCCCTCCCAGCCTTGGCGGGTCTGCAGCTGCCTGCGGGCCTGGCTGGTATCTTGGCTGCAACCTCTTACGAGACCCCTCAAGCCAGAATGTCTCAAAGAGGCCAGAGCTCAGGCACCCTTGAATTCCTGGTTCATGAAAACTGAGAGGGATAACAAATGTTTCTTAAGCAAGAGTAAAAAAAATAGAGATCTAAAGGCATGTCCTCAGAACTCTGATCCCGTCTGTCTAAAATTTTCAGTGAAGACCCAGAAGACATGCGTGCCGCATCTGCAGAAAGCATAACAACATTTCAAGAAAAAGCTAACGACCAATAAGGACTGCAGACCTCAGAGGCTTGAGCATTAACCCAAAGTAACAAGATGGGCTTAATAAATATAAACACATCTTGCACTTCAGTTTAGAAGCCTGCTGCAGAAATCATATCTGAGAAAAACTGTGTGTGTGTGTGAAACAGCTACATGTGGTTATAAATCAGTTACAGAATGGATAGCCACCTCCAACCAAAAAAAAACAAAAAAACCCTGACAACCTTAGGCTGACTGAACAAGTCTAGAGTAATTAGCGAACTACAGCTCAGCTCAGTTGGTAAAGAATCTGCCTGCAATGCAGGAGACCCAGCTTCTATCCCTGGGTCAGGAGGATCCCCTGGAGAAGTATTGTTGCCTGGAGAATCCCACGGACAGAGGAGCCTGGTGGGCTACAATCCGTGGGGTCACAAGAGTCGGACACAGCTTAGCAACTCAACCACGGTATTCAGTCAGCATCTGGAGATGGTACGAGCTTTGGGGACACACCGAGGTATATACCTCATATATAAGGTATATACCTTATATACACACCGAGGAAAGACAATGGATAAATGCGTCTAGAAAAGAAGTACAAGGCAGCGCGGGGACAGGCTAGGGGTCACAGAGTCCCCAGAAGGCACATTCTAGGAAGAAACAGGTCCTCTCAACAGGGGACAGAAAAAGACACGGAAGGCAGGCTGTGACAGTGTTCTCAGACATTCCAAGGGCCATCATGTGGAGCTAGCAGGGGTCTGAGTTACTCTGAGGAGAGCAGGGAACAACAAGAGGCAGCTACAGGAGGCTGCATTCTGTTCAAGATACGAAAGAACTTTCTAGAGTGCTCCAGCAGTCGAATTCTCTGCTTTAGTTTACTGAGCTTTTCATACGCATTACCTATGCGAGGTGGACATTTGCTAAACATGTAAAGTGGTCCTGGAAGTTCATATTTAACTTTTAAGTGTTTGCATTACTTCCCAAACAAATGACTTCTCCAGTGGTCTACGTCCGCGTTACACGTGCAGTACATACTTGACAGCGTTTGAAATGTCACCGAGAATATAAGCACATTTAAACATCACGTAAAGACAAGAAATACTAGTGTAAAACTTACTTTCTGAGAAAAAAAATCCTTCCGCCAGGCCGGAAAGTACGTAAAAAGCTGACTTTTCCCACTTTCACATGCCTCCCCGGCTGCCTTCCGCTCCTAAAAGACCACGGGCCCGCTACGGTCATGCACCCTGAACTTCTCTGATCTTGGAGGCCAAGCAGGGTGGGACCTGGTTAGTACTTGGACGGGAGAACCCATGGTCTCTCATTGGGAAAAATATGCAGAAGGAAGCTCCTGACCTTCAGGTCCTCCACTGTAGTTCTACTTCCTACTTCTCTTTGGGAAAACAACCAATTAAAGCATATAATACTTGAAAAAAATCAGGTATATACCTTAACATTTAACTCTTGAACTAAAAGTTAGAAGTGAAGGCACCTCTTGCCCTATTTTAGTTACCAATTATCAGGAGAACACTGCTGCTCCCCTATGAGCCCGACTGTTGACGGTGGCTGTATGTACAAAGCAAGAATTTCTGTGACTGCAGGACAGCATGAAAATTAGATGGAGAAAACTGCCCAGTATTTCTGAGAAAATGTATAAAAGAGGCCTAGAAGTTCTGAACATACACACTGTGTGGAAGTTCGCACAATTTGAGCCACAGGTTACCTATTAACTAGAACTTTGGATGCGTTACTTCCTCTCTTTGAAGTTACTTCAATTTTGTTATCCATAAAATGAAGGAGGGGCATTATACTGAGTTTAAGATAACATCCATCTCTAACGTATTTTATGCACATTCTCCTCTTTTAAAAAAAGAAGCCAGTTTCCTCTCCTTAGCAATAACATTTTCCTAAGGGGCAAAAAGGATATATGTAAGGCAAAGGTTATTTTCACTCAAAGAAATACAATCAAGCTCCACGCATCAGCGTGACTGACTCAAGGGCGTAAGACCTTAAGTTTCCTAGCTCAGTTACGTTAGGCGTGTTGTTTCTCACCACGACTTTGGTGGCCTGGGCTGGCTTCCACTGCACGAGTGTGACTCCCCCGCACAGCATAAACACTGAAATCCACTGCAGCTTGCTGAGCGTCCGGTTCAACATTAAGACAGTGCACAGAGCAGTGCAAGGGATCTTCAGCTGGTACGTCACCTGAGAACAACACATGAGCTAATCAGCTCCGCTAATGTCGGACTCCGAGACCAAAATATCTGGTGTCGTTAACAGAACCGAGAAGAATATCTGACAGTGACAGAAAGGGTTAATAAAAATGCTGTCCGCATAAAAACATGCCTTTAAAGCCTCTGCGCCTCTGACCACCACCCACCTGGTACACCGCCGCATCCAGGTTGCTAAGAGCGAGGAAAGCCATGTTGTTCTGGACGGCGTACACCAGGGAAGGCACACTCAGCTTCATCAGCTCCTTGGGGCTCCCCAGGACATTCTCTCTTAAAGACGCCCTGAGTCTACCCAGATTACCAGTTTCCCTTTGAAAACAAAACGGGGAAAGGAGAGGGGTGAGGAAGAAAATGAAGGTCATCCTATTAGATACCATCGCAGGTAGGGTAGCTACAATGTGTTAAGTTCACTGATAGAATTTAACAAACTTGTTTATTTTTAGAATTTTTGACTAATTTTCGGTTTATTAAAAGAAATATACCAACAATATGTGAAAAACAATTACAGTTTCTATTTGGGAAAATATGGCACTTGGTTTACCATCATCCACCTCTGGTCAAAGCTCCAGGGGCTTCTGAGTATATGAAGTTATGAGATAACAGGAAACCAGAATTGCTGATATTACCCATAAAAAATTAATCCCTGCCGCTTTCTGCCATTACATCAAGTTTACCCTGATTATTTTTTAGATTAATCAGACTGCATATCCATTTAAAACAATTTTTAATTACAATAGATTTAAATTGCAAACAAAAGAAAAAAGCTTTAGTACTTAAAGAAGTTACTTGAGATTAATTTATAAATTTTGATCTGCATCACTCAATGAGATAGGAAGAGGAACTGAGTGATGTAGGTCAATATTATTTGTAAACTAATTTAGTGTTTGGGCAATACGGTGGACAATAAATCTTTAGATAAGCATATTCTCATAAAACTCAAGCATGTATCTATATAACTTGGCAGGAAATCTGAATAATTAATACCAGTAAAGGTAAACTGTATCTACAATGTACATAAAGTTCACTACTGCATATTGATTAATGCATGCTCTTAAGTATTCTTATTTTTATGCAGGAGGAACTATTAATAGCTAATCTGACTCATACTTTCCCCTGCTATAAATCAGCTCACTTATTCCCTGAAAATACATATCAAAGAACACTTTTATAAGCATCAACACCAAAAAATGCTACATCAAAAGGCTCCTAACTACAGCTCAAAACATCCTTAAAGAGAACCATAATGCTGCATTGAGAAGACTAATCTATGTCAACTCACAATGAGCCTTCAAATTTTCGGTTAACATATTAGAATCAAGTCACTAACTGGGTATTTTCATACTAAATAGGGCAAAAATGATTACCCAGGTTCTGAGGGGGAAGCAAAAAGTCCATAATGTTGAACTGACTACCCATGCCTTTTCACCATAGAACACTCAGCACCCAAGAAAACACTTAAGACAGGAAAGTCGGCCTGGACCACAGAGACACAAGGTGTCCTTAGTTAAAGGCTGTCTGCTGCCAAATTCAATACACCCCACACCACAATGGGAAATCCATATGCTGAAGAGTAACATACACCCCACACCACAATGGGAAATCCATATGCTGAAAACGACACACACACAGCTAGAGGGAGATGACAAAAGCCGTCCAGAAGAGGAGAGAATTCAAGAAAGATGACTGTGCTGGGAAAAATCTACATAGGAGAGATTTCCAGACACCTGAAGTTTGGCCCTTTAAACCTTTAACACTTTTTTTTTTTAAACACAAATCTATAATGTTCTATATAATTCTCCACATCTTAAAAGAGTATAAAGAAAAATTTCTCAAATTTTCCCTGTTATAAAACTGAAAATAAAAAACGATTAAAAAGAATCACAGAGGTCCAACTCAAAGAACCATTTTAACAGGTGATATATTAGAAAACATAATTGAACATTCTGTCATAATTCTAAGAAGCACCTTATGATGGAAGAAGCATAAATCTTACAGAACACTGCTTTCACTGAGCCATTACTTTATGTCCTTCCGAAATACTTTTCTACTGATGTATCTTCAGAGTGGTTCCCTAGGGAACTCCTGAGAGGCACCAGTTTGCACCCATCTTTTATGTTCTACTTCCTTTCATGTCTGTTTATCTCCCACATAGGGTTCCGCAAGCTCTAGTTTAATGGCTATTTATCCCTCCTCTGATCCCCAGCTATGGGCAATGCCCGCCCACGTCCACTCCACAGAGATACTCTAATCCCTCCATAGTATCAAGTGAACTCCTGGCTACCCAGAGCTCAGCGCTGGCCTGCTCATCACCGACTCTCCCGCTCTGCGTGAATACGGGCTGCGCACGCATCTGACTGCGTCTCCTACTGACACCACGCCTGCAGCGGGAGTCAGGGCTGCCGGGGCGCCTCTTCTCCATGTCTTCTTACCACTCTACACTTTTCAGCTTTCCCATCACAAGGAGGGCCTGCGAGACATCACCGGTCAGTCTGAATGCTCCACTCCTTCAACGTGGCAAACCAGCAGAGTGTGATGTACTGTGTCCAGATTAACCTTCAGGTCTGTGGCTCCTGATTAGGTCCTTTTTATTGGATCTTTTTCCTTGGATGCTTAGGAATTACTACTTCTTCACTGCCAAGAAGGCTTCAGTATCTTTTTCTGGTTTCTTCTCTAATGCAGATATTAGAGAAGCCAAGGTCTACCAGAATGCTATCAGAGGAAAGCTCAAGCTTCACCACAGGATTATATCAACATCATGTAATTATAACAAGACATTTGGAAATAAGTTACAAAAAAATAGCAGCAATTGCTAGAAGAACTTGCAAAAGAAAACAAAAGCTCAAGAATAATTAATGACATTGTATAGTAAAATAAAGGTCCGTATAGTCAAAGCTGCGATTTTCCAGTAGTCACGTACAAATTTGAGAGTTGGACCACAAAGAAGGCTGAGCGCTAAAGGACTGATGCTTTCAAACTGTGCTGCTGCAGAAGACCCTTAAGAGTCCCCTGGACTGCAGGGAGATCAAACCAGTCCATCCTAAAGGAAATCAGCCCTGAACATGCGTTGGAAGGACTGATGCTGAAGCTCCAATACCTTGGCCACTTGATGCAAAGAGCTGACTCACTGAAAAAGACCCTGATGCCAGGTAAGACAGAAAGCAAAACGAGAAGAGGGTGGCAGAGGATGAGATAGTTAGAGAGCATCACTGACTCAACGGACATGAGTCTGAGCGAACGCCCAGAGACAGTGAAGGACAGGAAAGCCTGGCGTGCTGCATCCCATGGGGTCGTGAAGAGTTAGACACCGCTTAGCAACTCAACAACAACAGTAGAATAAAGGGAAATAGGAGGTAGAGCAAAGGATATACGGGAATCCTAACACACAAAGTTTCAAAGAGGTAGATTATTTCAGTGTGAGATTAAATCTTGCTTAACTTTAACGTATTAAGAAAACAGCTCCAAAACTTACGGTTTTACTCATGAAAGTTAAAATATATATACACCAATGTATCTCCCAGAAAACACTAGTAATCATCTATCCTTTTGTTTTACTGTTAAGTAGACAAAGGTAAATGATCAATTTTAAATATACTACAGCCTTGAATATACTAGTGAAAGGAACACATAAAAACCAAAGGCTGTTTTTTCTTCCATTTTTCCTGATATTTTCTTGGAAATCAAATCCCATGCACTTTAATGAGTACATTTTGTTAAAAACAAATTTATTGAATTTAATTATATAAATGACATTGTGAGATAAGAAAAAGCATGTCTAAAATCAAAAAGCATATTTTAAAAAAAATATAGCCTGTCCCATTAAATTTACTGTTTGATTTTTATCACTGGAAAAGAATCTATGTTCAACCTCTTGTTACCTGAAGAAATGCTGAAGCTCCGTGTTGATTGTAGACAGATTCTGCTGCCGCCTACCCCCCTAAATTTCCTACCAACCGGCTGAAACCAGTTCTTTCTGATCTATGTTTGGTCAAAAGTAGGTCTCATTCTTCCAGCTCCTGATCTGACGAAAACTACTAGGAGACCTAAAATCCTTGGCTAGGTCACCAAGGCACTGCGCAAAATGGAATGATAATGCAGCACAAGTTACTCGTGAGCTGAAGAAACTTCAGTTTTGCTTACAGATTTCTCATCTGCACAGTTCATCTTCATTCACCATTCTAGGTGATACTATGAAACAGTAAACTAATTTTCTCCAGTCTTATAGGGATAAGTAGTTCAAAGATATAAGATGCAATTATTACTATACACACCCAAAGTAATATGCATGTTTACACACCCTTCCAGGTTTCTTTAGTGCTTACAGGCTGCGGTGGACAGCAAATAACAAGAAGCTGACTTTGTGCTAAGACGACATGACAGTGTCTGCACCTCCTTTTTCGTATCACAAATGACAGGTGTAAATCAAAAGTGTTAATTTTAATAGCTATGACAGTTTAGTAAAGCTAACTAGCAATTTTCCTGTGAATTGTTGTAGTAATTATTTTATGAACCTAAAACATTTTTACATGTATTTGTTTTATGTTTCAACTGGATTATAACTTAGAAATCAATAACTTCACATTCAAATACTTGCTTTTGCATCAGACTGCTAAGCTACTCCCCTCTCCACAAAATAGGATGTCTGTTTCCTTTACCACATGAGAGTGGTCTGACATAACTCATACATATGCACAACAGTGTACATTAAAAGATAATTATTACATCTTTGTTTTACAGTTGCAGAAGGCTACATACAATCTAAACATCCATCAATAGAAACTGGTCTATATAATACATCTGTATAATAGAAAACCACACAGCTCTTAAAAATAATAAGACAGAGTTCTATGTATGGACATGGAACCATCTCTAAGATAAAACATTTAAATGGAAAAAAGTTAAAAAGCAAAGCACAGTGTGAACTTTGTATGCACACAAAATTACAAGCACTGTACATACATACATGTACATGCATTCTAGTTACATGCTCTAAAATTCCCCAATCAGACCATGTAAACCTTAAACCTTACTTATCAAAGGTACCACCCATCAAATATTCCCCCCAGTCCCCATTTTTTTTGCACTTCTAATTTATGATAAAAACAAGTATAATTTCATATTCCAAAAACTACTGAAACTTAAAAGTAAAATCAAAGATGGTGGAAAACTCCAAATTAATTACAAACAAACAGACAAAAAACAAACCTGTCAGTTTTTTTCATGAATACCAAAATAACACTGATGGAGAAAAACAGAACTAACCCAAGTATTCTAAAACGCAGTCTTTTTACTGTATGCTCCAAGACTAAACGCAAAAAGAACTGCATACAAATACTGAACTTTAGTTAGTAGGTTTGCTTTTCCACAGCTGTAGGTTAGAAATTCTGAATCGACTTATTGTATATTCTAGGACTGAGCAAATAAGTAAATATCTTTAAGATAATGAAAGTCAAACTTACCATCAATGGAAAAGAAAATACAGAAAAGGGAAAAGTTGTAATGAACCCTTTGATACTGGGTCAGAATTGCAGGTGTCAAACAATACTGAACTCATAGTTACATACATACATATACAGAAACAGAGTATCAGATACATTTAACACACGTTACCCGGCTCTGTTTACTGAAAGGGCCCAGAAGTAATGATATCCCTCCGGTACCAGTGTGCACATCCTGCATCCAGATTCTGGTTTCTAAGTACCATTCTTGTAAAAAAGAAAGGTTTCCTAGAGAAATGTATGATTTCAGGATTGGGGCAGGGAACGCACCCTTTGTTATGCTAGAAGAAACTGCTTAAAGATTGGTAAGAATATGAGAGAGACAGAGGAAGGAAAAAAAGACCAAAAAAAAAAAAAAAATACAGGGAAGCTTGAAGATGATCCCACTGTCCAAATCTGGACAATGTGAGCACAGAAATAAATAGTGATGATAATGGATTCCAGCCATCAAAATAAAATAATCGACGAATCTCACTGACAGGGAGAGGTGGATGGAGGGGGTGGAGGGCAGAGAGAAGGAAGTTTCTTAGAGTGGAATGTGTGTGTGTGTGAGCTGCTCAGTCGTTCCCAACTGTTACGCAACCCCAGGGGCTGCAGCCTGCCAGGCTCCTCTGTCCATGGGATCTCCGGGCAGGAACACTGCAGTGGGTTGCCTTGCTCTCGATCTTCTTGACCCAGGAATCGAACCTGGGTCTCCTGCGTGGCAAGCGGATTCTTTACTGTCTGAGCCACCACCGGGAGACCCTTAGAGTAGAAGGCCAACCAATCAACGTGTAGAGAGTGTTGGAACTGGGAAATTACCATTTGGAAACATCAAATCAAAAAATGAAAAGAGGATATTCTCTCCATAAGATACTTATTAGTTACAAAGAGAAAATTGGTGACTTTATTTGGAGAAACCTAGCAGGCGCTACCTTAATCAAGAAATCAAAGTTAAATCACCAGTAATGGGGGCAAACAGACATTATGTGCTTCTTGCTAAGCTGCTCTGCGGAGGGTCACTTCTGTGATGTCCTGACCAAAAACCTGATCACGACAAAGCATTCAGCAAACAAACTGAGGGATATCCTACAAAGCAAACGGACTGCGCTCTTCAACACTGGCAAAGACAGGAGGAAAAACGACGGAGGAGCGCTCTCAGGTTGCGGGCAGCTAGAGAGAAAACTCAAGTGTGACTGCTTTACTATTAAAGGACACCAGTGGGCAACGGGCAAAATTATCCAAGGTCTGTGAATTAGGTACCAGTATCATGTCAATACCAATGCCTCAAATTTGATATATGTGAGTATGTAAGAGAATGTTATGTTTTTTAGAAAGTATGTGCTGAAGAATTTAGGGACAAGGGCATCTTATGTAACACTTGCTCTCAAACAGTTCATAGAAACTATATACACACATACAAATGCACAGAAATCAAGAACATGATAAAACACACATGGTAAAATGTTAACATTTGGAAATGAAAACTTAAAAGATAAAATTACTGAGATGTCTAACAATGCTACTACTAAATGCTTGTCTTTGCCCTGGCTAATCACTTTACAGCTCAATTATTTCATTGTTCTAAAAGACTTATAATCAGAAAAGTGAAAATCAGGGAGCTTTCTAGTGCTGTCACTGCCAGTCACTTTCTGGGGATCTTTGGCAAATTAAAACTTCCCTCGGCCTTGGATTTCTCCTCACAGAAGATGAAATAATACCTAAGGCTAAAACAGCAGCACAAGCGTTAAACAAAAATAAGCTGTGTTACCTGCGTGTCCCCCTCACGTGTTCTTAAGGGGAGGACGTTTCCTTAGCACCTTCCCTCTCTGGCAGCCTGCCATGCTCAACAGCAGCAGTCCTGACTGTCTGAAGATAGCAACTTCAGTTGCCGCGATCTTAAAAGAGGATGTTTGGCACTTTACATAGCACATCGTGACAGGGATTCACAGTATTCCAGACTGTGGTCACTTCCTTTCTAAAGAAGTTAGATGTATGCTCATTGGGTTTTCAAAAATTCATTTTTTCACAACAGACCCCCAAAGAAGCATTATTCTTTGGTTTTTCTAAGGAAATTTCAATTTATTATATGTTATAGCAATAGTGCTAAAGTGCTGGCTAGTGTTCCTTAGTGCCAGAAAGTTGTGGTGTGCCTTATGGAGAAAACACGTGTTAGATAAGCTTCATCCAGGCATGAATTAGAGCATTACTGGCCCCGAGTTCAATGTTAATAAGTCAACAATACATATTAAGTGAGGTGTCTTTAAACAGAAGCAAGGTTCTATGGTGACCAGCTGATGAAAATGCTGTGACCAGAGGCTCACAGGAACCTATCCCTGCTCCTCTAGGAGCAAGTTCAGTCATCACTAATTCAGTGTTCGTGGGAACGACTGAGATGGCAGGACTCGGTTGTTTAGCCAGCGCCATCACCAGGCCTGTGGCCTCTACTCTGAAAAGCGGACGCTTCTCTTCATCACTCACAGTCAGCTCGCCCACAGCCCTGGGCTCTGATAAGCTTCCTCACCCCCAACTCCTACACCCTTCTCGTCCACGCTCCTCAAAGGGTCACCGGGACTCACCATCACTGGGCCGCCTTGTTAGTCCCCGGCTTCACCCTTCTGGTGATTTCCTAATGCACCTGGGAGGAAACCTGGACTCCTTCACAGGCCCAGTTCCTCACGACACCCTGCCCGCCTCTCCTGCTTCCTGTCAGCACCCCTCCCTCCCACAGCCCTCCAGACCGCCATCTGTGGTGGTTCTCTAACACACTGCTCTCTCTGCCTTCTCTCTGCCCTTTTCCTGCCCATCTTCTGCTCCATCTTCAGGTCTGCGTTAATATAACTTCCTCATATTCAAATGGAGACCCCCCCCTTACTTATTTACAGCATCCTCTCTTTATCCTCTGGTGGCTCAGCAGTAAAGCAGGAGACATGGGTTCGATCCCTGGGTCAGGAAGATTCCAAGACTCTTGCCTGAGAAATCCCACGGACAGAGGAGCCTGGCAGGCTACAGTCCATTGGGTTGCGACTATGCAACAAGCTACTTATCCTCTTACCACCACCCACTGATTATTCATTTGCTTAAGATCTAGTTCTCCACCAGACTCAAGCTCCATGTGGACAGAATAGATCTTTTTAATTTGCAGCTATATTTCTTACATCCTGAAAAGTGCTGAGCAAATAACTGGATAAATGAATGACTCTGACTATCACGCTACATCTTTTTAGCAGTATATTGAAACAAAGCATGACTGTTTAAAATGTTTGTTTGGGACTTCCCTAGTGGTCCAGTGGTTGGGACTTTGCTTCCAATGCAGGGGGCGAGGGTTCCATCTCTGGCCAGGGAGCTAAGACCCCACATGCCTCGCCAAAGCATAAAACATAGAAACAAACCAAAAAATAAACAAACATAAAACAGAGGCAATATTGTAACAAATTCAACTTTAAAAAAGCCAAAACGTAAAACAGAGGCAATATTGTAACGAATTCAATAAAGACTTTAAAAACAGTCCACATCCCCCAAAAAATTAGAAAAAAATGTTTGAAGGTAGTGAACCACAGATTATTTGGACATGGCCGTGACACATTTCTAAGTGAACTTAATTATAAGCAAGACGTTAAGAACTTTTAAGAACTGTCCTGAATCTCTGCCCCCATCTCCACACAGTATAAAATGATACGCACTTACTTTAACAATTAGCCAAGAGGAAGCATACTGCTGAGCAAAGAGCATTACTGGAGAGACCATCCTAAGCAAGCCGGGCAAGCTTTGCACAGCACAGAAACAAGCGAGGTCTGGAGTTACCACCTCGAAAAAGTTATTGCCCTTTAACAGGGCATAAAGAGTGGCAAGAAGTGAATAAGCTTTTACCTCCTTTAACAGTTTTTTTCCATTGAAATGGTAGTTCACTTTTTTCCTTTTCTGTCATTATCTAAAACTTTCCAATCAAAATTTAGTATTATCTAATTTTTACATTAACTTTATTTTTTTGGAACATAGGGAAAATGTATTAATCATGAAGATCTAACTTATCCTTTTTCTTCTCAGAAGAGTCTCCAAGTTCTAAATCTTACATTATTTCTAACATACTTTCACATTCTCTCACGATATCCTGAAATCGTCATCCTTTTTCTCAGATGATAAAGTGTTGCTTCTACTTTGAAAACAAAGTAAAAAAAGTCCAATGTCATGTTTTTAGCTTTAAAGAAGGAATTAGTTTAACATCATGTGGTAAAGCATTTTCAAACAATATAAGTTCAAAATTATGAAATCAATTTGTTTCTTATGTATACCAACAAATCAATTCCTAAAATTTCTGAGTAACAAGTATCTTCTGATGTTTAGAAGTCTATCACAGCAAATAAAGCACTAACATCCAACCTGGCTTTTTTTGGACAAACTACTTAACATCCTATTTGCCTTTGATTCACTTTTTTTAAATTGACTATTTTAATATGTGTATAAAGAAATTACAGAATAGAGAATATCTGGAAAGTCTACTTTGCAAACTTCACACAACTATATCAAAAAGACGAATATAAAGTTCTAGGCGCTTTCATGTGCTCCAACTCTTAACTGTTTAATCATAGTCCAGCCATCTATTTTATTCATCTTTTCCATATTCCAAACTGCTTTGGGTAAACCATTATAAGCTAGTGTCTTTCAAGATCTAGAATCAACTTGCAACATTTTCACTGGGTATGTTTCCCACATAGCTCTTGATTTCATTTCATTAGCGACTGTCTCATGACATATTGCTGAATAAGCAGAACAAGTAATACACAGTGTCCTTTCATTTCATTCTGTAGCTATCAACCTGTAACCTAACATTGTAAGATAATTCTTTAACTATTTTATCATTCCAAGAAATTAATGTTTTCACAGATGCCCTCTTTATTTGCTCCAAGAAATTCTGTCCTACCAACGTGTTTTGAATAACCACATAATGTGCCAACATGTTTCTCATTAAAAATTAATTTGCTTTAAAATCCAGTAATTTCAAATTCACTTCATTTCTTTCATGCTTTGTAATTTTTTTCCATTGTTTTTTCCCACTTGTAAACTCCTTGTGTTTTAAGTGATTTTTCTTCGCAGCCAAACTCTTGCTAGCCATGTCATGTCAAATGCCAGCCATCAAAACTCTGTTATCATAATTCTTTACTTTTTTTCTGATTGTCCCTGGTCTTGTGAACTCTGCAGGTAATGTAAGAGGCTCTACATTATCCTGGGCTTCCCTGTGGCTCAGCTGGCAAAGAATCCGCCTGCAATGTGGGAGCCCTGGGTTCAATCCCTGGGTTGGGAAGATCCCCTGGAGACAGGAACGGGTACCCACTCCAGTATTCTGGCCTGGAAAAGTCCATGGACTCTATAGACCATAGGATCACAAAGAGTTGGACACGGCTGAGAGAGTTTCACTTTTACTACATTATCCTGGTGACATAAACAGCCATCTGGTTATTGATGATGATGACAATGAAGGACAATATTTGGTTTTCCACAGTTGTTTCAACACCATTTTCTAACTTATATGGTGAATTCTTGGAAACTTTTCTGCTTTTATATTAATTTCAAAGAAAGTTTCCACAAAAAAAACTTCAACTGACCATACCCATAACACTGAATAGCTTAAGAATAAGAAATACTATACGGCGAGCAACGCAAAGCTAGGAAAGCATCAAATAAGACAAAAAGTCTCTGCAGTGGGTTGGCAGGACACTAGCCCAACTGCTGAGTTAAACCAAAGGCTTCACTGCTTTTTAACAAATTCTTAACAGTTACAAAACAACTGAACCATAATTTGATCTTACAGCTTTAAATAGCAGATTACATGCTTAACAGTCCTATTTCATTCCTGGGTCATAAGTTTTTCTCCCTAAGGAAGCTGGGGGATAAGGAGAAGAAATGTGCTCCCTATGTCTCTTTTCCACTATCTCCATTTTTGTATTGAAAGAAGTTAAGCCATAAGATTTTTACTAATTTATTTACTCCTAAATTGGTTGTTGTTCTGGCATTTCAAATATAGAGATGCTTGCCTTTGGAACATTGCCTTTTAAAGATACAATAAGGCCTCTCCTTTACCTGACATTCTCCAGAAGAGTGGAAGCCAAATTTCCTTAAACATGGATCTTGTTAAGTAAGAAACTGTAAGGGTCTGAGATTTTAACCTATTTGCAACCCAAGTTAGCTCTTCCTGCAAGACAAATCTCAGACACAGATTTTCTATCAGAGCTTTCCACCTTCTAGCCTCAATTATTTTCCTGTTCTTTTCTCCCTCTCCACACCATTTTTAAAGTATTTTTTTCAAATGGATTATCTGTAATCATGCATGTGTTTTCTAGTATATTTTGTCCCTTCCACTAAACCTAAATTTGAAGCAAGCAGGAACCATATGTTTCATTCATACGATAACATCTATTTTATTTATACCGTATCTATTTCATATCATACCAAGTCTAGTGCTGTGGTCTAGTCGCTCAGTCCTGTCCAGCTCTTTGCAACCCCACGGACTGTAGCCCACCAGGCTCCTCTGTCCATGGATTTCCCAGGCAAGAACACTGGAGTGGGTTGCCATTTCCTTCTCCAGTCTATTTCTATATCCAGCACCTATTATAAAACTGTCACACAGAAATCACTTAATAAACATTTGTTAAATGAAATTTAAAGTGTTTAAATGTAATTTAAACCTATACACTGCTTCCTACACTCACCAGCCTACATCTTGAAACCTATCCACATCACTTGTCCACATGACCCAGGTGGGTCCTCATCTCGAACATCTTTCCCAAGTATGGGAATTCCCTGGTGATCCAGTGGCTAAGACTCTGGGCTCCCAATGCAGGGGGCCTGGTCAATCCCTGGTCAGGGAACTAGATCCCACAGCCACAACCAAGACCCAGCACAGCCAAATAAGTAAATTTTTTTTTTTAAAAGGCTAAAAAAATCTTTTCAAGTAATTTCCTACCAGCTTTTAATTCTCACAGCTCTATTTTCTCCAGTAGAAAACTGAAGAAACTATACAATGTACCCAAAGCACGCCTCCTCCCGTCTGCCTCACTTTCCTTTGTCTTGTGTCCCGTTTTCTCTCATCCACAGCCCGCGCTGTCCTCTTCTGTCCTGAGTGGACTCTCACCCCTGGTTTTATAGACACAGTGTCCAGAACTTCCCTTTGCATAGATGTCCCACTTTCCTTTACTGGTGGTGAGAAAGTCACCTGATTTTTATTAGACTTAAAATATTCCAGCCTATGAATATAATGTGGGAAATGAAACGGACAACTAAAAAACTGCTGGGCTTATGGGCAGCACTGAAGACTTAAAATGTGAACTTTAAAAAAAGAAAAAGAAATAGAGAAACTGAAGCTTAGGAGAAGAGGAGAAGCTAAGGAATATATGGAAAGTAATAATCCCAACAAGTCTGGGACTAAAATTAGGTCTGTATCACTCTAAATGCACTATTCTCAACCCTGTCTTACATTTCAGCCTTGCCAAAACAACTTTCACCCACTGTTACTGATCCAAAGCCCCCAGGGCTGCCCATATTAACAGCATGATATTGAGCAACCTCAGACACCATGCAGGTAAAACTGCGGTAATTATCGTACTTACCTGAAGAACGTATAAAGACCAAACGAGGCGACTAATGAAAAGCACTTAGTACAGTGTCACTTAACATAGAAAAGACTAAAGAAATGTTAACTATTAGGATCGCTTTACTCCTCTGTAACAGATGTCAGCACGTTTTCTCTAAGAACCAAATGGTAAACTGTGTGAGCCACGCAATCTGTGTTCCAACAAAAACAAGCAGCAAACGGGATTAACCAGTGGGCCACAGTTAGCCAACTCCACCTGCTTTATGGTGGAGTTTTTCAACTGTGGCACCACTGGTATTTGGGGCTGGAGACGTCTTTGTTACGGATTGCTGTCCCGGAGGACACAGCATCGCAGGATGTTTATCAGCACCCTTGACCTCCACCTGCTTGATGTAAGTAGCATCCCCCAGGTTGGGTCAACAAAAATAATACCTCCTGGGGAGCAAAAATGACCTGAGCCGGGAAAGCTTGCTCTAGAGCCATCAAACATATGAGGATACAGCTTGGATTTTCTAATAAAGAATGTAACTGAGTAAAAAAGTAATAATTTAACACACTATAAAGTATTTATACTCACTTAGCTAAAATGCCCACACTTAGCAATAACTTTATCACTTCTGTGATACACACGGCTGTGGTTGAAAAGTAGAGCTCTTTATCTGACGTCCTTGTGTATCTTAAAGCTACGGTGTAAGCTGCGGCCACCAGGGTCATCACTGCCAAGCAGTATAACTTGAATAATAAATTGACATTTTCTGGAAAATATGTGCAAAGATATTATTTAATAGACAGCATTATGTATATAAAAGCTAATCAGTGTTATACTTCAAGATGCTTTCCAATTTCAAGCACAAAATACATTTAATTTTTTTTTCCCCCAAAAACAATGCTCTCATCCACATGAAAAGACACACACACAGGCACGCAATACACAGCGGACTATCGGTACCAACCGGCCAGGCACAGGGCTTGTTCCCGGGGAGGGCTCAACTGCAGGATTGTCTGGCTTAACTAACTGCAGTTTAGGATGCTATAAATTACATGCTTTATATACCTTTATAACTCACACTTGTGAAAGCAACACATGATGGCAGGATAAAAACAATAATGTGTATGCCAAACAGAAAGACAGCAGGAAGAAAACAGAAGGAATAAGGGAATGATAAAATAATATGGAATTTTATAATATAAATTACATTCAGCCTCTCATTTTACGGCATTATATGAAAGATAACTCATGACACACACACACACACACAAGAGTATGAAGAATGAAGTTCTGTAAAGCCTGCCATCCAGGAAATATACACAACTGATGAACACTCAATTTAAGAACTTATTGTAAGTGTATCTGAGCATCAGCCATCACTCAAGCACCAAGGCAGGTCCCCCAACTTCAAGAAAACCACAGGCACTGAGTAGCGAGGTCTCCCTCAGTACTCCTAGCCCTGTTCTGAGACAGCCATCACCTAATACTCAAACTGTTTCTGTTTTACCCACTTCATACTTCCTTCATCCCCAGCTTTATTCAACCTTCTTTCAAAAATCTTCAGGCACATGTTAAACAGGGATCAGCAAGTTTTTTTCTATAAGGGCCAACAGTAAATATTTTAGGTTTTTTAGGCCAGGAGGCAAAATTAAGGATATCATGTAGGTACTTAGGTGACAAGAGAGAAAACATATTTTCACATTTAATTTATATTTAATTGGAAAAATTCAAAATATAATAATAGTTGAGTACAATGCTTTATTGTATTGAGAAGACAGGAATTCTGGGGGTGGAGGTGGAGGTGGAGGCAGGTAACATTTTGCTTCACTGGTCTTCAAAGCTGCTGTTCCATCAGATCAGCCGCAAACGTTCATCTGTAAAAACCATTCTTAGCTCACAAGTCATACAAAAACAAGTCATAGGCTGGGTTTGACCAATGGGCCACACTTTGACAACCCGGGTTAAGAACCAGAGGGAAGAGGTTGCTCTGGGCTGCTACTATAACTACATTACATCTAAGCATGCTTCTTAACCACTTTGGAAGCCTAACCACAGTTCAAAGGTGACTTGCACAGGAAAATAAGTTTCAAACAAATCATCTTTATATGGTAAGGTGGAAACTTACTAGGAAAACAGGTTCTTCAATATAAATATTTTTCCCTGGGTGAATTAAAGAATTGTTTGGAAAATTCAGGCAGATGTTTAAAAGTCCATTAGGTTTTAACTAAAAAGTTGGATGGCAGAATAGAAAAAAATAGAGCTTATCTCTGCCTAAAGTTTCAATCGATCTTGAGGACCCAAAAAGCAATGTCAATGTAAAAGAGATCGGAGGAGATCACTGTGATACTTCACGTGCCCTAAAACTCTCCTACACGAGGAGGAAATGTAAGACAAAAAATAAACAGCGGCACAGGAGAAACCATTTCCCACCTTCTTGATCAGGGTGAACAGAGTGTATTTCCTCTCCTTTTCCTCTGATCTGAAACCTGAGAATAGGTTCATATTTTTTAATGGCTGGAAAAAAGTTTTTAAATAACCTTTTGTGATATATGAAAACTATATGAAATTCAAATTACAGTGTCACAAAAAAAGTTGTATTAGAACATACTCATGTTGTTTCCGAATTATTTATGGCTTTTTTTTGCCCTGCAACAGCAGAGTGAGTAGTTATGACAGAGACCATCAGCCATTAACAGAAAAAGTTTACCAACCCACATGTCCTAAGTTATCAATGCTTTCATGAATAAGAGGTTAGGACTGCTAAACTAAAAGCTATGTCAGCGATTATATAGGTTCCTGATTCCAAAACAACAAAATGGTTAAAATTTTGAAAATACACCTATTAGCATAGTGATTAAATGGGAATATATATGATATTCCTGAAAATAACTGATTAAATAAAAGAGCAAGCAAATAAGTTTAAACATCTGTATAATGAAAGCGCAATTATTAGCAATTTCAGGTTGTTTCAAGGTAATATCACAAGTCCATACAGGGACTTCCCTGGCGGTCCAATGGTTAAAACTCCTGAGCCTCACTGCCGGGGGCAGAGACTCAATAGTCAGTCAGTCAGTGGAGGACTAGGATCCATGCGGTGGCAAAAAGCCCACAGTGAGCTGCATTGTTGAGTGGGCACAGTGGCACGTCGGCACTGTGTCCTCTCAAAGGTCCCATTAGCTCCCACGCAACCTGTGTTTCTATGTGTAGAATCCCACCACCCCGCCCCGCAAAAGAAATTCACAATCTGGAGTTGTATATTTTTCTCAGTTATAGTTTACTATATTTTAGAGTGAACATTATTTGTAACACCTGAGAAGGTGGAAATTAGGAAGTCCCAGAAATAAATAAATTCTTTGTGAATATCAGGAAGTTCGGGATTCCAGTTTTGTATTACACAGTTCTAGCGGACATGTAAGATTTATCACACGACCCAGGCACAACAAATATGTATTGGCAATAAGCCTAAATCTGTAAACTGAGCAACTATTTCAGATGATTTGACTTAGGTAATTCTGTAATTGCCTTCACCATTCATCTTGCTAATTTCATTTTATGTCAATTATCAAAATAATTCTACTTTTTCCCTTTATTTCGGGTGTTGCTATAAAAGACTCTTAAAGGTGGGCTCATCTCAAATGCGAGAAGCATATGCAATTGCAGATAACGCCCCTGAGCAGGCCTTGAAAGATAAACGTGGCCTCCCCAACCAGGAAAATAATCCGCCACCCACGCAAAAAGCTATTGTTCAAATATTTGTTCCACGTATATTCAGGCGTGAAGCCAAGAGCTCTATGGAGGAAATGTGGAGAAAAATCCGGGTGTTGCCCAATCGCTCGTAGCTTCACCATTCAGAAACTCAACTCCGGTTTTAACTTACCCCATTCAGCAAAGCAAACGAGCTGCAGTTAATGATACTTAGACTCAGGCAAAGGCAATTAGTCATCAAACATTATTACTCTAATGAGCTATCCCTGAGGAAGGGGCAAGGGCAGGGGCAGAGGATGGATATCACCCTCCCCGCAAAATATTCAAGTGTTCCTTCTAACCATACAACATCCTCAAGAGTGTTAACCACAGCTTTCTCCGTCTCATCACACTTGCAAGGCTGTTCTCCTGCCCCAAGAATGTTTTCAGTGTCTGTTAGGCGGACCAGCCGCTGCTTAGGTTCTGCACCCAGAGCGTGCCCTGAAGGCTCCGAGCATCCTAGTGTAGGAGGCACCGCGGAGACCGCAGCCGCGGTGACCCCGGCCCGGAGTGAGACCCGTTCTGCCTCCCGCCGGGTGATGCGGCTCCAGCCCGGGCCCGGCACCCCGACTCCCCGCCTGGTCGGCTGCAGCCCAGGCCTGTCTGAATTCTGTCCCCCACCCACTCGTCCAGGCAGGCGCGGTCTCCGGCCGCCGAACCGGCTGGCGCTGAGTCCGCCCCCCGGGAAGGCAGCCGCAGTGGGAGGCTGGCTGGCCCGCGCCGCCCTGACCGGTGGCAGCGCGCGCTCAAGCCCGGGAGCCGCTCAACACAAACCCCTGCTCCCCGACGCGCGGGCCTACCAGCCGGAGACCCGAGCCCCGCGGGCGCGGAGGATGCTCGCCCGCAGACAGATGCAGGCAAGCGCTGAGGCTCGCTCTGCAGCGCGCCCCCGGCCCGGCCTCCCCAGTCCCGCCGGCCACGGCCTCACCTCTTGGGGCGGCCATGGCTCCCCGGCCGCGCTGCGCGGAACTGACCCGCAAGCCCTCCGCGCGCGCCGAGGGCGCCCGGGACCGCCTCCCGGGGTCATAGAGACGAAGCCGCGCGGCCTAGAGCGCCTCGCCGCCGGCCGGCCGCGGCCTCCCGCCCGGCCGAGCACCCGGACTAGGTTCACGAATCCGACCGCCGCAGAGACCCGGAAGGAGAGGAGACCGGGGCCGCCCAGTTTCTGTGGACAAGCGCGTAGAACTAGGTTCACGGCGATCTTCTGTAAACTACAACTCCCGGCGGGCTAAGGGGGCGGCGTCGCGAGAGCCGAGCGTTGCCTTCTGGGAGCTGTAGTCCTCGCCAGGTGACTTGGCGGCGAATAGGAATTGGGCTTCGGTTTAGGGATTCTGGCAAAGCCGTTGTAGATCCCCCCAAAAGCCGGAAAGGAACAGAAGCTAGGCAACTTCTGTAATTTGCATTAATTCCTCACTCATTAACTTCCGTTGTTACCTCTCATTTAAACTTATAGTTTATATTATATATTGTTCAGTCTTGTGGCTGTATCCTCATCGTCGGCATCACCTCTGACAGCATTTACCTTACCAGGCATTCTAACTGCACGGTCTTCGCTTCAAAACGTTAGGCGTATCAACAGGCACTAACTTCAACCGCTATAATCTCCACGTTCACGGAAGCATGGTAACTGGCATAATTGATATCAGAAATAGTTCACTGTCAAATGGTTTTCAAGATATGTGGATTGGTTAAAAATACTGTTGTATATAAGTACCTCCATTCTTACAGGAACATGGGTACAACATTCTGAGATGCCCAGTAGCCTACACCTTCTGTAGCATGATTTTTCCCCCAAATGACTTTCTGACTTAATTGAAGAAAGTAGGGAAAACCACTAGACCATTCAGGTATGACCTAAATCAAATCCCTTATGATTATACAGTGGAAGTGACAAGTAAGATTCAATGGATTGGATCTGATAGATAGAGTGCCTGAGAACTATGGATGGAGGTTCGTCACATTGTACAGGAGGCAGTGATCAAGACCATTGCCAAGAAAAAGAAATGCAAAAAGCCAAAATGGTTGTCTGAGGAGACCTTACAAATAGCTGTGAAAAGAAGAGTAGTGAAAGGCAAAGGAGAAAAAGAAAGATATACCCATTTGAATGCAGAGCTTCAAAGACCAGCAAGGAAAGAGAAGAAACATTCCTCGATGATCAATGCAAAGAAAGAGGAAAACAATAGAATGGGAAAGACTAGAGATCTCTTCAAGAAAATTAGAGATACCAAGGGAACATTTCACACCAAGATGGGCATGATAAAGGACAGAAATGGTATGGACCTAACAGAAGCAGAAGATATTGAGAAGAGATGGCAAGAATACACAGAAGACCCATACAAAAAAGATCTGCATGACTCAGATAACCACGATGGTGTGATCACTCACCTAGAGCCAGACATCCTGGAATTCAAAGTCAAGTGGGCCTTAGGAAGCATCAGTATGAACAAAGCTAGTGGAGGTGATGGAATTCCAGTTGAGCTATTTCAAATCCTAAAAGCTGATGCTGTGAAAGTGCTACACTCAATATGCCAGCAAATTTGGAAAGTTCTCAGCAGTGGCCACAGGACTGGGAAAGGTCAGTTTTCATTCCAACTTCAAAGAAAGGCATTACCAAAGAATGCTCAGACTACCACACAATTGCACTCATCTCACACACTAGCAAATTGATGCTCAAAATTTTCCAAGCCAGGCTTCAACAGTACATGAATTGTGAATGTCCAGATGTTCAAGCTGGTTTTAGAAAAGGCAGAGGAACCAGAGATCAAATTGCCAACATCCACTGGATCATTGAAAAAGTGAGAGAGTTCTGGAAAAACATCTATTTCTGCTTTATTGACTACACCAAAGCCTTTGACTGTGTGGATCACAACAAACTGGAAAATTCTTAAAGAGGTGGGAATACCAAACCATCTGACCTGTCTCCTGAGAAATCTGTATGCAGGTCAAGAAGCAACAGTTAGAACTGGACATGAAAAAACAGACTGGTTCCAAATCAGGAAAGGAGTATGTCAAGGCTGTATATTGTCACCCTGCTTATTTAACTTATATGCAGAGTATATCATGAGAAATGCTGGACTGGATGAAGCACATGTTGGAATCAAGATTGCCGGGGGAAATATCAATAACCTCAGATATGCAGATGACACCACCCTTATGGCAGAAAACAAGGAAGAACTAAAGAGCCTCTTGATGAAAGTGAAAGAGGAGAGTGAAAAAGTTGGCTTAAAACAACATTCAGAAAACTAAGATCATGGCATCTGATGCCATCACTTCATGGCAAGTAGATAGGGAGACAGTGGAAACAGTGACAGACCTTTTTTTTTTGCTCCAAAATCACTGAAGAAGGTGACTGCAGCCAGGAAATTAAAAGACACTTGCTCCTTGGAAGAAAAGTTATGACCAACCTAGACAGCATATTAAAAAGCAGAGACATTACTATGCCAACAAAGGTCCGTCTAGTCAAAGCTATGGTTTTTCCAGTAGGCATATATAGATATTTCTCTATAAAGAAATAAAGACTATAAAGAAAGCTGAACACCGAAGAATTGATGCTTTTGAATTGTGGTGTTGGAGAAGACTCTTGAGGGTCCCTTGGACAACAAGGAGATCCAACCAGTCCATCCTAAAAGAAATCAGTCCTGCATGTTCGTTGGAAGGACTGATGCTGAAGCTGAAACACCAACACTTTGGCCACCTGATGTGAAGAACTGACTCATTTGAAAAGACCCTGATGCTGGGAAGGATTGAAGGCAGGAGGAAAAGGGGAAAACAGAGGATCAGGTGGTTGGGTTGCATCACCAACTCAAAGGACATGAGTTTGAGTAAACTCCGGGAGTTGGTGATGGAGAGGGAGGCCTGGCGTGCTGCAGTCCATGGGGTCGCAAGGGGTTGGACACGACTGAGCAACTAAGTGACTAAGATCATTATTTATATATATATTAATATATATATTATGTATATAATATTATTGCAAAATTTTTCATTCATTATTAGCATCACATTAATGGGGGAGTGGGCTTCCCAGATAGCTCAGTGTAAAGAAGGCAGGTTCTGTCCCTAGGTGGGGAAGATCCCCTGGAGAAGGAAATGGCAACCCACTCCAGTCTTCTTGCCTAGGAAACCCCACTGACAGAGGAGCCTGGCGGGCTACAGTCCATGGGGTATCGAAAGAGCAGGACTTAGCAACTAAACAACAATGTCAGAAAGAACTCAGAGAAGGAGACCAGAGTTCATATAGTGAGACCTTTGATTGGTCTCAGTTCAGAGCCACGTTGCGTCGCCCCCTGCCTGGCTCTACGTGTGCTGACCGGTGCTCACCGCCTCTTCCGATAATCGGCTCCGTTCTCACTTATGCAGTTATTCAGTTCCCTGCTGTATGAGCTTATACATACCCATACACACTTAAAAACTCACATCTGTACTTGAAATTAATTGTAAAAATTAAAAATATTCTATCATAAATTTATTTTGTTCTATATTGTTTTATATGGTTTATTTATCTCCTATTTTGGAGTATCATTATAGTCTCAACTTACTTTTTAACTATAATTATTCTTTGGACACTCAAATTGCCCCATATGGACCCTATAAGTCCACTCCTTTCTTTAAATCTGCAGCAACTTTTTGAAACATTTTTGATTTCAGGGTCCAGGTTCCAGGTCAATCTTGATTTTTTCCCTCTTCTAAGCCATGGGATCAACTACACTTCAAGAAACTATGGTTCCTTCTGCGGGGAGAAGAGTGTTATACACATACACACTGATCATAATTAGGGTGGTGGGTCAAATGCTTTAGAGCTAGTTTTGTGGCATTTCTGGTTCACATAATGTAAATTTTCCTTCTTAAAATTTTCATTGCCTACAAAGACTTTCTGCTCTATTACCATGAGCCTTGACTAGATTCTGATGCCTCTTGTCCTAACTGATCCGCCCAAAACCCACTGGGGACAAACCGGTAGTTAGATAGAATCAGGATGACTGGTCCATTCCAGTGAAGGAGACTGCACATCAGAATAACTGTGGGAGGTCTCAGGAAACAAAGGAAAAGACAGTTACGGAATCTGGGGGAAGGATGGACTTACTGTGCATATTTGCTCAATCACGTCCAACTCTGTGCGACCATGTGGACTGTAGCCCGCCAGGCTCCTCTGTCCATGGGATTTTCTAGACATGAATACTGGAGTGGGTGAAATTTAAAAAGAAGCAGTACTTTGTTAGATTCAAAGCAGGGCTGTGTGTGAAAAACTCAACATCAGATCCAAAGAGTCTCAGGATCCTGTTTCTTGGAAACCCCAAAGTTACTGTATATGCTGTTACACTCAGCAGTCCCCTCAACGCAGGCATTGCAGCTAGGTTGGAAACTGAAGCTGTGTCTCTGGATCAAAGTGACTTAAATCCTTCAAGCAAGAATAGAGTGTTTCATTGTTACTGATACAATTTCCACAGCAGGGTTCCTAGCAGCGTATGATTTCAGAGAACAAAACTTTCCAGTGAATTGGAAAGTAGACACTCAAAAAAGGGGGGTGTTATTACACTTCACAACTGCAGCATATCCTTGAGAGAGGGGTTATTTCCTGTTAACTTTGAAGCTGGGATTTTTGTGTTTCTCATCCCAGCCCAGTGAATGGCCAAGCAGACATTTACATTCTTAGTTTAAGGTAATTTTTACTTTCTCATTTCAAATTATCCTAAATCTTCCAGGACAAGTATCATTTCAATGTGTTTCTTTTATGTATGTCTAGTTGTCTGTACAAACCTTGGTTAGAGCAAGGAGCGGACATCTCCATCATGTGGGCCATAAGATCATTTGCCTGATGATGAAATAGGCTTACAGAGGCTGCTGCTCTTTCCATCTGAGGCCCCAGTGATTTTTCTGATTGTCACTAACACTGCAGTATTTGTCTCGATACCCTGTCACTTCTATCTCTGCTTAGGTATCAGAGCTGCCCTAGTCTCAATGAATTGTATGAAAGGAAGCCCACTACTATCTCCATTAGTAACAAAGTAAAGGTGTGAACTTCATTAAACAAAAAGACTGTACAGGAAGCAAATACCAAAAGGCTTAAGGAGATTGTAGCTCAATTCAAGTAAGGCATTTGTACAACAGATTATTGAAAGTGGCAAGGTTTAAAGTACAGTAAACCATTAAAGAACTGTGTAGACAAATGCAGATTAAACATATTACTCTCATTCTTCTATTTTAAAAAATCCCAAACTAATCTGAGACCTGGGTTCCTTCCCTGGGTTAGGAAGATCCTCTGGAGAAGGGAAAGGCTACCCACTTCAGTGTTCTGGCCTGGAGAATTCCATGGACTGTATAGTCCATGGGGTCGCCAAGAGTAGGACACAACTGAACGACTTTCACTTTCACTGAGATTTTAAAACAACTCTTTCCTGTGGTGTAAAAATTGCTAAAGACAAACCAGAAGGATTGTTGCACTTTAGAACTGAGAAAATTTGTTTTAAAAATACAAAGACACAAGGTAAAATTCAGTGTCTGAACTGAAAGAGTTAAATGAGTAATAATCGTATCTAAATACTTCTTTTTTTAAGTTAATAAATTGGATGTTTTCTTTTTATTAGAATATAATGGCTTTACACTGTTGTCTTCGCTTCTGCTGTACAATGACGGAAATCAGCCAGATGCCTACACAGATCCCCTCCGCCTCGGACCTCACACCCCACCCCCAGCCCCTCCTCCCCTCACCCCAGGTTAAACACTGCTTATTTGAGCTTAACTCTCCCTTGCCTCTGCTTCCAGTTTGAGTTACCATAACCCCATTTCTCTTTTCCTGCCAAACAGTCACTGATACGTAGTCTGTACTTAGTTCTACAATCTTCTGCTTCGCTGGCTGCAACCTTATTTCAACTCAAGCCAACGCTGTTCAAACAGCTTGGCAGTTGCCAACTCCATTCTTCATCCTCTTGTGTTTGTTCATCAGACATTTAAGGGAAGTCCTAATGTGCCAAGCATGATTCTAGGTACTGAGATCTAGAAAACAGAAAAATGAGGGTGGGAGTGCAGCAGACACAAAACACTGGGGGTGCCCCCTCTCTTGGCTACACTGACAAGGCACCTACCAGACAAGCGCGTTACACATGTTCACTAACTGCTCAGAAAACCAAGATCGTGGCCCATCACTTCATGACAAACAGATGGAGAAACAATGGAAACCAGTGACAGACTTTATTTTGGGGGGCTCCAAAATCACTGCAGATGGTGACTGCAGCCATGAAATTAAAAGATGCTTTCTCCTTGGAAGAAAAGTTATGACCAACATAGGCAGCATATTAAAAAGCAGAGACATTACTTTGCCAGCAAAGGTCTGTCTAGTCAAGGCTATGGTTTTTCCAGTGGTCACGTATGGATGTGAGAGTTGGAGTATAAAGAAAGCTGAGCGCTGAAGGATTGATGCTTTTGAACTGTGGTGTTGGAGAAGACTCTTGAGAATCCCTTGGACAGTAAGGATATCCAACCAGTTCATCCTAAAGGAAATCAGTCCTGAGTATTCATTGGAAGGACTGATGTTGAAGCTGAAACTCCAATACTTTGGCCACCTGATGTGAAGAACTGGCTCATTTGAAAAGACCCTGATGCTAGGAAAGATTGAGGTCAGGAGGAGAAGGGGCTGACAGAGGATGAGATGGTTGGTTGGCATCACCGACTCGATGGACATGGGTTTGGGTGGACTCCAGGAGCTGGTGATGGACAGGGAAGCCTGGCTGCTGCAGTCCATGGAGTTGCAAGAAGTCGGACACGACTGAGCAGCTGAACTGAGCTGGTTTAATCCTCTCAGACAAGCCAATGAGTTGGGAACCATTATCCCAATTTTGATGATGAAGAAACTCATCGGGGAGAGACCATATAACACAGCTAATAATAAGAAGACCTAGACCTTACTTCCGTGATCACAGAGACTGCTTTACATTTTTTCCTACTCTTCTGACTGCTTCTCTGTCTTCTCTTCCTCCTCATTCCAGCCCCATTCATTGGGGATGATCCCCCAAACTACCCTTCTCCAGATCAAATTCTAGTCACCTCTGCTTTTCTTTCTTTGTCATTTCTTAAATTCAAAATTTCTAGTACAGAACACATTATCTTTTTTGACCAACCACTTCCCCTTCTCATATCATCCTCTGTTTCCCAGGGTAGAAACTCTGATTTTCCCTTCCCTTTCCTGAGCTGTTATATCGCCTCCCTTAAATCTCACATTTGTCCCTTCCTGTCATCCAACACCACGATGCCCTGGTCCTTGTTAACAGCTTCCTCTCCATCTCACTCTGGTGGCTCAGCGGGTAAAGAATTCGCCTGCAGTGTGGGAGACCTGGGTTCAGCCCTGGGTTGGGAAGATGCCCTGCAGAAGGGAAAGGCTACCCACTCCAGTATTCTGGCCTGGAGAATTCCATGGCCTGTCTAGTCCATGGGGTCACAAAGAGTCAGACACAACTGAGCAACTCTCACTTTCACTTTTCTCCAGCTCACCGATGCCAGCATCTCTCTCCCTCAGTGGATCTTCTGTTCCAGGATCAGCCACAGTTTTTTTTTGTTGTTGTTGTTTTTAATATCATACTACAGAAAGGCAACACATTCCTCTGTCTTTCAGAGTTCTCCAAAATCTACACCAACCCTGCTCATCCAACTTTATTTTCCACCAATTTCCCCAAAGATGATCTCCCTTTTCCTCTCTGTGTTTCTTCCTTTTAATTTCCAATAACTACTTTGCCATTGAACTATCACCTTGACAATGAAAATAATCACTCAACCAATACCTTGCTTCCAGTCTGTCCTTTCTTTCATTCCCTTTTTAAAAACTTCATTCATCCAACAAGATACAGTAACAATAGTAGGGATGTAAAAATGGCCAAAACACAACTCAGATCTCAGGAAATGCATAGTCTAACGGTAAATATAGAGGGACACATACAGACCTTTATACTTCAAGCCCTATTATAGTAAAAGTATGTATAAACCCCTGTGAAAACCCAAGGAAGAAAAATTAATTCTCTCAAAGGTGATGGGGAAAACCTTCACCGAAAAAATGAAATCTGATAAACAGATGTTCAAGCTGGATTTAGAAAAGGCAGAGGAACCAGAGATCAAATTGCCAACATCCACTGGATCATCAAAAAAGCAAGAGAGTTCCAGAAAAACATCTATTTCTGCTCTATTGACTACGCCAAAGCCTTTGACTGTGTGGATCACAACAAACTATGGAACATTCTTAAAGAGATGGGAATACCAAACCACCTGACCTGCCTCCTGAGAAATATGTATACAGGTCAGGAAGCAACAGTTAGAACTGGACATGGAACAACAGACTGGTTCCAAATAGGAAAAGGAGTACGTCAAGGCTGTATATTGTCACCCTGCTTATTTAACTTATAGGCAGAGTACATCATGAGAAACACTGGGCTGGAAGAAGCACAAGCTGGAATCAAGATTGCCAGGGGAAATATCAATAACCTCAGATATGCAGATAACACCACCCTTATGGCAGAAAGTGAAGAAGAAATAAAGAACCTCTTGATGAAAATGAAAGAGGAGAGTGATAAAGTTGGCTTCATCCTCAACATTCAGAAAACTAAGATTATGGCCTCTGGTCCCATCACTTTATGGCAAATAGATGGGGAAACAGTCACAGACTTTATTTTTGGGGCTCCAAAATCACTGCAGATGGTGACTGCAGTCATGAAATTAAAAGACACTTGCTCCTTGGAAGAAAAGTTAGGACCCACCTAGACAGCATATTAAAAAGCAGAGACATTACTTTGCCAACAAAGGTCTGTCTAATCAAAGCTATGGTTTTTCCAGTGGTCATGTATGGATGTGAGAGTTGGACCATAAAGAAAGCTGAGCACAGAAGAATTGATGCTTTTGAACTGTGGTGTTGGAGAAGACTCTTGAGAGTCACTTGGACTGCAAGGAGATCCAACCAGTCCATCCTAAAGAAGATCAGTCCTGGGTGTTCATTGGAAGGACTGATGTTGAAGCTGAAACTCCAATACTTTGGCCACCTGATGCGATGAACTGACTCATTTGAAAAGACCCTGATGCTGGGAAAGATTGAGGGCAGGAGAAGAAGGGGATGACAGAGGATGAGATGGCTGGATGGCATCACTGACTCAATGGACATGAGTTTGAGTAAACTCCGGGAGTTAGTCATGGACAGGGAGGCCTGGCGTGCTGCAGTCCATGGAGTTGCAAAGAGTCGGACACGACTGAGTGGCTGAACTGAACCGATGAACAGATTTCATGGGGACAAACATTTCCTAGGACTGTCTGTGGAGTCTATTCCAGGGGACAAAGGTGTATTAAAGACTCTAATATATTGACCGTTTGGACTCTGCCTACTATGTATATAATGTATACAGAGAGCATGGAGGCAGAAAATGCAACTGAATGATAAAGGGATATATTTTGAAAAGTCTCACGTGTTAAGGAATTTTTACTTTATCCCCTAGATAATGAAAAAAGTGTCCTTTTAAGTAAGGGGAGTGAGGCTTGGTGGGGAGGGAGCCAGGTGATCTGATCAGATTTGTATGTTACAAAAATTATGCTGGTGAATCAGGCAATAGTTCTAAATCCTAAATTATGACAACAGCAGTAAGACTAGGAAGACACAGATCTCAAAGGCAGCTGAAGCCAAATCAACAAGGTGCAATGACTGGTTAAGTGTAGGGGCTGTGGGAGGCAGTCCAGAAGTTTTTAATTTATGCTGAGTGGGTGGTGATGCCTTTGACCACAGAAGGAAATACAGAGGGAGAAACAAGCTTGGCAGAGAAAATGAATTCGGCTAGGGCCTGCGGAAATGGTGCTGACCAGCTGACACTGGGCCCAACACGTCAGACAATTCAGAGAGGACCTGGAGAGGCCGACTTGACCTTGTGACCTAGCTCCCTTTGTTCTGAGTCTTTTATTCTTACCAGGCGGCTTTCTGATATTAGCTTTTCAAATCGTATTTCGTGTTTTTATTTGCTTGGCAATTCCGCTTTCAGCCCTAACTTCAGAGCCCTAAACTGTGGTTTATCAGCCATCCTTTCTGTGTTTAGGAATCTTGTAAGATCAAAAGAGGTTTGATTAGAATAGGTAAAATCAAATTCCTGAATTTGTAAAGGTTAGTACTACCTTTAATCATCCCGCCGTCTTCAGGGACGGAGCCCTCCCACCCCCACTCTCGCCCCCAGGGTTTTTGCCTCAACAGCCAGCCACCCTATCTTTAACATCACTTTCAAATGACAGGTATGATTAAACAGCAAGGTCCTACTGTATAACAGAGGGAACTAAATTCAGTATCTTATGATAACCATAATGGAAAAGAATATAAAAAAGATATAAGTGAATCCCTTTGCTTAACATTGTAAATCAACTATACTTCAATTAAAAAATTAAACTATAGGTATGAAAATCATAACAACTGAGAAGCAGATCTGTTTTTTGAAATTTACCTCTATAATATATGTGGAAAATGGATTTTGAAGCATATCATGCTATTAATATAAGCAACATTTAACCTATGCAGAAAACAAACTATACAAACCCCTTAGTTAGAGTTACCTAAGTCAAATGACCCCCAGCGGCCGAGGCAAGTTTGTTTGTTTTGTTTTGTTTTCGAGGCAAGTTTTAACGGCCCCTCCATCTGAGAGCCTTCATTACCCATCCATGTGTATCGGGAGCCTGTAAGGCGGCACAACAACGGCTCTGAAAGTCAGCTATCAGTAATTCACAGGGGCCTGAAACACAGCTGCCTGTGCAGTCAGGCAGACAGGGCGAAGGGGCGAAGTGGGGGCCCCGGGAGGCTGCGGGAGCTGCACCTGCTCCCTAAGATGCAACCAGATGCACCCGCCCTACGAAAGGGCACAGTCACCGCTTACAGAAGGCTGGCCGAGTGCTGCCCGATAGTCCAGTCTTTTCAAGGGGCCGGAGGCCAGACTCCATGTGAAATTTCCAGATTTTAAAAGAGATCACGTGATCACAGCTGTGATTTAAGATTACATTTTAAGTACTATTACAATTAGAAAAGAGAGATGAGAGGTTAAAAAAAATGAAGAAGTGTTCAACAAATTCGTGCTGGGTAAAAGATAAACAGATAAAATAATCTGAGTAAAGCAATATTGAAGTATTAAAATCAAGACCTCAATTGGGATAAATAAATAAAAATAAAAACATCATTTGGGCCTTTGTTCTAACTGTTCCAAATTAATGAAGTCTTATATCAATTTAATTCATGTTACACTGGATAGCTAATGAAGCTGAAACTGTTAACTACATTTATATTTTTTAATGTTCAACATTAAACATGATTTTAGAAATAAACTTCTATCCCAGGCATAATAATCTGCTATTAATGTATACAAAGTTATCTAAATAAATTTCCATCCCAAGCATAATAATCTTATATATAAATATCTAATCATATTTTAATATATTAATATCTAATAATTTCAGTCTCAATGCTGCTAAACGGTTTCTTAGAAGTCAAAGAGGAATGGACAGAGTTTACCTTTCAATTTTAATAGAATGAAAAATGCATTACAGAAAACAACGTGCCCTTTTTTGTAGGAGTTTTGACAGTGCATATAAATGAGAATCCAAAAACATTCATACCACCAATGAATGTACCAGCACCCCCGCCCCCCAAATCAGTGAATTTTCACGGATGCAAACGTACTCTTAAATATTTGCCACTGTTCATAAGTTAGTGGCATCTACATCGAAACCTCGGGCTCTAACTAGGTTTCATCAACCGCTCTAGTTAGGTTCACCTTGAGTCCGTGGGTGGCCTTGGTCTGGCCCCCGCGGAGACCAGCGATGTAGATCTGGGGCCGCGGCACGCGGCTGCAGCCGTCCCGCAGTGACTGCGTGCCGACGGTCTTCGAAGGGTAGACCTGAGAACAGTTTTCTCTCCTCATGTGACTGTGATCAGTCTGCACGGAGTGCGTGACTTTCCGACGCAAATTGGCCTAAGTGGAAAGAGAATTACACGGGAATGAACACTCCTTTAAAGAACAAATAAAATACTCTAAGATACTAGTTAATATCTGCTTTTTACTCTAAGGTATAGCTAATATCTGCCTTTTTCTTCCCCCTCCTCTCCATCCACAAAGAAATTAGTCCTACAACACAGCATGTTTCTACAAATCATTAAAATATTAGACAATTTAGAGCATATTAGGAAATAAATAACCCTTTGCTGAGAAGTAGGAAAATAGATAAACGAAAATAGACATAAAAACCTAAAGTGAAAAACATACAGATTCAAATGTACAGTGAGCTCAATTCATTATTACACTTTGAGAGTCATACCACTTGGATTTTTTTCCCCACCATTCTTGGTTTATTTGTTTAAAAGACAAAAATTTTAAGATTTAATTGTCTTACTTAAATGGGCTTCACCCAACACTTAATTTGAAATGCTCAGATGTTTCCAGATAATATTTTATATTATTCTACATTTTGCTTACTCCTTTTACAGATTAGTAGTAAACATGAGGTTAAACAGATTACTCCAGCTGGGAAGCATGGAAGAGCTTATATAAAGGAGAAGAAGGGTTTCACTGAAGCTGTGGTGAAGCCCCAGGAAAAAACTCAGAAGGGATTAGAACATGTGAGTGAAGAAGGAGAGACCTAGAATTAGAGGAAACATTTCAGAGTTTGAGATGCTGAAGATGATGGAGAACTACTTCTGCACACAACTCACTGTCTACATCAGTAGGGCTTTACTGCTCCTGTCTTCATTAGCATAATTTTACTATTCTGAGAGTCTCCGGCCAAAGCAAATCACTTGACTTGGCTGCAGAGCGTCCTGAAAGACGCCTCGGCTCTTTAGCAGTAAGTGTTAACACAGAGAAGCAGCCCCAGGACTCTGTATCAGCTGCCTTCAGATTCAGCTTGCTTACTTCCATCAATCCTGGACTGCTTTTTCATGATCTCTACCCAACCCAATTCAAGCCCACAACTCATCCCCCGACTGATCCCAGGCACTGGAACACCTACCTTCAACTAAACTTCAGTCTCAATAAATCCTGACCTTGCCCTTCCCCACTCCGAGACCCTGCAAAGCTCCGCTGAAGGGGTGGTTTCCCGTATCACTGTAAGCAATATACTCAGTTTTGTCTTATCAACAAGTTGTACTGGGTAATATATGGGGAGCTGGCATTCAACATGCTGCAAATCGGGGGGTAATTTGATCTAAGGTGGGGATCAGAATGAAGTTGAAGACTGAGAAGAGAGGGTCCAGTCAATATGAGGTTCTGCCCCACTGAGCACTCCGTTATCTTTTTAAAATTTCCAGCCCAGATCTAACGTTTACTTCTCACAGTCTGACCAACCACCACTCCCCTCTTCCCCATTGCCTATCTGTCTCTCAAGGCCAACTTAATATGCCACCTCTGTCAGTGGCGTAGAATTTTCACTTCGCTTCTGTTAAACCACTTAACAGAAGGGCATCAGTGTCACCTGCTAGACTCAGGTCCTGAAGAACAAAGCGGCGGGGTATGTAAGCTACCCAGTACGCATCTGATGACTTCGTGCAAGTCTAGTAGGTAACAGAAAGGAATACAGGGAATGGGAGCTTCAAGAGCTACGAGAGAGTACCTGGTGAGGATGCTAATGGACGATGATCAGAAGATACACCAGGAAGCTGAAGCTGTCTCATCTCGAGAAATCAGGGCTGAGAAGTTCCCACCAGAGAGGGGAGCAAGGGAACTGGTATGGTTAGTGACAAGGGAGACTGGACAGACAGACAGACAGGCTGGGCCTCATGTGACAGAGCTCCAACCGACAACCTCTGCAGCAACCAGTCTCAGAAGAGAGACGCAACCTCGGTAGCTGCAGCGATCAGCTCAGCTGCCTCCCCTTCCAACTCTGAACCAATCGGAGAAAGCCTAAAATGCTCACTAAGCCAATCACATAAGATGCCCTGCTGCTAGCTAGCCCACCTCGAGTTAGCCCCCCTCTAGTTTCCTGTCCCTTGGACGGCAAGAAGATCCAACCAGTCCATCCTAAAGGAAATCAGTCCTGAATATTCATTGGAAGGACTGATGCTGAAGCTCCAGTACTTTGGCCACCTGATGCAAAGAACTGACTCACTGGAAAAGACCCTGATGCTGGAAAAGATTGAGGGCAGGAAGACAATGGGATGACAGAGGATGAGATGGTTGGATGGCATCACCGACTTGATGGACATGAGTCTGAGCAAGCTCTGGGAGTTGGTGATGGACAGGGAGGCCTGGTGTGTTGCAGTCCATGGTTGCAAAGCGTCAGACATGACTGAGGGACTGAACTGTACTGAGGTTCCTGTCATCTTCCTCCAGAGGAATATCCAAGCCTCCCCCTTCTTCACTATAAAACTTTTTCACTCCTCTCCCCAACTCTGAGTCCCTGCCCAGTGCAAGTGATGGTGACTGACTCCCTGGATGCAGCAGTCTTTAAATAAATAGCCTCTGTTCTCACATGAGTAGTCTTTATTTCCATACCTGATTTCAGTTAAAGAGATGGGTAAAATATACTGAGAAAAGGCTACAGATAAAAAAAAGAGTCTGTTCCTTCACACCATATTTGCTGTTTAAAATGACATGATACTATACCAAGGATGAGTGGAGGGAATTCCGCTGAGTCAGATAGGATGAAAGTTTTAAAGACAGACTTCCAGGGTAGGTGCATGCCTGAGCGCTAAGTCACTTCAGTCGTGTCCGACTCTTTGCAACCCCCAGGACTACAGCCCTCCAGGCTCCTCTGTCCCTGGGATTCTCCAGGCAAGAACACTGCAGTGGGTTGCCATGCCCTCCTCCAGGGGATCTTCCCGACCCAGGGGTTGAACCTGCATCTCTTACGTCTCCTGCATTGGCAGGCGGGTTCTTTAGCGCTAGCATCACCTGGGAAGCCCTCAAGGGTAGGTACCGGCTGTGATTAAGATGACTAAGAATCAGAAGGACAGGCGTGTCAAGTGTCTGAAAACAACAAGTTGACAATAAGAGGAGGACGTATCTGTGATATAATAGAGGTATATTTCTGCTTCTCAAGAAAGTCCAAAAAGGAGAAGAGTATGCTTTAAATGATTAGAAGAAGCTGGAGGGCTTTAAATACTAGCATCCCCTGCTGCTGCTGCTGCTGAGTCACTTCAGCCATGTCCGACTCTGCGCGACCCCATAGACGGCAGCCCACCAGGCTCCCCCGTCCCTGGGACTCTCCAGGCAAGAACACTGGAGTGGGTTGCCATTTCCTTCTCCAATGCATGAAAGTGAAAAGTGACAGTGAAGTCGCTCAGTCGTGTCCAACTCTTAGTGACCCCATGGACTGCAGCCCACCAGGCTCCCCCGTCCATGGGATTCTCCAGGTGAGAGGACTGGAGTGGGGTGCCATTGCCTTCTCCAGCACCCCATAGGTTGGCACAATAGATTAAAACCATTATATAGATCAATAGAGAAACAGAAGGACAGCAACTATTATTGTTATAGTTACTGACTGATAAAATTTGAGAGCAGCTTCATGCTTTTATATTTCTACATATGCTTAATACTAGAAGATAATGTTGTAAAGCTAGAAAATCATAAATTATGCTAATTATTTTTATTTTAGCAAAAAAACTGTACAACTCACTATTTCATGTAAATAATTTAGCATACCAACTCTATGAATAGCAGATTAAAATTCTTCAAAATTCTCCAACTATAAATAATTTAGAAGATAATATTGTTACAAACCAATTTTATAGCTTTTCTTCTTAATTCCCATTCATTCCACTCATATGATCTCACAATTGTTGGTGGCAACAAATGCGTATCCGTCTGAGTGCCAGTTTCACATTTTGTAATTGGTTTTATATAACGTTTGTCAACCCCTTTCGTCTAAAGAAGTACAGTTTTATAATTAATATTTCTAAAAAAATAAACATTTTACAGATAACTAAAATATTTAGCTAAGATTAACAAAACATTAGGAAAAGAAGACTATAAAACATACTTGTAAATATCAGCAAAGAAAAAAAAAGAAAAGCTCATAATTAAAGTGAGCCAAATGTAATTAATTTCCTGGGCATTGTGAATTTGTGCCCGATTTTATGAACTTAATGTAGGAGGTATATTTTGAAAGGATAAAACATGACATCACTTGTTCCCAAATCAAATGCCCTTCTCCAGTTTTCACAATGTGAAGCATAAGTGAATACCTTATTGGAAATGGCTTGAAGCTTATAATAGCTATTAAGTACTAGGTATAAATCACGCTTGTTTAAAGTATCAGAACACCTTTAGAATATATCTTAAAGAATGTATAACAGCAGAGTATTATCCATACATTCATTTTTCTGCCAAAGCACCCGGAAGCTCACTACAGTATTGAACTATTGAGTATTCAGTAATTCCAGGCTAAACAAGCTATGATTATACTGGAAATGAGGGTGCTGGAGCAGGTGGAGAGGCTTAAGAAACTCCAGTCCTAGAGAAGAGGAGGGCAAATGGATTGACTTCTTTCCCCTCATCAAGAAACAGATGATTTACCAAGTGCCTACTATTCAGCATAAGATATAACTTCTGCCTTCAAAATGACCTTATGATATAATTAGGGAGATTAAAAGATGCTGAAAGATAACAATATTATATCAATACAAGTAAACGGCAAGTAAAAATTATGAATACAGTATTGAAATATGGAGAGGGAATATTCACTTCTAAGGGTAGTGAAGGTTAATAAAGGACTAAGTACACAGAAAGGGAAAACCAGGAATATAGGGGGAAATTGTTCTTTAATAGAAAAGACATCCACACTCAGCACACCTTTCTGATCACCTGAGTCCAGCCTTTCCCTGTCTTCCTGCTGCCTTACAAGGCCAGCCGCAGCGTCTCAGCAGGCTGGCGGAAGGGCGTCAGAACTAGAGCACCAATGGCAGATGCCTTTCAACCAGGTCATCCCTGGCTGGTTCTCGGGCTCCTGGCCCAAGCACTCAGACCCCCTCCGTGCCTCACCATCCCTAGCCCCATCTTCCTCCTACCGGTTACTGCTGCGGTCCTTGCCAGCCCAGCGAGTCCGGCCCAGACCCACCTGCTTGATCATTAGAATGTTGATACTTCTTAAAAAATTCATAAATTATGTATTGCAGGGTTTTACTTTAGTGAGTTGAAAAGGGGTAAATTAAACCAGAGAGGATGACAGAGCAATTAAAAGCCGAACAGTGAAAATGAGAGGCAAGGAGAAAATGAGGATCTGCAGCAGCAGAACGGGAATGCCTGCAGGCAGGGACTGTTCCCGCTCTGCTCACGGCGCCAAGAATCGTGCCCGGCACACGGCCAGCAGTTCAGGACATGTCCATTGAATGCACTAGGGGACAGGCACCAGCTCACACAGAAACACGCCTTCAGATTCACTCTGCGGCCTTCAAACTGCTGCCACTTAAACCTGCTAACTGATCTCACACCTCTGAGCATGAGTTAGCACCTGTATTCCTCGTACTGAGCTCCTTCAGTTTAGACAAGGAAATGCTGTAGTTTCAATGATTTATCCCAATGTAGTCTTGTCCTTCCAGAATTTTTCCAGCCTAATTCATCAGTCTGACTCCTTATCTTGTTTTCACTTATTCTTTGTGGATTTCCTTCGTTTCCATCTTGGGATGTGAATGCCTTTCAGATAACCTGTAAAGGCCCTCATCTGACCGTGTCTCCTGCCTGGACTTGGGGAGCATTCTACAACAAAATCTAACTTTTTTATCAACTACATTCTTAAATGTCATAAATTCTTAAAACGCCAACCCTGCTTACCTGAGAATACTGAATAAGTGTTTCAAACTGTTGATGAAGTTCCAGTAGCTGAATCAATTCTGCATTTTTTTTGGCTTTTTCTCTAATTATATCAATGTAATTTTCAGGGTTTTCTGCAAATGAATATGCAGCATCTCTGGTATTGAAAGTATAATACTTATCTTTATATTTCAAAATTCCAATTGATGGATTTCCTGAAAATTACAAAAAGGAACTAAATTAGATGGGAAGTACTCAGTGATTCTATGTTATAATATTTACACTCATGGAACCCTTCCTTCATACTCCATTTTTAACACATCACGTGTCTTTATTCAGCTAAAATGCTACAACTAGCAGTTTTAAGTTACACATTTTGTTAAATTACATTTATGTAAAATTCAAAAGAAATTTGTTTTATATTTTTAATTTGGGGGGGTGGCACACCATGCCACATACAGGATCTTCGTTCCCTGACTAGGGATTGAAACTGTGCCCCCTGCATTGGAAGCCTGGAGTCTTAACCCTGGACTGCCTGGAAGTACCATATTGTTAAGCTTTAAATTATGATTTTATCTAAATATAGTTCACTATCCAGATATAAGCTGCTTAAAAATCTCCTATGTGAAGCCACTTAGTCATCTAGCAGGTTTTTCCAAATCTCCTTAAACCAACTACTAGAAGCATTGTTCTAAAAATAATTTGGTAAGAGCTACAAAAATGAGACATTTTCCCCCAAATGTACACTTGCATGTTAGGAAGTATTTCCCACCATGAAAAGATACCCATAAAATATGGTTATAAGTATCCACAGTGTGTGGGATTATATCAGAAACAGTAACACTTCTTAATTACTCATTCTTTCACTTATTCAACAAATACTGACTGACCCGTGGCTGGCATTGAGGATACAGTGAAAACAAATCAATAAACACAGCACAGGCTCTGAGCGATCAGTGCTACAGAGAACGAGTAAGTAACGAGGCAGGCTAAACAGTCGGAGGAAGGAGGGTGGGATCCATACTTTAAACTGGGTGAAGAGAGAAGGCTGAATAAGACGGGGCAGCAAGGCAGGTAGCTCTGTGGGGGCGGGGGAGAGTGGTCCGAGCAGAGGGAATAGTCAGCGCAAAAGCTTTGAGGGGCTTGGAAGGCTCGGGAACAGCAAGAAGGCCAGTGGGGCCGGAGCAGGGCGCTAGGGAAGAAGGGGCAGACATGAAGTCAACGATGCCATCTGAAAGGACTCTGTCGGGTAAGCCCCAGCATCGCCTGCGGAGTCAAGCCCTGTGATCTGCAGTCCTGAGGCGGAGGGGCTCCCAAGCATTCCTCCCAGGCAGCGGGGCGCCTCCTGCCCAGGGAGCGGTGGAGAAGGAGAAGCAGCGCAACAGGCAGAAATGAGGTCTCCAGACTCGCTGGTTCAGAAAAGAGGCGAAAACCCAAAGCCCCGCAAGTCTGTCTACCCTTCTCACTCTCCTCCTTTCTTAGAATCCCAGTTGATGGGAGCTGGAAGGGACCAGAGAGATTTCCTAGCTGGTCCTTCTCCTTTCCTGGACCTGGAAACTGGGGTCCAAAGCACCAGATCTGCTCAAAGTTACTGTTTACTAACAGACAATGGGGACTAGAAACCAGGCTCTCCAAGCGCAGGTCCATAGCTTTTCCAGCCACACGGAGGTACCGCTCGCTTCACTCCACATCCATGTTTCTATCTCATGACTCCCTTCCCTGCGTATTTGTGAAGAGAGAGAGAGAGAGAGAGAGAGAGAGAGAGAGAGATTGGGGTGGGGGGGCGGGAAGGGAAGGAAAAAAGAGAACAGGAAAGAAAGAAGCCACCTCCATTTCTTCTCTTCACTTCTTCATGGCTCTTGTTTGGTTTCTCCCCAGGATCAGCGACCCTCAAGGGACCTCAGAATACTATTCTCTCAGTTCCCCAAGGTAAACCTTTTATTATTCCCATAATAAAAAAAAAATCTACTACCATAAAAAAATCAGTCAATGTCTATGTTCTCTACGCTGCATACACACAATCCCAATAATTCTTTGTAATAATTCTATTTCTAATTCACACGGCACTTTTTGAACAATAATTTACTTTCCTCTCAATTTCTGATTTATTTCATTTTGGAGAAGTTCTGTAATACATATACCTCATAGGGGAATTTGACTTGATAAAACACTGGCCATTTCTTTAGTGGGATCTGACTTCCACAGAAATACTGATCTATGTTAATGGGATAGAGCCATAAAGTGACAAAGAATATTTTTTAATAAACATCAGTCACACTAGTGTTGCTCTTTCAAGTAATCACTTTGGAAGATGACATATTTTAGGAATGCCATATAATGTTTCTGGAATCTTTCACTGACATATGAGTCATCCCCCTCTTATGACACTGCAGCACTCATATTTCATTATATACATTCCGTCACTTATCACTTGCATTGTAACTTATTTATGTCAGTTATCAGGTTATGCTGCAAGCGCTTCAAAGATAAATACTTTGTTTGAATCACATTTGTAGCTCCTTTCCTAGTTCAACATTAGATTCCATGAAGTTTTACAAAGTGAATGAGTGACAATAAGCACACTTTAATTAAATAAAAAAAAAAATTGGAGAAGGGAGAACAGTATTATTTCCAATGATGTACCTGGAAGGAGAAGACCATCTGTTGTAGCAAAAGTGTAAGCACAAAATCCCCGATACTGAATCAATAATTTATCAAAATTGGCTGTTGTTTCTGGGAAAAGCCACTCCAGTTTTTTGAAATCTGCCGCATTTACTCTATCTTCTAAAATGAAAGAGGAGTACAAGAGAAAGCTTATTCATTTGGCAAATGAGCCAAGAGACTGGCTGCTATGTGACTAAAACAGAAATAAATTAACTTCTTTCAAGACAGCGTAGCTCTTAGTAACATAATATGCACGGTGGCAAAATACTTTGAATGTGATGCTTATATACTAGGACTGTCTCTTCTTGAAATGGTTGAGAATGAGCAGAAAGAGTCACAGAAACATCTCTTAGTAACTTAATTTTGATACAAGAAGTGCAATTCTTGTTCTTTACACTTAAAAAATCTTCATGTTGCTTTTTTTTTTTTTACACAACTAAAAATGAGCATTTACAAAGCACTGATGCTAGAGCTTCTTTGCCTTTGCAATGCTACCTACACTCCTGTTTCTGGCTCTGTATCCAAACAGTAGACACTATAAATGATCCCATGGCTACAGCTGGAAGTAGATGCATACTTTAGAAAAAACAAACCTTCTTCCCTCTTTTTTCCTGATGTGCCTGAAAGCATCAAACAGTGATGGGATGTGGCAAGCATAAATTTTTTCAGAACACTGGGTCTCCCAATTCACTGGAGCAGTGACTTGATAAATTGTGTTCTAGTGCATAAACAATTCTGATTTATAGCAGGAGATGACACATCTTGCCAATATGGCTGAGTTTAATATCTACTGCTGAAGTGGCTTTAGCTTTTCAATTTCATTTAGTATTTGCATAGATATGCTGTTTTAACAAAATGACATGAGTAGGAAAACTTTAACTGGGAGGATGTTTTAAAGTCTTTCTGACTTAGTGTTCAGGTTTTATGTATCCTAGTAGTTTAAGAGTGAGTGTTACCACTTCATTTTATTTTTCAAATTCAAAAACAATAGAATTTAAAAAGGAAATTTAGAGTAAACTATTTAATTTCACTTTCTTGAAAAACTTTCCTTTTTAGGCAACAATTCAATTCCCCAACTCTATTTTGACATTTCTTATGAATTTTGAGTTGTATTTAACCAAATTATAGAAGGGGCTAAAAATATAGAAAGAAGTTTATTGGTAAAGACAGCCTTTCTATAAGAATCGGTGCATCTATTAAGGGGTCTAAAATAAGCTCAATTTTATAGGAGTAACATTTATTGATTCATAAATATCCACCTGAATCTGGGGTAGACATATGGCAGACAGCATCCTGAGAAAATGGAGCTTTGTTTGCACAAATAGAACAAGGATTAACATCCTTTTTTACTACAAACCAATTAACAGAATCACTAAGACTACAGCTGAAACCCATATGCACATGAAATCACTCTTAATCAAAACACTAATAATAACATCAGGAATGGTTATTGTTGTTCGGTTCCTAAGTAATGTCTGACTCTGTGACCCCAGGGACTGCAGCATGCCAGGCTTCCATGTCCTTAACTATCTTCTGGAGTTTGCTCAAATTGATGTCCATTGTGTTGGTGATGAAATCCAACCATCTCATCCTCTGTCGTCCCCTTCTCCTCCCGCCTTCAATCTTTCCCAGCATCAGGGTCTTTTCCAACGAGTCAGCTCTTCGCATGAGGTGGCCAAAGTATTGGAGTTTCAGCTTCAACATCAGTCCTTCCAACGAACACCCAGGACTGATCTCCTTTAGGATGGACTGGTTGGATCTCCTTGCAGTCCAAGGGACTCTCAGGAGTCTTCTCCAACACCACAGTTTGAAAGCATTAATTCTTCAGCATCAGCCTTCTTTATGGTCCAGTGGTTATTGCTGGATAGCAAACTCTTCAGTTTATATATTTACAGTTTTCTACGTTTTCTATAATGAACATTGGTAGTCTTATAATCAAGAAAGGTATTCAAAATTTTATCAAAAAGATAAAAGCTGAAAATTTTAAAACAGAAGAGTGACTTTATTCCAGAGGTAAATTTAACAGGAAGAGGAAATAATAGATGATTTCTATTACCTATGTGCTCTTTTATTCTACACACGTCAGTTTTCACGGTCACTCCGTCAAGAAGAGCTTGCATCACTTTCTCAGGAAAGAACAGGTCATGAGCCCCCAGGAACGGCTCAAGATGAGTAGTTAAGTTACTCAGGACGCTAATCAAGACAGTTTCATCCTGGAAACTAGTCCACAGGTTGGAGAGCGCGATGAAGACAGGCTGCGGAGGAGACACAAAACGCCGCCGTTTAATAAAACCATGAACCACTCCCCAAAACACACACGAACTTCTGCTGTGATAAAGCGATTGATTCTTTCGTAAGACAAGTGAACGTCTCGTGAAGTTAGACAATAGAATCATAGAAATTCGACGGACAGACAATACTGGTATCATGTACTTTGGTAGCAATTGCTTACTAAGCAAATCCTCTCATTCAACTTACAACAACTGAGTTTTATGGTTATTAATGACAAAATAAGCAAAAAGAGCAGGATCAACTTGTATAAAACTAGTATTACATTTTCCATATTAAATACAATTAAAATTACTTTCAATCCAATTTTATGGGACTTCAAAGTTCATTCACCCTTAAACAAGTTTCAAAGCTGATGACCAATGCTTACAAAGACTTGTGATGTTGGGACGGCTGTCTTTGACTTTACAGTCAGTTTTAATTGTTCCAGCTGTGCTTCTAACTGCTTTATCATCATTTCCACTTCTTGAGCACAGGTGATTATATCTGACTGTGAAGACAACATAATTTGCATGAATATTTTGCTACACAATTATGTATGTCTTAAGCCCTACTTGCTCCCCACATCTCCTGAAGGGGAGCTCAGTGAGGGCAAGGATTCTGCTCTCTGGGGTATCCTGAACACCAAGAACAGTGCTAACACATGAACAGGGCCCCAGAAACGTCTGATGGATAGATGAGCCCTTTGAAGTACAACGGCTATAATTTTTCTCAAATGTATACAGGTACTCTTTGATACTCAGCATAACTGCATTTCTAAGCAGCAGATCCTGTGACACATAAGCCCCACAATAAATATTTACAAGTACAAAAAGAGGAAAGTACAAATAAGTGAAGCAAGGCACAGAAAGGCAAGTAAACTGCCCGAAGGACACAGAGCAAATGAGGGACAGAATCACGGCTCCACACCAGACCACCTGAGCCCCTGGCTCCCACCCCAAGCTGTGACCAGAAACGGCGGTGTGTAGCTTAATTAGTACCAACAGTGTTCAAGAGTTACAATTACTGGAAGAGAAAAAAAGCTGCATTTGAGTTCTCAGATATCTGTAGCCTAACGACATGCTTTACTAGAGTATTTTTAAATGACAAAAAATAACTATAGGAAATATCAAATATTAGCCCTGTATTTCGACTAATGAATTTTTTCATTCACTTATATAATATGTATCCTGTTTTAATTTTACCTGTGCTATTCTTTAAACATCTCTCCTCCTCTTTCCTCATTCTCCCATTATTTATTTATTATAATTTTATAAATATTTTCTCAAAATTATAATAATTTATATATAATTTATCCTATCTAATAAGTCTCCTGTCTACCCTTCTGTTCTTCCCCCTTGACTGCTAGCTTTGTTTTAGAAATCAAAATATGAAAATGCAGTCCTTAACTTATTTAGATTTGTATACAAACAACCAGAAACAAATCTGCCTGCTCCAGTAGGCCTGGAGTAGCTTTACTTACAGGTTTTAAGCGGTGTGATGCATTAAGTAAAGCTACTCCAGACCTGCTCCCCCAAGCTATGACCGTAGGCTCCATCTACAGATCAGGCACACAGAAGTTCTTGATTTTTCCTGACAGTGTCCTAGAACAATCACACTGTTTATATTTTACCGAAAAGAACTTGTTCACAACTATGTAGAATTTTAACTGCAAAGCAAGTCCTCATAAATAAAGGAAGAAAAACCCTCCGTGCTCCGGGATGAGAAGAATTAATACTGTTAAAACGACCCTACTACCCAAAGCTACCTGCAGATTCAATATGATCCCTGTCAAGATTCCAATGGCATTTTCAGAGATATAATGAACAATCCTCACATTTGTATGGAATCACAAAATACTTCAAATAGCCAAAGCATCTTGAGAGAGAAGAATAAAGCAGAAGGCATCGTGCTAACTGGTTTCAAACTACTCACAAAGTCACAAAGTCACAGCCATCAAAGCAACATGGTATTGGCATCAAAACAGACACGTCGGCCATAAAACAGAGCAGAGAGCGCAGAGACAACCCACACATACACAGTCAATGAGTTTACCGCAAAGCACCAAGAATCTACGACGGAGAGAGGACAGTCTCTTCAGGAAGTGGTGCTGGGAAAGCTGAACAGCCACCCGCAGGGAGTGAAATTGAACCACGGTCTTACACCACACACACAACGCAGCTCAAAGTGAATGAAGGACTTGAACGTGAGGCCTGAAAACAGAAAACTCCTACAAGAAAACATAAGCAGTGAAGTCTTGACCTCAGTCTTGGTGACGTTTTCTTTTTTCCGACACCAGGAACAAAGGCAACAAAAGCAAAAATCAACAGGTAGAACTGTATCAAACTGAAAAGCTGCACAGTAAAAGGAAACCATCAATCAAAGGAAAAGGCAGCCAGTGGGATGGGAAGAAATATTCACAGATCGTGTACCTGATCAAAAATATATTAAAAAACCCATACAACTCTAGCAAAAACAAACAATACAATTTTAAAATGGCCAAAGAATCTGAATAGACATTTTTCCAAAGAAGACATATAGATGGGCAACAAATACATGAAAAATTGCTCAGCATCACTAATCACCAGGAAAATGCAAATCAAGACCAGAATGATGTATCACTTCACATCTGACAGAATGGCTACTATCAAAACGACAAGAAAGAACAAGCATTGGCAAAGATGGGGGAGGGAACACTTGTGCACTGCTGATGGGAATGTAACTCAGTGCAGCCAGTATGGAGAATTTGCAGAGAGGTTCTTCAAAAAACTAAAACAGACCCACTGTATGACCCAACAGTTCCATTTCTGGGTACTTATCTGAAGAAAATGAATACACTAACTCAAAAAGATAAATGTGCCCCCATATTCACTGCAGCATCATTTACAAGGAAACCCTGCCATTTGCAGCAACGTGAATTAAGCCTGCAGGAATCTCACTAAGGGAAGTATGTCTGACAAAGACAAACGTCATATAATCTCACTTACGTGAGGAATTTTTTAAAATTGAAGGATAGTTGATTCACAATTTTGTGTTAATTTTTGATATACAGAAAGTGATCCAGTTACACATATACAACTTTCTCAGGTTCTTTTTCCGTGATTATTACAATGTATTGGATATTGTTCCCTGTGCTCTATAATAGGACCTTGTTGATGTATGTGGAATCTTTTTTAAAAAAAACTGAGCTCATAGATACAGAGAACAGATTGGTAACTACCATTGGTGGGCAGATGAGGTGGGCAAAATGGGTGAAGGGGATCAAAAGGTACACATTTTCACGTATAAGACATATGTCACGGGGATGTAACACATAGCATGGTGACTATGACTGAAGTTCAGAATACCGTATTGTACAATTGAAAGTTGTTAAGAGAAGAGCTCTTAAAAGTTCTCATCACAAGAAAAAAAACTGTAACTATATGTGCTGAAGAGTTTAACTAGATTTATTATGGTCACCATTTTGCAATATACACATATATGGAATCATTATCTTATACATCTGAAACAAATATGTCAATTGTATCTCAATTTTAAAAAAAGCTATTTTCACTATCCTTGATATTGCAGTAAGAAGTATTAACTTTATTGAATTTTGATCTTTATGTGCATAGTTTTTTAACAATCAGATCAAATAGAAAGTATACATAAAACACTTCTGTGAAAGTGGAAGTGAAAGTCACTCAACCATGTCCAACTCTTTGTGACCCCATGGACTATACAGGTCTATAGACCCCATGGATGATACAGACTATACAATTCTCCAGGCCAGAATACTGGAGGGGGTAGCCTTTCCCCTCTCCAGGGGATCTTCCCAACCCAGAGATCGAACCCAGGTCTCCCGCATTGCAGGCAGATTGTTTACCAGCTGAGTCACAAGGGAAGCCCAAGAATATTGGAGTGGGTAGCCTATCCCTTCTCCAGTGGGTAGGGTATCCCTTCCTGACCCAAGAATCGAACCGGGGTCTCCTGCATTGCAGGCATATTCTTTACCAACCAAGCTATCCTTCATATTAAAACACATAGTTCTCTTACATGACTGGGTTGCGAGCTGAACTAGCCTTTTTCTCCTCTCTCTAGCAGAAAAGCATTTTTATATGAAAAGAACAACTGGCAGACAAACTATGATTTTTGAGCCTTATCTATTGGCAGATAGTTTCCTGAGAGTCAACGACATGAGTCCGTCATTTCAGGAAAAGGATAGTTTTTGTTATCCATGATAAAATTCACATTTTGAAAAACTTGTATCTGCCACCATGAACTTGACAGCATCCTAACACAAAGCTATTTCTAATGAGATTGTTGGAGGCAAAAAAAACAAGAATAAAGTCACAAACTTTCTTTTCATAGTGCAGTCCAAAAAATGCTTGGGGAAAGCATGCGTACCTAGCATTATTCTTCCTTTCCCCCACTTTTTAAATTATAAGCTTCTCATACTTTCTTTTATGAACATTTTCCAACAAATCTAAAACAAGCACAAATTCCACCTAACTGACATTTTACTTATATTTTCAGAAAAATCAAGAAGCCCTGTGTAATCTATTCTGCAAATGGCCCTGCAAACACAGCCTGGGCAGAGGAAGCATACAAAAGTCTTGACTTATATATTTTAAGAAATGTTGTATGTCATGCAATTTTTACTGGTACAATAACAATAAGTGGCTTTCTCTCTTTGGTAACTGCCGCGCTCATCAAAAGCCCACAGAGGGTGGAATTCTGTTCTTTCAGCTAAGACAGTCAACAAGACTGCAATCACCCCTTCCTTTCTCTTCCAGAATATTTGAATTTGTTCACTATAGCAGATAAAGTCCTGATCAAAAGACAATAACTCACTATCTTACCCAGGATACAACTAGATTTTCCAAATGTCTACATAAACTGAATGCAGCATTGGCAAAAGAAAAATTTTTGAATCAAAATCAATATTTCAAAAAATCTTATTAATATTTCTTCAAATAATATGACTTTAAAAAAAGAGCATTCATAGATTTCATGGACAGGAAAAGGTTTCAGCTAAATATAAACTGAGGTATTTTATAACCTAGCAATAATACTCATTAAATTGTATCCATTCTGCAACAATCAACCTTAAACTGTAACTAAGGCAGATTGATAGGGGAAGGCTGGAGTATTAAAAACTACCATATCCTAGCCAGCCATCAAAAGAAATTTTGCCATTTGCAATGGCATGGATGGACCTGGAGGGTATCACACTTAGTGAAATAAGTCAGATTGAGAAAGACAAGTACTGTATGTTACCACTTATCTGTGGAATCCACAAAATAAAAGACTAGTGAATATTTTTTAAAAAAGACTCACAGATATAGAGAACAAGCTAGTGGCTACTAGTGCAGAACAGGGAAGGGCAAAATAGAGATAGGGGATTAAGAGATTAAAAACTACAATGTATAAAATAAATAAGCTACAAGGATATATTTTTATAGCACAAGGAACACAGCCAACATTCTATAATAACTAAAAATGGAGTACTATCTTTAAAAATTTTGAATGACTATGTTGTACACCTGAAACTAATACTGTAATTCAAGTATGTCTCAATAAAAATAAAAACAAGAAAAAGAAACAGTGATTAAGCAGCAAGAAAGTCAGAAACTTGAGAAAACTCATTCTAACGCTGACTAAGGGGAGTAAGAAAGAGTTGTGAAGAGTGCTAAGATCAGAATGTGAACTTCCGCAATAACATGAGCAACTAAGGGTTTGGAAAGGAGATATTCCAAGAAAGCTAAGAGCCCTTCAGCTCGTGCCCCTGTGGGAATGAAGTTAGAACCGCTCTGCTAATGCCCTGACGGTGATGATGGTAAACACTGTGCTTGTCGTCAGGATCATCCTCATCTGCCTGACGACACTGCTCTACCTTCTTTACCTACTGGGGACCATCACCGACCCCTTTTTACAGATGTGAGGACTAAGGCACAGAGACGTCAAGCAACTCCATGCAGGACACACATTTAGTAAGGAGCAAAGGCAAGATTGGAACCTAGGAAGTCTGGCTGCAAGATCCACACTTACCACTTCAACCCGCTGCTCACCGTCCCTCTAGCATAGACGTTAAGAGTAAGGACGCCAACGAGAATTTAAGACTGTCGGGGAATTTAAGACTTTCCTGGTGGCGCAGTGGCTAAGATGCCTCGTTCCCAAAGCAGGGGGCACAGGTTCAATCCTTGGTGGAGGAAATAAGATCCCAAAGAATGGCACAGCACCCAGCTGGCTGAATATGGTTCATGTGTGAAAGCTGTGAGAAGATACTATAGAATGAACACATCCTCCACGACATCCTGAGAGTATGTGTGACAGCTTCCCAAAGTTCTTTCTTATAATATCCCTTTTGAGCATAAAGGACAAAAGTAAATAAGAGATTCTGCTCCTGTGGACCCCTACGCACTAAAACTGACTGTGAAATCCTCTTAGTATCTGACTAGTTACATAAGGTGCTAGCCACAAGTCCACATTAGGGGAACATCTACCCTAAAGAGTGGTTTGGTTTCAGAGAGCTGATTTAGAGTCCTCCCTTCTGAAGGCAAACAGAGAGGAGGCCAGCTGCGAGGACCCCTCCTAGTTTGTTGCCATGAATTCATGTCTTTGGGTGTCATCTCTCTCTCCTCTGGAGTGGCGGTAAGGAGAGAAGGCAGAGCTAGGGCATCCAAAAGCAGTATCAAGGGATTTCCCTGGTGGTCCAGTGGTTGGGAATCCATCTTGCAAGGTGGGAGACGTGGGTTCAATCCCTGGTCGGGAACTAGGATGCTACGTGCTGTGGAGCAACTCAGCTGGTACGCCACAACGAGAGACCCCGTGTGCCACGACTGCTGAAGCCAGCGTGCTCCCGAGCCTGCACGCTGCGCCCGCTGTGCCTGCAAGCCACAGCAGAGTCCGTGCATCGCGGCGAAAGCGAGGATCCTGAGTGCCGCAACAGAGACCAGACACAGCCGTATCAAAACAAACGGACAAAGTGCTCCTGAGTCACCAAACCACAAGTGAAAACGAAGCGGGGGGCGGAGTGCAGCCTGCTGTATCCCTCAAGACGTTAGTGCTCACTTGCACACAACACAGTTCCACCAAGCCTGCGGTCTCACGGGTACTGGAAAACAAGCGGCTGTGTGCAGGTAAGCAGTGACCAGGGGGATGGCTGTGTTAGTCAATTCAGTGGGGGAATACAGAGGTATATCAAATCTAAACGTTGCACAATTTAAGCATCCTGCGACTCTGTCAGTTACACCTCAATACAGCTGGGGGAAAAATCAGGAAAAAGAACAGTAACGGGTAGAAACTTGGTTTGCTGCCATCACACAGTTAACAAACTGTGGTCCCTGGAATCTTTAGATGGCTTGGAAATGCTCCTTGAAAAGGGCCTCTGATCCTTTTGTCTAGATACTTGCCTTACATTTTTAGGAGTAAGGAATCTTCTTCTGAGTAAGTTTCTATCAGAAAGGGCTCTGATGCTTTAAAAAAAAAAAAGTTGAAAATCACCACTTTTCCATACCATATTTTCCAACTCTTTGCAGGGAGAGTGTTTGGTTTGTTTATTAGATCTAGAGAAGCAGAAAAAAAAAATCTTCTCCACCAATTTTTACAATTAGAACAAGTAATTACATAAGAGTTCTTAGAGTGCCAACGACCTGCCAAACTATATGTTAGACACTTGCTCTGAATGAAAGCAAATAATGCAACATGTCTGATGCACAGACATACACCTGCATCACCATAGCAACCATGCAACAACACCAAACATCCTCTCAACACACCTTCACCAAGATCAGCATCCAGCTCTCCCACTTCCATTTCAGCCCCGGATCCTACAGACGCAATACATGCTGAACAGTTATTAACGTTGCTTTCTTTATCAATGACCTGGTCACCCCGTAATATATAAGGAGGTTGTGATAAACAATAAACAAGGTCCTACTATATAGCACAGGGAGCTATATTCCATATCCTATGATAAACCATGATGGAAAAGAATGTTTAAAAAGTTGGAACCTGGATTACAGAAAGTACTAAAAAAAAAAAACCTGTTTATCAGCTAAACATGTAACTCACCAAAATGACCTGAAGGAAGATCTCGCATTGCCGCACGTTATATAGGGCTTCTCTTAACATATAGGGCTGAAGTTCTTGACCCATGAGGGGATTCTTTGCTACCTTCTCCAGGATGGCTGTGTAGCGGTATGCCTGGTCCTGAACCACCTCAAGCTGGGAATCAACGTGCTGAGTGGTGGCTGGGATTGCTTCCTGTAGAATAGCTGGCACTGGTTTGAAAGGTATAATAACACAAACATGAGGCAAGATAAAAGAATTCAGGGAAAAAAGCCTAGAAGGTAGTCATATTTAAACAGTAGGTTGAGTCTGTTTTTATTTTTAACCAAATTAATAATAATGAGGCAGGTGTTTCATCACTTCTACATCAGGAAGGAAAGAACCCAAAAAGAAAAACCTATCAACAAACCAACCAAAGAGAACACCACACGGCCAGAATAAGAACCAAAAGCTAAAGCAGGCCACCTCTAGTCAATAAAATACAGAAGAGTCTAAAGAACAGGCAGGCTTTGGCGTTGTGTGCTATTAATTACATGCTTCTAGAAAAGCCACTATATCTCCTCTTCTGTGAATCTTTTTTACTGCTTGTAAAAAAGGAAGTAAAACAGTACCACTTAAGAAGCTCACTGGGATACAGAAAAACAACAGAATCACCTAGCAAAGTAGGGAAATTTGTGAAGAATGGGAATTGGACTTCTTAGAACATTTTTTAAATTGCAAAAACAATTACCCTATTGTACTAGATCAGTGATCTGGTAATAGACACTAACACCTTCTCAGTGGGCCTACATATGTGCCAAATACAGAAGGAATTTACTCCTACTGGTTGGTCTTTGAGCAAATATTTCAACAAATGCTTTCAAACTTACAGATAACGAATGCATTAAGTATATAACAGCATAGTCGAGGCTCTGGATTTATAGACTTCCAAATATTCTCCTCTTATTCTATTTCATTCCTTTAACTACATCAGCAACCGTTTTCTTTTCAGGGTGATTTTTATTTTTTGAATGACTGAATTTTATTCCATTTTGGTTATTTGGCTTGGAGGGCTTCCCAGGTGGCACCGATAGTAAAAAAAAAAAACCACCTGCCAATGCAGGAGATGCAAGAGACGCAAGTTCGATCTCTGGGTTGGGAAGATCCCCTAGAGGAGGAAATAGCAACCACTCCAGTTTTCTTGCCTGGAAAATGCCATGGACAGAAGAGCCTGGTGGGCTACAGTCCACGGGATCGCAGAGTCAGACACCGCTGAGCACATCTGCGTGCAGGGAACATAAAGGCCACTGAATGGGGGAGGCCGGACTCCAGCAGGCCCCCCCAGCCCTTCACTGCTTCACGCCCCGTTCCAGCTTCGTCTGCGGCGCATGCTCAGTCGTGTCCGGCTCTGCGGCCTACCCGACTGTAGCCCACCAAGCTCCTCGGTCCCTGGGATTTCCAGGTAAGAACACTGGAGCGGGTTGCCATTTCCTCCTCCAGGGGACCCACCCAATGCAGGGATCAAAGCCCCTAGCGTCATGGTACATAAAAATGCATGGTCTTGTCCCAACAAAATGAAAGATCACTGTCCATTATGAACAGTGGCAGTACCTAAGGTATAGTCAAAACTGCAAACGTTAAATCCAAGAATGCCAGTGGTGTACTGTGGATTACTTTCCTCTGTTCCCATTAAGTTTTAAACCTGTGTAACCCATAGAATTAACCTAATGATATACCTACAGTCATCGATGCCTTCTCCTCCCTTTCCACAGTCTCGGTTAAATAAACGAATTCCAGTCACAATCATGGCGAGTTCTTTCAGCTGGCATTCTTTGTCCTTCTTAGAAAGGGTTAGAAACGTCCCCAGCTCAGTTTGAGGAAATACACTCTGTAGAGCAGCTAAGCAAACCGCCAAAAGACAACAAAATGGTAGAGTAAAGATACCAGAACCTAAGTAACAAGTCTGTTTCAGCAGAGAGCTAGGGGGCTTGTCTTTATAGAGTTACTTAGATTATTCTTTAGCTGTCTGATACCTGATTCCAGAATACTTGGCAAAATTTAGCATACATCAAAGCTGAGCTGCTAAAATAATGCCATTGCTTCACATCCGTTTCAACAATTATGCATCCATCAGTAATTCTTTTGGCAATGGGCATTCAAACAAGCTTTCTAAGTAGGAGTCTGAGTAGGGAAAAAAAATGATGCTTTAAAAGAATTATGGAAGAAAGCTGCGGGAAGATTAGAGATATTGCCTAGTCCTTATCTTTTATACGAAACCGGGCAAGTATCTCCTAAGGATAAAACAGTGCTGTCTACCTTCATCCATCCTAGATGACAGAGTCTACTCCTTTCATCAGTACGAAACTTACTCTCCCAGCACTTCCCACCCCTCAGTCAGCCTGGTCCTCTTAATCATACTGCCAACGCTTCTCTAGTGAGGAGTAATAGGTCTCTAGGTACATAAGCTCTAAGAAGACGAACATATTCACTTCCCAGAGGTGCTACTTGAGTTTTAGTGATGCTACACTGTGTAAGAGGAATGTGGGTAAATTTTAACCTCTTATTTGTGCTAATTTTTGTTTTCAGACAAAAGGAGAAAACTTCAATGTTCAACACTTGTAATTCACCATATTTTATAAGATACGATGTTCATGTGCGTTCACACATGGAATGGAAATGGTGTACATTTTTCACCTGTTGCCTCTCTGACAATCTTGAGGTCTGTCGGGGACCCCAGCCCAGAGCGCAGTAACACGTAGCTGACGACCTTGCGATAGAGGCTTTCCAGCTCCTCTCGGGCACACGCTCGACTGTCTGTAATCTCTCTGCTAACAGAACTTAATCTCGACTCTATGACCCGGTGATGTTCTTCAAGAAATTCCTCTAAAAAGGGCAACAGACAATGTTCCATATACGATACTTAGGATTCTTCTCCCATAAGAAAGCAGGACCAGAGGGGGAAATGGCATGGTACGGCAATTCTACTCCATGAAAACAAGTATTTACGAGGATATAGTCATCAAAAAAATAAACAGTGGCCAGCAAGTAACTTCAAGACAAGAATCTAGTGGGGAAGATGTACTAGTGATTTAAATGGCATACTTTGTCAAAACATTTAAGACTTTTAAACAGACAATCCAAACATAATAGATAGGGCTAAAACCTCCTAGTTAAGCAGAAAGTATAAGATATTTTATAATATACATTATAAACATATACGGTATAAATATAGGTACTATCTATATGCTATTGGTAAGCACATGTAGTATACTGTATGTAAGCAAATATAAATACCCGTATAGATAGTATAAATATTCCTCTTCAACTATGTGTGTTTCTATTTTAGTTCTAGATAAATTTCCTTTGAATGGCATTACTGTAATGCAATGTTGCATCAAGAACTGTATCCCTCTCCCTTCTCCCGGTGATATGATGAGGTTTAAGCTTAATTGTGGCAGGAGCCACACTTCACCAGCACTATAATTGTTGCAACTAAGTCAATTAGACACCCTTTAACAAGGGCAATAATTAAAATATCAACCATACACAATTTATAGCTATAACTTTATCACAAAGCCTCAAACTTTGAAATTAAGAAAAATCTAAATTACATCAATTCATCACTGTTGTTTTAAAACGTCATCGTGATGGTTTAGTCACTAAGTTGTGTCCGACTGTGGCCCATGGACTGCGGCCGCCAGGCTCCTCTGTCCACGTGGATTCTCTGGGCAAGGACACTGGAGTGGGTTGCCGGCTCCTTCTCCAGGGGATCTTCCCAACCCAGGAATCAACCCAGGTCTTCTGCATTGCAGGCAGATTCTTTACCAACTGAGCTACGAGGGAAGCCCTAAAATGTCATTATTATCAATCAAAAAAGCAAGATACATGATTTTACACATATAGCATAACTAAAAGTTTAATACATAGAGGGAAAAAAGACAATGAAAATCACCAAATGGTTAATAATGATTCCATTACAGTCAAGCAGAGGCAATCTTTATTTTCCTTTTTATCTTGTTTCCAGTTTATCTCGGATGTATGTAATAAACAATTTACACACAACATATGTTCTGAGCTTATATTTCCCATCATTAACTTCATTTTTAGGTAAGTTACATAATTTAGGGAAGCATTATGAGATAATAATATAAACCAGGAACCAAAAAAATCAGCAAATTAAAAATCTGAACTTCAGTGGGCTGGCTGCTTTACGATATTATCATGAGTCATATAACAGGTAAAGCGCAACAGACTCAGAAGCTTCTGACGCTCATCAAGGTCAATGGTCTCATTTCGCATCTCCAACATTATTACATTCTTCAAAGTTGGAAAAAAATTCAAAAGACAGACAAAAAAGTTATATTGTTCTTCATCAACCAAATGAAGCCCTATAACCTGAAATACAATATGAATCTTTTTTTTTAAATGAATCTTCTTTTAAAGGGTATCAACATAGGTAGATATATGTTACCTCGACTTGTATAATTCATATCAAAGTAGACTTGCATCTTAATGGTGTCCAGGGAAGGATTTTTGCTGTCCAATAGCCGATTCACACAAAGCTAAAAGAGAATACCCCATAAATGCTTCTCAATCAGAAGGTATTTTTAAAATCAAAGAGAAACATCAAAGCAATAGCTTCTGATATTTATCTACCAATAGCCTCTTGTATTATTTTTTCCTCAGAACTTCATGCTTTATGGATTATTCAACCAGTAACATGTATTAAGTGATAAGCCATTTCCCCTGAGTTAGCCAATATTACCATGCCCAGGTGGCTAGTAGTCTAGCTGGAGGCAAGGCCCTCGACAAGGTTAGTCTCTGAAGACTCCATGTGGGTGGGCATTTCATGAAGCTTATGCTCATGACTGGAGCTCTTCCTGAGTTCCTCAGTACCATTTATTTGAACCTTCATGCTCCTTGTTTTTTTTAGCTGATGCTGGAGGTCATGTGCATTTTATGAGAAGCTGCTATGGCGACCATCCTCTGCTCAGGGACAATCTCTGAGCCCACCTTCTGTTTCCAAATTTCCTCCTCTGGTCCGTTTTCTCCGGCCTGCCCTGGCCCACCCCTGCCCCGCACCAATGCACACACAGATGGCTCACCCTCCTCCTCTGTTTTGCCCTTTGAGGGCAGATCGTCCACGTGAATTTTTCTTTTCTCCTCTCTTCTCCACCCCCCAGCCCCACTCTTCCCTGTCTCACATGAGACTTTAAGTCTGTACCAGGCGGGCACACCAGCTTCACCCAGCCCACCTCCCAGGCACCAGGAGTACTTTCCTGGGAGAAGGGAGAGAAGGCCAGCGTGAGGATGGGACACCTGGACCCATCCCGGTGGAGAGGTGCCGGGCCAGGCACAGACCTTACAAATGCAAAAGTTAGCTTGTCCACATGATTCTTAATTGAGGAAAAAGGAAACACTCTTTATCACTTGAATTATGATATAAATTGACAGTTAAGGTCCCTGTCACATTAACAGTGCACTGAGCATAGGGAACTATATTCAATATCCTGGGATAAACCATAATGGAAAAGAACATGAAGAATTTACATATGTGTATAACTGATTCACTTTGCTGTGCAGTGGAAATTAACACAATATTGTAAATCAACTACACTTCAATAAGAAAAATAAAATTCAAAAAATATATCAAACTTTATTCTTGCCAATTGAGTTGAGTTAGAGGGGGGAGAATTGCTTCCTGAGCCACGAAAAGGAGAAAAACCCTTTCTGCCCCTCCTGGGTTCTTCTCCACAGCTTTCCAACGAAATTTCTGACTGATCATTAGTCATTTCCCCTATTGCCAAGATCAGGCTTCACAGCACATTCTCAGTTTCAGCACAGAAAGACCCAGCTCTCAGCCGCCATAGAGAATCATGGAGTTTCTTCTGCATGGTTATCCTAACAACATATCCCCTAGTTCCAAGCTTCCAAAGTCCATCCTGATCCTCTAACATCTGCGGACAGACCTGTGTTCCACTATGCAAATTGATGGCTGAGAGAGAAGACAGAGATGATAAAAATTTCCTCTACCATTTGCTTGAGCTCAGAAAATATCCACATACAAGTCTGGGAACGCTTGTTTCAAATATTTTGTGTGAAGGAGGGAATTAAAATAATTAAGCCCAGGCGAAAAAATAATGTTGAAATTTTAGGAAATCCATTCACAAATACTTAGAAAATAAACATTTAAGCATCTAAACCCAGTGAGTCAAACTTAAAACATATGGAAAAATTAACAGTATCTAAAGTTCCTGCCTTCTTTAGTTCTTACAACTGCTTTTCAGGCACATCTACCTGATTTCTTTTATTTTCTTTCTTCTATAGTAGAGCCTTTATGGTTAGCTCTTCATTTCTTTTAAATACAGCAGTGTATAGACGTCAATCTCAAATTCTCAAACTATCCTATGAATCATTTTGTTCTTGGCTTCAATTTTTCTTTTAGAAAACACAAATTATGTTGAATCAATAATTATACGAATATGAATTTGTATATAACTGTATATAAGTCAGTTAATAATTTTCTCAATGTCTCATTAGATGAATAAGATGTCTCTAAAATACTGTGGCAGACACTGCTACCCATCAGCATCCATACCCCTCCTTCCTTACTAACAAAGCCTCAATCTGGATTAAGCCAGAGATTTTCTTTCAGCTGAAAAAGGAAAGAGGAAAACAATCAATATCCCAGGCTCACTTGCAATAGCATTCTAATCAATAAATGCGAGGGCTTCCCAGGAGGCACAGTGATAAAGGATCCACTTGCCGATGCAGGAGACACCAGATAAATGGCTCGGTCCCTGGCTTGGGAAGGTTCCCTAGAGAAGGAAATGACAACCCACTCCAGTGTTCTTGCCTGGAAAATTCCAGACAGAGGAGCCTGGCAGGCCACAGTGAACTGACGGGCAAAGAGTCAGATGTGACTGAGCACGCAGGCAGGCCATAAATGGAAAGAGATGGGAGGGATTCTGGGAAAGCCCATTATTTTCCAAAAACAAACCGACAGATCCAATTGCACACATACTTTGACCTCTGTCCTCTCACCTTACACCTGCCTAAAGGCGGAAGAGCTTTCTTGTGACCCTGGGGTGAAAACACATGCATGATGGTGACCTAGGAAGTCAGGAAAAACAACCTATGAACCTCTAGACTTCATTTTATGAGAAAAAAATTAATCTCTCATTTGTTTGCACCACTGTTCGGTGGGGTTTTGTTTCATGGAGCTGAAGGCACTATAGATCAACACAAATCAAATATTTAGAATTGAGAGTAAATCATTCAAAATTTGAGAAATGTTGGATAATCACCTTTACCAGTTTCTGCACATCACTTTTTGTGAGCGTTCTATCCGTGTTAAAGCCATTACTTGGGTCCAGAACAACAGCTTTCACCTGAGAGTAGGAAAAAGCCCATTACATTTATTTCATATTACCACAACATTAGTTTAATATTTTTCCATTTTTCAAACAACTCTCTCTTGGTTACCCAGGGGTCGATCACTCAGCTGAATTTCTCACAACCCAATTCATCAGCGTCTTCATCAGAAACTGGAGAAAGGGAGCAATTTTACATTGGGAAACTAATTGGAATATTTTATCATAGTTTATTGTGTATCATTAAACAAAAAGCAAGAACAGAGAGATATCAAGGAAATGAGTAATTTTTACAACAGTGAACAATACATGTTAAAAAGAAAAAAACTTACAGCACAGGAAAAACATTATTGATGTTTCTAAGATTCTTTGAGATTTTCTAATCAGTCTCTTAAATCTAGAACTAACATGCTCTATAGACTTAAAGAAAACAACGACAGTATTTTTGCCTGGAGAAATCCCACGGACAGAGGAGCCTCGCAGGCTACAGCGCAGCTGCAGAGTCGGACACGACTGAGCGCACACACACAGTTTGTCCAACAATGTCCATAGGTTTGCAATGGAATCAGTTAAGAAAATGTCACAGAATTCTAAGAGAAAATAGGCACTGCTGAAAAAAAATTTAATAAAGCAGTAATTCACAAAAATATTTATTCTTACCATAAAAGCAACTAGAGTTTCAGGAACAATCTCTCCATGGGCTGCACATTCTTGTCCTATTTCTCGAATGATACTCTTTATAACACTTTCAGCCTGAGTGGGAAGCATTCTAAATAAAAAGAGTTTTTAAATTGTATTTATATATTATTTTTTCCTTTTGAGATTCCACCACTAATAAATTTGTAAAGAGTCATATTATTTATTAACTTAATAATATTTACTAGTATATAGGCCCCTCTGGTTTTTCATTAGTTGGTTTCATATTTATAAAAATGAAGGACTGATAATAACAGTGAGAGCAATTGGGAGTTAATGATTGAAACATTTCCTCCTTATTTAAATGATGGTGGTCATCAAAAGTACCCTTATAACATGATATTTTTAATTAAAAAATGTTAAACAGTATTAGAGATGGGGGGTGGGTGTAGGAGTACAATTAGTGAGAAATTCCACTATGTAGGCGGCAAAGTCAGCTTGAAACAGGACATGCGTATTTCATCACATTCACTAAATGACCTTTCATAATTATCAGAGACTCTTGGAACACAATTCTTGCTCGAATCATCAAAATTCTATTTCTTGCACATCCAAGTCAAGGTTTAGACTCTTGATTAAAAACATGAAAACAAAAAAAGCAAAACAAATAATGAGTCATGGATCATGGGGAAAAAAATGAACTCGTGGAAAGGTGGTAGATGGTAGGTTTTAATAGTGATCAGGTTTTCTGATTTGTATCTGTAAATAAGCACAGGGGAAATTAGCATGCAGAGAATAACAAAGGCAATCCCAGGTAGGTAAAGATCACTTTCAGCATATTAGGGTTCAGGTAAGGTCAACAACACCGGGCAGCTAGTCCAGGAGGACCAGAGAGCCTGGTTCCCACCGAGCCCCATTTCCTAGCTGAAACCTTGTGCATTTCCTTAACTTCTCTTTGCAGTGGTTTTCTCATCTGATAACTATAAATCCTACTAGTACTCTCTCCCTGGAGCTGTCCTGAGGACTGAGTTCTGCATCAGCTCAGTTCAGTCGCTCAGTCGTGTCGGATTCTTTGCAACCCCATGAATCACAGCACGCCAGGCCTCCCTGTCCACCACCAACTCCTGGAGTTTACTCAAACTCATGCCCATTGTGTCGGTAATGCCATCCAGCCATCTCATCCTCTGTCATCCCCTTTTCCTCTCGCCTTCAATCTTTCCCAGAATCAGGGTATTTTCCAATGAGTCAGTTCTCATCAGGTGGCCAAAGTACTGGAGTTTCAGCTTCAACATCAGTCCTTCCAATGAATATTCAGGGTTGATTTCCTTTAGGATTGACTGGTTTGATCTCCTTGCAGTCCAAGGGACTCTCAAGAGTCTTCTCCAATCCCACAGTTCAAAAGCATCAGTTCTTCGGCGCTCAGCTTTCTTTATAGTCCAACTCTCACATCCACACTTGACTACTGGAAAAACCATAGCTTTGATTAGAGGGATATTTCTTGGCAAAGTAATGTCTCTGCTTTTTAATATGCTGTCTAGATTGGTCATAGCTTTTCTTCAAGGAGCAAGCCTCTTCTAATTTCATGACTGCAGTCACCATATGCAGTGATTTTGGAGCCCAAGAATATAAAGTCTGTCACTGTTTCCATTGTTTCCCCATCTATTTGCCATGAAATGATGGGACCGGATGCCAAGATCTTCGTTTTCTGAATGTTGAGTTTTAAGCCAACTTTTTCACTCTCCCTTTTACTTTAATCGGGAGGCTCTTTAGTTCCTCTTCACTTTCTGCCATTGGGGTGGTGTTATTTCTGTATCTGTGGTTATTGATATTTCTCCCAGCAATCTTGATTCCAGCTTGTGCTTTATCCAGCCCGGCATTTCGCAAGATGTACTCCGTTAAGCAGGGTGACAGTATACAGCCTTGACTTACTCCTTTCCCAGTCTACATACTTAGCGGTTAACACAGCGCGTGGCAGAAAGGAAGCGCATCAACCAGCAGCTGGTAACTAACAAGCGCCTGCTCGGTGGATAGAAGGCCCGCGTGTGCGCATGCGCCGTCGGGCTACCCAGCCCAGGTCTCTCCCGGTTCTCCTCGGTCCCGCCCCCGACCCTGCCCACACCCCCCGACCCTGCCCACGCCCCCCGACCCTGCCCACGCCCCCCGCCCCAGCCTAGACCTCCCGAGTTCTGGCCGGCGCGGGTGCGAGCGGTGCCCAGCACGGCTCAGCCGTCTGACCTGGGGACCTGTGAGCCTCCGACCGGAAGCGACCGCTCTTTACGCTCAGCGGCGGGGCCTGGAAAGAGTCCTTGTCAGCGTCGCCTGAACCAGGTTAGACGACATGCTCCCGCGGCCCAGGCTCCGTCCGCTGACCCATGCCCGCCTCCTCGCGAGGTACACTCCGGGATCAAGGGCGCGGAGCCCGGGCTGCGCTGACCTTGGCTGTAGTGACGAGCTGGAGCAGCGTCTGCCCGATTCTTCCCCGGGGCTTTCACGGCAGCCCGGCACTCTCGGCGTAACCATGGAGACCAAACGCTAGGGCCCGAAAGGGGCGGGGCCTGGGCGTGGCTGCGTCCAAGAGAGCCTTTCCTGGAAGGGATGGGCGAGGATAACTTAAAAAAAAAAAAAAAAAGACACGCAAGATACAGAGGGACCCACCCAAGGCTCAGACAGAAGACAGGGTCACTACACCTCAGTGAGCTAAAGGATGTCAAAAACTAGATTTCTTAAACAACCGTATTAACTTAGCAGCGTGGACACCTATGCAGTGTTAAAAAAAGAGAGAGATGGGCAAATTCTCCGCAAGTGTCAGTAGACTCTTGATTAAGATTCTCTCATGCACCTGAACAGTATTTATATGGATGTTCACTTTATAACTATTCAACGGTGCATATGTTACACTAACCTTTTCTGTATATGTTATATCTCGTAATAAAAAGTAAAGTAAAGGCACAGTAATGGAGAACTTCTCCTCTTTGGGTTATCCTTTTGGTCTATATAGATCATTAAAATAGAGCTGCATCCTGGTTTCGAGAAATCCTCAAAGTTAAAATAAAAATTCAGATCTCGTGCTTTTCACCTATCTCACTCATGTTCTCTATTATTATCCATACACTATGCAACAGTTGGCTATTTTTTCAAAACACAAATCATCATGTTAGTCTATGTAATATGTGTGGTTTACCAGTTTTGAAATGAAGGAAGTCATAGCCTTAGAATTAGCTGACAATTTCCTTTTCCAGTTTAACTTTCCTTCTCCACAGAAATGCTTGCTAATGGAGTGGGCAGCTGAATTTTCAGAGTAATGATGAAAAAGAAAGCATTGCCCAAGGAAGACAATGCAAGTCATTCTTACTGAAGTTTCCCTTAGAAAAATCATTAACTATTTTTAGTCTGCTTTCCCACATCCTTTCAGTCAAGAAGATTCACAAGATCATTTCTTAATCATCTTCCTTAGAGAGATTCCTCTTTAGAGTTAGTTACATGGGCACAGAAGAGCCGGAAAAAAAAGCAAAATTTGAGTTTCCTGACACAAAAACAGGAAGCTTCTTAAGTTCATCAGCATGCATACATGCTAAGTTGCTTCAGTTGTGTCTGATTCTGTATGACGCTATGGACTATAGCCTGCTAGGCTCCTCTGTCCATGGGATTCTCCAGGCAAGAATACTGGAGTGGACTGCTGTACCCTTCTCCAGGGGATCTTGCCAACCCAGGGATCAAACCCATGTCTCTTACATCTCTTTCAATGGCAGGAAGGTTCTTTACCACTAGCACCACCTGGGAAGCCCAAGTTCATTAGACTTACCCCTAAAAATTGGCCTTTCTTTATGGTTGTCAATTACCTTTAAAGGTAAGATGAAAGATGAACAAAAGCATTAATTATCAGTTTCCCATCTTTTTCTCCATCACATGCCTCAGTCCTTGGGGAAACAGCAAACCTTAGGGTCAGATTTTCACAATCTAGGTGGGGGTGTGGCTGGGGGCTGACTTGAAACATTTACTGCAGATCCCCAAGCATGGGGTCCTGTTCTTTCAAGTGTTACAAGAGAAGTGGAATTACAAGAACACACTGCAAGGAGATCCCACCAGTCCATCCTAAAGGAGATCAGTCCTGGGTGTTCATTGGAAGGACTGATGCTAAAGCTGAAACTCCAATACTTTGGCCACCTCATGTGAAGAGTTGACTCATTGGAAAAGACCCTGATGCTGGGAGGGATTGGGGGCAGGAGGAGAAGGGGACGACAGAAGATGAGATGGCTGGATGGCATCACCGACTCGATGGGCATGAGTTTGGGTAAACTCCTGGAGTTGGTGATGGACGGGGAGGCCTGGCGTGCTGCGATTCATGGGGTCGCAAAGAGTCAGACATGACTGAGTGGCTGAACTGAACTGAACTGAAGTGGTTCTTTCTTAAAAGTATTTTCCCCTCAAACGAGGTAAATTTCATATACATAGTCCTAATGAATAAGAACAGGGTCTAAAGCATAAAACCCTTTACATTATAGCCTCTGTAACAGTGATTCTCAACACTGGAGACTGAGAAATAGCATATCAGAAATTCCTTGGGAGTCCCCCATGAAGAATTCAGAGATCTATTTACCTACTTTGTATATGCAGATGATGTTACTAGGTAGCTTTTTAAAAGGTGAGTTTCTCCCTGTCTTTCACCCATCCACTCCCACACTCATCTCCTCAATCCTTAAATTAACAACCCAGTCTTCATTATTGTCTCTTGAATCAATTCAAGTCTCTCCATTCCCACTTCTGAATTAATTAAAGCAACTACTTTTTCTTCTTCTTTTTGACCTGGATTACAAAAGCCAATTAGATGAGCTCCCCTCTCTAGCCAGGGACCCTCCAAATCCTTGCCTATACTAAAGTTAATACTTAAACAGTGGAAACCTGATCATGTTATTTCCCTGCCTAAAAGCTCGTGAAGGCTTCTCAGTGGCTTTGGGGCAAAGTGCAAACTTCTTGGCATGGCATATAACATGCCCACGACCTGGTCCCAGCTCACCCACCCAACGTCAGCTCTCACAACCACCTCCCTCCCCCTCCAGACCACACTCTTTCTACTCGCTGGCCATGCTGCATTACTTGCTGGCCTCCAGAGCTCTGCAGAGTTCACTTCCTCCATCTGAATGTCCTTCCTTCTTCATCTGGTTAATTCCTCCATGTTGTCAGAAGCCATGTCTCCTATGAAACTTTCTCTGACCTGTCAATTGGGTGTAGGTTCCTAAACCTTCAGCTTCATCTGACTCCAAAATATTTCCACCTACCCCAAGTGGAGTGTCCACAGTTACTAAGCAGTCACTCCCCACACCTGTCCCCCAGTACGTACATCCGACGGAGTTCTCCATACGCTCAGGGAGTCTGTTTTCTTGTCTGTCCCCCCACTAGACCACAAGCTCCTTGAAGGCAGGGAACATATTCTGTGGAATCCCCAGCACCTAAGAACAGCCTGGGACATAACAGTCATGCAAGACAGTCTGGGTTAGGGAGGCGAGTTTTGGACTAGGAGAGTGGAAAAAAAAAAAGAACAAAATTTTAGATTCTTTACTATCTTTACTGAAAAGTTAGGGTGGTTTTGGAGGGAATTATAATTGTGGAGGGAAGGGAGGAGGCATTGAAATGACAGGCTTCAGGAGATCTTCCCCTGACTCCACTTTTGACTCGCATGCTTTGGGGGTCTCCTACCTACCTCTGAGCAACCCCAGGAAGAAAGGCTGCCCGCAGGTTTGCCCCTTTTGACCACGCCTCAAACTAGAGTCTGCAGTTTCCAGTGGTACCTGGGCTTTAGAAGGGTGGGACTTCTAGGCTTACAGGCTTCTTGGAAGAGCAGGTGCTGGAGGTGCGGACGGTGCCTGGTGATTGGGCTCCAGACTGACTTCATCTTTGTTCTTTCCTTCTTCCATGAGGGGGACTATGGCTTATTGGCTCCCAAGGACAAACTTTAATTTGGTAAAGTCTTATTTAAAAAAAATAAAATTTTCAGGATCACAGACATAAAAAATAGACTTATTGGTACCAAAGGAGGAAGGAATAAATTAGGAGTTTGGGAGTAATAGATACACACCAAGTGAAGCCGCTCAATCGTGTCCGACTCTGGGCGACCCCGTGGACTGCAGCCCACCAGGTTCCTCCGTCCGTGGGATTCTCCAGGCAAGAGTACTGGAGTGGGGTTCCACTGCCTTCTCCAGGTGACCTCCCCGACCCAGGGATTGAACCTGGGTCTCCCGCATTGTAGGCAGACGCTTTATCGTCTCAGCCACCAGAGAAGTGGGTCATATATACACACTACTGTATATTTAATATATAGATACACACTACTATATCCTAAATAGGGAAATAACAGGACCTACTGTATGGCACAGGCAACTATATCCAACATCTTATAATAACCTACAATGGAAAAGAATCTGAGAAAGAACAATCTGGTCAACTCCCTTTCCTGTATATCTGAAACTAACACAACTATAAGTCAATGATACTTCAATTTTTAAAAACAAAATAATTTTTTCTCAATTATCAAAGAACTCACCTTACTCTGCAGTCTGTGAGTCCTCATTTTCTTGAAGAGGAATTTTTCTGACCAGTTTGCTGAAATTATAATAGAGCTGCATTCCACTTTCAGGAGCTATTTTGTTGTGGCTAGATAATGGTCAAAGAGTCCATCAGTTTATTTCAATATAAGTTGTTCCTCCAATGGTGAGCGCTGGACTGCGAGTCCCTCCTGGCCCACTGCAAGAAGGAAGATAGTAACAATTCAGCCGAATTTCTGACATACTCCAAGCTCATTATCTCTAACATGATCCATGCTCACCATCTCTAACATAAATCTTCTCTCAAAACCCATCCAACTCGACATTCTTTATTGGGGTGAACTGTCAGTAGTAATTCATGGCAGACGCAATGACTGAAGAATGACTGAAGCAGCCTGAACCTGCTTCAGATAGTTCTCCTCTCTCTCCATCACCCTTCACGAGCAGACTTGTCGCCAAGCCCGCCCCTCCCTCCTTCTGAGCATGTCTAAAGTCCATTCCCTTCCCTGATTACTTCCCTAGTTAGTGTTCTGAGGGCTCTTAAATGTTCCGTCTGCTTCTTCTCTGCACCCCCTCCTAAAGGCAAAGCTGATCGAATAATTTCCTATGTGCAGCTCTTTGAAGATGTCCCCCTGCCTACAAGAAAACAGTCAGTCCCACTAGAATGAGATACAAGTTCTTCCCTGATCTGGCCTCTTGTCTCTCTGCCTGCACTGTCCAATACAGCAGCCATCAACCACAAGAATCCAGTCAAAATTACATGAAATTTAAAACTGAATCCCTCAGTTGCATGAGCCACATTCCGTTAGTGGCTACCGTATTGGACAGTGAAGATAACAGAATTTTCCCGTCGTTGCAGAAAGTTCTACGGGGCACTGACGCCTGCTGCTGCTTAGTCACTAAGTCACGTCCGACTCTTCTGCGACCCCATGGACTGTAGCCTGCCAGGCTCTTCTGTCCATGGGATTTCCCAGGCCGGAAAACTAGAGCAGGTTGTCATTTGCTGTCCAGGGGATCTCCCTACCCAGGGACTGAGCCCCATCTCCTGCCTCGGCAGGCAGGTTCTTTACCACTGAGCCACGGGGAAGCCCATGCTGCTGTAGCTGAACCCAGACTTGCAAATAAATGACTCATTCCCGTGAGCATTCTCTGCTTTGGCTAAAGCAACTTCCCTTCATCAGATTACTTGCCCTACCCAACTGTGCTTTTCAAGACAGAGCTCAAATGTCACCCTATTCCCACCCTCACACGGTCAGCTGGCTCCCCCTGGGCCTCCATCACACTATGTAGACGTCCGCCCTGGCTCTCCTAACCCTCCTGGTCACCGGCTGGTGTTCACGTCTGATTCCTTTTACTATGGTGTGAGCCCGCTGGGGGAGTGGGCCCGATCATACTTATCTCTGTGTTCCTGGCTCCTAGACCAAAGCCTGACATATAATACACACTCGATTTTTTGTGAGTGAATACATATTACAAATAAATATTCAAAAGGTCAAGAGTCTTCATAAATGGCTAACATTCCAACTTAAATCCTTCGCTGACAGGTAAAAACCTGGAAGAAGAAATATGTTGTCAGTCGGGTCATCAAAATACTCTATATCCTCTCTTAAATCACAGTCTTATGCTAGAGTTGCATTTCATTTAAAATTAATCCATGAGCAGTATGACAGTTTGAGCAGGTAATTGAAGTATTTTGACAGGTATAGCAAGGTGAGACTAACCGTACAAGGAAGCAATTCTGGCTTCAACAATTATTAGATACACACCTATAAGATTAAAAACATGAAAATTTGGCTAGCATTTTAATATTTATTAAGTGCCTAGGATAAAAATAGTTCGTTGGGACAAAAAAAAAAAAAGCCCAATACAACCCAATCAGAAAATGGACAGAAGACCTAAACAGACGTTTCTCCAACCCATTTCTCATGGGTATGAAAGACATTCCTCGTATCCACACGCTGAGGGGGGAGGGGGGCAGGAAGCCCTTTGAAGTCTCTTCTTATAAGAAACTAATCCCATCACAGGAGCTCCACCCTCAGGACTTTAAACCTAACACCTCCCAAAGACAGAACTTCCGGTACCATCTTGTTGCTATCCAACCTGAACCTCAGCTCAAGTCCTGTCTCTTCCCTGAGGCTTCAAGAAGCCACGTGCAGCCCTGCTCTATCCACACCCCCCTCTCAGCGGTACTTCATCGTGCATGCACCGCTTCATGGTGGGCTCAACATAATAATCTGGGGAGGACAAGACACTCAGCTCAGAACACTGCCCCTCGGAACGCTCTGGCAGAGCTGTCCCTCTCCTCTCTGAGCGACATCGCCAACCCCCCTCTCTCATTCCCCTCCCCCAGCTGCCCCTGGCCTCCTCCCCTTTACTCTTGGACTTGTAATAACCGATGGTGGAAAAGAATCCGAAAAAGCATATATGAGGAAACCGATCCCATTTTTGCCACTCTGGGACAGTCTTTAGTGTTAAAAATTGTTTTGATGTATAGTTAATTTACAGTGTTGTGCTAGTTTGGAGTATACAGCAAAGCGTTCATATATGTGCACATACGTACATTTATATATGGTCACATTTGTGTGTGTGCAGACGAAGTGAGCTCCCTGGCTTCCTCACTTCAGAAAACCATCAAAGGAGGTGTATGAACCACAGGAGACCCGAGTAAGCGCTCAGCCCTGTGATTCTGTTATTCTAAGTCTACCGGGGCCTATGTTTGCTCTTTTTGTGGACTGTCTCCAGCAGCACCCTAAACAGAGAGCCGCAGCGAAGCTCAAGCCGACATGGAGAATCAACGCCGGACGAAGGCTGAGCTGACCAGGGTGGGACTGTGCTTACACCGGTGGGTGTCAGCAGGCCCAGCTGGCAGAAAACTGTTCCTTCTCATGCCAGATGAAATGAAGTTGAGGTCTGTGGAGCTGAACTATCAAGAAGTGATTAAATGAAAGGCGACTGGTGCGTCATCGGTGCTGGTACAAAAATTGTACTCTAATGTTGAAAGGTGGGAAGTCCAAATTCGTGATGCTCCCAGCATGTATAAATGAAGTGCTACTAAAGTCCTCCAAGGATAGAAATAAGGGAACATGTACTGCCGAGTATCTGACTGTCACTTGCAGAAAGAACAGTGATCCGATTGTGATCCTCAGAGGTAAGCATAGCGCCCAAGAAAGAAGAAATTCCCTCGTGCTATATGAATGTCATCTTTCAGACAAAACTCAGCGCAAAAAAAAAAAAAAAATCAATGCAAAAAACTATTTCCAAATCCAGCCTCAAGGACATACAGCTGCTCATAAGTGATCCTTGTGTAGACCACAGGGCCACTCTTGTCACCTATGTGTGAGGGAGCCACCTGCTGTTGAAATAGGATCCTGTGGCTACAATTTCTTCCATTTTTTCCCAACTACATAAACTGTGTAAGTTTAGCTCCAGTAATCCAGACCAAAAGTTCTATAGAATTTAAGAAACCAACATAACTTTTAGGGATAAGTAACACACAGTACCTTCCCTGTCTCTTTTGCAACTCAGAAAATATTTGTTAAGCATCTATATCCATTTATTAACACATTGAAATTCTCAAGTTTCTGGCATGCAAGAAATAATGAAGCAGTCTGTATTTTGACAAATACAAATAACAAATGTCCCTGCCAATTTCCTTCTCAGTGTTTTGGGGACTACTATGAATTTGTCTTGCCTATCCCAGTGCTATCCAACCTGCAACCCCAGCTCAAGTCTTATCTCTTCCATGAGGCTTCATGAAGCTACACGAACCCCTGCTGTATCCCCGAGACACCCCTCTTATTGGTACTTCATCATACATGCGCTGCTTCATGATGGTATATACCAGGAAACTAACACTTACCATATGTCAGCACTGTTGTAAGCATTTTACCTTTATGAACTTATTTACTTCTCATATTAGCCCTATGACATAGTCACTATTATAATCCACATTTTGCCAAAGAGGAAACTGAGTTCTAGAGAGATTTTTTAAAAAAAAATCTTGTCCAACATCATCAAGGTTATTAAGCAATGGAGCCACAATTAAACCCATGCATCTACCTTTCCAACCTGTTTGTGAGGACGCAGAGGACGAGAACCGTGTTATAAGATTCTTTTCAGTTCTTACAGCGCCTAGGCCGGTGCTGGAATCTTAGGAGCTGATGTTTATAGTTTTACTATAGTTTGCTGATTTTCCAAGAAGCCAGAAGACCCATGGAAGAAGATGGTTTGGTCCTGTTAATCAGCATGATATAAAACAAGTCTGGGGAGAGACTACAGTAATAACAGAGGACTGGTACTGAGGATGTGCTGTAAGCCTGGTGCTGTGCTAAGTAATCCTATATAGTAATCTATTTAATCCTATTAATAAGTCCTCTCAGAGAGGCACTATTACACATATTGTATCACTAAGGAAACTGAAGCGCAGAGAGATGAAATAACTTGCTTGTGGTCACACGGACTCCAGCCTAAGCCTAACCTGTATGCTATCTATCAGCACTACACACTTCCTGTAAAAGGATGTTCATCTGCAATGGGTTTAGAAATTGTGGAGAACACACAGTGATGAAGATGGCCTCCCCCACTGAGCACCAGCTCTAAATCTCAATCTCAGTAGTTTGCACAGGTCTTCAGGGATGCCTCTGGTTACTGCTGCCAGCACTAAACTGGCCTCAGGGGGGCACTGCTTCCCTTTTAACGCCTCCAGTTTTACATGTTTGCTTTTAAAACCAGTGGCAATTCTGAAGCAAGGCTGGAACATTTAAATCTGAATTTACCAAAGTCAAGGGTATTAACTGAGAGCCGGGTTTGATCTTTGGGTCGGGAAGATCCCCTGGAGAAGGAAATGGCAACCCACTCCAGTACTCTTGCCTGGAGAATCCCATGGACAGTGGAACCTGGCGGACTACAGTCCATGGGGTCACAAAGAGTTGGACACGACTAAGCGATTAACGCGAACATAAAGGGGAGTAACACAAGTAAAGAAAGCGTAACAAAAAGTTCCATAACCTGGTTACAAGGTGTGGCCCGCTCTCCAAGGCTTGAACAAAGTGGAAACTCTTGTGGTTCCTTCCCGCTCAGGCTCCATCCTTATGTCCACCCCTGAGAAACACTAGCCTGGCACCTGTCCTCTGCAAACTCAGGCGATTAGAGCGCCGGGTCCAGGGCAGGGTGGGACTCTCCCGTGGGTTGAGACAGAATGCAGAACCCCTGTGTCCTGGACGAGGGCCCGCCTTGCCCACAGATGGTGGACACGGGAGATGAGTGCCCTCTTGGGAGATGCCTCCCCTTCACCCACTCTTCCAGAAAGGAGACCTATTCTTAAGCCTTAGCAGGACAAGTCCAGCGTCTGTATAACATACTTACACGTAGTAGGTGGTCACACATCAACTCCTTTGGTCAAGAGAAGCCGGAGATGAAAGGAATCCTCACACCAGGACGACTGAAAGAAACTAATGGAGCCAGTCAGGCATGCAGCCAGACCCTTCAGGGTGCATCTGCGCTGGTGCCTGTGAGCACATCTAGGGGGCGGGGATGCACGTTGTTTCCAGATACGCTAGTTTAAGTCACTAATGAATGAGAGACTGCCAAGAAGCCTGTATGCGGAGACTAGATCAAGGACCTCGCGTCTCTGATCACACCTGCTGATACCACTTCCTAAGCTGCCGGGAGCCTCACTGCTTTGAGAAGAACCAGACCTGTAATCGTTGATGCGCAAACAGCTATTCGCTAATTTTACCGAATGCCGACGTGATGCAATTTATCTTTTAAAACCAACTCTTTCTAAATCCAGCAACAATGCTTTAACTTAGCAGTTTTTTCCTCTGGAGCTTGAATCTGGGATGAATTTGCTTTTTGCCTCTCCCATGCACCCCATCTAGGTCAGGATAATATAGACAGTCACGTGCTGCAGCAATTCCCGCTAACATGGAGCACACCACAATAGAAGACACTGCAGAGCCTGCGGTCACTGATGAGAACAGATTGAACAATAAAACATTTCCTTCCTGATTATTTTGAAGTAATGTTACCAGTCTTCTAAGAAAAGCTTCTGTGGACACAGACATTTGTGATACCCTCACCTAAAGTCTGCAAGTGACAGCCTTACTTCACTTAAAGGAAGGTCTGCAAACGACAGGATGACAGCAAATCCATCCCCCTGCTGTTTATGTGTGGCTTACAAGCTAAGGAGGATTTTTATACTTTCTTAAACAGCTGGGGGAAAAAATAACCAACAAAGAACAATATTTTCTGACATGTGAAATTCAAAAATCAATGTCCATAACAAAGTTTGATTGGGACACAGCCCCGCTCGGCCTAAGTCTAAGGCCGCTTTTGGTCCACAGGGGCAGAGTTGAATAGCTGCAAAAGAGATGACAGGGCCTGCAAAGCTGAAATAGTCCACATTTGAGCCTTAACAGAAAGAGTTTAGCAACTCCTGACATAGTGTGACTGATGCTTTTCCTTTGATGCATAAACTACATCTTAATTTCCAGATTACCTCAGTGGCTTTATTTTACAGACAAAGAAATGAGAGGCCCAAAGAGGTTATAAACAAAATGATCTAAAGCTTGAATAAAACATTTGGCCAAACCATTTAAATTCTCTAAACCTTAGTTGCATCACTTATTAAAAATAGCACTGACCTCATACAGCTGGGGTGGAGGTGGAAGGAAATAATACATATATACGAGGTTTATCACAGTGTCTGGCATCAGTGCTTAATAAACAGAGCTATCTTTATTAGTAATGATATCATTAAGTGAAGTGAAGTCGCTCAGTCGTGTCCGACTCTTTGTGACCCCGTGGACTGTAGCCCACCAGGCTTCTCCGTCCATGGGATTTTCCAGGCAAGAGTACTGGAGTGGGTTGCCATTTCCTTCTCCAGGAGACCTTCCCAACCCAGGGATTGAACCTGGGTCTCCCACATTGTAGGCAGACGCTTTACCGTCTGAGCTACCAGGGAAGTCCAATTTTTATTACTATTAAAACTCATCTTCCGATGATATCTTCCAATTCAGTACCATTTTCATTATCATAAGCTCAAAAAAACCAGATTATATAATTATTGGCTTTAAAATGTTGTGTTTTATCAAGACTCTAGATAGTTTCCACTCACTCTCCAGACATCTAATCCACTCATGTGCTCAGGTTTCTGCCAAGGTGACATCATAACGGCTACAGATGGCTTGTGGGGACATGGATATCACTGACTCAGGAAGATCCTATGACCATTTTACCTTCTATGATCTGTAAAAGCAGGAGAATGGTTGTTCTACATAACTGAAAGCTCAAAGGAGATGAGAGACAGGAAGGCACAGTAAAACCAAACATCTATGATGTCTTTTGCAAAAGCAGGCAATTCCTGAAATTGTTATCCTTTTATCGGCCATCAGGAGGCTTGTCATCATGTGAACTATGCCCTAAATCTAACCCTTAGGTTTTCTTTATTCCTTGATTTGGAGAGGAGCAAGCAGAACTTTTGGAGAAAGAAATGGCAACCCACTCCAGTACACTAGCCTGGAGAAGCCCATGTTCTCTCTCCATGGCGGGCTAAAGTCCGTGGGGTCGCAGGGAGTCAGACAGGACTGCGACTTCGCACAGCAGGACTTGGGAAAGGGGGCCAGCGACGGGAGAAGAGAGGAAGTTGCTGGCAGAGGGAAGTGACAAGATCGGGGTTTCTGACGCTTCTTGCCGTCTGTGTACCTAACCATCACTCAGCTATCACCCCGTGTCTCTGCTACGGACTCTGCTTACCTCCATCAATCCACCTTCCTTCCCTCCTCATCTTCCTTTCCCCTCCCGTCTCCCCTGTTCCTTTCTTCTGTCTCCCTTCCCCCACTCCACCCTGCCTGCCTTTCTCTCTTTGTCTGAAGAATGTTATTTATCATCAGTTTTTATAGGAGGAAACACTATCCCATGTCCTTAATGTTATATTATTCTTCCTGTCATGTAAATGGTTGTTCTTGTTACTCAAGAAATAAAAATTAAATAAATAGGACTTTATTCTTTGCACATGTATTGTTTTGTTAATAATAGGTTCTCTCAAAACCCTGTTGGGAAATAGTGTTCCGAGTGACAAAGGTGATTATTGACAGCTTTTCCTCTATTTTTTTTCCTAAATAGGAAAGTGTCTCTTGACAACAAAAGAGCTTCCTACATTGTGAAGTTGTTATCATCTGGTTAATTTAGCTCTTTATTTTTGCACTTTATTGTGGACATCTTTCTTTGATCCACTTTGCAGGTGTTCGTAGTCATGCCATTGCCTAGCAAATGAATCCCGCATCCTCCAGGATGGTGTGGGAGCGGGTCTGTGGTTAACCTGACCTCGCTCTCCAGCCTTACGTCTCACAGCCTTCACTTTAGGAGCATCAGGTGGCATTTCCTGACTGTGCCTTCCCTCCTAGTTTCTCTCTGCTTGGAATACCCTACCCTCTTTCCCCAAATCTGCCAACTGAGACTGAACTGGTCTTTCAGCCCGGATCAAAACCAGCCATTGTATTTCTCCGAACTCCTGTGTGCATGCTGTCACTTCTGTCGCGTCCGACTCTTTGTGACCCCGTGGACTGTAGCCCACCAGGCTCCTGTCCATGGGACTCTCCAGGCAAGAACACTGCCGTGGGTTGCCAGGCCTCCTCCAAGGGATCTTCCCGCCCAGGGACTGAACCCACATCTCTTCTGGCTCCTGCACTGGCAGGCAGGTTCCTTGCCACTAGGACCACCTGGGACACCCCTGAACTCCTGTGCCCCTCTATTAGCTCCCCACTGGGGCGGTCCCCGGGTTTGGAATTGTGTTGTTTCTCTGTTTACAAATGCATCGTCTCCCGCCACCCTCTGATCTATCTCTATGGTCCCCACGAACTTACACAGTGACTGCACACAGGCTTTCTGTGAATGCTTAAAGAGCGAACAACCTACTACCTCCAGCCTAGACTCCTTATTTAAGATCTGAAAAAAAAAGTTAATTCAAAATGTTTTCATTTTTTATTTTCATTCCATTTAGGAGTCAAATGCTTATATAATACCAGATTTTACGTTAGCATCTTTGACCTGAGCTTGATATGCCACTGCGAGGTGGTTCTCTACCTAAAATCTTACTTCTGGGAAAAATAAAAACATCTGCCAGTGGTACTTATTCAAGCGCCATCGTCACAGAGGACTGGAAAAACATGACTGTGAATCTGATTCTGACCTTTAGGACGGCTTTAGGTTTGGCAAAACTATTACATGACCTCAAAGCTGGCTTTGCTTTTAAATTCCAGTAATCCAGAAAGCATTCTGAATTATTTACTTCTCTGTAATGGGTCTTAAAATGTGACGTTAACATCCTGGAAAAAATTACATTTGAATCCATTTATAATTGAAAGACAATAAGGTTGATGGTATCTTTTGGACGTGCCCCTCTCTACAAAGAAAGTAGGAATAGGTTATATAATCATTTGTTTTAAAATGTTATTGGTGCTTTATTAAGACTCAAGACATCTGATCCACTAACGTCCTCAAGTTTCTGCCAAGATGACATCATAATGACCACAGATGGCCCTTTGGGAGATGGATATCATTTACTCATGAAGCAAAAGCAATAAATTTTTGTCTCAGACTTCTTGGCAACATAAATTAATTTTGTTAAAATAAAAGTTATTCTGTCTAAAATCTGCTGTTTTTCCTCTTTTCAAGTTCAGCAATTTCCTCCCAAACCAAGCCTTTTCCATGACATTTTAGAAGTAGAAACTGTTTTTTCTCTTATTAGACATTCAGTTGTGTCAGACTCTTTGTGACCCATAGACTGTAGCACAACAAACCCCTCTGTCCATAGAATTCTCCAGACAAGAATACTGGAGTGAGTAGCCGTTCCCTTCTCCAGGGGATCTTCTCAACCCAGGGACTGAACCCAGGTCTCTTGCATTGCAGGCAGATTCTTTACCGTCGGAGCCGCCAGGGAAGCCATCCTCCCCACCCCCTACCCCTGTCTTTTTTTCTTTTACAAGTTTCTTTATATCTAAATAGAAATAAATGTATATGGGGCAGTACTATGTTGACTTTATGTAAAACAGGAACCAGGAAAGCAAGGCAGGTGGGCTTGGCCCTGGGATTACAGAGGGTGAGATGCGTCTGTGATGGAGGAGAAAGCCACTGTCGCCGTTCCCACCTTCTCAGCCACCTTCTCCCTCCGCAGAAAACCTGAGTGTCCCTGACAGGGCCCCTCGTGGGACTAAGCAGGAATGCAAGCATTCCTAAACCCAGGTCCCTGGTGGCATCCTTTGGGATGGAATGCGTCTTAAGTATTCCATAACACCCCCCAAGCTGAGTTCCTGGTTTCTTGGAAGAAATGACTTATAGGTTAAATCTTCAGAAATAAGGCTTATGAGTAAAATTTGGCTGATTTGTTAATCATTAAAAACCATGCCCAAAATCTTCCTTTTCTTCAACACATTTCCCTCCCTGACCCTCTCTCAATGTTTGCCCTGCTTCTGGTACAAATAAATAAATACATGCACATCTAAGGATTATCATAGTCTGACAGGCATTTTTGGTGAAAACCATTTATTTGAAGCATTTTCTGTTTTTTTTTTTTTGACCACACCACATGGCATGTGGGATCTTAGTTCCCTTACCAGGAGTTAAACCCAGGCCCCCTGCACTGGAAGCACAGTTTTAATCACTGGGCTGCCAGAAAAGTCCCTGGAGCAATTTAGATAGTATCTTAGGCAGTTTGCCAGAGTTTTAAAACACCAAACTATTCCTTCCAGGTGTTCCCTATTTTATCAATGAATAGACAGGTGTGCAAGGCTAGGCTAATTAGTTTCTTGGAGGAACTCTGCCTGAAATTACGGTAGTTGTACACCAAGTTTGGGGCCAGATACACAGATTCATAGGTTCCTTATTCTTATGCAGAGATTTTCACACTTTCTCAGTTCCTGGTGACTTTTAGTGTTTCGATAATATTTCATTGCATCCCTAGGCCTAAAGGAGTGCCTAACTATCTGAACCTAGGCCAGAACCAGTAGCCAGTAGGCCTAGATAAGCAATAGTAGTGTGCATCTGACAAAGGTCACTGTGTTTTCCTTGATGTTTAAAAATATCCTGCTTCACCCCCATGAGTTTGCTACAGTGTCCTGAAGTAACTTGACACACAGTTTGAGAATACAGTTTTTAATGTTTTAGGGCACTTATAGCAATAAAGTTGAGTTGCTCAGTAGTGTCCAACTCTTTACAGCCCCATGGACTGTAGCCTGCCATGGGATTCTTCAGGTGAGAATACTGGAGTGGGTTGCCATTTCCTTTAGCTGGGATTTAGCAATAATCCAATTCCAATTCATGTACAGTTCCCTTATAAAAAATAAAAAAATAATTTCTGTGATTCCACATCTCTCTAGATAATAAAACAGTGACATATATCAAACATGGATAGCTCTCAAAAACAATGTTAGGTGAAAATAGGCAAGTTGCAGATTAATGTATACAAAATAATAGGGTCTTTTAAAGTTTATATCTTAGCCATGAATACAAATGTGTAATAAAATGAGGGCTGAAAGGATGCACACTCATTTAGGAGAGTGGTTATCTCAAGAAGAAAGGGAACAGGACTGAAAGAAGAACCAAGAAGACCCAGATTTCATTTGTAATATTTTATGCTATTAAATATAAAAGGCAAACATGACTGTTGCATAAATGTGGCTTATAAAGCAAAGTATGGACTTAATGTGTTCTCCCAGAATTCATATGCTGAAATCCTAAGCCCAATGTGATGGTATTAGGAGGTGGGGACTTCGATGGGTAATTAGGTCAAAAGGATGGAGCCCTCATGAATGCGGTTAGTGCACTTTTAAGAAGAGCCCTGAGAGTTGGCTTCCTCTCTTTACCTTCTACCATGTGAGGATACAATGAGAACAGTCATCTGCAAGCCAGGACTCGGGCTGTCATCAGACACCAGATCGGCCGGTTCCTTGCTCTTGGACTTCCTGGCCTTCAAAACTGTGAGAAGTAAATCTTTGTTGTTTAAGCCACTGAGACTATGACAATTTGTTACAGCACTTTCATCTGATTAAGACAATGACCAAATGTTGACATCTGTTCCTAATTCCATATAGGTGCTTCTCATATGTTTCTTATATGATTTATATTTTTCTGTATCAAAACAAAAAACACACAAATCAGAAAGTACTGAGATGGAATTAAAAGAGATCAAACATTATTTTTCTAGAAAAGCTATGGTCAACTCTATTTTTAGCTATTTAATTTAATTTGGGATCATAAAATCTGAATCTTTTCTGAGGGTCCAAATAAGCATGTGATACCTACTTTATTGTATCAAAAAAAAAAAAAAACCCAGCAGCTGTGCTTTATAAATCAGCTGTTTGCCAACACTAATAAGGTATAGCTTTTGCTCCTAATTAGTTCCAACAGGTAGATTTACTCAAACTTAGCACATTATTATGTTTAAAAAGAGACTGTATCTTGTTAATTTTTTAAAAATTTCAGTATCATACATGACAGATGTTCAATAAATGTCTTTGGAATCAGAAAAACTAATACCCTTTTCTCAGCATTAAAAAAATGTTTTAACAATGAGGGAAAAAAGTGTTTAGGCACCATTACACAGAAACTATATAACGCAGCTTGTAATTTTTATTACTTTTAAACATTATATTAATTTTTACCATAATATATTCATATGGTTCAAAATTTAAAGGTCTAAACTCAATATAGAATGAAACCTAAGCCTCCATTCAACACTTGATCCCTAGCCACTCACTTCTCGCCTAAAGAATCAATCAAAATCTCCAGTTTTTTGTATTTGTCTAGAGGTATTTCATGCATACACTAGCAAATACACAGTAACATACTTGTACTCTTGGCTCTATGCACCATCTAGAGATGACATTGATTAAACAGTTGTTTGGATATCGAGTCAATGTTTCAGATTCAACTTGTTCAAGCTGAATTCCTACTCTTTTCCTCACAAAAACTCCTTCTGCAGCTCTCCTACCCTGCCCGTGCCGGCCTGTGTTCATCTAGCCCATCACGACCCCAGCCCATCATGGCCCCAGCCCATCACAGCCCCAGCCCATCACAGCCCCAGCCCATCACGGCCCCAGCCCACCACGGCCCCAGCCCACCACGGTCCCAGCCCACCACGGCCCCAGCCCACCACGGTCCCAGCCCACCACGGCCCCAGCCCACCACGGCCCCAGCCCATCACAGCCCCAGCCTTCAAGCTGCTCAGCCATCCCTGACTTCTCTGTTCCACGGGCTACATCCAGTCGCTCAGGAAAGCCTGCTGACTCCTTTGAAGATGTTTCCAGAATCTGGTCTCGGCCTGCCCCCTCCTCTGCTGGCCCCCAGAGTGTGGCCACCAGCCCCTTGACAGGATCCCTGCCTCCACGGTTCCCAGAGCTCTGTCCCCCGCACCAGAATGTAAGCTCCACTATGGGTGAGATCTTTGCCTGTGTGGCTACAAGCACATCCCAAGTGTGGAGCGTGATGCCTGACACACAGCGGATGCTCAGCGGTATCTGCTGAATAGGTGAACATATACACAGATTAGACTGTGCATAGCATTCACGCCTTGACTTTACACTTAATGACATTCATTCAACAAATACTCTCAGAAGTCTTGGAAGTTTTTTTAATCAGCACATACATTTTTTTCCCTCCTTTCTTATAGAAGCTTATTATTTCATTGGAATTGCATCATTGGAAAGATGTACCATAATTGACATAACCAGTTCTATTGTTTCTAGTCTTTTGCTTTCACAAATAACACTGTAATGACAATCTGGTCCATATACTATTTTATATTTATAAGAATATCTGTAGGATAAACTCCTAGAAGTGGAATTGCTGGGTCAAACAGTATATGCTTTTTAATTTCAATAGGTATTGCCAAATTGAATCCCATAGAATTGTATAATTTATGTTCCTTCCAGCAACGCATGAGAGTGTTTTTCTCACACTTTTACCAGCACAGTTTTATAATTTCTTCTCTCTTCCAGTCTGATAGGTAGAAAATAAATTTTTAATGTAATTTTAATTTACATTTCTCTTATTTTGATTAGAACATTTTTTCATAAGTTTAAATGATGTTTGACTTTTTCAATTTTCCATTTATATTTTTGATCTATTTTTATATTGGATTGTTGATCCACTCTTTATTGACTCCTAGATATATATAGTAAAGAAATTATCCCTTTGCCTTAATAGGAAATGCAAATATTTTCCTCTTATTTATGGTTTGTGTTTTGACCTTGCTTATGATTTTGACCTAGCACATTTTTAAAATTTTTATTAAGTTTGTCATTTTTATTAATACTTTTTTCTTCTAGGCTTTATGTCAAACCTAAAAGGCTCTCCTCAATCTGAAATAAACATTCTCAAATGGCTCCTTTCAATATTTTTACAGCTTTGATTTTATTTTAAACCTTTGATCCACCTAGAGTGGGCTTCCCTGGTGGCTCAGAAGGCAAAGAACCCAGCTACAATGCCAGAGACACGGGTTTGCTCCCTGGGTGGGGAAGATCTCCTGGAGAAGGGAATGGATGCTCGCTTTGGCAGCGAGAAGGGAATGGCAACCTACTCCAGTATTCTTGCCTGGATAATTCCAAGGACAGGGGAGCCTGGTGGGTTATAGTCCATGGAGTTGCGAAGAGTCAGACATAACTGAACGACTAACATTTTCACTTTTTCACTTCTTCCAACGGGAATATACTCTGCTGAACTGAAAGATAGGATTCAATCATTTCTGCCCTCAAAAGACTACCTTGTTACCTCCAAACAATTAATTAAATTTGGCATCTTTTTTCCCCCCACTGCTTCAAAATGCCATTTTTGTCATATGCTGAATTAATAAGCAATATTAAGGAGATTCAGATGGAATATTCCATAATTTGGGACACCAACCCTAAGTTTCTCCTATACCTTTACACTTTATTCTCAAATCCTATTCTGTGCCATATATTCTCTCTGTTCATGCCCCAGGACTACTGTGTCAGTTCTAATGGCACAGAGTGAAAAGTGAGTGGCCCATGATTGCGTTTATTGTCAGATTTTCCCTTAAAATACCTGCTGCTGAGTTTTCCACCTAAAATTCAGAACCAGCTTGTCTACTACATCTCAAACAATGCCAAGAGCTCAAAAACAACAGAAACAGCAGCAGCCCTGTAGTATTCCGGTGGGTTTCTGTTACATTCAGACTCTCCATGTCCAGTTTTAGCTATTGCCTTTAGTGTACTGAAATCAATGAAAAACAGGCTTCTTCTGTTTTGTCTCTGAGCTAATTCTTGCTGGACTTATGGTTGCAGGGACATGCACAGTTTCATCTTTATGACTGCCTTGCAAAGTTGTTTTGGGCTCTGAGCCCCAACAATCCTGATGTCCCTCTATTTATTTTTTTTCTTGTCAGTTCATGCTATTGTATAATTTAAAGTAGCTTGTTCAAAATCATAATTATAAGGGACTTACCTTAACACACCTTTTATTAACTTCCTTTACACGGAAGTCTTACAGTCCTGAAACAATCTCACAGTCATTCCAATCCAACCTGTAGGTTGTGATTCTGCCCTTTAAACTTGTAAACATACTTTCCATTTGAGCTCTTCTAGATTCAGACACATGGCTGGTTTCCATGCGACCACTCAGGTGAAGCACGTATTTCATCTTGCAGCTGTCTGCTCCTTAACAAAGTGCTTAACATCTTAGTCAATAAACAAACTCCACAGGGCACAGAGATAAGGGAGCTGAATAGGACAAGTCAAATGTCAGCAGGAATCTCATAAGATTAAATTTTTAAAGCTAAAATAAAGTTATATTACATTGACTAAACAGACTTTAATTTTCAAGCAGTAGATAAACGATAATTCACACCCATCTATATCCATAAAAGACTGAAGAAATAAGACTAATAAAATTGGTACATTTTAAAAATTAGAATCAGTGGCTATAGGATCTGCATGAGAGATGATGAGCCATATGTGACTTGTGATCTTATTTTTTTTCCATTTATTTTTATTAGTTGGAGGCTAATTACTTTACAATATTGTAGTGGTTTTTGCCATACATTGACATGAATCAGCCATCGATTTACATGTATTCCCCATCCCGATCCCCCCTCCCGACTTGTGATCTTATTTTTGTAGGGATGAAAAATAATAACTAACTTACCAAATACTACTTGTTTGTCAAGGAGTCTTTTTAGGCATTCAGTGTCCTTATGTTGATGACTAGAAGAGGCAGAGAAAGGCCTGGAGATAAGACCCAAGGAGTGACTTGGTTCACACCCTTCTAAAGTGGCACTCTCCCTGGGCACTTGCCTAAACCATTCAGCAACAGAACCGTGGGGGTTATCCCTGCAATGCTCTCATTACTTGGAGGAGGCTCGCTGGAAAAGTCCCCGGAGTGTATCTGTGAGACCAGAGAGGATGAAGCCAGACCATGGCTCCGGACTCTCTGGAATGGGTGACAGCAGCTGCCGCACTGTCTTCTGTGTCTTCCTGAGGCCTCGCCCAGAGATGCTGGAATTCCCTTGTATTCTGAAGAACCAGAGATGGTATTTGGTTAAGTAAGATTCTGTCAGCCTGGACCAGTGAAGGAAACAACCATCCTCTCTTGGCCAACTGACCACCTCGAGATGAACAAAACCATGTGAGAACTAGGAAAATTTAACTTTGAGATTATAGACTCCACTTTGCTGAAAACAAAATTTAAATCAAGCCATTCCTCAGCCTAGATGGGAGGGGAGTTTGGGGGAGAATGGATACATGTACATATGTGGCTGGTTCCCTTCACTGTCCACCTGAAACTATCACAACATTATGAATCAGGTATCAGTTCAGTTCAGTCGCTCAGTTGTGTCTGACGCTTTGCAACCCCGTGGACTGCAGCACGCCAGGCTTCCCTGTCCATCACCAACTCCTGGAGCTTACTCAAACTCATGTCCATCGAGTCGTGATGCCATCCAACCATCTCACCCTCTGTCGTCCCCTCCTCCTCCTGCCCTCAATCTTTTCCAGAATCAGGGTCTTTTCAAATGAATCAGTTCTTCATATCAGGTGGCCAAAGTATTGGAGTTTCAGCTTTAGCATCAGTACTTCCAATGAATATTCAGGACTGATTTCCTTTAGGATGGGCTGGCTGGATCTCCCTGCAGTCCAAGGGACTCTCAAGAGTCTTCTCCAACACCACGGTTCAAAAGCATCAGTTCTTCAGCGCTCAGCTTTCTTTATGGTCCAACTCTCACATCCATACATGACTACTGGAAAAACCATAGCTTTGACTAGACGGACCTTTGTTGGCAAAGTAATGTCTCTGCTTTTTGATATGCTGTCTAGGTTTGTCTATCTTTTTTCCCAAGGAGTGTCTTTTAATTTCATTTAAAAATCAAGCCATTTTGTCACTATTGTGGACAGGACTTAGCACAAAGCAAGACTACCAATTTGGCCAGAAGGCTACTGATGATAGATATTAACCCCTTGGCAGTACAACATGACACGAGTTAGGGAAGTGAGCTGTGAGCACATTATTGCTACTTCTCCAGCCCTCAACAATGTTATAGCACATGTATTCACTATCCTTGTACCTACTTAGCTGATTTCTCGAAGACTAAGGACCACCATTACTTCTTGTACCAAGAACCTGAGCATCTAACACAGTACCTGATATAGTAGGTTGCTCCCTACCGCATGTTGAATAAACAAAATCAATCACTAATACCCCATACATCTCTATGCTTTCTAAAGACATAGATTCTTTAAAACAGATTGTAGAGCTTCTAGAGGTAAGTAGATTTCTAGTTGAACAACTCTGTGAATGTTCTATTGTGTAATTAAATGATAATCCTTCAAATGGATCAATAATAGAAATAACCTTTCTTGGTAATCCTGAGTTGGGGGATGCAGTGAGAAGATGAAAAATACTTGTGCATAGAGTGATATGTCAAGGACACTGTCTGGCCCTGCAGTTTGCTATGGGTCCTCAGCAGCGTCTAGTGAATTTTAGAGTTCAGCTGTACGAAATAGACACCCAAAGCAGGTGAGATGGAAAGAGTACTCTGAGAAACAGTATCACATATGGTTACAAATAGGGAAAGGCAGACCAGTGAACTTGGATCCCTGCCAATTTTAAGACCTAGCATGCAGTTGCTATGTATTAAAGAAAAATTTGAACTTTGTTCAATTCAATACTAAAGTGTTAGAACTAACTAGAGTAAAACCATTTGCTTTCAATCCTGCTATTTGGAATCAGATGGTGATGAACTGAATGCATTTGCACTTTTCACATGGAGTGACTTGATGCAGAATACCCAACCACAATGTGCTTAAATTTCTTTACCTGGTTATTGCGAGGCAGAAGTTGAATAACACAGGTGAAGCACTCATGCATGGCCTGACTTCTGATAACTGGACAGCAAATACCAATGGTGTCTTCTTTTCTCTTCTGAGTGATTTCAGCCAAGCAGTCAAGCAGAAAGGAGAGCTTATTAGAGGTAGCAGAATGTCAAAAGCTACAGTGGAAATTAAGCTAGGGTATGCAGGCTTTAATAGGTCAAATGGAAATCAAAGTTAGAGAAAGACAATATCAGAGTGACTTCTTGGTCACATAAAAGTCCAGGGATTACTACACAGTCTGATCCCAGTGCTTTGTGACTGTTACAGGCGTGGGGAGCTTCTTCATCTCTCCTAGGGATGCTAGGCACCTGTTTCCCAGCCCACAGGGTTATTGTCTTTAAAAACTAGGTTCTTGTCTTGGTGGAATGACTTCTAGAAAATTAAACTACAGTCATTTCTAAGGGTCTTCATATTAAGTTTCCAGATGGTCTCCAGGAATTAACATAGCTTTCTAAGTATTAGAAACCATGGAAGCTGGACTTCCCAGTGGTCCACTGGCTAAGACTACTGCTCCAATGCAGGGGGTGTGTGTTCGACCTCTGATTTAGGAGCTAAGATCCCACGTGCCACAGGATGCAGCCAATAACTAAATAAATAAACCTTGTTTTAAAAGAGAGAGAATTAAAATAAACATCCACACAGAAACAGACTTACAGACTTTGAGAGTGAGCTTATGGTTGCAAAGGTGTGGCAGGGGGAAGGGGAGGGGAGGAGATAAGGAGTTGGGGATGTGCCGGAGCCTGCCGGCAAACGAACTGGTCGAGAACGCAATTACCAGAGTACCTGAGAAATATAAGACTTAGACAGACTTAGAAAGACTTAGACAGACTTAGAAAGATGGGGTTGAGAGGGACAGAGTCAGCTTGCGTCTGACTCTGCCAACTTTATTGAAGAATACCACACCTATATATATGCTAACAGGAGTTACTAATAGATTAAAGGTTTGCATATGTGCAGAGCTACAGGCACAGATGTTTTCAATTCCTCCAGTTAAGGACAGTAAAGCATCACCTTAGCACCCAACTGAAATCAATAGAACATTAACTGGATAGAAAACAGGCTTCAATCATGACGAGTTTATCAGCAACAGGTGAAAGATCGCTACAGCAATTTCCTTGAGGGAGGTGAGAAAGGCCAACCTGTGCTTTAATAAATCAGGGGTGGCGGGACAGAGAGGGACCTCTTGATCTCTCTCAGAGCCAAGAAGGAGCCTGAGCAGTCAGGCTGGCTCCCCGCAGGGATGGACATGTACACAATGCTATATTTAAAATGGATAACCAGGGCTTCCCTGGGGGCTTAGTAGTAAAGAATCCACTTGTCGATGCAGGGGGCATGAGTTTGATGCCTGATCTGGGAAGGTCCCATGTGCCATGGAGCAACTAAGCCCACGTACTGCATCTATTAAGCCTGTGCTCTAGACCCTGGCCCGGGAGCTGCAGCTGCTGAAACCTGCACCCCTTAGAGCCTGTGCCTGGCAAGAGGGGAATCCGCTGCAATGAGAAGCCTGTGCACTACGGCTGGAGAGTAGCCTGAGCAGCGATAAAGGTCCAGCACACCAAAAATAAATAAAATTATTAAATAAAAGATTAAAAAAAAGGATAACCGGCAAGACCTACTATACAGCGCAGGGGACTGCTCAATGTTATGTGGCAGAGTCTGCGTGGGAGGGGAGTTTGCGGGAGAATGGATGCATGTACATGGATGGCTGAGTCCCTTCGCTGTTCCTAAAATTATCACAACATTGTTAACTGGATATACCCCAGTGCAAAATAAAAAGTTAAAAAAAACCCACAGGAACCACATAGACTCCTACTGGACAGGGAGCATCTAAGACAACAAAGAAAAACGCACTGTTTATGTGCTTTTTAAAGCAACTCTCTAGGGAATCCTTGACGGTCCGGTGGTTAAGGCTCTGAGTTTCCACTGCATGGGGAGAACGGGTTCCATCCTTGGTCGGGGAAGTAGGATCTTACAGCCTTAGTAACTTATGTGGGGCTTGGTATCAAAGGTCTAGAGCGCCTCTCCAGGCCCTGTACTCAGAGTAATTGGTACCGGGGGGGTTACTAACTGTTCTCAAAGTAAGTTATACTAAAAATTGGTTCACTCGGGGAATCTTACTTTTTGAAAATACCCTGATTTCGTTTCAATCAGGTTTTGGCAGAAAACTTGAGTAAGGGTTCCACTGAGATTTCAAAGACATCTATCTCTCACTTTCAATTTTCACTTGACATTGAGATTCTCACCTTTGAGCACCAGGCAGTTGATCCCTCCCCAGAACCGAGATGGGAACCTGCCCTGCTTGACGCTGGTGTGAGGAGGGGGCGCTCCAGGCTTCGCCCCTGCATCAACTCCCCCCTGGGCCCCACGTCAGGAGGGCTCCGCAAGCACATCCGGGGAAGGCTGATCGATCCTTGACTCTCGGCGCATGTCCACTGGGAGAGCAAGTGTTCTGCACAGTAGTTTAGGCTCGCCCGCTACAGTTCCAACACACTTTGAAAGCAGGGCATCCCTCACTCCTCGGTCTTTGCACAGGCACTAAATTAGGCTGATGTGCTGTGGCTGCAGAACACACATGGGTTTGCAGTCAAACAATGCTGTGATTTTTCAGCAATCGATTTTACTTCTTTGAATCTCAGTTCCCTAATTTTCAAATCAGAGGTGACAGGAGGCATCTTACAGGACTGCTGCGAGATTTCCTCTAAGGCAGGTTTAGAAGGAACTCGGCGCAGCAGCTGACACACAGCAGATGCTCCGTCGGCGGTCGTCGCTACATTTTCCGCTCTTTTCTTTCACCCACAGGGATCATCCTTATCAGTGCCACGGAAACAGGAGGCTGCTGAGAGGCACTGGGGCTGGGGCACTCTCGTTTTCAGTTTACTCAGCCTTTTCTGCTCCGTAGGCCGATTATCCATTCACTTTGGACTTTAATTCTCAGGGGTCTATCATCTTGGAGACATTCAAGTTAGAAAGAACTGTGGTGTGAAGCGGTCAAATCAAAGTGAAGGAGTCGGATAAGAATAAGGATGCTGTTTCTCTAACGTGGCCTTGGGACAGGCAGAGCTGAGTGAGGAAAAGGAATGAAGAGGTCCCTCCCACCGCGCATGGTGCTGACTCCAGGCTACAAGGTGGAAGGCAAGTGAGGGTCGGGGGTCAGGTCCATCTGTCCTGACGGGGCCCCCTGAGATCATCCGTACTACATGAGGGCTGATTAGCATTTTGGGGGAGGGGGTGGAGGAGTCCCCTGGTGAGCAGGTCAAGCTGGGATCAGGACAGTAAGAAGATCTCCAACTGTACCCTTCTCAGAAGCATCCAAATGAAAATCCTTAGGAAACATCCCCGGTGGCTCGGTGGTGAAGAATCTGCCCATAATGCAGGAGAAACGTGTTCGATCCCTGGGTCAGGAAGATCTCCTAGAGGAGGAAATGGCAGACTACTCCAGTATCCTTGCCTGGAAAATGCCATGGACAGAGGAGCCTGGCGGGCTACAGTCCACGGGGCTGCAAGGGGTCGGCATGACTGAGCGCAAGCAAACACAAAAGGAAGCTAAGAGCTGGGACTGGGGAGGGAGCTGAGAGCCAAGCGTAAACAGGGAAAACACTGAAGACGAAAAACAGGGATCATGTAATTTATTCCAATCTGGGTGCAACCTGAGAAACTAGATTCCTTTTTCCAAACCAAAAAACAAGTCACCTGCTTTCTGTTTGTTACTCACTGTATCGCTGATGCCGGCAGAGACACCTTCATTGTGGCCACGAAGTGAACCCCTTCAGAAGATGCTTGTCTTCTGCTCCTCCACAGAGTGTGCTTAGCTGAAGATCTGCTGGGTAACTCCAATAATTCCGACACAATCCTGGGTGCAACTTCATCTCCCTTCTAGGAGAGACAAAAGCGATGCGTGACAGGCAAGGACAAACCACGTCCTTCCAGTCCTCATCAGAGATGCCACAAAGACACACACCCAGAGAGTCAACCAGCCTGGCACCACGGCCTTTATCTCTGAGCAAAATCATGATGAAAGGCACGAGCTACAGACCCACTTCCTGGATTTGAAACTGGCTATGACCCTTCCTCACTGTTCGGCACTGAGACGGTGACGACCTGTCCGCACCTGAGTTAATGGTTCCACGTGAACACGAGTGAGCCGCGTGTATACACCTGTCTGGCACACACTAGCAGTCCCCAGTGTCAGCTGCTGCTCTTATCTATTCAAGCCTGAAAAACCCAGGTCCGGGTCTCTTTCACGCAGCCATCTGCCTGTGCCCTGTGATATTCTGAATTCCCACCCTGTCACCAGCTATGTGCCCTGGGGAAAGTTATTGAATCCCTCTGAGCCTCAGTTTCCCTCCTGATAAACTGGGTACAATTACAACTACTTTCAGAAATCATTGTGAGGATTAAATATTAATGTTTGTAAAGTGCTTCTCTGTTGATGGGAATGTAAATTGGTGCAGCCGTTATGGAAACAGTATAGATGTCCCTTAAAAAACTAAAAGTAGAACTACCATAGGATCCAGCAATCTCACTCCCGAGCACACATCCGGAAAAGATGAAAACTCTAATTTGAAAGAACACACGCACACACAGACATGCCCATGCGTCCCAGTGTTCACTGCGACATTATTTACAATAGCCGAGACACAGAAACCATCCAGCTGCCCACCAACAGACAACTGGTTTATATCTACACACTGGAATATTACTCAGCCATAAAAAAGTTGCCATCTGCAGCAGTGTGGATGGACCTAGAGAATAACATACTGAGTGAAGTAACCAGAGATAAATATTATATGCTATCGCTTACACATAAAACCTGAAAATAATACAAACAAAGCTATATACAAAACAGAAGCAGAGTCACACAGAAAACGAACATAGGGTTACCAAAGGGAAAGTGGTGAGAAGGATGATAAATGAGGATATGGGATTAACATACACACATACTACATATAAAGTAAGCAATAAGGATCTACCATCTAGTGCAGGGAACTATATTCAACATCTTATAATAACCGACAATGGAAAATAATCTGAAAAATAATATGTGTGTTGTACATCACTGACCTTTGCTGTGTACCTGAAACTAACCAACATTGCATATCAACCACACTTCAACTTTAGAAAAGTGCTCCACACCTGTAAACATATTAGTATGTAGTAGCTTTCATTTTGTCATTTGTCAAGAGAGGGATAACCTCTGGCCCAGTCTAGTCTATCCCATTGATTGTTGTGAGAAGAATGTATTGCGAGGAGAATGTACTGGAAACAGCAGTGTAAAGTACTATGTAAATGTTCTGGCTTCCAGCCCCTAGGCAATCGATGGTACAGACTGCGATAGTTCTGCAGACTCAGGAAGCTAAATACCAGGAGGCTGTAGTCCATTATGCAGTTGTAAACACATCGCTGCCTTCACCGTTACGAAACCCCGGACCGATCAATGTAAACAAGTCCACCTGAGGCTTGTTTGACCACAGCACTTTTTAATTTACTGAACACTGCTTTCCAGGTATTAATTTTAAAGCCACCAGTATAGGCTGGTAATTAATAATTTAAGGATATTACATTAAAATGGGTAGTTTTTTTTTGGAGAGTTCTTTATGGCTTGGGTTTTCTTCTATTTTAATTTAGTAGATGATATGTTGGTTCGCACTGTGGCATGTAATGATTTTCTGCATTTTGACACAAAGAAGATGAGGTTGAAGTACTCCTGGGCTTGGGTATAAAATAAGGGGTCCACCCCCCTCAATTCCTGAGGCAAGGAATCTGACCTCGAAAGACATATTTATCTTTCACAAATGGCAAATATAAAGGAATTCTTTCTGAATTATTTTACATAGGGTTCCCAGAATTTAAGTTTTATCCTACTGAACTTGAGAAACATTGCTTTTTTTCCTACAAAGCTATTGCAGTTCACCAAATAATAATTTCTAGGCTAGGTTACTAGACAGCACACCTCTCCACAATGGAAATCCTTGAAGAACACGTCCTTTTATTTGTTTTTAACTGCAACAAATACTAAAAGAGTTAAATGTCTGATGGAAACATATGTAAAGCCAGATATACAAGTTTGTTTAGACTTCCATGAAATCTTTTTTCCTCCTAGCCAGTTTTGTTTGCTTTTTGTTTTTGATGTGGACCATTTTTAAAGTCTTTATTGAATTTGCTACAATATTGCTTCTGCTTTATGTTTTGGTTTTTTGACTCAAGGCATGTGGCATCTTAGTTCCCCAACCAGGAATCAAACTCACACCCCCTGAAGTGGAAGCATGGAGTCTTAACCACTGGACTGCCAGGGAAGTCCTCAAACAGACTTTTAAGCAACAAGGTATGTAACTGATATGACTGCATGTTCCAGGGTTGACTGGAGATGAGCTGGCAGTAAGCAGAGCTTTGGGGAGATCACTAGGTTAGATAAGGAAAGCATTTATGTAGTCGAGGACAAAGCAATGACGTTGGAAATTAAGAGAAGGGACAGAATTTGGGAAATGCTAAAGTGACTGTGAAAAGAATATTGATGGGGGTAGGGAGAAAGGGAAGTGGTGAAGTTCAGGTTTTAGCTTAAGACAAGGTACAAACCGTGCAGCAGGCATCTGGAGACACAAAGGGAGAGACGGGTTTAAGACAAGCTGCGGTTCAGCTGCTAAGTCATGTCTATCTCTTACTGATCGCATGGGTTGTAGCCTGCCAGGCTCCTCTGTCCATGGGATTTCCCAGGCAAGAACACTGGAGTGGGTTATATTTCCTTCTCCATGTTTTGGTTTTTTAGCTGTGAGGCATGTGGGATCTTAGCTCCCCCACCAGGGATTGAACTCACACCTCCTGCGCTGGAAGGTGACGACTTAACCACCAAATTGCGGGGAAGTGCCACCTCCTAGTCAGTTTTGACCCCTCTCACTGTTAACCTCTTCTCCACTAGACCTGGAGACCACTGTAGCCTGAAATGTGCTTTTGGATATTTTGGTTTTCCATCAAAATGCTTACAACTCAATAGTACCATGCACATAACTGGGGATCCATACATGGTTTTTGAATGAATTTATTTAGTCTTTCAAACTGTGTCTTTTGTAGTGAAATTTCAGATGAACACTTCTAATCAGGAGTTGTTTGGTTCTCCGGAATAATAAGATTGGAGGGTGTCTTCTTTCTTTCTGGCAGAATAAAATCTGCTTGTCCCGGCGAGAGCTTTGGAAACGTGTAATTGATGTATTTTTGAAATGCTGCCCTGGTTTCCTGTAACTCTTCCTCCAGGAAGTCTTTCCAGTTCGTCATAATCCCCAGCTGCTTCGCGATGGACAGCAGCTCCCCGTGAGTGTTCACCAGCTTGTCCATCACATTTCCGAGTTTGGCCTGATGTGTTTTCTCTGCTTCTTGAAGCACTTTCTGAACCTCCTCTTGCTTCTGCCTCTGAGTCACGCAGTAGTAGAGATTGATTTCATGCTGTTTCTCCCTTACCAGCTGGTTCACACTCTTCTTCTGATCCTGCACAACCGTGACACCTGTGCTCATAAGTTCCTCCACGGCCTGCCTACCAAAAAGAGTAAGAGCTGAATGTTAGTAGTTAGATGGATCACCCACTAAAAACCAAAAGATTGTGTCTTTCACCACAGATGGAGAAGACAAGACTGCATGGTTTACATGACTCACAGTCTGAGACAGGCTGGTCAAGATGAGCTTTTGGTTAGATGTTAACAATCAAAAAGTACTTTTCAGAGCAGGGAAGGAACACATGGATTTCCTTGCTGTGGGCTAGAGTGAAGCCACCAATCTACTGACTAATGCTAATTTAGGGAGTCCACCAAGGCCAGAAAATATGAATGCAGAGTTCTATAAAGATGAAGAAATAAGGTCAGAGCTCCAAACCCCTAGAGAAAGTATTTCTATATATCAACACAGCTACTCACCTTTAGCTAGAGAGCAGGAAACTATCTCACAAAGTGAGTTTAGCCTTAATTTTGATTCTATCTGAGCAATATTCTATGACAGCCAAACTTTTTGGTCTCAAGGTCACTTTCACTCTTAAAATGACCAAGAAACCCAAGGAGCCTTTGTTTATATATATAGTTTATATCTATTGACCCTAACAGTTAAAAAATTAAAGTCAGACATTTCACAAGCATTATAAATTCATGTGAAATATTGGATAAATCCATTAAATGTTAAAATAAAAAGCTTACCTTGTATGAAAAATATTTGTTTGTAAATCAAAAATCTTTTGATGGGAAAAGTGGCATCATTTTACATTTCTGTAAAATCCTTTATTGTCTGGCTTAATAGGAGAGAAGCTAGATTTTCATTTTGGTTCAATCTGTTGAGGTATCATCACACATCATAAAACCCTGGAAAATGCCACTATATACTCCTGAGATGGAGTGAAAAGACAAATCATGTCTTAATATTATTGAGAAAGTAGCTTTAACCTTAGTGTCCTACTAAAGGATCTGGGACCATACTTTGAGAACCATTACTGAACAAATTCATAGGCCTCTGATTATAATGTATATAAAGGAAATCAACCTTGAATATTCATTGGAAGGACTGATGCTGAAGATGAAGCTCCAATACTTTAGCCACCTGATGTGAAGAACTGACTCATTGGAAAAGACCCTGATGTTAGAAAAGATTGAAGGCAGGAGGAGAAGGGGACGACAGAGGGTGAGATGGTTGGATGGCATCACTGACTCAATGGACATGAGTTTGGGCAAGCTCTATTAGACAGTGAAGGACAGGGAAGCCAGGTATGCTGCAATCCATGGGGTCTCAAAGAGTTGGACGCGACTGAGCAACTGAACAAGAACAAGAGATCCACAGCGGAATTCTGAACAGTGGGCTTCCTTAGCGGCTCAGCTGGTAAAGAACCCGCCTGCAATGTGGGAGACCTGGGTTTGATCCCTGGGTTGGGAAGATCCCCTGGAGAAGGGAAGGGAGTGGCTACCCATTCCAGTATTCTGGCCTGGAGAATTCCAAGGACTAGTCCATGGGGTTGCAATGAGTTGGACACGACTGAGTGACTTTCACATCTACTCCACATGTGAAATGCTCTAAAGAATGCTGGAATCGAGCAAAGTCTCTAAATGAGATCTGGTGTGCTGCAGAGTGGGTTCAGCTGACTGGAACAAATCTGAACCTTTGACAATTATTTGAAGAATGCCCACCATGTGCCAGGCTCTCTTATAGGCCCGAGGGACACATCAAAGACCAAAATTGGACATTCTAGGTGGATATGCTTACGTAACAGGCACGGCAGGTCCCTAGTCTCAGTCAACTGGTTCAGCGAAAGATGGCCATTGAAAGTCTTCCACCTGTGAACTTCAGGGAGGAAGGGGCCAAAGGTGGACGAGAGTGAAGGAGGGAAGGAGGGAGCGGGAGGCTCAGGGCAGTGCGAGGAGAGACCCAGACGCTCCTTTCGGACGGGCAGAGCTCCTGAGGTGGAGCGGAGGAAGCAGAGGGAGAGGAGAACCACCCTCCGCTGCTTTGGACAACTCACTCAGGAATTACTGTCTTCTCTGACTTTCTCCCAAATCCTCTATTTTCGTCCTACTCTACCTCACAGTGACTTACAGCCTAGGCAGGTAGGGAACCACTGAAATAGCCAAGGCCGCAGCCCTCATTCCTATTTCTCTGTACTTCCTATAGGATTTTACTTTCGGCTCTCTTCTAAACAGTTCTAACAAGGAAATTTTGCCCATTAATTATATACAAATAGATATGTTAACTTAAGCAGTGAAGCAAGAGACAAGTCCTAGACCAGGAGACCAAACACAGAGGTTTCAGTCTGGGTCCTGCTGCGTCAGCTGCATGAGCTTGGGCAGGTCGCTGAGCACCCGGGAACAGAGGTTTGGAACCTCTGGATCCTAAAAATCACGAGGGCTCCCGAGTGCTGACCTGTTAAAACTGGCCAAAACCACCAAATGTTCACTACATATATAAAATGGTTACTTTGGTATTTTTCACATATATATTAATAAGTGTATATGTGATCTGATTTATGTAAAAGTTATTTCAAATTATGCACATATTTAAGGCTGTTCAGTTCAGTTCAGTTGCTCAGTCAAGAATGACTCTTTGTGACCCCCTGGACCACAGCATGCCAGGCCTCCCTGTCCATCATCAATTCCTGGAGTCCACCCAAACCCATGTCCATTGAGTCGGTGATGCCATCCAACCATCTCATCCTCTGTTGTCCCCTTCTCCTCCTGCCTTCAATCTTTCCCAGCATCAGGGTCTTTTCAAATGAGTCAGCTCTTTGCGTCAGGTGGCCAAAGTATTGGAGTTTCGACTTCAACATCAGTCCCTCCAGTGAACACCCAGGACTGGTCTCCTTTAGGATGGACTGGTTGGATCTCCTTGCAGTCCAAGGGACTCTCAAGAGTCTTCTCCAGCACCACAGTTCAAAAGCATCAATTCTTCGGCGCTCAGCTTTCTTTATAATCCAACTCTCACATCCATACATAACCACTGGAAAAACCATAGCCTTGACCAGACGGACCTTTGTTGGTAAAGTAATGTCTCTGCTTTTTAATATGCTATCTAGGTTGGTCATAGCTTTCCTTCCAAAGAGTAAGCATATTTTAATTTCATGGCTGCAATCACCATCTGCAGTGATTTTGGAGTAAATACATCAAAAGAGCAAGGAAGGATACAGAACTACATTCTTTTAAATGATTGTCTCTGGGAGACAGTGGTCAGGAAGCAGGGAGTCATGACTTAGTAAATTTTGCTCTCTCTGTATTTCTAGAAGCTCAACTTTGTTTATAGCATTATGACTTCTTTGTGTAAAAAGAAACGGGCCAAAAGTAACACATCCACAGTAGTGTATCATGTGGGCTAGAGGATGTGAAGACTGACTGTTAAGTGTTTGTGGAAAAACATTTCTTGATTCCTTGCCTCCCCTAAAATTGGAGATATGGAATGAAAAGCACAATTTTTAGGGCAGTAGTTACCATGCAAGATAGGAGGAGAGGAACAAATGTGGTTGAGGAAGAACGCGGGACTTTCCAATCCCCTCAAATGGCTGGTAGGCCTTTGAGTATTCATGTTATTTTTCTTTTTTGTTGCTGTTGTTTTTTATTTTATTTTTAAGTCGTATTATTTTTCTTTACATCACACACACACACACACACACTCTACAATATATTACATACTGTCCCCCATGTTTGATACATTCTGTAGTAAAAATGTAAAAACACAAAACTCAGGAAGTATCTATGGCATCCACCCCATCCTCTTTTCCCAGTTGACTCTGACAGGGGGGTACGCTGATTTTCTGACAGGGGGGTACGCTGATTTTCTGACAGGGGGTACACTGATTTTCTGACAGGGGCTACACTGATATTCTGACAGGGGATACGCTGATTTTCTGAAAGGGGACACGCTGATTTTCTGACAGGGGGTACGCTGATTTTCCGACAGCGGGTACGCTGATTTTCTGACAGGGTGTAAGCTGATTTTCTGACAGAGGGTACGCTGATTTTCTGACAGGGGGTACACTGATTTTCCGACAGGGGACACGCTGATTTTCTGACAGGGTCTACGCTGATTTTCTGATAGGGTGTAAGCTGATTTTCTGAAAGGGGACACGCTGATTTTCTGACAGGCGGTACGCTGATTTTCTGACAGGGGCTACGCTGATATTCTGACAGGGGGTACGCTGATTTTCTGAAAGGGGACACGCTGATTTTCTGACAGGCGGTACGCTGATTTTCCGACAGGGGGTATGCTGATTTTCTGACAGGGTGTAAGCTGATTTTCTGACAGGGGGTACGCTGATTTTCCGACAGGGGGTACGCTGATTTTCCGACAGGGGACACGCTGATTTTCTGACAGGGGCTACGCTGATTTTCTGACAGGGGTAAGCTGATTTTCTGACAGGGGGTACGGTGATTTTCTGACAGGCGGTACGCTGATTTTCTGACAGGGGGTACGCTGATTTTCTGACAGGGTGTAAGCTGATTTTCTGACAGGGGCTACGCTGATTTTCTGACAGGGGGTACGCTGATTTTCTGACAGGGTGTAAGCTGATTTTCTGACAGGGGCTACGCTGATTTTCTGACAGGGGGTACGCTGATTTTCTGACAGGGGGTACGCTGATTTTCTGACAGGGGGTACGCTGATTTTCTGACAGGGGGTACGCTGATTTTCTGACAGGGGGTACGCTGATTTTCTGACAGGGGACACGCTGATTTTCTGACAGGGGGTACGCTGATTTTCCGACAGGGGGTACGCTGATTTTCTGACAGAGTGTAAGCTGATTTTCTGACAGGGGACACGCTGATTTTCTGAAAGGGGACACGCTGATTTTCTGACAGGGGGTACACTGATTTTCTGACAGGGGACACGCTGATTTTCTGACAGGGGACACGCTGATTTTCTGACAGGGGGTACGCTGATTTTCCGACAGGGGGACCACGGATTTGCAGGGTGCTCCCTGGAGTACCTTCTCTGAGCCTGGATCTCTTCCTGGGCCACGAGCCGCTCCTGCTCTCGGGCTTCCTGCACGGCCTGGACCTTCTCGCGGTGGCACTCCATCATGATCCTCTGGATCCTGTGGATCATGCGCTGCTCGGCAGCCAAGTGTTCTCGCTGCAGTTCTTCCTCCAGGTTTTTATGCAGCTGCATCTCAGTCCTAGCTGCCATTTCCTTAAGCAACAGGAAAACCAGGTTCAGATGCTATAGCTTTGATGTTTAAAAATGAATACTAAGAGGTTATTCAGATCGGAATTTATCTGCCTGATGGAATATACACCGATTAAGCCTGACGACTTAAGAGTGTATAAAAATAAGAGGCAGATCCACAGATATAGAGATCAAACGAATACGTGGCCAGTGGCGAGAGGTAAGGGGGAAGGGGTGATATAAGGGTGGGAGAAGAGGAGGGTTTTTATGGGGTTGTATGAAATCATGTGTCTGAAACTTTCGAAAATTGTAAAGCACCATAGAATTTAAAGAATTTTTCATTCAATACAAAAGGAATTTTTAGAAAAGTGAAAGAATACAGAAAAGTAAAATTTTTAAAAACGGGGCGGGGGGGGTTAGGAGGGAGGCCTGAGAGGGAGGAGATATATAAAACACACACACACACACACACACACACACACACATATACACACATATGTAGTTATGACTGAATTTGCTTTGTTGCATGGCAGAAGCCAACACAATATTGTAAAGCAGTTATCCTCCAATTAAAAAGGAAAACTGAAATGGTGTATCTGCACCACGGAACACTGTTAATATACAGCTACTGAAAAGGAAAGAAAAGGAGTCTATGCTATATGGGGAACTTACGATGATGCTAGGTAAAACCAGAAATGTACAAACTACATAGCGCAAGTATGTACAGTGTAGTTGTTGTTTAGATGCTGACTCACGTCTGCCTGTTTTGCAACCCCATGGACTGCAGCCCACCAGGCTCCTTTCCCATGGGATTTCCCAGGCAAGAATACTAGAGTGGGTTGCCATTTCCTCCACCAGGGGAATCTTCCCAACCAGGGATCAAACCCATGCCTCCTGCATTGGCAGGCGGATTCTTTCTCACGGAGCCACCGGGGAAGCCCAAGTATATACATAGATGGTATTGAAAAGGAACGTGCAAAACGAAAAGTAATTGAGTCATGGTCACTTTTTGATTGTTCAAATATTCTATGGCATCCTATTATCTTTATCCATGACTAGAAATACAGACTACAATTCTGCTTTAGGAAGTCAGGCCTGGAAAGTGGCAGAAATAATGACCAGGAGAGTCTCTTGGGTAGCAGGGGACCTGAGCAAGCAGCCCACAGGCCGGCAGTCTCAGGAAGCTGCCTGCACGCCCTCACTGTTCTTCTGGAGTATTCCAGCTCGTTCACCTCAAGGGGCCCGTTCTCCGTCATGAAGGAGACAGGAACAAGGGTTCCACCACTTGCTCCTGCAGAAGGACCTGTGGAGCCTTCACCTAGGTAAGGAGAGGAGACACTTGTCAAACCAGGACTAGGGACTTCCCTGGCGATCCAGTGGTTAAGACTCCATGCTTCCAATGAAGGAGGTGCAGATGCAATCCTTGGTCCAGGAATAAGATCCCACATGCTGTGCAGCATGGCCAAAGAAAAAAAAACCAGACAGGAGTTGAGGGAAACCCTGTATCCCTGGAAATGCCCAGTGAAGGCATGGTATGCCAGGCACAGTGCTGGGCCCACTGCTCCAAGCAGGAGGAGGCTGGAATTCCATCCTCGGGACTCACTGCCTACTGGAGGAGACCCAAACGCCATCCTGCAACTACTGTTCTAAAAGAAATACATGCCAGTTAATTCTCTCCAGTTGTTTCAAAACTTTCATTTAAAGGGAAATGTGTAACTCTATTTTAGGGATAAGAGAGATCATACAGAAACTAAGCTGTTCAACATTCTGTAATAACCTAAACGGGAAAAGAATTTGAAAAACAATAGATCCGTGTGTCAATATATGTATAGGTGAATCAGTTTGCAGTACATCTGAAACTGATACAACATTGCTAATCAATGATGCTACAACATAAAATAAAAAATGTTTTAAAATGTAAAAACAGAACAAACAAAAAAGAAATTAAGTTACTTCACAGAGTGAGTCATTGGAAGAACTAGGACCAGAAAGCAGGATTCTCACACACCAGTCTCTCACTTCATTGCTGGCTGTGATGCTGGGGTCTTTCCAGAGATGCATGGGTTTGCTCTCATCCCAGAAGCTTGGTCCAGTCTTATCAGACAGTACAGTAAGTTTCCTCCCTCCCTTCAAGCCCCTCCCCACCTCCCAGAGACAATTTCTGAGCAGAGGATGGAAGGTTCTGCTATGGGTAATAAGTCTAAGTCTCTATCTTATAGTCAGAGGCTGCTGTTGAACATCTTAGGGGATATTTTAACTGCTTAGGTATCATTTCTGGGTTTTCAAGTACATTTTCAGCAATTGAGACTGCCGAATGGTTGCGCCTTATAAAGATGATGTATTACCGTAAGACATTTCTATTTGAATCATAGAACTTAAAAAAGATAACTCAGCCCTTTATTTTGACCGGGTTCTGAATTTAATTCAGAGAATGACATCCCCTTCCTCTTTCATGCAATGATTTAGTGAAACCGAAATCATTTTACTGTATGACATAGCATGTCCAATAGCTATTTAAAGCTACAGAAAATAATTCAACAGCTGACTGGCAGTGTTCCTATTCAACAGAAAGCCTTCCAGCCAAATGACTTTTATTGAAGTGCATTTTGAGCGAATGGGCCTCTATTGTGAGATAAGAGCCTCGCCAGCTCCATCACCCTGACTATGCAGACGTGTGACAGACCTTCCTTCACGCCACCGTGTCTCCCTCAGGGGAAGTCTCTCTCACGTATCACAGGCAGGAAGATCTTGGGCCTTGATCCGTCTTTAGCTGGGGGACATGGTGATTTGTAGCACTGTCGCCTTTGAACTGTCGGAAAGCTCAAAGGCCCAGCTGTGGTAACAGAACTGGACCTCGCGGCTACTGACATTTCTGAGTCTTGGATTCACACCTGACTTCATATTTCCTCTCCTCATTTCCCCTTAGCTTCCATTTTATTATTTACTTTTTAATATTATTGTATTTGGATAAGAAAATATTAGCACTTTTTCAGAACCCTGTCTGTCCATTGGACAAGACCTGGAACTTTGGTTTCACAGCAATTCACCTAAAACTTCTCCCACATTCTCGGCATCACAGAAGCAGTGCTTGGTGAGCTCTATGTATCAGAATGTAGGGCTGTTTGGGGCCAGAAATTGGTCTTCTGCTCTCTGTACTGGTAGTCTCAAACTTCCTTACACATGAGAAGCGCATGGTTAAACACACTGTCAGTGACTCTGTGGGACAGGCGGGACCAGGCATCTGTAGGAAGGGAGACTCTAGGGAGGTGGTTCAGAGAAACTCCCTGAGAAGCAATAATGAGGTCCATGTCTGGGGACCCTCCAGCTGAAACAATCCCATGTATTCCACTTAGACAGATCTTCATTATATGAAAAAAAAGTCACTAAAACTTCTATAGAATAATCTGGAAAGGCCAACCTCCCTCTAACTATTCCCCTTAAGTTTTCTTAGGACTTCCACTTTAACACTAACTGGATTAACTCAACCCAAAGACTGTATGTGCACGTGTCCATGGCCAGTCATGGCCGAGTCTTTGCGACCCTGTGGACAGTGGTCTGCCAGGCTCCTCTGTGCATGGAATTCTCCAGGCAAGAATGCTGGAGAGGGTGGCCATTTCCTGCTCTAGGGGATCTTCCCGACCCGGGGACGGAACCCACATCTCCTGTGTCTCCTGCATCAGCAGGCGGATCCTTTATTGCTGAGCCACCAAAGACTATGTGGGGTACCACCAAATGACTGAAGGCGAGACTGGGATGTGAGCTCCTGGAGACAGGCGTCACATCTACGTTACCTTGTGTTGTCACAACCTACTGCCAGCAGTCACGTTTAAAAAGTCCTCTGCTTGCAGCACAGAGCAGGGACACACGGACACATTTCCCATGGAAATGGCTGCCCCTTGAAATTGTTGGTTGGGGGAGTCCAGGGTGGGCTTGGGGATGGTGATTTATCAGCTGATAGAGAAGTATGTCACTGTTCAAGAACCAGCGTGGCCGCTCTGTCCCTGCTGGGCGAGCAGCAGGCCTCTCCAGACACGCCATAAACGCTCCTCATGTTCTGAACTGAAATCAAGGATGGGCAACGGTCCACTGCAGCCAGCCCGTCAGGGACCGTGGCCCCTGCAGTCAGGTAGGGAGGGCCCACCACGCTTCAGGAGCCCTGGGATGGAGCTCTCTTTCCTCCCAGCAAGTTTTCTGAGGGCAAGGATGGTCTATTTAATCTCCCTAGTACAGAGCTGATCAATGACAGGTGTGCATGGCGTTAACAATGGACAAGTGGGCCTGTGGCCCCTGAACCATTTATGAGTTATGTTCTTGACTCTGTGGCTCTCCCTCCAGCCTCTGCCCAGGAATCATGAGCATGCACCGTGTCCTGTCCTCCCACGAGCCACGTGTGCAAGGACTTCTGCGTGCTTTCCCTTTGAGCAGCTTTGGACTGAGCTGTGTGGGGAACCTGGGGCTCTGCCTTGAGAGTTCACTAACGACCCCAAGTCGTGCAGCCATGTAATGGTTCCAGGGACAGCCTGCAGAGTTTCCCTGGTTGTGGGACTTCCGATCCTGCAGGAAATACCTGAGAAACAGCTCAGGGCTCTCTCTTATCACCGCAGAAAATGCAAATTTAGGGAAAAGGGTGCAATCAGAGAGCCGGCTTGCTCTGTCCAGCCCGCTTCCGCACTTACAAAGCCACGCCACCACACTGGCCCCAGGATAAGGGTGGTAGTGAGTCAGACGTGCCCTTGTGGAGACTGCAGGAGTGTGGCGACCAGACATTCAACAAGTAATCAACCTTCCCATCTATGTACCTACACCACTGCTGGGTGGGGGTGCTGAGAGAGGGCGGGGTGACAAGGGCAGGGTATGGGTGTCAGCACAGCTGGCTGGGGCAGGCTTCCCGTGACCGGTGATGCTGGGTGTCTGACGAGGTGCAGGAAGAACATTCTGACAAGGCCTCCCAGTGAGAACAGGTTTGAGGGTCCAGAGAAAGGCAGTAAGAGGAGGAGAGCCAGGGACAAGAGAAGCGGAGACTGACAGGCAGGGGGCCTCCTGCATATCTGACCCGTAAAGGTGTGGGCTCGTCCACGGCCCACATTACTGTTCATTACGCCAAAGGGATTCTCCTGCACCCAATCATCGCTGCTGCCGTAGAGTCCAGGATTTCTTCTGTAAAAATCCTGGGCCTCTCAACCAAGCTCCATAAAACACGCATCTAGACTTTATGTATGATTGCCTTTCTCTCATTCCCTTGCCAGAGCTTTTCACTCACTTAAGTACTTCTTAAAAGACAACAAACAGGCCGCTGTAGAAACCTGTAAACCTCAGGAGACAAGCGGCCACAGCAGGGGAAGCGGAGGGGGGATGAGTCGGGAGCAGCGATGGCGTAATACCCCGCCACGCGGGAAACAGACATCCGTGGGACGCGGCCTCGCAGCACAGGAAAGCCGGCTGGGTGCTCTGTGATGACCTAGAGGGGTGGGATGGGGGATGGACGGGAGGCAGACTCGAGAAGGAGGGGATATATGTATACCTATAGATGATTCACGCTGTGTTACAGCAGGAACTAACACGGAACTGTAAAGCAATTATACCCGAATAATAATTTTTTTAAAAACCTTTAACTCTTTCTCATGTTCCTCTTTCAGAAACTGGATTTGCATTTTGTACGTGTCATTTGCTTCTTTGAGGGCTTTCTTCACTGCTTGTCTTTGGCGTTTATCGGCCTTTGAAAGAGAGTTCATTTATTTGTTAATATACATCAGGTTTTCATGTTCAATGAAAATTAGCCCCCACCATGGGCCCCCGCTAACTGGCTCTGTCCCCATCTCAGGCCTCCCACAGCACACTGCTGTCTCAGGCAGAGATGTCCCTAACGCAGCCCTGGCCCCTGGCTAACATTACTGTTTCAGGAGCTGCCCAGGAGAACTTTACTGCACGCTGCTGGGTGGTCTTTCTTTGGCACTCTATTTCTTGTTGACTAACTAACAAAGTAATGCAGGCTCATCCAAGAAATTACAGAAAACACAGGGAAGTAGAAAAATGCACAAAGTCAGAAATTTGCTGAGAAGGGAGGCTGAGTACCACCCTAGCTCCCCTGCATCAGCTCAGTTCAGTTCAGTCGCTCAGTCGTGTCTGACTCTGCAAACCCATGGACTGCAGCACGCTCCTCCCTGTCCATCACCAATGACTGGAGTCTACTCAAACTCATGTCCATTGAGTCGGTGATGCCATCCAACCATCTCATCCTCTGCTGTCCCCTTCTCCTCCTGCCTTCAATCTTTCCCAGCATCAGGGTCTTTTCAAATGAGTCGGTTCTTTGCATCAGGTGGCCAAAGTATTGGGAGTTTCAGCTTCAGCGTCAGTCCTTAGAATGAACACTCAGGACTGATCTCCTTTAGGATGGACTGGCTGGATCTCCTTGCAGTCCAAGGGACTCTCAAGAGTCTTCTCAAGCACCACAGTTCAAAAGCATCAATTTTTCAGTGCTCAGCTTTCTTTATAGTCCAACTCTCACATCCATACATGACTACTGGAAAAAACCATAGCTTTGACTAGATGGACCTTTGTTGGCATAGTAATGTCTCTGCTTTTTAATATGCTGTCTAGGTAGGTCATAGCTTTTCTTCCAAGGAGTAAGCGTCTTCTAATTTCATGGCTGCAGTCACCATCTGCAGTGATTCTGGAGCCCCCCCCAAAAAGTCTGTCACTGTTCCCACTGTTTCCCCATCTATCTTCCATGAAGTGATGGGACCAGATGCCATGATCTTCGTTTTCTGAATGTTGAGTTTTAAGCCAACTTTTTCACTCCCCTGTTTCACTTTCGTCAAGAGGCTCTTTAGTTCTTCACTTTCCGCCATAAGGGTGGTGTCATCTGCGTATCTGAGGTTACTGATATATCTACCAGCAATCTTGATTTCAGCTTGTGCTTCTTCCAGCCCAGCATTTCTCATGATGTACTCTGCATATAAGTTAAATAAGCAGGGTGACCCTTGCATCAGGGTCTCCAGAAAGATGTTTCATTATTTTATTTGAAAAGAATGCCCAAAACATTAGATAAACATATTTAAATTGTACATTATTCACAAAAGTATTCCCTTGTATTAGGGAATACAATTAATGGCTCACGGTCAATTTAAACTGTATTATTATTGATAAGGATAAATGACTACTAAGATTTTTATATCTATTACCCTTCACACTGAAGCATTTTGTACTTTTGGAGAATGTTCATACAAAGCTTTTGCTGGAAGTAATACTGGACAGTTCCAATACTCTTTGCTACGATGTCTATATTATAGAGAAACTGAGAAATAACTTCTAAGCCCTGTGGCTTATCCTCCTCTCAAGGAGGGTTAATTCTCTTTAGGGAAGTCACATATAGCCTTTTCTTCATTACTGGAAGAAATGGGAGTTGGAGGACGGAAGTTTTGCTTTATTGAGGAGTCTGGGATCTGACCGTGAGCTCCAAGGGACTGAAATTGCTCCCATGGCCCTCAGCAGTCACGAGGACAAGGTGTCAAGGACTTCGGAGCAAAGAGGAGCTGGGAGAGAGTTGAGAAAGAGACCCAGCTATGATGCAGTATTTGGAAAAAAAGCCACTTGGGGGATTACACGTGGCACAAATGGATGGTCTACATATCAAAGACTAAGCAATAATAATTATCAACAAGAATGTCTTTTTTTGAAGTTTTAATTCAATGAGGATGGAGGGAACCCGAGTCATCCACACGCAGGGGCAATTTAAAAGGAGGGAGGCTTCCGGTGATTTCTCCTTACTCGGCAGCTACGTGCGCCGGGCACGTCATTGCGCTGAGCTTTCTCAACAGTTCTAGAGAGTATTAGTATTCCTCTTTCACATTGGAAGATGCCAGGACTACGGAGCTGAAGAACCTGCCCCACAGATGACCGGCATGCAAAGTCCGCCCTGCCTGACTCTTTGACACAAATCCCCAAAGACAAAGAAGTGCCAAGAGGCGCGCGGGCGGAGCTCCGGGTCCCCTCACCTGAGCCCATACGTCGGCTTCTACCTGTGCAATCCGTTCTTTGAGGGCAGCCTCCTGCAACTGCTCTTCCTTATTCAGAATATCTTTCCCAATATCTGTGGAGTGGAAGAGGGGAAAAAAATCACATATATCCAGAGACTGTATCTTGGCTTTCTTTTTCATCGCTATCAAGTTATTTACTAGAGTTATCTAAGAAAGAGATGCTTTGGGGGAATTTCAATCTCTAAAGACACAGTGAAAGAGGTAAGTTACTCCCCCAGCTGGCTGGGAAGCAGCTCACGCACAGTGGGACCTGCATGGACTCAGCCCCGCACACAGCCCACACTTCTGGCTGCTGTTCAGTCACTCAAGTCTGATTCTTTGCTGCCCCACGGAGTGCAGCTCCCAGAGATGCTCAAACCCATGTCCGCCGAGTCAGTGACACCATCCAGCCATCTCATTGTCTGTCGTCCCCTTCTCCTCCCACCCTCAGTCTTTCCCAGCATCAGGGTCTTTTCCAGTGAGTCAGCTCTTCGCATCATGTGGCCAAAGTATTGGAGTTTCAGCATCAGCCTCAGTCCTTCCGATGAATAGTCAGGATTGATTTCCCTTAGGATGGACTGGTTGGATCTCCTTGCAGTCCAAGGTTCTTTCAAGAGTCTTCTCCAACACCACAGTTCAAAAGCATCAGTTTTTCAGTGCTCAGCCTTCTTTATGGTCCAACTCTCACATCCATACATGACCACTGGAAAAACCATAGCTTTGATTGGATGGAACTCTGTTGGCAAAGTAATGTCTCTGCTTTTTAATACGCTGTCTAGGTTTGCCATAGCTTTCTTTCCAAGGAGCAAACGTCTTTTAATTTCGTGGCTGCAATCACCATCTGCAGTGATTTTGGTGCCCAAGAAAATAAAGCCTGTCACTTTTAGATGAGGAAACAGGGACAGACTTTATTTTCTCCTTCTGGTAACAGGACCCATTTTCCTCCAGAACTTCCTCCCTCACTTGTTCTGGGACTGCCAATCACCGCAGCCAACCGGCTTGGCCCATCACACGCTCCCCTACCTTCCAGGCCCCGTTAAACTGGAGCGCAGACTCAAGCCTGGCCAGACACACTCTTTCCTTCTTTTGTATAAGGCTGTAAGGAGAACAGAGCTCTTTTCCTCTAAGGTTTCTAAGCTGGAGAGACTAAGATGGTTAGAGCAGTTTGGAACCACTCCCACCCCCTTCTCAGTTGCTGGAGGAAGCTTGGCTGCAGCAGTAAATCAACGAAGCCAACGCATGGAAACAGCAAGTGTGGACGAACTGAGCCCTGGGCCCAGACCCCTCCTGGCACCACTGTTCCAAGGGTCAAGGGATCCTCTTTGGTAAATATTCTAGTCTGAGCTGTGTTTCTGTCACCTGCAACTGAAGTACACATGAGTTGGCATTAAGAGTCTTTGCTACTAGATTGTCAGTGAGTCTACAAGTATAAAGCAGTGAATACGATGAGGATGGACATATACCACACAGGCCCAACATTGTGTAGAGATAATTACGAAAGATTTAGAAATAGGACTAAGCGCGGACTGGCAAAGTTCTGCACTTCATAAAAACGTGATGCAAGTATGGGCTGCTATTATCCTTTTTTATACTTAAGTTCCAGTACTTTGTATTAGTTGTTCTCCACCCTAACTGTACAACAGGATCCCTGCATAGCTTTTCTAAAATGCTGAAAAGAGGAACACACTATTAACATGGAGAATAACTTGGATCTTAAGGGCATGCTGATTGAAAAAAGCTGCTTTCAGAGTTACATACTGTATGATTATATATATATATATATATATATATATATATATATACACACAGACACACAGGATATAGAGAGAATATAGTATATTATATGTATATATGTTTTACATATAAAACATTGTCGAAGAGCTGTAATTATAGTGACTGAAGACAGATTAGTGGTTGCCGGGGATTTAAATTACGAGGTATTAAGAGGTAACATGAGGGAGTTTCTCTGTGGTGAAGAAATATTTCTGTTATGATTGTAGTGATGGTTACATGAATCTACATGTGATAAATTTAATAAAACTACACACCAGGGAAAAAAGAATAAATAAGGTCTGCACCTAACTTACCAGTATCGCTCCAACACCAATTTCCTGGTTTTGACAATGTAACAGTGTTATGTAAGGCATCAATGAGAGAACCTGGTGGGAACTCTGTTCTATTTTTAAAATGCGTCAGTCTTCAACTATTTCCAAATAAAAACCTATGAAATATGTAAAAAATATTGAAAAAGTTTTTTAAAAGGCCACATGCTGAGGGCCAATTCTGAAGGCTCTAATTTCGTGGGTTTCTGTTGGATGACTACTGTAATAGGGAAGAACAAAGCTGACTCCGTAGTAGATGTTTTCATTTACTTTAACCTTTGTATTCAATTGCTTTTGCTTAGAGTGAAGAATGTTGCCTATAGCCTGAAATATACAGGGTAGCCAGCTCTCAAGGTTCTGACCTTTAAAGGTATAAAACTTTTCCATTCCCGCAGAGCCAAAAAGTTGCAGAACAGAGAGTAAGATTTGTCTTGCTGGAGGTTTATAGAAACATCATGAACTGACCCAAAATGGACAACTGTAAGAACAAAGAATTCCTGCGCCAGGAAGTTTGCAACAACCAACCCACCCCTCCTCCCCTTTTAATATAAAAAATGCCTGCATTCTGAAAGGGGTAAGAAGGTTCTCTGGTACATTAATCTGCCATCTCTGTTTGCTGGCTTTCTGAATAAAGTCGTTCTTCTCTGCCCCAACAACTCATCTCCTGATCTACTGGCCTGTCACGCAGTGAGTAGAATGAACTTGGACTTCGTTAGCAGTATTAAATCCAGTGAAGTTTGTGTTTGGATTTAAAAGTTCTGTAGAACGCTTCCAATGCTGAGAACTACCCTCTGCAATACTTATTCGCATTTATACATGTTTTAATTTATCCACTTAATGTCTGGATTCAGATCTACTAGGAGGCATACGGAACCAACCAAAAAAAGCATATCTAAAAATGAATATCCACTGTTCTGGGTGTAAAAAGCCAAATCATTATAGAGATTATAATTAATAAGTCACACTAAACAGTTACTAAAAGTTAGAATCAGTGATCAGTTTTGGGATTGATATTTTTAGAGGATGATCCCAATTTGATCTCCCTCTCATTTTAGTTTTTTTTCAAAACACCCTCCATTCTATGGCTTCTTACAGTTCCAAAGATCAGGAGTAAAATTTAATCACCACTAATTTAACACGTTAAAGGAATTCAGGATTTGAGAAGTATTTTGAGAGTACTTAGGAAAAAACTTCTAAGGCTTAAAGTCAGACTGAAAACCTGAGAGGAATGAGGAGAAAATGAAACCTGTAATTAAAATTTGATTTGCTTATTAGAAGTGCATACATAGGGGAAAGAGATAAATTAGAAATTTGGGGGTAACAGATAATACTACTATATATAAAACAGATAAACAAAGACTTACTGTATGGCACAGGGAACTATATTCAATATCTTATAATAACCTATAATGGATAATAATCTGAAAGAACATATATACATATATAATTCAATATAAAATATATTGAATACATATTTACATATATATAAAACTGAATCACTTTCCTGTACACTTCAAACAACATAAATCAGCTACACTTAAAATGTTTTTAAATACAAAAGGAGGACTTAAAAGGTAAAAGAAGTATACACATAGTACATATTCTCACGCTATTTATAATCTATTTTATGTCACCAGTACTAATAAAGAACACAGTTTCTTTCATCTGTTTATTAAGGTGTTACTTAGAAATATTTCTCTTCTATGCGTATGGAAAGCGCCCAAGTGTGGGTGAGGGCAAAAAGAACTCCAAGTTACTATTATGTGCCAGGCTTTAGAAGAGGGAGGAACATTTCGTTAAAGCCTCAGAAGAAACCTGCAGGAAAAGTATTGTGTTAACATCCCTGTTTACATATAAGGAAACAGGCTGAGAGGCTAAGTACCCTGCCAAGGCACACAGCTGGAAAGTGGGGAAGCGGGATTTCAACCCATACTCTTCTCACGCCGAACAGACACAGGTGAAGGACAAGGAGCTTTGCTGAGAGAGCTGATCAAAGTCCACACAACAAGAACGACATACAATGCTATGAAGCATGAGGACAAAGAAAAACAGGAAAGTCACTTACCCAGGATATCTTTGTGAGTGTAAAAGCGTGTCTTAAATGGCTTGTATTCATGGATCCGTTTGAAAGTTTCCCCAAAAGGGGCTGGTGGAATTATTTTATTACAAACAGCACAGCAAACGAAGTTTGTATAATTCGGATTCCTGATCATAATTAAAGATGTCTTTTACTTTGTACAGTTAAAAAACTCTTAGGATTAGAAAAAGCAGTTTTAAGAAAAGTTCAAGTTTGAGAAAGCAGAAGAGATTCAAGGTTTGAAGACAATGCTAGAGGCTTGTCAGGATTAAATGATTCACCATGATTAGGTAGTGGTTATATGCCTAGGGGTAAAGAATGGTACTGAAAGCCTCTGCCCATAGAAGGTCTGGGCACTGGATTTGGGAAGATTTAAGCAGCTACTCCCTCCTACAGTCTAGATTAAATTATCAACATACTTAGCAACTGTTGCTAGGTAAGACAAGCTTTGCTCATAAAAGCAACTAGAAATAATGACAAAAGGCAGCATGGTACAGCTCTTCATTTCCCAGATACTTTCTGTATGTTTAATTCTACTGCTGTAACAAAGGACTACATACTTGGTGGCTTAAAACCACACAATTTCATTCCCTTGCAGTTCTGGAGGTCAGAAGTCCACAACGGTGTCGGCAGCACTGGTTCCTCTGGAGGCTTCAGGGAGAATCGGTTTCCTTGCCTTTTCCAGCTTCCAGAGGCCGTTCCCATTCCTTGGCCCGTGGGCTTGCATCAATATAGCCTCTTATCCTCCTGTTTGCAGGGTGACATTGCTTCTTCCTCTCATCATCTGCCTCCCTCTTATAAGCGCTTTTGTGATTATATCAGGCTCACCCTAATAATAAAGGGTCATTTCCCTATTTCAAATCCTGAACTTAATCATATCTGTCTAGTTCCTTCTGCCATGGTTTCTTTTCCCCAGTCGTGTCTGACTCTTTTTAACCCCCATGGACTGCAGCACGCCAGGCTACCCTGCACTTCACTATCTCTCTCATGTCCATTGAGTCGATGATACCATCCAACCATCTCATCCTCTGTCACCCCCATCTCCTCTTGCCCTCAATCTTTCCCAGCATCAGGGTCTTTTCCAATGAGTTTCTTCCAAGGAGCAAGTGTCTTTTAACTTCATGGCTGCAGTCCCCATCTGCAGTGATTTTGAAACCCAAGAAAATAAAGCCTGTCACTCTTTCCATTGTTTCCCCACCTATTTGCCATGAAGTGATGGGACTGGATGCCACGATCTTAGTTTTTTGAATGTTGAGTTTTAAGCCAGCCTTTTCACTCTCTTTCACCTTCACCAAGAAGCTCTTTAGTTCTTCACTTCCTGCCATTAGGGTGGTGTCATCTGCATATGTGAGGTTATTGGTATAACCTTGACCTTTCTGTCATATAATGGAACATATTTACAGGTTCTGGGATTAGGATCCAAAAATCTCTAGGGTGGTGTGGGAAAAGAGGTGTATTATTCAGTCTACCATACTTTCTGTTCAATGGTTTATTTAAAGAATTGATTTTTTAGGCCAGAACAAAAAAAAAAAAGGAGTTTAATTTTTTTTAGGTTATCTACAATGCTTTTGTGCCAGGGCAATAAAACTGGGAGAACCACACAGTACCTTAAAGCAAAAATTACTTTCAGTAAGCAAGCACTCAAAATTACTAAGGTTGGCTTTTAAAATCATAGTTAATTCATTTGTTGTCCTTGTTTTAAAATGGAAAGAACTGCATCCCAAGAATCCCCGCCATGCTTAGAAAACTGGGACTGATTGGTTGCCTTACAGAAGATAAGGCTATTAAACAATAAATAACCTCACTATTCACACCGGGAAATTCTTATCAACTGGACTGCTTGCTCTTCTGGGCAAAGGGCTCTTCTATCAGAAAAGATTACTTCCCTGGGCTAAGAGGTTGCTTGCAGCTTACCGGTAGTTCATTTATCAATACTTGCTTCAAGACAATCTATTATGTTACAGTTTGCCCGATCTCAACCAGATTCCTGCATTGGAAAATATTCCTCCTACCACTTAACTCAGACTCCAACATGCCATAAACATCTTGCCCTGAGCATCCCCTCCTTAGACCACTGACTTTGTCTCATTTCCCTTTAGAGAAGGAATGAAAACATCCACAGCCAAGCAGTCTTTGACACTGCACATAGAAGACTGTGCTACAGAACTTGTGACAGACCTTCGAACAGTATCACAGTTAGGCTAAAAGTGAAAGAGAAGTCGCTCAGTCCTGTCCCAACTCTGCGACACCATGGACTGTACCCTACCAGCCTCCTCTGTTCATGGAATTTTCCAGGCAAGAAGACTGGAGTGGGTTGCCATTTCCTTCTCCAGGGGGTCTTCCAGACGCACCGATCAAACCGGGGTCTCCCACATTGTAGGCAGACGCTTTATCCTCTGAGCCACCAGGGAAGTGAGTGAGGTTCCTCGTTTCTAAAGGTCAGCGGACTTCTCCCCTCGCACCCCTTTTCGCAGCTGGGCACCTTGTGGAATCCACTGCGGCCCTGGCTCGCTCACACACAGCCACGGGTCCAAGGCTGCCGTCTGCCCAGCCCCACAGCCCTTCTTTGCTGCAGTGATCTCGTGATAGCTCACTAATACCTCCCCACCAAACAGTAACTGCTTTTGCTGGACATTAGAAGAGCTCTAATGATGACGATGTGGCATTAAATGCGTAAGCTGAAAACAGAAGAACTCTAGTTCTCTACCAACCAACAGCAAAAGATAAAACTTCAAAGGCATTGTATACCACCTAAGTATATTTAAACTGTATGAAGTGTACTATACAGAGAGACCCTGCAAAGAAATACTTAAGGCTCAGTAATAAAGATTTAATTTAGTTGCATATAGACAACTCAATTAGCTAAGCTCTTCAATATCTACAAATCAGACATAATCACTTTTTCATGTATCTTACAAAACCACCATGAAGCACTGGAAATTAAATCTTATGATTTAATTATGATGATACACTCTGCCTGTGCCATTATTTTACTTGTTAATAATGAAACAAAATTTCAAAGACAAGATTTATTTACTAAGATGCAATTCCAATGATTTGGAGAATGTGGTAAATATCTAGAAATAAAACACATCTAGAACCCTCATCAGAAAGGTATGAGGTAAACCCCACATACTTACGGTTACTTTAAATCTAGACCTTCTTACCTACTGAGCAGCTCTAGTGTTCAACTAACTATAAGAACATCTGGTCTTACATTTATCATATCATTGTAACATTAAATTACAGTGATAACAATGAAATGAAATAACAATGAAATAACAAATTACAATGAAAACAAAATAGGTAACATTTAGTTATAGTCAAATAAAAACATCATACTCAGTATACCATACTGTCTGGTTTTTTGGTTTTTTTTTAAAGAAAAACTCCAATTACTCTGGGTTATTCTTTCATTTAATCTTTATTTTAGTTATTGAGTGGGAGTATTTTTTCAACTAAAATAAAAATCTGGACCAAAATTAGCTGAAATGGAAAACTGAAATATAAGACCCATCTGTAACTCTATAAAAACTGTTTTTAACTGGAGGCTTTACAATAATTTATAATCATTTTCTTCTTCACCAGGTAGAAAGAGAACACTGCCTTTGCAAATAGCAAAACTAAACCTTCACAACAGCTGTAAATGTACATTTCCCTTAAAATATTAACAATACCACACAAATTTAAGAGCAGCAGTACTTTTATTGGACAGAACTTTACAATTTACAAAAATGACTTCCATTCTCATAGCACTTTTTAAAAGAGGATTTAATAAAATTAAAATACTGAACAGCTCTTCCTATGGAAGAAAGAATGCGACACGGGCTCCGTTTTGAAAGGACAACATCACTCTGGGGGTTTGGCTGCAATCGCCCTCCTTCTTCCTCAGCAGCATCTTCTGGAATAAGAAACAAGACACTGTGCGGTCCTAATCTTCAGCCGAAGATTTCAGAGCCCCCAGTAAACCTTCATCTGCAGCAACCAGCTCAATTAATCCCATTTAGATGTTTTCCGCCTCATATAACTGTGTCCCTCACTATCAATAGCTTCATAGAGGTCCTTCTTATTTTCCTGTGTCGCATGTAGGTAACCGATATAAGCCACGCAAAGCGAAAGGGTTATCAATCCGAAAGCCATTACAGGTTTGTTCTGTCAAAGGAAAAAAAAAAAACCCACAAGATCTCAATAAGACCAATCATTTGAGGAGACTCACATATCTCCTGCAGTTTCCACTTGTCATGCCAAGGCTTGAGTACCACACCAGCATTCCTAGGGTAAAATTTCATTTCTAGTATTTATCCATTTCTTTACTCGGTTAACTCCGCTCCTGCTAACTCAGAGACTACGGAAGATGCCTCCTCTTCACAGCTGGGACATCTCCGACCCTCACCTTTAGGAAGGAAATTGGCTCAGTTTTCAGTTACCTATGTTGTGAAAAAGTTGCTTGACTTCTTTGGACCCAAGTTTCCCATCTGCAAACCTTAAACTAGTTATTTTTATTAAGAAGCGAGGAATGAAGTCTGCGTGCTATTCCTGTCACCCAGGATCATGAAAAAGCTGGCAGAAAGCCTTTCATGTTACATACGAGGGGCAGCAAAACACACACCCCCTTCTCTGGGAACCTATTCTACCACCTCGAGAAACACAGTCACAGAACAGACATGCTGTTACAGTAACTCTGACTTGCTCTGTAAAATCCAAGACCCGAAGAGGCAAAGGGATGCTACTTTGATTTTTCTTTTTTGTCACACCACACAGTTTTTGGGATTTTAGTTCCCCAGCCAGGGGTTGAACGTGGGCCCTTGGCAGTGAGAGGGCAGAGTCCTAACCAGATAGCTAGGGAATTCCTGGATTTTTTAAATAAAAGCTTTTAAATTCTGTATTTTCTGCTTTTGTCATCATTTCTGCTTCTGTTTCATTACTATTCTTAATCATCAAAAAAAATTAAGGTCAAACTTTTTTAGTGGGATGGACATCTGAGAAAGGCTACATGCTCAGAGTAGCTTACTTTTGCAGTTCTTGAAATGTACTTGGCAAGTAAAAAAACACATTAGTTCAAAGTTTTTAAAACTTTCTACCTTGATTTAATTATTTGATTGCTAAATTGACCTATTTAACCTTCCAACAGTTTATACTGGTAACTATGTTATTAAAATTCTAATAAAATTCAAACATTTAAGTACATTTTATGACTTGATTTGCATTTTTCAAAAAATAAAACTTAACAAATCAAATGTATTCAGTAACTTGCTACAAAAATTATGATTAGCTAACTCCCTAACAGTGTATAAATGCATGTTTTCAAATTTTTCAATATATGTTTGCAAAATCTCCTATGTTAAAATATTATTAATAAGCCTGGAATTGTAGACTGATCAGATTTTCATTCTGTTTTCTTTGTTTCAATGGAAGGTCTTATTTACTTAATAGTACCTGATCAAACAAGTTTCCTTAAAATCAATACACCTATTAAAATAAAATTTTAAACAGGAATGTGACCAGTTGATTCATTAAAATTCAACTATTTACCATTTAAATTCTCAAACACCCTCAAAATAATTAGTTTTATATCTGTATCTAGTGAAACAGCATTTAAGATTTTCCTTCCATCTGCTTCTTATCCACAGAGAAGTCTTACTGGTTAACATCAAATTTCCATGATAAAATCAAATGTTACAGGAAAATCAGAACTTTCTATTTCCGAAAGCCTAGGTAAATTGAACATAAAGTCTTATCCTAGATGTATTTCTTACAGGTTTAATGAAGAGCTCTGGATTCACAGCTCGAAATAAGGTTGTGGTGCGGACCCCTCTGAGTCCTACGTTTCCCGGGTCTTTCTCCTTGGGCGGCTCCTTTTTAAAGGCTGGAGGCTCGGGTGCTGAAGACATCTTGACTAACGATGATTTAATACCTAAAAATAAAATAAGAGACTTTTTTTCCCTTCAAAGTTATGTTTTTCTGATAATGCTCTTAAAAAAATCATTCTATATTCAGTCTTTTTTCAAATTCCAGTCTAGATATATACCAAAAGTGATGGTCAATTCTTTTATTACTTTATATAACACGTACTTTGGCCTTTAGGTTTTGTTTGTTAAAATGGTTATTTTGTTTTTCATTTCGTGGAACCAGTGAGGTATGCAAAAGTCGTTTTCCTACTTTCCAGGAGCCTACAGAATTTGTTTGTTGGTATGGGTCACGCTCTGTCTTGCTATGTGAAGGGGGCACTACGGGTAGGAGTGGCCGGTGGGTTGCCCACACCTTGATTTCCCTCCATTTTCACCGCTGCTCACGTGGGTTGCCCACACCTTCTTGACTTCCCTCCATTTTCACCGTTGCTCACGTGGGTTGCCCACACCTTCTTGATTTCCCTCCATTTTCACCGTTGCTCACCTCCCACAGCCCTTTCAGGGCACCGACCTAAGAAGCGTGAGCGTTCTTTTGCTCTGTTCCTCCTACAGATCGACTCCTCCCGCGCCTCCCCTTCCCACCGCTCTGCCCCCCTCCCCTGGGCCACCCAGGAAGGGGGAGCAGCTGTTTCCTCACTCTGTGGCCCGCTCTCTGGCAACAAACACCGTGCCACCTCCTTAACTGGAAATCCTTTTTCTCTTAATGACTCAGAATCTATCCTGATAGATCCAAGTACGTCTTTTGGCTTCTGGCTCTCCCTGCCACAATGTCAATACTTTGTGAATATTTTTTTCTTCTACATACTACTGGGCAAAAGGTTATTCTTACCAATCCTGCCACCAAATGCTGGTGGGGTGGGTGGGGGGAAGTTTGGAAGGGAAAAGACAGGGAAAGAAGCCTTCCAAAGAGCGGCTCAGATTCATGACAACATAATAAAATTCTTTGGGGGAAATGCTGGACCCTCAGTAAACGTTATGAAATGAGACTCAAACACTCACATTTAAACACTTGTTGGGGCTTTGTTTATTCAAGTATTGAGTTTTCCATTTTACAGTCTTCATAAGAGCAATATTTTTGCAACTTTATTATTTATGGAGAAGCTTTTAGGAGTTCAGTTTTTTCAAAACTGTCTTTGAAAAAGATCAGTCAATGAGGAAACTCAACACATGTAATCCAAACGCAGGAGTGTGTTGGGCAGAGCAGCTGTCCATCAGCAAGAGGGTCTTCTTTTCACTCCTTTCATCCTTCTGCCAACCATTCTCAGTCATTCATCAAACTACTCATGTTCTTTGGACATGTATGCTGGCTTCATCTTCACTGGGGAGCAAATGAACATCTCTGAAGCCCTGGCTGTTAACTGACTTGCTAATGACACGTGCTCTCACCTCTTCCGACCACAATGCATCGCAGCAGAATAGAACGAACATCAACCTCCATTTACCTCCTCTTCGAAGCCCACCTTGGACATGAATCACATGAGGTAACAACTCATAAAACACTCAGTTCAACAGCATTTAAAACATCATTCAAGTGGTAACTAGCAAGTTTTTAAAAAATTTCAACAGCATTCAAGTTACTAATTTTCTCTATTGGAACAGTGATTTTTTTCCACTACAGACAACTTCTGAAACAATTCCATGATATGCCTGAAATCTGTTCAGCCATCACATGTGTCCAACACATCATGCCCAAGGTTACCAAAAAACTCCAATGTTTTCTGCTGAACCAGGGGTCCACTCACATGCACATTTCTTAGGTGAATTTCTTGAAACTGTAAACTGAAGAAAAATGCACAAACTTAAAGTTGCAAGATAAGTTTTATTTGGGGATCTTATTGAGGTCTATTGCCCGGGAGACAGCCTCTCAGCTATATATATGTTGTATTTGCACAGGATTCTCTCTTTCCTTAGCTGAACCTATATTTACTTTGTGATGAAACAAGTAAATAAGCAATCAAGGTAGTATTTATTATAATGTAACCTCTAGATACCCACATTCCATTTACGTCAAACTGTTCATGTTAAACTCTTTGCCAGAAATGACAATTAAAGAATACATGGGCTGGAAACTACTGCAAATGTTTACTGAAAGGGACTTTTACAAATTAAACGGCTTCCCTGGTAGCTCAGATGGTAAAGAATCTACCTGCAATGCAAGAAACCCCGGTTCAATTTCTGGGTCAAGAGGATCTACTGTAGAAGGGATAGGCTACCCATTCCAGTACTCTGGCTGGGAGAATTCCATGGACTGGATAGCCCATGGGGTCACAAAGGGTCAGACATGACTGAGCGACTTTCACTTTTACAAATTAAAGAATTACCTACCACACTATACTACCACAATTTTCATTGTTCTTGATACTTTTAGGAACACATGAGTCTTGGGCGTAGTTGCTCAGTCATGTCCGACTCTTCGTAACCTCACGGACTGTAGTCCGCCAGGCTCCTCTGTCCATGGAGAGTATTCAGGGAAGAATACTGGAGTGGGTTGCCATGCCCTCCTCCGGGGGGTCTCCCACGTTGCAAGCAGACTCTTTATTGTCTGAGCCCCCAGGGGAGCCCAAGAACACTGGGGTGGGCAGCCTGTCCCTTCTCCAGGGGGTCTTCCTGACCCAGGAATCAAGCCGGGGTCTCCTGCATTGCAGGCGGATTTTTTCACCAGTTGAGCTACCAGGGAAGCCCAATGAAAGTACTGCTTTCTATCATGTATCATTCTTCTACTCGGCCTGGTATAAGACAGCTCAGTACTGTTGCTGCTTCTCTTTGTTTGCGCCATAGTCACCACTGATGCTCCAACGGTTCCCCCCAAAGTTCATGAGCTTGTTTATACCACTCATGGAACTAACAAAATGTTAACAACCTTCTATTCTTGCCTGGAGAATCCCCATGGATGCGGGAGCCTGGCGGGCTACAGCCATGGGGTCACAAAGAGTAGGAACTGACTGGGTGACTAAGTGCGCACACACACACATCTTACATTTATGAAAATAATTACACCAATATTATTTTACTTAAATATACAACTTTATATGTTTATTATTCTTAGGACTGGCCAATGCATTTCTATTACAATATGACAGAATGCCCCCTAAATATGACAAATCTTTGATTTGGAAATTATTTTAGAATCTTACACTTTAGAACTACTGACTTTAATTCATGTATGAGTGTGGAGCAGGACCATAATGAAAACAGCGCCGAAGAATTGATGCTTTTGAACTGTGGTGTTGGAGAAGACTCTTGAGAGTCCCTGGGACTGCAAGGAGATCAAACCAGACAATCTTAGAAGGAAATCAGTCCTGAATATTCATTGGAAGGACTGATGTTGAAGCTGAAGCTCCAATACTTTGGCCACCTGATGTGAAGAGCTGACTCACTGGAAATGACCTAACGCTGGGAGATTGAAGGCAGGAGGAGAAGGGGATGACAGAGGATGAGATGGTTGGATGGCGTCACCGACTAGATGAACATGAGTTTGAGCAAGCTCTGGGAGATGGTGATGGACAGGGAGGCCTGGTGTGCTGCAGTCCATGGGGTCGCAGAGAGTCAGACATGATTAAGTGACTGAACTGAATGACTCACTGATACTTTAAATAAAAAGAGACAGATTACTGAGGCCAAAAAGACTTATTAGGTAAGAATTTGTAATAAGAACAGAACCTAATGAGACTTCTCATGTAAGAGAATGTCCTTTTATACCTCCTCATACACCTGGCCCAGAGCTCTAGGAATATGACTGTGAAAGACAACCAAGATGTGGTGGTTGAATAAGTACATAAAATGCAAAACCTCAGTTGTTTCTTCACAGGTGTGTTAATCAGAGCTGATATAAGTTCTAATTTTAAAAGCTATAGAACTAATCATAAATTCAAAGCACAGCAACAACCTATTCCAACACTGAGTGGACAGTACCTCAAAATAGTTACCATCTGACACACATCCATTAGAGCTTCTAAGTCTCCCCATCACTTTCTCCGTTTTTCTCTTACTCATTTTTCCCCACTGCAAGGCACGAGGTAAATCACACTTACTTATTCACATATGATACTGATCAATCTCTAGATATACTTGCTTTCAAGATGGGTTTGTTTTTAAGCCAGGACCCACATCTATTGTGTTATAAAGGGAACTCTTCCTCCCGTGTGCGCACACACATGCATGCACACACACACACAAACTAGCAGGGATGATAGGAACTTGACACTGCATGCTGCTGGCTAATTTGTTGATTAATTTCTGTGACAGCTGACCTCTAAAACACTCAATAAGTTAGGTATCCCAGGGGCCACTCCTGGCTGTGCAATCTGTCCAGGTGCCCTGTTCTTATTTCATTTTTTTCCATCACACATTTCTTGTTTCCTTAAATAAGAAATTGTGTACATAATTTTAATAGAAGAGACTTGCATCTTTCATCAGTTCAGTTCAGTCGCTCAGTCGTGTCCAACTCTTTGTGACCCCATGAACAGCAGCACTCCCGGCCTCCCTGTCCATCACAAACTCCTGGAGTTTACTCAAACTCACGTCTATCGAGTCGGTGATGCCACCCAGCCATCTCATCCTCTGTTGTCCCCTTCTCCTCCTGCCCCCAATCCCTCCCAGCATCAGGCTCTTTTCCAGTGAGTCAACTCCTTGCATCAGGTGGCCCAAGTACTGGAATTCCAGCTTCAACATCAGTCCTTCCAATGAACACCCAGGACTGGTCTCCTTTAGGATGGACTGGCTGGATCTCCTTGCAGTCCACGGGACTCTCAAGAGTCTTCTCCAACACCACAGTTCAAAAGCATCAACGCTTTGGTGCTCAGCTTTCTTCACAGTCCAATTCTCACATCCATACATGACCACTGGAAAACCATAGCCTTGACTAGACGGACCTTTGTTGACAAAGTAATGTCTCTGCTTTTTAATATGCTATCTAGGTTGGTCATAGCTTTTCTTCCAAGAAGTAAGCGTCTTTTAATTTCATGGCTGCAGTCACCATCTGCAGTGATTTTGGAGCCCCCCCAAAATAAAGTCTGACATTGTTTCCACTGTTTCCCCATCTACTTGCCATGAAGTGATGGGACCAGATGCCATGATCTTAGTTTTCTGAGTGTTGAGTTTTAAGCCAACTTTTTCACTCTCCTCTTTCACTTTCATCAAGAGATTTTTTTAGTTCTTCTTCACTTTCTGCCATAAGGGTGGTGTCATCTGCATATCTGAGGTTATTGGTATTTCCCCCGGCAATCTTGATTCCAGCTTGTGCTTCTTCCAGCCCAGTGTTTCTCATGATGTACTCTGCATATAAGTTAAATAAGCACGGTGACAATATACAGCCTTGACATACTCCTTTTCCTATTTGGAACCAGTCTGTTGTTCCATGTCCAGTTCTAACTGTTGCTTCCTGATCTGCATACAGATGTCTCAGGAGACAGGTCAGGTGGTCTGGTATTCCCATCTCTTGAAGAATTTCCCACAGTTTATTGTGATCCACACAGTCAAAGGCTTTGGCATAGTCAATAAAGCAGAAATAGATATTTTTCTGGAACTCTCTTTTTTCGATGATCCAGCAGATGTTGGCAATTTCATCTCTGGTTCCTCTGCCTTTTCTAAAACCAGCTTAAACATCTGGACGTTCACAGTTCACGTATTGCTGAAGCCTGGCTTGGAGAATTTTGAGCATTACTTTACTAGCGTGTGAGATGAGTACAACTGTGCTGTAGTTTGAGCATTCTTTGGCTTTACCTTTCTTTGTGATTGGAATGAAAACTGACATTTTCCAGTCCTGTGGCCATTGCTGAGTTTTCCAGATTTGCTAGCATATTGAGTGCAGCACTTTCAGAGCATCAGCTTTTAGGATTTGAAATAGCTCAACTGGAATTCCATCACCTCCACTAGCTTTGTTCATACTGATACTTCCTAAGGCCCACTTGACTTCACATTCCAGGATGTCTGGCTCTAGGTGAGTGATCACACCATCGTGATTATCTGGGTCATGAAAATCTTTTTTGTACAGTTCTTCTGTGTATTCTTAATATCTTAATACCTCTTCTTAATATCTTCTGCTTCTGTTAGCTCTATACCATTTCTGCCCTTTATTGTGCCCATCTTTGCATGAAATGTTCCCTTGGTATCTCTAATTTTCTTGAAGAAATCTCTAGTCTTTCCCATTCTGTTGTTTTCCTGTTTCTTTGTGTTGATCACTGAGGAAGGCTTTCTTATCTCTCCTTGCTATCCTTTGCAACTCTGCATTCAAATGGGTATATCTTTCCTTTTCTCCTTTGCCTTTTGCTTCTCTTCTTTTCACAGCTGTTTGTAAGGCCTCCTCAGACAGCCATTTTGCTTTTTTGCATTTCTTTTCCATGGGGATGGTCTTGATCCCTGCATTTTTCATACCTGCCTGTAAAAAAAGATCTAAACTACGCTGCACTGGCTTCATACATCTCTCCTGGACAAAAAACAAGTCTGTTCAACAACTGCTGCTGGGAAAACTGGACAGTCACATGTAAAAGAATGAAATTAGAAGATTCTCTGACACCATATACAAACATAAACTTAAAATGGATTAAAGGCCTAAGTTTAAGACTGGATACTATAAAACTCTTAGAGGAAAATATAGGCAGAACATTCTTTGACATAAGTCTCAGCAATATCTTTTTGGATTCCAAAGGATCCACCTACTACAGTGATGAAAATAAAACAAAAATAAACAAATGGGACCTAATTAACTTAAAAGCTTTTGCACAGCAAAGGAAACCATAAACAAAATGAAAAGACAACCAACAATGGGAAAAAAAGTACTTACAAATCATGGGATCAAGGGATTAATCTCCAAACATACAAATAGGTCATGAAGCTCAATATCCAAAAAAAAAATCAAACAACCCAAACAAAAAATGGGCATTAGACCTAAACAGACATTTCTGCAAAGAAGACATACAGAAGGCCAAAAAACATATAAAAAGGTTCTCAACACTGCTAACTATCAGAGGATCAAAATTACAGTGAGGTATCACCTCTCACAGTTCAGAATGCCCATCATTGAAAAATCCACAAATAATAAATGCTGGAGAGGATGTGGGGAAAAGGGAAACTTTCATCTCTGTTGGTGCAGCTGCATGGCAGCTTCTTAAAAACTGAAAATAGAGCCACTATATGATCCAGCAATCCCACTCCTAGGCATACAGCCAGAGAAAACCATAATCCAGAACGATACATGCATGCCAGTGTTCACTGCAGCCTGTTTACAATAGCCAAGACATGTAGGCAACGTAAATGTCCATCAGCAGATGAATGGATAAAGATGTGGTACATATACACAATGGAATATTACTCAGTCCTAAGAAATGAAAGAAGAAAAGCTATGACAAACCTAGACAGCATGTTAAAAAGCAGAGACCTTACTTTGCCGACAAAGGTCCATATAGTTAAAACTATGGTTATTCCAGTAGTCATGTATGGATGTGAGAGTTGGACTATAAACAAGTTTGAATACTGAAAAATTTGAGCTGTGGTGTTAGAGAAGACTCTTGAGAGCCCCTTGGACTGCAAGGAGATCAAACTAGTCCATCCTAAAGGAAATCAGCCCTGAATATTCATTGCGAGGACTGATGCTGAAGCTGAATCTCCAATACTTTGGTCACCTGATGTGAAGAACTGACTCATTGAAAAAAACCCTGATGCTGGGAAAGACTGAAGGCAAGAGGAGAAGGAGACAACAGAGGATGAGATGGTTGGATGGCATCACTGACTCAATGGTCATGAGTTTGAGTGAGCTCTGGGAGATGGTGAAGGACAGGGAAGCCTGGTGTGCTGCAGTCCATGGGGTCGCAAAGATTCAGACACAACTGAGCGACTGAACAACAACAAAAAATGAAATAATGCCACTGCAGCAAAAAGGATGGACCCAGAGATCATACGAAGCGGAGTCAGCAGAGAGAGAAGGACAGATACCATACGGTATCACTTATATGTGGGATCTAAATGACACAAACGTGTTTACAAAACGGAAACAGACTCACGGACACAGAAAACAAACTTATGGTTACAGAAAAGGGAACGGCAGCCTGGGACAATGGGGAAGGAAATGGCATCCACTCCAGTCCTCTTGCCTGGAGAATCCCAGGGACGGGGGAGCCTGGTGGGCTGCAGTCCATGGGGTCGCTAAGAGTTGGGCACAACTGAGCGACTTCACTTTCCCTTTTCACTTTCATGCACTGGAGAAGGAAATGGCAGCCCACTCCACTGTTCTCGCCTGGAGAATCCCAGGGACGGGGGAGCCTGGTGGGCTGCCATCTATGGGGTCACACAGGGTCGGACACGACTGAAGCGACTTAGCAGCAGCAGCAGCATGGGATAAACGAGGAATCTGGGATTAACATACACGACTATATATAAAATAATCAACAGTGATGTACCGCATAACACAGGAGCTACACTCAGTGTTCTGTAATAAACCATAAGGGAAAAGAATCTGCAACAAACGCACGTGTGACTAAGTCACACACTGCGCTGCACATCTGCAGCTAAGCTGTAAATAAACCATCCTCCAAAATCTAAGAGCTTTTAAAAAACAGATCTAAGCTAAACTGCATTTCCTTCATACGTCCCTCCCAGTAAAAGCTTCTTTGCCTTTTTCTCCTGCCCATTCTCTGGGGAAGGCAATATGTGACAGGAAAGGAAGCAGCAGTCTCTTTGTAGCAACGTCCCAGAGGGTGAGTGAAAATGGAGCCCCCAGAACGAATACACTGTGCGAGACGGTACAAAGATGGTCCTGAGCAGCAGGAATTTTAAACCATTTTCTCTCCTTTATTAAAATTCCTGCCCTGTGGGATAATCCAGAATGTACTTGGCAGCTGATATTAAACAATTTGCTGGCACAAAACTGGCATGACATAAAAATTAGACCAAGATATAAAGAACATGAGTTACTCTGGTGAAAAACTTAATCCTTAGATATTCATTTTGAAATAAGCATCTCAACAGAAGATAAATGAAAAAAAAAAAAAACTGTCAGAATCACAGAATACTGGTGAGAAGGAATGCCAGCAATAAAGCCTTGCTTTTATTAAATAAAAGTCTTAGGGAATTATAAAATGGACAAAATACTTTTATGTACTTGTTTTTGTTTCACATACCACACTATTTCAAAATTTAAGAAAATAATTTGAAGTTTGGGGCAGGACATCTTAAAAATAATTTGATTTAGAATAAACAAGTTCAGACAGTTTTCTGTCTTAAGGGAATGTACCATTGCTGCAAATTCCAACTTTGCAACCGATTAGGCGTATGTTTTTGAGTGAGCTTCAGTTTGCACTTTTATATTACCTATTGCATAGAATGACTTTGTAGATTAAATGAGGTAATATTTTTTAAAGGACACAACAGAAGTTCAACAAATGGTAGCTATTTTCTTCTCCACCAATGAATTCAATCCCTTTTTCTAAACGAATCTAAACCAAAAGAGATGACTGTCTTTGCACGGAAGAGTGAGATAATCCAGCTCACTCAAGTTCCAGCCAGCCCCTGGCCCACCACCTCACTCCTAAATCGCTAAGACTCAGCATTTGTAAGTCATTACAAGATTTAAGAAATGCAACAAAATGTTTTAACTGGAGAATAACTGCCCTACAGTGTTAGTTTCTGCTGCATAACAACAGCGCATCAACTATATGAATACATACATCCCCCCTCTCTCGAGCCGCCCACCCCACCCTTGTCCACCGGTCTGGTCTCACAGAGCACAGAACTGCGCGTCCTGTGCTATGCGGCAGCTTCCCACTAGCTATTTTACAACACCCAGGGTTCCTGCCTGGAGAATCCCAGGGACAGGGGAGCCTGGCGGGCTGCCGTCTCCGGGGTCGCAGAGTCAGACACGACTGAAGCGTCTCAGCAGCCGCCTGTGAGTGTCAACGCTACTCTCTACACGTCTCACCCTCTCCTCCCCAGCCCCCCACCATCCACAACCTGTCCTCCACATCTGTCTATTCCTGTCCTGGAAACGGCTTCATCAGTACCATTTGCTAGATGCCATATACATGCATTAATATACAATATTTGTTTCTCTTTCTCTGATTTTCTCCACTCTGTATGACAGACTCCAGATTCAACCTTTTCTCTACAAATGACCCAATTTCGTTCATTTTTATGGCTGAGTAATATTCCAACGAAGCATAAAATTATAATCACTTAATTTTTTAAAATTTATTCTTAATTGAAGGATAATTGCTTTACAATACTGTGTTGGTTTCTGTCATACATCAACATGAATCAGATACACATTATGTTCCCTCCCTTTTGGGTTTTAAATTTTAAAGATGAACTCTACATTTGTTGTTTTTAAGGTAAAAGAGTTATTTTTTTAATCCCTTGAAATTTACCATACCTAGAGACAGATACTGACAAAGAATGTTATTTACAAAGGATGTTGCCAACAATCAGAGGGCGGCAAAGTATTATTTGGGTCTGCTGCCTTCCCCATACTGTGGTACCTACACTACATCTTCCTATTAGTCAAAGACAGATGCCTTTGAAGCCTCCAGAAAAAGAAACTGCATTCAATTAAGTTCTAGACACTGTCTTGCAGGGGGCACACAGGACTGTAAACACAGTTAAAAAGAAAAGAGGAACCTCACGTGAGAAAACTACAAAACCACTTTCCCCTAATGAGGAGCTCGGCGAGGTGGGATACGAAAAACCTGTGCAGAAAATGAGAAGTTCTTTGGGGGCAGGTGTCCACGTCTGGGCGGGACGCGCGCCCCGCGGGCTCAGAACCCTCCAAGATCCGGCTCTGGGGGCTCCCCGAGTGAGGAGCCGGCCGTGCCGGGAAAGGCGGGGCTCGGGAGAACGCCGCCGAGTCCGAATCCACGCTCCTGGGGGCGAGGGCCACAGGGCGGCCGGGCCCGCCACGGCCAGGGCCGAGACCGCTGGGGGGCGGCCGCCTCGTCCCCGACCCGCCGCTCACCTGTCGCGGGGTCACCTCCCCTCCCCGCCGCCGCGCTCCGTCTCGGCTCCTCCTGCGGGAGAGAGCGTCTCAGCGCACTCCGCCAAGTGCGCTGCAGCGGCCCCTGCAGCCTGGAGGCTGCGGCGCAGGGGCGCGGGAGTAGTCTAGAGCCTCTCCCCACCACCCCTCCTCCAGAGGGATGGAGTTTGCAAGGGGCATTTTTGGTTTCTTCCTTTTTTACTTTATGTTTTCAGTCCCCTAGGTTCCAATAACTTTCCAGTTTCCCGTGTGTGTTTTGTGTAAGAAAAAGGAGAAATCACCTAGAACTACGTAAGTTTCTGTAATGGAAGGGGAAAGCTTTCTGATTTGGGAAAGAACACTCGGATCTGGTGTCCTCCGGGCCCCATTTTATAGGCATAGTCTTTCAAAGGCACAGTTAGTGCTCTGCCATTCTATTAGTGCCCTAAAATTCCAAGATGTGGTTATGATTGTGATTTGCACACACTTTGCTGATGGTGATGGAGTGGGTTGCCTTACCCTCCTCCAGGGGATCTTCCCAACCCGGGGATCCAACCGGGCTCTCCTGCATCGCAGGCGGATTCTTCACTGTCTGAGCAACCAGGAAAGCCCAAGAACACGGGGGTGGGTAGCTTATCCCTTCTCCAGGGGAACTTCCTGACCCAGGAATGGAACCAGGGTCTCCTGCATTGCAGAGATTCTTTACCAGTTGAGCTACCCAGGAAGCCCTAAATGTCAAATACCACTATGCAGGGAAAAGCACTTTTACTATCATGATCAACCTAAAGTGATCAAGTAAAAGAATAAGTGAAACCTAAGAACCTGTTTAATAAAAAAAAGCATAAACTATAGGTAATGATAAGAGAGAAAAGCCTAAAGACCTTGTCAGTTTAATGGATATGAGTACAATGCAAATGATATGAATAGACAATAGTTCTATTTTATGATGCTTTTAAGAAATTACTTTGAAGAATGATGCTAGTCTGAATGCAGCTTTTATAATCCTGTTTTAAAATAGCATCATCAATATTTAATAATGTTTAACAGAAGATCTGATATTTGCTAGGGTTAGGAGATTTTATATTTGATGGGATTAGCTGCATGAAACAAAGTTTCATCCATGTGAAAATTGGTTCAAGTTTACAAAAGATGTCTGATTTATTTAGAAGTTCCCAAAGTGTGCTCCAGAGACAATACTGGTGGTCTGTGAGCCCTTTCAAGGGAATCTCATATGTGCTGGTGCATTTTTTTTCAGGCAAGAATTAATAGTTAATTTGTAAGATGTAATAAAAATTATATTAACTTATTACCATGATGTTAATATGGTGTTTTGTCAAAGGCAGGGTTTGTTTTATTGCTGCTGTAATTTTTGTAAAATAAATTCTGGCTTATTTTCCCTAGCATCAATCCAAGTCAAAGTAGTTGATATAAGTAATGTGGGTTCAGCATACAATTATTATTTTCAGCTGCAAATAACTGAAAGTAACTCAAGTGTGAAAGGATGTGTATTACCTCATGTAATTAAGGACAGGGAGGGGACTTGTTTGGGGAACAATGAGACATGGCACATCCATATACGCCAACAGGGCTCTCTTGTCTCATTTCTCTGCGTGCTCCTTACATACACTCACTCCACATCTTGGAGTAGGGTTCATCACGTTAAGGTTCATCCAAGCGGAAAGGGAGCTTTTCTAATCATCTATATATCAAATCTCGTAACAGAGATCTGGCTGGCTTTCATGACTTTTGGGGAATGTACCGTTTTTCAGGACCAATTGCGGTGGACAGGAGGAAGGGATCCCATGGCTGGCCCAGCCTGGGTCAAGGTCATATCATCATACCTCTGAGATGTAGGATGGGGTAGCGGTACTGCTGCCGCCGCTAAGGACGTCAGTCGTGTCCGACTCTGTGCGACCCCATGGACGGCAGCTCACCGGGCTCCCGTCCCTGGGATTCTCCAGAGAAGACCGGAGTGGGCTGCCATCGCCTTCTCCGGCAGAGGTACTAGGAAGACAAAGCCAGCAGGTCTCCACCTTACCAGCAGACCTGCTTCCTGAACCGGATCACACAGAACTCCTGAGACGCGGCCGCCGGCGGGGACCACGGGGCGGAGCTTCTCCACCAGGGCGCACAGCCACGTCCTCAGGCGGCGGTGAGGGGAGGCGTCCTTCTTACGGTGCGAGAATGCCCAGAGTAAGAGAAACGGGGGCCTGTGCTGAACACACGCGGGAGACTCCCGAGGGAGCCTGAGAAAAAGTGTCAGCGCCTGTCACGGCACGATTTCTTTCTTTCTGGTCTGTCTTCTCCGCTCTTCATGCATGCTCCATGAAGACGTGGGTGTGGAGTCCTAGTCCGAGGCTACAGGTGTCAGACCTGCCATGAAGGCCGCAGAACGGGAGCCCAGAAGCACGGTCATCTCCAGAGCTGGAGAAGCCCCCTTGCAACCATGGCCAAGAGGCCCCCGATCGTCGCCAGCAAGCTTCCTGAGTCCGTATCAGGCAAAACGCCCACCTCGGTGCTCCCCTTAGAGCATCCTGACCAATCACCTGATGCCAACCTCCAGCAGGAAAGGTCTCTGTCTTGAGGCTATAAAAATTGCCTGCTGCTGCTAAGTCAACACCAACCCATGAAGTGCTGGCTTTCCCAGTTCTGTCAGGAAGTCAGCCCGCTGTGTTTGCAGCACCCCCATTACCTCTGCTGTTTACTCTTAATAAGCTCACTCCTTCTGAAATGCTCTGTGTCTGGAAATTCTTTTCCAGCCCGCACTGGGATTGCCATGCCAATGAACACAGCGCGAAAGCTCCATGGAGCTTCTACAAGGAGCTGCGTGAAGGTTCTGTATTTTGCTCATAGGTGTATTTCCAGACATGAAGAGCTCCAGAAATAGTCACTGAAGGGATGTTAAGTGGACTAGGGAAGTGGTGAGGAGGAGGTTCCATGATGAAGACTAGCCAACCAACCCACTGCCCTGTGCCTCTGAACCATGAGGAACACCTTCCCAGAATGGGCTGCCAGTGAGATATTGTGAAAGGGGGCCTAGTGCCGGAGGGCAGAGCTGTCGGGATGGGCCTGCAGGCCCACAGTTGTGAAAGCAGCATCGAAATGGAGTTGGTATTGCTGAGAGAACTCTCTCAGATGGAGCCAGGAGGCCACTGGGAACGTGGCCTCTTGACGCACGTCTCAGCCTGGATGGAACCTCGCTTTTGATCACTTACCATCTAAAGCAGATGTCCAGAGAATCTGCCCAGTGTTCCAGAAACTCAGATACTTGTTGGGTTTCCCTAAAATAACTGGTGACGGCCTATCCATTAAGGACAAATGTTTCCTTCCTTGGACTTGCCTGGTGGCTCAGTGGTAAAGAATTCACCTGCCAACGCAGGAGACGCAGGTTTGATCCCTGGTCTGGGAAGATCCCTCACGCTGCAAAGCAGCCAACCCCGGTGCCTCGACTACTGAGCCTGTGCTCGGAGCCTGGGAGCTGCCCTACTAAGCGCATGTGCTGCAGCTACTGAAGCCCGCATGCTCTAGAACCCACACTCCCCAACAAGAGAGGCTACCACCACGAGAAGCCTGAGGACCACAGCGAGAGCGCAGCTCCCACTCAGAGAAGCGAGAGGAGAGCCCAGGCGGCAACGAAGACCCAGCACAGCCAAAACTGACTAATTAATGCCCGTTTTAAAGGCTTCCTCCTTGCACCAAAGTCATAATTACTGAACAATCTTATGGCTTTGCCTTTATATGTGTCTGACTGTCTTCTCCAGAAGAGTCTTTCATTTGGTTTTACCTGAATCTGTCTCCCAAATTGTGATTTTTAAGACCCCTCAAAAAGCTCTTTGTTCCTTGCAGCCTTGATACTGATTATTGTTGGACATCAATTCTGTGACTACCTCCAATAGCAACCAAGGCTGCAGAACCTTCTCTCAACTGAGGCACAGATGTTTCATTCCTTTATCAATCTGCTCCCACCATTGGAAAAAACACAAACACATCCCCAGGCCCACCCTTCTTACTCTTCCACCCTTGCCCAAACCCAATTTCCCAAACTAGGGGGAGCCCCCTGAGGTAGAGAGGGGCCCATGCAAGGCTTTGCAACCTGCCTGTTTAACTAGCCACGCCCTCGGGTGGGGAGATCCTGAGATTTACAGCTGGACAAATATGCCAGTGAAACACCAGTATCCATGTTCAAGAGACCTTATTTTTATCTAGATGCTTGAAAAGCTTGGGGATATTTGGGTTGTACTAGAAACTATTGTTTCCTGTACATATCTTTGAAATCAAGCAAATTTAATGTAGTTATAAAATGCAGTATATTAAAAAAATTTACCAACATTTAGAGAGCGGTTGCAGAGCCTAACAAATGAGCTCACAAGATGCTTAGTGTTTCTGAAGTCTTGTCAGTTGGTCTGACATCCACAGGCCCTCAGCATCTTCCCACATCAAGGGTCTGCAATCTGAGCAAGCGTCAGGCTCACCCAGAGGGCTTGTTAAGCACCAGCTGTGAGACCGCAGCCACTTGGTCGCGTCTGACTCTTCGCCACCCATGCGCTGTGGCCCGCCGGGCGCCTCCGTCCAGGGCATTTCCCAGGCAAGAATATTGGGGTGGGTGCCATTTCCTCCTCTAGGGCATACTCCCAGCCCAGGGGTTGAACCTGCTTCAGCCACCAGCGTCTCAGAAGGAGGTCTGGGTGGGGCGGGAAATTCCACTGCAAGTTCCCAGGTGCGGCTCTCCCTCGTCCTTAGACCTCACCTTGGCAACCGCAGACATTCATGGTGGGTCACTTTCCTCCTTCATCCGCCAGGTAAGACAGAACTGGTTTTTATAATAGAGTGTCTACGCTGGGGAGAGGGGTGTGTCATACTTTAACCCATCTTAAGAAATTCCTCTGGAGATTTATATGTCTGACTGGATGAAGCCTCCAGCAAATCAGACGAAATGGCCATTTCAGATGGTGGAGATTTAAAAACAGTTGGTGTTGATCCTGGGTCTGCATGGATTGGGATCAGTGCAAATATAATCAAGTGAGTGGGATAATTTTATTTGGGGCCAATGACGTTTATCTTGAGAAGATGCTTCCTAAGCTTTGAAAACAAAACAGAGATGTGCACCTACCGCATAGTATAGGGAACTATAATCAATGTTTTGTAACAACATATAAGGGAAAAGAATCTGGATAAATATATATATATGTGTATGCATATATATATATATGTGTGTGTGTATGTATAAGGGAGTCATTTTGCCATACACCTGAACTAACACAACATTGCAAATCAACTATACTTCAATTTAAATAAACAGAGCTTTTAGGAAGATTAGAAACTTTATTCTAATTATTTTTGACTCTATCCTTTTAGGGCATAAAGCAAGTAATTGAGTTACTTCGATGCATAAAATACAATAAAGACCTTTATTGCAATGGCCCTAAAAGAATGTCATGTCCTGGCTTAAACGAATAAGAAAAGTCTCTTTAAGTTCGAATAAGAAAGATTCCCTTTTCTTCTATTTTCTTTGACTTTCTCTCTTTTCTCCTGCTCCTTCTTTAGTGTGAAAACACTTGGAGCTTTTCCTCAGGTCATGTGGAAGCTGTCACACAGCGGATGTCACACAGGGCACGCTACTCGGGGATCAGGGCACGTGTTTTTACTCACAGGACAGCCGTGACTGTGCTGACGTCAGGGAACCTGGTGATGAGCTCAGTACTCTTCTGGACTGATGGCAGCATCAGTGTTGTTAGAATCCGCAGTGAAAAGGCAAAGCAGGAGGCCAGGCTCCGTGTGAACGGGAGTGGGGGTTTCCTAGGCTGACCCAGAGGCTCGCTCTATTTCCGCTTTTTGTTTGTTTGTTTAATTAATTTTTACTGGAGAGTAGATGCTTTACAATGTCGGTTTCTGCCGTAGAGCAAAACGAATCAGCCGTGTCTGCTCGGTTGTGACCACTTGGACTGTAGCCCGCCTTCTTTATACAGGTTCCCGAGTCTATGCAGTACGCTCTCATTGGTTCTCTCCTTTATACAGGTTCCCGAGTCTATGCAGTACGCTCTCATTGGTTCTCTCCTTTATACAGGTTCCCGAGTCTATGCAGTACGCTCTCATTGGTTCTCTCCTTTATACAGGTTCCCGAGTCTATGCAGTACGCTCTCATTGGTTCTCTCCTTTATACAGGTTCCCGAGTCTATGCAGTACGCTCTCATTGGTTCTCTTCTTTATACAAGTTCCCGAGTCTATGCAGTGCGCTCTCATCAGTTCTCTCCTTTGTGCGCAGCATCGATAATGCACACATGTCAGCCCACCCTTCCCGTTCAGCCCGCGGCCCCTTCCCTGGTTGGCAGCCACGTGCTTATTCTGGACCTCTGCTGTAAACAGGACCATCAACACTGTTTCCCCAGATCCCACATAAATGCGTTAATAGACCGTATTTGGGTTTTTTCTTACTAACTTCGCTCTGTCTGACATTCTCTAGGTCCACCCACATCTCTACAAATGATCCAACTTCTGTCTTAGATCAATCACTCTACCACTCACTCCAAGCAACCAAGAATGTCTGTCTCTCTTCAAACCATGCCGATGTACACTGCAGCCTGTTACCAAGCTTACACACATTTAGAGAGAGCTCCCAGAGTCTAACAGATCCTCATGAACATCAGATTGCACAATGTTTGTTTGCTTGCAGAAAGGAGGCAGAGCTTTGATCAATATAATTGAGTGGGCAGGCAGAGAAAGAGCGCTCTGCCATTAGTGCCTGGATGCCTGATGGGATAAAGCCAAGTGACATAGGCACGGAATAACAGAAAGCACGTGAATCAAGGCAGACTAACAGGATTGTGTACTTATGAGGAATTATTTCCTTTTATTCAGATTTTGTTTAATGTTGTTGGTATACTTATTTTCAATAGCAGTCATTTAATATAAACTGGTGATAGAACTTAGACCTTCTTTTACTCACTTCTTTCTTCCCTGGTGGCTCAGGGGTAAAGAATCCACCTGTGATGCAGGAGACATGGGTCTGATCTCTGGGTTGGGCAGATCCCCTGGAGAAGGAAATGGCAACCCCACTCCAGTACTCTTGCCTGGAAAATCCCACGGACAGAGAAGCCTGGTGAGCTACAGTCCATGGGGTTGCAAAGAGTCAGACACGATGAGTGACTGAGCACACACATGTGGTGCTAGAATTTAGACTTTTCCTTTATTCACCTCTATTTTTAAAATAATCTTCTTGTTTAATTAAAAGAAAGTATACAAATCCTAAGTGAACAGCTTGATGGATTCTTATCAAGAGTACACACTCAAGTGACCACCACTTGAGTTAGGAGCTAGGATATCTCAGAATATCCCCATAAGGGCATCTCAGAGCCCCATCACACCTCCTCTCAAGTCGCATTCCAGCCCCTTCTTTGGTAACTGCTATTTTGATTTTTATCACCATGTATTAATCTATTAAACTTTTATGTTTTAAAATTCATTCATATGATTCACTTAGTCTATTATTTATTTCTATCGCTACACAGTATTGCATTGTCCTGAGAAGTGAGATTTCCTGCCTCAACATGAACTTAACTAATGGGACTGATTGCTGAGACCACCCAGTGTCAATATAACAAGGAAGATACAATAGCAGATCAATAAATTATGTTACTATTTATATCAGGAAATTTTTTGCTAACCAATTAATAAGTGAACAGTTTTTCTGTCTAGGTAAACAACTCACTTACCAAGACAATGGTTTTATTTTTTTAAAACTCACCTGCAGAATGTCACCACTCCTAATATATGGTTTCATGAACTTGACACAATCCTAACCAGTTCTCTACCTTGAAAGACCTGCCATTAATCTTGTGAGCCCAGAATTCCAAACCCTAAAAACACTCTTTCCTAATTCCTGCATTACAAAGACTGTAAGCTTTGCTTGATCAACAGTTTTTCCTGGTAGTGTTTGTGAGGAGGTTGAAAATATGAGTACTTCACAGTTCATATACCCATCCTTATGCTGATGGACATTTGGGTATCTTCAGTTTGAGACTGTTATGAATATTAGTGTATTTTGATGCACATATATACACACTTGGCATTAGAATTGCTGAGTCATCAGTGAGTGTATGTTCAATTTTACTGCATTTAATAGTTTCCAAAGCGATTGCACCAGCTGATACTTCACCAGCAGTGTATGAGAATTTCAGTGCTGCACACTCCCACGCATATGTTAATACTGTCTGTCTTCAATCTCAGTCATTCTGGTGGGTGTGTGGTGGGACTCCTGGCAAAGTCTTCTCCCTTCTGTACGGTGCCCGACACAGGTCGTTACATATGCTGGGTTACCTTCTCAGCCTTTCCAATAGGCTAAAGATGCTAAACAGTCTCTGAGGTTGCTATGAAGCTTTGACTTGGGGTGCCATAGTGTTAATTCTGTGTATACCCATATGCAGGCTGGGTGTAAAATTAACCGTGTGGAGAGCTGGACCATAAAGAAGGCTGAGCACCAAAAAACTGATGCTTTTGAGCTGTGGTGTTGGAGAAGCCTCTTGAGAGTCCCTTGGACTGCAAGGAGATCAAATCAGTCCATCCTAAAGGAGATCAAGCCTGAATATTCATAGGAAGGGCTGATGCTGAAACTGAAGCTCCAATACTTTGGCCTCCTGATGTGAAGAGCTGACTCACTGGAAAAGACACTGATGCTGGGAAAGATTGGGGGCAGGAGGAGAAGGGGGCAACAGAAGATGAGGTGATTGGAAGGTATCACTGATTCCATGGACATGAGTTTGAGCAAATTCCAGGAGGTAGTGAAGGACAAGGAAGCCTGGCATGCTGGAGTCCACGGGGTCACAAAGGATCCAGCATGACTTAGTGACTGAACAACAACAGTTATACCACAGGGAGCAAAAGGTAAGCATACCTAGACATCAAAACTCAGAAGAGCGTATGGCCATGTTACGTCCATGTGAACTTTACAAAACACCATCTGCTGAAATGTTTTGGCAACAGGTGGAGTGGCCAAGCCACAGGCTTTAAGCCCTGAATGGAATTTCAAGTGTGTGCTTCTCATCTGAATCACACACAAAAAAAGTCTAAGGTAATTTTTAATCTGAATGTGGTTTTGTTTTTATTTTTGCCCATCAATTGCATGGAAATTACCAATACCTCCTACTTTTAACTTATTGAGATCCCCTTTCATATGGGAATCTCAAATTCTTTCAGCTGTGACTCATTAGTCACCTTTTCAACCATAAATTTAACTTTTATCAAATGCCTATTACAGGTCAGACATTGTTACCTAATATCTACACACTGTTGCCAGATAATGGAGCTGACTCCCCAGCACATAATGAAGCTGTAGTCACAGTGAGTATTCCAGCCACCCTGGAGTGGGGGATACTTACTCGTGAATTTATCTATTTATATTTCATATTATTAATCTCCAAGGTAGATTTACATATTTCCATAGACTTTTCTATATACAGAGGGATTTTGTTGCCTGTACCTGTGTCTCCCATCTAGAATTTAGCTATCAAAATAGTATTATTTTTTGGAAGGGTGGGGAGGTATGCAAGGATTAAATGAGGAACCATTTGACACAAATTGGTGAAGATATAAAACTCTAGTTCTTCAATATCTGCATTAACATTTACATATACACAAAGCCATCCATATTATTGTTTTTCTTAAAGAAAATTCAAATAATAAAAGGAGAAAAAGGAAAACCTGGATCCAAATGTTTTCTGATACTGCATACTTGTTTCCTTAAGCAGAGGTGGGTAAAATAGGGCCTTCTAACTGTAGACTTGACAACTAGAAAAATCAAGTGGAGGGATTTCCCTGGTGGTCCAGTGGCTAAGACTCCCCACTCCTAACACGGGGGGCCTGGATTTGATCCCTGGTCAGGGAACTCGATACCACATGCCACAGTGAAGACTGAAGATCCCACCTGCTGCAACTAAGACCCAACACAGCCATATATGTAGATATATATATATATATATATATATATATATATATAAATATATATAAAGAAAACTCAACCAGAGCTAAAGGCATTGATTAACTCAGAGCCCACTCAAACCCAGAAAAATTTGAAAGCCTGGTGCCTGGGGAATATGTGACTTCCTTTTACTTCGGAAAAACAGTATCTCAAACAGGAAAGCAGTATCTCCTGGGTATGGAAAACGCTTAGAAAATACCTGGGTGCTTTCAGTGACCGGGGGGGAGATGTGGTTTCTGAGCTGGGTCACTGCTGATGACTGCCTGGTGTGGGGCAAGCCCATCGTGCCCCTGGATCCAGAAAGGGCTGATTTAGGAGGAATTACAATCAGGAAAGAGCTCCCCTGGTGGCTGACATGGTAAAGAATCTGCCCTCAATGCAGAAGACCCAAGTCTGACTGCTGTGTCAGGAAGACCCCCTGGAGGAGGGCATGGCTGCCCACTCCACTGTTTTTGCCTGGAGAATCCCACGCACAGAGGAGCCTGGTGGGCTAGTCTGTGGAGTCACAAAGAGTCAGACATGACGGAGCAGCTAACACACAGCCAGGAAGTGATGCTCATGTTTTCATTTGAAAAGTGCTGAAAATTCACTTTAGATACACAAATGTGACTTTTCCAACCCCTCAGATATTCTGTACCCACAAGGCATTCTTCCTCAGTCCTTTCCTACATCAGTCAGAAGTTGAATGAATCACCAATGGCACCAGAATGAGAAGCTCAGGATACAGAGCCCTTTGGCTCATTCTCACCAGAACCTGAAGCCTAGGAAGCGCTACACTGCTCTCATCAACCATCACTGAGACATATATGGGGAGGGGAGATAAATTAGGAGTGTGGGATCAACATACACTCTCTCTATAGTCGCTAAGTCGTGTCCGACTCTTGCATAGATTGTAGCCACCAGGCTCCTCTGTCCATGGGATTCTCCAGGCAAGAACACTGGAGTGGGTTGCCATTTCCTTCTCCAGAGGGTGTTCCTGACCCAGGGATCGAATCCAGGTCTCCTGCATTATAGGCAGCCGCTTCACCGTCTGAGCCTCCAGGGAAGCCCTAATACTATAAACAGATAAAACAGATAAGCACGAAGATCTCCTCCATAGCACAGGGAACTCTACGCGATGTTATGTAATAACCCAAAAGGGAAAGAATCTGAAGAACACATATGTACAGCTGAACAATGTGCTGTACATCTGGAACTAGCACAGTATTGTGAATCAACTGTGCTCCGGTAAATAAATAAAAATCAACTACGCTCCAAAAAATAAATGAATGAGAAATGTTTATTGTGTTCCTGGAGTCGCTCTAAATGCTAAAAGTCTTCCACACGCTCCTGACGTAACTGAGGATTGCCATGTTAGAAAGAGACAAGTAAGGACTTTCCTAAGACTGTGTCTCCACTGCTGGAGACACAGGTTCACTCCCTGATTGGGGAACTAACAGCTTGCATTATAAGAATGAAATTAGAGGCAACTTTCTCTCGGAGTTCACCCATGTGTATATCCACATGTTCCCCCTTTCCTCCTAAGAAATACTTTGTTTCACTCAAAAAAAAAAAAAAAAATGAAATTAGAACACTCCCTAACACCATATACAAAAACAAACTCCTAATGGATTAAAGACCGAAATGCAAGGCCGCATACTATAGAATTCTTAGAGGAAAACATAGGCAGAACACTCTCTGACACAAATTGCAGCAATATCTTTTTTGACCCACCTCTTAAAGTAATAAAAATAGAAAAAATGAACAAACGGAACCTAATTAAACCCAAAAGCTTTTGTCCAGCAAGTGAAACCATAAACAAAATGAAAAAACAACCTATAGAATGGAAGAAAATATTTGCAAAGAGATGGACAAGGGATAAATTTCCCAAATATACAAACAGCTCATGCAGCTCAATAAAAAACAAAAAACACAATCAAAAAATGGGCAGATCTAAACAGACGTCTCTCCAAAGAAGACATGCACATGGCCAACAAACACATGAAAAGATGCTCAACATCACTGAGTACTAGATAAATGCAAATCAAAACTACAGTGAAGTATCCCCTCACACCCGGCAGAATGACCATCATCAATCTACAAGCAACAAAAGCTGGAGAGGGTGTGGAGAAAAAAGAACCCTCTTACACTGTTGGTGGGAATGTAAACTGGTGCAGCCACAATGGAGAACAGTGTGGAGGCTCCTTAAAAAACTAAGAATGACCTGTTTGGGAAAAGCATCTTGTGAACGTGTTTGGAAATCAGTGATTCTTAGAAGGTGGCTCCTCTCTACAGATCTCTACAGATCCTGCATTTCAGTTGCAACATTTCCAGCCTCCAGCGAACCCTTCTCCATTCAGACTGGCCCCCAGAATCCAAACTGGCTCTGGCTAGTCTATCCTATTACTGTTTGGTCTGAATTCAGTGGGTTTTTTGTACACAGACTCCCTCAGTTTGTCTCAAGTCTGAAGTCAAGGGGAGATTCTGTCAGCAACCAAGGACTTCTCTTTAGCCCTGAGTGGCATGTTTTTCCTCCAATTTCAGGGTTTGTCCCTAAACTTTTGCTCCTAAGTGTATAGATTGTCTAACTGTTGGGTACATTGTGCAGTGTTAAATATATTGCACCCTTAAAGCTATACATCCATTTTATCTTTATTTCAAAAATCTGAGCACATGGCTAGCAGATACTTGAATTCATTGTTGGTGAAATTTAAATGTTAATAAAATAGCATATTCCCCTCACCAAAAAAATAACTAGAAGTAGAGCTACCATATGATCCAGCATATGGATCTCCTGGGCATATACCTGGAGAAAACCGTAATTTGAAAAGACCCATGGCACCCCAGTATTCATTGCAGCACTGTCTGCAAGAGCCAGGACATGGAAGCAACCCAAATGTCCACCGACAGAGTACTGGGTAAAGAAGAAGGGGTACACATATACCATAAAAAAGAATGAGATAATGCCATTTGCAGCTACATGGATGGACCTAGAGACTATCATACTGAGTGAAGTGAGTCAGAGAAGGACAAATATGGCATGATATCATCTACATGTGAAATCTAAAAAAATGGTACAAATGAACCTATTTACAAAACAGAAACAGAGTTACAGACGTAGAAAATAATCTTATGGTTACCAGGAGAGACGGGGGCAGGGATAAACTGGGAGACTGCAATTAACATATACACACTATTATATATAAAATTTTGAGCATTACTTTACTACCATGTGAGATGAGTGCAATTGTGTGGTTGTTTGAGCATTCTTTGGCATTGCCTTTCTTTGGGATTGGAATGAAAACTGACTTTTTCCAGTCCTGTGGCCACTGCTGAGTTTTCCAAATAATATAGATAACTAATAAGGATCTACTGTATAGCACAAGGAACTCATTATTCTGTTATGATCTATGTTGGAAAAGAATCTAAAAAAGAGTGGATATATGTGTATATAACTGATTCACTTTGCTGCCCAGCAGAAAGTAACAGAACACTAAGTCAGCTATGCTCCAATAAACATTTTTTAAAAAAGGTGGGGGGGAGAAAGAGGTACTTTTTCATATAAGTACCTTGTGTTCACAGATTGTACTGGAGAGCAATTGTTCTGAGGCGTGAAGGAACGTTCTCCCCATATGTAGTTTGCTGCCCAGGGCAAAACGTAATTTTTTTGCTTTTCAAGTCTCTGCATATTTCTCTATTTCTGGTCCCATTTCTTAAATTTATTTTTTAATTGGAGTATGATTGCTTACAATGCTGTGTTGGTTTCTGCCACACAAAAGCATGAATCATCTGGTCCCATTTTTCTTGACAGGAAATCTCGCAACTCTAAAGTCAGCATTGCTTTCAGTGAACAAAGATAACAATAGCTACTATTTATTGAGGAGTTATTATTTTATTTAAGCACTATAAGAAAACCAAAGAAGGGAATGCCTTTCCCATTTCGCAAACACAGAAACTGAGGCTCAGATAATTCAAGCACCTGGAGTAAGTTCACAAAGTTTGAAAAACAGGTCTGGAATTCCAACCTTTGTATATCTGAACTCAGGTCTATGGGATCTCTACCTCTGCAAAAAAAAAAAAAAAGAAAAATTCTTAATAGAGAACTAACACAAATTCTGATAAGTCAGTCCCTTGAACTTTGCCTCTCTAGGCTAAATACACGCCTTCAATCCATCTTTTTAAGGTTTGTTTAGAGACACCGTCTCCACTGGTCACTGTCTTCGAGACCTACTTGAGTTCATCGAAGGTCTTACTGGGGCCAGAAAAAACACAGTGCTCCAGCTGTGTCTAAGGTGAGCAGGAAGGATTCCTGACCTCCCTTGGAGGAGACGCTCTGCTGGGAAACGATCAAGGCTGAGTTCAGAGCACAGCCCTCTGCGTGAGGGTTCCCACACACAGGAGAGCTCAGCCCCGCATCACCACCGCAGCCGAGATGTGAACATTTAGACCTCGGTTGACATACGGCTCCGCGTTCAGCACGCCTCTGTGCTCTTTCTGAACACAGGATACCCGAGCAGGTCTTCCTGCGGCCTCGACCCCCGTGCAGTCCCCCCGGGGGGACACGCTGGACGCTCGACGGCCCTGGCTTGCTCTGCTCCGGGCCCTGCTCCTGCTGAGGCCCCGCGGCCGCAGTGTCACACTGGGGGGAGAGAGCAGGGCAAACAGCCTGCACTCCCTTCTCTCTCCAGCTGCGGCTCTTTCACCTCTCCCCACCCTAAACGGCGGACTCTAAAATGATGGTACTTTCCCCACAGCACGCCACTCCTTTTTCAGTTCTTATTATGTTTGTTACTTCTAAACAAACAAAAAAACAGGAGGGTGGGAGAAGTAAATCTCTGGCAAAAACGTGAAAACATGAGCGTGATTAAGAAAGTGTCAGGTTCAGCAGAGCAAACCCACATCCTCTTCTACACGACCTCGCCTGGTGGCCCCGTCCCAGCAATTTCTGCCTCCCCTGGCTCATGTTACGTGACCCTTGAGGACAGGGACCTTTGTCTAGAGAATCACACCCCTACCACGCTGCATCGTCAAATGCTACCTTTGTTTGGGTTCGTGCTAACATTATCCGAAGGCTGGGGCCGTCTAAGTCCCTGGTGCCGGAGCTTTCAGCGAGGCCCCCGGGAAGGACACCCTAACAACACACCACGTCAGTGCAGCCACGCCTGGAAGTGGATGTCTGAGCACGCCAGGCAGTTTAAGGCCAAGGGTGCCGTTTGCTAAGTGCTCATTACAAACACAGGCGTGGAGGCTGAAAGGAACGGTCAAATCCGGAAGCAAGCTTTGGGGTCTTGTCAGGACAGTCCCCGCGGACAGAAGAGCGTGGGGGTCACAAGCAGTCGGGCGCGATCGCAGGAGCTGAGCGCACACAGACCTTTGGGTCACCACTGTGGGGTCCCGGGATCTCCGTAAAAACAAAACCCAAGCAGACAAGATCTGCAGTAGGTCTGGAAAAGGTCTATCCAGTAATACAATCCAGAGTGTAAACCAATGCTTTTTCAAAGTAAACTGCACTTCTAGTTTTTGATTAAATGTGTGAACGTATGGAATAATTTTACAGGTCATGCATGTTAAGAGCAGTTAAGAGAGAACTGAAATCCACATGGTCTGTAGAAGTGGCTGTCACAGTGCGGAAGTCTCGGACTTGAGTTTCCTGCCTAGCTCTTCTCTACACTTTATACCCTGGCTCTGGGACCTGCGGCAAGCTGCTCGCTGTGGTTCTGTTTTTCTCATCTATTCAATTTCATGACATCTAATATCATTTCTAACTGTGAAAATTCTGTTTCTAAGCTATTCTTATTCCAAGAGAGAGGGATTTCATTTTCACTTTTGCACGTCTTTAATTTTAGCTGAACTCATGCCTAGAAATGGCTCCATAAAAAGATAAAGTACTTTCTCTCTCATCTATTTATATACATAGAAAATGTCTATTATCAATGCTCCCTGGGTTTAGAAAAGTGATTTTTTACTATGCCTTTTAACTTTCTGGATTTCTAAGATTGGAACCCATGACATGAAGCTCATTAAAGATAGATTGACTTATTCTTTTGCTTAGTATTTTTCCTGTCAATGTCTTCTGATAAATAACCTTGGGAAATCATTTAAAGAGATGAAACACCCTCTCCTATTGTTCCAGCCTCTTTGTGTAGATGATGACAAGGTTTTTAAAAAAGCCATGTTCAATAAACTGTGTGTACGTGAACAGCTTTGAATTCATTTTTCAGTTTCAATTCTCTTTTAACATTTACTGTAAACAGCAGAGACACAAGAATTCTCATCAAAGTTATGAGCCAAAACAAACGATCAGGTTACACCTGTTCAGCTCACACTACCTTGGAAACCACTAGACTCCATTTTCCTCAGCTTAAAACACCATTCCCTCTCAGGGAAATAATATAATCAACTCAGGGTTTTTAAATTGAATGAGCAACAGACCGGATTTCTTCTTAATCTTCACATCTGTGTCAAGAGGTAAGTTAAGCTTACTTCTATGGTAAGATTTGTTTATTTAATGGGAAGATAAGCCGCTTATGGTAATGGAGTAGTCATTCGATCTTTCCCTTTAGGAAGGAATCCTAACTACTGTATTACAAACGGAGACAAACCGCTCTGCAGTTTGGTGTTGCATCACAGGTGCCTTTTCTGGATGAGCTGCTTCTTAGCCAAGTTGCTCATTTGGGATGTGGAGGTGACAAGGATTTGGGGAGGCTCTGGCCGGGGCAGAAGCCTGGCCTGAAAATGGGACATTGGCTACTCTAAGTGGGGTGATGGGGCACAGAGGCACAGCCGGGACCTTTCGGCGGCCTTTTCTATGTGGCCTGAGGACAACCTTTGCACCGTTCCTATGCGGGGATCCTCTAAAAATGCCAACACCCTTATTCACATAGGAAAGTGAAATACCAGACAAGTGCTGTGTACGACACGTGTCAGCCTGGCTGGGTCCAATTCGCCTCAGTGCCGCTCGTAGACGCTCACTTTGACACGTTTTTCGTATACTGTGATCGACAGGTGCAAAAAAGAAAATTACTCTTCAGACTTACAAGGCTAATCTTCAGACTTACAACTTCCAAATATATACATTTATATGTCTGCACCGTGTCTTAGTTCCCCGACCAGGGATTGAGCACAGAATCTTAGCCACTGGACCATCAGGGAAGGCCCTGGACTTGCGAGTTTCATGGCTATATTTACCAAAGGAAAATCAAACATCAGAAAACCAATGCAGTAAATTAAAGTTAATTAAAGTTGAGTGGACAGAAGACATCACTCTGCCTGACATGAAACTGCTACTCACTGCGAGGATGAGATTCTGACCACAGAGTCCTTGCAGTGGGCCTGCCTGGCGTCGGCAGGCCAGTCCTGGCTGCCTCTCCCACTGCTGGCCCGTTCCCGCCACCAGCGCCTGGGGCCCCGCGGCCCTCCCTGCGGCTTCCCGTGGCCTTCTGCCGAGCACAGCCCATCCTGTGCTGTTGCTCACAGGCCTAGGTGATTAAAGTTCTGCAACCTCCTTCCAAGCTTTAAATCCCACTTTAAAGACCAGAGGTAACAAACATTTGCTGCAAAAGTCCTGCGGGTTAATATTGCAGGTTTTGAGAGCTGTCACATCTCGGTCGCAGCTACTCAAGTGTGCTGTCTTGGCGATGAAAGCGCCCAACAACAGCAGCAAATGAATGGGCATGACTGTGTCCCAAAACTTTATTTACAAAACAGGTGGCAGACTGGATTTGGCCAGAAGGCCTTGTAGCCTACCAAACACTGGTAAATATGAGTGCTGAAATCCTAGGGCAGCCTGTGTTATGAGCTGGTTGTCCAGCGTTGCTTCTGTTTGATCGTTTCAAGATCCTAGACAAAAGCAGACACATTCACAGACTCCTCACACACCCTTGTGAATCTAACAACAGGCCTTCAAGGGCCACAGGTCTTGAGCTGAGAAAATCTCTGGGGGATTTTTTCCAAGCAGGCATCTGTAAAAATGAAAATGCTTTATATTCAAACAAGGGACTGGAGAGATCACACGTGTCAGGAGGGCCTGTGGGCCTCAGAGTTGGAAAGAGTGCCTTGAGAGGAAGCTTTTCTTTAGGGGTTAAATGATCTGTGTGCAAAGTGGGACAGAAGCCAGCTGCGGGAGGAACTGGAGGCCTGTCCTGCAGGATCTGATTTCTGCTGCTGGATTTCCACCTGATCGTTGGGAGGCGTAGACGAGCCTCCTCCCTCTCTGTCTCGTTTCTCCATCACTGCCCCGAAGGTCGTACTGTACCCCGCCAACTACAGAGGATGGGGCAGGGGGCTGACGAGATGCTGTGAGATGCTTCGGAAATAGTCAAGCCCTACCCAAGGACAGTAACATCCAAGCTGTTATCATCACTGAGAAGGAAAGCAGCTGGGCATGGAGGCTGACGATGTGGTCCTCGGTAGTGACAGAGCAGGTCCCTGGCTTCCCACAGAGCCAGGGTTTCTTCAGCAGTGCCATCTGGAGCCCAGAGAGGGCACTTGGCTTGTTGATGCCTGAACCGCACAAGAAGCCTCCTGTGTGGGAAGCTGCTGGCATGGCAAAGGCTCATCCTGCAATAAGAGAAGGACAGGCAGGCTGGTACTCAGGCCCAATGTTCAGAAGTTCGGGTGTATAGTTAGTTCACCCCAAGCGGAGTCATCTTTAAGGGACTCATCCACATCAACCAAGCCCTGGGAGGCCTGATTCATAAAGCGCCTCTCCAGGGACTGGAACTCTTGTGTCTAATCTCAGGAAAACGTCTTTGGACAGCGTAAGGAGTCTCGGCAAGGACATGATCACTCAGAAGGTCACTTGGCGTGGTGAGACTCACGCGATGGTGATGGACGTTCACTCCAGGATGCAGAGATGCCGGGTGTGGTGACCCTCCTTGCTCTGCCGGGTGGTCAGAGGGACTCATTTTTGAACCAAAGACTTGCACGTGTTCCCAGCAGCTCTGACAGCCGCTCAGCATGCTTGCAGTGGGGGTCGTCTCAGGAAATCGAGGCTCCTCGGCTGCAGGAGAGCAGGGTGCACACACTTCAGTGTTCTCCCTATGCAGAGAGCCGTGCAGACACTGGGCAGGCCTGTGCCACTTCAGGTTACTTCTGCTCACCCGTCTTTCACACGAGCTCTGCCCCTTGTGAGTCTGCTGCAGCGTGCGCCGCCAGCCACAGGACCACACGACTGTTTCCCGTTCCTTCCTTCACTTCCCACCGCGCTCAGGTACCCTCTGCTTGCTATGATTGGGGAAAAATCCCAATTCTTACCTTGATGTTTGAAGTCCTGCATACTGCTACATCCTTGTATCTACCAGCATTCTAGTACTTTCCAGGTTATCCCAGGAATACAGGACAGATGATCTCTTTGGCGTGGGTTTCTTCTACAAAGAGTTAGTCCTTTTTCACAATGCTTTACTCATTTCACACTCAAAGGAGGTATTTGTCTCCAAATTCTGAGTTCCTTAATTTATCCTGGCTGCTCTCACTCCAGGATGTCATGTTTTTATGGAGGGTTGTGATTCCATTAATTTTTCTTTTCTTTTTTTAAATCTCATTTTTTAATTAAAAAAAAAACAGATTTAGGATTTTGTAAGAAACTACTGTTATTTTTTTTTAACCAGTCAAGTACTATAGTAACGGAATAAATAATAATATTTTTAAAAATTCAATGTTTATAGACATATTTATTAAAAATGACTAAATTAGGAGACATTAAGTAACGCTGATACACATCAGGAAGGGATTAGGTAAGTAAAGGCACATCATTTCATCACAAGAAATAAAGACCATAGTCGGAAGTTAATGACCCACCAAAGCTCTAGGTCTTGTGGTTTTCCTAAGTCCAGAGGGTTGTTACGGTGGGACACTGCTTCATGGTACTTAGCTGAAATAAACAGATAGCAATTAGAAGATTTTAGTCAGTGACCTCAGTGTCTTGTTAAAATAGAAAGCACTCTTTCAGTAAGTCCAGTGTGTGAGAGGGGAAGGAACAAAATTCTAAAATGGTTTGGTGATACTGGAAATCCTATTGACATATTAAAGATTAAAAAAAAAAAGTGAAACAAGGTTAATCCTTCTGTCTGGATGAATCAGTTAGTGGAACCTTAGAATAGCCGGTGGAGGATTTTGAGTTTCATGGTTTTGGCAACCCACTCCAGTATTCTTGCCTGGAGAATTCCCATGGACAGAGGAGCCTGGGGTGCTGAAGTCCATAGATAGGGTCACGAAGAGCAGGACACGACTGAAGCGACTTCACACACGTGTACGCACGGTTTCAGCGCTTCCCTTAGGCCACCAATCCATTCTGAGTTAATTTTTTTAATGGTGTGAGGAAGTGATCCAACTTCCTTCTTTCACATGTGGGAATCTGATTGTTCTCGAACCTTCTTCTCACTCTCACTTTTGAGATCAAATGTTTGGGGGAAATATCTAATTTCCAAAATTATTCCTTATATTAGAATACTGAACATTTTACTTTTTAAAAAATATTGGAGTTTTCCAAACCAAATTCCTGTGCAGTAAACTGCTGCTTCTTAAGGGAAAGGAGAAAGTCACAGGATAATTTGTACATTAGAAATGGTCAGTGGAAACTCTTCAAATACTGGGAGCAATACTTAGTGGTTTAAGAAAAGGGATAAATTAAAGATCCTTTTTAAAATTAAGGAGATGATCTACATTACTAAGAGATTAAAATATTGAGCTGATGACTTCACAGCTTTCAAGTGCTCAAAAGGGCTACTGGGATATTCCTATTACCCACATTCATAGGAACAGAACTAGAGGGGGAAAATGCATTTACCTGGAAATTGGAAAGACTTCACTTTGACATCAATAAAAGGTTTTCAAAGGCAAAACTAAAAGCCATGATGATGCTTACTGCCTACCTAACGTGTGTCAGTGTTTTCACCCCGGGGGAAGCACGGTCAGCATCAGAGATGAACTTGGACTTGAACCCAAGAGATCCAACGCTGTGCCCAGACTCTTATCCACAGTGCAAAAGCACCCCCATTAAAACTGGGTGTTAGAACACCCCTCCTTCCTGAGAAAACTTGCCTTTCTACCAGCAGAGAGATTCAAAATAGGATGGACACTAGTCAGATGAAATTCATAATCCTGGCACTTTTGATGTCATCAGTCTTCTGATCCTACTTAAACACTGGTCACTTTCTTACTACTTTTCTTTTGGAAAAACAGGAAGATAATCTCTTAACCTTTATCCCTTCTCCAAAATGTCCAACAGGCTACTTTTAAATGTTTTGCAACATTACATAAACATCCTCCTGAGTAATATGGACAAATGCCCAGTGACCATGGTAGGAAACATAATATCCCCCTTTCCCTTTTTTAATCTTTGAGGCTTTGTTTTAATAATTCATGGAGATGTTAACCTTTCAGGTGGATTTGAGAATCCTTTTTATTTAATGCAATTTTGTTTGTGTTCTGAAGCCAAGGACACTGAAGTGTTTTATCCCCTGCTGAATAGGGCATTGTGTACCTGTGTCTTTGTTTTTTCTGAAAACACCTCTTCACTTTCATACATCTCCTTGGGGCTCTAGCAGGTGGGCTGGTTACATATTGTTCCCTTTGGAAGAGACCACGTGATGTGCTCTGATAGGAATGTTGTCACAACATCCCCATTTTCTTAACCCCCTGGTTTCCCTTATGTCATCATTTCCATGATACTCCTTTGGCTGAGTCTACAGAGAAAGCAAGAAGTAACTCATCTTTATAACTGGAGATAGAACCTGAAGTGGCAAGATATTCACCTGAGAAATAACGCAGTATCTTAGTAGCAGACCTGGAGCTGCAGTCTCCAGGTAGACATTTAAGACCAATGGTTTTTGGCTTTTTTTTTTTTTTCGGTGCACTGTGTGACATGCAGGATCTTGGCTCTCCAACCAGGAACTGAACCCATGCCTCGGCAGTGGAAGCACTGAGTCCTACCGCTTGCTGCCTCGAAGTCCCGAGAGGAACGGTTTTCAACTGGAGAGATTTTTCTGTCCCTAGTGTACGTGTGGAAATGTCTGGAGACATTTTTGGTCATGGCAAACGGGGCGGGAGGTGATGCTACTGATACAACGCTGGGAGAGGCCCAGGCGCTGCTGACAGTCCACATACACAGGACGGATGCTGGAGCAGAGACCTACCCAGCCTCAGGGTCAGTGGGGACGCACGAGGAGCTCCATCCTAGAGTAATGAGGACTGGGTTTGAACCCTGCTCGGCCTCTTATTGTGTGAGCTTGGGAGATGACTTTAATTTTCAGAGTCTGCGTTCTCATCTGAAAACACACTCCCACCACCACCACAGACCACCACAGCCCGCCTTCCCAGGGTGGCTGTCGGAGGCCAGCTCCGAAGACCGCGAACCAGGGCGCGCTGAGCGCACTGCGGGCCCACAGACGGATCAGGGCCCAGTCCTACGGCCAAAGGGAAGCAGGGAGTGCGCGCAAGACCGTGCCACCGAGATGCCAGCTGCGCGTCGGCGTTCACAGGGCCGAGCGGAGGAGGTGGAGGGGGGCAAGAGAACCGAGCAGCGCGGACGGTGCCCTAGGAGCGGAGGGACAGGAGCTGGGGATTCAGACACAGCTGCCCGTAAGACCGGTGGGCAACGAGGGCTGACTGCCCCGCGCAGGGGACTCTACCCAGCACCCTGTAACAGCATATAATGGAAAATAACCTGAAACACACAACTGAAGCACTCTGCCCTGTACCTAAACCAAGGCAACGTTTTAAACCTACACTGTGTGCTGTGGTTAGTCACACCGGGCTCCTCCGTCCGTGAGGACTCTCCAGGCAAGAATACTGGAAGGGATGGCCATGCCCACCCCCAGGGGATCTTCCCAACCCAGGGATCAAACCCGATCTCCTGCATTTCAGGCAGATTCTATACTACCTGAGCCACCAGGGGAGCCCAAATCTACTGTACTTCAAAAGATAACAAAAGAACATTATAAAAAGAGAGAGAGAGAAGATGGCAGGTGAGAGGGCACCTAGCGGGTCACATCTAACTCTCTCCAGCTCAGCCACGAGCCCAACCACCCTGAGAGAGAAGCCATGGACTAGAAGGATTTGTTTGGAGACGGGGTATTATTCTGGGTGACCAAACAAATTCCAAATCAAACTGGGCATAGCATGATTTATGTCCTGTAGACCAGCTGTCATCTCCTTGTATGAAAGCAAGCATATCCTATGGGATTCTTAGAGAGCCTCAATATCCAGAGTTGCAATAATGTAAAACCTCCATAGCCGACAGGTAAGGCAGCAGAAACGATCCATGGAATAAAGATAAATGAATCATGAGGGAACTGCTTTCTTTTGCAGAATCTTGCCGCCTTGGGAACCTCAGCCATGAGTTGGATGGTCCTCAGAGACCTCTTGGGCGGCGTAAATGCATCCTCCACGGGGATTGGGCGGATCTGGCTGGCCGTCCTGTTCGTCTTCCGCTTGCTGGTCTACAAGGTGGCGGCGGAACACGTGTGGAAAGAGGAGCAGAGAGAGTTTGAGTGCAACGTTAGACAGCCCGGCTGTGCAAACGTGTGTTTTGACTACTTCTTCCCCATCTCCCAGGTCAGACTTTGGGCCTTACAACTGATCATGGTCTCCGCGCCATCACTGCTGGTGGTTCTACACGCAGCCTATCGCGCAGGCAGAGAGAAGCACAGGAGGAAACTCCGCGTCAGCCCAGGCACCGTGGGTGGGGGCCCTGTGGCGCATCCACCGCATCAGCCTCGTGGTCAAAACGGGCTTTGAAATCGGCTTCCTGGCTTTATTCTACAAGCTGTACGGTGGCTTCCGCGTCCCCCGCCTTTTGAAGTGCGATCTGAAGCCCTGCCCCGGAACTGTGGACTGCTTCGTCTCCAGACCCACGGAGAAGACCGTCTTCACGCTCCTCCTGGCAGCGGCTTCGTGCCTGTGCGTTGTGTTGAACGTCACTGAACTGAGCTTTTTGGTCCTCAAGTGTTTGATTACGTGCTGCCTCCAAACACACTCTGCAAGGCTGCAGCCCTCCGCGCGGGAGCGCCACAGGCTCAGGGGCCCCGGCCCGGCTCCGGAAGCGCTGCTCAGACTGGCCGCCGGCACGGCCCGGGGAGGGGAAACCGCGCTCCGCCGCGACGCGAAGCGAAGCCGAGGCGAAGCCCGCGTCTCCGTCCCGCAAGACCTAGGCGTCCTTGGAAAACAGGGTGTGTCCACTCGAATGCCACCGGGGAGGAACTCTTAGATTTTCACGCTCGGCTGTATATACTAGACAGAGGTCGCATTGTTCGGTTGCAGGGTTCATGAGGCCACGTGAGTTGTGTTTGAATAGTTAACTGCAAATTAGTGTGCAGAAATCCAGCAACATTCTTCTCAGCGCTTAGATCTATCAACTAGAAACAGAAGTGACACTTCTGCCCGAAGTGACGGCCTCCAAGAACCGCGGAGGCCCTGGCCCTCTTTCCCAAGTCGCAGCCAAGGCCCCGGGCACTCAGCCTCGCCCAGTCTCTGCAGAAAGGCTGTGATGAGTGGGGAGCAGCGGCTGAGCCAGGAGCCCACAGGAGCACGTTCGGTGAGAAGGCTCAGCCCGAGCGAACAGCCACAGGGTCCGGGACACTTTGCAGTGTAGGTGTCTCTCGACAGAAGTGGACTCGGGAAAGGGGCGGAGAAGGCAATGGCACCCACTCCAGTCCTCTCGCCTGGAGAATCCCATGGATGGAGGAGCCTGGTGGGCTGCAGTCCACGGGGTCGCTAAGACTCAGACACGACTGAGCGACTTCACTTTCACTTTTCACTTTCATGCACTGGAGAAGGAAATGGCAACCCACTCCAGTGTTCTCGCCTGGAGAATCCCATGGACGGAGAAGCCTGGTAGGCTGCAGTCCACGGGGTCGCTCGACCAGAACGGGACTCTGGAACGGCTGGAGAAGGCAATGGCACCCACTCCAGTCCTCTCGCCTGGAGAATCCCATGGATGGAGGAGTCTGGTGGGCTGCCGTCTATGGGGCCGCACAGAGTCGGACACGACTGAAGCGACTCAGCAGCAGCAGCAGCAGGGGAAAGGGGAGAGAGCCATCATTTATCGGTCTCCAGCTTCCCAGGCGGCTCTGGCGGTAAAGAATCCGCCTGCAATGCAGGAGACCCGGGTTTGATCCCTGGGTGGGGAAGAGCCCCTGGAGAAGGAAATGGCAACCCACTCCAGTATTCTTCTCTGGAGAATCCCATGGGCAGAGGAACCTGGCAGGCTACAGTCCTTGGGGCTGCGAAGAGTTGGACACGCCTGAGTATGCACACAAGGCAAGGCAACTTAAACACAAACATCCCTGGGGGACGGTCCACTGGAGCCTGAACTAGCAGACATCCGCAAGGGTGCCGTAGTCACGAGGGAGACGGGCCCCACAGGGATGGGGAGCGGGGCCTAGAAAGAAAATACGCCCACCTGATAATCTCTGAACACTTGTCTTAAACCACAGAACACTGAATGATTTTGTACATTTCCACATCTACAGGCAGGAATTCACAGGGGTCATGGCTTGCCTACAGTTTGCTGGTACATCTCCCTCTAGGATAGATAGTAACAGTGTACTATGCTGTTACGTTAGTGTAAAAAAAAATGTTAAAAATGGTTATGTTTATTATTACTTGATTTGAAGACTATTGCTTTCTTTACTTTCCTTTCTTTGGATTTAATACAGTAATACAAGTGCATTTCTTCAGAATAAAAATGAATTGACTTTGAGGTGTTACTTGACTGTCATTGATATCATTACTTGGCCACACTGGGCATGGTTATTCTGTGAAATAAAGCTTGTTCTGACAATTTTAGAATAGGATTTCCAACCCTGCCTGGTAAAGAGAGCTCAGAAATCATTCTTCTCCGCTGGGATTTTTTAAACGAAAAGTCAGGGCATAAAAATGCAATTTTAATAAAAACCAATTATGGCATGTCCGTGGCCTTCCCTCCTTTAACCTAAAATGTCTCGTTACAATTCACGTGTAACAAAGGCTGTGTCCTTATGTAGCCCACAGACCATGCCACCAACAATAGCTGTAATCTGTCTTAAAGACTTGTCTTGGAGGGCAGAGACGATGTAAACTTTGGGGTCCCCCTTCCTCCAGTTTATTCCACAGGTCACTGCTGGACTCAGGCACTTATATCCAGTATACTTCACCTGGTGATGTGAAAACAGGCAGCCGTCACAAACGCAGGTGCCACTGAAAGACTTTATATGTGTGTGTATATTGTACATATGTGTATATATCTCTGCAGTTAACAGAGTTTTAAGGTTTTGGAGGCCATGATCAGGGCATGAAATCTAGAAAATAGGGTTGTGTGTACAGAACTGGGAGGGAGTTCAGGGAGTTCTTCAGTCTGAGGATGAATTTGCTATCAAAATGTCTTCAGGGACCTCAGTCTCCTCACCTATGACAACAAGCTCTGCTCAAGCTAAAGGGTTGGAAGCATGTGGACATTTGTGCTTTTCCATTTTGCATACAGAGAAGAGTTGAAGCTAATGGAAGCAAAGGCCACGCATGAAGTTTAGACAGAAAGGGGGATAATTTTTTTCTTTAAAGCTTAATTTACAAAATGAGTTCCCTATACACACATTCTGGAAGCTGTCTGAGTGTCAGTGAAGACTCAAAGCATTTGAGAGAAACTGGCAGTTAAATTTTGCCTTCTTTATTCTTTCTCTTATGGATACATTGATATCTATTGAGCAATAATTACTAGAAGCAAGACACTGAGTTGCCCGTCTTTAGAGATACAGAATTCCCATCTCAAGAAAATTTCCGCTTCTATTAAGGGGGGTGGAGGCAAAAGTACCATGGAGTATTTCACACCTGTGTCCTGTATTTATTAATGCGTTACCTCACTTAGCCCCCTGCATGCTGCTGGTGCCCAGGAAGCAGACAGAGAAGAAAAGTGAGATCCCAAAACACAGTTGCCTTTTTCAGAGACACTCATCTAGTAAAAGCAGAGTTAAAAATCACCACAGGTCTCCCTTAGACAACCTGCTTACCACACCAGGCTTCCAGATCACTAAACAGATTTAATTCAAGCCATTCCCTGGTGGCTCAGATGGTGAAGATTCTGCCTACAATGCAGGAGATGTGGGTTCAATCCCTGGATCACGAAGATCCCCTGGAGATGGGAATGGCTACCCACTCCAGTATTCTTGCCCGGGATAATCCCATGGACAGAGGAGCCTGGCAGGCTAGTCCATGGGGTCCCAAAGAGTTGGATGCAACTGAGCAACTAACACTTTTCACTTTCATTCTGGATTTGCAATGATTTTGTCTTCCTTGTACTTTTCTGCAAAAATCTTTCTGGTTACAGATTTTACCCCTGGCCACAGCGTTTCTTCTAATTGGAGCTGGAGGGAAAAAAAAATTTTTTTTTCAAGTTCTTGGATGAAAGAATGCCTAGGCATGCAAGTGGTTATGGTTCCCGTCTTTCCAAGGAAATTAAGCCAGCTTTCTTCAAACAGACTGCAGAGACTAGAGAGGAGGTGGGGGAAAGGCAAGGACCTGAGGATGTTTGATTCTTCAATCCTGCTGTCCCTGACACTGGCTCCACCCTACTTTCTGCAGTTTACTTACATGGAAGATAAGTCCCCATTTTTGTTTAAATTGGTTTAAATTAAGCTTCTGGATCTTGCAACTAAGAGTCCTAATAAAATTCATGTTCTTCCAAAATTTCTTCCCTATATACTAGAAAAAAGAGGTATGACTCCTATCAGCCTTTCCTTTTCAGGCTTCAAGCACTCTTAACTTTGACACGTGTATGTATAGAATTTTTGTGTCAATAGGAAGAAAGAAGGGAAAGGATGTCAACACTCGTTACAATAAGAGGAAAGATGAACTTTTTCTTTATAAATCTTTTGTTTTGTATGTGCTTTTGCTTTTAAGTTTTTAATAAACAAGGCAACTGAAAAACCCCAAAGTGCCCCATCTCAAAATTTTTCTAGCTCATATCCTATCACAGGTATGTGACACTTCCCGTAAACACTGATGCGAATTTACCCCTAGTTTACATTTTATATTTAGTATGGCAGCATAAATGAGAGGCCATTTCACAGCACTGAAAACCTGGCGAGGAAAGAAAGCAGAGGTGGAGCCTGTGGAGACAAAAAGCATCAGCGTTCTGCTGAATTTTAATGACGAAGCCCAAGGGAGGTGTTCTGGGAGAGACCTGCCAGCAGCTCTTTCTTCAGTATGAATTTGGGTCTTCTCTCCAAAGCGCATCTTCCTTCAGCTATAAAAGGCATCAGTGATTGTGGTGAGTTCTAAGAATGTTCCACAGGAATATCCTGCCTGCCAAGCTCCTCTGCCCAGGGAATTCTCCAGGCAAGAATACTGGAGTGGGTAGCCACTGCCTTCTCCGGGGGATCTTCCCGACCCAGGGGTCTCATCCCGGTCTCCCGCGCTGCAGGCGATTCTTTACCTTCTGAGCCAGCAGGGAAGTCCTTCTTGTGGCAGGGGGTCTAGTAAACAACTTTCCGACTCTGAGAAGACAAAGATGAGCTTTCAAAATTCTATAATGTACCCACATACTGCGTCTGAAGGCAAAGGGAAATGATTTCTTACGTGACCCAAGTCAGTCAACAGTCCCCCTACTTACAGGTGAAGTGTTAGATCCTTCCCCAGCTATGGAGATCTAATGTTCTATTAAAAGGAAAAAGAAAACATGTTCAGATCAAAGTAATAGATGTAATTTCTGTCAACTTACTTTTATCTTAAAACTTTTTCCAGACATGAACGCCTCCTATCAGAGGAGAGATCGATAGGACAGCTATGGTGCAGAACTGAGGCGGAGGCCGCTCGTCTCTGCAGAGTGACAGCAAGTTGAAGAGGTGGACCGCAGGGTCCTGAGCCCTAGGAAAAGGCACTGTTCAAACGGCCGGGGAGTGAGGCAGAGGAGACACATTTTTAATTTTTAGTGAGCACAATGTCCACATTCTTGCTATAAAAATGTCATTAACTAAATTGATGATCATCAATCTCGTTACTAAAAGTATGAATCATTAGGTTAGCCAAGTGACTTCAATTAAAAAGTATTTATCTCAAAGGAGAGTGAGTACAGTAACTCGAGACTTGACTCTCTGTAGATTAGCAAACCTGATAAGCCAATCTTCCTAGAGAAGATTGCTCCTCATCACATTAATTTGATGATATTAGAACTACGACTGTGACCAAGGTTGAGAGTCTTATCTTATTCATCTCTTCACATCTTTGTATTGCCACAGCTTTTTTAGGTCCATAGTCCCGAGAAGCGCAGTGTTTCTGGGGAAGAAAATGTGTTCCTCTTGCTTCTTCCATCTTTTATCTGTTTATTCCTCTCCACCTAAAAGAATTCTGATTTTGTTGGGGATGCCAATGCCCCCAGCTTAAAACAAAAAAGCACATCTCCAAGTCTCCTTTGCATGCAGAGTTAGCAGGGTGAGAACCTTCTTGTCGAAACAAGATATCGTGACTGATGCTTTGGGGAGAGTTAAAAAGTGGGGCTGAACCACCTTGCATGTTTTTTGTTCCCCATCCTCTTTCTGCCTGAGACACCATAGCTGGAGCTGCTTATAGACCTTATGGATAAAGGAGTAGAAAGATAGCTCCTGGGACAGTGATGACGCAATATGGAATTGCCATCAGCTGCACCACCTGTCTCTATGCTTTTTTAAATAATATTTTATTATTTATTTTGGCTGCTTGGGGTCTTGGTTGCAGCATGGCAGGTCTTTGTTGTAGCACATGGGCTCCAAAGTGTGGGCTTAGCTGCTCTGTGGCATGTGGGATCTTTTCCCGAGCATGGATCAAACCCACTTCCCTTGCATTGGAGGGCAGATTCTTAACCACTGGACCACCAGGGAAGTCCCTCCATGCTTTCATTTTTGTTGTTATGTGAGAAAGAACTTCCACCTGATGGAAGTCATTGACTTGTTAGCCTCTTTTATTTACAGACAAAAACAGTTCCTGACTACATTCACATTAGTGATTAGGATGAAGACAGAGAAGGCATGCTTCCATCTACTGAAGGCAGAAGAATGACCAATATACGGAATGACAGAAATGAAACATGATAGGGACTGATTTTCCCAATGCCTGGAAGACAAGTTGCTTAGTTCATGTTCCGAGATTTGAGAACCAGGACCAGCAGGTGAACATCATAAAGATTTTTACCTAATATAGAAACATTCTATTGACTTGAACTGCCTGATATTTAAATGACTGCCTGATAAAGCAGTGAGATTCCTAAGTAACACTGAAAGAGATGATCAAGAATAATGCTGGACTGAATGGGAGGTGTACCTAGAAGAGTTCAGTGTTTCCTGTGAACTCCCCAAGGTCCAGACTGTGGTTCTTGCACCTAGAATATACATTGTGTGGATGCAAAGTTAGACATTATACTGACTATACTACTATATAAACCTGATACCAGGAAAGATCTCCGATAATTGAGAGTCAACTTAAAAAAGAAATGGCATGTACAATAATAAGACCCCCTTGTTATAACAAACAATTTATGTAGCTCCACAAAAAATGATTATAAGATTTATCTTCTTTAAAATCATGGCTATATTATAGTGACATGTAAGGTAATCAATATTTTGTATTATTCCATTCTTCTTTTCTCCAGCTTGAGAAATTCTAATTTCATTTCAAAGCTTAGATCAAGTATTTCTACTAGGGAGCAAATTTTTGCTGTAAAATGGGGATAGATAATACCTATCTCATAGGGTCATTGAACAAATTAAATGACATGATCCACACAAAGCCTCAGCACATAGACGTTACTTTTTTAAATGTCAGATATTGTAATTACCACATGGCTTTATTATTTCACTTCTTCCTATATTATTTGCTTGTTTTCTTAACCCCACTCTGAATTAGAAGTATACTGAATGCAGGCGGGAGTCAAGGCCTTCATCATCATACCTTGAGGGCTTACTCCGTAGTAGTTGCTGGCATCAATTAATGTATTCATGAAATTCACAGCCTATCTACATTGTATAAACTAAAAAAAAATTATCGCATTCTGGAATCAGAGGAAATCTTGAGAAAATGACAACTCAGAATTATAAACTGACTTACCCAATGAATGTTAAATGAAATGACAGAGCAAGAATTTCATTTTTTAAAACTCCAAATCTAGCCTTCCAGAATCTTCCTGTACAAAGTTTCAAAGATCTTTGGAATACCGGTATTCCATGTAACAACCAACTGCGCTACATCCAGTTATTTTTTTTCTACTTTGTTAGGTAATGAGTTTTGATTTTGCTGATTCTGATTTTGTTGGGAAAGGCAACATGCTCAGTTTAAAAGTCACATTTCCAAGTCTCCCTTGCATATACAGGAAGCACTAACTACCTTTTTATCAAAACAAGATTTTTTTGATTGGTGCTTTGGGAAAAGTTAAAGATATGCATAATCCATGCAAGGTGACTCTAGTCTGTTTCCATTGTAAACAGTGGCCTATTTATCCTAAAATGAATCAACAGCTAATCTATCATAGCCATCTCCCAATTTTTAAAACTGTTTCAAGTTATTCCAATCGTAAGTAGTAAAAAATATAAATGACCACCACATATCAGCCCATGCCCTTTACAAAGTATAAATAATAAGAAATAAAAATGACAAAAGTGTAATTTTTTGTTCGATTTCTGGACCCTAACTACACACATGCTTCCCAGCGTCAGCTTGCCATCTTGTGGCCTCTCGCTCTGGTGCAGCTGAGCGTCTGACTAGCACCCGTGGTGAGGCCCCTGGTGTCCATGACTCTGCATACGCACATCCACTTTAGATGTGTTTATACGCATGTAAACGAGCGGCACCCAAGTTTCACCTCCAGACCAACTTCATTCCAGCAGGGGCTTACAAACTTTAAGTCAGAGAGAGAGGGGCTGGCAGCTAAACCTGCCCTGAGACACACGCACATAAACCATCCAAGTACCGATGGAACACGACATGCACACGTGGGTGCCGAAAAGGTGTGCGTGTAATTACCCTGGGAAGACAACACGAACATCGCCTCCAATAAAGATGGGAAAGCAAGGTGCTAACAGGATTTAAGTACAGATTTTCACCAAATCTAAAGGTGGCAAGGTCTCTCCTCCCCTTCTGACAGGATTATAAAACCTACTGCAAACACTGCAGTAGGTATACATACAAACCTGTGTGTACACGCACATATATACTGTTAAAACTGCTATATACATTCCCTTCAAGCAGTATTCTAGGGTTGGTAACCTCAGGAAGAACACACAGCTCTCCTGGAATAGATGAGTCTGGTGGTAACAGAAATAAAAACTCTGTGACAAATCCATCCAACGCCAGCTTCTTCCTATGGTTGTGACTAAATGAGTGGACATCGTCAGGAGCTTTGGACTCAGGTGGCGCTAGTGGTAAAGAATCTGTCTGCCAATGCAGGAGATGCAAGAGACAGGGGTTTGATCCCTGGGTTGGGAAGATCCCCTGGAGCAGGAAATGGCAACCCCACTCCAGTATTCTTGCCTGGGAAATCCTACGGGTGGAGGAGCCTGGTGGGATACAGCCCATGGGGCTGCAAAGAGCCAGACACTACTGGGCACCTCAGGAACTCAGAACAGTGTCTGACATGACTGTTTATTAAGCATTATCCACTGTCCACTTACAAAGAGCCAGACTTCAGTCCTGGGTTCCCAAGCCTGCCCCCCAGGATCTCTGAGCCCCGTGCTTCCAACTGCCGCGCCACTGAGCGCTTGATTCAAAGCATCATCAGACTTGAAAGCTCGGGTGGAGCACGTCGGCCCTTTGGGTCCCTGCTGTACTTCTGAGAAAAGCTGCCTGCATGTTATAGCCTGGTCAGTGTGAAGGAAAACACATGACCAGGCCGCAGTTTTAAAACAGAAGTTCAGATTTTCTCCTGTCAGGGATATAAGCTCAGAGAGGAGAGCACAAGAGCAGTAACACCAGCTAAAAGCCCAACGACGACACACAACCACTATTCTGTGTTGAAAAGGCGCACACCGTTATCACACAGAACATTCTGGAGGCTTCCGACTGCCTCACTTCTAGCAGGGCAACTGTTGCCTTTCATTCTTCTGGCTCACCTACTCTGGCTGGAGGACTGGTGTGGGATCAAGGTTTTGTTGGAAGAAACGAGAGTTGCTTTAGTTTCTTGTTTTATACTGGTAACATGTAGACTACATTTTTTTCAAAAAACTATTTTTGAAGTGTAAGACACCATTGTATGCCATAGCATGTGACTTGAAAAGTTTGTATTACTAAAATAAGCATATTGCACTGCCTCCCATATTATCAACATGAACTTTCCATAAAACAAGGTTGCTAACTTTCCTGTGGTGAATTACATTTAAAATTGTATAACTCAGGCTAGAATAGCACCCAACCACCATCACGGATTAGAGAATTTCCCTTTGAGGGCAGATGTACTTAAGAAAGAAACCTTGATATGCTCCAGTTTAAAGTAGCTATAAGTATCAACAGGTTTAATACATACATTAAGGATGCTTTTGAAATTTTCGAGTAAGGAAAGACAATGCGTTCCCCTGCTCAGTGGTTTTCTGGAGGGTTGGAGCAAACAAGCAAGAACTGCCAAAATGACTCAGTTGTTCGAACATCTGGGCTGTACTGATTACACAAGTGTTCTGGAAACATAAGACACTCTGTATAATCCCAATCCCCTTTCCATCCCGAAGTATCTAGGTGTTGAACACTGTGAAGCCTCTCTATAAAAGAAAGGACTAAGAATAATTCCTAAGTACTATTCCTGGTGTGACCTGCTCCTGAAGTTTGAAACCCACCCTGTGTCCTTAAACCCCCTGCAACTTCAGCACCTTGCTGCTTCACGGGGGCCTCGGCACACGCGGGTTACTGTTACCGCCCTTACCTTCGGCTCCCCATCTGCAGCCTCTCCCGTGGAGCAGGGGCACTGCGGGGCCCAGGACTGGTGGCACTAAAGCTCCAGGGGCAGGCAGGATGCGCGCTCTCTGGCTGCGCCCGTAGCTGTTCCGCGGAACACGCAAGCAGCTGGTAGCCAGGGCGGCAGTGAGCAGACCCCCGACTACAGCTCAAGCACGTGGCTTCCAGCATGTGCTAACTAGGGCAGAGCGTGAGACGGCCACTCCAGTCCCCGCGGCTCCTTCTCCCTCCTCTCTCAGCTTCTTTGGTTCCCAAGAGCAGACTTCTCATGCGGGGTCCTCCGCTCCTCCAGGTTCCCTACTTTCATGATCACTGCCACCTGTCACGGCTCTAGATTGGGTTCCAGAAAGGGTTTCCCCTCCTTTGGAATCACTATTAAACTACAGACCAAAAAATTTAGTAGGTGTGGGTCTTTAAAAGGGTGAAAGTGAAAGTTGTCCAGTCATGTCCAACTCTTTGTGACCCTAAGGAACTATATAGTCCTGGGAATGCTCCACGTCAGATCACTGGAGTGGGCAGCTGTTCCCTTCTCCAGGGGATCTTCCCAATCCAGGGATCAAAGCCAGGCCTCCCACATTGCAGGCAGATTCTTTACCAGCTGAGCCACCAGGGAAACCCTGAGAGTGTCATTTACAAATCATCTCCTAGTACTGATTCCTAACCATTTGGGGAAAATTCCCTCCAGCCAACAGGACAATTTTCACAGCATCATCTCCAGAGACACGGAGCAAGCTGGCAGGTCCTTTGCTGCCTGTGTGCCCCAAATCAAGGGATCCGCAAACTCTGGAGTCAGCCTGCCCGTTTTCAGCTCTCAGCTCTGCCACATACTAGCTGTGGGATCATTAGGCAAGACGCCTAGACTTCCTCATCTTAAGATGAGAATGAGCGCACCAAACTCTTTGAGTTGGTAAAAGGATAAATGGAAATACAAGGAAAATTCTTAGCACAGGGCCTGGCACACGGTGATAGTCAAATAATAGAACTATTCTGGGCTTCCCTGGCAGCTCAGCTGGTAAAGAATCTGCCTGCAATGCAGGAGACCCCAGTCTGATTCCTGGGTCTGGAAGATGCCCTGGAGAAGGGACAGGCTCCCCATGCTCATATTCATGGGCTTCCCTGGCAGCTCAGCTGGTAAAGAATCCGCCTGCAATGCAGGAGACCTGGGTTGGAAAGATCCCCTGGAAACAACCCACTCCAGTATTCTTGCCTGGAGAGACCCCGCGGACAGAGGAGCCTGGCGGGCTACAGTCCAGGAGTCGCAGAGTGGGACACGAGTGCCTGAGCACACAGCACGACTGTTCCACTGCCAGCGGCAGATCTGAACAGGGAGCCTAGGCCGAGGAAAGCCAGACACAGCAGACTCCTGTCGGACTGTGCCCTGGCCTTGAAGAAGTCAAAGCTCATCTTTATATTCTGGAACTTTATATCTTCACTGAACCTGGATCTCCCAAGGCTTTGGGGCCAAGATGATACCGTGAAGAAGCTATTTTCCCAAACTCCCATATGTACCACACAGTCTGGAAGGAAGCATGCTCCCCACCGAATCTCCAAAAGCAGGACTTCAGCCCTGGACTCAGGCTCTTAATATCACTTCCTACTAACAGCATCTTCTGTGTACAGTTCATCCAGTCAATCAGACCGAAATCTGTTTCAATCTCTCAGTTCATCAACATTCTAATTTAGGCTTCATCGACATTCTAATTCAGTAATATACTTCTACGGTCATTTCTGGACACTGCATTACTCCTACAATCTTAAGTTTCAACACTCCAGTCTTTCATGCCTAACTCTCAGCCTTATTCCCGTAATACCCTCTCTTCAGCACCATTAAGACCTCCAGTCCCATACTGATTACCTGGGGAAACTAAAAACAATACAACAAATGAACTTATTAACAAAACAGACTCAGAGACTTAGAGAGAGAACTTACAGTTACCAGGCTGGGGGGAAGATGAGGGGGAGGGACAGATCGGGAGTTTGGGATTGACATGCACACACTGCTATGTTTAAAACAAATGACCAACAAGGATCTACTGTATAGCACACAAAACTCTGCAAAATCCTAAATGGGAAAAAAAATCTAAAAAAGGGCATGGGAATATGTACAACTCAATCACTTTACTGGACACCTGAAACACACTGTTAAATCAACTAGACTCTAATATAAAATTAAAAAAATTTAAACTGTATAAAAATAAAAAACATTGAGTCTTCTAAGCCTTCCACTCACCCCCAAAAAAACCTCCAGTCCCCTGACTGTTCAATTTTCTTCTGTCCTCTTACATTTCCTACCCTAACCAGGCTCGATTCCCCGATGAAATACCTGTCCTGGGACTATGCAACCTCTTCCCCTCGCCTCCTGTTCAAACGGAGCAGCACTACTGGAAATACTACAAGATTATGTCCTCCTAACTTAGCTGGGTTCTCAATGCTCTATCAGCAGTCCTTATATATATAGCCTCTTCTCCTATTCTTCACCTCAAACTTCAACATTTAAAAGCTGATTTCCTACTTTTTCAAGGCTTGCTGCAGGGTAGGACTGCTGTTTCTTAGATCATCATTGCTACTTAACAGACTTAGTCTAGATGTCCTTTCTATCTGGGAACGCTGACCTTGGCCACCTATTCGAGGCGAGGTCCCATCGACTAAGCTGCCGACTTTCGCCTCTTCAATGGGACCTGCCCAGTCTCGCTCAGTCACTCAGGTGTGTCTGACTCTCTATGGCCCCGTGGACTGTAGCCAGCCAGGCTCCTCTGTCCATGGGGTTCCAGGTACCACTCTATCTCCTCCTTTACAACCAAACTTTCCAAAAACAGGTTTTTACAGAGTCAAGCTACGAAACTGCCGAGGTCACCAATTACTTTCTTACTACTGAATCCAAAGGATACTTTGCTTCCTTTTAATCTCATGATTTTTCCTATTTCTCTTAATCTACTTTAAAATACTCAGTTTAAAAAAAAAAAAACCTCAGTTAACTCACCTCAGAGTTCAGCCATAGGCCCTTTTGTATACATTTCTCTAGCCAATAACCCATTCACAAAACTGCTCTTCTTCCTGTCTCACCTACCTGAATAAAGGGTATTTCTTCAACCATTTAAGCCAAAATCCTGGAAATCTTCTCTACTTCTCCCCTCCTCTTCCTTTTCCATAACTCATAATGATTAAGTCCTGTCCAGTACTCTAAATCTCTCAAGTCCATTCACTTTTCTCCTCTGGCCATCACCATTCCACACCAACAGTATCCTCTCCCCGCCACATGACTTGGAAAGCCTTCTTAACTGGTCTACTTGAATTTCCCCAGTGAAATACTCTTAGACTAAATTTTTAAACTTGTAAGAATTTCACTGTTTCGTTTTGAAACCCAAATGTGAACCGAGGATAAAGTCCAATGCAATTAGGTCTAAGACACTGTGATGTGGCCCTTGCTTATCTTTCCTTGTTCACATTAAACTCTTATCAGCCTTTTACCATCTCCTCAAAAGTTATCCTTACCACAGCTTTTCATGTCTCCCCACAGCCTGGAGCTTTCTCTGCTTTCCCCCCCTCAACCTCTCCCTCTTCAGTTAAGCCTTTAATTGCCTCCCCTCACTACAGACCTACAGTATCATATTCTCACCCTATTAACCTTACAGTATCCCTAGAACTAGGAAATTATAGTGATTGTGTAATTCTGAGCTCCATGAGAGTTTGAATAATCTTCCATTTAAGAACTGAATACAATTTTACTTCTAAGTATGTTCTGTATGTCAGGGTTAGGGTTAAGGTACTGGACTAGGTACTTGGCATGAAGTGGGAGGTGATCTAAGGAGAAAGATGTCTGCCCTCGTGCAGCCGACAGGTTGCCTTTGTGGCATGGGTGCTGAGATTTCAGCAGGGTAGGAAGACAGCAATCACAAGGGAAGACGAGCGGCATCAGGGAACTTGAGTGCTGGGACAGGCCACGCTGCGACGGCTAACGCCTCGCTTGAGAAGCCTGGGAGTGACTCTGGATAGAGACCAGGCGAGGAGCAGGCTGAAGGTGAGGTGGGGAAGACAATGATTTTGGACGTGACGTGCTTTACTGCGAGGCAGGCAGCTGAACACGAAAGCCTGAAGCTATGAAAAGTCTGGTCTTTGGGTTATGAATTTAGGTGTGACAGGCACAGTGGTAACATGGAACTGCACAGAATGGACGGCATCATCCAGAGAGTGCAGAGACTCACACGGAGCCAAAGTCAGGTCCTGGGAGAACTAGGATTGGATCCAGTGAGGAAGCAGCCAGAAAAGCTGAAGATAAGCAGAAAACCAAGAGAAAAGGCCAAAAAACCTGAAGAGAATACCTTAAAGAGGACGTCATCAACCCTTCCGAGTAAACGAGAAAAAGAGCCAGCAGCGCTGACAGCCCGGGAGAGGCTGATCCTAATGAGGGCGATCTCAGAAAACTTGTGGGCATACGAGGTGCCAGTACACAAAAAACGGAGGGAACTCAAATTCGTTACAACGGGAACTAAATCAAAGAGGTTATAGCTGGATGGGATCAAAAGACCCCCTCCTTCACCCCTTTCCTTAAAGAACAGCAGCCGTTAGGGGCATGTTGTGAGCTGTTGGCAAGAATCCAGTGGAAGACTGATAGAACAAGAATAGTTAATTCAGAGTTTTTGAGATGGTGAGGAGGGACTGACTTTTCCTAAGCAGAAGAGAGTGCAGATACCGATGAGTTTGTAAATGTAGGGATGAAAAGCTGAGAAAGTTCCTATCAAATTGTTGCATTTTTCTCAGAAAATTTAAAAACTGCCAAGTAGTCTTGAGCCTATTTGAGATTATTAACCTGTCTTTTGTAATAATTTTCTCCCATTCAACTGCTCAAGAGTAGACAGAAAACATTGAGGGTTTTCCAGATCATGTGAAGGGAGGTCTGAAGATATCTGTGAAGGGGAATCTAGCCTCTAAGCCAGACTGGGTGAAGACAGGAGTGGAGTGAACTGGTAAAGAGTGATCAAGTGGTGGGATTAACTGTTAGCTGTGATGACGTAAATACTTTTTAGTGGAGGGAGCTCAAGCAGATGAGCTGGCAAGTTTGTGGTTGGAGAAATGGAATTTTAATTCCAGACTTGGAAGTGATACAGGTTTTGATTATGTCAAAGCACAGTGCTCCCATTTATGGGAAGATCACTGCAATAAGAGGTACCTTGAATGAGCAAGGTCATTAGGAAATAAAAGAAGATACAATTTGTTCACTGAGTGGCAGGTTGGGACACAGATAATAAACAACAAATACAAAAATTAAACACACTGGTATAGAACATGAACACATGAAACTTCACTGGTCACCTGCGTGGTGACCAGCTGGTGACCAGCTCTGAGGAGCTGCCATTCAAGCTGGGCTTCTAAACACAGAGGGATAAGCATTCCAGAGGAAATGTGTAAAGGCTTGAGGTGCTGGGGGTGGGCGAGCTTAGAACGTGTTAGAGGATGTGGAAGCATCAGGAAAATGGGAAATCGTATGAGTGTCTGAAAAGCTTCCGGTTCAAGATGGCAGAGCAGAAGGAGGTGCACTTATCTCCTTCTGCGAGAGGACCAAAATTGCAACTAGCTGCTGAACCACCATCGACAGGAGGATGCTAGAACCCAACAAAAAATGATAACCCACATCCAAAGACAGAAGCTGCAGGGAGATGGCAGGAGGGTCACAATCACGATAAAACCAAATCCCGTACCTGCCAGGTGGGTGACCCACAGCCTGGAGAACAAGAATAGCGAAGCTGTTATTGCACTGTTGTGAAAGTTCTTAGAAGACAGAAGAACTGGGAATCCTCAGGGAACCTTGCCTTGAGGGCCAGCGGGGTTTGACTATAGCACTTCCAGAGGACTAGGGGATACAGACTCCAGTCTTTGAGGGCAAAAAAAAATGTTATGCACACCAAGATACACAGGAGACCCCACTGGACACTGAACCAAAACGGCCTGCTAGTGCTGGAGAGCCTCCGTGGAGATGTGGGTCGGCAAGGGCTCGCCACAGGGATGGGAGCACTGGACAGTCACCCTGGGTGTAAGCCCTCTTGGAGCTCCATTAACCCTACCACAGAGTCTGCAGGCCCCAGAGGTGGGCTGCCTCAGGCCAACAACTGCAAGGGAGGGACTGCAACCTCACCAGTCAACGGACAATTGTATTAAAGCCTTACTGAGCAAGGTCCTGCCCACCAGAGCAAGACCCAGTTTTTCCATCACCAGTCCCTCCCATCAGGAAGCTTACACAAGACTGTGAGCCGCATCCATCAAAAGGCAGACAGAAGAAGCAGCACAGTCTCACAGTGGCTAAAACAAAAACCAAATTAGAGAAAATCAATCATGATAAAAAGCAGAAAGTTATGTCCCAGATGAAGGGACAAGATAAAACCTGAGGAAAACAACTAAAGAAGTAGAGAGGCAACCTTCCAAAAGAATTCAGAATCATGATAGTGAAGACAATCCAGGATCTCGGGAAAAGAATGGAGGCAAAGACTTAAGATGCAAGCAATGTTTACCAAAGACCTAGAAAAACCAAAGAACAAACAAGAGATGAGTAATACACTAGAAGGAATCAAAAGCAATAACTGAAGCAAAACAGATAAATGACCAGGAGGACAGGATAGTGGAAATCACTGCTGTAGAACAGAATACAGAACAAAGAAAGAAATGAAATGAAGACAGCTTAAGAGACCTCTCAACACTGAACGTGAAGTCACTCAGTTGAGTTGGACTCTTTGCTACCCCATGGACTGTAGTCTACCAGGCTTTTCCATCCATGGGATTCAGAGTACTGGAGTGGGCTGCTCTCCATGAAAGTGAGAGTGAAAAGGCTGGTTTAAAACTCAACATTTAGAAAACTAAGATTATGGCATCTGGTCTCTTCACTTTATGGCAAATAGTGGAAACAGTGGCAGACTTTATTTTTTGTGGCTCCAAAATCATTGCAGATGATGACTGCAGCCATGAAATTAAGATACTTGCTCCTTAGAAGTTATGACCAACCTAGACAGCTTATTTAAAAGCAGAGACATTACTTTCCCAACAAAGGTCCATCTAGTCAAGGCTATGGTTTTTCCAGTAGTCACATATGGATGTGAGAGTTGGACTATAAAGAAAGCTAAGCGCCAAAGAATTGATGCTTTTGAACTGTGGTGTTGGAGAAGACTCTTGAGAGTCCCTTGGACTGCAAGGAGATCCAACCAGTCCATCCTAAAGGAAATCAATCCTGAATATTCATTGGAAGGGCTGATGCTAAAGCTGAAACTCCAATACTTTGGCCACCTGATGCGAAGAGTTGATTTGTTTGAAAAGACCCTGATGCTGTGGAAGACAGAAGGTAGGAGAAGGGGTTGACAGAGAATGAGATGGTTGGATGGCATCACCGACTCAGTGGACATGAGTTTGAGCACGCTCCGGGAGTTGGTGACGGACAGGGAAGCCTGGTTGCTGCAGTTGATGAGGTCACAAAGAGTCAGACATGACTGAGCAACTGAACAGAACTGAACTGAACAAATAGCTGAAAACTTTCCGAACACAGAAAAGGAAATAATCAACCAAGTCCAGGAAGCACAAAGTCCCAGGCAGGATAGACCCAAGGAGGAACACACAGAGACATATAGTAATCAAACTGACAAAAGTCACACGGATAAAATATTAAAAGCAACACATAATAAACAAGGGGAAAATGACAAATGACATACAAGGGAACTCCCATCAAGCTATCAGCTGATTTTTCAACAGAAACTCTACAAGCCAGAAGGGAATGGCATGATATATTTATATTTAAAGTGAAGAAAAGGAAGAAACTCCAGTCAAGAATATTCTACCCAGCAAGACTCTCCTTCAGGTTTGGCAAAGAAATCAAAAGCCTTCCAGACAAGCAAATGTTAAGAGAGTTCAGCACCACCAAACCAGCTTTACAACAAAAGCTAAAGGAACTTCTCTAGGTAGGCAGGAAACACAAGAGAAGGAAAAGACCTACAGAAAGTAAACCCAAAATAATTAAGAAAAGGGTAGTAGGATCATACATATGGATAATTACCTTAAATGTAAATGGATTAAATGCATCAACCAAAAGACACAGACCGGCTGGGTGGATGAAAACATCTGCCTGTATGCACTTCCACTTACCATACGACTGTTTGAGACTCCCCAAACTATATGTGACTATTTCATATTACTAAGTTAATCATGTTCCCATTATGGCTTACAGTTATCTTTTTTGTCTGGCTATTGATTGTGAAACTGATAAACGTCTTTTACTCTAGTGAATTATGTAACTATTACTCACTTAATACCATTGTATGACTGGTCAACAGAAAAAGAATGAAACTCTATTTTCACCGAAATGGTTCCGTGGTGGCTCAAATGGTAACAAACTTGCCTACAGTGCAGGAGACCTGGGTTCGATCCCTGGGTTGGGAAGATCCCCTGGAGGAGGGCATGGCAACCCACTCCAGAGTTCTTGCCTGGAGAATCCCATGGACAGAGGAGCCTGGTGGGCTACAGTCCATGGGGCTGCAAAGAGTCAGACACGACTGAGCGACTAACCACAGCACATTTTCACCAAAAACTAGGGTATAAGAGAAAAACCTGTAATCACCTTTTAAAATCCAGATGCATATCGGAATTATCTTGACATTTTTTGAAAAATACAAATGCTCAGGCATTGCTTTTTTCTCCAGAGCTCCAGATGTTTCTCATGAGCAGTCATGGTTAAAAACCACTGGACCAACAATGATCTTTTACTTTTATCTAGTATGTTTCACTTCTTCTGTTTCAGATTCAGTGCTCCCATTTCACTTGGTTTGTTTTCCAACTTTTCCATCTCTTGTTTTTTATGATCTTTCTCAAGTCTTTATCAAGTATAGTAGGAAAGCTTTTGTATACATATATATAAAAATGCATTATATGTATTAGGAAAATAATGAATTTTTGCCTAAAAAAATTATAACATTTTGATTCCACTAGACTATGAATAGAATGTTAGATTTCTAATTAAAAAATAGATATGCAACAAAGTTTTACTGTATAGCATAGGAAACTACAGTCAATCTTATATTTCACTGTCATTGAAGTTTGAAAAATTCCCACTGTTAACATGTAACATCTTTTCTGTCCAAAAGAAGTTCCACATGTTAAGACACAGTGGGTTCTTTAAAGGGAGATCTAATCCAGTTTAGAAAACTTCTCTGATCACTGCCATCACCTTCCCACCCACTGACATCACACACACTACCCACTAATTTTTGCCTCAACTATTTCAAGCTTCCCAACTTTTAACTTCCAACTTATCCGACCTATCCTCTATGCTGTGCCAACTGCTTTTCTAAAAGTGGTACCTGATTAGATTGTTCAACATAAATGCATTCGGTAAGCACTTAAAAATCAAACCATGGTGAAGATAACAATGGCAGACGAGAACCTTCGTGATCCGGTCCACCTGCCTCTTTGGTTCGGCTTCTCCAGCTCCCCGTCTTTCCGCACTGCCCACCTTAATAATGCAGGTGCTGCAAACACTGCATTCTGCTGCTCGCCACCTGCAGCCGAGAGTTCCCTGTTCCCCTCTGACCAGCTGCTGACCTCTCATTCATCTCTCAAGGCTCATCTTTCTATAAACACTCATAGCCACTTATCTTTCTCCCTGAAAACAGGGAGATGTTTCCTCCTTAACAGCTCTAGCCTTATGTAGTTTTATCAGCTACAGCAACCGTGTTTGCTTACCTGATCACAATTTGCCTCGTTAAACTCTCTGTCCAGCAGTTTAAAAAAATAATTTACTTATGCTGACTCAATTTGACATTGCTGAAAAATTCTCAAAACGTTACATTTCACTTAACTTGATGTATTTTGAATAACATGTTCTGACTGGTAAGATTCAAATTCTCTGGGTTTAGAAGAGGGGGGAAAAAATCCACTTTTCAAATGATGAAACCTTAGGCAAATTTACACTGTGGGAAGAAAATATCTCAAAGGGATTGAGGAAAAGTATACCATGAAAAATATATACTTTTTGATTCTTTTTTTAATACTTAGGCATTACATTCCGTATCAAATTTTACCAACATGCTGTTGTTCTATAAGTTCATCATTTATTTTATACCATAATTTGATTTTTCTGTTCCATGCTAAAAAGCCCACTATTCCATAATTACTTTTAGCATCCAGTACCTGGAATATAAAAAAAAATTAACTCAATGTTGGCAAATCTCCACCCGCCCCCCCCCCCCCCCACACGTAGGAGAACAATTACAGAAACCTCCAGTGGTTAATTTTCTTAAGCTAATAAGCAAAAGAAAAGCCCCAATACATTGGCATTTTCCCTTAACAGGCTCATCACTAGATTCATCAGAAATAAACCTATCTGCTGCTGTACTATAGAGCAGTTTGCCAAATTCCTACCTTTAAGAGTTAGGTCAACTTCCAAGAAAACTGTAGGAAACATCAACTGTTGACAAAAATTTAATATTAAAATTATTCAAAGTTAAGTTACTATTAATTTAGGAAAAAAAACATGTATTAATCACCCATAAGAACAATTTTTATTTTAATAAATAACAGTGGGCTTACCAAAGGGTAGAGATTTTAATGTGTCAAGTTTTATGCATATTGGTAATAAACCTTGAGGAGGTGAAACCAACTATTCCATATACCCCATTCGGCCCTAAAAATAAAACTATAATACTTTAATAATAAAACTTAAAAAAATATTTCCCAAAAGAAAATAATTCACTCCTTGACCATGCTTATTTATTCAGAGTACCAGCAATTTCAGTTAATATTAAGTGCTTCATTTTTCCTGCAAGTCTGATGTTGCACAGGGAATATACACATTTTCATATCACAATATCATCAATATCTCAGGCAAATAATATTGTGAATGTAACTGGTTTATAACAAACAAAGTCAAAAATCAATGCTACTATTCATGGCAAACAGAAACAAAAGTGAATCTGAAAGGATGTTTTCTTTTGTTTCCAGTACTGATTTTAGTTGGACTTCAAAGGAAGGTTCATAAACTCTCCTGAAATAACCTCTATCTCTGGCCGTAAATCCACAGTATAAATATGGTGAATAAAGCTAAACTATAAGAGCTAACTATATACTGAATAATCAAAATAATCAATTATAACAACTAATACTGCTCTGGAAGACCAATCTAATGAAAAAAGTATCATTAGATATGGCAGGAAAATACAGACAAATCTGTACAATCTAACATCTATAAACAGTAAAATCAAAACATCCAACTTCCTTACAGAAAGTGTTTTATCTGTGTAATTATAAATGTTTAAGGAACTCTTGCATTTCATAAACACAAGATGGGCTCACTTCGATGATACCAATTTTAAGATTTATAAAAATGTTTAAAAAAATCTTTCCACAAAAGTTTATACAGTTTAAAGCTATACACCAATCTATAAATCTCAGAAAATGGGTGGGTGGGGGGGGAACAAAACCTTTATAAGATCACATGTATAAAACAAGAAATGAAATGTGATTTTATTTAAGGCAATACTGGGCTACTTCACAAATCACCACCTCAAATATTTACACTGCTCCACACTACTAGTTTCTATCACATTCACAAAGGATTTTTTTTTTAAATACGAAATGTTTAAAATCTTTGATGTAGGAAATCCTTTATTCACATTTCCATTATATTTCATGGAATCATAGTAACTATATCCAATTAAAAGCTTCAAAAAAAAATGTAGCTCTAGGAAATTCCTAAAGAATCTGCTTTAATTTCACATGTATACCACCCAAAAAATCCTGGAAGGTAAATTTACAAAGCAGAGCAGGTTGTTGATATAATGTGCCTACTTTGTGAAAAGTAAATTTTTTTTGGAGATCATCTTGTAAATAAATGTTTTATGTAAAAAAATCAATGAACTATGGCAGAGTTTCTAGTTTTTAGTTCAAAAAATTCTTAAAACAATAAAAGAACAGTTTTAAAAACTTGATCACTTGGTTAAAAATTAAAATTCCAAATATAAATGTGTCATTTAATAGTTTAGACTTACACACTGCTGGTGGCAGCAAATGATTTACAATAATAAATATATACAAAAAAAGGTATCTACAAACACAGAGTACTGTTACACATGAGCAGTGACCTGGTGAGACAAATCGATCACACAGATAACTCAGTTTAGTTCATGAAAAGGGCAACTGGCTGATAGAAATATGAGGTTTATCTCAACTATTTACAGTAACTGAAGTATGGATTCTGTTCCTCAAGTCCCATAGGGATAAAAAAAAGTTTTACATGACAAAATGTCATGTTTTTTTTTTTTTTTTTTTCTTTTTTGGCCAGGTTAATTCATGTCAGCAACAACAAAAAATAACGAAAAAGTGTCACAATTTTAGCATGCTTGATGGCTTCCTATTTAAAACAAAACTGTAAATGATGTATTTATAGCACATCAGTTATCAGTATTGCCCTCTCCCTGTAGCTTTGCCCACACTGATGTCTTTCACAACAGACACATCTGGATCATTTGAATGTACTTCAAGTTTTTTCAGACTGACGGTAGGTTTCATTTCCTGAAGCTGCTTTAAGACAAGCTCAGTGCAATCTTTCAGAGTCTTGTCTAGAACAATTTTTACATTCTCACTGCACTGAAGCTGTGTTGGATTGGCAAACTGTACAAAAGTTTCACTTTCTTTACAAGAACATATATGATTTCCACTAGTCACAGCAGTCTTGTCGACATTTCTCCTTGCATTTGAATGGGATCCTTTTTTACTCCCACTACTGGGATGATCTCTGTCGGTATTTTTCTTCTGTCTCACTGCAGACTCCTCCAGGAATTTGAGGAAGGACGCCTCAAAGCCCATTGGTTTAAATGAGCTCCAGTCAAAAGACGCAGGGCGCTCCTCAGTGGTCTGAATGGCGACAGCAGTCTCTTCTTCCTTCTGTGTGCTGCCTAATTCAACTGCTGGGGCTGGCTCAGCCCTTTCAACTCTCCTCTTTTTATTTTGGGAGACGTTTTTTTCTTTATTAACTCTCTTCAAATTACCTGTTTTTTGTTTTTCTGGCTGGCAGGGGTCATTCTCCTTAAAGTCATTACTTACATTTGACGGGGTCTGAGGCTGGGTCTCCGTACTTGTGTTGTCTTCATTTATTAATTTGGTAATAAATAATTCTGTTAGTTCATCCACTTCATCTTTTTCATTTTTCACAACTTCCTTCTGTGGAACTGCAGCTATCCTTGCATTATCACTGCTCTCTGATACACCTGTGTCAGAATCCTTCACACCAGTCTTTTCAACTTCCTGCTCACAAGTTTCCTTGAACTGTGAGCTGCAGCACTGTTTGAAGACAATGAGGAGATTGCGGTGTTGTGATGTAAATGCCTTAGATAACTTATGGCATTTATAATGTCTGATTATATTGCTTTCACTTGTAACAACTGATGTACACCCCTTTATCATACATGGATACTGGGTGACAAATCTGCTCGTACACTCAGACAAGGCATCATTTCTAGCCTTTATAGAATATACATGCTTTCCACGTTTCAGAGAGTAAGGCTTATTTTCTTCAATCTGCACAATCTTTGCAGTCTTGTTTTCCACATTATTTTTTTTCTTTCGTTTGGTCTTCGGCATTTTGACTCCTTCCCTTCCAGATCTGTATTTTGTCCCCCGGAGTTTAGACTTTGTCTTTTCTTGGTTTGCTTTGCTTGATATATTTTCCTGACCAGGTGTTAATCTTCGCGGCCGGATGAGGTGAGCTTTATGTTTGTCATTATGCTTATTAAAAATGTGCCGGAGGAGATTAGACCGGGTTGCATATATTCGGTCACAGCCTTCACAGTCACATTTGTATATGCCATCTTCTTCAGTTTTACTTCCCTTGGCCCCGATTCCATGATCTGCCTCAAGATGAACAACATAGTTCAAATATGTTGTAAATGAAGATTTACACTCTGACTGATCACATGGAAATTTCCCAACATCCACAGAAGCGGTCATACTTTCAATTTCTTCAGGTGACATCTCGTGAAGCTTCATGTAGTGTTGTATTAGGCCAGTAATTGCTTGGAAAATTCGGGAACAGTCACTCACCTGACACCGAAATTCTTTCACAGTTTGTTTCGTCTCAATTTCTTCACTCTCTTTACCAGCTTCACTCTCTTCTTCAGCCTCTGCAGAAAATGCAGGCAGATCTGACTTGTGCACAGCCTGGTAATGCAGAATCAGGTTCTGCTGTATCGTGAAGGCAGCAAAGCAGCCCTGATGAACACAGCGGTAAGGCCTGTAGGGACTGTATCTCGTGGGAAACTCAGGAGACTGAGAAACGGGCTTCTTGCGTTTCCTCTCCTCCTTTTCCTTTTTGTGTCTCCGAACTTTCCGTCCTTTGGTTTGCACATTTGCTAGAGGATTTGTATTACATTGTTCTGAAGTAACTGCAATCACTTGAGAAGAACTTTCTGTTGTTTCAGGACTTTTTTTTTCTAGAAGTTGTTTTTCTGGGATCACTGCTATACTACTGAGGGTGTTTTCTTTCATTGCTCCCAATTCTAAAGCGGGCTGGAATTCCCTTTTATTTTCCTCTGTCAGAGCTAGCTGTCTTTTTACTTGCGTAATTCGTGGGGCTGATGAATTTTCACTCTGAGATTTCCTTCCATAAGGTCTTTTTATTTTTAATTTGACCATTTCTTCTGTTGTAAAATGATGTACCAACTGACAGTGTGCCCGAAGATTAGAGTTTCTTGTAAACGTCTTCGTACATGTAGGTACTACACATTTAAATGGAGCAAACTTGAGCTGATTCTTCTTAATTTCAAGAATCATCTCTGGAGTGTACTGATGAATTTTCCCATAGTGCTTAAACAGGGCATCTTTTGTCATCGCACTGTAATTGCACCCTTGGTTCTGACACACAAAGGGTTTACTAACTCTGTCACTAAACTGAATGCTGCTTATAATTTCAGAAACTGGCTGAACAACTGTGACATTTGCAATTGATTTCACAGGAGTGGGAGTCAGTGTCACTGATGTATTTATCAGTACACAGTGGGGTGCTGGAGTGGACAGGTCATTTTCTAATTTTAATTTCTGTAAGCCTTCTAAAATCTCCTGCATTTGATCCTCCTTATGTAATACTTCACACTGAGGAATGCTACTTTTTGTTGGCATGACACCTATGAAGGAGGGAAACTGAGACGACTCAGATAACTTATTATTTTGTACAGTGTTTACTGAAGGAAGCTGAATGTTATAATTTATTTGAGCATTCTGTGATGTTTCACCAATACCCTGAGATCCATTTTTTACCTCAAGTATTTGAGAATTCATAGCACTTTTAATAATTTCAAGAGTCTTTTCAAAGTTTTGTATGACATTGTCTTCAGAGATCTGCAAATCAGAATTTATTGAAGGTGTGCATGAATTCACAGCCATCATTTGGGAATCACCATTTTCAGTTTTTAAGGTTAAAGGAGCTAACACTGTATGGGACTCAAGACTGGTTTTGAAGTTTTCTTTCACATCAGTCATAAACAACTGATTGTCAACATTATTTAATTTCTGTGTTAGATTTTCCACCAAACCCTGAGGTTCACAATTGGGAATTACAGTGGAACGAAGGTTAGTAGTTGGTATCTCAATGCTCTTTGCTATAAGTCCCATTGCTGTCAAGTCACTTGTTACCAAGTTTTGGGGAGTATTAGGGGCAATTAGTGGAGGAGTAACTTTCTTTCTTCTCTTAGAAGCACTGTTTCCCTTCTTATTTAAGTGACTAGACCTTGTGTTCTGAGGACCACTTATAACTGAAACGCGTGAACTGCTACCGGTAAAATTTTGTGATGGCCTGCTAGAACTAGGGAATGAACCAGAACACAAACCATTTTCAACAGTCTTCAGTAGTAAGTCATTTGTTGGGAAAACAGGCAAACTGCTGCACTCCTCCATGGAGGAAGCTTTGGGGTTTGGGGTCCCGTTCTGGCCTGTCAGCAGGGGGCTGGGGTGGCACACGGTCTGCAGCAGGGTTGGCACAGGTGGGTTTGGCATCACTGTCGCGTTCACCTGTGCTGCGTCGGAGACACAGCCTGTGGGGACGTGAGGGAGCGCATCGGCGCCCTCAAACGTACTGGGGATGCCAGCTGTTTCCAAAGCCTGCTTGATGATTTCGCTCCCCTCCTGACTAACACTTGTATTAAAGCTAGTCACACCAGTCCGAGGAAACGTATTTGGTAAAAATGTTGAGGAGCGGTTTTCAGCAGCAAGAAGTTGCAGGAATGACGGATCTTTAAAACATGCTTCTGGACTGAATGCAGACTGTTGTGGCTGCTGCAAGTTTACTGCATTTGTGGAGAGAATCATGCTGGCAAGAAGAGAAGGCTGCCCATTATTCTGTAGAAGTTCTTGAGCAATTTCTGCCCCATCCAGTGGTTTACAGTAAGATCGCTTAGACAAGTGTCCACCCAGAGATCTGGGGTTGGTGAAAGCCCTGTAACACCTGCTACAGATAAATTTCCCATCTCTGATGATCGCCGGCCATTTAGCCCTTTTGTTGTGCTTGGGTTTTCTTTCTTTCCCATTTGGGCCCCGCCCGCGGTCTTTCTTCACTTTTTCTGGTCCAGGCTGTTGGGCACCAGTGCCACTGAAGTCATTTGCAACACTGACTTGTGAAGGAAAAACTGCATTCTCACCATTCCCTCCCTTTAGAAAGGAGGAATTGGTATTTCCTTCGATCTGCGAAGAAAAATGATTTGTATTATTTTCCAGTTGGGAGAAAACAGAGTTAGTCCCACTGTCTGCTGGTGAAGGGAAGAGAGACACGGAGCTGCTTTCCGCAGGTAACGGAAGAAAAGGGTCTGAGCCGCTGTCAATATTCAAAGGCAAAACCGTTTTGGTTAGGTCTTCCATTTGTGCTGGCAAGGTGGTGCTAGATAAATTCCCCATCTGGGAACATAACAGACCACCACCTTGTTCATTCTTATCCTGAGAAGGTATATTTGGATTTATGACACTTTCCACCGAGGGCAACAGTGGAGCGGACACACTCGCTAAATGAGCTGGGAGGATGGGTGATGTGACATGCTGCGCCTGATCAGAACAGGCAGGAGTCCCGCTGGCTTTGGTCTGTGGTGTAAAAAATGCGTTATTAGAGCTGCTCACCTGCGATGGCAAAAAATAAACAAACTTGCCATTATTTGGTGTATTTAAATTGTTAGCTTTCTGACCCCTTTTGCTCTTGCGTTGCATTTTGAATGCTGCATACTGGTCGGGGTGTGCCGTCTTCATGTGTTTCCCAATACTCTGTGAAGAGTTATAAGTTCGAGTACATCCCTCAACCTGGCAACTGAATTTCTGAACTGGCGCTTTTGGAGGCACTGATGGAGTTCCTAAAGAATTACTGAGGTTGGGCTGTGGTGGAACAAATGTGATACTTTCCAGCGTCTTCAGAGGTAAATTATAAAGACTGGATGATGTTTTAACATTACCTCCACATTCAAACTTGGGAGTTGGTAAACTGTTTTGAAACCCTGTCTGGTTTTGCACAGAAAAGGTCATCAGATTGCTCACTTGTCTTTCTAAGTTTTGTGTGGTTATGCCGTCTATCTTGAGGGCTTCTGAGGCCACTAAAGAATTCTGAGTAATCTGGGTTTCATTGAAACAATCCTGTTCCTTTCTCTCCTGGAAATCTGTGTGACACAAATCATTACAAGCATTTTCAACTGGTGTATGTAAGTTGGTGACCAGTGATTCACCAGCGCTTTCCACAGCTGAGTTTTCTTGCTTCCCGAAGTTCTCCTCGATCCGCTGATTGAGGGACACCTTAATGGACACGGCTACTTCACTGGCCTGAAGCAGAGGAGTGGTAGCCGTGTTTCCTAAACCATTTGGCAGTGCTCCATCAGTCTGCCCGAGCTCCGAAGCAGAAATCTGGTCTTGTTTGGTCACAGGTGATTCTGCCTTGCTTTTATCCCAAGCATCACTTCTATCAGCTGGGATGGTGTTTTCAACACTATTTTCTGAAGGAAGCATGGATCTTTCTTTCTCAGAGTTCCCTTCTGCACTCTGACTCACTCTGGAAGGCTGAACAGAATCTCTGGCTGAGTTAAGTTGGTCTTCAGGAGGCAGCACTTTTTCAGGAGTACTGTGATCTTCCAGATGCTTCTCAAGCTCACTCTGAGAACGGTAAACTTTGCCGCAGCCTGTGAACTTACATGTGTAGGTGTTATAATGCTGTGCTTCATGGTCATACAGTAAATACGCTTCTGAGAAGATTCGGCCACACCGAGGAAACATGCACTTCGCCCTGAAGACCGGGTGCTCCTTGCGGTGGGTTAAGAGCTCTGCGTAGCTGTTGAAGCCGGCCCTGCACCTCATCTGTATGCAGATGTACGGCTTGCTGCCACAGTGCATCTGCAAGTGGTCATTCAGGTGAGCGACACTTACAAAGTGCCGCCTGCAGTACTGGCAAATAACTTTTCTGCTCTGCATTTCAAGAAAGCGCTTGGCATCTTCATTATCCTTATGTCCCTTTACGTGAGCAATTAAATTTTTAAAGTACTTAAAGCCCTTTTTACAAAATGTGACAGGGCAGTTGAACTCATTAACCGGTACTGGTTTCTGGACCGGGACCACCTCTGGCTCGTAAGATTTGTCTCTGTCATCAGTTTCGTCGTCCGAGCCGTCGTTGTCATTAAACACTATGAAGTCCGTGGAATAGAGGCTGTTCTTCTTGATGGGCCGCTGCTCCTGCTTGGCCACAGCATGTGTCTTCTGGTTCTCGCTGGTAGCTGTGATCTTAGGAGGCCTTCCCAACCTTCTCAGTGGCTTCATAGCTGCCAGTCTCTCTTTACTTGACTGTTTAACATGCAGCGTGACATGAGGGACAAAGGTCTCCTTCGAGTTAAAGCTCTTTGCACATATGGGGCAGCTGTAAACCCCGTCTCTGCAATGCTTCTGAGCGTGCCGCACGATTCGGTGGCCGAGGAATTCTTTGTCACACAGCACACAATACTGCATGTAGGCTTGCCAATTCCTGAACCGAGCCGATATGAATCCCCTCTCTCTCAACTGCTTTATCTCTCTCTTTTTCTGCTTTTCATCACAAATGTCTCTAAGGAGGCCAGAATTAGCACCAATTCCACCATTCACAGAAGAGTCTTTCCTCTCTTCCTGGTAGTCTGCTACTTTCTCATAAACCTCACTGTCATTTAATTCATCTATTGAAGACACGATGGATGCTTCTTCTCCCATTAATGCAAGACACTGTCGTTTTAAAGTTTTCCAATCCCAGAATTCTGGATCAAAGGGCCACTGAGTTTTCAATACAAGTAAGAGCTCACAGCGTAGGGAATTTGGTATTGGAAGATTCTCTTCATCATATTTCTGGTCTGGCTGGTTATACAACATTTCCACAGCATAATATGCATCTACTGTAGGCTCAATAAGAAATTCACTCAGTTGACAAGCACGTTTAACTTCCAGATCATCAGGCAACAAGCATGAAATGGTCTTGCAGATAGATATTTTCACTTCAGTATTTTCTGTAGATTCCAGGCGAAGAGCTTTTACGCATAACTCTATACAAGTGGCAAGTCCAGCTCCTTCAGTCTGTGAAGAAGCAAGCAAGAAATGTTACCTTAATTTACACTCATCAACGCAGATTTGTAAATTTAGTAATTTTAAAACTGAGGTTTGTTTTCTCAAATTTTGCAATAGCCCATCTATGAAAATAACCCCTCCCAAGCACTGTGGCTGTGTGTGTGTGAGATGAGCCGCAGAGAACAGCAGAAAAACATAAACACTGGTAGCTGAGACATGAGCATAGAATCATGTAACAGCCAGGTAAACTTGGATGCTATCTAACTTCTCTGGTCTTTCATATCACAATATAAAATAAGAGATCAAAACAACACTTAAACTGAATGAAACTGTTGTGAACATTATTATAATAGATATCATGCATCTAAAGTATCATGTTTGGAACATGGTAAGTGATCAAGACATGTCGTTAACTTTATCACAAATTTCATTTCCTAAGTTTGTATTTACAATCCTTCTGAAATAACAACCCTCTTAGTTTACTTATAAAACTGAGAATGTCCCCATAATTCCTAACTCATTAGCAATGAGAAGAGATTCTCACATTTGAGAATAAAGTTTTTCTTTAAATACTGGGAATCCTAATTCAATCATAAAGTGAACTGAAGTGAAATGAAGTGAAAGTCGCTCAGTCATGTCTGACTCTTTGCCACCCCATGGCCTATATAGTGCATGGAATTCTCCAGGCCAGGATATTGGAGTTGGGTAGCCTTTCTCTTCTCTAGGGGAGCTTCGCAACCCAGGGATTGAACCCAGGTCTCCTGCATTGCAGGAGGATTCTCTACCAGCTGAGCCACAAGGGAAGCCCAAAATTGAACGCCAAATCACCTACCTTATGACTGGAACATCCTAAGAATTAGGAGTAGCAGGAGACACAACAAACCTTTTATCCTTTTGAATTAGCATCTTGAACTATTATGATAATATAGCAGTAACAAAGGTAAGACTCATTTGAAAAATATATGAAGAGATAAAAATGGGTTCTAAGAGACTAAAACAGAACAAATAAATGAGAAATAAGCCGGTCACAGATGTGGCCACATTCGGGGGAATGAAATGTGTGCTTTAGGCCAGAGGGCAGGGAAGTCAAAAGAAGTCCACAAGAGCTGAGAGGGCTTGCATTTTCACAGGTTCAGAAGGAAACAAAATCTTTCACTAAAAGGGAAGCTTGGGTCTGTGGGCCAAGAGGAGGGCGAGTGCAACAGGCTGAGGAACTGGACTGGCCTCCTCACGCTGTAAGTCAGTCTGAAACCTTAACTATGAAGGCCAACAGAACAGGGTAAAGTTCTTGTTCTCGTGAGCTTTTTGTCGGCCGGTATATGTGTGACTGAAGGTTAAGTTTACGGGAAATATTCAATTCATGAACTGGTTATATGACAACTATCTTTAGAGCTGAGTCGAGAGTGAGCTAGGTGGACAGCATCAGAACTGAGTTAAATTACAGAGAGCTGGACTAGCGTCTGGAGAATCAGGAGTGCTTAGTGTGGGAAAAAATCACACTCGAGGCGCTCAGAGGCACCTCGTGAGGAGTGAACGGAGGAGAAAACCGCCTCTTCTTCAGGCTGCGTTTCACCTTTTTGGTGACTAGGACCTGTGTCTGGCCACCGCCACTTGCGAGTCTAACAGGCAAGCGGGTTAGGGCCTCTTCTTCCTTCGCTCAGCACCTACTCTGCACCCGGGACTGTGCTGGGCCACGTGCTCCTTCCCTCTCAGCAGTCTCGATATCCCACTAGTCAAGAAAGACGTGTTACAGAGCAACTGGCAGTGCGTCTCGGCAGATATGAGACCCTTAGGGGACGGCTTTATATTTCCAACTCTTTGACTGCAGGGGTCTAGGAAAAAGTAAATCAAATGACGAACCAAGCGATCTGCCCCATTTCCTTTACAGACCTCAATTACAGTTTAAGAAGGAAATAATTATTCTAAGTCATTATGTCAGTAGCTGGGCAACAACTCTCAACAGCTCCCGGAGCTCTGAGGTACCGAGGGGAAAGGGGCACACCAGACAAACATTCCTGTTCTTTCCCCTACTGCTCATCCCTGTTCTTTCCTCCTGAAAATGAAGAGAAATTATTTCAGGAGGAAAAAAAAAGCAAAAGATACATGTAAGATTTACTGACCAAATACAGATCTTAAAAGATCAGACAGTAAGAATGTCTTTTGGTCCCTACTTTCAAAAACAAAATCATACATACAAACACTTCATGTCATGCTACATCCTAGCTTTCAAGGGGCCCTAAGGCCTGTTTGGCATCCCACCCCATGCAGTGGTAGCACCTTTGGAAACTGTCTTTGTGTACTTTTAAAGTGGAAACCAAATGCATTCCTACAAGGATTACTATAACAAAAGAAATTAGTTTTGTAAAAGCTGGATTCTGATTTTTGCTAGTAAATGAATGGAAACACATATACAATCTCTATTATCACTGTCCTTTAGAATTTCGTCTCACCTACTGTTTAATCCATCTGTTAGGTTTGTTTTCATGTCTATGATTATGTTTTTGTATTTCTAAAAGTTCTTTTGACTCTTCTTAAAATCTGCTTGGTCATTTTATAGGACCTCTCTTTTTCACACTTTCATTCCTTATTTTATATCTTTAAATATATGTATTTCATAGATTTATCAGACTATTTAAAGAATCAAGCAAATGATTCCATCGTTTTGTCTACTGAAATTCATTCACGTTGTGTGAATTGTGTGTCTTGTGTGCTTAATAGATAGTGATGGTTAACTTATTTATGTCTTTAAATATATGTTATTTATACTTTTTATTCTTTAAAAAGTTTAATCCTGCTGTTAGCTGTCTCTGCAAAAACTGCCCATGGCTGACACTTTCATTGTAAATCTTGATGGTGAACCTATCTTGAGAAGAGCTTTATCAAAGAAATCATGTATTGAAGGCATGTCCCTCCAAAGTAGTTCTTCATTTGCTTCTGCCAGGGATCCCAGGCATTCACCAGCCCAGGACTTCACCCTTACCTTTTAAAATATTACTTATGTAGGGGAGCAAACTCCACCACCCCAAAATGTGTTTCTTTGACAGGAGGATTATTTTAGGCTGATTATTTTTAAAAAACAGAAGACTAAGGAGGTTTTTCTTGTTACCCCCCAAAACTCCTCTTTATTGACTAAAAGAATTTAGAAGAAGGGCCTGTTCCTGTAACAGAGCTATTTCCAGACACATCCGCAAAGAACATGGGTTGGGCACAGTGGAGGAAACTTCGCAGGGCCTGGAGATCGAGTCCACCGTGTCTCCTTGTTTCTGCAGGACCCAACAAGCACCTGCTCCTCCATCTCCATGTGAACTCCCTCCTTTTGCTCCGAAGGCCCAAACTGCTACTCCCAACATTCTCTTTGTCTTTAACTGACAGCGGTATTTAAGGTGAGGATTTTGGCCATTTTGGCGAGCTTCTTAGTTTTCTTGGGCCTCTCCCAAGTATATATGTTATTAAACTTTTGCTTGGTGTTCTCCTGTTAATCTGCCCCACGTCTGTTTAATTCTTAGAAGACCCAACATAACTAAGAAGGAAAGGGCGAGGAAAAGATCTTCTTCCCTGACACCCACTTGATGTGGGGATTCCTGGTTACAGTGTAGGGTAAATGTGGACCCTAAATCTGTGTGAAGGCAGACCTATGGTTACAATTTATTAGGGAAAACATTTTCCTTCTCTGACCCACAGTCCAGTTGGACAAGGTTTCCGACCATCATCTATGTTCAAGTAATATTTTTCTAGTTCACTTTGCAATGAAATTATAGTACTTTACAAGTTAGTGGAAAGGAGGTGGGGGACATGGAACTCAGTTCTAAATCCCCAACTTAAAAAGGGCCCAAGATGCTATATCTTACCTTATCCCTGGGTGGATATAAAACTTCAAACCTTAGCTGCTCCAAGTGCTAACACACCCCACTCCCCAGCAGGTTAGGAGAACCCTAGCCTCAGCTCAAAGTTTCTACTCCAGTTTTTAGGTTCCTCTTCTTTTTGAGTCTAGGGAATTCCCCACTATTCTTGTAATTAAGCTGCTAACCACTAAGAACAATGTTTTATTTCATCAAGTATTTCTGGGTCTTTTGTAGAAGGAATCTTAGATACTGTAATCTGCCAGACATCAAGCAAAAGAAGCTATATTTCTTTTTACACTTTCTAAATTTATATAGAACCAAATTATCAAAACTGTGTAACACCTAGAAGAAAAACTGTGGAATGATAAAATATGAGTATTATGTATACAGTGCTTGTCTTCAGGCTAAGAGCAAGCCCCTGGCTATCATTTGCATTTTTAAGTTTCTCTGTATGAAATAAAATTAAGGACTAATAAAATCAATATTCAAAGCATTAAATGAAATAAAAGTCACTGAAGTCCACGTATTAAATGTGTAATTTACACATCTGAAATTAAGATACCTTGATCATTCTTACCTCTGAATTAATAACTTTAATCAGGAAGAAAATGTGATATACTGTCTTGGTTAACAAAGAAAGTTGACGACATCTTTCTAGGTACACTTGAATAGATGGTTCTACTCTCTGCTGTAATTTACTCCAAAAGAGAGTGAGTTCCCTAAAAAGAAAAAAAAAAGTAAGTTGGAGGTGCAATGTAAAATCATGAACTTTGTCTGTCTAGTAATTACATTTGAAATTAAAACTAGTTTCAGATTCTAATGCTATATGTGGAATGAAGTTTAAAAGAAAAAGACCCTCAATTTTCTAGAGACTTATTAAATAAAATTAAGATATGATTTATCATTTTATTAAGATTTTTCAATCTCAAAGAAGCACTCACTACCTTTTACTAGGAAAGCACCTGACATTTAAATAAGATACATACCCGACATTTAAACAGGATACACACACCACATCTGAACTTTAAAAGTAATAAGAAATGCAAAATATGTGTATATATAAAATGCATCAATGGCAAAATGATTTTTAAAAAGCATTTAATTTTTATCTTCTAATAATTTATTATTAGATAATGTTAAGAATCAATGATGACACAGAACCCAGAAGAAAATAACTGCTCTGTGCTACCGCAGTGAAAAAAGAAAAAAGACTTTGAAAAATAAACTTTGAAATTTATTCCAACTGCAATCACACTGTGTTTTTCACAGAAAATAACCCTACTGAACTGAGAAATTTTCCATCCTTTTACCTATCATCCTACTTCTCTCTGTCCTCCAGTTTCTCCTCCATACAGGCCTTTCCAATTAGCTCCTCAGTTTCCAGTCCTAGAAGCTTTGCCCTTTTCACCATCCGCTTGAGAAACTTGCTCATCTACTGGATCTTAACCTGCATACTGAGGACTTCAAAAATCTGTCTCTCTAGTCTCGACCACTTTCACCTCTTTAGTTTTTTCTAAGACTTCTCCACTTTGATCTCTCCTGAAACTTGAAAGTTAATACATGAAAAGGATAATTAACATTCTTTTTGGTTCACTGCCCTTCTAATTTAACACATCATTATCACTGACTCTATCTATCAGCCTCTTCAAACATTTCTTTCACCTCGCCCCATATCCACAGGAAACTTTAACTCCCCAGCTGAACTACTTACAGGCTTTGGAGTTGATTTTTCTATTTCAACTCAATTCCGTACTGCCACTTCCTACCATGAGCTCACCCTCACAGTTCAGGTAAATATTCTTAAATTTCGGAATGCTGTACACTAAATTTTCTTTTGTGTTTTCACAATACAACACTGAAGACTAACAATACAGTTGACTGACCAGATAAATTGTCAGTGTGAGCTAACACTAACTTAAGACAGCTGATCTTAAGTTTTTTGACTTAACTCAAGTAATTATCCCTGCTATCTGTATCCTCCCAAAGGATGATATATATAACAGGTTTGCACACTAGGGAATGTACCATATGAAGAAATGTGTATTGAAGAATTTAGTGAAGTATTAATAGAATGACACCTTGTAAGTGGGTAACGGAACTATATTTCTACACGTAAATGACTAGCACCTAGTTATGCATTAATAGCAAAAAGTGTGCAATATGCAAAGAAACAATACATACATTAAAGGTGGCTTCCATATCTGAAAACATTTTTATTGTAGCATTAAATAAAATAAGCCCTTCTTTCATCTTCCAACATTTAAAATTTTCCTAGTCATAACCGATCATTATATGATCATTACTGGTATACTGAGGAACTGTGTGGTCTCTTAACAGAAAAAATTTTTTAAGTTATAATATGAACTACTTGATAATCAGTTTACACAGCATATAGTATCTGAAAATAAGCTTTTTTGTCTTGGTAACACTAAAAAGATTTTAAAAAATATGTTCTTAAGCTATCTGCACAACCTATCTGTAATCTTATTTAACAACCTTCTCTTTTCAAAAGAAAATCAACTCACCAAGCACAGTACATATCTCCCTGTTGAAGCTGACGTGATAAAAATGCAGTACATAAGACAAGAGCACTTTTTTCATCACCCTCAGATTCTAAGTTACAGATCATTTCTAGGGCATCTTTGCAATCAACTTCTGAAATCTACAGAGAAAGGATATAGAAATATGCCATAAAATGGTTTTAGGTTAGAATATATAGTAATATACTTTACAATTTTTATTAGGTATGTACAGATCATTTTCTTTGGTAAAACCTCATTAACTCATACATTATCAATTCATAATATGTCATGATTGGGCTACTGTTTAAAGAAATAATCTTTCTTCAAGTCAGAGAACCAATGATCTTCAAGACCTTTACAAGTATTCATTTATATGTAAATAACTAATGCTAATTACAAGCAACCTTTACCCATTAAATCAGGTCTATAATACTGAAAAAGAAAAGCTGCTACTTGTACTTTTTCCCGTTTATCTAGTAATTTAAGAAGCATTAGAATGAACAGAAAGACAGAAACATTTACTGGATATAGACTAAGAAACAAAGTGTCTGTTCATTGCAGGGAATAAAATAAAACATGAAACATTTTATGTAGCTATACCACTTTTAAATGAAGCTCACCTCAGTTTTCTATAAATCTCCATTATTTTTCTTTTCATATATATTCATTCCATCTCAAAGCTTGTCAAGTCATGCATGCATAAGTATAACCTAGATGAAGGCAACTTGCTTCATTTAATTATGCACTTACATCTATTGCTTATTTTTAAAAAATTAAAATTTATTATCTCTACTACAATGATTTACTACAATAAACAATCAGAATGTATGATCTCTATAAGGATTTGCTTTAAGATAAAGATGTGACAAAGAGCACACAATCACAGATCACTGGTGTTCCACAGAATTAACATGGTACAACTGTCAAATGGCAAAAAGAATTGAAGATCAATACAAACCATTAGCACCCATACCACAGAGCTAACTATACATCTCCCTGTTAATCTCTGTCTCCTCATTAATTTTTGAGTACAGGAAAAGTGTGTGTGTGTGTAAAATGTAAGGTGTTTAGAATTAAACAAGTGTCTGAATGGAAATGGGGTAATGCTAAAGTTTGATCTTTGACAACAAGGATAAAGACTGCAAGGGGACAGATTCAGAAGTTCCATTTTACGTATTAAATCGAGCTAGGAAACACTAAGGCCCAACTCTGAATCTATGTGTTTAACAACAATCACTTCTTTAAGTAAATATGAAGTTAGTGTAAGAGTTATGACTAAAACCCAAATCCTGGAACTCTCTGGCACAGTACGTTTTCCATTATTCCTGTGTCTGCCTCTTTTGTACAGATCTTTATCTATAAGGAACTCTATATAAACAAACACAAAAAGGGCTGAACAATATATATTTATATAATTAGTATTTTCAAATACCTACAATAAGTTAAATGTGTTGTTAGACATTTTATACGTGTATGTAATTATTAATCTTAATTTTTCTACTAGACAGGCATTAGAAACATGTTACACGTAAGACGTCAGTAATAACAACAAATAGCAGCTACTCTACTACTCGTTCGTGTCAGCTTCTTCAGGAGAAGCATTGCTAACCCAGTGCAGCACCCTGCCTGGTACACCGACTACTGTTTCTTTTTAGAGACAAGGCACAGAGTTAAGTTACTTGCTCAAAGCTGCATGCTTAATTAGCAGAGTCGAGATTTCAACCCAGATCTAGCTTCAAAGTCTGTGCTTCTTCTAGACTTCCACATAAGCATATTACATAAGCACACTGAGGGTCTTCATTGATCAATGCTGATTTTACAAGTTCAAGTTTTAAAAAATTCTTACCTCATGAAAGTCTAATTTATTTTGAATCAAATTTTCATGTTTTTTAAAAACCTAAGGTGTTCTTACTGAATGCTTAAGTAATGCAAAATATGTACATTATATATAAGAAATTAGTTTTTCCAATGATGTTACCTATATTAGCTTACACTTAATAATAAAACATATATTTATATCTAAAATACAAAACCAACAAAGGGAGCTCCTATAAGTCCACAAATATACAACATACTAACTGAAACATCTGCTATATTCAATTATATTTCACTTTTTACTGGTATGCTAAGGAAGCAATTTTTACTATGCACTACTCATTTCCCTAATATAGATACCCCACTTGAAAAAAAAATAGGGGGAGGGGGGACCGGGATGGGGAATACATGTAAATCCATGGCTAATTCATTTCAATGTATGACAAAAACCACTGCAATGATGTAAAGTAATTAGCCTCCAACTAATAAAAATAAATGGGGAAAAAAAAAAAAAGAAAGCTACAGAATTTATTCAAGGTATTGTTAAGAGATGCTAACAGGGATTTCACATAGCACGGTTAAATATTTAGACTTGGAAAATAAAAGTATTTCATATTTATACTGCAATAAATGTATATTCTTTAACAAATAAAAAAAAAAAAAAAGAAAAAAAATAGGACACTATAGAGAAACTGAAACCTAATCAATGGCTGAATTAAAACTGTGCAAGTGAAATATAGGTCAACTTTAGCCATCAATGAGCAAGAACTATATTTTATAATCCAAGGCAGCATGAAGTAAGGATTATCAATATACTACCAATATAGGGACTATTTGTATGTTACAGATATCTATTCTGTATTGCTTTGAAAAAATAAGCAAAAATTTAACACTAGAAAATTTAAAAATATGAATAAAACACTGGAAGTCAATTAGCACAATTTGTTTGCTAAAGATATACTTTGCTAAATCCCTTTGTAAAGTGTAAAAATCATTTCAAAAGTGCAAATAATGACTTTTATGTTTTAATATAGCCTTCTGCCAGATATTAAAAAAGTATAGAACACTTCATATTTTACATACATTTACCAAGTGCACTTTTAAAATGTATGGGCTTGAATACATTTCAGGAGAAGCTTTTTGCTTATCAAAATAAAATTGCTTTCCTCCATTCAGAAAAGGACTTAAATCGTAAACCTGACACACTAAAATAATTAGCTACTTTTTTTTTTTTAAACTCTCAGAGTAGCAACATCTTGGGCTAGATTTAAAAGACAAATAATCTATAGTGTTAGGGAATAAAAAATTTCATAACTGTTTATGGGAGCATAACTCATAACCTTTTGGGGGGGGGGATGGTAGCATGGCCCGATTTAAGATGTGTAGGTTCTTTGATTCAGCAATTCTACTTATAGAAATTTACCCCACCAATGTACCCCCAAGAAGAATGAAAGGATGTATCAATAAGTACCAGGCAACAATTTAAATGTCCTCTAGTTTGACTAAAATATTAATTAAAAATCTATACTATGGAATTATGCAGCCATGAGAAGGAATGAGGTTGATTTATAAGAAATGACATGGAAAGATGTCCATACTAAGAGCAGGAAAAGTCCCTATCAGCCAGGATGTGTGTATATTTAAAGAATGTTTATATGTAAAAATATTAGAAATAAAAAATTTCACACTTAACGATTACTTGGGTCAGATGGGAAATAACAGAGACAAAGTAGATTTTACTTTCCTGTTTATTTTGACAACAAAACCAGGAGAAATACTGAATATAAAATAAACACTGCTAACTTCATTTTTATACTGACGCCAAGAACCCAGGCCAAAGCCCAGCCCTTATGGAGAAGCCAGCTCAACACCCGTCTCTCAGCCTCACTCCTCGGCCACCCACCAGGGCTAGCTGTTATTTCTGTCACAGTGCAAGGGTCCTGAGAAACAGTCAGCCCTTGCTCACAGGCTCATGGATAAAGACTAAAGGTCCAGGGCAGGCTGACTCGTTCTCATATCTACTGCCACCTACTCTAAAGAATGGGTAAAAACCTCAAGCGTTTACAAGAACCAGGTAGGTAAGGGAAATGTTTGACGTGGGCCCTGTGAGGGAGCGCGCGTGCCTCCTCTGAAGCGGGCAGTGTCTGGGCAGTTGCTCCAAAGTGACCATTTTCCTTGGGGCAGAAGGGATGACAGAATTTACTTCACTTGGAACAATCAATATGCTTGTAATAGAAAAATAAAAGAATAGTCAAACAATCTCTAAGTGAAAAGAGATTCCTAACAAGGAGCGTTGTCAGACTTACACATATCCTGTTCTGTTCTACAGTATTGATCTAGTTTCGCTTCTGGGTGGGGAAACTGATTCTGTGTACTCTGCTTAAAGAACGTGGAGCATCTTAGTTCCACCTGCTTAAAATGAGAAGGAAAAAACAACTTCACATGACATCGGAGATACCCGGGGTCCTCAGAGAGAAGTTTTCTGAGGGTCTCCCACAGCAGGGTGGGCTGCTGTTACTTAACTGCGGACAATTAAACCAAGAGGGAATTTAGGTTCAGTACTGCAAGATCTTTTTTGATTATTCAGGACAGCTAGAAATAGAGACTCTCCTGGAGATAACAGATTCACAGTCTTCAACTTCAAACAGGACTTTAAAAGTTAATGTAACCACCCTATCTTTAGATACTTTCCTGCCAGAAGGTACGCTTCTAAGGGTCCGTCCTTTACTCACTTACAACCCTCTCAGTGTTTAGAGGACACCTTTCATTTACTTAATAAAAATCTGCTGAAGGAAGGATGAGCAGACGGACAGACTTAATTAAGGCTTGGGACTGAACTGATAATGAAAACTTAAACGAAGCTGAAAAATACACAGGATGCAGTATCATAATAACTATTTAAGGACTAAAAATGTCACAGACATTTCAAAGGCTGTATGTCAAGAAACTTTATACATCTGCCAATGAACTTCTCTACAGGGTTATTCCTGACCAATAAGAAAACTTCAATCCTCTATTTAGCTCCTATTACAGCGACGAAAAAGCCATTATCTGAGACAAAAGAGAAACACTAAAGAGGAAAATAGCTAATATCCAAACTAATGACATCTCCTGAGCCAGAGCCCTTGGCTCTACTTCATCCGGTAGAGAAACTGCATCACTCTCCCAGGATTCTCATTATCCAAAACATACACAACAGGCTTCTCATCTTGGTCCAAGGCTAGCATCTTCCTCTAATCACACAATCACCATTATAATCCCAAGGCTAGCATCTTCCTCTAATCACACAATCACCATTATAATCCCAGCCTTTAACCTCACATGGGCATTCAGCTCTCTGTCAGAGGTTATCTTCCTTCTGGATTCTGACTACAGCCTCCGTCTACTCAGGGGATCGCGCACCTCTGTTAATTGTCCTCTCTCTCTTATTTCAGCTTCTCCCTTTGCATATCCTAAAATCTGTCCCACAATCCCTTTGCTCTCCATTCGCTACCACCCTAGAATCACAGGATACTTATATTAGAGATATAAGACATATATACACATCACTGTTCAATGTATTATAGTTTTATCTATTCTCTTTATATACATATTCTGCTTTTTTGATCAAAAACTTTCAATTCTCCTACCCTGTCTTCAACTTCATTTTGGAATTATGAGTCCTCTAAGATGCAAAATTCCATTTGGATTACGATTCTACTTTTAGAAATCTGTAGTATAAAATACACAAATACATGAATACTATGCTTTCTGCCAACTAGAAGTGAAAAAAACACAATCACTGGTCTTACAAAGAAAAACTAAATATGCAAATTTAAACTATGCAAATAAAAATATATATAGATAGATACAGAGATATATATGTATACAGAGGGAGAGAGAGAGAGTATTATTAGGGGGAAGACATATAAATTTTTTAAAGTTACTTAGTTAAAATAAAATCTGCAAGTACTATAAAGTCAGGTAAACCTGAAATTAAAGCCGGAACACTAATATAAAATGCTAGCTAAGGTAAGCTACCACCATCTTTCTAATAAAAAAGAGCCGATTTACTTAAAGTAGAAGCCAGGTGAAACGTTTACACAGAATCCTGAATGCTGCTTACAATCACTATCTAAGAGCACATCAAAAATTTAACACTGATAACAATGGCTCTTCACTATTTAAGAGAAAAGGAAGTCAAAGACATTCTAATATAATTAAAAATTATTAGCTTTACTTAAAAAAATACTAACAAAAGAAAACATACTCACCTCTTCGATTAACTTTTCATTTGGTGATGATGTACAAAGACAGACAAGGTAAGTTTGCTTAAAACTACCTTTTGTACCAATCTCTGGATGGTCAGAACACAGCTTTGCTAGAGCAGTTGCTTGACTTAACTGATTTGTTTTGATTAGATGTTTAATTCTCATATCCAACAAGATGGGACCCTCAAAAGCTAAAAATTCATTCACTTTAAAAAACAAGACATAATAGATTATTAACATTTGGTAAATAGTTCATTTGCAATAAAAATACTTACAAGGAATATTTGTTTAAAGCACAGAAACTAAACTTTTTTGATGTTGCAATTTTCTATTATTCTCAGACTATCACAAAATACTTGATCTTATAAGCAGAAGATGATCATGTAGTTAATTTTTTAGAGTTGCATTAAATACTTCAGCCCCTTAATTTTTATAATGATTTACAATGAGGTGAGTTGAATTCCTGATTATAAAAATAATTTTGCACTGAATTCTGAGTCGGTGTTACTAAAATTATACTAAATTCTTTCTCCCACAGCTTTTATTCTTGAAAATCAGGGGTTAGCATTTCTAGACATTGGCAGGGCAAGGGCATTACACACTTATCTGTGTATACGCACAGTCCCTCAGCTGTGCCTGACTTTTTGCAATCCCATGGACTATAGCCCACCAGTTTCCTCTGCCCGTGAAATACTCCAGCCAATGCTGAAGTGGGTTGCCATTTCCTACTCCAGGGCATCTTACCCACCCAGGGATTGAACCTGTCTCTCTGGGCATTTCCTGCAATGGCAGGGGGACTCTTATATGGGTAACCCCAAAAGGATGTTTGGATATTCTAGACGATGAAATGCAACTGATACCGTGTTCAATTCTGCTGATGTGTTTTTCGATGTAGAAGGAGAAGGCTGCGCGCGCATGCGCAGCCGTGCCTGACTCTGCGACCCGCAGGCTCCTCGGCCCACGCGACTTTTCGGGCGGAAGTGCTGCAGCGGGCTCCCACTCCCTCCTCCGGGGGACCTTCCTGGCCCAGGGGTGGGGCTCGCATCCTCTGCGGCTCCTGCACCGCATGTGGGCGCTACACTGCTGCGCCACCAGGGGGCGCCATCCTGCCTGAACAGGCGTCTTCGGACAAACTCAAACTATCTACGGAAAAGTAAATGAGGGGTTGCAGGGTAGTCTGCTGAAAGTTCTCTAGGTTTTAAAAGTATCAACCAATAAACCTCAACACTTGCTTAAGACCCACTAATGTATAATAAGTATTCATTCTGTTCAAACTTTGAAGGAAATTTTAAAATTTAACAAACACAAGTTTAAACTTTTCCTTAAGTTTTCTTTACCAGGATGAAAACGGTGCTTAAAAATTTACTTGGTGATGGCTAGCCAACAACCTTTGGAAGACTTTCATGTGATAAGATTTTATAAGCCCTATAAATAAAACAAGATTTCTCAACTTGTGAAAGGACTGGAAAACATGTCTAGGAAGTAATTTGTGGATTAGAACATGGAAAATAAAAGATGTTCTTCCTCTCTGTAAATATCCTTTGCTACCATTTAGTAACTTTGGCTCTAACTGTACTCCACTATGAAAATACTCTTCTATAAAACAGTATGATCAAAGCTCCTCAGTATTAAAACCATGAGCACATAAGCAATTTAATACAGGATCCCAAATTTCATTCTTTTCTTGAAGTCTAGACCTTATTCCTGCTACTCTCTATTCTTTACACATTAAACTACACCAAAAAAAAAAAAAGTATAAAGACTAAACACAAAGAAATGACACTATTTGTATAACCCTCTGGTACCTCTGACGTATGTCTGACATACATAGGGCATTACTTTTCTTTTCAATATCACACAATTCTGTTAGGATATTTACACTGCAAATATCCTTTCATAGCTTAGCTCAATAGCCAAAGCAAAATCTGTAAAAGATTTTCAATGAAAACACTAAGGAAATAAAGAGGTTTTAAAAAAAGATATTCTGGCTATAAGTTATGGACTTTAAGAAACAGCCCGAGGTTCCAAAAAACACTAGTGGTAAAAAGCCTGGGAATTATTTCACACACTCCCACAAAAACTCATACTCAGTGAACTCTGAAGATTATAGCAAAGAAATTATTTAAAGGTGGCAACTTTTAAATGAAACTAATAATAATAGAATTTCAAACAGTCCCTAAAATCTCAAAGAGCAGCATGTAGTTAGAATGACAAATGACACAAAATAATTTCTGTACTAATTCAAGTAGCGTAGAATATGTTACTACACATTTCAAAGACATATTTGTGTGTGTGTTTTTAAACAATGGGAAACCATTGCCACACTTAGTGCAAAACAGATTTCAAAGAAATACAGAACATTAGAGAGGAAGGAGCTTCACAGATCGCTTTGTCCAGCTCCATCGTTTGGCAGATGAGTAAACTGAGGCTCACGGAAGGCAAACGACTTCCTAGGGTCACAAACCCAGTTATCACAGAACCGGAACCAGAAGCAGACCAGTCTTGCAAATTTCCACCTTAACACAGTGGTGCAATGAGAAAAATAAACTTCCTCTTTAGCTAGTGTGCCTACTGCTCGTTAGAACAGCACTTTGAGTAACACAGCTGTGACACAGCATTCGTTTTCAGAGGAAAGTAATTATGTATTCTGAAGCTCATGGTTCAAATGGATCAAAAGTAGATTTCATTTTACGCTCTATTCAGAACCTCCCCCTTAGGGGAGGGAAACTCACTCCCCACATTCCTCCTTCTCCTTCTCCATCTTCCTTTTACCTGCTTTCCTTTCCCCCATTCCTCTATATGTTTCTCTATTTCTCTCCAATCCAGGACATGTTTTCCTTACAAAGTTATAACAGCACATCAAAGATTATCAGACTCTTGAAAAAAGCTTTATCTTTATCCTTGAGTGGCTAGTCACATCAAATTTCACTCCCTACCCTGCTTTCCCCACCCCCCATTCCCAGAAAACTATAAAATACATTGAATTTTACTTGGGTAGCCTTTTTAGCTATTTTCTGTGTATTTATGTACTTGGGAGGAAAAAACAGGTTTTACTACATTCAAGCATATCAAGAGATCTGGATGACCTACAATGGCAATGTAAATGAGTGATATTGTCAGTTCAATTAAAGTAATAATGGCCTTCTTTCCATAAAATGCTACTTACATAATAGTAAAGAGAAAAACATGAAAGATAAAATTAATTTTTAAACTATTACAATATGTAAGCTGAATATTTGTGATAAATCTTTATATAAATGTTAACTGATCATGTACCATACACCAAAATTGTAGGACTTAGTTCTGGACTCCCCCCAAAGTGGAGTCAAATCTATTTACTGAGTGTGTATCTCCACACTCAGATTTGCACATAATTCCCCTTGCAGCATCTCCAGCTAGCTGTTTCCCAATCATCTCAAACACTGCATACAAAAATATCTATGCCACAATATGTTTTATAAAACTAAAGAGAACCAAAAGGTGGTAAGAAAATTTTCCTCTTCTGCCTTGTTCCTCCTTCTTATCCTAACCTACAATTCACCATACAATCCTGTTATTTCCAACTCCTAAATACTTAATCCCATTCATTTTTCTCCACCTATACACCTACCATTCACCCCCTTCTCCCAGCCAAAATTGTTAATCTCTCAGATGACCCCGTTGCATTTTGCTAGTCTTTCTAACACAGGACTCAGGATGCTTTTTCCCCCTCTCTGAAGAACATACGCTATTCTCTTTTCCCAGTTAAAATTTCCAAGTGGTTTTCCTTTGCGTTCAAATGGTAAATTCCAAAATTCCCATCATGACCTTCATGAATCTGCATCACCTATTCCATTAAAAAAAATTTATTTTCTCTTAAGATCGATTCAGCATTTGATCAAGAAGTAAAAGGCATCCAAAATAAAAAGGAAGAAATAATATCATCTGAATGCAGATGATAGAAAATCCTAAAGATTACACACACACTAAATAAATTTAGCAAACTTGCAGGATATCAAAACCAGAACACAAAAACAAGACGCATTTCTATACGCTAACGATGAACAAACTGAAAAGGTAATTCAGAAAACAATTCCAGTTATAATAGCAACAAAAAGAATAAAGTGCTTAGCAGGCCTGACCAAGAGAGTGAAACACTTGGACAGGAGACCAATAACCACTGGGTGTGCGCTAAGTCGCTTCAGGCATTTCCAACTCTTTGCAACGCTATGAAGGGTAGCCTGCCAGGCTTCTCTGTCCATGGCGTCTCCAGGCAAGAATACTGGAACAGGTTGCCATGCCTTCCTCCAGGGAAACTTCCCAACCCAGGGGCCGAACCCGAGTTTCTCTCATCTCCTGTATTGGCAGGTGGGTTCTTTACCACTAGTGCCGCCTGGGAAGCAAACAGCTAATTTGAATTCATGTCTCTGAGACATGTTCGACTCTTTGTGACCCCATGGACTACAGCTCACCAGATTCTCATGTCCATGGGATTCTCCAGGTAAGAATACTGGAGTGGGTAGAGATCTTACCGACCCAGGGACTGAACCCAGGTCTTCCACACTGCAGGCAGATTCTTCCCTGCCTGAGTCAGCAGGGAAGCTCGGAACGAAATTAAACATTACCGAAAGAAATTAAAGACACAGGGAAATGCAAGGAACCCCATGTTCATGGATTTGAAGACTTAATGTGGTTAAGATGTCCAATAACCCAAAGCAAGCTATGGATTCAATGTAATCCCAACAAAACTGAATGGCTATTTTGAAGAGATAGAAAAACTGACCCTAAAACTCATATACAATCTCAAGGAATCCCAAACAGCCAAAACGATTCTGAAAAAGAACGAAGTTGGAGGTCTCACACTTCCTCACTTCAAATGGACTACAAAACAATCAAAAGTGGATAACAGACAGGAATACAGGCAATGCAACAGAACAGAAAAAGCTCAGAAAGAAACCCTCACTAAATGATCAAATAATCTTCAACCAGGTGGCAAGACCACTCACAACAGGAAATGATAATCTCTTCAACAAATGGTGCTGGGTAAACTGGATATTTACATACAAAACAATAAAATTAAACTCATATCATATAAAAAAATTTGAAATGAACAAAAGACCTAAATATAATATCCAAAACTATAAAATTTATAGAAGAAAACAATGGGGAAAAGCTTCAAGAACTGGACTTGGCAATGATTGATTAGATATGATACCAAGGGTTAGCCAAGAACAACAAAAAAATAAGACTACATCGAAGTTAACTTCCTACATCAAAGGACAGAATCAACAGAGTAAAAAGGCAACTTACACAATGGGAGAGAATATTTGCAAATTATATGTGATAAGAGGTTAATGTTCAGAACATATAAAGAACTCCTATAACTCAACAACAACAAAAGTCAAATACTCCAATTGAAAATAGGCAAAGGACATGAAGAGACACTTCTCTAAAAATGATACACAAGTCAAAACTACAGCGAGATATCATTTCACACCTGTCTCAGAATGGCTATTTTCAAAAGCACAACTACAAAACAAAAAGAGAAAAGAAACGTTGGGTGCAGGTGAGAGGAACGGTAACCTCTGTGCCCTCCTGACAGCACTGTGCGATGACACCACCTCTAAAAACCAGTCTAGAAGTGCCTCAACCAACCAGAACCAGCACTGCCACGTGGCGGAGGTCGCAGAAGAGGTCAGACAGGGTCTCAGACAGGCGTCTGCACTCCCACGCTCACGAGGGCCAAGAGGCAGAAGCGATCCACATGTCCATCACAGGTGAATGGACAAGTAAGCGTGGCACGTACATATAATGTAGCATTATTCACCTTTGAAACAGAAGGAAATTCTGTCACATACTAACAAGCTGTATTTGGAGGACATTATGCTAAGTGAAATAAGCCAGTCACAAAAGGGTAAACATGTAGTACGACCCCACTTACATGAGGTATTTAAAGTAGTCAAAGTCATAGAAACAAAGAGCAGAATGTTGACGAGCCAGGGGCTGGGAGTGGTGTATGGGAAAAGGAGGGAGCTACTGTTTAAAACCACTTTTGCAAGTGATAAAATCTTTCTGCAAGATTAAAAAAGTTCTGCAGATCTGTTTCAAAACAGTATGAACATACAAAATACTACTGAACTCTTACTAAACTGTACAGTTAAAAATACACTTAAAAATGACTGAATGATACATTTTGTTTTTACCCCAAGAAAAAAATGCAGTAAAAAAATCAATTCAGCATTATTAGTCCAAAAAATTCAAATTCAGAAATTTAAGAAAAGTTTAACACTTCCTTCACCCAACCTCTCACCGTTTCCTGGAAGAACAAGCTCAATTTCAAGAAACAGCATTTTCACTCAAGATTTCAGAATTGCTTAAACTGACTACTTTGTCATTAAGCCTGAAACTTCATGATCGTAACTGAATTTTGACATGATTGATATAAAACAGAATTTAAATAAATTTTAAAAATTCCATGTTACAGATGAACCTAGTGAGTCTCTGGGAGATAGTAGAAGACGGAGGAGCCTGGCGTGCTACAGTCCATGGGGCTGCAAAGAGTCAGACACAACTCAGCAACTGACCAGCAACAACAAAGGTAATTAAGTAACCCTAAAGTTTTCTTGCGGAATAAGATTTAATTATTACTATTATATTTAATTGAATTCTCATGTCTTTATCCATGTAACATGATAATGAAATCAGACTCAGAACAGAAACAATGAATTTTTCTAGGATGTTTAGAAAAGCCAGTAAGTTTTTGTTTTAAAATCATTACTAGTAAAAATAAAATCCTGGTGGTCACCATATATCTAGTTATGTAACAGGAGAATATAATTAAGGTTAACAAAATGCAAAATAAAACATCAGTCTGAAATGAGAAAGTGAACACTTCTACAATTTTACTGCAGTTAAATTCCATCAGCTTAATTCTATCCAGTCACTGATCCTCAATAATCTAAGTAAAACGTACACAGAGGGCAATCTAATTTAGCAGTGATTTTTAAAAATAAAATCCAAAATGTTCCATTTATTTATTTTTTATAACAAGACAAGGTCAGTAAGAGCAAAAGAGAGAGAAGGAAAAATAATTTTAACTAAAAAAAAAAAAAAAAAAAAAGATAACCAAATAGAAATGGTTAGGAGAACTGTATTTCTTAAGCTTATTTCATGTATAATCTACAACATGTTCTTTTTAGTGATTTTGTATAAGAAATGTTTTAACACTCAAAAAAACTGTCAACATATTTAAGTGTAGGTTTCAGAATCACCCATTTTGGTATTCTATACATAGAATATACAGGTGAAGATATACACAGGCCCATAAAAAATACAGGAAAAGTTTTAACATGTCAAAGAACTAGAGATTTCTATCGGAAAAAAATTCAGCTGCATGTAATCAGATCTGGCCTCATTCCATCTGTTCTCTCCTCCCATCTCTTCCTTTAAAATATTATTACATCGTAGGTATGCTAATATCTGGTAAATCAAGCAGCATGTTTTTCCTGTTTATTTTTAAATGCAAAGTTTATTACTGAAATAAAGACTTATTTTCTCACAAAGCTCTGAAGGATTTATAAGTACTGTGGAAAATCTTAAGCTTTAGAAATTTCCTTTGAACACCAAGGAGTTCAAAAAACAAAAAATGAACCACAGGGCTTAGGATTCAAGAAAGAATTGGCAAGCTGGTAAAAATACAATTTATGCAACTGCAAATTATTCCAAAATAGAAGGGAAAGGGCTGAAGGAATTCAGTGTAACTGTTAGTAGGGCGCTCTTTCAGAGTTTAGATTTTACAATAATGACATATACAAAAAAAGAAAAAACAGCAGGCTCAGGATCAAGGATGCATACACCATGAATGTCAGCAACTGGTACTGACCTATGCAAACTGTCACTGGAAAGACGGCCCCCAGCTCACCGACTGGACTGCCCTGGCGGCTCAGTGGTAAAGAGTGCCGGCAACGTGACCTTCCAGAAAAGCAAACGGCAACTCAGTCTAGAATCCTTGCCAGGGGAACCCCCGGACAGAGGCAGCCGGCAGGGTACACTCCACGGGGCCGAAACAATGTCAGACGCAGTGGGCAGCTCAACAAGCAGCGTCTGAATACGCTGGACGTAATCAAACTGGTGCAGGCGGGTAGCTTCTTGAGAAGGGTCTCTGCTCCTTGAGTTTGATTATTCATTGTTTATGAGGACAGAGAGAATGGTGGGTCTGATAATAACCTTTAGATCGAAAAGGATAGAACAATGGAGCAAATGGAAACAGATGGGAAAATATAATTTTCAAAATGGGACTTAGGTACATTTTGCAAACTGTAGATTAGAGGAATAAATATATTCCTAAGAGTCTTAAAATTAATACGTTAAAAATATGACTTGTGAGTGTACAGGAAATAAAAGTGACTGTTAAGAACCAAGAAAGAGTCACCAAACATAAATTAGGTTACACTTTTACAAAAATTATCTCAAAATGTATCACAGACCAAAATACATAACGCAAAACTATTAATATGATACTTCCAGGAAATAAAGCGAAGTCGCTCAGTCGTGTCCGACTCTTTGCAACCCCATGGACTGTAGCGTGCCAGGCTTCTCTGTCCACGGGGTTTTCCAGGCAAGAACACTGGAACGGGTTGTCATTTCCTTCTCCAGGGTCCAGAAGATAAGAGGAGAAAAATCTATACGATCCTGGGTTTGGTGATTATTTTTAGATAAAACAACAAAAGCACAATCCATGAGAGAAAAAAAAGGTTGGACTTTATTAAAATTTAAAACTTTGCCCTCTGCAAGGCACTGTGAAGAAAAATGACAAGTCACAGAGTAAATGGAGATATGCGCCAAGCTGCTATCTGCTGAAGGACCTGTATCAAACCGCAACAACAAAAAGGAACCGCGGGTGGCCGAGAGACTGTCATACTGAGCAAGTCAGAGAGAGACAAGTATCATGGCATCGCTTACATGTGGACTCTAAAAAACAGAGTACAGATAAACCTATTTACAAAACTGCAAGAGTCACACATGTAGAAGACAATCTCACAGTTACCAAGGGGGAAAGGTGGGGGATAAACAGGGAGACTGGGGTAGACACATGCACTCTACCATACATAACACAGGCCAGTTAGAGACCTGCCGCACGGCGCAGGGGACTCCACTCACCTCTGCAGTGACCCACATGGGGACAGGAGCCGAAACGGGGGCCACGTGCGCGAATGGGGGCTACGTGTGTGAACCGAGGCTACGCGTGTGAACGGGGGGCTACGTGTGTGAACCGAGGCTACGCGTGTGAACGGGGGGCTACGCGCGCGAATGGAGGAAACGTGCCCGAACGGGGGCTACGTGTGTGAACGGGGGCTACGTGTGTGAACCGAGGCTACGTGTGTGAACGGGGGGCTACGTGCCCGAACGGGGGCTACGCGTGTAAACGGGGGGCTACGCGCGCGAATGGAGGAAACGTGCCCGAACGGGGGCTACGTGTGTGAACGGGGGCTATGTGCGTGAACCGGGGCTACGCGTGCGAACGGAGGCTACGCGCGTGAACCGGGGCTACGTGCGCGAACGGGGGCTACGTGCATGAACCGGGGCTACGCGTGCAAACGGAGGCTACGCGCGTGAACCGGGGCTACGTGTGCGAACGGGGGCTACGCGTGTGAACGGGGGCTACGTGCATGAACGGGGGCTGCGCGCGTAAACGGGGGCTACGTGCGTGAACGGGGGCTATGCGTGCGAATGGGGGCTGCGCGTGTGAACGGGGGCTATGCGTGTGAACGGGGGCTGCGCGTGTGAACGGGGGCTACGTGCGTGAACCGGGGCTACGTGCGCGAACGGGGGCTACGCGTGTGAACCGGGGCTACGTGTGCAAACGGGGGGCTACACGTGTGAACGGAGGCTACGCGTGCGAACGGGGGCTACGCGTGCGAACGGAGGCTACGCGTGCGAACGGGGGCTACGCGTGTGAACCGGGGCTACGTGTGCGAACGGGGGCTACGTGCATGAACCGGGGCTACGGGTGCGAATGGAGGCTACGCGTGTGAACGGAGGCTACGTGCGCGAACGGGGGCTATGTATGTGCTACGTGTATGAATACACATATGTATGTATGTACGAACGGTTCACGTTCCTGTACAGCGGGAACTAACAGCATTGTAAATAAACTATACGCCAGTAAAAAACACCAAAAACAAAAAACTCAACTAAAAGAGCAGAATATATAAACAGATCCTTCTCCCAAGAAGATATATAGCTGCAAATATTCACATGAAAAGATGTTCACAATCATCTGTCTGTAGAGAAACACAAATTAAAGCAATGGGATATCATGACACACCTATCAGAATGGCTGACCACCTGATGTGAAGAGCTGACTCATTTGAAAAGACCCTGATGCTGAGAAAGATTGAGGGCAGGAGGAGAAGGGGACGACAGAGGATGAGATGGTTGGATGTCATCACTGACTCAATGGACATGGGTTTGGGTGGACTCCGGGAATTGGGGATGGACAGGGAGGCCTGGCGTGCTGTGGTTCCTGCGGCTGCAAAGAGTAGGACATGACTGAGCAACCGAACTGAAAATTCCCAAAATAGATAAAATCAACCACCAGTGAGAATCTAGAACAGCCTGCAGAATGCTATAGCTGGGCAGCTTCTCACAAAGCAAAATACACTATCTTTCTCCTAGGTATTTACCCGACTGATCTGAAAATTTATCCACAAAAACGTGTATGCAAATATTTACAGCAGTTATATTCATAAATGCCAAAAACTGGTAGAAAATAAGATGTCTTTTAATAGGTGAATGGATAAACTGTGGTACATTCTTACAATGGAATATAATTCAGCAACTTTTTTTTGAATGAGCTATTAAGTCACTCTAATACATAGATAAATGTTGCATGCATATTGTTAAATGAATGAAGGTAGACTGAAAAGTCTATAAATGTGGATAAGTAATTGTCATCTGTTCAGGAGAGGGTTGAATAGGTGAAGCACAGTTAATCTTTTTAGGGCAATGAAACTATCCTGTATGACACTGTAATGGAGGATACATGATAACATGCATTGGTCAAAACCCAAACAACTTTACAGCACGAAGGACTCCAAAGGTAGGCAAATTTGAATATGATTTAGGAGGTTGCAAAGCCCAGGACAGATTGCAGAATATGGCAAAAGATTCTATCTTACAAACGTGATGGAAGAACTTCAGTGAAAGAGATGGAAGAACGGTCTGCTCACCTAACGGGACGAGAGGAGTCAGTGTGGATATGCAGAGAAGCTGTGTCAACAGATGCAAGTTGTTTCCACAAGGGTACAGGTTATCAATTCTGAAACTACTACACATATACTAGGAGTAAGGAAGGAGGAATATATAGATGGTCTATAGTACAAGAAGCAAGTCTGAAAACGCTACATACTGTAAGATTCCAACTATATGACATTCTTCTGAAATGAGAGGTTATAGATAATCAAGAAGAGAAGGTCAGAATGATCCAGCTGCAACAGATTAGAGCTGGAGACATCTGTGTAACTCTCACATATAGTTTAATACAGATACAACTGGTCACATATACATTTATAAATATGTGTACATACACAGATTAATTATACCTACATATATTTTTTTACTCTGTCTGCTCAGAGTAAACAGAGTTTACTTTGTTCTGAACTAAGGTTCCTTGGAGAAACAGCTGATTCTAGGACTGGAGCAAGAATTATGCAGAATAAACCTGGAGCATCTTGTAGAAACAGAAAACAAGGAAGTACTCAAACAAAAACATAACCTACAACCATGGGGATATGTCAAAGGGACAGAGAAGTTAACTTGAAGAGTTCCCAGTGGTCAAAGCTGAACAATTTGATCAACAAAATAGTGTTGGATTATCACCAAAGTAAATATCAGTAAAGTTAATATCAGTGAGTCTATACTAATTAAACAAATAGATAAAGGAAGAAAAGACAAATCTAGAGCTTTCTTGGTAATACAGTGGTTAAGAATCCGCCTGGCAATGCAGGCAATTCCAGTTCGATCCCTGGCCTGGGAAGATCCCACAATTAAGTCCAGGTGCCACAACTACTGAACCAGTACTCTAGAGCCCACGAGCCGCAACTGCTGAGCCCAGGCATTGCAACTACGGAAGCTGGCAAGTCTAGAGCCAGTGGTCTGCAACAAGAGAAACCACAGAAACGAGAGCCCACACACCACAACCAAGAGCAGCCTCCGCTCACCGTAACTAAGAGAAAGCCGGATGTAGCGATGAAGACCCACCGTAACTGAGAGAGAGCCCGATGCAGCGATGAAGAGTCACGGTAACTAAGAGAGAGCCTGATGCAGCGATGAAGAGTCACCATAATGGAGAGAGAGCCCAGTGCAGCGATGGAGACCCACCGTAACTAACAGAGAGCCCGATGCAGCAATGAAGACCCACCGTAACTAAGAGAGAGCCCAGTGCAGCGATGAAGACCCACTGTAACTAAGAGAGAGCCCGATGCAGCGATGGAGACCCACCACAGGCAAAAAAATGTCATCTTTAAAAAAGAAAAGACAAATTGCCTGTGGAGAACTCCAAATAATCTGTGTAGATACTGCCTCCTCAAAGGGGTAGAGCTTAACTTTCCAACTCGTAAGTGTGGCCTCTGCATGTGGTGACTTCCTCCCAAAGAGCACAACATGGAAAGGTGGAGAGAATAATTTCACAGAGAAAAGCCCGAAAGGCACACGGCCTCAGCCAGCTGACCAACGTCAACACCAGCAGGGAGGAAACCTACCTACTACCTCAGCCAGCTGACCAAGGCTAATACCAACAGTGAGGAAACCTACTGACTGCCTCAGCCAGCTGACCAAGGCTAACACCAACAGTGAGGAAACCTACCTACTACCTCACACTGCCTCAGCCAGCTGACCAAGGCTAACACCAACAGTGAGGAAACCTACCTACTGCGTCACACGGCCTCAGCCAGGTGACCAAGGGTAACGCCAACGGTGAGGAAAACCTCAGCCAGGTGACCAAGGCTAACACCAACAGTGAAGGAAAACCCACCTACTACCTCACACTACCTACACACTACCTCAGCCAGCTGACCAAGGCTAACACCAACAGTGAAGAAGTCATGTTGATTATAGGTACCTCTGGTGTGATGACAATGGCACTGGACCTCAGTGATCTTTCTCCCCAAACCCATAAGCCAAGTACTAATCCTGCGAGCAACATCAGACAGATCCCAACTGAGGGAGATTCTACAACACTCTTCAAAACTGACAAGATCACCAAAAACAAGGGGAGTCTGAAAATAATGTCACAGCCAAGAGGAACCTAATGAGACATGATGACTAAATGTAATGTGATGTCCTGGATGGGATCCTAGAACAGAAGAAGGATATTAGGTAAAAACCAGGGACATCTGAATAAGGTACAGACTTTAGTTAATGCAAAGTATTGATACTGCTTTATTAATTGTGACAAATAGATCATACTAATGTACAACAATCACAGTTGGGAAAACTGGTGTGGAGTATTTGGAAAACTATTCTAAAATAGTTCATTTAAAATATGATTAGGTCAGGGACTTCCCTGGTGGCCCAGTGTGTGAGAATCCACCTTGAAATGCAGAGGACATGGGTTCAATCTTCTTTGGGGAACTAAGATCCCACATGCCTGGAGCAGCTAGGCCCTGCGCCTCAGCTACTGAGCCACGCGCCCTGAGCCCCTGCGCCAAACTAGAGCCCGTGAGCAGCACTGAAAGTCTCGCATGATGCAATGAAGATTCTGTGCACTGCAACTAAGACCAGACACTGTCAGATAAATAAACAAAAATATTTTAAAAAACATTAATGTCAGACTAACCTCAATAGTAAACAACCTTACTTAACATAACTCTAGCCAAATAGCTCTTGCGGTCTTTCATCACAGCATCCTGAGAGAGAAAAAGGAAGGCCATGGACCAGACACAAGGAAACAGGCCTATGTGGTGAGACAGCCATCATCAAAGGGCACTGGCCGAAAGACTCAAAGCAAACAAGACAATTTCTCTAAGTATTCCAGGGGCTAGGTTTTTGGGTATCACCTTCTTGATGGTAATTATCAAGAACCTGGATGCCAACACAGTGTATGCTAATAATATCTGCTTAAACTTGGAAAGACAAAACCCTGAAATTAACAAAACCAAGATTTAACATAATATGGACAAGCTGCAGAGGCAGAATGCATTTAACACTTTGAAATTTAAGAAAAAAGGAAAAAAAGGAATACTTTGTATGCCAAAATACTATGTATAAAAATGCAAATAATTTGAGTACTATGTATTATTTTTAAAATTTTTTGTGATTTTAGTAACCTCACTGAGTTTCGAGAATGATAAGGCCACCCAAAAAGGTAATGTCTTCATAAGTCACACTAAGATGAAGAGGATGGACGTGCCCGTGACTTCAGAGCTGGCCAGATTGTACTTGGGGTTCATGTTAAGTTTTGAGAATTACAGATGAACAACAAACAAGATGCACCGAAGTCAGAAATCACGATTGTATACTTAAAGTCACCCCACATGTAAAGTAATTAGCCTCCAACTAATAAAAAATAAATAAATAAAATACTAAAAAAACAAAACAAAACAACAAAAAAAAAGTCACGCCACACCAGGACAGCTTTTAGTCCCTTTAGAGGGATCTGTACTTTGTTAGGTATGCATGGCTTTAGGGGTAGCACTAGATCCAAAAGAGAGCAACTCTAAGTACATAGATCTTCACAATTTACACAATAAAGATTATCTAATATAACAGCAGCTATTAACGGAGTTAATTACATAGTTACCATTCTCTATAAGTGTTCAAGCAAAGGCCCATTCATTTACCAGTGAGTGATGTTTTAGAAGGGAGTTAAAATTGAGTAAAAACTAAATGATCATTCAGTGCCTTTCCAATTCTGAGATGAAAGGCGCTGTAACATGTAAGCCTGAAGTTCCTGTGATAGTCAAAGGCCATCTACTTGAATTACACTGGTTTAATTATTAGAGTTACGTTATTCTAGGGGACTAAACCTTAAAGTGAAACCAGCATTTTTAGCTGAGTCCCACACACCCTCAATCCCTAAACCAAAGAACGTCTTGGTTCAGCTGGCCTGTGCATGTCTGCCGTCACGACCAATGCTTTGCGATCCCACGAACTACAGACCGCCAGGCTGCTCTGTCAATGGGGATTCTCCAGGCAAGAACACTGGGGTGGGCTGCCGTTGCCTTCTCTAGGGGATCTTCCTGACCCAGAAATCAAACCCAGATCTCCTGCACTGCAGGTGGATTCTCTACCATTGAGCCACCTGGCTTTAGCGTTCTAAAATTAGTCAATAAAAATTAGTTATAAATCAGAATTAAGTTGATTATCCATTGTTCAAATACTACATCAAAACTTCCAACGCTTTGCTATAAACAAACTAACAAACATAGCCTATTACAGTGTACCTATTACTGGCAGAGCTCTAGCTCTTATCAAACTTGCCATAGGCCAGCAGCGGTTAAACCAAGGGTCTGGATATATCATATAAAAAGCTGAAGTCCCACATGCTGAACAACTGCCCAATTTGAAAATGTAAATAAATCAGTGTACATGCGTAACATTTTAATTACTTCAACATATACTTCGAGTCGATATGATTACCCACAGAGTAACTCCCACCAAAGAAGCCGGTCTAAATAACGGGGCCAAATAAAGATCACAGCTGCAGCCTCTCAGTCACGGAACACCTCTCTGGTTACGTCACAAGTCATACTAAGATCTGGCTACCTCCAGTCTATCTGCTACTGTAGAAGCTCCTTTTGCTTTATAACCCAAATTATTCCAGTAGCGATGCCAGGTGAGGATCATGAAATAAAGGAGCACAGGGATGGGCAGACATCTGTTACAGAAACAATGTCAGGTGCATTGAAACAAGAAAGGACACTGAGCACATATTCTTTTAAGGTAAATTTTAAATCTCTGCAAAGGTAAAGGTTCCATTTTTCTGCATTAGCATAATGTGTGAGTTTGGCAAAGATGCTCTTCAGAAACTGACAACAGAAAAAAGGAGTTAAATCTTTAAGTTAGGTGTGATTTTACTTTATTAGGCTGGGTGCAACATGGCCTAATATAAAAAGGACAGAGCTGGGGACCTCACTCCAATTCCTAGCTCTACTTCACATCACTGGCACTGTGATATAGAAAAGACAACTAATCTTTCTGAGCCTGTATTTTCTCACCTGTAAAAGAGGGACAAAAAAAGATCCTACTTTTCCACAGGATCATTGTGAAGATTAAAAGAAACCAGGCATTTTTATAAAAGCACATTTCAAACAGCAATAACTATACAGTGTAATTTGGTATCATTAATATATTACATCCACTATTTCTAAACCTGAGAAGAATAAAAAGTAGAATTTAATTATAGAAATAAAAACATAGTGGTAATACACCAGCGATAAAAAAATAACACACCAAAGGCAAAAAGTCCCTAAGACTCTCAACCTTTAAATGTTCTTATTATCTTAAATAATGAGGATCTATTTCTCTAAGAATAATGAAACTAATCTGTGGAAATATACCAAGGGCAGTAACACAAATGAACTTTCAGTGAATGCCAAGAACCAGACAATACTGCTAAAACTATCCAGAAAGGTGGGGAAATGTTGAGAAAGGAGTCAGGTAGGAAGCGTCAGCTCCGGGAGAAGTTTGGAGATGAGCTGAGAAGTCTTCTGGTAAATGTCAAAGTACCAGAAGAGCTAACCAACGGTGAGTTTACTCCTTTCTCAGAGCCTCAGAAACTGCTATCACGGAGCAAAATGACTAAGCTTTGGCATCAACCAACAAGGAAAGCGACAATGAATGATGGAAGAAACTTATTTATTTCTCTAGTTAAATACCTTGGGAAAACTTAGGGTGAAATCTGAGCACTTTCCTAAACAACCTCAAGAAAATATCAAAGATAATAATATGTGCTCTTCTTCACAGCACATACAGTTTTTGAACTCTGAACATTAAGTGTTACACATATTAGTGATTTAGCCATCTATTTCTAGTAGGATACCTGTCAGTTTCAGTTTAACTGGGATCTTTATTGCCTAAGCTCATATAATAATAACAAAGCAGGATAAAATAAGTCTGAGAAAAAACTGTTTGAGAAAGAGTACTAATCTTAGAGGCAGAAGACTTTACAGTTACTAGCGTTAATCTTATCTATTTTGAGAAAAATCATTTCACTACCCTACTTTTGCTTCTCCATCTGTCAAATAAGTTATCAAATATAAGCTAGATTGCCACCTGTCAGGATGTCACAGAGGGAATTCCTCTGATAAAATAATGTTGAGAAAAAAACTGAGTTTCTCTGTTACCCTAAGATTACATAACCCTATAAATACATCTTCCCCCAATTAAAAAAAAAAAAAAGGTGAAGGGCCTCAAGCACCTCATATAAAACTTAAATAAAATGGTCCTTCTTGGAATATTCTGGGATTATATCAAAACAATTTTAAGTACTTATTTTCTCTAGTCTAATGATTCTTTTTTCCTTCTCTCTTCTCTCTAGAAAATTTACCTTTATCCTTATCCAATGGTTCCTGGGAAAGAATAGTGCACAGTACCGGGTTTTTCCACACCCCAGTCTCTTGAGCTAGAGTAGCTAAAAAATGCAATTCACAGCTGCCATTCTCCATCAGCTTTTCATGAGCTACCTATAAATATTAAATAAACATCCAAAGAATTACAACAGATTTTCAAAACCAAGCTTATCAGCCTTTAAATATAATACTAAACTTTTGAAAAATAAGACTTTAATCTTAAAATTTTCATGTCACATTACAAAGTGCTGCATCTTTCTGATTTTTAAAGATGAATCTCAAGAATAAGAATTATACTAATTATAAATTTTAAATAAATAAAATAAATTTCTAGAAATAAGTTCATGTTATTTTTCCCCCAAGATCTAAATCAACAGTAAAGTTATTTCTCAAGGAAGCTATCAGAATATCCACAGCATGAAAGACCTTACACATTTTATATCCTGTTAGTAAAAAAATTTTCCAAAAAACTTCTACCATTAACAGATGACAAATTTACATCAAGGCCTAAATGACAACTTATATACACGTATTTCAATAAAAGGGACTTATGAAAACTAAATGTATGACTTTTCATACATTTGTAAGACTGCAAAGTCTTAGCAATATCCTATTAAAGCTGACACTGAACCCTGCTTACTTGTTTCCAAGTGTTCGTGCAACTGGCATATTTTTCAGGCCACAAAAGCCCAACAATTTAAATTCAATTCAGAAAATGTTTGCTGAGAATTCCTGTGGGCCAAGCACCAGGGGAGAGAGCAACGAGTCCTGCGTTTACGGGCCTATCCTCTAGTGCGGTAGAAACGTTTAGTTAAAACAGAGGCAAACGAAACAAACGCAGTTAAAAGGCCGGCATAAAACAAGCCCGAAGGAGCTCTGAAATGAAAGCAGGGTGTCATGGAGACTCTTCAAGCTCATGCTATGCTTGTATTAAAGGTGTATTCCTCAAAACCCTACAATCTCACTGAAACAAGTTCAAGTGCCTTAAGATTTTTGTGGTTTTTTTTTTTTTTGAGCAAATGCCGAGAGCTACCATACTGGGATTTAGTTATTTCCTTCTCATTCACACACATGAGAAAGTATCAAGTAGTGCTATTTCAAAAGGAAAGTTTCAAAGTTTACCTTATGCTGACAAACAAAATTAGTATGAGGAATTCAGTATTATATTTGCAATATAAACTATCTACTTAATTAATTCTGTGGTAGAGTGTATGTGAGTACCACACTATGAAAATAGTTCTGAAACAATCATTTACCTAAAAATAACCACCTGCAGGGAAAGAAAACCTGAGACACGAGTTATTGATGCGCTGAAGCAGAAAGTGCATGATCAAACAGTTAGCTGCAAAGTGACAGACAGGACAAGACACTTTCAGCAGCTATTCAGGGTCTACTGTGTGTCAGACACTGTGTGAAACCCTACGGTGTAAAGACATGGAGCCTATCTTTAAGGATTCTGCACTCGACATAGATTTCAATGTTTAATATTGAAATAGAAAAGTTGACTTTTCTGCCTAACTATAGTTTATTTCACATGCTTCTAAAATCTGAGACTAATCTACTTTTAATATTTCTTCTATGCAAAAACATAAGGCCAAAAGGTATTTTAAGAACTCTGGATAGAGGAATAGAGAGACAACTATACTTTCTGAGATTAGCTGGCAGGAACATTCTTTTAAACTAACCAATTAATCAAAATTTACTTGAAGCTATAATATATCCAGCACAATCTAGTGCTTAAACAAAATTTAATATTCTTGAAATACTCCAAAACAACTAAGAGCTAAACTATGTAGTACTTTTATAAGTAGAATCACAGCACTAAGTAAAAGAGATAAAGCATGTGTTTTCAGATACAGGAGAAAGTATGGGCTATGGAATAAAGAATCTTGGTTCAAATTACTACTCTGCTATTAGCTGTGAAAGTATGGGCCAATAAATACTGTAGAACTGAGCCTCAGTTTCCTCACCTTTAAAATGGGAAAAAATATAACCTACCCCCACAAAGTTTTCATAAGGATTAAATGAGGTATGTTAAATTCTTACAAAGCACACCACAATTTTCAGCAATTAAACTGTTTCTTTTTTTTTTTAACTGTTTCTAAACACAAATGAGGGCATTTTCTTTTGTGTTCTCTTACTGCCGTGGCGAAGTTCTAACTATTTGATCTTGAAGAACTGTGCAATATTCAATCAATCTACTTAAGTGTATATATTCATTTAATAAACATCTTGAGTATTGACTAGGTGCAAGTCATCAGTGTTAATAAGAACAGCAATTAATGTTTGTCATCACTTAAATCTTTTACATTTTAACTATAAATAATTTATTCAGAATAAAGAAAATCGCCATAAAATATACCTATGTTAAATCTAGTAGGTAAATATTCTCACCTGTACCAGTGTCTGAAATTGCTCCCACTGCTTATCAGATAATTCAACAGGCAGACACAGCAAAAGTTCAACACAGCTTCTAAAAAAACAAAAAGTTGTAAGGATACAAATAATTATTAAAATTTAAAGTAAAATAAGATAAATAATCCTAATATTATCAGTAGACTCTCTATAACTATTTAAAATTAAACTATCATAAGACCTGAGATGCAGAGTTAAAACAAAAAGCTTAATCTAAGTTTTTTATTTACTCAAAAGTTTACTTACAATGCCAAGCGTTCCAGAACCAAAGCTACATTTTCACATTCAGAGGTAAGATAAGGTCGGGCTTTCACGTAACTTTGGATAGCCACTGTGTATACCTCCAATAAAGGTAAAGGGTCTTCTGAAGTTTTCCACTTCTCTGCATATTCAAGGAGTGTCTGTTTGGAAGGAATAATAAAAAGTATTCAATGTAAATCAAAATACAGATTGACAAATCAATTGTTTTTCTTTCCTCCCTAGGAAATTTTGAAAAATAACCTTATTTTATAAAAACAAAAAGCACTTTATACAGATTAAAATATTAAAAGTAATAAAGCCACAATCCAGCAGCTCTTTGTAGGAGAAAATAATAGTTAATTCATCCAAAAATAGCATCATTTCACGAAGTCTGGTTTTAAATAGTGCAAGCATTCTCTTCTATCTTTCTGAGTCAAAATGCCATCTTTCACCCCCAAATTTCTGAGATTTAAAAGTTATTTTAAAAAGAAGATGTGTGGGCAAGTTATATTTGAGCGGGCATGCAGTGAAGAATTTCAAATATTTGTTTTCTATTTTTCATGCAAGGAACATAAAACTCAAAATCTAAAAATAAATGAATCACATTATGGCCAGAAAAGACATGAAGTATTTTCAGTTATAAAAAATAATATTATTTGCAAGTATTAAAAGCAAGTATTACTTGCTTTATGACAAGTTTTATCATTAAAAAAAATCAATCTAAAGATGTTCAGCATACATAAAATCACTATTAAAGATTTTAAGAATGATTATAAGTTCAAGAAATTTTTATAATAAAGTGCTTATTTTTTAAAATAAAGAACACTCTTCATTCCTTAATGAAGTAAAGAGTTCAACTATTTTACCTCATCAAAATTATTAAAAGGAAAAACAAAATACTGCTTATCCTACAGAAGTAAGAAATGGAAGAAACTGGCAGCAGTAATTAGACACCCACTTGTTCTACAGCTATTAAAATCGTTACTTACTAAAAACTATCTAAAAGGTTCTACAATTATGCTAAATGAAGTAGAACTCTTAATTAAATGTTTTTATGATATAGAAGACGACCACAATTAGTCCTTCTCACACTTCAAGGTTTAAGACTCATCAACACATGGCAAATTTAGGTGCTATTTCCTAGAAATGAGGGCATCTTGAAAGAATACTCCATGAGGTCTTGCTTGTACCCTCTGGCATACAGAGGAAGCTTTTTTAAAATGTGCAAGGAGGAAAGTAGGAAGGACAGGATTATATTCTACTATCAAACACTCAAAAGAAAACACTTATTACCTTGTCCTCACTACAACCATATAACTAGGAGAAGTAGGAAGCAGTCAGAGAGAATGAGGAATAGAAAAGGTAAACTGCTAAATTAAAGAGCAGAATAGTAACAACTTATTGTTCTGAGTAGCCATATATTCCTAAACCCAGACCCTCTCCAAGTTGGACAGAAGCACAAATTACTTGAAGGCCTAGTACTTGGAACTGGCATGTGAAACAAGAGCAGTCTGTGGGACGGGGTCCTTTACCTGTGGAGTACGACCTAACTGAACTGAACTGGAGGACACCTATTTGGCGTTAGAGAGTTTGAGAAGTGGTACTGGAAAAAATGCCATGTGTTTATAAAGTTGTCAGTACAAATCTCTCAATAGGACTTGGAAAAATCAAAACAAAACCTACCAACTGAATGGAAAAATCTGCATTCTGGAATTGTCTTGTGATTATCCCCCTACTTCTAGGAATAAAACTTAGCATGACGTTCTGTGTCTAAAAAATGTTAAATGTGCAAATGTTGTCATGGTTGGTTTTAGTGTTTTCCTTGGTTATGCAGGAGACATAAGAAACCTGGGTTCGATCCCTGGGTCAGGAAGATCCCCTGGAGAAGGGAAAGGCTACCCACTCCAGTATTCTTGCCTGGGAAATTTCATGGACAGAGGAGCCTGCTAGGCTACAGTCTCCAGGGTCACAAAGAGTCTGACACAACTGAGTGTCTAACACTTCACTTTGGTTATTTTATGATATGATGATATGATGCAGGATGACTCCACTCACACCTTCAACGTTTTTGAAACTGTAACATCAACCATGAACAGTATGAAAAGGCAAAAAGATAGGACACTGAAAAGATGAACTCCCCAGGTCAGTAGGTGCCCAATATGCTACTGGAGACCAGTGGAGAAATAACTCCAGAAAAAAATGAAGGGACGGAGCCAAAGCAAAAACAACACCCAGCTGTGGGTGTGACTGGTGATGGAAGTAAAGTCTGATGCTCTAAAGAGCAATACTGCATAGGAACCGGGAATGTCAGGTCTATGAATAAAGGCAAACTGGAAGTGGTCAAACAGGAGATGGCAATAGTGAACATTGACATTTTAGGAATCGGTGAACTAAAATGTACTGGGATGGGAGAATTTAACTCAGATGACCATTATATCTACAACTGTGGGCAAGAATTCCTTAGAAGAAATGGAGTAGTGATCACAGTCAACAGGAGTCTGAAATGCAGTACTTGGATGCAATCTCAAAAACAAACAACAGAATGATCTCCGTTCGTTTCCAAGGCAAAACATTCAGTATTGCAGTAATCCAAGTCTATACCCCGACCAGTAATGTTGAAGTTGAACAGTTCTATGAAGACCTACAATCTTTTAGAACTATCACTCCAAAAAGATGTCCTTTTTATTACAGGGGCCTGAAATGCAACAGTAGGAAGGCAAGAGATACCTGGAGTAACAGGTAAATTCGGCCTTGGGAATACAAAATAAAGCAGGGCAAAGGCTAACAGAGTTTTGCCAAGAGTACGCATGGGTCACAGCAAACACTCTCTTGCAACAATACAAGAGACAACTCTACACATGGACATCACCAGGTGGTCAATACTGAAATCAGATTGATTATATTCTTTGCAGCCAAAGATGGAGAAGCTCTCTACAGTTAGGAAAAACAAGACAGGGAGTTGACAGTGGCTCAGATCATGAACTCCTTATTGCAAAATTCAGACTGAAATTGAAGAAAATAGGGAAAACCACTAAGACCACTCAGGTATGACTTAAATAAAATCCCTTATGATTATACAGTGGAAGTAAACAAATAGATTCTGTGGAAAATTCTGAAAGAGATGGGAATATCAAATCACCTGACCTGCCTCTTGAGAAACCTGTATGCAGGTCAAGAAGCAACAGTTAGAACTGGACATGGAACAACAGACTGGTTCCAAATAGGAAAAGAGTACATCAAGGCTGTATATTGTCATCCTGCTTATTTAACTTACATGCAGAGTGCATCATGAGAAACACTGGGCTGGAAGAAGCACAAGCTGGAATCAAGATTGCCGGGAGAAATATCAATAACCTCAGATATGCAGATGACACCACCCTTATGGCAGAAAGTGAAGAACTAAAAAACCTCTTGATGAAAGTGAAAGAGGAGAGCGAAAAAGTTGGCTTAAAACTCAACATTCAGAAAACTAAGATCATGGCATCTGGTCCCATCACTTCATGGCACGTAGATGGGGAAACAATGGGGACAGATTTTATTTTTGGGGGCTCTAAAATCACTGCAGATGGTGACTGCAGCCATGAAACTAAAAGATGCTTGCTCCTTGGAAGAAAAGTTACGACCAACCTAGACAGCCTATTAAAAAGCAGAGACATTACTTTGCCAACAAAGGTTCATCTAGTCAAAGCTATGGTTTTTCCAGTAGTCATGTATGGATATAAGAGTTGGACTATAAAGAAGAATTGATGATTTGAACTGTGGTGTTGGAGAAGACTCTTGAGAGTCCCTTGGACTGCAAGGAGATTCAACCAGTCCATCCTAAAGGAAATCAACCCTCAATATTCACTGCAAGGACTGATTCATTGGAAGACCGAAGCTGAAAACTCCAATACTTTGGCCACCTGATGCGAAGAACTAACTCATTTGAAAAGACCCTGATGCTGGGAAAGATTGAAGGCGGGAGGAGAAGGGGATGACAGGAAGATAAGATGGTTGGATGGCATCACCGACTCAATGGACCTGAGTTTGAGTAATCTCCAGGAGTTGGTGATGGACAGGGAGGCCGGGAGTGCTGCAGTCCATGGGTCGCAAAGAGTCGGACACAACTGAGCGACTGAACTGAACTGATCCATATAATTCTTACTTCACCTAGCACCTGTCTCTCTACTGAAGATCATTAAATATTATTTTCCTTTTTCTGGAAAAAGAAGTTTAGATGTCTAGGGAATTTCATGCCTGGCAAATGTTAATATGGGTTTGATCAAACACTTAGGTTTCCCCTATTAATTCTCTTGCAGTAATAAATCAATCTTGTAATAGTTTTAACTTTTCCTGGAAAAGAAAATAATGTACTGACTTCCTAAAAGTTTTGAAATTATAAGTTTCTTCCTTTTCTTGTCTCCCAATCAATCCCCTTCCAAAAAAACCCTTAAAAAACTACACATATCTACATGTGTGTATATATATCTACATTTTGCCCAGGATCTACATTTCTTGATATATCTGGCTCTGCACAGGGCACTTATATACCTTGTTTCCTTTACATAACTGAGTTCTACTCTCCTCAGGTGAAAAATTTCTTAACTTTAGTTATAACCAAAGATGAGTTATTTTAAGTATAACAAGGTCTGAACTGATGAGGAAGATAACTGACAAATCACAGAATGTTAGAACCATGAAGCACGTTAAAAACTACACACTCTGGCCTCATCCATAGATGAAGAAAGAGGGAGGGAAAGCGGAGCTCCGCGGGGGCCGCTGGGCGATCTGGGACCAAGGGTAGCGGTAACTGGGGAAAGGGCGGGAGAAAGGGCCACAGCAGACGATGAGGGGGCGCGAAACACTGATGCCACGCTCGTTCTGATGGCTCACAAGGGAGTAAGCTTCAAGGCTGGGCTAAAAAACAAATATCTATTTTCACAAAGCTATGAGTTGATATGCAAACTGGTTAGTGTACAGATTGATGGCAGAGCTTCCCCTGTTTCTCAAGACCCTAAAATTAGCAGGACCTCCATGGAACTGGAAGCTTTCCCAACATGACTGGCTAAAAAACTATGCTTTCTTCAACTAAAAAAGTTATTTATATCTACTGCCTTAATCTATACAAAACCTTTCGTTTCAGGCAGGAATTTCAGAATAATCACTCATATTCTTTACGCAGAATCAGAATAGATCTTAAAGATCACTTCATTTTGTTTTATGAAGTTGAGTGACCTGCAATTCGAATATTAACTGAATCAGTAATTAGCAAAGCCAGGTAGCCTCACTCACTATGAACCATTCTGTCCACTACATACTGTTTGTGGCAACGTCACAGAACCATAAGTCTGTAGATTACTTTATTATTTCAATTATTCCTCCTAACTTTATGAGGTTATGGACTGTTTATCCAATTTGCCAGTCCTATTTCAGGTGAAAGTAAGGAGACTCAACTCAAAGCAGCAGAATCAGTAAGAAAGGTTTCCCACGTAGTGAGACATTAAGAGGAAGGACAGGCTGCCGGGCTGATTAGTTCAGCAGCTCAGCAGTGTCTCCAAGGGCCCATCTCTGCTGTTCCTCTGCATCCTCAGGTGGTGCACCCGCCCAATCCCGAGGTCTCAGCAATAACCAGAAGATGAGACCACCGCTTCATGTGCCTCTTTTTAAGGAACAAAGAAACCTTTCCCAGAAACCACAAGCCCAATTCTGTCAGTAAATTTTTCCTCCAGTCTCAATGACCAGAATTTCATCACATGCCTATGCCAAAAATCACACAGCCATTGAGAGAAAATGGACACATGTATATGTACGACTGAGTCCCTCTGCTGTCCCCCTGAAACTATCACAACATTGTTAATCTGCTATCCTCCAACACAAAATAAAAGGTTAAAAAAAGATCACACAGCATAAAGAACTCCATGGTTGACTTTTAAACCAATCAAACGGCACTCTCCGAGGTTCCTATTTTAAAATAAAAATGTGTGAGCACAATCAGGGTTCTATTAGAAAGTGGGGAGGCCTAAGCTTCACACTGTGGTTGTCCCTCCAATGATCTTGTGATCAAGAATGAGTAAGTCTGTGTCTGTGTGTGATGCTTTCATACTTACACACACATACAGAAATGGACAAAGATAGAAGTCATCGTGAACTGATTTGGAGAGGCATATGGGAGGAGACAGTATAGAAGAGATAGGAAAGCAATCTGTAAGTCTCCCTGCAAGGCACAGACTGCTTCCATTGATGAGTAAACTCTAAGTTTGGTGAGCAAGTTTACACCCGTGGCCTATGAAGAATGGCTTCCTTGGTGGCTCAGACAGTAAACAGTCCACCTGCAATGTGGGAGACCTGGGTCTGATCCCTGGGTTGGGAAGATCCCCCGGAGGAGGGCATGGCAGTCTACTCCAGTGTTCTTGCCTGGAGAATCCCCGTGGACAGAGGAGCCGGGGGGGGGGGGGGGGGGGGGGGGGGGCGCCACAGCCCATGGGGCTGCAAAGAGTCAGACAAGACTGAGCGACTAAGCACAGCACAGCTTCAAGAATGACGGACGGAACTAAGGATCAGATGCTTAATGCGGACAGTAAACAACACTTACTAAATATTCCCTACAGACCAGACACGGTTCTTCAGGTCTTACCTGTAATACCTATTACTAGTTAGATAAATTACAGTCATATACTGATAATAAAATGGACAAAGGTACAAAATAAATAAGTCCTAAGATCACTGAGCTAGAAAGAGAGGAGATTCAAACCTTAATAGTCTGACTTCAGAGCCTGAATTCTCAAATACTATGCTCTACATTTCTAGAAAAATAAAGTGCTGATTCAGAGCCAAAGTAACAGCTCTGAAGACGCGTCACACAAGAGTTCTATTCTTTGTGGTCTCAGAGCATACACCAAGACCACTAGGTTAATGTTTCAAGATAAATCTCTGCTTCCTATCACACTGACCATGCAACAGAGTTAACCAAAATTGAATGGGTTGGCCTCCTGGGACAGGTGGATCCATCACTGAAGTCACTCAAGCAGGAGCAGAATGGCTCTGAGTGTAGAATGCAATAAAGGAGTCACACTTAGGAGACACATTCCATCATGCCAAAAGAGCACACTAGTGGGGATGGGGGGGGGGGGGGGGGAGTCCCTAACTGGTGATTCAGAGGTTTTGACTGATGGGCATATTGTTTAAAAATCATTTTAGTTTCTAACATTTAGAAATCATAAGTTTACAGAGAATCTGGATTTCTAACTTTTCTAATTTGGAAAACTTGGAAACCTCGGGTTCACATTCCAGCCCTGCAAACAACTGGCTGAAGCTGAGGCACTAGCTCTCTGGTTGCTGGAATCCTCACCTCGCTGCTCCCTCTTGAAGGGACCTATTGGATTCCCACAAGTCAACTGTGTCATCACCTCAATTCTGTAGTGTGTATTAGGTAGCAGGCCTGGGATCTGAGAAAGAAATACAAGCAAAAGAAAAGTTCAAGGGTCACATTCCAGCAGGTTCTCTAAAACAGTGTTTCTCAACCTCTTTTTCATTCTCATCTGCTCCTATGGAGACTTGACTTGTTTTCCTAACTGGCCCCCAACCCCAATGAAACTGTAATACCACAAATGTACTATATATCTGTTTAGGGACCACAAACTATTATAATATCTAAAATTCTTTTTACTCCCTGATAACCAATATTGTTCCCTTGGGAACAAAATGCACATTTAATATTCTGGCTAAGCTGATTTATTATTCTCTAAGTCAGCAGAGACTGAAATATCTATAGGGATAAAGCCAGTATAGATTGTAATTTCCAGAAGCTTCCTTTAGTTCCTCTCATGATTATTAGGAGGAAAAACAAAAGAGGAACAAAACCACAGGAGTGTTCAATCTAATGAGCACGAGGATTAAATTACACTATTGTCCTATGTGAAGGCAACACTGGAGTGTTGGATATGTTTATACTGTTACATGCATGGTCCAATTTCAGTTTACATCTACGATTCCCTAGAGTGCATGTTTTCAAAAGTTCTGACCTCAAAACCGTTTACTTTCTTAAAAATTACTGAGAAACCCAAAGTGTTTGTTTATGAAGGCTGTAACTACTGATTTTTAAGATGTGAGAATTAGACATGAAAACTGAGATGTTTAATTATATACTTATAAATGGATTTAAAATAACAAGAAACTCATCCTGTGTTACTATCAATATGGTATTTTTAATGAAAATTTTTTTTCAAAAAATTAGAAGAGTGGCATTTTTTACATTTTTCAAACCTCTTCAATGTCTGACTTAATAGAAAAGAGGATGATTCTCGTATCTATCTCTGCATTTAATCTGCTGCAATATCACACATCATGTAACCTCCAGAAAATCTCCACTGGACAAAAGTGAAAGAAATAACAGGCTTTTCATTTTTTTGTACCCACTGAGTCTGAGTGTGGGTGATACTCTTTCAGAATTTCAAACTTGCTAAATGTTACTTTAAGGTTTTGTGTGAAAATGGTGGATCTAGACACATACAATTTGTACTTTGCTCCCTTCGAACCTCACTAAACCAAGAGTAATTTTTTTTAAGTAACATAAACTTACAAGGACTAAGAAAACAGGAGTAGGGGAAAGATAAACAAAACTTTAAACACTGGAAAGCATATGGAAGATTCGAACTCTGAGAAAAACGACTCCTAAGTAAGTAGGGTTTAGGTAAAGAGCTAATCCCTCGGAATCACCGAAGGGCTCAAGAACCGGAGCATCTGGTGCTTCTGGCGACGGGGCAAACATGAGACAGAATGCTAGCGCCGTGCAGGCAGCTGGATCCGCTGATTTCTGTGTCCCTCTCCACCGTCAGGTGACCCAAGCTGGGCACCAGCACAGTCGCCAGCAGTTTATTCTGGAGAGAAGTAGAGAAAAAGATACCTGCATGAGATGGGGGAGCGTTCAGTTCAGTTCAGTCGCTCAGTCCTTCAGTCGTGTCCGACTCTTTGCAACCCACGGACCGCAGCTCGCCAGGCTTCCCTGTCCATCACCAACTCCCTGAGCATGCTCAAACTCGTCCGTTGAGCCAGTGATGCCATCCAACCATCTCATCCTCTGTCGGCCCCTTCTCCTCCTGCCTTCAATCTTTCCCAGCATCAGGGTCTTTTCAAATGAGTTAGTTCTTCTCACCAGGTGGCCAAAGTATTTGGAGTTTCAGCTTCAGCATCAGTCCTTCCAATGAATATTCAGGACTGATTTCCTTTAGGATGGACTGGTTGGATCTCATTGCTGTCCAAGGGACTCTCAAGAGTCTTCTCCAACACCACAGTTCAAAAGCATCAATTCTTCCGCACTCAGCTTTCTTTATAGTCCAACTCTCATATCCATACATGACTACTGGAAAAACCATTGCTTTGACTAGATGGACCTTTGTTGGCAAAGTAATGTCTCTGCTTTTTAATAGGCTGTCTAGGTTGGTCATAACTTTTCTTCCAAGGAGCAAGCATCTTTTAATTTCATGGCTGCAGTCACCATCTGCAGTGATTTTAGAGCCCCCCAAAATAAAGTCTGTCACTGTTTCCATTGTTTCCCCATCTATGTGCCATGAAGTGATGGGACTAGATGCCATGATCTTAGTTTTCTGAATGTTGAGTTTTAAGCCAACTTTTTCACTCTCTTCTTTCACTTTCATCAAGAGGCTCTTTAGTTCTTCTTCACTTTCTGCCATAAGGGTGGTGTCATCTGCAGGTATTTCTCCCAGCAATCTTGATTCCAGCTTGTGCTTCTTCCAGCCCAGCGTTTCTCATGATGCACTCTGCATATAAGTTAAATAAGCAGGGTGACAATATACAGCCTTGACGTACTCCTTTTCCTATTTGGAACCAGTCTGTTGTTCCATGTCCAGTTCTAACTGTTGCTTCTTGACCTGCATACGGGTTTCTCAAGAGGCAGGTCAGGTGATCTGGTATTACCATCTCTTAAAGAATTTTCCACAGTTTGTTGTGATCGACACAGTCTAAGGCTTTGGCACAGTCAATAAAGCAGAAATAGATGTTTTTCTGGAACTCTCTTGCTTTTTCAATAATCCAATGGATGTTGGCAATTTGATCTTTGGTTCCTCTGCCTTTTCTAAAACCAGCTTGAACATCTGGAAGTTCACATACTGTTGAAGCCCGGCTTGGAGAATTTTGAGCATTACTTTACTAGAGTGTGAGATGAGTGCAATTGTGTGGTAGTTTAAGCATTCTTTGGCATTGCTCTTCTTTGGGATTGGAATGAAAACTGACCTTTTCTAGTCCTCTGGCCACTGCTGAGTTTTCCAAATACTAACTATAGAGACAACTTCCCTTCTTGAGTTCCTTTCTCCTCATAATTGCTAAAATCTCCTTAGATGAGTCATTCTCAGGAAATTCAAGAGAAAAGACCCAAAGATTCTGAAACAAAGTCTTCCACCATGAAAAGAAAACAGCTGAATCCCCTTATGGTGAAGGTCACAACAAACCCCACGCATGGGCTTGGCGTTCTCAGCGGGTTTGTTGGTGGTACGCCTTTAAATGGGGCTTTCCGGCTGACTCAGTGGAAAGAATCCAGCTGCCAGGGCCATTTTCCCTGGTCAGGAAGGTTCCTAGGAAAGGAGATGGCAACCCACTCCAATACTCCTGCCTAGAAAACCCCACGGACAGAGGAGCTTAGCGGGCTGCAGTCCATGGTGCTGCAGACGTGGACGTGACTGAGCGCTCACGCACACACAGCCCTTTAGAGAACGGGAGCCAAGACAACCTAGTGTGAAAGGAAACCTGGAGTACACAGAAGACAAGACTCCAAGAAGCCATCATCAGTATCTTGGGGTCAGAGAATGTATTAGACCTATGAATAAAAATGCCACATCATAAAGGAATATTTATAGAAAAAAGATTTAAGTTAAAAATATAATAGCAGAAATGAAAACCTCAATCAAAGAGTTGGAAGATAAACTGAGCAAATTTACCCCAAAATTAAAAGGCACAGGAAAGAAAAGATAAGAAGATCTGGAGAAGAGTGCTAGAGATCTCAAAATCAACAACAGGAATTCCAGAAGTTAGAACAGAAAAACGGAGGGGAAATCAAAGAACTAATTTGAGCTCATTTCCTAGAATCTAAGGACACAAATTCTAAGAATTGAAAGACCCACTGAGTGCACAGCACAATCACTTAAATTAGACCTGTATCAAGGCACTGCTTCATAAAACTCCGGCACTCAAGGACAGCGCAGATCACAACAAGCCTCAGACAAGCCTGGGGCCAGAGCAGACTTCTCCAGAGCAACACTGGAGCCAAAGGAAAATGAGGCACTCCATGGAAAACTGACAGGGATCGCTTCTGCCCAATTACCACGGGTATTAAGACAGAAAGGTCATTTTCAGACATGAAAGTTTTCAAAAAGTTCAACGTGTAGGCATATTTTTTCTACAATGCTACTGAAGAGACAGGTTCATCAAAATGAGGGGAGATAAACCAAGGAAGGAATGAAAATGATATCTAGGAAAAAGGGCAACAGGAGAGAGATAAAGAAGAAACATCCCAAGAAGACAATGGGCCTGAAAAATAACTACCACATGTCAGATGACTCCAGGACAAATTTCCTCAAGATGAACTTAACAGACTACCTAACGCTCCTGAATAAGCTGAGAGGAGATTTATACAACTGAGGGAGAGTCTGGATTGAACTAGTGAGGTAAACATAGAATATTCAGCTAAGAAAATAAGGTAATTTAAGTATATTAACCTGTACTCAGCAATTAGAGAATGCACAGTCTTTAAAAATGCAAAACATTTATAAAAACTGACTCCACACTAGGCCACAGTCACAATAGCAAAGAATATTACACATTTCACATTCTTTGAACACAAAGCTATAAAGTTAGAAAATATTAACAAGGTACACCTACAAAGAAAACTACAAATTTGAAAATTTAAAGCGCATTTTTTAAAAAGAATTTTATTTTATCTTGGAGTGCAGTTGAGTAACACGGCTGTGCGAGGTCTCAGGTGAACAGCAAAGAGACTCAGCTACACGCGCTTGATTCAGTTACACGTGTTGCCTGCTCGTTTTCAAACTCTTCTCCCGCGGAAGTTATCACAGGGCGCCGAGAGGAACTCCTGTGCTGTCCTTGTTGGCTATCTACTGCAGATAGAGGCGTGTGCACACGTCGATCCTGAATTCCACATCTGTCCCTCCCTCCCGCGTGTGAATTTCTAAATCATGGGGGGAAGAAATCATAACAGCAATCAGAGAATACTCAGATCTGAATTATAGCCAAGATATATAAAAATCTGCAGGATGCAGCTAAATCAATCTTAAGAGGGAAATTTATAGATGCATATGTTTGGACTTTAAGTTGTGCTATAGCTTAAAAAAAACATGTAAATTTGTTCCAACACAGTATGAGCAAAACATTAAACTTCTATTTGCCTATGTGTGATTTTTTAGTGAGAAACATTAGGTGAAACTAGAAAAGTGCGGCTGAACTAAGCTGTGTGGGAAAACAGAAAATGCACACAACTCAAACATCTACCGGCTATGTCAGTTCACCAGGTGTGTGATGGGCCACATCTATCCACACACGGTTTCAACTTTCTGTCCAATTTCAGAGAATTCTCTTCCCACCACCTCAACTTAACTCACTAACTGCAACCCTTCTGACACCCACTCCTACAAAGTATAGGTCTTTTTCAAGGTAAAGCACCATGTTTATCTTAGTTATGTCTGTCTTAACCACTAAATAGATATAAAATTGTGCTGCAGTTCTTACAAGACTCGGTGGGTGACAATGATGAAGTTCTATTTTCCCCCATAAGCCTTGTGATTTTTGTTGTACAATTTTGCACAGCAAAGTGATTGGCAGTAATACTTATGTTGTGATAAAGCTAAACTGACTGCATCAGAAAAAGACCAAATGAAAAGTCAGAGAATATTACTGAGACAGAGAAATTTGAACATATATTGTAATCAGACATTATTATTGTGTCAGTATTAAATTTTCTGAGTGTGACGACTGCATTTTTGGATTTAAGAGATAAACACAAGGGGGCAATGTCATGATGCCGAACTCTAAAGAATTCAAGGGAAGAAAAGAGAATTAAAGCATGAGACAAAATACATACAGCAGAATGCTAACACTGGGTGTTCAGTGTGCTGTCTTTGTACTTCTTCTATAATAAAAAGCTTGGAAAAGCAAAATATTGGGGATGGCAAGTGACAGACTGAATTCCTCACTCTTTGTATCCACACTTTCTCACATGACTTTGGAATACTTTTCTCAGAATGGCAGAGAATATTTTCCTACCCCTCGTGACTTGCTTTGACAGAATGTGGCAGAAGAGATAGTAGGTTATCTATGACTTTAAGAATCTTGCTCCTTTGTAATGCTTCTACCATCAAAAGGAGGTGTGTCCAAATTAGGCTGCTGTCTCCAGGAAGATGAGAAGATGTCATCCCTGTTGCTCTAGTTGAGACCACCCTCTTATCAGTTGACATCCACTCAACCTTAAACCTGTGTATGACTCCAGTCAAGGCCAGCAGATTGCCTTGCCAACCCTGTCCTGACTTCAGATAAATGAGTAATATATACTTACTATCAGATGTGACTAGGGTTTTGTGGTTATTACACAGAATTTTGTCAAAACAGCTAAGTAGTTAAGTTAAACAAAGAGAATAAATTCAAAGAAAGCAACAAATTTTAAAGTAATAATAAGAGCAGATGGATAAAAAATAGAAAATAAAAATACAAGAGAAGATCAATAAAACCAAACACTGGTCATCTGAAAAGACTTAAAAAAAAAAAAAATCCTCAAGCAAAAATAATCAAGAAAAAAAGAGAAAGTACAGACAGACTTAGGAATGAGAAAGGGACCAAAACTACAGAATACAGGTTGTTTTTTTTTTTTTTTTTTTGAATCTTAATACACGGTTATTCCTTATTTGAAACAGCTTTTAAAATCTTTTTTTAACTATTTGTTTTTTAATGAAACAGCTTAAAGATATGAATGAAATGGGAAGTGTTTTAGAAAAAGTTACTAAAAGTATCTCAAGAATAAAGTCCTTTACTCACTAAAGAAACTGAATCCATTTTTTAAAAAAGAATCAAGTTGGTTTTCTATAGGAAAATCCAGGAACTGATCCTTCAGGAAACAGATTATCTATTAAAGAAACCTTTGGAAAAAAGAAAAGGATAAAGGGAGGGAATACAAGTTCCCCCAAATCTTGTTTGAGGATACAAACTTAAAAACTGAATAAACATAATATGAGAAAGGAAAATCACAGACCAATCTCACTTAGTAAACAGATTTTAAAATCCCAAATATTACCCAACCAAATCCTGCAATAAACTCTCGAACATTAAAAAAAAACAAAAACAAAACGGAAACAGTCACAAAGTTATAGAAAGTTGAGAACACAGCACAAACACAGGTTTTTCCAGAACTATTTGGGAGTTAAGTTGCCAACCTGGCGCTCCACAGCTTTCAAATATTTAATGTGTATTTCCTGCAAACGAGGCCTTCCTACAGGATCAGAGTAAGACCAGGAGAATCAGGAAATAAACAGTAGTGCACTACTGCCATTTAACTCTCAGCCACCACTCAAGCGTGCCGATTACTCCAATGTCACCCTGGGCGGAGAAGGACGCAGCTCAGAGCCGCGCTCTGCACCCGGCTGGCATGGTCCCCGAGACCTCCAAGCCCTAAGTGGAGCCTTAAAGACTCACTTAGCACTCTTACACGATCAAAGATTAGACACCAGCTATTCTTGTAGAAAAGCTGTCAAGTCGGACTCAGTGTTCCCTCATAATTATATCCATATTACACATTTTGGCAGAAATATCACAGAAGCAGGATGATTTCTGCCCACTGGATCCTATCAAGCAACAAGTGATTTCAGCTTGTCCCATTACGGATGGTGTTTATGCTGGTCACCCGATTAAGTCAGGGCTGCCCTCATCAGGGCTTGGGCTCCGCCTGCTGCAGCTGGCTGTGTGCACAGGCAGTCCTTCCTTCTCCCTCTGCTGAGACAGGGACACCCCCCCCCCAAGGCTGCCCCTCTGGGGAATGCCCCCCCGGGAAGCCCCAAGCCAGGCTGCTCTGCCCCTCCCCACCTGTACTCCTCTCACCTGAGCTCTCACCCCAATGCAGCCGCCCCTGCAGGGACTCCCTGCGGGGTCCTCCTCGCCCCAACTGGGCTGCGGCTCCTGCCCCGCAGGGCTGCTCCTCACCCAGCCCAGCGCGACACCCTGCTCCCACCACAGACACCTGCTTTGCTCGCCTCTACATAAGGTATCAAGGACTGAACTGTTCAAGGAAGGAAATGGAAGGACTGCAGTGTATTCTTTAAATGTATTTTGGACTCAGGGGGATTTATCTTACCAATAAACAGATTTCTCTCATTTTAAACTAATTTATCATAGTAATAGATTTAAAGGGAAGTTATATGATTATCTCAATAGCTACCAAAAAAGGACAGGATAAAAATATAACCCATTCAAGGTAAAGAATAATACAAAACCTTTCTGAAACAATGAATGGAAGGGGAGCTCTTTAACTTGATAAAATGTATTTAGTAAAAGGCAGGGCAAACTTCATACTTAAGGGTGAAATGTTAACAGCATTTCTCTTTAAAGTCAGAAACAAAAACAAATGCCTGCCATCACTGCTTCTACTCAACGCTGTAGGCCTCATCAGAGCAACGAGAAAAAGAAATGAACAGAATAAAGACTGAAAAGGAAAAATAAAGGTGTCATGACTGCAGAAAATGTGGACATAAGAAGTCCAAGAGCATTCAGATTAGCTGCAGGATATAAAACTGATAAAAAAATATCAACTCTATTCACAAGCAAGCAAGTAGAAGCATCTGTTAAAAAGACACCACTCACAGTAACTAAACCTATGAGGTACTTAAGAATAAATCTTAAGTATATATAAGATCTTTCCAGGAAAAATTATGAAACTTCATTTAAAGACATAAAAGAAGGCCTGCATAAATGGAGATACTTCATTCATGAATATCAGAAGACAAAATTTTTAAATGGCAATATGTCCCAAATTTAATATAAAAAGTGAAAGGAATGCTGAAGAAATTCCCCATAAGGATTTTTCATATAACCTGACAAGCTGACTCTAAAATTCACACCAAATGGCAAACCAATTTTGAAAGCGCCAGGTGGGACTGTACCCCCTAGCCAGAGAGCGAGACATCTTAGAGATGGAAACTGGGAGTGCGTGATATCTGCGCAGGCACAGGTGACGGAGGAGAGCTAGAGGGCTTTAACAGAGTTAGGCATATATGGGAATGTGGGTATGTAACAGATGTGCCATTAGTAAGCAGTGAGAAATATACAGACCATGCCATGGGTAATGCTGAAACAACCAGCTCCTCAGGAGAAAAACAGTACAATTCTCAGTATATAACAGAATTATATTTCAAATGGATAAAATATCTAAAAATATAAATGTGAAAACCAATACTTTAAAACATTAAGAATACAGAAGGAGAAGATCTCAAGATCTTGAGAGTATTGCAAAGGACAGTGAAGGATTTCTTACACAAGATGCAAAACACACAGCTGTCAAGGAAGATGCTGACAGCTACGGTTCCACTGGGACTTAGCATTTGGTCATCGAAACCCCACGTAAAATGAAAAGCTACAACTGGCAAGAGGTGTTTGAAACCCATATTCCCAGGAATACATATTAACATATCCATAATAAAAAGTTCCTCTAAACAGAACTGGTCAAGTTATTCCCAACCACCCAGCTAGTCAGAAGTCTGCCTTCAAAGCGCCGACTGGCGCTCCTCCGCATCCCTGGGCAGTCCCCGAGGCGCCCTCAGCATCTCAGGCTGGGGCCTGTCCCTTAGTGCTGGTGCAGCTTTTGTGCCATCTTTCTCCCAAACAGTGAGAACTGAATGAGTCACTCTTACTTGTGATGAAATCCAGTCTTATTTCATAATCTCACTTCCATATTATTCTGGTGCAGACACTTGTTTCCCAATACCACAGTCTACTGTCCCTGACAAATGGCCCACTCTTGTAGCTATTTCAGTAGCACCTCAGCATTTTCAAAGAAAATCAATTATGAACTTGACATCATTCACATGCCCATACACTCATTCTAGGATGTGAAGTGACCATTCAGAACCTGAGCTTCTGACAGCTTTAAATCCTAAATAATTTCTAATATGGATGCTATAAACACTCACTCTCCAGAATTTCCAAGAATCCAAGGCCTAATTCCTTGCAGCATTTTGGTGGCAGGAACATCACGACCCCAAAATTTTCTATTCCCTACCGCCATGGTGTGGCCCACTACTCCCTCTAGTTCTAATAGTACTGGCTTGGCCAAAAGGTTTGGTTTTACCATACCATCATATGGAAAACTCAAATGAACTTTTTAGCCAACCCAATATATCCTTCTAGTCCTAAAGAAGGGCAATGCCAAAGGAGGTTCAAACTACCATACAAATGCACTCACTTCACATGCTGGCAAGATAATGCTCAAAATCCTTCAAGCAAGTCTTTAGAAATATGTGAACAGAGAACTTCCAAATGTACAAGTTGGGTTTTGAAGAGGCAGGGATCAAAGTGCCAACATTTGCTGGAACATAGAAAAAGCAGGAGGATTCTAGAAAACATCTATTGCTGCCTCACTGACTACACTAAATTGACTGTGTGGATCACACAGACTGTGGAAAATCCTCAAAACATGGGAATAGCAGACCACCTTACCTGTCTCCCAAGAATCCAGCATGCAGGGCAAGAATCAACAGTTAGAACCAGGCACAGAACCAATCACTGGTTCAAAAGTGGGAAAGGAGTTATGACAAGGCTGTATGTTGTCACCCTGCTTATTTAACTTCCATGCAGAGTACATCATACAAAATGCCAGGCTGGATGAATAACATGCTGGAATCAAGACTGCAGGGAGAAATATCAACCTAAGATATGCAGGTTTAGTTTTTTGGGCTCCAAAATCACTGCAGATGGTGACAGCAACCACAAAATTAAAAGATGCTCCTCGGAAGAAAAGCTATGACCAACCTAGACAGCATTATCAAAAAGCAACAAAGATCCATCCAGTGAAGGCTATGGTTTCTCCAGTGGTCATGTATGGATGTGAGAGTTGGACCATAAAGAAAGCTGAGCACCAAAGAATTGATGCTTTTGAGCTGTGTGTGGTGTTGGGGAAGACTCTAGAGAGTCCCTTGGACTGCAAGAAGATCAAACCAGTCAATCCTAAAGGAAATCAACCCTGAATATTCACTGGAAGGACTGATGCTGAAGCTCAAACTCCAAATACTTTGGCCACCTGTTGGGAAGAGCCGACTCATTGGGAAAGATCCTGCTGCTGGGAAAGACTGAAGGCAGGAGAAGGGGATGACATAGGACGAGATGGTTGGATGGCATCACTGACTCAACCAATATGAGTTTGAGAAAGCTCTGGGCAATGGTGAAGGACGGGAAGCCTGATGTGCGGCAGTCCACGGGGTCACAGAGGCGCACACGACGGAGGGACTGAACAATAGATGCGCAGATGATGCCACTCTAAAGACAAAAAGCGGAGAGGAGCAGAGGGGCCTCCTGACGAAGGCCAAAGAGGAGCATGCAAAAGGTGATCTGAAACTCAACATTCAAAAGCCACAGATCACAGCACCTGGTCCCATCACTTCATGGCAAATAGAAGAGGAAAAAGGGGAAGCAGGGACAGACTTTATTTTCTTGGGCTCCAAAATCACTGTGGACAGTGAGAGCAGCCATGAAATTAAAAGACTTGGCTCCTTGGGAGGAAAGCTATGACAAACCTAGAAAGCAGATAAAAAAGCAGAGACATTACTTGGCCAGTAAAGATCCATACAGTCAAAGCTATGGTTTTTCCAGTAGTCATGCACGGATGTGAGAGATAGACCATAATGAAGGTTGATAACAATTGATGCTTTTGAATTGTGGGGCTGGAGAAGACTCTTGAGAGTCCCTTGGACTGCAAGAGATCAAACCAGTCAATCCTAAAGGAAATCAATCTAAATATTCACTGGAAGGACTGATGCCGAAGGTGAAGCTCCAATACTTCGGCCACCTGATGTGAAGAGCTGACTCGCTGGGAAAGACCCTGATACCGGGAATGACTGAAGGCAAACGGAAAAGGGGGTGGCAGAGGATGAGATGGTTAGACAGCATCACCAACTCAATGGACACGAATTGGAGCAAACTCAGGTGGCAGAGGACAGAGAAGCCTGCCCCGCTACAGTTCACAGGGCCGCAGAGTTGGACACAAGACTTAGCAAATGAACAAACAACATGAGCAAGGTTTACAAAAGCGGTCAAACGAGCCTTGGTGTAGTGGGTCTCAATTTTAGACTGACATGAACACGTTTGACACTAACCTGTTCACAACGCCCATGAAAGTGGCCCAGACACGTCTGACTCTTTGTGACCCCGTGGACTACACAGTCCTTGGAATTCTCTAGGCCAGAATCCCAGAGTGGGTAGCTGTTCCCTTCTTCAGGGGATCTTTCTAACCCTGGGATCAAACCCAGGTCTCCTGCATTGCAAGTGGATTCTTTACCAGCTGAACCACAATGCCCTTAAGTCATTCTTAAATTTCCTAAGAAACTTGATGTAACAAAGATTAAAAAGTAACAAGGTCTAGCACATAACCTAGAAAGGAAGTGTTTTTAGATTCCATCAAATTAACTCTTACAACACTATATAACTCTTTCTGCATACAGGAAATATACCCTAAAACTGACAACTGTGACTGCAGTTTCATCTCCATAGTATTTCTTTCAGAATTACATTCTAAGAACACAAAATATGTCTGGTTAGTGCTGTTACAGAAGAGGTCCTAGAAAGCTCCCTTGCCTCTTCTGTTACGTGGGACAAAGTGAAAAGGAGTTGCCTATGAACTAGAGAGTGGGCCGTCACCAGGCCAGACTGCTCATGCCTTGGCCTTGGACTCCCCAACCCCCAGAGCTGTGAGGAATGAACTTCTACTGCTTTTAAGCCATCAAGTATATGTTATTCAGGCTACAGCAGCTCAAATGAACTAATACACCTACTTTAGAACATTAAATATTACAGCAGAAAGCCCAGCTTAAAAAGTGATCAATTCTTCAAAACTAAACCTCTATCTTAAACCACTCATAAAAATTAACTCAGAATAGACTGCAGAGGTAAAAGGAAGGGAGATTGGAGACTGAAGATCTTCTAGAATAAAACGCAGGAAAAAACCTCCTCTGCAGTACAGAGAAGCCTTTTAGTTTGATGTAGTCCTGCTTATCCACGTCTGCTAATCATCAGGGAAATGCAAAGCAAAACCATGACAAGGTATCAACTCAGATCTCTTAGGATATCTGTCATCAAAAAGACCAAATCATTGAAACATGTATATTATCTAGGGTGAAACAGATCACCAGCTCAGGTTGGGTTCATGAGACAAGTGCTCGGGCTTGGTGCACTGGGAAGACCCAGAGGGATTGGGTAGAGAGGGAGGTGGGAGGGGGGACTGGGATGGGGAATACATGTAAATCCATGGCTAATTCATATCAATGTATAACAAAAACTACTGTAAGGATGTAAAGTAATTAGCCTCCAACTAATAAAAATTAAAAAAAAAAAAAAAAAAAAAAGAAATGAAAAAAAAAAAAAAAAAAAAGACCAAATCAGTACTGGAGAAGCTGTGGAGGAAAGGGAACCCTTGTGAGATGTTGGTGGGAGTGCAAAGTGCACAACCACTGTGGAAAACACTGTGGAGGGTCCTCAAAAATTAAAATGGAACTACCGTATGATCCAGCAATTCTGCTTCTTGAATAGATACCCAAAGAAACTAAGTAAGCATCTTGAAAAGATATCCGGAACCCAGTGTTCATGCAGCCTCTTTCACAATTGCCAAAATATGGAAACAGCTGACCTGTCTACTGACAAAGAATGAAAACATAATATATATATAAATTCAGTCACAAAAAAAGAAAAATCCTGTTATTTGCTACATCGTGGATGAACCTACAGGATGTTATGCAAAGTGAAATAAGCCAGACAGAAAACCAGACACTACACGATCTCACTCATACACAGAATTAAAAAGTCAAAATCACAGAAGCAGAGAGTAGAATGGTGACTGCCAGAGACTGGGGCGTGGGAGGGATGCAGAAGTGCCGGCCCAAGGACACAAACATTCAGTTACTGGGTACACAGGCTTCAGGGATCTAATGTACAGAACAGTGACTAGAGTTAATTTCAAATTTTCTATGACAGTAAGTCCCAGGGTTCTCACCACAACACACACACACACACACACACACACACACACACACAAACACAGTAACTAGCTGAGGTGATGGATAGGCTAAATTGATTGTAATAATTTCATAGTGTGTATGCATATCAAATCATTATCATGCATACCCTAAATAAATACAATTTTATTTATTAATTGCACCTCAAGAGACCTGGAAAAAATTGAAAGCATTTATTTAAAAAAAAAAAAAAGGAAGAAAGAAAATGAAAAGACAAGGCTTAGGCTGGGAGAAAATTTTTGCAAATAACGTACATGATACAGGATTTGTATCCAGAATACATAAAGAACTAGTTACAATTCTATAATAAAAATGACCACCCCCTCCCAAAATAAACGGACAAAGGTTTTACATGGACAGTCAACCAAAGATTAGCAAATGACTTAAAAAGCACATGAAATGATGTTCAATATCATTAGTCACTAGGGAAATGCAAATTAAACCACAAGATACCACGACAAATCCACTAGAATAGCTGTAATTAAAGACAGACAATACCTAGTCTTGGTGAGAATCTAGAGATACTAAAACCCTCGTGCATGCTGGGAAGAATGTAAAATGGTACATTTTACAACCACTTGTGACAAATAATCTGGCAGTTTCATAAAACGGTAAACATAAATTCACTATCTAAACCAGCAATTCTACTAGCGAAGCACCCCAACAAATATAAACATGGTGATAAAAAGAAATGTTTATGAATGTTCACAGCAACACTAACTGGCAACAAGTCAAATGTCCATTAGATGGAGTGGATGGGCAAATAAAATGTATTATATCCATACAGTTGAATATTATCCAATAAAAAAATAAAAAGAAATGAAATACTTCACAGCTTTTATCCTACTTACTGAGAATATCCATATATCCTGCTATGTGTCTATGGGCAACCCAAAGCCCCTCTGAAGGTATTGTGTAAAACACAGTACATGCACCATATAATTTTCTGAAAAGTCATAAAATTTTGAATTCTGAATCACATCTGGCTTCAATGGTTTCAAAAAAGGATTGCTGAATTCAGAGAGAATTAATAACTTTCTCAAGCCCTTCTAACACATTCAAGTATTCTGTATCATATAATAACCTATATTAAGCATCATCCATTTCCCAACTACAAATTCATTCTTATTTTAATATTTTTATTTAATTTTTTTATTTTAATATTTTTAAATGACTGAACATGAAGCACAAAGACAATGTATACTATGTAATATGACTCAATTATTTCAGAATTTAAATTTTAAACTGCATCATATAAGACAAAGATCTCTAGTTGTCTGAATTTCCTGATTTTAATGCATCATATTCATGGAATCAATTTGAAACTAATGGAAAATACTGATTAATATATTTAACACTGCTTAAAACATTAACAGTTTGAAATCATATTTTTTCCAGAAAATATTAACTATCAATTCACAGGCACCTGATATAAAGATTTTAAAAAATACTCCTAAAACAGAAACTATCTAAAAACCATTTCAGCTGTAGATCCTTTATAACCTTGAATCAGAGATGAAAAATAAAACCTTCTGAAAGACTTCTCCATTGCAAAGCATAGTCTATGAAAAAGAAATTTTCATACCACCCCAGCTGTCAGAAATATAAGACTAAAAGCAGCAAGGAGCTACCACTTCACTTTGCAAAATGACAAAAATTATAAAACTTAAATATCAGTAATAGATTGTTTAATAAATTATGGTATAGGTATAGTGAAGTCAACTCAGTCGTGTCCGACTCTTTGTGACCTCACGGACTGTAGCCCCACCAGGCTCCTCTGTCCATGGGATTCTCCAGGCAAGAATACTGGAGTGGGTTGCCGTTTCCTTCTCCAGGGGGATCTTCCCGACCCAGGGATCAAACCCGGGTCTTCCCGCATTGCAGCCAGAAGCTTTACCACCTGAATCACCAGGGAAGACCTAAATTATGGTATGTACTCATGATAAAATGTTTTATTTAAAAAGAATGAAGTAGTTTTGAATTTACTGACACGAAATAATCAGTATAAATTATTAGGTGAAAAAATATACAGCACAGAACAATATTTATTATATTATCTTGCTATTTAAATACAAATACATAAAGAATTACATTTAAGTGAATGCATAAGAAAATGTCTACAAAGATACAGTTTTGTAACTAGCTATCCCTGGAGTGAAGAGCAGAACAGGATAGGCAGGATGACACCTTACATTCCACGGATTTTTAAGTAACAAGAATGTCATTTTTAACTTAAAGGGAATAGTTAAAAAATGGAAAGAGACTATTAATATTATGTACTGGGGAGCTAATAAAAACTAGTAACACAGAGGCATTTTATCTGACTTAAAGAACGTTTAAACCACATAGATAACCGTGTTAGAAGTGACTTTCAGAGGATGCTAATGACTATCACATTTCTATGAATAATTACTATCAGTGAGTAACCTCACTTCAAACAATGACTTCACTGGCTCCTAATAAGTCAAACTCTACAGACAGATTATATATTAGGGTCCAATCCCTGGAAATGAGTTTTATATCACCAAAAACTATTAAAGTTGATCAAAAGTAAAATAAATGTATGTTTCAAAGATGTTTTTTAGATATTTAAATATTCCTTTGAAGGAATTTTCCTGCAGTATTCTTAAAAAATATATCCATGGGCCTAAGAACTCCTTTTTCTGCTAAATTTTCCTGTAGCAAGCATAGGCAATTTTCACTGCTTCAAGAACTTCAAAATCTTCTAGGATATTCTATCTTGACAATATTTATTCACTTCCAAGATAATATTCACCAATGCCTGGGAAAGTATCAGAATAAAGAAAGCCGAGAATAGGGTGTAATCATGATAGTGGAATTTTGCTGGTTATTGTGGAGTTTTAGGGTTAGCAAGAGAGTAAAAATAGATTACCTGTGTTTAAAACTTAACCTCTATTAAAAGCAATTTTTTTTTCCTAGATAGACTTATTGTGCTCACACTCGCGCACACACACACGGAAATGGTAGAGAGAGAAAGTCATCCAAAAGGACACATGAGTCAAACGAAAGAGCTGCCAATGCCCCGAACTGGAACAATTTGAGCAACAAAGTACAATAGTATTAAATTATAACCCAAGGTACAAAACAGAGCCAAGAATCCAGACTGATGTAAATAAATGTGGCAAAAGAGACAAACTTCCCATTATAAAAAAATTACAAGGACTTCCCTGGTGGTACTGTGGGTAAGAATCTGCCTGCCAATGCAGGGAACACAGATTCAATCCCACATGCTGTGGAGCAACTAACCCCACGTGCCACAACTACTAGGCCCGTGCACTTAGAGCCCATGTTCTGCAACAGGAGAAGCCACTGCAATGAGAAGCCCAAGCATCGCAACCAAGAGCAGTCCCTGCTTGCTGCAACTAGAGAAAGCCTGCACACAGCAACAAAGATGCAGAGTAACCAAAAATATTTTTAAATGACTATAAAAAGGTTACTAATTTCTTTAAAACAAAATTACAAATAATTTATCCAGACACCACAATCAAGGGCATAGAACCTACTTTGCCACATCTTAAGTGTAGGGATTTCCTTCCAAAGAGTACAGCACGGGAAGGGTGAAAAACAGTGACACTACATTGGAGAAACCTACCAACACTACTGAGCCAGGTAATCAGGTCAACATCAACAGTGTCAGATCATTTACTGTTAACACATACCTGTAACATGACAGGCTGAGGGCAGGGAGAAGGGGACGACAGAGCACCAGATGGTTGCATGGCATCACCGACTCAGTGGACATGGGTTTAGGTGGACTCCGGGAGTTGGTGATGGGACAGGGAGGCCTGGCGTGCTGCGGTTCATGGGGTCGCAAAGAGTTGGACACGACTGAGTGACTGAACTGAACTCAACACGACTGTGACGACAACAGCACTTTACACGCCTGGTCTTCCTGCCAAAAAACTGTAACTTCAATCTAATCAAGGGAAGACCATTAGACAGATTCCATTTTAGGGATTTTCACAATACCTAACCAGTACTTCTCAAAACAGAAGCAGAATTATTAAGAAGAGGTGGCAAGAATACACAGAAGAATGGCACAGAAAATATCTTCACGACTCAAGATAATCACGATGGTGTGTGTGATCACTCAGAGCCAGACATCCTGGAATGTGAAATCAAGTGGGCCTTAGGAAGCATCACTACAAACAAAGCTAGTGGAGGTGATGGAATTCCAGTTGACCTATTTAAAATCCTAAATGATGATGCTGTGAAAGTGCTGAACTCAATATGCCAGCAAATTTGGAAAATTCAGCAGTGGCCACAGGACTGGGAAAGGTCAGTTTTCATTCCAGCCCCAAAGAAAGGCAATGCCAAAGAATGCTCAAACTACTGCACAATTGCACTCACCTCGCACGCTAGTAAAGTGTTGCTCAAAATTCTCCAAGCCAGGCTTCAACAGTACATGAGCCGTCAACTTTTAGATATTCAAGCTGGTTTTAGAAAAGGCAGAGGAACCAGAGATCAAATTGCCAACATCCACTGGATCAGCAAAAAACCAAGAGAGTTCAAAACAAAAACATCTATTTCTGCTTTATTGACTGTGTCAAAGCCTTAGACTGTGTGGATCACAGTAAACTGTGGAAAATTCTGAAAGAGATGGGAATACCAGATCACCTGACCTGCCTCTTGAGAAATCTGTATGCAGGTCAGGAAGCAACAGTTAGAACTGGGCATGGAACAACAGACTGGTTCCAAATAGGAAAAGGAGTACATCAAGGATGTATATTGTCACCCTGTTTATTTAACTTATATGCAGAATACATCATGAGAAATGCTGGGCTGGATGAAGTACAAGCTGGATCAAGATTGCTGGGAGAAATATCAATAACCTCAGATATGCAGATGACACCACCCTTAAGGCAGAAAGTGAAGAACTAAAGAGCCTCTTGATGAAAGTTAAAGAGGAAAGTGAAAAAGTTGGCTTAAAGCTCAACATTCAGAAAACTAAGATCATGGCATCTAGTCCCATCACTTCATGGCACGTAGATGGGGAAACAATGGGGACAGATTTTATTTTTGGGGGCTCCAAAATCGCTGCAGATGGTGATTGCAGCCATGAAATTAAAAGATGCTTACTCCTTGGAAGGAAAGTTATGACCAACCTAGACAGCGTATTAAAAAGCAGAGACATTATTTTGTCAACAAAGGTCCATCTAGTCAAGGTTATGGTTTTTCCAGTGGTCATGTATGGATGTGAGTTGGACTATAAAGAAAGCTGAGCGCTGAAGAATTGATGCTTTTGAACTGTGGTGTTGGAGAAGACTCTTGAGAGTCCCTTGGACTGCAAGCAGATCAACCAGTCCATTCTAAAGCAGATCAGTCCTGGGTGTTCATTGGAAGGACTGATGTTGAAGCTGAAACTCCAATACTCTGGCCCCCTGATGGGATGAACTGACTCACTGTAAAAAACCCTGATGTTGGGAAAGATTGAAGGTGGGAGGAGAAGGGGACGACAGAGAATGAGATTGTTCGATGGCATCAGCAACTCAATGGACATGAGTTTGGGTAAACTCTGGGAGCTGGTGATGGGCAGGGAGGCCTGGTGTGCTGCAGTCCATGGAGTCGCGAAGAGTCAGATACGACTGAGCGACTGAACTGAACTGCTCAAAACTTAAGGTCATCAAATACAAGAAGTCTGAGAAGTTCATTAGCGCACAAAGAAACCTAAGGAGGTGTGACAGCTAAGTGTAAAGCGTTCTCGATGGGATTCTGAAACAAGAAAAAACATTAAGAGAAAAAACTAAGAAAATGCCAATAAAGTATAACTTCAGTTAGTGATACTGTATCATATAGGGTCATTAACTATGACAAACTTACTACACAGATGCAAGATGTGCCTAATGTGGGAAACTGGCCATGGGGTAAATGGGAATTCACTGTTCTGTCTTCAGAATGTTTCTGGGGATCTAAAACTATTCTAACAAGAAATTTATTTTCTGGGACTTCCCTGGTGGTCCCGTGGTTAAGAATCTGTGTTGCACGCCAGTCAGGATGGCTGCTATCCAAAAGTCTACAAGCAATAAATGCTGGAGAGGGTGTGGAGAAAAGGGAACCCTCTTACACTGTTGGTGGGAATGCAAACTAGTACAGCCACTATGGAGAACAGTGTGGAGATTTCTTAAAAAACTTGAAATAGAACTGCCATATGACCCAGAAATACCACTTCTGGGCATACACACCGAGGAAACCAGATCTGAAAGAGACACGTGCACCCCAATGTTCATCGCAGCACTGTTTATAATAGCCAGGACATGGAAGCAACCTAGATGACCATCAGCAGATGAATGGATAAGGAAGCTGTGGTACATATACACCATGGAATATTACTCAGCCATTAAAAAGAATTCATTTGAATCAGTTCTAATGAGATGGATGAAACTGGAGCCCATTATACAGAGTGAAGTAAGCCAGAAAGATAAAAGACCAATACAGTATACTAACACATATATATGGAATTTAGAAAGATGGTAATGATAACCCTATATGCAAAACAGAAAAAGAGACACAGATGTACAGAACAGACTTTTGGACTCTGTGGGAGAAGGCGAGGGTGGGATGTTTTGAGAGAACAGCATCGAAACATGTATATTATCTATAGTGAAACAGATCACCAGCCCAGGCTGGATGCATGAGACAAGTGCTCGGGGCTGGTGCACTGGGAAGACCCAGAGGGATCGGGTAGAGAGGGAGGTGGGAGGGGGGATCGGGATGGGGAATACATGCAAATCCATGGCTGATTCATGTCAATGTATGACAAAACCCACTACAATATTGTAAAGTAATTAGCCTCCAACTAATAAAAATAAATGAAAAAAAAAAAGAAAGAATCTGTGTTGCGGTGCAGGGGATGCAGGCTCCGCCCCTGGATGGGGAACTGAGAGCCCACCTGCCTTCTTGGAGCAACTAAACCCACACTGCAACTACCGGGCACAACGCAGCCAAATGAATGAATAACTATTTTTTTAAAAAGAAATTTATTTTTAAAAGGTTATTTACTTCTTAAAATCTTTCATTAATTTTCAAACTTAGTATCTGGCTATTTGTTACAAAAGCTAATACAGCTAATTAATTCTAAACTTAAGAAGAATTCTTAGATAATGCAAAAATATTAAATAAGAATACTGACATTCTAAAACCTAATTTTAACAGAAATATATTTTTAACTCTTTAAAATAATCACCCAAACCAAATTAATAGGGTTGCAAGCTAATATTATTTGATCTGCTCTCCTCTGTCTTTCCATTGATATACAACCACCTTTGGATATATACAACATTTAAACAGTTCCTGACTGTTAGAATACTTAGAATACTGGTTAAAATACTGGCTAAAAATCTGTCAGGCCTCAGGATAAATTAAAACAATGCATAGAGTCCTACAGCAGAAATACAAGACTTGGAGGATGGTAAGAGAGTTCCTAGGTGTCTGCCAACAGGACTCGTCACCTCAGGGAGCTCTCTATTCTAAAGAAGGTGCCAAAGCTGACTGACTTGTTTCCCCCCTCCCACCGTATTAGCCATTTGTACACACCTCTTTCCAGATGCCTTCAGGAGTACTATTTTCAGAGATGCAAAAGAAGAAGGGAAACACATTAACAGTGATGGAATCATAACCAAATCTCACCCTGGGGGAGGAGTTTTTCCATGTACTGTTTCTGGCAAACTGTGGACTGCTCAAAATATCCAGGAATAAATCTAAATTTCCCAGACATGTTTTGTTTGGCTGACACAATGTGTTTTGGGGATCCTCCCAGACATTTTGAGTTAGGTGCCAATATTTCAAAATTGGGACAATGCACATGTGATTTCTAGTTCTTGGACAAACCAGAAGATGTAGCAATAATGCGTCCAGAACTCCCCATGGCAGTAACGAGAAAGCAAGGAGTACCTGAGGCATCATGGAGGAGCTGTCTGGCTCTTCACTGCCCTTCCCTACCGAAGCGATTCATTTATTTCACGTTCCTGCTATTTACAGGCGTTCACTGTTCCACCGCCAGCACAAACAGTTAAGTAGTAAAAGCAGCTTTAACACAGAAGCACCAAACTGCATTAGGTCATCAGTAAATATCAAACATTTGTCCACAAAACAGGCTCATCCAACAGGCCATCAGCTAAAGATCCAGCTAAGGACATGTATATTTCCCAGTATTAAGTGCCATGGCCTTGGAATCCAGCTAGCTAAGTCACTTCAGTCGTGTCTGACTCTGTGCAACCCCATAGACGGCAGCCCACCAGGCTCCCCCATCCCTGGGATTCTCCAGGCAAGAACACTGGAGTGGGTTGCCATTTCCTTCTCCAATGCAAGAAAGTGAAAAGTGAAAGTGAAGTCGCTCAGTCGTGTCTGACTCCTCAGCGACCCCATGGACTGCAGCCTACCAGGCTCCTCCGTCCATGGGATTTTCCAGACAAGAGTACTGGAGTGGGTGCCATTGCCTTCTCCGAAGACACAACATATGCTACATCAATTTCACATTATATTTTCTTGCAGATGACAACCAGCAAGAAAAACATGTATCTGATAGTAACACATACTATAAATTGGGCTCCCCTGGTGGCTCAGAGAGTAAACAATCCGCCTGCAACGCAGGAGACCCGGTTCAATCCCTGGGTGGGAAGATCCCCTGGAGAAGGAAGTGGCGGCCCGCTCCGGTGCTCCCGCCTGGAGAAGGAAGCGGAGGCCCGCTCCGGTGCTCCCGCCTGGAGAAGGAAGCGGAGGCCGGCTCCGGTGCTCCCGCCTGGAGAAGGAAGCGGAGGCCGGCTCCGGTGCTCCCGCCTGGAGAAGGAAGCGGAGGCCGGCTCCGGTGCTCCCGCCTGGAGAAGGAAGCGGAGGCCGGCTCCGGTGCTCCCGCCTGGAGAAGGAAGCGGCGGCCCGCTCCGGTGCTCCCGCCTGGAGAAGGAAGCGGCGGCCCGCTCCGGTGCTCCCGCCTGGAGAAGGAAGCGGCGGCCCGCTCCGGTGCTCCCGCCTGGAGAAGGAAGCGGAGGCCGGCTCCGGTGCTCCCGCCTGGAGAAGGAAGCGGCGGCCGGCTCCGGTGCTCCCGCCTGGAGAAGGAAGCGGCGGCCGGCTCCGGTGCTCCCGCCTGGAGAAGGAAGTGGAGGCCGGTTCCGGTGCTCCCGCCTGGAGAAGGAAGTGGCGGCCCGCTCTGGTGCTCTTGCCGGAAAATCCACAGACAGAGGAGGCTGGTGGGCTCCTTCTCAGGGGGTCACAGAGAGCTGGACACGACTGAGTGACTAACACACACACACACACTACAAATTACATCCCTCCCGATTACTTTTACTATTGCAAAGAATTCTATTTTTCTTTAAGATGATTAGATTCATCTCCTTATAATTAATAGTCTTTCTCAAGTACATCACACACTTACTGAATCAATCTCATGTGTCAAAGACTTAAAGACTTATATAAAGTACCATTCTTTCCACTGCAGGGAGAAAAATTTCTACTTGTAACTTTACTAAAAAATACGTTTCCTTTTCAAAAACACTCATGGTGTACACAGTAATTATAAGCTAGATTGTTTTTTGTTTTTTTTTTAATGGGCTCCTTCACAGGAAATGTCATTTGCTTTTAAAATTTTACTTAAAATACTAACTGGATAAATGTTCCACTGGGAAAATAATCATCTACAAAGTCAGGATTATCAGTTTTATCTTCAATAATCTCTCTACCAAAGTTGTCACAAATAGTGAAGTTAAACACAAATCAGATTCTGGTGTCCTTTTATTAATTAAAAATACATAATTTATTTACTACACTATGTAGGTTCATTACTTTCATGCCAGTGTAAAGGCTATTGGATACCACAAAATTATTGGCTACAGAATCAATAATCTGATTATTATTTTTATTATTTTATCTTCAACTTCTGGAAACATTATCTTCATCCATTTTAAGCCTCAAAGAAAAAGCTGGAACTAGGGTTCTCACAAACCATAGTGAAGTCAGAAATCCAGTAACCAGTGAATTGAGAAAAATTCCTGGCAATGAATGTAGTATTTATTAATAGAGTATTTCAGTCAACTGTATAGCAATAACTGCAGGTATGTGGTAAGTGTCACTGAAGATAGATCAATCTTAGAATTAGCAAAGTTACTAATTTTAAACATCCACAAGAAACCTCAAACATGAAAATGTTAAACAGACTCAAACTCAGAGGTCTACAGATGAACCACGTAGGAAGTCACTAGTACTAAGTCAGCCAGGACAGCACTTCCGTCTCCTGCCTCCCCAGCCCCACGTCCTCCGCCAGTGCGGGCGTGCCGTTTTTAACCCAACCTCCTACTTGGGGAATTTCTTTAAAGATAACTGCTGCCTGTCATTTGCTAATTTATTCCAAAAACTGACCAGGTGGAAATTTTTTGAGCAATAAATATGCTAACAACTTTATGAGACTGAAGAGTTCTCATGTGATGCTCCCTGACTGTTTAAAGCATGAGAGATATTAAACGATGAAAACAAGCATGAGAGATGTCAAACTGTGGAAACACACACAGCTGCTCTACTCCCTCATCCAAACAACTCTGGGGGCAGTGACTTTTCAGGACCTCTCCTACGTGATTATAATCCTCCTAGAATGAAAAACTGAATTTATAACCACGGGGTGTGTGTGTGTGTGTGTGTGTATTCCTTTAATACCAAAGCCAGTTTCCATGCACTAGGTGATGAGCAAAATATACAAAGTGTATGAGGCGAAAGTACTGATGTTAATCTGCATCCAGTTTTTACGTTTAGTATGTAATTTATTTCATTGTAGCCCACTGCATCAGGGTCAAACCAAAAAACTGGGGACTTGAACAGGGAAAGTTTCACATAAAGAGTGATCGTAACAGGGAGAAACACAGACAGACAGGTAAAGAGCACTCTAAAAAACACCTCAAGAGCTGAGACAGAACCAGAAGCAAAAAAACAAGCCAGGCAGCGGGCCCTTCCCCAAAGCGAGGGCTTGCACTCTGGTGGAGAAGGTAGGACTGCGGCCCACAGGATGGTACAGAGGTCTGGCAGGCTGGGCCCCCTGGCCTGAGCGGCTGGGAGGCGGGCCCACACAGGGAGCTGTGAGCCTGCTGGCCGGCAGCACCTGCCCGGAGAGGCCGAGGGACACAGCCTGCGGAGCGAGCAGTGCACAGGGCGCGGGGCTGCGCCACGTCCGTGTCAGGGCACGGGGAGGGGGTCCCAAACCCGGGGCTGGGGCTGTGAGCTCAGCGGGATGCCCTCCACGCTGGGAGCCCACCGGGGCAGAGAGCCACTGGCTGTCCCTGCCTCTGTGCCACGCACGGCCACGCAGCAGCAGCGAGAAACAACAAGCCCTATTTGTGCAAAGTTCCTTCAGATCCCCTCCTGACAAACTCAATGTCAATCAATGGAGAGATGCTTAAAGGACCAAGCTCCAACATCAGAGCAAGCTGACTTCAGAGCTGAGAGGGAATCTGACATAACAGGCACACTCAGTGCTCAGGGATCTTCACAAGGGGGAAACCAGAAACACACATTACATTAAATGTGACTCAAAGGCAGGATGAAAAACCAAACCTGACTGGGTCACTACCGTCACTTCTCCAGTACACTACGAAAATGGGGAAAATAAACCCAGTGGTTATTCAACAATGTATCTCAGAAACATCAGCTACTTGTAGCACTATAAACCAGCGGTTTCCAAACAGAGTATAAGATACAGTACAGAAGAGGGAAAAAACTTTTCCTACGAAGTCTATCTAAAATACAAACTTTATTAACTTAATAAACAGATTCAAATAGCAATATAAGCTGAAGTAATAAGCATGCACATGTGTGAAGTTTATAAAGAGACATCCCTATACAAAGGTTTCATATTCAAATGTTTACGAGATTCCCAACTAAAAGCAGCTTTAAAGCCTGCTGACGACCTGCTTTTCCCCATGGACTTCAGGCACTTCTGTGCACCATATAGAGGCCAAACGACAGAAATGCAGGGTTTTTTTAATCTGATAAAGAAGTGATCTGAGTTATATTAGGACATTAGAAACAGATTTCTTCAACAAGTTGCCCTCATTGTAATTTATTATAAATATGTATTGATTATACCCTTAGACCTATAAATTCTTATTGAGAGACCCCAAGGACTGCAGCACACCAGGCTTCCCTGTCCTTCACCGTCTTCCAGACATTGCTCAAACTTGTGTCCACTGAGTCGATGATGCCATCCAACCATCTCGTCCTCTGTCATCCCCTTCTCCTCCTGTCTTCAATCTTTCCCAGTATCAGGGACTTTTCCAATGAGTCAGCTCTTCACATCAGGTGCCCAAAGTATTGGAGCCTCAGTTTCAGCATCAGTTCTTCCAATGAATATTCAGGATTGATTTCCTTTAGGATGGACTGGTTTGATCCTGCAGTCCAAAGGATTCTTAAGAGTCTCCAACACCACAGTTCAAAAGCATCAGTTTTTCAGTGTTCAGCCCTCTTTATGGTCCAACTCTCACGTCCATACATGGCTACTGGAAAAACCACAGCTTTGACTAGACGGACCTTTGTTGGCAAAGTAATGTCTCTGCTTTTTAATACGCTGTCTAAGTTGGTCACAGCTTTTCTTCCAAGGAGCAAGTGTCTTTTAATTTCATGGCTTCAGTCACCAACTACAGTGATTTTGGAGCCCAAGAAAAAAAAGTTGTCACTGTTTCCATTGTTTCCCCATCTATTTGCCATGAAGTGATGGGACCAAATGCCATGATCTTCATTTTTTGAATGTTAAGTTTTAAGCCAGCTTTTTCACTCTCCTCTTTCACCTTCAACAAGCAGCTCTTTAGTTCCTCTTCACTTTCTGCCATGAGGGTGGTGTCATCTGCATATCTGAGGTTATTGATACTTCTCCCAGCAATCTTGATTCCAGCATGTGCTTCATCCAACCCAGCATTTTGCATGATGTACTCTGCATATAAGTTAAATAAGCAGGGTGACAATATATAGCCTTGATGTACTCCTTTCCAAACATGCAACATTACTCAAAGAAATTAAAAACTAATGAAATTCCCACTACTGCCAACAAAGAAACCAAGACATTCTTAAATAAGACTATTACTCAAACTTGATCACAATAACTGCCTATATTCATTGCTCTACTTTCCTGAAGTTTAGTTTAAAAAAATTTAAGGTTATTATTGTAAGCTCTCTTAGTATGTAAAACAAATTTTAATACCCAAAAAGAAAAAAAAGAAGTTTAACTTAGTTTGCGTTCTGCTTTTTTTTTTTTTTTTTAAATTAAATGAGTTTATTGACTTGGGCAAGTTACTTATCTGTGCCTCAGCAGTCTCCTACATAAATATGGATAGTGGACACCCCGCTAAGAGGATGACTGAGGATTACAGTGAGCTCATCTCTCTCAGTCCTTCACACTATCTGTCTCTCTCTCTCTCACACACACACATACACACATACACACAGGGCCTTGCACACAATCAGCACTTAATAAATGCACGGTATTAAGACAGCTACTACTCATCACACATTAAAGTTTGCTTTATAAAAACATTTGATCAAATTGAACCCTTGCCTTGAACACAGAAAACTCACGTCGGAACTGAGATGAAACCAAGAATGGTCGGAAGAAACCTAATTTCAATAAGTAATGGAGCACAAAATTCAACCACAGTTTAAACCAACCTATTCAAGAAAAAAAAGAGAGAAGACACTCATGCAACAGATTTAACCACTTCTGATTCAGTAAAATAAGGCATGGCCCCTGATTTTAAGGAGCTCCAGTTTGGGGAGAGGATGAAGAGACAACCACAATCTTAATATGGAAAAACTATGATAAAAAGTCAGAAAAGCACACACAGTTCATTAAAAAGGGATAGGGAATATATCATTAAATCCATTTAGAAGTACAGGAAAGTCCCATGAAAAATGTAATAATAACTAACAGTCTGATCAGATTGAATGGAGAAAATATGGAGAAACGGAGTTGATAACAGAAGGAAACACTGAAGGGGAAAGCTAACGCCGAAGCACAGAGGTGAGGGAAGCTATGCAAACTGTAGAAAGAACAGACGATAAACTCTTACGGCTTTACCTAAAAAAGAAATGAGAGATGTGGCTGCCACTAAGTCAGGCTGGCAGGCTGGGTGCCAGGTCAGGACCGTCCTTGAATGCAAGGCTAATGAGCCTGAATTTTATTTTTCATGGAAGAGCATTTTATGTGGCGCTTATTAATGTGATGGGTGCTGTGCTGATGCCTCAGTGACCTCACGATACAACTACCCGTATTTAACAGGTTAGGAGACTGAGCCGGCAGCCAGTCAACAGTGGAGCTGGGGTTTCAGTTCACGGTGTCTGGACTCTTCCACACTGTGCTACCCTTGTACAAGTCTTTAAAAATATGGTCTCCATGCTTTGAAAGGATAACATCATCATCTTGGTGACAATGTAGAAGATAGATTAGCGAAGTGACAGAAAAGTACCTTCACGAAAAAAACCCCTGTTGGCTTTTTTTTGCTGCTGTTGTAAGAAACTAAGAGGTTACTAACAGCACATCAGATATAACCAGAGGAGGATACGAGGAACGGGCATGTGTAAAACTGACGGAACTCAGTGACCGGGCTGCGGAGGGGAAAGGAGGAGCTAGAAACGGCTCCAGGTTGCAAACCCCAAGTGTGAGGGGGAGGGGGGCAGTGACACTACCACCACCAGCCTTCCTGCCGGGCGGGGGTGGGGAGTGGAGAGGGGAACGGATGGGCTCAACCTCAGACTTGCTCATTGGAAATACCAACTTGGGGACCCCTGCTGGCTCGCTGGTGAAGAATGCAGCTGCCCCGTGCGGGAGCCACGGGTTCAATCCCTGCTGAGGAGAGACCCCGCGTGCCGTGGAGCAACTAAGCCGGTGTACCCCAACGACTGAGCCTGTGCGCCAAAGTGTGGGAGCCGCAGGTGCCAGCTCAGGCACCCAGAGCCTGCGCCTGCAACAAGAGGAGCAGCGCGATGGCAAGCCCGAGCGCCGCCACTGGAGAGCCGCCCGCGCCCTTCCCGAGGAGAGAAGAGCCGGCGCGGCAGCGGGCCCGAGCGCTGCCCAAAGCAGACAAGTGAGTAAAAAGGGAAACAACACAGAAGTACCTGCTGAGCTCCCCGGAGGAAGGGTCCCACAGGGGGTCGGGAACGGAAAGCGAGAGCTAAGACGAGTGGCAAGGCCCAAGAGGAGGGACGCCCTGGAGATCGCACCCAGAGTGACGGGGATGCCGCCGGCGCGCACACCCGCTGAAGAGGAGCCGTGTCTGTAACGCACTGCTGGAAGCCACCTTCTGGCCAGTGTCCTGTCTCAGGCACCACGATGGGGCGGGGAGGACGGGTGAGGGTCACCAGTGAAGAGTGAAAGGAAGAAAAGAACACGGAAGAAACGCCGCAAAAATCTTCTGAACTGCTGGGTCTGCTCCTCCTAAATACTAATATATTAGTATTAGTGAATAATGACCATGCATTTCCAGCAGGTGAAAGGAAGTCAGGGAAGACGACGAAGGAACAGTCACAAAGGTAGGAGCATCGGAAGAGCAGTGTAAATAAACTGAAGGGAGAGCGACTTAAGATGGGGTCAAACAATTTTAAATGCTAACAGAGGCTGAGCAAGCACCACTTTAGCTGGTAGCCTTGAATGAGTCCAATATTACCCAATTTTCTGATTTTCCAGGAGAAATCAAACACTCTCATTTCAACATGAAAGCCTATGATTTTTAAAATGCTGACAATTAAATTTTGTTAAACATAATGTGCCGGCATAGGAAATAGTCTAAGTTGCTGGATTGCTACTTGGATCTAAAGTTAATAAAGTATTACAAATATGCCAAGCAAATGACTTTCAAAAGAGCATTTTCAAAAGACAACATATGGGGTACTTTTCCAAAGAAGTTTGGCAAGAAAGACTAGAAAACAAGAGTTAAAGAAAAACATCTAAAAATGGTACTGACGAGCCCATGTGCAGGGCAGGAATAGAGACAATGACAGTGAGAATGGACCAGTGGACACAGTGGGGGAGGAGAGGGTGAGACCAGTCAAGCGGCTGCCGGCATGAACACATCACAAGGCGGGACAGAGAGCCAGTGGGAATGTTCCACATACACAGGGAGCCCCGCCCACCCAGGATGACCTGGAGGGATGGGGCGGGGCGGGGCGGGTCTCAAGAGGGCGGGGTTTTATATATACACACACATATACTTACAGATAATATGCACTGTTGTATGGCAGAAACCAACACATTATAAAGCAATTACCCTCCAGTTAAAATTTTTTAATAAATAAATTTTAGGATAAAAGACATCTCATATGTGGAGAGAAGGGGTTAGAAAAAAGGAAGAAAATCTGAAGACATGATCAACAAAGCAACAGACAAGAAAGACACACACACGTCTGTAAGCTGAAGGAGACACGTGACGGAAAGAAAAACGTAAAGCAACAGGAAAGTGGGAAGGTTCTCTGAGAGGACGCACAGCTGCAAAGACCACCCAGAGCAGCAAGGATCAGGGTTAGTGGGAAGGTTCTCTGAGAAGGCCACAGGTAAGATCCACTTGCCAGGTAACAGTCACTTCCTCACAAACGCAAGGAAGAAAAGAAATGATTTAGAGAAAAACATGAAATATGAGGGGGATACAAGCTGGTCGAGGTCCCCAGTAAGCTTCCAGAAAGAAAGAAAGGCAAGCCCCGAGTGTGCCTGTGGGACGGCTCCATGTGCAAGTTTCACTATGATTTAACATCTACTGTTTCTCTGGTAAGATATAGCTTCCCTATTTAGACATACTTACATCAGTGCCATCTTTCCAGAGAAGTAAGTGCATTTTAAATCTGAAGTACCAAAAGCTGAATTTAGTGTGGAAAAATTAAATACAATATATTACTTCACTGATGGCTGTGTTACTGCCTCTAAGACAAGCCCACTCTTTCTCTCCTGGGAGAGTGCAGAGCGGCAGCAGAATGAAGGAAAATAGAAAGAACCATCTGAGAAGAAAACGACACCTGAGGAGAGCAACGCCTGAGCTCCTTTCACCACCGCCGGCAGCAGTGTTACTCATCTTCTCCTCAGTCTTACGCTTACCAAACGTCCTGCAGCTCAACTTTTCTGTTTTACTCACAAGATTTCAAGTCAGACTTGGGGGGGCGCGGAGGGGAAGGAGAAGGGAGTTCCCTCATTTCTCTTTTTTCTTTAAGTTTGAAAACCACTAGAGAAGAACCTAAAAAGTATTTTACTAAGATTAATATTCTCTTGTGGGGTCGCAAAGAATCAGACCTGACTTGGCGACAGAAATATATTCTTTTCTGAGGGAAAGCTGCAGATCTTGTCCTTGTAAATGTATTATTAACAGCTAACGTTTGCTGTGTGCTTCCAGCATCATGATATGCAAAGTGCCCAGCATATATTATACCTTAATCACAGCAGCTTTAAGGCAGCTTTTATTCTTACTTCTAGTCTAGAGATGAGGACACAGGCACAAAACCAAGCTTGAAGTCCCAGAGAAGTAGGAGAGCCGGATTCAAACCATAGTTCAAAATCCATACTTTTGGCTACTAGGTAACACTAGATTCTCTCATCCCAGCCTCTCAAATCCCAGTTTTACAATTTTGGACAAAGGAAAGATTTTAATTGCAAAGCCAATAATCTTCTCCTGGCATATTCACACACACTGAATAATATGTACCCCTTCTCGAAAGACAAAAAGATCTTTCATAAGTTATTATAAAATCTAATTCTTCGTTCTCTAAAACGTAGACTTCAACCAAGTTGGTATATCAGAAATCTAATGCTATTTTCACAGTGATAATAGATGACTTGAAAATGATAGTATTAATGCAAAAAAATTATGCTAGATCATTATCATATATAAAACAACAAAGGTGTTTCCAAAGTAGTCTCTAAGTGTAAATGAAAATGTTACTTTATATGACAACAATCACTTTAGATAATCTTGCCTTTGATCAATTCTTGTAACAACCAACAAAAGTCTGTAGCATCTCAATTTCAAGGAAAAACAAACAGGAAAGTCATAGGTAGTATGTCAAGGGTCACAATAAACAATTTTTATGAAAATTAAAATCAACATCCTTAGAATTCCAATACTTTAGTTCACAGTATCTAATGGACTATCAAGCAAGGTATATGTGAAAGAATGTAGAGGGCAGGTTTTCCTATCAAGTGAAACAAAAGATGATTCTGGGGGGAGGGGGCACTAAACACTCTAAGTGTTTTCATTCAAGATTGTAAATCCTCAAAGGTCTTTTTGGGTGTTAGTAATTTCTCTTCAGGTAGCATGCACAATATCAGGTTGCCTTTTCAGAAATACTAAATAGGTCACAATACTAAATATACTAAGTCTGACTCATTTCTTGCCAACATATTCAATTTTACATACTACTAGGGTTAATCCTGAATTACTAAGAAGCAGTAGTTTATGCCAAGCACTCAGATACTCTCCCTATAAAATATCTTCATGCTGATGATGAACTTCATGATCAATTTGTTTGAGGATACAGTTTTTATTCACACTATTATGCTATCTGCAATATCCCATCTTGGTCCAGCAGTTTTTTAAACTTCCCCTAAAAAGATTCAAACCACAGTTATATAACTATGTGGTGGGTGGGTCATGGCGGGTCACAGACACGGACACTGAAGCACCAACGTTGAGGCATCTCATGCTCACTCATGTCCAAGTCTTTGCCACCCCGTGGACTATAGCCTGCCAGGCTCCTCTGTCCATGGGGTTCTCCAGGCAACTGTAGTGAGTTGCCGCTTCCTACTCAGGGGACTTACAAAGGTCTGTCTAGTCAAAGCTATAGTTTTTCCAGAAGTCATGCATGGATGTGAGAGTTGGACCATAAAGAAGGCTGAGTGCTGAAGAATTGGTGCTTTTGAACTGTGGTGTTGAAGAAGACACTTGAGAGTCCCTTAGACTTCAAGGACATCAAACCCGTCAATCCTAAAGGAAATCAATCCTGAATATTCACTGGAGGGACGGATGCAGAGGCTGAAGCTCCAGTACTTTGGGCACCTGATGTGAAGACTCAACTCACTGGAAAAGACCCTGATGCTGGGGAAAGATGGAAGGCAGAAGAAAGGAACAATAGAAGATGAGATGGTTGAATGGCATCACTGACTCAATGGACATTAGTCTGAGCAACCTCTGGGAGCTGGTGAAGAACAGGGAAGCCTGCCATGCTGCAGTTCATGGGGTTCCAAAGAGCCAGACATGAATGAGCGACTGAGCAACAACTCAGGGGTCTTCCCAACCCAGGGACTGAACCTGCGTCTCCAGCACTGACTGGTGGATTCTTCACCACTGGACCACCTGGAAAGCCCATTTATTTTTAACAGGTATTTTATTAAGCTTCATGTTTTATTCTTTTGAAATATAATCTTGTGCAAGTTTTGTTCAGAAAATAAAAATCTACACTTTTCAGAATATAAACAGACAAAAATACTCATGCTTTTGAATTAAGTGCATAATGATGTTTTCAAGTTTTTTATGTTAAATGGGATTTCTTATATTTACAGAAATCAGGAAATGATCAAGAATATGTACAAATGTTTATCTAGACAACACAAAATGTAAGGTATTTATTTTATACAAATAAAAATTCTAAATGCCTGCTTTGACAATAATGGCTCATAGAAAAAGCAGCAGCAAACACAAGCATCCTGATTTACTGGAAATAAATTTCTCTCAAAATCACAAATATCTGCTTCATTAACTTTGGTGAGTCAAAATTACTACAGGACTTAATTTAAGTATTTGTTATGCCAGCTTTCCAGTATCTCTGCAGATTGCGTAGGGGAGTTCCCTGGAAGGCCAGTGGTCAGGGTTAGGCACTTTCATTGGCTGCGGGGGCGGGGAGAACCGACTGGGGCCTGCGGGTTCAACCCCTGGTCAGGCAGCTGAGAGGCAAAAAAACCCAAAACCCCCCAAAAGTAAGTGGGATGACAACCAAATCAATTAATTATTATTTTTAAATTTAGATGACCTCTCTCTAAATGTAAAATCTGGGACTTCCCTAGCAGCCCAGTGGTTAAGACTCTGTGCTTCCAATGCAGGGGACTCAGATTCGATCTAGGATCCTATATGCCGCAGAGCAATGAAGGCCACATGACAGCTACTGAGCCCAAATGCCCTAAGACCCCAAATGCAACTAAGACCCGACACAGCCAAATAAATAAATGATAGTAAAAAAAAAAAAAAAAAAGAAAGAAAGTAAATAAAGCTTGTATCTAGGAGTGATAAACTCAGAACACAAGTAATATTGCCTACCAGACTTGGAGCTGGTGAGGGGACAGGGCAGCCTGGCATGCTGCAGTCCACGGGGCCACAAAGGGTTGCATGCAACTAGAGAACTGAACACATGTTGTAACACTGCCTGTACGTCAGGCATCGATAAGGATGCCAAATCTTCCACACGAATACATTAGCCATATATTTGAAAGTCATGTTTTAAACAACTGCTTCATTTTGACCATTTAACCACATAGCTCAGTCTTCCTCAACAAGTGCCTGATAACAGTGAAATAAATCAATGTCATACTGAACAAGCATCATATAGCAAAGATGAGATCTTAAGAGGCAATTTGGGTAAACAGACATTTAAAATACTAAACAGTTCTTAATCCTATGACCTCATAGGTCTTCAGATTAAACAATTCACTGTTAGTAAAGCATCTAATAGTGCCTGCTTTGAACATTAATTATTTTCCTCTTCAATCTGTTAGGTCTAGTCTCTAATTCCAAGCTTCACCCTCACCCCAGACAAAGTATGAGCTAAAACCTTGTGTGGATTGTTGGAGACCTCCTATTTGAACACAAAGACATCTGACTTTTCACTGCATAACACTGCTCCTTTGAACAAAGTCACAAAAGCAGTAAAATGAGGAATGAACAATTTAGATTGAGCAATAAATTCCTGCTGAAAAGTGAAAGTATGACAAAAATAGTGACAAAGCAAGGAGATGACTGGGCTCAAGCTTCAGTGTGGGTTTGATCCTGGGCCAGCATTTCTCAAACCGATTCCCTGGACACATGCTGGGTTTTCGGCATTCATTATAAGAAATGTAAAATTATAATTTTGATGCTCCTCATAAATAAAAATGTATGCATGATCTGAATCAACTAGACTAGAAGGCTACCTTACAACAAAGGGCTACCTGGGTTTGTGCTTACTAGTGAATTGTGTACACTAATTCCCTCAAAGCTGTGTTTTCCAATTTGTTGGTTATGATGTATTAGTGGATCACAAAATCAACAGCAGCTTTCAAAAAATAATAAATGAATACAGAATGCATCACACATAGTAAAGGTAAGTATTTCTGTCTGCTAATATTGTTTCAGTGGACAACTTAATGGTGAAGTAAAAAAAGTTACATCTTACTCTGAGCTGAGTAACTCTAAAACCTACAGACTCTTGAGTTTCTGCAAACACAAACTTGAGAAAAACTGTCATGAGTACGGGACTGTCACTGAGGTAGAAGGTTAAAAGCAGGATGCTGGGAAAATTTCACGAACTGAATGACAGGTTAAAAGAAGTTTATCAGTTAAGAAAAAATGAGTTCAAACACTAGGACAAGAACTGTATTTTTATCATTAAACTGTGTAAGGCAGAGACACAACACAAAACACCAAATACAGACTAGGTTTGACATTAAGGTAAAGAACCATGGGAAATAAGAGATTGTTCCATAAATTTTCCAAAGGTACAATGATGGGGTGGGACGCCTTTCTATTTAGAAACTGAGTTTAGAAAGCAGGAATGAAATGCCTTTTGCCAACCAGAGAGAAAAGGGGCAATTAGATATGCTTTGAAAAATCTAATTATCTTTGAATATCACAGAATATATGTAAGAAGAAAGCAGAGGTGGGGCTATAGAGAAGAAAAATAAAAATCTGACCCATAAAAGTGCCCGGAATTGCAGTGGAGATAAACACAAGTGGGATGTCGTTCAGTTCAGTTCAGTTCAGTCCAGTCCCTCGGTCGTGTCTGACTCTTTGAGACCCCATGGACTGCAACATGCCAGGCCTCCCTGGTCCATCACCAACTCCTGGAGTTTACTAAAACTCATATCCATTGAGTCAGAGATGCCATCCAACCATCTCATCCTGTGCCAACCCATTCTCCTGCCTTCAATCTTTCCCAGCATGAAAAAAGTATTGTCTTTTCCAACGAGTCAGTTCTTCGCATCAGGTGGCCAAAGTATTGGAATTTCAGCTTCAGCATCAGTCCTTCCAATGAATATTCAAGACTGATTTCCTTTCGGATGGACTGGCTGATCTCCTTGCTGTCCAAGGGACTCTCAAGAGTCTTCTCCAACACCACAGTTCAAAAGCACCAATTCTTCAGCACTCAGCTTTCTTCATAGTCCAACTCTCTTATCCAAACATGACTACTGGAAAAACCATTGCTTTGACTAGATGGACATTTGTTGGTAAAGTAATGTCTCTGCTTTTTAATACGCTGTCTAGGTTGGTCATAACTTTTCTGCCAAGGAGCAAGCATCTTTTAATTTCATGGCTTCAGTCACCATCTGCAGTGATTTTGGAGCCTCCCAAAATAAAATCTGTCACTGTTTCCACATCTATGTGCCATGAAGTGATGGGACCAGATGCCATGATCTTAGTTTTCTGAATGTTGAGTTTTAAGCCAATATTTTCACTCTCCTCTTTCACTTTCATCCAGAGGTTTTTTAGTTCTTCTTTATTTTCTGCCATAAGGGTGGCGTCATCTGCATATCTGAGGTTATTGATATTTCTCCTGGCAATCTTGATTCCAGCTTGTGCTTCATCCAGCCCAGCGTTTCTCATGATGTACTCTGACATAAGTTAAATAAGCAGGATGACAATATACAGCCTTGATGTACTCTTTTCCTAATTTGGAACCAGTCTGTTGTTCCATGTCCAGTTCTAACTGTTGCTTCTTGACCTGCATAAAAATTTCTCAGGAGGCAGGTCAGGTGGTCTGGTATTCCCATCTCTTGATGAATTTTCCAGTTTGTTGTGATCCACACAGTCAAGGGCTTTGATCCACACAGTCAATAAAGCAGAAATAGATGTTTTTTCTGGAACTCTCTTGCTTTTTCGATGATCCAGCGGATGTTGGCAATTTGATCTCTGGTTCCTCTGCCTTTTCTAAAACCAGCTTGAACATCTGGAAGTTCACGGTTCATGTATTGCTGAAGCCTGGCTTGGAGAATTTTGAGCAACACTTTACTAGCGTGTGAGATGAATGCAATTGTGCGGTAGTTTGAGCATTCTTTGGCACTGCCTTTCTTTGGGACTGGAAAGAAAACTGACCTTTTCCAGTCCTGTGGCCACTGCTGAGTTTTTCAAATTTGCTGGCATTGAGTGCAGCACATTCACAGCATCATCTTTTAGGATTTGAGATAGCTCAACTGGAATTCCATCACCTCACTAGCTTTGTTTGTAGCGATGCTTCCTAAGGCCAACTTGACCATTCCAGGATGTCTGGCTCTAGGTGAGTGATCACACCACTAGGATATGTCATAGATTGTTATAAAATTGGTCCCTGAAGAATCACATCTCACTACACCCACAAAGAGGCTGATTTTGACTACTTGCTGAGCCAATGGGTCATGACACAAGCAGAAGCTTGGAAAGCAGCTGTTCAAGGGAACCGGCATTCCTGCCGCTAAGTGAAGAAATTCAGGCTGCCTCACTGGAGCAGAGGGTTAGAGCGGAGCAGCGACAAGCCAGCTTCACTGGGGCTCCTCAACCAAACCACCAACCACAAGGCAGGAGCGGGGTCATCTGGCATCACTCGGTTCAGACGACCAGAACGGTTCCTCAGGCCCATAGACTGATAGCAGTAACAGAAAAGGGCTACTCTCTCAGAGCCACTGTGGTTGAGTCGTCACCTGGCATCGACTGATACAGGAGATTTCAAGAAAAAACAAAGGCTGTTAAGAGTCTGAACTTCTAAATATGCGAGGACCTTGACCTTGGAAGCGCAAGTCTTCAGGAAATGGTAACCATATATCCTCTACACTTACAAGATTAGTTAAAATTCCTTGGTTTGGATCTCACATCCTTAAACTGGTTCTAATCTACCTTTTCTCTCCTGTTTTTCATCTCAGCCCCTGACATTTTCTCCAAGATGCCAGTTTGAAAAGTTGTTCCAGTTCTCTGAGGTTTATTCCCATCCTTCTAACATTAGTTATCCACATTTAAGACCCAATGTAAATAGTGTTTTCCTTTCCTGTTCAATTTTTAGCTAATTTAAGTAATTTCAAAATGCTCTAGTTTTTCTTAATTCAGACTCCATTTACTGTATCACCAGGTACTTTATTATCTAATAGTATTACTTAACTATAAATATATGTGCCAGATTTTGCAAAGTCTATGCTACAAGTCTCCACAGCTCTCTTAATGCTCCAACATAAGAGGAATTTAAATATTTGCTTAAAATACATTTATAAATATATGTGTAACTGATTGAATTTTAACAAATCTTGGCTAGATATAGGTAAGGCGGGAAAGGCAACATTTTTTCTAATGAGGTGCACTGTGCAACTCTAACTGCTAAAAGAGAAACAATGAATCAAGAGACTCTCCTGGAAAATACATAGTTAAAAGTTATACAGGGTATCTGACAAACACATTAATAATAAGTAAACTTTCCATTTTAGAAGCAAGGCTACTCACATATTGGTTGGTTAATTTTTGAACTGAATTTGTGTGTGGGAGTTGAGAAAAATAAGGTAATGTCTCAACTTTGACAGAATCTCAAGGAAAATAAGTACAGCAGCAGTTTCACAGTTAAGACCACACATTTTCAAAAATCCTTGGTGTTGCAGGTTAGTAATATAAAATATTATGAATGGCAATTGAAAAATACATCTTCCCTTTCCCCATTTTAAGTTAGGACCAGGAAATGTTAAGAAGGAGACAAGCAAAATTCAGTAAAGCTTTCCTTTACTAAGTATATTCTGGGAAGTATATTAGTATACTCAGTATATTCTATACTAAGTATATTCTGCAAAGCAGAATTTAATGTCTCTAGCATGCAATCATTCTAATTATGAACACCTAAATTATTTCCTCTGGGCATTACCTAAACTTTTGAAGTTTAAATGACTTATTACTCCCTCAATACCTAAAGTAATTATCACTAATTAACAAGCAAGCCATCTTTTCTTCTGATTTGAAGTGACCTACAAATTAACTTAAGATAGTCTCTATCAAGTCTGGTTTCTCAAGGAGAATGTTTAAGAATTTTCAAAATTCTTGCCACTACAATTAAAACAAAGCAAAACACGCAGACAAAAAAATCAACTTGTATCAAATACATGAAAGAAATATATACAAAGAAATACTGTAACTGCACAATTTTAACTTAGTAGCTCTCAAAGGTTTTAACTTCATTTTTGTTTCTCACACTAATAAGGCACTAAACATAGTTAATAAAGGCATTAAGGTCTAAGTCAAATCCCACCTCTTCAATAAAGCCTTCTGACACCCCAGGCTGATGTGCTTACTGCCTATTTTGAATTCTACTGAAATTGCTGCACATGAAATTAAATTCTTCTTCTAAATAATCACCAACAATTAACTGACTAAGACAAAGACTAGAATCAATATACAATTCAAAACAGAAAGCCACAGGTTTACACGTGCAGCTACAAAATGCCTTCAGATACCTTTTTTTGGGGGGGGGGGGACAAAGATGCACTATACACTACGCCCTCATTTTAAAAAATTTTCTTAAAAGAGTAAATGGCATTTCTGGAAAGATCCATAAAATACTATTAAGGGACTGTCTTTGTGGAAGGTGACTGGACACCTAGGTGAGAAGGAGATCAAGTTTTCAGTGTTTGTCTTTTAAAAAATCATTTTAACATACCACATTTTCAATTTAAAAAGAGAATAAAAAATAAAGCAAGTATGTTAGTGATACACAGCCTTTGCCTCTCTTCAACTGTCATCTTGAAGTGACATTTCAATCTTTTCTTTTTTGGGGGGTGGGGAGGGAACGATGCTTTGCCACTTGGCATACGAGATCCTAGCTCACCTGTGAGACCAGGGATTGACTCTCACGCCCCCTGCAGTGGAAGCCGGGTCCAACCACTGGACGGCCAAGCGTGTACCTAAAGTGATGTTTAAATCTTAGTTGTTTACTTCTTACTAGTCTCCTGTATCTTCTTATAAGCATAGAATTTCAGTGATATCAAAAGGTCAACAAATCTCTGCTTTAATCAGGTCAACTAAGTATGCTTAATTTGCCACCCTTTTTAACCTAGTAAAAGTGAATTGTTTGAGTAATTGTTTAAGTAATTGCTGGTAATTTCTGCTAAGAAAGTAGAAATGCTTAAGTTCAATGTGTGCTGAAGCTCCGTGTGCATTTACACAATGGTTAGAAAGCACTGGCCTGGATCTGTTCCAGATTAACTACATTTCCTAATACACCTATGTGCCTAGTTGCTCAGTCATATCTGACTCTGCGACCCCATGGACTGCAGCCTGTCAGGCTCCTCTGTCCATGCGGGATCCTCCAGGCAAGACTACAGGAGCAGGTTGCCCTGCCCTCCTCCAGGGGCTCTTCCCAGCCCAGGGGTCAAACCCAGGTCTCCAGCCTGCGGGCGGCTCATTGTCTGAGCCAGCAGGGAAGCCCAGTATACCTGTATTAACATAAGAAGAGCGGAACAGTCAAAAACATTAATGCATCCCTTTTCTTTCTTGCCACTGTTTCTCAAAAGGGCACTGTGGGTCTTTAGGCAGAGGGGTACATTTCAGCAGTGTGCAACTGTCCTGGTGACTTCAGAAAATGTAGCATCCTTGGCCCATGAGCACTAAATGCCACTTATCACAACCCCATTCACTGCAGTAACCAAACAACTGACCCCGCATATTTCCAAATGTCCTTGAATAGAGAAACGCAGTGGGAAAAAGCACTACGCCTAGCTGAGAAGCACTGCTTATATGAATTATGGTATGAACAAAGGTATGAGATGTGTGTGTGTGTATGATATGCAACTGAATTTCCACAACAGCAATTTCACTTTTTAAAGTAATTATTAGGGACTTCCCTGGTGGTCCGCTGGCTAAGATTCCACACTCCCAATTCAAGAACTAGATCCTGCGTGCCACAACTAAGTACCCCACATGTAGCAACGAAGATTGAAGATCTCATGTCACAACTGAACCCTGCGCAGCCAAATAAATAAAATCTTTAAAAAAATAAATAAAGTGGTTATCAGTTTTGGTAATAACCAAAAACCAGTCATTACTCATTCAAGCAGTCATCCAGTCAGGTATATAATGCTGTCAACAAACACCACGCTCCAACAACTCATTCTTCAACTACTACAATACCATAAATTTTTACATGAACAATCATTTAAAAATCCTTTCAGAACAATTCTTCTACTGGAATGCCTCTGCTAAAACTCCCAAATAAACAGTGTTCTGTATAAAAGATATAAATCACACTTTGCTGCAATTACTTGTCTTTCTCCAGAGGCTGTAGAATCCTCGTGGCCAAGGACCACGCTCACGGCCGACTGGTCCCCGTGCAGGTGTTCAATAACAATGCTGAATTCGTGAGTGAATGCTGGTCTGGTCTAATACAAAAAAGTCCCAAGTCCCAAATACAATCAGTTTTTATATATAATAATGATACAGATATTTTTATCCTAATTTGGTTTTTAAACAAGTAAGCATTATCCAGATTACAACTAGCTTATAAAGATGTAAAGAAACCTAAGATTTTTCTTTACAGACACTCCCTTGTGCCCATATCTACCACCTTCCCCTCCTTTTACTTTTAAAATAAAAGTACTTAAAGCAAATGCTCATATAAAAGCAGGTCATGCTTCCAGGAAGCAACCCAATATAAAGAGCAAAACAATACTGTTAACAATAGGAAAAACTTAAACATTTCTCATTTCTATTTTACATCTCAGAAAGAAATCTGTTACTCTCCTAAACCTCATTCAAAAGGAAAGAAAAATCTGTAACAGAAAAGAGTAAGCAACTTTATTTCCGTCGGTTTCACTACATTCTCCAGAAACTCACCTTTTGTTAAGATAAAAAATTCAGGATATAAACTAATTCATATTTTAAAATCCATGCAACAGTGAGGGTTCCACAAGCACCAAGCATCAACACTCACAGAATGCTAACTCTGAAGCACACTAACTCTGACAAATATTTACCCATCTTTGCCTTCCTGAAGTGTGTGAATATCCCCGTTTTACAAGGAAACCTCAGATAGAAAAGCTAAACAATAAAGGTAGATGCAATTTCTAGCTCCTAGTATTTCTAGCACTGTTTTTAGACCGCTCTAATAAATCCTGTAATTGTTAACCATTGCTCTGCTCAATTCCTACCTGAAACGTTAAGTAACCATGGCTATGATACAATTTTAAAGAAACAATTGTTTCCAGTTATCTCCCATCTAGCAAAACCAAAAGGTAACCAAATACACACATACATACACACACACACACACACACACACACAGAAAACATTCTACAGCAGATCTGAAACATCAGATACACCCTCATATTCAATAATGGAGATCACTTTTAAATGCAGTTACATTATTGTGGGATTTTAGTGCCTGCAATACTTAATCATTTTTGAAAATCACAAACCCAGCATTTGTTTTATTACTATTTCAAGTAGCACTGGTCAGTAAAAACAATGTATATGTTGTAAGACTAAACACTTAAAAACTGATACAGGAAGTTTCTTTCATGCTGACAAAAAGGAACACTGCTTTCAGGCATTAAAAACCATTTTAAAGTGACAAGTATCTATGTTGCACAGCCTCCAGATGAAGACCAACTTGTATGAGACTTCACTTTCCCAGAATTATTAATTCTGCTTATAATTACAGCTGTCCAAGAGTATTTACAGTAATCAGCCTTAAATCCATCAGTGGAAACTGCTACCTGAAAAATGTCTTTCAGCAAAGATACACTTTTCACGGACTAAAAAGCTAACTTCACTTACAAATGAAAGAGCTCCTTTTATGCATTTCTTACTGAAGTTTTGTGGCTTTAAAAACAAAATCTAAGATAAACTTTAATATCTACAAGGCCAATTAGGAATGAGTGGTTACAGTCAGGATAGTGAGATTAGTAAATTTCAACAGTTCTATAAACCTAGGATTCAAAGGAATGACATAATCTCTAATTATGGCAAAGGTATTCACCAGACCTATATTACCTTTTAAGTGGGTGGCTTTCACATTGCATTTATTCCCAGAAAGTCACCTTGCGGTCTCACAAATTTGTTTTTGGTTTGCTTGTTTCAAGAAAAAAAACTACTATCAAATAATCTGTGACAATAAGGTGCAAATAACAATGGAGAATTTTGAGTATGGGATCAAGTATCCCTGATCTTGTAAAGATTTCAGAGCGTGGAGGCTAAAAATTAAGTGAAAATGTGATCGACTCTGACATGCTAAGAAGGCCCACCATTGTTTCACCTTAAATTCAGTATCTTTCCTAAACAACTTCTCTATAATATGTTCACAAGCTAACTCGAAATGCGACCCCTAGAAACTCTTTTGCTTCCTCAAGAAGATAATCTAACCAAAATCTTCACCATAGCCAGCAGCAGCACCTTGAAATTTCAAACTGAACTGGAGGGTATGTAATCAAGTCCAAATGTAGACACAAACTCCCCGATTTCTATCAAGCAAACAGTGCTATTAACATTCCAAATTCTGTTAGAACGCAGTTACTGGAAAGCAGTGTCCTTGTTGCAAAAAAAAGGAGGGCAAGGCCTGAAACTGACCTGAGCACGGCTCCACATAACCTCCGTTCCACCGGGAGGCCAAACAGGGATGGCTCCAAGTAATAGAGGGGTGGGTAGACCGGGGAGGAAGGGCAGGCAGGAACACACACTCCTCCACGGGTGAAAGCAAGAGAGAAGGGGCTCCGGAGAAGCCACCCCGTAGACATTCGACCCGAGGGTACACACACGGTTCCCCTCCGCCGAGGAGAGCAGCCTTTACCAAGGAAGCGGGGCTCCTAGCAAGTAAAGGCAGGAGGGGACGACCCCCGCTCCCCCACCCCCGAACGTCTCGCCGGCTGGCAGGGGTCGGCGGGGACTGCTCCTCGGAACATCAACAAAGGCCCCTTCAGTCCTAAAGCGAAACTCGAACAACAAAGGCCGGGAGACAGCGAGAACGGGACCGGGGGGCGGGACAGATGAAAGCAAGCCAGCGGAGGCAAAGCAATCAAACCAGTGGGGGCGCAGGCCCGTCGGAGTGGGGAGCAGGGGCGCAGAGGCGCGGGGCGCGGTAATCCCCGGTGCACAATAAGAGGAGGAAGCGAACCTGGCCTCCATTCCCGGCTTACCCGCGTCCACAGCGGCGAGGGCTGCAGACCTCGCCGTCTGCATCTCTCGGTCTCGGGGACCGCGCAGTCCCGAGTTCGGGGAAGGAGAGGGGAGGGGGGGTTTCCATCCTGACCACAACTCCCTTCCCCCAGCCGGGAGCAGCCGACAACAAGCGCCACAACGGCAGCCACACAAAGGCGCCTTCCTGGTACTCCCCGCTCCCGCCCGGGCGGCGGCGCCGACGATGCCAAGGCAGCGCCGACCACCGCTCGGCCGCCAGGCGCTCGCTCGCCCTCGTCCCCCCTCCAGCAGCGGGAAAGGGGGAGGGGACCCCAGGCGCCCTCACCTGGCACAGCTGCTGACAGTACTCCGCGGCCGCCTCCACGGCCGGCACCCGGCTCTCCCGCAGCTGCCGCTCCAGCTCCTGGAGCCGCTCGCCCAGGCGCTGCAGCTCCGCGGCGCAGCCGCCTCCGCCGCGACTCAACCTCTCCTGCTCGGCCTCCTCGTCCGCCATCTTCACACCCCGCTCCGTCGCGTACGCACCTGGGTCACGTGATAACACAATGCCACGTTCGGCGGGGTCACGTGCCGGGCGCGCTCGCACGCCGCCGAGCACGTACAAAGGGCCCGGCGGGGAGGACGGGGGCGGGCCGCGTGGCGCGAGGCCGCCGGAGGGAGGTGAGGGGAAGGGGAAAGCAGGAGGGCGGGGTTGGGCGGTGCGGAAAGCCGCGGCTTACTTACCGCGAGCGGGAAGTGGGCAGCAGCGGACGAAGGGGGCGGGCCGGCGGAGGCCTGTTCTCGGTCACGTGGGCGCCGCGACGCGGGGAAAAGCCTAGGGAGGGGCTGCCCTTTCGAGCGTCCGGATCCCGGCGTGGCTCTCCCCAGTCCCCGAAGTCTGCTGCGGACACTCGTCCCAGCTCCCCAAGAGGACGGGTGAGGGGGCGCTCTGGGCGGCGTGGGAGAAGGGCTGCATTTGCGACTGGCCCGAAGGCAGGCCAGAGGCAGGGGAGTGGGAGCAGGTAAAACCTACCCATGGACCGCGAGCCCGAGAGCCAGAGCGAGACGCCGCACTGTCAAACCTGTCCCCAACTTCTCACGGGGTGGGGAGGGGAGCTCTCCTCCTGCTGCCTGAGGCGCCAGATCTCGTCCCACTCTCCTCTGCAGCCCAAGAACGCCTCTCCCTCGGAAATACAATCTCTCGGGGGTGGAGGCAACAAAGAAAAATAACAATTGGATCACAGCAGAATGAGGTCCAGTCAGTCCTCAGTCTGGAGAACGGAGCAAACCCATGAAAAGCGGAGCTTAAAAGATTTCATACTGTGAAACTGTGGACGTTGAAACCAGGTGATTTGAAACCACGAAGACATTTCTGGAATAAATGATAGCCAACTAATCTGTTCCACCGCGATTTAAGACTCTCCTACACACTACAGAAATCACCAACACTGATACACATTGTATATGAAAGCTCTTGAAAGTAGGTCAAGACAAAAAAAAGACAGCAATAAGGACTTCATTAAAAATCACAACGGAGGTAAAATTGCTAAAACAAAACAATAAGGTTATCTAGAGTTATAAGTTTAACAGCATTTTTTCCTGGCGCTGTAAATAGAGATGGTCTTCTGAACCATATTTTATTTACAACCTGAAAAGAATGGATACTTGGCACTTGAACAGAATAGAAGTAGAACAAAAGTTCAAGTGCTTAAGCGTAAAGTTCAGACTAAAATATTTTTTAGTAGTCTAAAGTTAGACAAAAGGCATATCTTCCTTACAACTGGTCTACAGAAAGTCAGGAACAATGGTAGTGATGAGGTATCTAGAGATTTCTAGTATTAGCAGAAAACATTCTAGACAGTATGTTGTCCAGAATGAATGTTTTGTAATGCATCAGTGATGGCAATGTTTAACTGCCATTGTATGAGTGGGCACAACATGAACCCTTTATGAAAACAATTATCAGCTAAATAATGATACAGCATGTGTGTGCTGATATTACCTATTAACAACACAGGTTCTTCAAATATTTACGAAGAGAAGAGTCTGTGGAGTACACTCAAAGACTAAGGAACAAACATACAAAAGTGTCACTGAGAGCTAAAAACCAACAATTAAGGTAGCTAATGGATATTAGTATTTGTAGCTCATGTTCCCAAGTGAGGTATTTTAGGTATCTAAACCAGATTTCTCCAATGTATGTTATCATCAGATGCCAGTGAAAATATAAAAAATAAGAACTATGAGATTAGCCACCAGTAAATCCAAAACATCTAAGGTATCAAAGGCCAGCAAGGCATATTTTCAAGTATAATGCCTTACACCACATGTAATATATAAAAAGAAAGAAAGGAGAAAAGAAAGCAAAATATATCCAAAAGAGATGTATCCACTTATTGGCTTAAAAGGCCGGAGAATGTCGATCATTTCCACTTCCTGCCCAAGATAGCCCTAAAACCAAAAAGATTTGATTAACAAATTGATTCTCAACATTATCACTGTCTTGCAAATGTGCCTCAGCTTGGACTACTAAGTCGTTCGCTTTTATTTGGTATCTTTCCTCCCCACCACCCGGTTCCTACATTCCTGCTTTAGGATCTATAGAAAATGTAAGGATTGGAGTGAGTGGTGTAACCACTTAATCATTTATTGATACTTTGGCGCAGGGGAAACTCAAAGGTGAATGGAAACTGTCCCTGCCTTGAGGCAGGGTACAGTTTTGAGGAAGAGTGACCTGCAGTGGCAGTCCCTCCGACAAGTACTCTATTATGAAAATGAACGTAGATTCAATTTGGAACGCCAAAGGTGCTAGCTAGACATGTCCATCGAATCTCTACAGAAGTGCAGGTTTTTTAATTAAACGAGGACTGGAAATTCTGTGCTTTGACAAGTCGATCTTCAAGATCGCAGAAATTTCATTATATATTTTTAAAGGTGTATCTACAAGTACACAATGTATTATTGCACTTAAGTCTATTTGGTCTTATATCAATAATAGCATACCTGTCAGGTCATGGGGATCATTGCACACACGCGCGCACACACCCCTACTTACTGAGACGTTCCTGGGGGGAATTCAGAGGCCTGTTCCACCCAGAAAACAAGCGTAAGCCCTGGAGCCAAGAGACTCCGCGTCTCTGGGGATCTCGGTGTCTGCGTCGCGAGTGCCCCGCACCCACCCAGGACACAGCGCGACTGCTCTGGATGGGATGGAATTATGTGGACCTCCACTCCCGAGAGACTCGAGCTCAGAGTAAATTTGGGAGGCAGAAACAGCCCCCCACTGCACCCCTGCCATCAGCAAAGCTGGGGAGACCCTTAGGGGGCAGAGGTCCCTGCATCCAGGCCGCGCCTCGCCAGGGCACGTTTCCCCCCGAAAATTCTTGAAATAGCAGAGCCTGGGAGCCGGAAGGGCGCGGGGCTGTGCCTGCTAACAGAGCCAGAAGGCCGCGCCCGGGCTGCGGCGGGCGCGGCGGATGGCTCAGGGCTGAGGCCCCCAGGGCGCAGGGCAACCCCGGCAAGCTGGGAGAGCCCGCGGGCCGCAGAGGGCGAAGGGCGCGGCGCCCTGCCGCCGCCCTTTCTCCCTGCCCCGGCTTTCTCCTGCGGCGACCCGGAAGGTGCATGCGGCTGGAGCCGGGCTGAGGTTGCCTCCGATCCGCTCGGCCAAGCCGCGTCCTCGGGTCCCCACTCGGGCGGGGCTGGGCTCCCGGGGCGCAGCCGGGCGCTTGCTGCCCGGAGGCCGGCGCTTAGCAGCAGCTGTCCTGACATCTGGCGGCGCGGCTCTTCCACCCCGCCCTGCGGATCGAGGCCGCAGAACCACTGTGGATCCTGGCTCAGGAGTCGCGGCCGCCCGGGACCTCCAGGCCGAGGGATGCTGGAGCCTCTCAAGGGAGCGGCGGGGATGCGGAGGCCCCGACGCGGGCACGGCTGCTGGGTCTCCGGCGGGCTCTGCCTGCTCTTCTCCGAGGGGCTGGGCCGCCAGGCCCCAGACAAGCCGCCTTCTGAATCTCTGAGTTGAGGGCCGAGTCTGTCTGGGGATCGGTCCGGTAGGAAGTATCCCCCCGCTCCCCACCCTACGCCGCCCGGAGTCTGGGAATCACCCATTGTCTGCAGACACAAAGAAGGGGCCTGGGCTGGAGGTCTGCTGGAATCGGCTAAAAACACAGCGCACTTTGCCGAGGAAAACATCTTCCGTGAGACGGCAGAGAACGGGGCCCGAAGTCGAGAACAAGAGGCAGGTGATGTGCCAGACACTGAACTGAAGCCAAAGGCGCCGGAACCGCCGGGCCGCGTTTAAAAGGACGGCTCCGGGTCCTTGAACTCTTTCCAGAAAGAAGACGGCATATATATTTAAATGAAAGTGAAGAGGTGAAAGTGGTAGTTGCTCCGTCCTGTCAGACTCTTCGCGACCCCATGAGCTGTAGCCCACCGGGCAAGAATGCTGGAGTGGGTAGCCATTCCCTCTCCAGGGGATATATTTAAATGAAAAAGTAGTTAAATGAAGAGGGATATTTGTATTGCCTATTTGGATTTGTCTTTCTTTCCCTGAGGAAAAGTCAAGGGCGGGTGAGAAAAGAGTAATGGCAGTCTAAGGAAAAATACTTTTAATAGAGTGTCAATTATTCAAACATATTAACCTAGGTGAAAAGAATTGCAAAATAAAGCAAAATAAAATCTTGAAATCATAAATGTGGCCTATGCTGTCTCAGGGAATGCTTGCGTTGGTTCACAGCATTTGTCTGGAGAAGAAATATAGAAATTGCCTTTAGAAAGGCAATATAAAAAGTGCCTTTTCTTATTTCTAAGTATTAATCATTGCATTTCCTTTACCTCATTGGAAATCCATCAAACAGTATCACTTTTGTGGTATCTGGATTTTTAAAAACAGGATTGTCGAAGTGTGATGAACTTGGAAATGCACAGGTTTCTTTTACTATTATAGGACATCAACTTCTTAGGAGTTTTGCTGATTTCTGTGATTCATACAGGTGTATTCTTCAATATAACAACAAAAACAATAATAATAATAGCGTCAGTTTGAGTGTTCAGTATTCTCTTCATACGCTGGACCAGATCAGTCCCACCAGATGCTGACCGTCTGTCACACCCTTACAAAAATGTTCATTTACTCTGACTCCTCTCTCCACACCCTCACTCTCTCGACCACACCCTCTGTAATCAGGGCTCCTCAGATCAGTCTTCCTTTCTCTTGGTAGTGGAGTGAAGTCTGGATGTATCTGTCACCAACGTTGAGTTGACTGATTTGTTCTGCTTTCCCTTAGCTCACATGCACCCCCATCCCCGACTTTCCATACAGAAATAACCACCCTTCAAAACTCCTATCACTTCACTTTATTATTTACTGCATTTGATTTGAAATCCCTTATCTTGCCTTTTATTACAGTCTATGCTCATGAGCCTATAAGCCCTTTGAGGGTAGAGATTGTGTCTTATATCCAGGCTCCCTTCTGTATTATTCCTTGACATATTTCAGGGTAAAAATGAGTAGTCAATAAATGCCTGTTGAACTAAATTCAATTTAATTTATTTTGGGCAGTCATAGATAATGTATTTATACTTATCCTCATATTATCAAAAATATCCTAGACTTTACAGAGTGAGTAATGGTCCTCTCTAAGCTGTTTCAGTTGTGTCCAGCTCTTTGCAGCCCTAGGGACTGTAGCCCACCAGGCTTCTCTGGCCATTCTCTAGGCAAGGATAGGATTATCTAGGCATTTAGATATGACCTAAGCAAAATCCCTTATGATTATACAGTGGAAATGACAAATAGATTCAAGGGATTAGATCTGATAGGCAGAGTCCCTGAAGAACTTTGGATGGGGGTTCATGGCATTGTACCAGAGGCAGTGATCACAACCATTCCCAAGAAAAAGAAAGGCAAAAAGGCAAAATGATTGTCTGAGAAGGCCTTACAAATAGCTGAGAGAAGAGAAGTGAAAGGCAAAGGAGGAAAGGAAAGATATACCCATGTGAATGCAGAGTTCCAAAGAATAGCAAGGAGAGATTAAAAAAAAAAAAGCCTTCCTCAGTGATCAATGCAAAGAAATAGAGGAAAATAATAGAACAGGAAAGACTAGAGGTCTCTTCAAGAAAATTAGAAATACCAAGGGAACATTTCATGTAAAGATGGGTATAATAAAGGACAGAAATGGTAGGGACCTAACAGAAGCAGAAAATATTAAGAAGAGGTGGCAAGAATACACAGAAGAACTATGCAAAAAAAAGATCTTCATGACCCAGATAACCACACTGTGATGGTGTGATCATTCACCTAGAGCCAGACATCCTGGAATGTGAAGTCAAGTGGGCCTTAGGAAGCATCACTGTGAACAAAGCTAGTGGAGGTGACAGAATTCCAGTTGAGCTATGTCAAATCCTAAAAAATGATGCTGTGAAAGTGCTACATTCAATATGCCAGCAAACTGGCATACTGGAAAACTCAGCAGTGGCCACAGGACTGGAAAAGTTCAGTTTTCATTCCAGCCCCAAAGAAAGGCACTACCAAAGAATGTTTAAACTACTGCATATTTGTACTCATCTCACACACTAGCTAAAGTAATGCTCAAAATTCTCCAAGCCAGGCTTCAACAGTATATGAACTGTGAACTTCCAGATGTTCAAGCCAGATTTAGAAAAGGCAGAGGAACCAGAGAGCAAATTGCCAACATCTGTTGGATCATTGAAAAAGCAAGAGAGATCCAGAAAAACATATACCTCTGCTTTATTGACTATGCCAAAGCCTTTGGCTGTGTGGATCACAACAAAATGTGGAAAGTTCTTCAAGAGATGGAAATACCAGATCACCTGACCTGCCTCTTGAGAAATGTTTATGCAGGTCAAGAAGAAACAGAACTGGACATGGAACAAGACACTGGTTCTAAATAGGGAAAGGAGTACGTCAAGGCTGTATATTGTCACCCTGTTTATTTAACTTATATGCAGAGAACATCATGAAAAATGCTGGGCTGGATGAGTACCATTAGCTGGAGTCAAGACTGCCAGGAGAAACATCAATAATCTCAGATACGGAGATGACACCACCCTTATGGCAGAAAGTGAAGAAGCGCTTTTTCCCTTCGGCAAGCCACTGAAGATTCTGGTGTTGCCACGGGCCGCCGCCCCGCCTTGTGTGACCGGTATTGTAAGAACAAGCCAGACCCAAAGTCCCGCCTCTGCCGAGGTGTCCCTGATGCTAAGATCTGCATCTTCGACTTGGGGCGTAAGAAGGCCAAAGTGGATGAGTTCCCATTCTTTGGCCACATGGTGTCAGATGAGTATAGCAGCTCACCTCTGAAGCCCTGGCGGCTGCCCGTATTTGTGCCAACAAATACATGGTGAAAAGCTGTGGCAAAGATGGTTTTCCCATCCGAGTGCGGCTCCACCCCTTCCATGTCATCCGCGTCAACAGGAGGCTGTCTTGCGCTGGAGCTGATAGACTCCAGACAGGTATGCGAGGTGCCTTTGGAAAGCCCCAGGGCACAGTGGCCAGGATCCACATTGGCCAGGTCATAATGTCCATCCTCACCAAGCTGCAGAACAAGGAGCATGTGATTGAAACCCTCCGCCGAGCCAAGTTCAAGTTCCCTGGCCACCAGAAGATCCACATCTCCAAGAAGTGGGGATTTACCAAGTTCAACGCGGATGAATTTGAAAACATGGTGGCAGAAAAGCGACTCATCCCGGATGGCTGTGGGGTCAAATACATCCCTAATCGTGGTCCCCTGGACAAATGGCGGGCTCTGCACTCATGAGCATCAGCGCTGTCCCCTTCTTAATCATGCTCACCAATAAATGCTATTTCCTGTCAAGATCAAACAAAATAAAAATAAAGTGAAGAAGAGCTAAAGAGTCTCTTGGTTAAAGAGGACAGTGAAAAAGTTAGCTTAAAACTCAATATGCAGAAAACTAAGATCATGGCATCCAGTCCCATCACTTCATGCCAAATAGATGGGGAAACAGTGACAGACTTTATTTGGGGGGGCTCCAAAATCACTGCAGATGGTGACTGCAGCCATGAAATTATAAGACACTTGCTCCTTGGAAGAAAAGTTATGACCAACCTAGGCAGCATATTAAAAAGCAGAGACATTACTTCCCCAACAAAGGTCCATCTAGTCAAGGCTATGGTTTTTCCAGTGGTCATGTGTGGATGTGAGAGTTGGACTGTGAGGAAAGCTGAGCACCGAAGGATTGATGCTTTTGAGCTGTGGTGTTGGAGAAGACTCTTGAGTCCCTTGGACTGCAAGAAGATCCAACCAGTCCATCCTAAAGGAGATCAGTCCTGGGTGTTCATTGGAAAGACAGATGCTGAAACTGAAGCTCCAATACTTTGGCCACCTGATTCGAAGTACTGACTCATTTGAAGACCCTGATGCTGGGAAAGACTGAAGGCAGGAGGAGAAGGGGACGACAGAGGACGAGATGGTTGGATGGCATCACCAACTCGATGGATGTGAGTTTGAGCAAGCTCTGGAAGTTGGTGAAGGACAGGGAGGCCTGGTGTGCTGCAGTCCATGGAGTCGCAAAGAGTTGGACATGACAGAGCGACTGAATTGAACTGAACTGAACTGAGGTAAGAATAATGGAGTGGGTTGCCATGCTCTTCTCCAGATGGTAAAGAATCTGCCTGCAATGCGGAAGACCTCGGCTCGATCACTGGGTTGAGAAGATCCCCTCGAAGAGGGTGTGGCAACCCATTCCAGTATACTTGCCTGGAGAATCCCCGTGGACAGAGGAGCCTGGCGGGCTACAGTCCATGGGGTGGCAAAGAGTCAGGCACAACTGAGCGACTTAGCACAGCACACCTCCAGGAGCCTATTTACAGCTGCCTTTCAAATATTTGGGGGGAATCTGTGTTTCATCAACCAAATTATCTATAATCAAAAGTTATGGCAAGTAGAATCAAAAGATGGTAAGATAATTGTTCAGCTGTTACACTGTATCAGATGAACTGCAAAAAGAGGCTCTAGCGTTCTCTTTCACAAACAAACTGTGCTTTAGATCTAATTTAATTTTGTCTTTGCTCTTACATTTTGTCACAATATTGGTCTTTTTTAAATCATCTGCTCAAGAGATTCTAAATTTCCAGTCCAATTTTTTTTAACTTAATCAAATCTTTTCTCAATTTCTTCACCATGAGTTTACTCACTGTCCTCTAGTGCAGTGCTTAATATGGGACCTCACCACCTTCCTAGAATTCTAAAGAGAAAAATAAATGTAAGAAGATTACCTCTGACTCCAGATAGGGTTTATTCTTCAGTGTCTGAATTATCTTACAGGAGAACCTCTGAAACTTCAGTGTGCATCAATTCACTTGAAAATTTTGACTTAAATGCAAATTCTCAGGCCACACCTCTAGAATGTCTGATTAAGTAGACTGAAGTTGGGCTCTAGAAATCTGCATTTCTAACCATCACTTCGGGATCCTTCAAATAATATGATTCCAGACCTAGAGTTACCGAATTTCTACCTTCCTCTCCTTCCCTCTGACTCATGGCCATTGTATCTATTTTGTAAAAAAGAAAGAAAAAAAAGGCTAAATAACCTCTTTCCTGCCCCACCCACCAGTGGGCACAAATCTGTTTTCAAAAAAGTTATAGCCAACTCCTCAAAATTTGCTCTAATCATCCTATTATTCAAAGCCTTTGTTTTGTGAATCGTTTAACTCCTAAGCTCCTAGTTCAATGAGAAGCTTGTGGGAGGGGTGTTTTTAATAAGTATGCATTTTTCAACCTCTTCCTCATGCATCCCCAGAAAAACTCCCTGTTAAGGAGAAGAACATGATTACTTCTTAACAGCCCTATGAGAAGTGGTGAGAAGGGGTAGGAGAAGAGTTCAAAAATTTCCCTATATTTATCAGTCTTATTAAAGTGCATCTTTTTATATACACAAGGGTAAGTGGACAGGGAAGAAAGACTTAAATTTGATTTGTAAATTCCAAATATCCATGGTTCTGAGACTTCCTATACTTGCTAATTAGGTGCCATTAATTTTAAAATTATAAATATAATTTGTGTTTGCATAAAATTTTCAAACAGCAAATAAAGATATAAAATAAAAAATAAACATCTTCCTCCATTTCTGACCTCCAAGATCAAGTCCCACCCTGTTACTTGGCTCAGCAATGGTTTACTTAGTCTTCAAATTTTATTTTCACTGGTGATCCAGTGGTTAGAACTCCACGCTCTCACTGCTAGGAACTGAGGTTCAATCCCTGGTTGGGGAACTAAGATCCTGCAAGCCATGCAGTGGTCAAAAAAAAAAAGAATTTTCTTCTGTATATATAAGCAATGTATGCTTATTACCACTCTTATTTTTTTAACAAATCTATTCATGCCACTTAGTTGGATGGTTTCCTATTTTGCTTCTTTCTCTCAATAATTTATTTACAAGTTTTCCATATCAGCATTCCTTTTAATGGGCATATGATAGTCCATGGTATAAATGAAGATAATTTAATTTATCATTTCTCTGATGGGCAATTAGGTTATTTTTCTTTTTTTAATAAAAATGCTGCAGAGACCTTCCTTGTGCATATATTTGATTATTTGAATAGGTAAATATGAATGGGATAAGTTCCCCAATGAAGAATTGTTAAATGAAAATAATTTGTGATTTTAATTTAGTCAGATGTTGCTAAATTGTGCTTCCAAAAGGTTGGACCAGCTACAGTCCCATCACCACTTTAGAAAGGTGTTGAAAAGAACCCATTTTCAAGGAATCCTTCATAGAACTATGTTTTGTCAAGCTTTTAAAACAATCTCATCATTTAAAAATAGTACCATATTTTGATGAGCATTTCTTAAATGTTGGGTCAAATCGAGCAGCCTTTTTTAAGTTGAAGTAGAGTCAATTGACAAAATTGTGTTAGTTTCAGTGGTGCAGCACAGGCATTCTGTATTTTTTCACATTATATTCCGTTATAGGCTGTAACAGGATTTGGGGCATGCTTCCCTGGGTCATACGGTAAATCCTTGTCACCTGTTTGCTCTACTCGTGGTGGTTTGCACATGTTCACGTTGTGCCTCTCAGCTGTTCTCCCCACCTTTGGAGACCAGTAGTCTGTGAGTCTGTTTCTGGTTTGTATACACATTCATTTGTATTATTTTTTAGATTCCGCATATAAGGGATAGCATACAGTATTTGTCTTTCTCTGTCTGACTTACTTTACTGAGTATAATCATCTCTAGGCCCATCCATGTTGCTGCAAATGGCAATACTTCATTCTTTCTATGGCTGAGTAGCATTCCGTTGTGTGTGCACCTGTGTATGTGTGTGCATTCACACCACATCTTAAGCCAGTCGTCTGTTAATCAGCATTTGGGTTGCTCTGTGTCTTGGCTATGGTAGACAGTGTGCTGCTGTGAACATAGGGATATGTGTATCTTTTCAAATTAGAGTTTTCTCCTTTTCAAGATGTATGTGCAGGAATGGAATTGTTGGATCATATGATAGTTCTACTTTAAGTTTTTTGAAGGAAGTTCCATTGTTTTCCATAGTGGCTGTACCAATTTACATCCCCACCAAAGTGTAGGAGGATTCCCTTTTCCCAACACCTTCTCCAGTATGTTATTTGTGGACTTTTTGAAGATGACTGTTCTGCTAAGTGTGAGGTGATACCTCACTGTGGTTTTGATTTGCCTTCTCTGATAATTGGTGACACTGAGCCTCTTTTCGCGTGCCCTTCACTTTTGGGCAAAAGTTTCCATTGCATTATGAGGTCTTGGAGCTCCCATTCAAGTCTATATCTTTCTCTGTAGACTAAATAAATTATAAATTTAACGTCACTCTTAATATTGGTATTGCTTTTGGCAAACTCACAATAGAAAATTTTGGATCTTTCTACATTTATTGAAAGGGTCTATGGATGTCACACTCTGTAAGGATGATGAGAAAATGTAAAGAGAAGAAGACACTATTCATACCCTAATGATCTTATTTTCTGGGATATTAACTGGCTTTGGAACATCTTACCCTGAATGGATTTGCTCTGAGAGCTGCCGGGCATACACAGGGCGGGCCCTGGCCCCTCGGACTGTTTGAGGCGATCTGCCCTGCTGCTGTACCTGATTGGATTGTAATGACTCTTTGACCCAGAAATTTGCAGTTTGAATGCAGAGTCATTTGATCTGTGTGTGAAGTGAGTGGATGGAAATAGTGAAGCATACACCTGTGCGGTGAGTTGCTGCAGGTAGAAGAGGCAAAGAAAGCCAACTTGCTGGGCAGGAAATGAAGCTGATTTGTAGAAAGAAGCGGAGCCTGTGGGGTCCCGAAAAACCAGTGACCAAGGGGGTGCTTTCCGTGAGGCCTGACATCCTTGTGGTCCCTGACTCCCATGGGTGAGTTAATAATATCTCTTTTTACTTAATTTCACTGTGAAAAGTATATAAAGCAGTTGTAATTAACACAATGTTGACTCAGATAGGAGAAATGAAATAAACAGCCGTGAGACAAAGGAGAAACTAAGAAACATATTAGGTAAGTGAAATGTGTAGTGAACAGTTCAGCACGCATGACTGAAGGTCCAGTAGGTGGGATCCAGCGCTGGAAGGGTAGATTAGAGCTGTGACTATCACAGCACCACTGGCAGTTCTTTGTCTGGCCACACCTCACAGCTTGCAGAATCTTACTTCTCTGACCAGGGATCCAACCTCCGCTGGCAGTGACAGCACACAGTCCTAACCACTGGACTGCCAGTCTATTGACAATTTTGAGCAGCAAAGTGACATGATAATAATAACTTACCATCTACTGAGTGCTGTTAGTAATAAAATGCCAGGCAAGCATTCCTGGAGTGAGTTTCCATTTTCTTCTCCAGGGGATCTTCCCAATCCAGGGATCAAAGCTGTTTCTGGCATCTTTTGCATTGTTAGGTGGATTCTTTATCACTGCACCACCTGGGAAGGCCAAAAATGCCAGGGAAAATCATCTTATGTGCATATGTTCATGTAATTTCAACTATAATGACAGCTTATAGAAATTATTATCCACAATACAAATAAGAACTAGTGAACTGAAGATAAAGTGGCTTAACTAATTCTCCACTCTTAGCTTACTCCAGATTTGGGGGCTCAAGTCTGATGTTGTTTAGTCACTAAGTCTTGTCTGACCCTTTTGCAGCCCCTTGGACTGTAGCCTGCCAAGCTTCTCTGTCCATGGGAACTTCCCAGGCAAGAACACTGGAGCAGGTTGCCACGGACTTCCAGGACATCTTCCTGACCCAGGGATCGAGCCCACGTCTTCCATTCGTCTCCTGCATTGCATCAGGTTCTTTACCATGGAGCCTCCTTGCATTGCCTTAAAATCGGAGCTGTCCTTTACAAGAGCAGCTCTAGTTGGAAATCCTTAGGACCAAATAAAAGAGACAGAAGGCAAAGAGGCTAATTAGGAAACTTCTTCCTGGGAGAGGTTTATGAGAGCTGCTGGGACACGACATTGGGAAGGGAGAAGAGAAGTGATGGAAAGATTTCACAGGCAAGTCTGAACAACTGGGGGACAGACAGGAGAGGGGAAGCAGAAGGTCAAAGCTGAACTCAAGGTTTGGAAGCCAAAACTTGGAAGGGCAGTAATACCCTGAACAGAAATAAGAAAGCAAGAGAAAGCTTAAGGTGGGTGAGAGCAAGTGTGGGAGGGGATCTTGACGGGTTCATTTTGGGACGGAGATGCCAGCACAACACCTAGGTGATGCTGTCTATCAGGCAGATGGATGCACGAAGGGAAAAGTTCAGTTTGGAGATATTGATTTGGGAGTCAGGTTTATAAAAATTAAAATAAAAATTAAAGCCATGAAAATTGATGGGATGGCCAAAGTAGAGGATACAATGAGAAGGCTGATGGCCAAACCTTAGGAAAATATTTAGTGGCCTGAAGGGGGTTTCTAAAGAGATCAAAGATCCAATATAATAGAAGCATGTTGAGTCACTGGAAGCAAAACAAAACAGCAACAAAAAAATAGTAATCACTCAACATGGAGAGCAACTAAGACACAAGTTCAGGTTTTGAGGCTCTGAGAAGGTATGCCCCCACCCCAAATAGAAACTTAACACTGGCAAGTGTATCAAAGGAAGTTACTTTCCAAAACAATTGTACCAAAAAATAGCTTTATGAGTTCAGAGGCAGAAATGGAGGGCTCAGGCTTCAACTCACGAAGATCATCACTGCAGATACTCTGGACATCCTGCATGACGCACTACAAGGCACACGGGCGCAGTCATCTTTAACACAAGTGGGGACTTTACGTGTACTGTGCTTTAAAGGGGAAGTGTCTGGACCAACGGAAAATTCTCAGTGCAAAAACTTCATACAGGATAGTAATGGAGATCGGTTACCCTTTAAAAAGTAACCTTTTGAGTCCCATATACATATAGCTTGAGTAAATGAAAAATACAAAATACTCCAACATCTTGTTTGTCATAAAGCTAGTTTTGATAGTTACAGACCTACGACCTCAAATAAATATGTACACAGTAGTTTCTAATTATTCTGTGAGGAGCGTTACATATCGATCACTTGGAAGTTAAAACCTGATGTTTTGACTTTAACCTTGAAAGTTGATGTGAAGCACATTCGATTCATTTTTTCATTCCTGCTTTTACTCGTTTGACAGGAAACCCAAGCACAGAGAACACGTAAGCTCCTCCTGGTTTCTCTTTTCGGCTTCACTCCGCTGCTGGTTGTGCCAGTCAGCACTCGGTAAAAAGGATTCTTACTTTCTAAATGATGCACCAAAGCTGAGACAGTTGAGTGCTTCTGAGTGTTTGGCTTCTCTCTATACTTGAAATGGGGCGGCGCTAGAGAAGGGGCTCCTATGGTGGAATGAAGGTAACTGCAAGACTTGGGCTTCCCGAAGCAAAGGTAAAAGAAGCTGCCTCCTTGCTTCACTGAGTATTTTATATAAAATAAGTAATTCTTGCTAGAAACCAAGCCATTTGCGACCTGTCACTAATACAAAACAGAAATAATGTACCAGAAAGCCATTCTATCAGCAGAAATATCAAATGAGAAAGAAACATTAGCTCACTCTTAATATTCCTTTACTGATGTGAGAGATTAAGTTTTCCCCTTAAGGGGATATTTTAACATCTAAGTTAATAAACAATTTCAAACATGGTCTATTCATGAAACTTTTTACTAATATTACACAGCATAACAATTGCTTAAAATTGAGTCTCATTTAATTGAATAAACAAAATAAGAAATGAAAGAGGAGAAATAAAAACCAATACTACAAAATATAAAAAATCATAAGAGGAACAGTCATATGCCAATAAATTTGACAGCCTATAGGAAACGGGCAAATTTCTAGAAAGATGCAGCTTGCCAAGACTGAGTCAAGAAGAAACAGACAATAATATCACTTACATGTGGAATCTATTTTTTTAATGATACAAATGAAATCATTAAAAAGCAGAAACAGACTCACAGATTTTGAAAACAAGCTTATAGTTACCAAAGGGGATGTGGGGAGAAGGATAAATTAGGAGCTTGGAATGAACACACACATATTACTACACATAAAACAGATAATTGACAAGGACCTGCGCATAGCACAGGAAACTCTGCTCAGTATTCTGTAATAACCTAAGTGGGAAAAGAATCTGAAAAAGAATTGATACATTTATACTTATAACTGAATCATGCTGCTTATAGCTGAAACTAACATGACATTGTAAATCACCTCGACTCAAATTTTTTAAAAAAGAAGAAGAAACAGACAAATTGAACAGCGCAATCGCTAGAAGTGAAACAGAATCTATAATTTTAAAAAATCATCACACACAAAACTCCAAGGGTAGATGGCTTCATTGTGGAATTCTACCAAATATATAAAGAAGAACTTATACTATACTTCTCAAACTATTCCAAAAAATTGAAGATAATAATAGTAAGCAATAAATGCTGGAGAGGGTGTGGAGAAAAGGGACCCTCCTGCACTGTTGGTGGGACTGTAAACTGGTGTAGCTATGGAGAACTATGGAGAACATGCTTTTCATGTATGATGGAAACTCCATACATATATATTGAGCTTCCCCTGGGGCTCAGCTGGTAAAGAATCCGCCTGCAATGTGGGAGACCTGGGTTCGATTCCTGGGTTAGGAAGATCCAGTGTAGAAGGGAACAGCTCCGCACTCCAGTATTCTGGCCTAGATATTCCATGGACTGTAGAGTCCATGGGGTCAGACACGACTGATCAACTTTCGCTTCCCATACATACATATCATATGTGTGTAGCTATATCTATTCATATACACATAGTCATGTATAGGGAACACTACTCAGCCATTAGAAAGACTTCGCAGCAACATGGAAGGACCTAGAGATTAACGTGCTAAGTGAAGTGTCAGAAACAAATATCACATGATATCACATAAATGTGGAGTCTGAAAAAATTATACAAATGAATATGAATAATTCATTTCAGTCACTCAGTCACATCTGACTCTTTCGCAACCCCATGGACTGCAGTACGCCAGGTCTCCCTGTCCATCACCAACTCCCAGAGCCTACCCAAACTCATGTCCATTGAGTCAGTGCTACCACCTACCATCTCATCCTCTGTTGTCCCCTTCTCCTCCCCCCTTCAATTATTCCCAGCATCAGGGTTTTTTCAAATGAGTCAGTTCTTCAAATCAGGTGGCCAAACTATTGGAGTTTCAGCTTCAGCATCAGTCCTTCCAATGAACACCCAGGACTGATCTCTTTTAGGATGGACTGGTTGGATCTCCTTGCAGTCCAAGGGATTCTCAAGAGTCTTCTCCAGCACCACAGTTCAAAAGCATCAATTCTTCGGCGCTCAGCTTTCCAACTCTCTTATCCACACACGCCTACTGGAAAACTCATAGCTTTGACTAGACGGACCTTTGTTGGTAAAGTAATGTCTCTGCTTTTTAATATGCTGTCTAGGTTGGTCATAACATATGGAGGTCAGAATGATCCACTGTGAGAAAGACTTGATTAATCATTGCTGGCTTTGAAGATGAAAGGGAGCAACAGCCTCTAGAAACTGGAAAAGGCAAGGAAATGGATTCTCCTCTAGAGCCTCTAGAAGGAACGTAGCCCTGCCAAAACCTTGACTTTAACAGTGAGACTCCTTTAGGCCTTCTGACCTCCTGAACTGTGAGTTAACAGATCTGTATTGTTCTAAGCTACTTAGTCTGCAGTCATTAATTACAGTCGTCACGGGACACCAACACAGTGCCAATGTTCTAAAAAGATGGAAGATAGTCTTTAAACTGGTTAATTTTAGTATAGAATCAACAACTTGAAACTTGTAAAACAGATACCTAAGACAAAATGGGCTTCCCATGTTGCTCAGTGGTGAAAGAATTCACCTACCAACGCAGGAGTTGCAGGAGATCCTTGATCGACCCTTGGGTCTGGAAGATCCCCTGGAGAAGGAAATGGCCACCCACTCCAGTATTCTTGCCTGGAGAACCCCACGGAGAGAGGAGCCTGGAAATGTTAGAAAACATAACAGTGATTTGGCTTAGAAAACAATTTATCAAAACCAATTGCTAAGTGGTACTGCTGGTTGTAAAGGATGTTAATACCAGATTCTTGATGCAGAGGATATTTTCACATTGTTCAGCAGCATTACACTCAGAAGCTAAATAAGCCTTTCAATCAGAGTATTTGTATTTTGTTTCCGTTTATTAAAATAAAGCTTACTAAAAGGAGGCATATGCCCAGTAGAGTGTGTTGAATTCAATCAACATAGCTGGATTTGGAATTTTAATTTCACTAGCAGCATGAGAAGGTTCACCTATAACCAGCTCTCTGGGGAAGATTGTCTTCTTGTGTAATCTGATTTCCATAGTTACATAGAATGAGAACCCGGCTCCTTGAAAACAAGGTATTGATCTGCTAAGAATTTACCTTATTCTTATTCATAAAGCTGTTTTCAGTTGCAAGCATTTAAGGCTCTGAAAAATCACCCTATTCTAAAGGAATATTAACTAAAGCTTGGAGTGACAGTTGTTGCCCTAATTTTTCTTCTCCTATTTAATAGATTACCATGCATTCGAGTTGTAACATATTCTGCAAAAGTAATGTTAGCCTTTGAGAAGCTGAGAAGTCTCTGAACCGACCAGTTGTTCAGTCACTCAGTCGTGTCCAACTCTTCGCAACCCGAGGGACTGCAGCATGCCAGGCTTCCCTGTCCTTCACCATCTCCTGGAGTTTGTTCAAACTCAAGTCCATTGAGTTGGTGACGCCATCCATCCTCTATCATCCGTTTCTCCTCTGCCTTCAATCTTTCCCAGCATCAGGGTCTTTTCTAATGAGTTCCTGAATTTTCAGGAGCTGAAAGTATTCTTCTTTTTATTGGAATACAGTTGCTTTACATGTTGTGTTAGTTCCTGGAGTGCAGTGAAGCGAGTCAGCTGTGTGTATACGGATTTCCCTTCCCTGCTTGGCCTCCCTCCCACCCCCTTCCTCCCACCCACCTAGGTCATCACAGAGCTCCACGCTGAGATTCTCGTGCCTTGTAGCAGGTTCCCGCTAGCTGTCTACTTTACACCTGGGAGTATACAAATTTTAAATGGGCCTTATCCTATTTTGGTTTATTGGACATTTTCAACAAAACATCCCTGACTTTAATTTATAAATCAAATGGTGGGAGAAAAGGGAGTGACAGCCCTCTGAGAACTTTTTTGGGGAGGATGGATTGATTACAGAAGGGTTTGTAAGCCCAGAGATTTTATGGTTAGTCTTACAAAATTCCCAGTTTCTTGCAGAGACTTATTTCTAATTACTAAACTTTATTCTCCACAAAGTGTTTACACCTTCCCACCTTTCCTTTCCTTTCCTTTTAACTATCAAGACATTCCCCAAGAAGTTTCCTTTATAACCATACACATGCCTATACAGACAACACAGACATTTCAAACAATACTGAGCTCCATTTGGCGAGGATAATGTGTGAAAATAATGGCGGTGAGTTTCTTGCAGTGGAAGAATGTGCTCCTAGCACTGTTGATGCTGTGCTGTGTTAATATAAGTGAGAATTATTCTTTGGTAAACATTCAGCCATGAATTCTTCCTGGCAGGTGGGAAAAACCAGCAAGTGGGTTCCAGAACCCAAAGAAATACTGCAGGTTGGACTGTGCTGGGCTGCGATAAAGGAAGAAGTAACCAAAGGACGGAGGATTCCACAAGGAGACCAAGGCATGAAGAGTTCGAGGTCCCGGCCTGACAGCTCATTTCTGTCATCTCTGCATCGTTACATCTGGAGTTGTTTGGTTTTCAGTTCCAGGACCTCTCATTGCTAGCTACACTCTTCTCTATAGGTCCATCTGTACCCGTATTTTCAGCTTTCCTTAGTGTTAGCTATGTGTTTTCCCTTCTACTCCTAATAGTAATTAGTGCCACACTCTAATTCTAAAGTTCTGCCATCATTTTAATAATTTGATCTTTAAGTTTTTGGCTTGGCCCATCTTAGTTTCTTGGCTTAGGGGTAGACAGTATAATCAAACAACCAAAGTATATTTGGTTAACAGTATAACCAAAATAACCAAATGTTATTTTAAGCAGCTTTTCCTCAAAAATATGAGTTTGGTTTTGCCTTCCTGGAAAGCACTCTATCTCCGATCTCCTTTTAAGTAAAGGTTTTCTATGTAAAAACTATATAAAGCCAAAGTAGTCTGAAAATATCCTTCTCTACCATATTACCAAAGCAGAATGAGAGTGGAAGAAAAGGATTCCAAATTTTCATGTTCCAGCTATGTGCAGTAAATTATTTTTTTCTGAATTACATTTCCTTAAATCTTTTGTCAATTATTATTGAGAATTGCATCATTTTCTCAGTAAAATAAACCAGAACCTGTAAAAGAGGTTTCACAAAATACAACAGCAAGGATGAAATCCAACTCAATTTTAATAAGTGCTGTGTTAGGTCCTTGGGGTTTTTGATTGATGATAAACCTATGTATAGTACTTGTTAAATGTTTATTGATTTCAGCCTCCTGGTAAAAATCATTGCCTAGTGGAAAAACAATAGCGGAGAAATAAAATGAAAAGCAATACAGTATTTATTTTTTAAAAGATTAATGGGAATACAATGAATGTAATAAATTCCTCTTATAACAGAGTTGAGTAGCAGAACTAAGAATGTAGAAAATATTGGGACAATGTAATATTAACCATTTCTTAATAAAAAGCTTTATAACACATATATCTTCAGCAGCTAAATTTATTTTCCTGTAGCTCTTTGTATATAATTTTCAGTCATACAACCCTTTGCATTAATTTGCAATTAATTCAAAGTATTATGGTGATATAGAATTTAGCAAGAAAGTATTAACTTCTTCCTCTAAATCTCTCCTGAAATCAACACCTTGCAAATACATTCTTTGTTCGGGATGCACAGACTCCATTGTTCAGCACCAAGATAACAGCTCCACACAGTTATTCTCTGACTTGATTAGGGCCAAAATGTCACCTTTGCTGAAAGCAAACCACTGCTTTTCACAGCAATCAAATGATCAACATTGCACTTTACAGATATAAATTGTTAATGGATTTCTGTAGGAAAAAAAATGTCATTGATAGGGTAAGCTGTTGTGTAAGCCAAGAATTGGAGAAACCTGCAGGAATCTAGGACAAACATAATTTTATGATTCATTTAAAAGTAATTATTTAAATTGATCACTAAATCCTATTTCTCAAATATGTTCTTTTTAATAAGTCCTTCAATAATTATTAAACTGCCTTTGGTACTGAATCAAATTGCCATAGTCTGCACCAAATGAGGTTTTAAAACACTCAGTAATTACGGATGGGACCCCCCCCCCACCACCCCCCGTGTCCTTAACCCTTTCCCAGTTGTACTGTGGGATGGATGTGAGGCTGCCAATGCCCCCAAATGTCCCAGGGATGATGGAACCAGAGGAACAAGGTAGCAGTTTCCTTTTTTCTTTTTCTCTTTTGCGCCACATAAGATCGTATTTCTCTGATCAGGGATTGAACTCAGGCCCTCAGCTGTGGAAGCACAGAATCCTAAACCGGATCGAGGAATTCTTAAGGCAGCAACTTCTTGTTTTTGATCAATTGTTTCCTTGCTTTTAAATCTGAATCCCCAGGACCAAGTATAAGGCAGAGAGATTGGAAAGAATATTTGATGACTGAGTTCCACTCTGCCCCGACCTCCCTTCTCTCATGCCTGAGAGCTGTGAGGGAAACCACTGCCTGACGGGATAAGCCACGAAGAGGTGTCCAGAGGACGCTCAGTGCCCACAGGGGGCCGCCTGCCCCGTTAGCCCCTTTTCAGGAGACAGGTAATGAAGACTCCTGTGTGCCCGCGCTCCGTCACTACGGCATGTTCTGCTGTTTGCGGCTCCACGGACTGTAGCCTTCGCCAGACCCCCCTAAGAGATTTTCCAGGCAAGAGTGCTGGAGTGGGTTGCCATTTCCTTCTCTAGGGGATCTTCCTGCACCGGGGTTCGAACCCACGTCTCCTGCATTTGCCGGCGGACTCTTTACCAGTGAGCTACCGTGTGCGTGATAAGTTGCCTCAACTGTGTCCAGCTCTCTGTGGCCCTGTGGACTGTAGCCCACCAGGCTCCTCTGTCCTTTGTCCAGGCAAGGAGAGTGGTGCGGGCGGCTGTGCGCGCCTCCAGGGGATGTTCCTGACCCAGGGCTCGAACCCTGCGTTGCTCATGTCTCCTGCATTGGCAGGCAGGTTCTTTAGCACCACCTGGGAAGCCCCATCACCTGAGCCACCAGGGAAGCCCAATTAATAGACTAGAAATATTTATATAGACTATCAAATATTTACTGAATGTTGTATGTGATCATCTTAAAGAACTATTGAGGAAGTGATTGTGCAGCCCATACAATGCATGTTTTAAGAACCAGAAAAAGGAAAAATTCAGAACAGAATGAAATATGATTCATGGGGGAGAGAGGACTTGGGTGGAAGGCAAAGACATATCGCTGTTGCTTTTGTCGCTAAGTCATGTGCAACTCTTTTGTGACCCCGCGGACTGTAGCCCGCCAGCCTCTTCTCTCCATGGAATTGCCCAGCAAGAATACTGGAGTCAGTTGCCATTTCCTTCTCCAGAGACATATTGGTTATTAGTAAAAATTAAACAAACACAGAACACAAAAATCAAGCAAGAAGGAACAGGCCTTCAAAAGGGTAGTCTTCTATTTCTGGAATCACCTCTAAAGTAAACAATCACTATAGCCTGGATACATGCAGAAACTGAAAAAGAATTAAGAACTAATAATAAATGACAACAACTCCTTTTCCCCTTAACTGGTTCAATCCCATAATGGGCAAAGAAGTGCTCTTTATGAAGGCTCAGTTGTGGATGTAGATATATGAAGAAACTTCCCTTCAGCAGGCAAAATGGCCAGGGGAGAATGATTGCTCTTTTCTTTCTCTGGCTAGTCTTCAGGTGGAATTGTCCAAAAAAAACACCAAAAATTATTCTGAAATATAAATTTCCCTGTGCTGTGCCTAGTCACTCAGTTGTGTCTGACTCTTTGTGATCCCATGATCTGTAGCCCGCCAGGCTCCTCTGTCCATGGGGTTTCTCCAGGCAAGAGTACTGGAGTGGGTTGCCATGTCCTCCTTCGGGGATCTTCCCAACACAAGAATTGAACCCAGGTCTCCTGCATTGAAGATGGATTCTTTATCATCTGCGCCACCAGAGAAGCCCAAGAATGCTGGAGTGTGTAGTCTATCCTATCTCCAGGGGCACATCCCGACCCAGGAATTGAACCAGGGTTTCCTGCATTGCAGGTGGATTCTTTACCGTCTGAGCTAGCAGGGAAGCCCATAAATTCCCCCTCTAGAAACAAATAGGAGAGCAAGTTGCTGCTCGTGTTAAGACCATGCACTACTGTTTGGGGAAATTTCCCAGATGCCATCTTGTGAAATCATGTGTGCCTGTGTGTTTGTGTGTGCGTGCATGAAGTTCACAATGAAGATCTTGCACTTAAACCTCTATGGCCATATCACCCCTTCCACATGCTTTTCCCACAGAGCTTAACCTCTGCATAACTATTCCATTATTTGCTCAGAAAAAAACATTATGAAACGGTCATGGACTGAATTGTGTCCCCTCCCCCACCCCCAGAAATTAATACATTTAAGCCCTAACTTCTATTGTCATGATATTCAGAGATAGAATCCTTGGGAGGTAATTAGGTTTTGTTATTGTTGTTCAGTCGCTCAGTAAAGTCTGATTCTCTGAGCCCGTGGACTGTAGCACTCCAGGCGTCCCTGTCCTTCGCTGTCTCCCCAAGTTTGCTCAATCTCATGTTGAGTCGGTGATGCCATCCAACCATCTCATTCTCTGTCATCCCCTGTCATCCTCTTCTCCTCTTGCCTTCAATCTTTCCCAGCATCAGGGTCTCTTCTCATCAGGTGGTCAAAGTACTGGAGTTTCAGTTTCAATATCAGTCCTTCCAGTGAATATTGAGTTGACTTCCTTTAGGATTAGTTAGTTCAGTTGCTCAGTCATGTCTGACTATTTGCGACCCCGTGGACTGCAGCATGCCAGGCATTCCTGTCCATCATCAACTCCTAGAGTTTACTCAAACTCATGTGGATTGAGTCGGTGACACCATCCAACCATCTCATCCTCTGTCGTCCCTTTCTCCTCCTGTGTTCAATCTTTCCCAGCATCAGGGTCTTTCCCATGAGTCTGTTCTTCGCATCAGGTGGCCAAAGTATTGGAGTTTCAGCTTCAGCATCAGTCCGTCCAATGAATATTCAGGACTGATTTCCTTTAGGATGGACTGGTTGGATCTCCTTGCAGTCCAAGGGACTCTCAAGAGTCTTCTCCAACACCACAGTTCAAAAGCATCAATTCTTCAGCGCTCAGCTTTCTTTAGAGTCCAACTCTCACATTCATACATGACTACTGGAAAAACCATAGCTTTGACTAGACAGACCTTTGTTGGTAAAGTAATGTCTCTACTTTTTAATATGCTGTCTAGGTTGGTCATAACTTTTCTTCCAAGGAGCAAGAGTCTTTTAATTTCATAGCTGCAGTCACCATCTGCAGTGATTTTGGAGCCCCCCAAAATAAAGTCTCTCACTGTTTCCCCATCTATTGTTCTCCCCATCTAAAGTCTCTCATTCTTTCCACATCTGTTTGACATGAAGTGATGGGACTGGATGCCATGATCTTAGTTTTCTGAATGTTGAGCTTTAAGCCAGCTTTTTCACTCTCCTCTTTCACCTTCATCAAGAGGCTCTTTTCTTTAGCTCTTCACTTTCTGCCATAAGGGTGGTGTCATCTTCGTATCTGAGGTTATTGACATTTCTCCCTACAATCTTGATTCCGGCTTGTGCTTCATCCAGTGTGACATTTTGCATGATGTACTTTGCATATAAGTTAAATAAGCAGGGAAACAATATACAGCCTTGATGTACTCCTTTCCTGATTTGGAATGAGTGTGCTGTTCCATGTCCAATTCTAACTTTGCTCCTTGACCTGAATACAGATTTCTCAGGAGGCAGGTCAGATGATCTGGTATTCCCATCTCTTGAAGAATTTTCCGCTGTTTGTTGTGATCCACACAGTCAAAGGCTTTGGCATAGTCAATAAAGCAAAAGTAGATATTTTTCTGGAACTCTCTTGCTTTTTCAATGATCCAGCAGATGTTGGCAATTTGATCTCTGGTTCCTCTGCCTTTTCTAAATCTGGCTTGAACATCTGGAAGTTCAGAGTTCACATACTATTGAAGCCTGGCTTGGAGAATTTTGAGCATTATTTAGCTAGTGTGTGAGATGAGTGCAATTGTGCGGTAGTTTGAGCATTCTTTGGCATTGCCTTTCTTTGGGGTTGGAATGAAAACTGACCTTTTCCAGTCCTGTGGCCACTACTAAGTTTTCCAAATTTGCTGGCATATTGAGAGCAGCACTTTCACAGCATCATCTGTTAGAATTTGAAATAGCTCAACTGGAATTCCATCACCTCCACTAGCTTTGTTCATAGTGATGCTTCCTAAGGTCACTTGACTTCACATTCCAGGATGTCTGGCTCTAGGTGAGTGATCATACCATTGTGATTATCTGGGTCATGAAGATCTTTTCTTTGTACTGTTCTTCTGTGTATTCTTGCCCCCTCTTCTTAATATTTTCTGTTTCTGTTAGTATTGACTGGTTTGATCTCCTTGCAGTCCAAGGGACTTTCAAAAGTCTTCTCTAGCACCACTGTTCAAAAGCATTAATTCTTCAGTACTCAGCCTTCTTTATAGTTTCAGATGGGGTAATCAGGATGGGACCCTCAAGAAGGGGTTAGTGATCTTTAAGGAGAGATGCCAGCACTTGCGTTTTCTTTCTCTCCACCATGTTGGCATATAGTAAGAAGGTGACCATCTACAAGCCAGGAATGGAATCCTCACCAGGATCCAATCATGATAGCACCCTGATCTCAGAATTCCATCCTCAGAACTGAGAAAATAAATTTCTGCTGTGTAAGCCCCACAGTGTGTGGTATTTGTTCATGGCAGGTTCATGAGGACATTTTCTGAGTGTCAAGTGGGATATTGACTTTCAGTCTATAGGAATGTATTATAGTGAACATAAACTGCAGCTTCTTACTTCTTATGTGTCATGATGTCAGGGCTGGAGCTGGGTCTGATCATAAAATGCCAGTGACAAAGAGACCCCAATTGTTACTTACTTGAGAGAGTATTGCTGAGAGAACAGAATTATTCACAATGACAGAGAAGCCCTTAATGTTACCTCGGGGGTTAAGGGTCTCGCATCTTCCTCTGCTGGGCCATGCTGTTATAGTTTATACGGATCACCAGCTTGCTCTGCAAGTCTTGTGGAAAGATCGCCCTGTATCCCTAATTTCATCACATGCACAGAACTGGAGGGTTTTTACTTGGTGTGTGTCCAGGTGAGCAAGCATAAACTTCAACAAGCAGAATCTGATGCTTGCGATTGGAGCCATCTACCACAGCAAAGACCAATGGCTTCTTCAAAAGTGTAATGGAGAGAAGCTTCTGGATGATCAGACTGAACAGTTAAATTAATTCCAGGTTTTTGTCCTCCCCACCCCTTACCCTGACCATGTGGTGTGACTTGCGAGATCTTAGTTCCCCAACCAGGAATTGCCCGGGCCCCACCAGTGAAAGCACCCAGCCCTAACCATTGGAAGGCCAGGGAATTCCCAGTCAACAGTTTAAACTGGGTGTGAGGGCATGTGCAGGAGAGAAACTGCTTGAGTTATTAAGCTATTTATTGGCTGGAAACACAAATGATCACTCTCATCTTTTGGGAAAAGTCACATTATCCCTTAAATTATTGTGACTATGGTCCATGTATCGGGGGCTTCCCAGACGGCTCTAGTGATGAAGTATCTGCCTGCAACACAGGAGATGCAAGAGACACGGGTTCAATCCCTGCGTGGGGAAGATGCCCTGGAGAAGAAAATGGCAACCCACTCTAGTACTCTTGCCTGGGACACCCCACGGACAGAGGAGCCTAGCGGGCTACATTATAGTTCATAGGGCCGCAGAGTCGGACATGACTGAGGATGCGTGCACAGACATGCGCACGGTGCGCACATAGAGAATCCCAGGTTGTCTGTACAGAAAGTAATGGCCAGAAATTATATTCAAAGACTGTAAAGCCAGCAGTCCTGCCCTAAACGCAAGTTCTCTTTACATGAAATTGTAATATACTTAATTTTATTTTTGTATGCAGTTTAGTAATCATGAAAAGTTTATTTCCAAAATAGGTGAATGATTATGTTTGGAGTAATTTAAGAAAGGAGAGAACTGGAAATAGAAAAGAAGAAAATGACGATAGCATTAATGGCAAATTATGAGAACAGAGTTCTACAAATTTGGAACTAGAGGAACAAGGGTGGAAAAAATACAAATATTGGAGTCAGCCTGTTATGTCTGCTAGAAGAAAGGACACTGAGATGCCCCTAAAGGGGTGACTCAGAAACCTGCTTCAGCCCAATTCTGGGGGCACCAGTAAAAGTCTTGGGTAATAAAAGGTAATGCAGCTTTAACATGTGGGTGAAGAAGCAGACACACGAAAAGCGTAACTTTTCATGTGATAATACACAACTAAGTATGTGTATTATCTCCAGAAAAGTCAAACAAGCTTACCAGAGTTTCCTTGAGACTGTAAGTGAAGGTGATCCTAAGAAGTTGCTAGTAAACAGGAAATGGTACGTGGAAATTAATGGTATAGTGCCCATTATTACTCATTTACAATGTTTGTACACCCAGCTTCAACCCTGGTCAAATGCATGGTGGAAGGAAGACTGTATATGACAGGTGTTTTTACATCTGTTCAAGTTCCCAAACCCACATCTACAACCCTTGTACACAGATCTGTTCCAGAATTCAGAGATTTTTTGAAGTATTAATTTCAGAAAAATTATATCTATGTATATATACACATATACATGTTTTGCTGAGAAATACTGAAGTGCTTGATTACTCTATTATAAGTTATTTTCCCAAACTCCACCAGGGGCCAGATAGATATAAAAACAATATAATAATTACATATAATTATTTATATACATATTATAATTATTTATATACATATATATATACATATATAGAAAGTTTAAGAAAGCAACTCATAATCAAGTAATCTACACTCTACTATTTCTCAGGAATACATAAATATTCACACAAAGTAGAATAAAGATTGTAAATGATCTCCTCAGTTTGGGCCAGGGTTTACTGCCAAATGAGTCTGAGTTGGGTTGGGTTTTACTGCCAACAGGGTAATGAATACGTTTTTAGATTTCGGAGGTAAGGCTATGGGATTATAAAATTATATTACTTTTTTAAAAACCTAAGACTTAGTTTTGGCCAAGAACTATGGAGTTGTGCCAAATTACACTTTGCCCATGATCGCTGAGGTCATCGAATCTGGGGTAGACAAACCGTAAGGTGTAGATGAGTTCCTAGGACATCTCCCAGAGAAGTTGCCTGGAAGGGTTTTCTCATAGTGACCGGGCACAGGGCCATTGGCACAATCTTGTCTTGTGACTCTAGTCAGTAGGACCTGTTCAAGTTTTCCACCGTTTTTATCTTGTCTTGATGAGGTTGCAGGAATCCAGTCTGCAATTATTTTAGCATACACCTATAACAAAGCAACAGAAACATAAACACCAGCCCCACAGTAAGCCCAGACATACAAACAGGAGCCTTTCAGGAAAATAATAAACTGAACAAAACAGAGAAACAGAAATTAAGAAATGCAGGGAATGTGAGGAAAAGTAGGTAAGAGTCTCCCAGAATAACTTCATGCTGGATCCTAACAGATAAAAAGCTGAAAAAGCAGTATGGGACCAGGCAGGAACCGATAGTCTTGTGCTAAGATGTCTGCATTATTGATTTTCCCCAGTGGCACAGCAGTAAATCCACCTGCAATGCAGAAGCTGTCGGAGACACAGGTTCACACCCCTGTCTTGGGAAGATCCCCTGGAGGAGGGCATGGCATGGAGTTCATGACTAAGTCACTTCATGAAAAGGGTAGTCTTATTACCCACATTTTATGGATGAAGAGACTAAGGCATTTCTAAACGTTTTAGAAATGCATGGGGAAAGAGCTGCAATTCATATGATTGTTGCTTCTATGCCAAGTACAAAGGTCATAATGATAAAAATAATAATAGTTAATGTGTATTAGTGTTGATTTTTTGTGACTCATGGTCTACGGCATTTTCGTGTTAGTTTATTTGCTGTTCACAGCAGTACTATGATGTGACTCTTACTACTCACATTTTACTTGCATCTGTGGATAATTCCCTGGTAGTTCAGAGGGTAAAGAATCTGCCTGCAATGCAGGAGACCAAGACTTGATCCCTGGGTCAGGAAGACTCCTGGAGAAGGGAATGGCAACCCACATCAGTATTCTTGCTTGGAGAATTCCATGGACAGAGGAGCCTAGCAGGATACAGTCCATGGGTCTCAAAGAGCTGGATACAACTGAGCGGCCATCAGTTTCACTTTCATAGATAGCTATTACTTATCATTAGAAGAAAGATGGAATTTGCAGCATTCAATTTTGAAAAAAATTTTTTAATGATGTAACCTGTGAGAAATCTTTATTCCTGTAAGTAATGGGAATGGAAAAAGCTTTATTGTGGCAATATTACTCAATTTTTAAAACTTCTTTCAAGTTCTGTGCTAAAAATAGGGCAACTGACAGCTTGATTAGGTGTTCCTTCAATTTTGTTGAAAGCACAGAATTAGAAACCTCCTAACCGGCAAAGTATTTGTTACTGTCTTTAGAGTTCTCTCATTTCTGCGAATCTCGCAGAGGGCTTCACTCAAAGTTATCAAATGAGTATTCAGTGAGCAGAGCCACGAGCCTTAGCTTTCCACACCAAACTGGCTGGGATCGCAAGGCACGGGTCTCATAAAGTAGTCATCTCACTTTGGCACACAGATGGCTGTGGCAGCATCTTGAGGCACGGCAAGATTCTTCTCAAGAAGCAATATTTGCTGAGGGCGAAAACAGACCAATGAGCTCTCCGAGGTCAAAGTTCTTTACCCTGACCACATACACAATCATTTCATTCCGGAAAGACTTTAGAGGAGCTATAATTAATCATTGACCTTGGCCATAAAACTATTTCAGTAAAGGACTCAGAAAATGTATACCTTTAAGAAATATGATATTCTGATGGAAATATTAAGTTAAACTGGTTGTAAGATATTGATAAGTGGATTTATAGTGTTTTAAATTATGAACTCATTTAAGGTTGGGTGATATTGAACAAAAATAAAGACTTTGATTCAAGAATACTTGGTCTTTAGTTTTCTTGAGGGAAGTCACGTAATAGAAAGTTTGATTCTGTCTTAAAGCCAGTATTGGACTATTTGAACAGGCATGTAACCTGTGTATAAGAGAATGTTTATCTCTGTTTGTAGTGGGCCCATGTATTCAAACCATGGAAAACGTGAAAGTGTGAGTCACTCACTTGTATCCAACTCTTTGTAGCCCACCAGGCTCCTCTGTCCATGGAATGCTCCCGGCAAGAAGACTGGAGTGGGTACCGTACCCTTCTCCAGCAGACCTCCCCGACCCAGGGATTGAACCCAAGTCTCCTGCATTGCAGGTGGGTTCTTTACCATCTGAGCTACCAGAAAGTGCTATCAAATCACAAGCAGCGAGGGGCATTGCAGAGGCCAGTTTTGTCTCAATGGAAACTGTTAGTGGGCACATCAAGAGACTAATCTTTTCTTTCAGACTCTTCTTAAGCTAGTTCAAATAGATACAGATTATAAATGAGCACAAAAGGCAAAACAATATGATCTAAAAAGGATTTCTATTTGAATGCATGCAGCTTGACCAATAATTTATGCTGTTCTCAAAAAGACAAGAAATAAAGCAATTATCCTTCAATAAAAAAAGAAAGATGAATAAAAGACAAAAAATTATTATGTTATTGTGGGAGAAATAGTAAGGCTCACCAAATGTTTCATTTGTCATATGTTTCATCTGGCTCCTCCTCCACGTCTCAGCCTCTTTATGGTTTGTGAACCTACGTGACTAGTTCTGGCCAATGAAACGGGGGCCAAAGAGATCTTCAGAGTGAAGGAATAAGCAGCCTATGTATAATCTTTCAGCCTCTCTTCTTTTCTTTCTTTCTTTCTTTTTTTAGTTTTTATCTCTCTTCTTTTCTAACTGAGGAAGTTATGTGTTCCATATGGAGTGCCTACAATTTGGTAGGGTCTTGGTCAGCCTGGGTCCTTGGATGGAGCAGAGATACTTGCTGACCTGTGATGGACATGTGGGATGAGCAAGAAATGCATATTTATTATATTAAGCAAGCAACCGAGAATTCAAGGTTAACTTGTTGCCACAATATAACCCAGTATATCTCAACGATTGCATTTTTGTAATAGATTTCTCTACAAGAGGAGTGTTTAATAATGTTTAATAGGTAAACGATTTTCTCTGAAGAATGCCTTTTCTTTACAATGAACATCAGTTTGAGAAATCCAGCATTAGTTTAAAAAACACAGAACAGACATACACATTACATGAAAGATGTAGTAAATCAGTAGGTTAAAGAGCTTTTCTTTGGGAATGATACATACATACACATGGTTGAGTCCCTTCATTGTTCACATGGAACTATCACAACATTGTTAATCGGCTATACCCCAGTACAAACTAAAAAGTTCAAAAGCGAAAACAACTGTCCTTTGAAATATGATATTAAATTATTGTTGGGATCTAAATGGACAGACTTATATATGTAGAGTTAATGAAGGCAAACCGTTTGGATGCATTCAAAACAGCACTTGCTGTTGATTAGCTGCTAAGCCACGCCTGACTCTTGAGCAACCCCGTGGACTGCAGCCTGCCACGCTTCTCTGTCCGTGGGGTTTCCCAGGCAGTACTGGAGTGGGCTGCCGCTTCCTTCTCCTGAGGATCTTACCAGCCCCGCGATCGGAACCTGTCTCCTGAACTGGCAGGTGGATCCTTTACCACGGAGCCACCCGGGAAGCCCAAAACAGCGCTTTAAGGCTTGACAATTCCAAAATTAGAAAATCACATACTTCTGTGTATGTAGGTTGAGATTTTGAAATCAGTAAGCAATGGAAGCAATGCTGGTATGCAGTCAGAGAGCACCCCAGGATGCGGAGAGTTTGGTCTGGGTTTCAATGTTGGCTCTACTGTTTCTAGTTTTCTAAGTGTCATTTCACTCATTTGTAAAATGAGGATAAACTTTTTATCTTTCAGAGTCACTGTGAGAAGTAATTATGGTAATCTGATGTATATTAACTATTTAGTCTGGATTCCGGCCCTCAGAAATCACTCATAACTGTGATGATAATGATGATGGTCTCATCAACCAAGATTTGAGATGCTACAGTTAAATTCACAAATTCATACCTTGAGTAACTTGGCCCCAGACCCCACCCTCATTATAAGATCTGATTTGTTGTTTAAACTCTGCTTGGGCTGTAGTCCAAGATTTTGTGTGTCTGTTTGTGTGTGCGTGTGTTTATGATTTCTTTTTGTCCTTTTAAAGATTAAGGAGATTAAACAATTTGTAGGGAATAAGGAACCAAGAGCATCTTCCAAATTCTTTCAGATGTCTTATTGACTGTGGCTTTTTTGACCCCTGCGATCTTGATCAAACTCCTTTCTGGGATGGAGCCCAATTTGCTGAGGCAGCCCTGTGACTGTGATCAGCAGTCCATTGACAACAGGTGAGGAGGACAGTTTCGCCTTTGAAGAAGCAGTGCTGATTTTTAGAAGTCATTGGATAACAAGAATCTACCCACAAAATCAGGAAGATTCCTGGTCTCTTTACCCTCTCCATAGCCTTAATTTTTACCATCCAATCCCAAGAGTAAATGGCTTCTTGGTAAACTATGAAAAGGAATTTTAAAAAAGTAAAAATAATAACTTTAGCCCAAATGTTCATTTTGAGAGAAAGCAGGGAGGAAATAAACAGGATATCTTTTGTAATGATATCCAGGGTAGAAATACAGCCAAAGCTTTTTCCAAATTTATCTTACTTGCTACCTTTCAGCACACACAGATTCTGTGTTTAAATACATTTACAGAGAATTTTTCCTTTTAGATGAATATATTTCTGTCTTAAAGACTGGCTCAGTGGAAAGCCCAAGATAAGTTCTCACAGGAAGGTTCCACCAAGCCTTAATGTGTTATTTGAAATAAATAAAAGAAGAATGTAAAGAAGAAGGTGTATATCCAAAATTCAGAGTGAGCCTTTATTCAGGAAATATGTTACATTTACCTAAGGATGAAAGATGTCAGTGTGGCTAAATTACTTTTACTTCTGATGGATTTTTTTTACCTTGAAATCTGAAGAGATAAAAACTCTAAATTTTTCTGACTTGTTTCCCAGTTAAATTATATTCTCTCTAAATTTTACTTCATAATTTATCTCCTCTTTGCTGCCAGAACATTTTTATAATTTATAATTACATTTTAATTACATTTTTATTTGACTTTCTTTAGTATTTATCTCTCCTATTCAAAATACACACTGTGAAAGCAGAGCTCAATTATATATATACATAATTTATTTATTGTTATTCTTCTCTTGCTCTTTGGTCATGCCACGAGTCATGCTGGATCTTAGTTCCCTAACCAGGGGTCCAACTCGAGCCCCCTGAAGTGAAAGTGCAGAGCCTTAATCACTGGATCATCACAGGAGTCCCAGAGATCACTTGTATTTTGCTCACACATAAATCTTTGTTTATGATCACCAGCACCTGGGTGGATAGTGTCTGGTGCATGGGAGTCGTTTAATGATCAGGACTGAATAGAGAATTTAGAGAATTACATCTTATACTGTTATGTCTTAATATATGTTATACAATTTAGTTCTTTTAGAATATATATTTATATATAAATTGCTTGGAAAGTCAATGCATTAGAATCTTTACCTTTAATTTACCAATTGGTCATGTTACCCTAAAGAAACCTTAGATGTTGAGGGTCCTCAAGGGAGTTTAATAGCTTAAACAATTCCACGTCTGTCAGCTCTACAGTGTAGCCTAGAACGCAGATACATCAATGGGTGATACTGGTCACAGGAAACCAATGTGAGGCAGCATCTGTCTCAAGTTGGACTCAAGCTCAGCCCATTCCCTGGCCGTATTTTATTGGAATATTAATTTCCTATGGCTGCTATAAGATAGTATCACAAACATATTGGCTTAAAACCAACCACGTTTATTATCATACCGTTCTGGAGGTCAGAAATCCAAAATTGTTCTACTGGGATAAAATTGGTGCCAGCAAACCTGCATGCCTTCTGGAAGCTCAGGGGAAAAATGCATTTCCTTGCCTTTGCTGGCCTCCAGAGGCTGTCTACATTTCTTAACTTGTGGCCCCTTCCTCCATCCTCAAAGCCAGCGGTAGAGCATCTTCTCTCCTCTATGACCTCTGCTTCTGCCTTTACATCTCTCTCTTTCTTTGTTTCTCTCTGATTCTCTTGCCTCCTTATTATAAGGACCCTTGTGATTATATTGGGCTTACACAGATAATCCAAGACAATCTTTCTTTCCAAATCCTTAATTTAGTCTCAACTGCAAGATCCCTGTAAGGCAGGTTCTGGGGATCAGGACGTGGGCATCTATTGGGAGGGTCATTATGTAACTTGTCACAGTTGATCCAGGATAAGAATATGACCAAAGTCAGGCCAGCATCCTTCTGGACTTTTTTGCCCTAGAACTCGAGAAAAATCACTTATGGTAATGGAAGCTCTGACATATGAAGTTTAGGATCCACCAGCAATCATATTCTGTGAGGTACAGAAGAGACTGGCATAAAGGAAAAAGAATGGAGTCCCAGACATAGAGAACAAAATGTATAATACCGAGGGTGGGGAGAGGGAAGTGGGGGGCACGGGGAGACTGGCCTTGACATATACACACTATTTATGTGTGCATGCACGCTGAGTTGCTTCAGTTGTGTTCGACTCTTTGCAATGCTATGGACTGCAGCCTGCCAGGCTCCTCTGTCCAGGGGATTCTCCAGGCAAGAATACCGGAGTGGGCTGCCATGTCCTCCTCCAGGGGATCTTCTCAACCCAGGGATCAAACTGATGTCTCTTTTCTGTTTCCTGCATTGGCAGCTGGGTTCTTTACCCTTAACACCATCTGGTAAGCCCCATCACTATTGATACTACGTATAAAATAGGTAACTAACGAGGACCAGGGGTACGGCAGGGGGACTCTGCTCAGAGCTGTGTGTGTGTGTGTGTTAGTTGCTCAGGCGAGTCCGGCTCTTTGTGACCCTCTGGACTGTAGCCCACAAGGCTCCTCTGTCCGTGGGATTCTCCAGGCAAGAATACTGGAGTGGAATGCGATTCCTTTCTCCAGAGGATCTTCCTGACCCAGGGGTCGAACCCTGGTCTCGTGCATTGCAGGCAGATTCTTTACCATTTGAGCTACAGGGAAGTCCTACTCAAAGCTCTGTGGTGTCCCAAACAGGAAGGAAATTCAAAAAGAGGGGTTATATGTACACATAGAGCTGATTTGATTTGCTGTACGGTAGGAACTAATGTGACATTGTAAAGCAACAATACTCCAAAAAAAAAAAGAAGAAGAATGGAGCCCCTGAAAGGAAAACTAACGTGGAAACAGACAGCTGAGGTGCGGGTGTCTTTTGGCCAGGTGCCTATAACGGAGTCACACTGCTATACACTGGAAACTAACACAGCATTTTAAATTAACTATACTTCAATACACTATACTTCAATAACAAAATCATAAAAAGGAGCATGCAACAAAAGACAGTCTTCACCCTCACGGAGCTGAGCCCCACCGGAGGCACGGCCGCAGACCTTCACTGTGATGAGCACTGCAGCCGGGGCCGGGGCCGCCCTGGGAAGCCGGCTTGAGGACACTTCGTCCAGGAGTGTGCAGGCCAGGGATGGTTCCCAGAAAGGTGATGCTTGGGCTGAACCTTCAAAGATAACTATTTTGGATAGTCAGGGAGAGGATATTCCACGAAAAGTCTTAGAGCATGGTAGATTCCATGCACCGTGAGCCGTGTGATTTTATAAGAACAAAAATTTTTTGTGCTGTACTGATGAGAAATGAGATTGGGGAGCTTGACAGGGCAAAATTGAAAAGGTCTCAAGGCTCATGCTAGGGAGTTAAGGTGCTGTTTCCAAAAGCAGTTGCACAGTGCCTGGCATAGAATATTGACCATCACATCCCTGATGGTTCTGATGCAGAGACTGCTCATAATCAATACAGAAATCAAAAGGCTTGTTTGCAGAATTGATATTTGGCATTGGGACTGTTACACTGATGTCTTTGCTCTGGGAGAGAAAAATCAATGTTGGAGAACTAGGTTTTATTTTGCATTTTTAAAATCCAAAGATCAAAGACATGAATATGACTGGGTAGCTGTATAATGAAGGGGATGACAAGTAAAACTGGAAAGATTGAAAATAATATGCACTTAAGACTTTGAGGTTCCTCTACCTTCCTAATATACTAATTGCAAGTAGCAAGGATCTTAGCCTGGGGTCTGGGATGCTGAAAATATTTTGAAGTTTTAAGCAAAATTTTGGGCATGATATAAAAAGGAACGAAGTGACGTAGATGAACCTAGAGTTTGTCGTACAGAGTGAGGTCAGGCAGAAAGAGGAAACAAACACTGTATGTTACTGCGTGTGTATGGAATCTAGAAAGACAGTACAGATGAGTCTATTTGCAGGGCACACATAGAGACGCAGACGTGGAGGAAGGACACGTGGACAGAAGCGGAAGAAGGTGGAAGAAAGGGAGAATAGTCTTGACATATGTACACTACGCTCAAATATAAAGAACCTGCCTGCAAAGCAGAAGACCTGAGCTCGATCCCTGGGTTGGGAAGATCCCCTGGAAATTGCAAAGGCTATTCTTTCCTGGAGAATCCCCATGGACAGAGGAACCTGGCAGGCTACAGTCCGTGGGGTCTGTACTGAGCGACAGACGCAGATACTGCTGAGCGACTAACACTTGTGGTTCCACGTGTAAAATGGGGAGCTGGCGGGAAGCTGCTGTGTAATGCAGGGAGCCCAGCTCAGGGCCCAGCGGTGACTCGGAGCGGACGGGACAGGGTTGGTGGAAGGGAGGTCCAAGAGTGAGGGGATACGTGCATGCTTATAGCTGAGTCCCCTCATTGTGTGGAAGAACCTGACACAGCTTTGGGAAGCAATTTTCCTCCATTTAAAAACAATTGAGAGCCTGAGTGCATTGGTTTATATTCTGAGGGACAGGGGTTTTGAAATTTTATCAAATTCGAACAATTCCTTGGCTTCCAAGTTAGGATCCACTGGCTTTGAGCAGGCAACTAGAACAAAAAAATGTAAGGACAAAAAAATTGTCTAGACATTGCATGGTAGCTCATAGTGGTAGAAATTTCTTTTGAGGGGAGCAAAGAGATAGTGGGTAGGCCAACAGTCAGTGGTCTGAAAAACAATCTCTGAAACTCTGATGCCTTGTCGTAATGACAGTTTATTTCTTGCTCACTGTGAAGATCAGCGCGGTTAGTGGTGGAGGGTGGAAGGTGTGGGAGGGTCTTCTGTGCACAGCTGGCTGGGGTTCAGGGCTCCTTCTGAGCTGTGACTCTCCACCTTCAACAGGTCACCTCAGAGGCGCCCCGGCATCATCCAGGTAGCACGCGGGAAGCCCTCTTAACTGCCTGCATGGACGAGGCACATCCCTTTTCACATCGCATTCACAAGAACTGATTATACAGTCCCTTCTTCTAAGTGCTCAGGGGTTGGGGAGTGTTTATCTGGGTGCCCAGAAGAGGAAATGTACTTGGAAAATATCCAGCTAGTCTCTGTCCTGGGGATTTTAGTTTATTTTTGTATTAATTTATTGGAGCACAGATGCTCAATGATGTCATGTTAGTTTCTGCCGTCCAGCAAAGCGACTCAGCTATATGTTTACATATGACCCCTCCGTTTTGGATTTTCTTTCTGTTTAGGTCACCACGGAACACTGAGCAGACTCCCCTGTGCTATCCAGTACGTTTTCATTAGTTATCTAGTCTATATATCGCCTCAGTAGTGTCTGTATGTCAGTCCCGGTCTCCCAACTCATCACCACCACCCCCACCGCTGCTCCCCCTTATATCCACACATTTGTTCTCTGTCTGTGTCTCTATCTCTGCTTTGTAAATCAGATCATCTATACTATTTTTCTAGGTTCCACATGCATGCATTAACATTTGATATTTGTTTTTCTGATTTACTTCACTCTGTACAATAGTCTTCAGGTCCATTCACATCTCTGGTAGCTCAGCTAGGAAAGAACCCACCTGCAATGCAGGAGACCCTGGTTCGATTCCTGGGTTGGGAAGATCCCCTGGAGGAGGGCATGGCAACCCACTCCAGTATACTTGCCTGGAGAATCCCCATGGACAGAGGAGCCTGGCGGGCTGCAGTCCACGGGGTCGCAGAGAGTTGGACACGACTGAGTGACTCAGCACAGCACAAGTCTCTGCAAACTGTGCGATTTCATTTTTATGGCTCAGTAATATTCCATTCGAAAAATATTTGAAAAAGCAAGAGAGTTCCAGAAAAACTTCTATTTCTGCTTTATTGACTATGCCAAAGCCTTCAACTGTGTAGATCACAATAAACTGTGGAAAATTCTGCAAGAGATGGGAATACCAGACTACCTGACCTGCCTCTTGAGAAACCTGTATGCAGGTCAGGAAGCAACAGTTATACCTGGACATGGAACAACAGACTGGTTCCAAACAGGAAAAGGAGTACGTCAAGGCTGTATATTGTCACCCTGCTTATTTAACTTATATGCAGAGTACATCATGAGAGACGCTGGGCTGGAAGAAGCACAAGCTGGAATCAAGATTGCTGGGAGAAATATCAATAACCTCAGATATGCAGATGACACCACCCTTATGGCAGAAAGTGAAGAGGAACTAAAAAGCCTCTTGATGAAAATGAAAGAAGAGAGTGAAAAAGTGGCTTAAAGCTTAACATTCAGAAAACTAAGATCATGGCATCTGGTCCCATCACTTCATGGCAAATAGATGGTGAGACAGTGGAAACAGTGTCAGACTTTATTTTTTGGGGCTCCAAAATCACTGCAGATGGTGACTGCAGCCATGAAATTAAGACGCTTACTCCTTGGAAGGAAAGTTATGACCAACCTAGACAGCATATTAAAAAGCAGAGACATTACTTTGCCAACAAATGTCCATCTAGTCAAAGCTATGGTTTTTCCAGTGGTCATGTATAGATGTGAGAGTTGGACTATAAAGAAAGCTGAGTGCTGAGGAATTGATGCTTTTGAACTGTGGTGTTGGAGAAGACTCTTGAGAGTCCCTTGGACTGCAAGGAGATCCAACCAGTCCATCCTGAAGGGGATCAGTCCTGGGTGTTCATTGGAAGGACTGATGCTGAAGCTGAAACTCCAGTACTTTGGCCACCTGATGCGAAGAGCTGACTCATTGGAAAAAGCCCTGATGCTGGGAGGGATTGGGGGCAGGAGGAGAAGAGGACGACAGAGGATGAGATGGTTGGATGGCATCACCAACTCGATGGACATGGGTTTGAGTAAACTCCGGGAGTTGGTGATGGACAGGGAGGCCTGGCATGCTGCGGTTCATGGGTTGCAGAGAGTCGGATACGAATGAGCGACTGAACTAAACTGAACAGAATATTCCATTGTATATGTGTACCACCTCTTTATCGATACATTCCTCTGTTGATGGACATTTAGGTTGCTTCCACTTCCTGGCCATTGTCAATAGTGTTGCAATGAATATTAGATGGCATGTATCTTTTTGAATTATGATTTTCTCTGGGTACACGCCCAGGAGTAGGATTGTTGGATCATAGGGTAGTTCTATTTTTAGTTTCTTAAGAAACCTCCATACTGTTCTCCGCAGTAGCTGTACCAATTTACATCCCAACATCTCTGTAAGAGGGCTACTGTTTTTCCACATCCTCTCCAGCATTTATTGTTTGTAGATTTTTTGGTGATGGCCTTCTGATTGGTGTGAAGTGATATCTCATTATAGTTTTGATTTGCATTTCTCTCATAATTAGTGATGTTGAGTATCTTTTCATGTGTACCCTGGGGAGTTTTAAAAATTGGTTTCTTATCTGCTGGTCATGGTTTTGGTATAATTCTAGATGAAAAAAAAATGGAATAAACTAGATATCCTTTCTCAAAGACCATATGGTTGTTCACATGGGGTTTTAAAAAATGTGTCTTTAAAGTTTAAAAAATGTTTTAGGTCGGAAGTACAACTGCAAGAATTTTCTGATTCATCAGCACCCTCAAAGACAGTCACCCATCCAGTAACTCAGATGGACTGTGAGATAAAGGCCCGAGCCTTTAATACGAAGAAAATGCTGCCTCCCTGTCCTCCTTCTACCCTGAAGATGCTATCAGTATTTAAAGGATCAGGATATTTTATTGTCAAGTAAGATTCTCTTTCTTCTTTCATTCTGATAAGCTCCTTTCTGAAACATTAGTCCAAGAGTTCCTTGACTCAACCTGCATAACAAGTCAATTCCAGAGGAGAACCCAAAGATCAAGTGATGTCAATTGTCTAAGAACTGGAGCATACTAAAATGCTTTACTTTGAAAGACATTTTCAAGTGACTACTTTAATCATATAGAATTTTGCTAATTAAAGAGCCAATTTAAATGCCAACTCTACTAACTGAATTTTGAGTTACATTTAATTTTAATTGTTTCTGTCCTCTAAAAATATACATCAGAGCTTTTTAATTTTAATTCCACATTTTACATAGTAGTTAACTCTCCCACACAGCCAGCTCCAACAGTCACAGAAGCAGAAATAAGTGCTTGCTTAGGGTACTGTTTTCCAGTTTCAAGTTCATCTGTTGAACTGTTTAGATTAAGTACCACCCTTTACCGTATCTTACTGATCTGACAAAAGCCAAGCAGACATTGTGGTCTGAATGATGCAATCATGGTCAAATCCTGACTTGACATAGTCCTTTTCTGACTCTAAATAGTTTCTTCTCTATTAAAAACAGTCCTGCCTCTTCCTCTTGATTGCTAAGTAATTTCCTAGTTCTGTCTTCATTTGTTCGTTTCAAAAATGTACTGAAAATCTCCTTCTTAGCTATGTGGCCTTAGGCAAATCACCCTGCATTATGGAGGCTCAGATTTTCTACCGTTGAAATAAGAATAATCTCCTAGGTTTGTTGAGAAGTCCTCAAACTGGATGATGAAAAGGAAAGTAGTTTGCAATCTCTCAGTGGCTGTAGAAATACCATTATCAATACAACCACTAACTCCGGAGGACTGAACAATCCAGAGTTCAGAGCAGGAAGCAAGAGCACCTTGAGGATCAAGAGGTGAAAGTGGGGGGATACAGGACTTGTGCTGAGTCACGCTGGGAGAAGAGGATTGAAATACCTGGAGAGGAGGGACTTCCCTGGTCGTCCAGTGGCTAAGACTTTGCACTCCCAAGGCCGGGGCCCCGGCTTTGATCTGTGGTCAGAAGCTAGATCCCACACGCCACAGCTGAAAAATCCTGCATGCTGCAACTAAGACCTGGTTCACCCAAATAGACGAATACGCTAATAAATAAATATATTTTTAAAAAATACAAATATATGGAGAGGGAAGGAGAGGGCAACTCAGAACTGTAAGATCTCTCTTGAAGAAAATACACACGGGTAGAACTGCACAACTCAGGTTGGCTGGCTCTGAAGCAGGTTGTTGGCCTGGGTGGACTGAGGAATAAACGTGAAAGGTAGATTCGGATCAAGCAGAGGGTCTTTTGGTTGACAAAAGAGCTTGAATCAATTTTCGATTAGGACATGGTAGGATGAGGTTGGTATTTTAGGAAGACTCATCTGGCGAGAGGGTGAGTGACTAGACGCACAAACACTGGTTGGAGGGCTGCCGTGTTCTAACCCCGGTGAGAAGAAACAAAAGCCAGAGCTCTGTGAGCGCAGTGGGGCAAGAAAAAGAAATGGAACTCGAGAGAAGCTGAAGACCCTCGTGGCCATCAGTGCCGCCACCGCCAAAGCACAAAAGCCACGGCCTTGCAAGAGAGCAGCGTGGACTCGGCCGGGCAGATAGAGGGAGACGTGGGCGATGACTCCAGCTTTAGTTTCAGTGAGGAGGAAAAGGACATCCTCAACAGGCGAGATGGTACTTTCTAGGGCAGAGGGACGGGGCTTTCACGTTGGGTATATTGAGTTTGAGGTGAAGGCTGCACATGTGAGTGAAAGTCTCAGGACTCTTCGCCGGCATCCCTTGCCTTGACAGCTACTTCCTTGTGATATTGGACTATTGTAGTCTCTTTCTTGCATGCACTGTGCTGTCATACTTTCATGCCTTTCTCTTGCCCTCTCCACCTTTTTTTTCATATTTTCCTTAAGTCAGGCTTCTTCCGTCACTAAGTCTGAAGATCAGACTCTTCGTGACCCCACGGACTACAGCATGGCAGGCTTCTGTCCTTCGCTATCTTCCTGGAGTTTGCTCAAATTCAAGTCCATTGAATTGGTGATGCTATCTAACCATCTCACCCTCTGCTGCCCCCATCTGCTTTTGCCTTCAGTCTTTCCCAGCATTAGGGTCTTTTCCTCAAGTGGCCAAAGTATTGGAACTTCAGCTTTGGCATCAGTCCTTCCAACGAATAAAATCAGACTTAGTGATGTATAATTGACATACAGTAAAATCCATCATTTCCAGATTATGCTATGAGTATCAGCAAAAGCATAATGTCATAGAAGGACTTCCCTGGTGGTTTAGACATTAAGACTCTGTGCTTCCAATGCAGGGGATGCAGGTCTGATCCCTGGCCTGGGAACTAAGATCCCACATGGGACAGGACAACTAAGCCCATGGGCTGCAATTAAAGGAACCTGTGCGTCCCAGCGAAGAGCCCACTCACCGCTGTGAACTCAGCCCCGCCGAAATTAAAAAAAGTATACGGTCATACACCTACCCCTACACTCAGACAGAAAATTTCCTCTGTATTTCTCTGGAGTCAAACTCCTCACTCTATTTCCAAAACTCTGATCTCTGTCCTTATAGTTTTGCCTTTTCCAGAATCACACCTTTTGTGCCAGACTTCCTTACTTAGCCTTATGATTTTGAGATTCACTCCTGCTTTACAGGTACCAATAGTTTGCTTCTGTTTATTGTTGAATAGAATTCCTATGTATGGAGGTGTCATACCTGGCATATACATTCACCAGTTGAAGAACAACTGAATTATTTTTAGCTTTTGGCTATTATGCGTCAAGCTTTGATGAACTTTCACCTACAGGTCTTTGCACGGACATAATTTCTCTTGGATAAATACCTAGGAGAGAGATTGTTGGATCACAGCATAAATATATATTTAATGTTACAAGAAACGGACAAACTCTCCTAAAATGACAATGCCATTGGCATTCCCACTGACAATGAATGAGGGTTCCAGTGGATGTTTGGGGTGCCTCCCCTCCCTCTCCTGCTTCCTCCCACTGCCGACCACGTTGTTACGCTGTTAACCACCCGATGGAGGAGACTGTGGTATAAATATCCTGTCTGAACAACAGGTAATGAGGAATTGAGGCTTGCCAGCAATCACGCACATGAGTTAGGAAATCAGTTCTCTGCCCTAGTTGAGCCTTGGGATGACTGCAACCACATGTGACAGCTGGGCTGCAGTCTCAAGAGAGCCCTTGATTCAGATTCACCCACTAAGATGGTCCCAGACTTCTGACCCTCGGAAACTATGTGGGTAACAAACGTTTGTTGTTTTGGGGTAATTGGTTACACAGTAATGTCTAGTTAGTGCCCTGAAACAAGACCCTGATGTGAGGCCCAGGGGAGATGTCAGGTCTGGAAGAGAGATTTCACATGAAACTCAGAGAGAGGGTAAGACTCAAGCTTTATGCTTGAGGTCAGAACTTTCAACCTTTCTAGGACCCGATCCAGCATGTCTCCATCACAAAGGATATAAATAATTTTCAAAGCAAAAGAAATTGTTAAAAATATAGTATTTGAAAAAAAATACAGTATTTGATGGGTAGGGAGAGGGAGTGACATACTCAATGATTGTAGACTCTCAATTCTCTGAACTATTTTTTTTTTTAAATTTTGGTAATTCCACACAGCATGAGGGATCTTAGCTCCCTGACCAAGGATTGAGCATTCTTTGGCATTGCCTTTCTTTGGGGTTGGAATGAAAACTGACTTTTTCCAGTCCTGTGTCCACTGCTGCATTTTCCAAATTTGCTGGCATATTGAGTGCAGCACTTTCACAGCATCATCTTTCAGGATTTGAAATAGCTCAGCTGAAATTCCATCACCTCCACTAGTTTTGTTCATAGTGATGCTTCCCAAAGACCATTTGACTTTGCATTCCAGGATGTCTGACTCTAGGTGAGTGATCACATCATCGTGATTAACTGGGTTGTGAAGATCTTTTTTGTATAGTACTTCTGTGTATTTTTGCCACCTTTTCTTAACATCTTCTCCTTCTGTTAGGTCCATACCATTTCTGTCCTTTATTGTGACCATCTTTGCATGAAATGTTCCCTTGGTATCTCTAATTTTCTTGAAGAGATCTCTAGTCTTTCCCATTCTATTATTTTCCTCTATTTCTTTATATTGATCATTGAGGAAGGCTTTCTTATCTCTCCTTGCTATTCTTTGGAAGTCTGCATTCAAATGAGTATAACTTTCCTTTTCTCCTTTGCCTGTAGCTTTTCTTCTTTTCTCAGCTATTTGTAAGGCCTCCTCAGAGAGCCATTTTGCCTTTTGCATGTCTTTTTCTTGGGGATGGTTTTGATAACTGTACAATGTCACAAACCTCTGTCCATAGTTCTTCAGGCAATCTATCAAATCTAATCCCTTGAATCTATTTGTCATTTCCACTGTATAATCATAAGGGGTTTGATTTAGGTCATACCTGAATGATCTAGTGATTTTCCCTACTTTCTTCAATTTAACTCTGAATTTTGCAATAAGGAGTTCATGATCTGAGTCATAGTCAGCTCCCAGTCTTGTTTTTGCTGACGGTAGAGAGCTTCTCCACCTTTGGCTGCAAAGAATATAATCAATCTAATTTTTGTATTGACCACTTGGCGACGTCCATGTGTAGAGTCATCCCATGTTGTTGTAAGAGAATCTTTGCCATGACCCATGCGTTCTCTTGGCAAAACTCTGTTAGCCTTTGCCCTGCTTCTTTTTGTATTCTAAGGCCAAACCTGCCTGTTATTCCAGGTATCTCTTGACTTCCTACTTTTGCATTCCAGTCCCCTATGAATAAAGGGGCATCTTTTTTTTGGTGTTAGTTCTAGAAGGTCTTTTAAGTCATCATAGAACTGTTCAATTTCAGCTTCTTTGGCATTAGTGCTTGGAGCATAGACTTGGATTACTGTGATATTGAATGGTTTGTCTTGGAAATGAACAGAGATCATTCGATCATCTTCGATTCTTGCCCACAGTAGTAGATATAATGGTCATCTGAATAAACTTTGCCCATTCCAGTCCATTTTAGTTCACTGATTCCTAAAATGTCAATGTTCACTCTTGCCATCTCCTGTCTGACCACTTCCAATTTACCTTAGTTCATAGACCTAACACTCCAGATTCCTTTGCAACATTGCTCTTTACAGCATCCGACTTTACTTCCATCACCGTCACATCCACAGCTGGGCGCTGTTTCTGCTTTGGCTCCATCTCTTCATCTTTCTGGAGTTATTTCTCCACTCTTCTGCAGCAGCATATTGGGCACCTACTGACCTGGGGAGTTCATCTTTCAGTGTCCTATCTTTTTGCCTTTTCATACTGTTCATGGGGTTCTCAAGGCAAGAATACTGAAGTGGTTTGTCATTTCCTTCCCCAGTGGACCATATTTTGTTAGAACTTTCCACCATGACCCGTCCGTCTTGGGTAGCCCTACGTGGCATAGCTCATACTTTCATTGAGTTAGACAAGGCTGTGGTCCACGTGATCAGTTTGGTTAATTTTCTGTGATTGTGGTGTTCATTCTGTCTGCCCTGTGATGAATAAGGATAAGAAGCTTATGGAATCTACCTGATGGGAGAGACTGACTGTGGGAGAAACTGGGTCTTGTTCTGATGGGCAGGACCATGCTCAGTAAATCTTTAATCCAATTTTCTGTTGATGGGTGGGGCTATGTTCCCTCCCTGTTTGGCCTGAGGCCAAACTGTCGCCCATGCCTCCACCAGAAGCTCCTGATACTCACAGGAAAAACTGACTCAGTCTCTTTTGGGGACGCGGCTCCTTTCTCCTGGCTCCTGGCGCACACGTGGTCTTGTTTGTGCCCTCCAAAAGTCCTGTGGAAGTTCTGTAAGCAAATCCCACTGGCCTCCAAAGTCAAATTCCCTTGGGGTTCTCAGGCCCTTTGCTGGATCCCCAGGTTGGGAACTCTGTTATGGGTCCTAGAACTTTCTTAACAGTGTGAGGATTTCTTTGGTATAATTGCTCTGCAGTTTGTGGGTCATCTGCTTGGTGGCTCTGTGGTGGGTAATGCTGTGTGACCCAGGTCTGCTGCAGCCAGAACCCCTGCTCCCTGGCAGGCCACCACTGACCCATGCCTCTGCAGGAGACACTCAGACACTCAAAGGCACGTCTGGCTCAGTCCCTGGGGGGTCTCAGGGTCTTGGTGTGCACAAGGCTTTCTTTGAGCGGCTCTTGGAGCCATTGATTCTAAATGCAACTTTGCCCCTCCTACTGTCCCGTTGGGGCTTCTTCTTTGCCCTTGGACACGGGGAATCTTTTATTGGTGTGATCCAACATTTTCCTTTCAATGGTTGTCTAGCAGTAAGTTGCAATTTTGTAGTTCTTGAAAGAGAAGATGAGTGCACGTCCTTCTACATTTATTTATTTAGAAAATATTTATTTATTTGGCTGCATCAGCATGTGGAATCTTCAGTCTTGCATTGTGGCATGCGGAATCTCTGTTGCGGGACTTGGGATCTTTAGTGGTGGCCTGCAGGACTAAGCATTTGAACTCTTAGTCATGGCATGTGGGATCTAGCTCCCTGACCAGGGATGGAACTCCATTTCCCTACTTTGGGAGCAAGGAGTCTTAGCCACTGGATCAGCAGGGAATTCCCTTAGGCAGCACTTAGACTATGAGCTTAGGCAGAATCCTTCCACCCTCCTGTTCAACTAGAGCCTGGGGGTTGGGGTGGTTAGGTGTGTGGTGCAAGAGTGTCAAGACAATGTTCATGACAAGGTTTCCTTGTGGCTCAGCTGGTAAATAATCCACCTGCAACTTGGGAGACCTGGGTTCGACCCCTGGGTTGGGAAGGTCTGCTGGAGGAGAGAAAGGAATACCGTATTCTGGCCTGGAGAATGCCATGGGCTGTACAGTCCCTGGGGTCACAAAGAATCGGACACGACTGAGCAGCTTTCACTTTCCTTCTTTCCCTTTAAACGTACTTTGTGTTGAATTGCTGCCAAGATTTCACACCAGGACAGCCGCACTGCTGGCCCTGCTTATTGAGGGAATCATGGGGCACCTGTGACCCACCAAAGGCGTCAATCCAAGGACATGTCTTTTACTTAAAGAAAGTAACTATGATGGACTCCCACCAAGTTCTTCACTGTCTCTGAATCTGCACATGGCCATTGATACAGACACAGAGGGAAAAGACACAATTTTCTGAACGTAGCACCCTTACCTCTCCCAGCAAAATAGCCAAGCCCTTCAGGATGGAGAGGATTTAGGCAAACCCACATCACATCTAATGTCCCCTAAGACTTCAGCAGAATGAGGGTAGGAAGTTCCTTTGGTCTTCATTTCTCTCTCACCTCATGCACTATAAATATAACTAAACTACTCTATTAATTCAATTGCTTCTTTTTTGAGTTTTGCACAAAACCCATTTCTTCCGTGAAGCCTTTCATTGATAGTCCACTACTGAAAGCTTTCTGAAATGAAAGTGGGAGGAGATATGTGCAAAGCCCAAAAAAAGGAAAAATGTTAACCAAATTACTTCTCACCTGTGGGATTTTCCTCTCTTTCTCTGCAGCATTATTTGCCTCCTCTATTGACATTTCAGGCTAGAGGAAGATTATGCATAATTGTAGCAGCAGCTCTCTTTATCTCTCTGAGGATGCCAGTGACAGAGTCTGTTAGCCCGGGAAACAGGATGTTTGCATTATTGATTGGGCCATGCTGTTTTGACTGAAGTAGCAGGGAATATTCTCCGGTGGTTAGCATGTGTCAAGTTGGCCTGCTTCTTGTCCATCACTTCTGGGGAGAGTTTGTTGCTTCTGCGTGGCTTAGACATCACGTCTCAGGTTGTTCTTTCAGGCTGTCAGTCAACTACCTGCTGCTGCTGATTAAAAACCTCATCTTCGCTGAGAAGCTGTCTGCTGCCAGCCTTCGAGTCTGTGACCACGGGGATAGTCGTTTGGTGCTTCGGGCTATCTCTATCGCAGATTCCTGGGGCTTGGGGTCCCAGCTGTCGGTGGGAAGTGGAGGCTTGCAGAGCTGAACAAGCGACTCTACCATTTTCAATTTAGTTGTGCTACAGGGACAGCTGCAGATGAAACCACACGGCATTACACCTTAACGACACGGCTGGCTTGCTAAGTGGTGCTGCACAACCGTGGTTTGCAAGCTTTGGTACAGAAAATGCAAATCTTTTGGCTCAGCTGACTGAGAATTTGATCCAGGAGGTCCCAGATGGGACCCAAGAATCTGTATTTTAAACAAACAGCTTGATCAATCTGATTTAGCTGGAACACAGTACAGACTACAAGAAACAGCTACGCAACATTAAAGAGTCAAGTTGAGGTTAGGAGTTCTGTCTTCATAGGCTCACGACAAGTCAAAGAGAATATTGAGGGAAAAATTCCAATACTTTTAATTTATAGCAACCAGGTTGTTAAAGATATGATTTCTGTTTAATTTCTCTATTTTTTTGAGTAAGTAAATTTATTATGGTATTCAGTTTTTAAAAAACTGAAGTATAGTGGATTTATCGTGTTGTGTAGAAATAGACTCACAGACAAAGGAAACGGGAAAGTGGGGGGTGGTGGGGGATGGGTAGAGAGGATATAAATTAGGAGTTTGGGATTAGCACATACAAACTACTATATATAAAATAGATACAATAAATTAAAGATAAAATTAACAGCTTGAGGAATATTTTTGAATAGGTAGTTACAGAAAAATAATCCATAAATGATCTATAATGTGTGACATGATGTTTAGCCTTGCTCAAAATTATATAAACAAAAATTAGATACTTTTTTCATCTATTTCACAGCAATTGACATACTTCATGACATCAGCTTTGGGGTGGTTGTGGTGGAGAAGAGCACTTGGGTAATCCCTAAATAAGTTTAAAATACGCAAATTCTTTGATCCGGCAATTCCACTTCTCAGTGTATCCTAGAACTATAATTGTACATGTAATCAAAGCAAAGATAACAATTATAGTACTGTTTGTAATAGTTAAAACCTTGGAAATAATCCAAATAATATTTATTAGAAGGCTGGTTAAGTAATTCATGAGTCATAATTCTTTGTACTGTTTTTTTTCTGACCAAGCCACTTGCACATTTTATTTCTCCAATCAGGGATTGAAACCAGGCCCTCAGCAGTGAAAGCACAGAGTCTTAACAGCTAGCCCACAAGGAATTTCCTACTGGGTACTATTTTAAAAAGTATGTTTAGATTTGTGTAGTTGGATATGGAAAAGACCACCAAGATACATTGCTAGATTTAAAAAAAGAAGGCAAGACATTCAACAATATGTTTATTATTTTTCTATTTGTATACAGTAACCCCCCATAAAATGTGTTTATGTACTCAGAAAATTTCTGGAAACATTAAGAAATTGTTAAAAGTGGATACCTTTGGGAATGGGAGTGTGTTAAGAGGAAGACTTATTTTTCTTTATAAATACTCCCGTGTTGCTTGAAAATTTAAAATCATGTAATGCATCTTTGCAATTACTGAAGCAAAAGCTACTTGAAAAAGCAAAGATTTTACATACCTCAGTTGTTTTTCTGATTGAGGCAACATGTTTATGATAATCATACTTAGCTATTAGAAAGATTAAATTATGTTTTATAAAACAAATCAACTGAGTATATGAAACACTTACAAGGGTAGTTATTTTGAAAAAAAAAAATAGTGTAAATGACAAAATGTCATTAGGAAAAATCCGTGCATTTTAGCATAGCCTGTACGTACTTCTCCGAGTCACATAGCTGTGGTTGTTCCGTTGCTCAGTTGCATCCAACTCTGTGACCCCATGGACTGCAGCACTCCAGGCTTCCCTGTCCTTCACCATCTCCCAGAGTTTGCTCAAACTCATGTCCATTGAGTTGGTGACGCCATCCAACCATCTCATCCTCTGTCATCCCCTTCTCCTCTTGCCTTCAATCTTTCCCAGCATCAGGGTCTTTTCTAATAAGTCAGCTCTTTGCATCAGGTGACCAAAGTATTGGGGCTTCAGTATCAGTCCTTCCAATGAATATTCAAGATTGATTTCCTTTAGGACGGACTGGTTTGATCTCCTTGCAGTCACTGTGTCATACTGCTATGAAAAGATGTTCCTGATGCCTACTCTGTACTATGACATGCTTTCAGGACTTTGCCTAGTAAGGATGGATATTTTCCTTGTCATCTGGAACCAGTTAAGTTAGGGGGTCCCTAGAGAAAGAGAACCAGGAATGGCTTTCTAGATATAAGAGAAGTGATTTTTCACCTAAGCCATTTTGTGATCTAAAGCTGGCCACAAGCTTGCCCTTAAACAGGCCTCAGTAATTTATAATCTTAAAATTTTTTTTTTATGGCTACACTGGGTCTTTGTTGTGGCACATGGGCTTTTTCTAGTTGCGGAGCACAGGTTTAGCTGCCCTTCAAAGTGTGGAATCTTCCCAGACCAGCAATAGAACCCATGTCCCCTGGATTGGAAGGCAGATTCTTAGCCATGGGACCACCAAGGAAGACTCACTTTGAAAAATACTTTTATTAAAAATGTTTTTTTCTATTATTTTTCAAATTCTTTTCTCGTACAGGTCATTAAGTAATAAATAATCTTAAGGGAACAAAGGAATGCAGAAACAGAAAAGGCAAGCGATAGTGCAGGGATAAAGCAGCGTTCTAGTTCTTTCTCAAGGGATGTATAGTGATACACAGTACATAATAACACATGCATATCTCTGAGTTCTGCAGGAACCAAGGCCCCACCCATGTGGAGGGTGGGATGATTACACTGGCCCTCCTCAGTTCAGTTCAGTCGCTCAGTCGTGTCCGACTCTGAGACCCCATGGACTGTAGTGCGCCAGGCCTCCCTGTCCATCACCAACCCCCAGAGTTTACTCAAACTCATGTCCATTGAGTCGGTGATCATCCTACCATCTCATCCTCTGTCATCCCTTTCTCCTCCTAACTTCAATCTTTCCCTGCATCAGGGTCTTTTCATTTTTTATTTATTTATTTATTTATTTTTAGAGTCTTTTCAAATGAGTCAGCTCTTTGCGTCTAGTGGCCAAAGTATTGGAGCTTCAACTTCAACATCAGTCCTTCCAATGAATATTCAGGACTGATATCCTTTGGGGATGGACAGCTTGGATCTCCTTGCAGTCCAAGGGACTCTCAAGAGTCTTCTCTAACACCACAGTTCAAAAGCATATTCTTCAGTGCTCAACCTTCCTTATAGTCCACCTCTCACATCCATACATGACTACTGGAAAAGCCATCTCTTTAACTAGACTGACCTTTGCTGGTAATGTAATGTTTCAGCTTTTTAATATGCTGTCTAGGTTGGTTATAACTTTTCTTCCAAGGAGCAAGCGTCTTTTAATCTCACAACTATAGTCATCATCTGCAGTGATTTTGGAGCCCCCGCAAAATAAAGTCTCTCACTATTTCCATTGTTTCCCCATCTATTTGCCATGAAGTGATGGGACCAGATACCATGATCTTAGTTTTCTGAATGTTGAGTTTTAAGCCAACTTTTTCACGCTCCACTTTCATCAAGAGGCCCTTTTCTTTAGTTCTTCTTCGTTTTCTGCCAGAAGGGTGGTGTCATCTGCATATCTGAGGTTATTGATATTTCTCCCTGCCATCTTGATTCCAGCTTGTGCTTCATCCAGCATGGCATTTCTCATGATGTTCTCTGCATATAAGTTAAATAAGCAGGGTGACAATATACAGCCTTGATGTACTCCTTTTCCTATTTGGAACCAGTCTGTTGTTCCATGTCCATTCCTAACTGTTGCTTCCTGACCTGCGTACCTGTTGACCCTCCTGACTTCAATCAACTAAAGCTAGGACTCTGTTGACCTCTGTCCCAGTTCTATGCTGAGTTCAAGCTCCTTCATGAATAAGCACATACCCTTAACTTAAAACTTCCCCAATCTTGCCTTTTGGGGAGATACTGCTTTGGGAAAGATCTGTGTGTTCTCCTTACTTGCTGCAAGTAATAAGAAATACGTCCTTCCCCTGATCTTCAGTTTGGTTGCGTCTAGTGGCTCGACATCCACCAAGAGGCAAATCCAGTTTTCAGGTAAAAACCTAGTGTTTTCGCCAGTCTGCCTCTTTGTAACTGGCATCGCAGATTTTAGCAACAGAGATGGTGGCTGGTGTGAGTCATTAAGTTGTGTCCACTTTTTGCAACTTCATGGACTGTAGCCCGCCAGGCTTCTGCCCGCAGAATTTTCCAGGCAAGAATACTGCAGTGCATTGCTATTTCCTTTTCCAGCAGATCTTCCTAACCCAGGGATTGAGCCCAGGTCTCCTGCCTTGCAGGTGGATTTTTTACTGCCTGAGCCACCGGAGGAGCCCCTTAGCATCTGAGAGGCAACGGTAAGTGACTGACAGATCTGGACCTCCCACCCGCCAGCCCTACAAGTTATCCAAAGGAGGGGGAAGGAAAGCTGTCAGGAGGGCAGCAGTCCTGCCAATAATACGTGGAAGCAACTGTGTAAAATTGCTTGATTTAAAATGTTTTTGTTCATAGTACTTCACCCAATTATAAATAAAAATTGCATTTTCCCAGTTAACTAAAATTTAATTTCCCCAATTATAATGAAAAGTAAAATGTGTTCTATACTTTAAAAAGTATAGAAAAGTATAATTTATCCTATATTAACAGAAATATGTTTCTCTAAAGTCTGAGGACAAATGCAGAGTTTCCTCCAATTTTATATTCTGTTCATTGTTTTAAGGAGAATTTGGACAAGGATGGGAAGTTAATGTATTTATTCATGTATACATAGGCTATACGTAGAAACATATATAAGGAACTGGAAACAGCACTACAAGTAGAGAAATTGGGATCTGGGGTCGGGAAGAGGTGACATGTAGAAGAAACTGTTTTATTTTTTTAAATTTGCTTATTTTTAACTGGAGGATAATTACTTTAAAATATTTTTTTGGCTTCTGCCATGCATCAACATGAAGCAGCCATAGGTCTGTATATGTCCCCTAAAGCTTGTACCTACAACCCACCTCCCAGAAGGGATTATTTTTGACAACTCTTTCGTATCGTTTATTTTACCACATTTGTGTTAAAAAACTGTAAGCTCTAAAAACACTATAAAATGTTCATACGAATCCTCTAATATTCTTAATTCTTACACAGAAACATGTGGAATAAAAATGGAATCCATAACTAGTCATAAACCAAGTGAAAATACTTTAATAATATCACACAAGAAACATAAATTCTACTTAATTTTCCAGATACAAAAGAAAGAAGTTTTGAAAGAAAGCGCAAATGGAGGGGAGAGACTAGGATAATGGAGAGTGAAATGACCGAATGACTTAGGGAGGGAGGACAAAGGAATTTTTCCACAAGACAGGAAAGGCTTTCTTCTCCTGAAGCTATAAAGGTTCTAGGTTTCCAAAATAAGCCTGCTACTTTGAAAATACACTGCCAGTCCTTTGGGATTTACGTGGCAGAAATTCATGAAGAATGGTGATCCCAATCATCACCAGGAAAAGGTGAACAGGGGATTTACCTGGTGGCCCAGTGGCTAAGACTCTGCACTTCCATTACAGGAGACCGGGTCTAATCCCTGCACTAGATCCCTTGTTCTGCTAAAGATCCTGCACATCCCACAACTATGACCCAGCGCAGCCAAAAAACATATATCTTTTAAAGGTGATTGGATAGAGTAGATACTGGAAGAAACTGTGGAAGGAGGGTATGGAAATCTGAAAAAGGTGGAAGAACTGAAGCTGAAGGAGGATGCAAACAGGCTCCATTGTGGAAGCAGGACTGCGTCTCGGGCCGGACTGTGGACTCCGAGCTCTAAGCCCAGGATCTGTGGAAACGGCATTCCAACTGGAAAACCAGGCCCCCTGGGATGGAAGAGCCCCAGGGCTGGTACCTAGACTCTCCAATACCTAAAAGAATACCTTAATTATCTGTGTAACTGAATAGAATCATGCATTCTACTATGCTTATTGGGGTATGACCACAGGCCTATTGATAATTGTCCACTGTTAACTACCTAGGCTTAAGGCAGATGAATCACAGGTTAACTTTGATTGTGTCTTTCTTCTCCTTTGTTCAGACTAGTTCAGGGAATTTGGGGAGGCGGGTTTGGGCACACACACTTAGGGTATATAAGGTTTTCACACAAACTGGTCGGGGTCCTCGCCTAAGAGGAGACTCTGCCCGGGGCCGGCCGGGGTAATAATGCACTATCTGCACTGTCCTTCTGAGAGGGTGTGTTTCCCGGACCGTGTGGCTACAACAAACAAATCGACATATTGGAGATAATAAGCCCCAGAACAATTTTGTTTCCTTTGGTCCCTCTCTCCTTGTTAAACGAGAATCGCCTTTTGTGTTTACAGGGATCTCCCCCTGGGGAAGTACTTGGTACCTTGTGTCCAAGTTCTCACAGAAATGGCCCTAAGCAGAGTAGACGGAGGCAGGGACGGCTTTTAGGATCACAACCCTAAAGGCAGGATAGAAGCAGTCCTCATAGGAGCCTGAGGCTCTTGGTGAATTTTAGGAATACAGTGTACTGGGAATCTTGGAGCAAGATGTCCCACAGTTGGCAAGCTGCGACATTGAAATATTTTTCTGTTTAGGAAAAACTGAGCTTTACAAAAGTAAAGTGAGGGGGAAAAGGCAGAAATATTGGGAAGCAGTCAGTCCTTCTTAGCATCGCCTTATGCCTTCCCCATGCATCCTTATTAAAGCCTGATGCATGTTTAATTTTAGAAAAGTCTAAATACGTGTATGTTTTCTTTTTCTGTTTTCTACTGGGATAATGTTGTAAGGCTAGAAACGCTCCGTATCTAGAATCTGAATTTTACAGCCCTGCTTTTTTAAGTAAACATCAGGTACTTAGCTAATTAAATATAATACTTGTAGGATCTTGTTTATAGGAAAGTGTCAACTTTCAGGATGTTGTGTATAAGTCTTGATAAAATTATGTAGAAAATAACAGAGTACTCATGTTTCATAGGCTGACCTTGCAGTCAACACCACCTGAAAATGGCTCAAAACAAAAAATAATCTAAGGGCTGAAACAAGATAAGATCAAATGGATGCCATGGTAATTATGTGAAGTACCATTCAATCACTGGGTGGAATTTACTGTTGATCCCTGGGCTTAGATGCAGGTGGGAACATGCAGCTTTTCTGACTCTGCTGGTATATAAGGCAGGTGAAGACTTTAATAAAAGCAGTTGCTGAGAAATCACAAGACAAAGCTAAAATTCTTCTTCAGATCCACAATCAACTGCCCTGACTACATTCTGCAAAAAGTCCAGAGGACGGTAATATGAATGAAATAATTTGTGGGATTTTAGTTGAGGGGTAAAATATTTGAGGACACAAGGGAGCTGGTTGTGCATAAACCCTCATAAGAAGAGAGACAGGCATTTACGCATTCTCCTTTCAGCACTCATGATTGAATTGGGAGGAAGTCTGCAAAATTGTGGTCTGTGATCACAGGCTAAGATGTTATCTAACTGAAGCCAGAAACCAACTGTCTCCTGCTGTGATGTGTGAGTGTCTGTCAGTAACTAAAAATTTTTCTCAAGAAATATTGGCTGTCATTTGAAAGGCATCCGTTTCAGTGGCTTCCAGGGGTCAGGTAGGGGGAGAGTAGACCTTATGGAAGTTGCTGATACTGTTTCGTCATCAGGTTTTAAACGACGCTCAGCTGTATTCAAGCTGGTCAGTGGTAAACCAGCTCACCTGTTCAGCACAATGACCATAGCTTTGCATATCTTTTCAAACAGATCTTCTTGGGTAGACTTGAATTGTAACACTGAAATCTCTTGAACAACATGTTTCCTTTTCCTTCTTTCATAGAATGCCACTAAGGTAAGTGTCAGTAGTATTTCCCACTGTTACTGATGGACCTTGCAATTCAACATCACTTGGCTAATTCGAATTTGTTTGTTCTGCTGAGTTTCCAGAAATGTTTGCTAACAGTTACATTTGCATCAGTGCTTCGTAGAATGGGAGCTAGTGCTTTCCCTGCCCCACCCCACCCCCCATTATTTTTGAGAAACAGGATTTGGGCAAATAGAAGAATTATGAGCTGACACTACATGGGTCTCACAGGAATACAGAAGCTTCATGTCACTTTCATGGGAACTTTGTTTTCCTATGTTCTACTATCCTCTCTCTATCCAAAAAGAAGATATTTTATATTAGAACAGAGGAATATTTTTAAGCTTCTGAAGATGTCTTTTAAATAACTACTTAACACCAATTCAATTACTCACAATATTGGTCACCCAATATTTTGATTCTAATACTTAGCTATAGTCTTGAGTTATTTTTAAGTGATAAGAACAATCACCATTTATGAAAAGTTTGTGTCTTCATTTTAACTTTGACTTTGCTTTAAGTTTCTTTTCCCCCTTTTCTTTCTTTTTTTTGCAGTAATAGAGTTGTTGGAATTTTGAGTCATATTTCTCACCATTTCTTGCTGAAGATAGTAGCATGTGAACAGTGTGAGAAAAGCAATTTATTATGTTCCAGAACAAATTCTCAGTTTTATTGTGTATTTCTCAAATATACATTAAAACTCAAAGTAAGCGTTAGGAGACAAAATAGTAAAATTAGAACGTAATGTGCATTTTGTTAAAAAATAGATCAAGATATTCTGCTTTTACAAAGAGAAAGTGCACAGGAATCAGTTCATATTTCCATTGAGAACAGCATGATCTACAGCACCAAACTTCCATTTTTATAGACTGTAAATCCCAGAGTAGTTTACTATCAATTTATGATCCTTGCAAATTCTGGGTTTGGTGTGTAACATTATAGCATTGCCCGTTGTTGTTGCTCAGTCGATAAATTGTGTCTGACTCCGCAACCCCATGGACTGCAGCACAACAGGCGTCCCTGGCCTTCACTATCTCCTGAAGCAGGCTGAAACTCATGTCCACTGAGGCAGGGATGCTATCCAACTGTCGATCCTCTGTCGTCCCCTTCTCCTCCTGCCCTCAGTCTTTCCCAGCATCAGGGTCTTTTCCAGTGAGTTGGCTCTTCGCATCAGGTGGCCAAAGTATTGGAACTTCAGCTTCAGCATCAGTCTTTCCAATGAATATTCAGGGTTGTTTTCCTCTAGGACTGCCTGGTTTGATCTCCTTGATGTCCAGGGTAACCTCAAGAGTCTTCTCCAGCATGGCAATTTGAAAGCATCATTTCTTTGGCATTCACATTCTATATACGGTCCAGCTCTCCTGTCCATATGTTACTATCAGAAAGACCATAGCACTGACTACACTCACTGTAATATTGTACAAGAGAATCCGCTAATTCCTTGATTCCTCAGAGCTAACACTACAGAAAGGCTCCAGTATTCTTTGTTCACGGGGTCTGTGAGGGAGAGAGCAAGAGTGATTGAGAGTGGGCTGAGGCTAGAGTGGGAGCTGAATCAAGGGCAGTGTTAGGAACTGAATTTGAAAAGACAACAGCGTGCTCCATGCTTAAATCAATGCTCTGAAGAGTTTGGATTACCTGTGTGCTTCTGGGCAGGTGAAGGGCACGATCTTAGGATCAGCTCACTCTCCAAATGATATTGGCAAATCCTTTCACTTTTCTGAAATAGGTGCCATAATGCTTTCCCTATAGAACTGTAGAGAGAATGGATATGAAACCTCATGCGTGGGGCTTCCCTGGTGATCCAGGCACTAAGACTTGATCTTCCAATGCAGGGGTATGAATTCTGTCCCTGGTCCAGGAGCTAAGATCCCACATGCCTTGAGGCCAAAAAACGTAAAATATAAGCACTATTGTAACAAGTTCAACAAAGATTTTAAAAATGATCTACATCCAAAAAAAATGTTTTTTAAAAAGCCAATGATTGTCTGCTTTTCTCACTCCCATTAATCAGACACTAGTTCTCATAACTTGATCAGATATAAATTGTCTCTTTATCTGAATGAAATCCCTTTCTTAAGGTTGTTCTGAAGAAGGTGAAGTCAGAAACATATGCAAAATAAAAAGCTACACAAGCAAATGATCTTTAAGCTGGTACAGCATAATGTTGCTCTAAACGAAAAGACGTCAGTGTTTTATTTATGTATATGGTTGTGCTAGTGGTAAAGAATCCGCCTGCCTATGCAGGAGACATAAGAGACACGGGTTCGATCCCTGGATAGGGAAGATCCCCTGGAGGAGGAAATGGCAACCCACTCCAGTACTGTTGCCTGGAGAATCCCCATGGATAGAAGGGCCTGGTGGGCTACAGTCTGTAGGATTGCCAGAAATCAGACACGAATGAAGCAACTTAGCAATTATAGCATATCACCTGAAAAAACAGTTTAAGAAGCTCATTGTGAAATATAAAAATTTGAAGGCAGTTTAGGAATATGGGATTCAGAGCTTGGAGTTGTAAAGAGACATTCTAAAATCTTAGCTCTGCCAGTGATGAATGTTATAAACTTGCCTGGGTCACTTCACTTATAGAATTTCTTTATCTCTCTGCCAAAATGAAATGAATACCTCACAGTGTTACCATCAGCATTAAATATATTTGTGTGTTGAAGGTGCTCAAAAGAATACCTAGCACACACAAGTACTCAGTTAATGGTAGGTTTTCTTGTTAAAGTGGAAGTTATTATTATTACTGATTTCAGTATGACAGGTACTGTGAACAATGCTAACTCCAAGTTTTTCACACTTTTCTCCCTAATAGATTAACTGAATGTGTGTTAGATAAATTACACCCCGCAGAGGAAAAGCAGCAGAAGAAAGAGGAGAGGAAAGACTGGGGTCCCGTATCTCAGACCCCAGAGGAGAGGCTTTATTACAAGACGGGCAGCTGTTCTGGTTACCTCTTACTGTGCATCGCAGCACTGAAAAGCTTAGCGGGTAAAACAGAAAGTTGCGATTATCTCTCAAGGTTCTGCAGGTGGATTGGGCAGTTTTTACTTACGTGTCTGTTGAATGTGTTACACTACTGTTTCTGTTTTATGTTTGGCTTCTTGGCTGCGAGGCATGTAGGATCTTAGTTCCCCAACCAGGAATCCACGCCGCAGCTCCTGCCCTGGAAGGCGAAGTCTTAGCCCCCAGGCCGGCTGGGCGGCCCTCGGGCAGCCCTCACCTTCCGCTTCTCATGCGTCTGTGGTCTGCCGGTGGCTGGGGCCAGAGTCCCGAAGGCCTGCCGGGGCGGGTCATCCCGAGGGCCGCTTTACGCATTGCTTTCGGGCCTCTTTCTCTCCATGTGGCGGCTCACTCTCAGGGCAGGTCCACGTGGCTCACAGCCTTCTGGGAGCGCGGTGGTCTCCGCGTGGTCGTCCCGCGTGGCCGCGGGCCCCGAGGACGCGGGAAGCAGGAGCGCCGGGTCCGCGCGGGGCTGCCGCCGTGACTGGCGCGGTGCTGGCCTGCGGTGAGGGGCCTCCCTCGGCGTGAGCAGCCACGGAGCCCGCCTAGAGCCGCGGGGTGCAGAGACACACACGCAGCTTTTGGGTGTGGAAGTAGCAGGGTCATGCTGCAGAGTGAATGAGACCGAGAGCGCTTTTTGTGTCCATATCTCGGGAAGTACACTTCCATAGCGGAGCAAACTTAGGGGTGATAAACCGTAAGGGGACTGCTTTTTGCAGTTCTGCTCTGTTTTTATCGCAGGAAAATAATGCTTATAAAGCAGGGCGCTGGGAATGAGAAATCTACAATCTCAGGCCCGTATCACAGATGAGAGACTTTAGGGCAACGTTTGTATGACTTAGTGCTTTTAAATGGAAATCATAGTTGGTATGCCAAATGCATGAAAATAGCTCAAATAAACATTAAAAATGTTCTCACAAATTTTAAAAGTTACAGGGAAGGTTCTTACATTGCTACAATAGTGCGCTGTGTAAAACTGTTCTGGCTTCCGGATGTTTTACTTTTCCGTGTGATAAGTTGACACTAGTCAACGTTTTGTTCCTGAGAGCATTTATAACTGCAATAATGTTGAATTAAAAAAAGATAGAGTAGTTTTAAACAACAAATATTTGAATTTCTCATTTAAAACAGTATTTTTATGGTGCATAGAATTTGTCCTATCTAAATTTCTTGCTGATTTAGTTTGCAGAGAAGTTAAAAAATGCTTATTGGCTAGAAAAGCCAGAAGGGTCTAATGGTAGAGCTCAGATTTTAATTACATAATTATGACAACAGTCTGAAGCACCTTAATATAACAATTAAAGTGGAACGTGTACATCTTATTTTAAGTCCCTTAAATTTAGTCAGTTAAGAAAAGAGGCTTCTCACATACAGATGGCCAACAAACACATGAAAAGATGCTCAACACTGCTCATTATTAGAGAAATGCCAATCAGAACTCCGGGGAAGTGCCCCCTCACCCGGGTCGGAAGGGCCGTATGTGAGTACATCACTGTGCTAGCGTAGCCGGCAAGTGGGAGTTTACTGCACGGCCCAGGGGCTCAGCTCAGCGCCCTGTGACCCGGGATGGGGCGGGAGGCGGGCGGGGTCCGGACTGAGGGACAGAGGACAAGGAGGGCGTAACACAGAACATAACGAAAGGGAGCTTCTCAAACATGACTGTTGCAAGGGATCATAAAGGAGCTGAAATTCCTATAATTCTGTGAGCATTTCAATTCCCTTCTAAATACTGCCTGCTCTTTGCCTTTTTTAAAAAAATGTTTAAAGGCCATCTTTTGTTCTTGTTTTTACAGGAACCCCTGTTTTTTGTTTGCTTTGGTTTGATTCTGTTTACAAAGTATAGTTGTGCACGTTGCACTTTATGTCTCTTGTCTGAGACCGCCCCTTTTGTTCGCTCTTTCTCTTCACTTCATGTGGAAAGTAAGTTGAGTCCCTTTTAGGATTTTGCGAAGCCATAAAGCACTGCTAAGTAGCTGATAAACAGAAATCCCAGCCCGGACACAGCTGCAGAGCTCTGTGACTTCACTGCCTTTCCTTTGGGAACGGGAGCGGTTTGTGACCACAGTGTTTGCCACCTCTGTGATTAGACTGGGGAAATTATGAGGACTGCTGAATACCTGAAGCTCTAGAACAAATGGCAAAATGGCAAAATATCTGTTTCCTACTGTCGTGGCTTTTGTCCCCATGAAGCATGCGTTCTGTATTCTCACTAGCTTTTCGCCCCTCCGTTTTCCTGTCCCCAGCCTATCAGATGCTTCAACGTCTGCAGATGCTTTTGCTGCAGCATTCGCCACTTGAACTCACACTTACTCAGCTTTGTATCTGGGTCAGAGAGCAGGAAACGTACTCATATTTGAGTCACTCATACTTGGCCCCGTGCCTGGTATGTAGCAGGTACTTACTCAGTCTTTAAATCTTTCAAAGGTTCAACTTGGACCTTAAATCTTGTGTTTCACAATGTTGAACTGTCAAATCATCCAAAGCTCAGATTTTCATATATTAGAGAAGATATTAATTATTCATATCAAAGAATGGATGAGGGGATTTGAGACAGATCTTGGGAGTATTAACCAGTGTCTCCCCATTCCATTCCCCCCGACCTCTCAGCCATCCTTTGACCATCAGTGAATGCACTGCTGGGTCTCAAGGTCACTTTGGGGCTTAGGAGAAATTTCGATGTCTACTTGGAAGAACTGAGAACTTGGAGGATTATTGAGGTTTGGGGCTGCAGCGTGGGATTGCAAAATACACACACTGCTGGACCTGGGATTCAAAATCTGTTATAAGACCAGGGTAAAAAACCACTTACTGACACTAGAGCACATGAAGAAAGAAAATGAGAAGTCAAGGCCGCTCAAGCTGAGCTTCCTGAGCACTGACCAAGCCATCCAGCAAGAGACAGTGGTGGTCAGTTGATAGGAGGTCGAGGTGAGCCTGTTCGGGGATCCACTCCCTGGGAGTTGGTAGGATAAAGGATGAAGGATGCTGAACATTCCACTTACCCCACGACTGTCCACATTCAGATCTTTCATCAAGGCCGAACTATTGCTATTCGCTGTTCCAGACACAGGTTGTGCTAGTGGTAAAGAACCCACCTACCAGTGCAGGAGATATAAAAAAAGCAGGTTTGATCCTTGGGTCAGGAAGATTCCCCTGGAGGAGGGCATGGCAAGCCACTCCAATATTCTTGCCTGGAGAATCCCATGGACAGAGGAGCCTGGTGGGCTGCAGTCCATAGAGTCACAAAGGGTCAGACACGACTGAAGTGACCGCACGGACATGTACGTACCAGGCAAGATGGTGAAGCTTACAGACCTCTCTTCAGTTTAACAAACATGTCGTGAATCCCTATCTCGTGCCAGGCAGTGTGCTGGGGATTAAAGGCTTTTCTTTCAAGGGTCCCTTTCATTAGCGATCCTTCACTGAAGGCAGCCTATTTTCTTCTTCTTGGTTGTCAGCTGGGCTAGATGGGACTAATGAGGTGAAACCTTAGGTTAACCCTCTAGAAATCAGTTAGATTTAATCTGTTTTGTTAACACAGAATTATGCTTTTACTCCTAACCAGTCATCTCAAAAGTGTGCTATGAATCAGTTGCACCTCCCAGTATGAAGAGTATGGATGAATCACCCCATCTATTACCACCTTCATAAAAATTGAAAACCTCATTCTCTGGCTGTGGGGATAGAAATGACAGCATCTTTGCAGATAAATAAAGGGCAGGATGTCACATTGTACCAAAGACTTGTCATCTTGGAATAATCTTTTATATATGTTATGTACATATATGTGTGTTCATGTACATACATGCATGTACAAACACATATACACACATCCACACATATTACATATGTAAATATACACATGTAATATTTATGTATCTATGTACACTTAATTTGCCTTGAAGCCTTTTAATAATAGGATAGATAGACTAGGACAATAGATTTCTCAATCCTGGCACCTTAATTTATAACCACTTTTTTTCTGATAAAAATAGAGTGGAGGAGCTGCAAAGAGAAGCCTTTTTATTGTTCACTCTCCCTAAGTTTTCACCGCTACAGCAGGTGAACTTTTCAAAAACGGCCACAAAAATGCATGCGGGCGTGCTAAGTCACTTCAGAGATTAGTATATCTGATTTAGATCAAGCGTGTTTTGCAAAATCGCATAAATCCCAGCTGAACATAATTATTGTTCCTGCCCTGGATCTTAATGTTTTTTTAATATATCATTTCATAAAATGACTCCTACCTGCAGCATATTTAACACTTACACATTCATATATTAACCAGCTACAAATCTTATAGCCAAGTGAGACTACATTGTCTCTAATGAATTTATTATCTGAAAATATTTTATTTAACTAAACGTTTATTCTAAGTTGTCATTCAAGAGTTATCTTGTTCCTCAGTATGAACGACAGCTCTACACAAGGAAGTTTTGACTGATACTATTACTGATCTAAAGTCCCAGTGGGGCTTCCCAGTTGGCGCGAGTGGTAAAGAACCTTCCTGACAATGTAGGAGGCATAAGAGACATGAGTTTGATCCCCAGGCTGGGAAGATCCTCTGGAGGAAGGCATGGCCACCCACTCCAGTCTTCTTGTCTAGAGAATCCCATGGACAGAGGAGCCTGGCGGGCTACAGTCCATGGGGTCACAAAAAAATTGAACAGGACTGAAGCGACTTAGCATGCATGCACACAAAGTCATGGTACAGCAAAACTGCATCTACTCTAGGCCTTGTGCTAGAAAGGGGGTAGGCTGGGGTCACAGTTTTTACCCTTTAGAAGCGTTACATGGATGGAAAGACAAATGTACGTAACTGGCTAGTATTCAGGACAGATTGTGGAACTTTATCTAAAAATCATAAGCAAAATTACAGGTAAATGCGGTGCAGAGTTATTTATTCTGCCTTTGAGGTAGGATGAAATATTCACCATGAAGCTGGTGGCCGGCAGCTCCTTAAACTAAGTCTAAGGTGATGGGCTGAGAAACGGGAGAAAGGCCTCACAGGTCAAGTTGAGCACACACACGTTTCCTTGGCCTCATGTTATTTTGATGGGGCAGGAGGGGAGGGCATGTTGAGTGGATGTTGAGATGGACTGTGGCGTTGGATGTCTAGAGTCTGTGATGCCTGCAGTGCCCTCACTCAGAATATGGAGAGGCTGGGATTAGTATATCTGATTTAGATCAAGCATTTTTTGCAAAATCGCATAAATCCCAGCTGAACATAATCATTGTTCCTGCCCTGGATCTTAACGTTTTTCTTCCAAATTCCCAAACAGAAAGACCTCAGCATGATTAGACTGATGAAAATGTTTGTTAAAATGTTTTCAGAAACACCTAGAATTTGAGGGTTAATCCCTTTTTGCTTGGTTAATCTCATCTCTTTTTAAAATGAAGACAAAGCCATTTCTGTCATTAAAAGCTGAAGCTATGGTGACTTGGTTCTGCTTTTTAAATCTTCCCCTCAGCATAAAGCAAAGCCTAAAATGTGCAGCAGCACTGTGCTCTCACTTTCTGCCATCTTGTTATAAATGCTTCTCTCTGAATTAATTCTGATATAATTGTTCACTGCATAATGCTGAATTTTCATAATATATGAGCTGCAATATCAAAGCATGAAAATGATACTAGTTTAAAAAGGAAACCCATTGCAATTCTGATATTTTCCCTGTGACTTTGTATATCACTTAAGAAGTTGTTCTCAAACTTTTGAATCTTAGAAACAGTTTAAGATCTTAAAAATTATTGAAGAGCTCAAAGAATTTTTTAATGAACTTATATTTATTAATAGTTTTTGATTTAGAGATTATGTTATGAGTTTTAAAATATTTATTCAATTAAAAACCACTTAAAAAACATGTTAGCATAGATAAAATATATTTATTAAAAAATGACAATTTCCAAAACAAAAAAGTCAGTGGGAAGAATGGAATTGTTTTACTTTTAAGCAAAAATTTAAACAGCACTGAGCTAATAGAATACAGCTACATTCTCACGTGCTTCTTTATTCACTCTGTTACAGTATCGTATACTATATGGCCTCTAGAATATTTCACTGAACACTCATGAGGGGTAAGGGTGAAAAACCCAAATAACATCTTAGTATTGTGAAAATAATTTTGACCTCCCAGACCCACTGAAAGTCTTTAGGATCCTCAGATCACTTGTTGAGAGCCACTGACTTAGGACAATATTTATTCAGTGTTAATCATGGATGAAGATAAATAAAACCCCTAAATACTAGGCATAAGTATACAGATCAGGTAGAAATAATGACATACATATGTTTTAGCCTTACCAATGTGTGCATAGTCTGCTTTCTGTTTTATAAACTGTTAGTTCTGCTGTCTGACAAATTATTCTTATAAGATGTATGGGTTTATATAAACATCTGGCAAAAGCATGGTCTTATTATGTCAGTCCACATGAAAAATAGCCACAAGTTTTGAATCATGTGAAATTTTAAGACTCATTGTGAAATGTTTTTTTTTTTTAAAGAAACTTTTGGTTTTGATAAATTGTAGATTTAGAGGAAGTTGCAGAAAAACACGCGGGGAAGTCCTGAGTGCTCTTAGCGAGCTCCCCCAGGAGCACTTCCCAGGGGGCTTAGTGGGGGAGGAACCTGCCTTTCCACGCAGGATACAGGAGAGAGGGTCTGAGCCCTGGGCTGGGGAGATCCCCTGGAGGAGGAGATGGCAGCCCACTCCAGTGTTCTTGCCTGACAAACCCCACGGGCAGAGGCGCCTGGCAGGTCCATGGGATCTCAGAGGGTCGGACACAATTGGGCCAGCGAGCACACACACCGCAAACCCCGCCAGAGGACCTTCCGTGACGGCAGGACAGAGGGGAAGCCAGGAGACTGACGCTGCTGCGGCACAGAGTTGCTGTGGATTTCACCAGTGCCGTGTGTGTTTCTCTGCAGTCTCACCCTGAGTGTGTTTTAGTGTATCCCTATCACAATCAAGATAAAGAACTCTTCCGTCGCCACAGGCTCCCTGATGCCATCTTTGTATAGTCACACTCATTTACTCCCATCAACTCCCTCTCCAATACTAACTCCTCAAAACTGTTCATCTATTCTCCACCTCTCTACTTTTATTATTTCAAAAGTGTTATATAAATGGAATCATACAGTATGCAGCCTTCCCTCGGCATGATACCCTTGAGATCCATCCAAGTTGCGTGTCTGTCAATAATGCGTTCCTCTTTGCTGCCACACCATGCTCTCTGGTATGGAGCTACCAGTGTTTGCATAACCAACCGTTCCTCTCCATCCACCCGAGGGCAGCTGGATCATTTGAGTTTGGGGCTGTTACAAGTAAAGCTGCTCTGAACTTCTGTGTACAAGTTTTACTTGAACATAGTTTTCATTTCTCTGAGACAAATGCCCAAGTGTAACTGTTGGTCTACATGGTAAGTACATGTACATACAGTTTTATAAGAAACTTCCAAACTATTTTCCACAGAGGTTGTACCATTTTATATTCCCAACCAGCAAAGTTTGAATTATCCTGTTTCTTCGCATCCATTTGATGTTATTTTTGTTTTATCTGTTAGGTATGTAATATCTCATTGTGGTTTTAATTCCCATGTCCCTAACGGTTGATGTAGAATATTTTAAATGTGCTAATTTGCCTTCTATATGGGCTTCTCTAGTAGCTCAGCTGGTAAAGAAACTGCCTTCAATGCAGGAGACCCTGGCTCAATTCCTGAGTTGGGAAGGTCCGCTGGAGAAGGGATAGGCTGCCCACTCCCGTATTCTCGGGCTTCCCTGTGCTCAGCTGGTAAAGAATCTGCCAGCAATGTGGGAGACCTGGGTTTGATCCCTGGGTTCTATATATCTTTTCCAGGGCAATGCCCATTTAGCTGGTAAAGAATATGCCAGCAATGCGGGAGACCTGCGTTTGATCCCTGGGTTCTATATATCTTTTCCAGGGCAATGCCCATTTAGCTGGTAAAGAATCTGCCAGCAATGTGGGAGACCTGCGTTTGATCCCTGGGTTCTATATATCTTTTCCAGGGCAATGCCCATTTAGCTGGTAAAGAATCTGCCAGCAATGTGGGAGACCTGCGTTCGATCCCTGGGTTCTATATATCTTTTCCAGGGCAATGCCCATTTAGCTGGTAAAGAATCTGCCAGCAATGCGGGAGACCTGCGTTCGATCCCTGGGTTCTATATATCTTTTCCAGGGCAATGCCCATTTAGCTGGTAAAGAATCTGCCAGCAATGCGGGAGACCTGCGTTCGATCCCTGGGTTCTATATATCTTTTCCAGGGCAATGCCCATTTAGCTGGTAAAGAATCTGCCAGCAATGCGGGAGACCTGCGTTCGATCCCTGGGTTCTATATATCTTTTCCAGGGCAATGCCCATTTAGCTGGTAAAGAATCTGCCAGCAATGCGGGAGACCTGCGTTTGATCCCTGGGTTCTATATATCTTTTCCAGGGCAATGCCCATTTAGCTGGTAAAGAATCTGCCAGCAATGCGGGAGACCTGCGTTTGATCCCTGGGTTCTATATATCTTTTCCAGGGCAATGCCCATTTAGCTGGTAAAGAATCTGCCAGCAATGCGGGAGACCTGGGTTCGATCCCTGGGTTCTATATATCTTTTCCAGGGCAATGCCCATTTAGCTGGTAAAGAATCTGCCAGCAATGCGGGAGACCTGGGTTCGATCCCTGGGTTCTATATATCTTTTCCAGGGCAATGCCCATTTAGCTGGTAAAGAATCTGCCAGCAATGCGGGAGACCTGCGTTCGATCCCTGGGTTCTATATATCTTTTCCAGGGCAATGCCCATTTAGCTGGTAAAGAATCTGCCAGCAATGCGGGAGACCTGCGTTTGATCCCTGGGTTCTATATATCTTTTCCAGGGCAATGCCCATTTAGCTGGTAAAGAATCTGCCAGCAATGCGGGAGACCTGCGTTTGATCCCTGGGTTCTATATATCTTTTCCAGGGCAATGCCCATTTAGCTGGTAAAGAATCTGCCAGCAATGCGGGAGACCTGCGTTTGATCCCTGGGTTCTATGTATCTTTTCCAGGGCAATGCCCATTTAGCTGGTAAAGAATCTGCCAGCAATGCGGGAGACCTGCGTTTGATCCCTGGGTTCTATGTATCTTTTCCAGGGCAATGCCCATTTAGCTGGTAAAGAATCTGCCAGCAATGCGGGAGACCTGCGTTTGATCCCTGGGTTCTATGTATCTTTTCCAGGGCAATGCCCATTTAGCTGGTAAAGAATCTGCCAGCAATGCGGGAGACCTGCGTTTGATCCCTGGGCTCTATGTATCTTTTCCAGGGCAATGCCCATTTAGCTGGTAAAGAATCTGCCAGCAATGCGGGAGACCTGCGTTCGATCCCTGGGCTCTATATATCTTTTCCAGGGCAATGCCCATTTAGCTGGTAAAGAATCTGCCAGCAATGCGGGAGACCTGCGTTTGATCCCTGGGCTCTATTTATCTTTTCCAGGGCAATGCCCATTTAGCTGGTAAAGAATCTGCCAGCAATGTGGGAGACCTGCGTTTGATCCCTGGGTTCTATGTATCTTTTCCAGGGCAATGCCCATTTTCCAACTGGATTTCTTTTTCTACTGACTTTTGAGAGTTCTTTATACATTCCAAATGCTAGTCCTTTGTTAGATATGCAGCTTGCACACGTTTTCTCCAAGTCTGTATCTTGCAGTTTCGTCCTCTTTGAGAGTTAACTCATAATTTAGATGAGGTCCAATATATCGATTTTCTTTTTATAAGTTTTTTTTTTTTTGTCTACTCTAAAAACTCTTCACCTAGAACCTGCCCCCCCCCCCAATTTTTTTCCTAATAATTTTATGATTTCACATTTTACAGTTAAATGGATGGTCCATTTTGAATTAGTTTTCTTTTTTTAACTTTTTGAAAACAATTATTTACAATTGGAGGATAATTGCTTTACAATGTTGTGTTGGTTTCTGCCGCCCAAGGACATGAATCAGCTGCAAGAATACACGTATTCCTTCCCTCTTGAGCCTTCCTCCCCCCACCCCAGGGAATCAATGTTCATCTAAGGTGTGAGATTTACACTGAGGTGTTTTGTTTATATGTCCTGCTTTTGTATTTGTTTTGCCTATGGATGTCCAATTGTTATAGCAGCCATTGTTGGAATGTCGAACTCCTCTGTTAAATTGCTCTGACATCTTTGTCAAAAGCCGCCTGGGCATATTTATGTAGAGTCTGTGTTTTGGTTCTCTGTTCTGTCCCATTGGTCTCGGTCCTGTCTGTCCTTCTGCTAATATCATGCTGTTCTGATTACTGCAGTTGCGTTATAAGACTCAATGCTTAACCAGGAAGCCTGTCTCCTCCCTCCGTGTTTCTACGATTGCTTCAGCTGTTCCAGATCCTTCGCCATTCAGTAATCATTAACTTCTCTGTGTGTACAAAAGCTGTGCTAGGATTTTGATGGACATTTCACTAAGCATAGGGATCAATTTGAAGAGAACTGACATCTTTACTATGTCGAGTCTTCCAATCCATGAACATGATTTGTCTCTCCATTTATTTAGGTCTTCTTTGATTTACTTCATCGATACTTCGTAATTTTCAGCATACAAGTCTTGTTCATATTTCATTAGATTTATACTTAAGTATTTTATTTTCTTTGGAGTGAGTATAAATAGTATTTGTGTTTTAATTTGTTTCCACATTATTGTTTTTAGTATATAGACATGTAGTTGATTTTTGTATGTTGTTCTTGTCATTCAATCTTGCTTCCTGAACTCACTAATTAATTCCAGGACCTTTTTTGTAGGTTCCTTGTTTTGTTTTTTTAAATGTAGATGATCATATCATCTCTAAATAGGGACAGTTTTACTTCTTCCTTTTAAATTTGTGGTTATGCGCTGGCTAGAATGTCTAGTACTATATTGAATAAGAGTGATGAGAATGGGCACCCTCACTGTGTTTCTGAGCTTCAGAGGAAAGCATTAGGTTTTTCACATTAAGTATGATATTATCTGTAGGTTACCTGTAGGTTTTTATAAATGCTCTTTATCCAGTCTTTATCAAGTTGAGAAAACTTTTGGTTCTTGTTTGCTGAGAGTGTTTGTTATGAAAGAGTATTGGATTTTGTCAAAAGCTTTCCTGTGTCGATTGGTATAATCATATGGTTCTTTTCTTTATTCTTTTGATATGGTGGATTACAATTAAGTGATTTTCAAATATTGAACCAGTCTTGACTATTGCGAATTATTTCCAGTCGGTTGTGTTGAATAATTTTTCTTATACATTACTGTATTCAATTTGCTATTATTTTGTTTAGGATTTGCCCATCTAAATATGAGATAAAAAAATAAATTTCATGAGATGTACCAATCTCTTGTTTTCTTTCTTTGTTCTGTATATTTCTGGCTTTTGTGTCAGGGTAATCCTGGCCTCATAAATTGAGTTGGGAACTGTTCCCTCTTCCATTTTATAAAAGTGATTCTGTAAAATTGGTGTTAATTCTTTAAGTGTTCTGAATTGTATTTTCACAGGTAATTGATTCTGTCTCTTATCTTTCATGGTTTGAACATAAGCTCTTTAAATAAACAAGGATAAAAGTCTGCCCCTTTTATCTTAAACGAGATTTTTCTAAAACATGTAGAGATAAAACCCAATTCTTAAATGCAGTTAATATCTGGATGTGATTAATCATTCGCTGACCTTACTTAACATGATTCATGCATTCAGAATGCTTAGGTAAAGCTGTACTGCAGGTATAGATAAGTTAGGAAGTGCATTTAGGAAAGCTTTGATTAATCTACCTGCTGTCTATTCTTGCCACATTGTTGGATTAGCATTTACTTTGCAATTCATAACTAGCTTTACAACTCAGCTACCCCCAGTGAATAAAAAACGAGAGAGGCATTGTCATTTCCTTCTGTTCTCCCACGTGGAACTAGGAAGGATGGGCTCAAATACTGTTTATTTTATAAATCATATTTAAGCTTGTCTATTTATCCATCCATCTATCCATCTTATAGATATCCTTAGATATTATCTATTGAAGTTTCATATTTTATAAATAAGGTAATTAAAGATTCTTAACAGGATGTTACGATTTTGGAAACAGAATTTCTTTTTGTTATCATTATGCCTGGTTATACTGGTTGATATAAGAAATGAGAAGAGTCAATTCTCTACCCCTTTCCTAAAGAGAAATTGCTTTTTTATTTGTGGCTTTAAAGTGTATTGGGAGCTGTAGGCCAAGGAGTTAAGACATTGATGACTTAGTTGCAGCAATGTTAAAGCTACTGGGTGTGGTTATGCCTGTTAAGTCAATTTTATAGTAACTTTTTTTCCTATGTCTGTTTTGCAGAAGAGCCATGGATTACTACAGAAAATATGCAGCTGTCATTCTGGCCATATTGTCTCTGTTTCTGCAAATTCTCCATTCCTTTCCTGATGGAGAGTTTACAATGCAGGGTGTGTGACCAAACTTGAGTTTGCAGTAACAAGAAAGCACACATTTCTAGATGAACATCAATAACTCCATTAATTACATTTATACCTCCTTTTCAAATGTGATAAATCTTTGCCATTGGGTATATATCAAGGCATTTTTAGATTGTGAACATTAAATTAGTTTCCAAAAATGTACAGTGAAAATGTTATTTTACATGTCCATTTAAATAGCAGCTTGTTCATTTCCATCTGAAATAGATTCCTGATTATTCTTTATCTGAGTTTTGCAAGCAAAAACTGCTCCTTATTCAGTTTAGCTTGTTGGTTTTTTTTTTTTTTTGCATTTCTCCCAGAAGATTTGGGATTTTTTTTAACATTGCCTTTGTAGATGAATTTTCATATCAGTTAACGAGTTAGAAAACAAAACCACTTTATGCAGTAAATTTTTTTGCTCTATTTTCTGAAAAATCTCGTATAGTAGCTGATACCACCCCATCTGCTATGAAACTGTGAGCTACTATTGGTGATGGTTTTTCTCCAGACAAGTGGTAATATTTTAACCCCTGTTCCAAGTGCAGATGCCAGATCTAGCAGCAGGCTGTCCCACTCACCAAGCTTTCTTGATTCTGACAAGTTTTCCTCTGTCAATATTTGGAGTTTCTATGGGAGAAAGGAATAGTAGATTCTAAAGTGCAAAATATTTTGCCTCTGGGCAAAACTCTTCTTTTGGATGAGCGTGGTGTTTTCATCTGTCTAGTCTTGCATTCCCTACAGACATACTATCAGCACTGGAAGTGAGAAGTCATTCCTAAAGAATCTTCTACCACTGAGATGTCCATGCCCAACTGCAAAATTATTTTCCTTTGAAAATAACTGTAGTCAGGACAAACAGATATTGTGTATGGAGGTGAACATACAACCAAAAAGTATTTATTTATTTTAATTTCCAATAGAAAAAAAGAATATTTGTTGTCCTGTAATAAGGAATAATTCATAGTTTTTAAAAATTCTTTTTGGATTATTTTACTCTTAGCCTTTTTCTTTCTTTCTCTCTTTTTTCTTTCTCTCTCTCTCTTTTAAACTTCTGTTTTTTGGTGATAGGTTGTCCTGAATGCAAGCTAAAGGAAAACAAATACTTCTCCAAGCCAGATGCTCCAATCTATCAGTGCATGGGCTGCTGCTTCTCCAGGGCATACCCCACTCCAGCGAGGTCCAAGAAGACAATGTTGGTCCCCAAGAACATCACCTCGGAAGCCACATGCTGTGTGGCCAAAGCGTTTACCAAGGTGAGGACTTACAGGGCCCCAGAAACTTTCTAACAGTTCAACCAGAGAAATGACCTCACAGCACATCCATGGGCTTCACACTGGAGGCAGCTAATGACCAGTCCTTCAGTGGGCATTTGTAGAGCGAAGGGCTGAGCTTGTCTGCTTTAATCAAGACAGTCAGCGGCCTTCTGGACACAGGCTGGATCTATCCAGAATGAAGAAAGTGGACAGAGGTGATACGGGGCAGGTTGGGAGAGAACATAGAATACTTACACAGTGCACATTGAAACATTCAGAATGAAAATATCAGCTGAAAAGGAGACTATGCAAATATAGCAAGCATCTATTTTTTAAAGGACTTATTTATTTGTTTGGCTGCACAGGGTCTTGGCTGTAGCACTCAGTATGTGGGAACTTTAGTTGTGGCAGGCGGGATCTAGTTCTCTGACAGGGATGGGAACCTGGGCCCCCTGCTAGGCACTGGACCAGCACAGAATTCCCACGTAGCAAGCATCTACTCAGTTCAGCTGGCTAGAGACAAGTTTACCGAGCAGTTTTCAATTTTGCTAGCCTAGCTGTCTATCCGCCTGCGTCTGTCTATCATCTACCCTTTTTTCCGTCCCCTTTAGGCCACGGTGATGGGAAACGTCAGAGTGGAGAACCACACCGACTGCCACTGCAGCACTTGTTACTACCACAAATCTTGAAGGGTTTGCGGTGGGCCGTGTTGGCGATGGCTGATTTGCTCAAAAGGAAAGCTGATTTGTCCAGTGTCTGTGGCTTTGTGAGAGAAAACCCTCCTTTTCCTTGCCATGCCATTTTTAACCTGCTTTGAGAATGTCCTGCAGCCTTATTGCTTTTCTCCTTATCCTACAATATAATCAGCAGCCTCGATCTTTTCATTTGGAATGAAATATGGCATTTAGCATGACCATAAGAAGCTGGTTCCACTGGAAATAAAGCCTTTTAAATCATCACTCTATCACTGAATTCTAATTTTTTCTGAAAAGTCTCAAGCCAGTTACTTTTGATAGGATTAATGGAAGGGAGTAAGCCGGTGGGTGAACTGGGTTCCCATGTAGTCAATGGCCTAATACTGGAGAATCTTATTCTAACCAAGCCTTCCAGAGAAAGCTGTGAGCCCCTCAGACAGTGGGCTACTCATGAGACAATCCATTGGGGTGAAGGAAGAAAATATAACTTCTATTTCTATTCATTTGCACATTGTCTTTAGATGTGCAAATAGAGTTTTGTAGTAGTGTGAGTTTTATAGAAGTTTCATAGTTACAGATACATTAAAAAATAGAACTGATAACAGATAAGGCTTTAAAAAAACTTCATTCATCACCAATTTGTCAAGATTCCATTTCAAAGTGAAAAACCAATTTCTAAGAGGTTGGTAAATACACCACATGGCAGGGTGAAAAATTAAAGTGAGTGCATGTACCTTTAAAGAATCACTGAAATGCACACACATTACTTAACTTGTTCATTCATTTATTTACATATGGTCTTGGGTGTATAAAATTTACAAATAAATACATATGTGGATATTGGGGATGTTTGGTCACAAGCTTTTTTACTGAAAATTTTCAATTAAAAAAAAAGGAAGAACACTGTTCTAAGATTTGGTAAAGCCAAAATCATCTCTAGTCTGAAGTTGCTTCACTGGCTTATGCCTGACCGTAGTTCCTGGCAGCCAGGTTATAACCAAACAGTGGCTAAGCTAAGGATAACATCCTCTACCATTCCATTTTTACATCCAGATGGGAATGGGCAAGTTATGAACAAAGAATTCGCTGGGTGCTCACTGGGGACCTGGAGGCAGACCAAGAACTTGCTCTTAGCTCTGTCCAAATGCTTAGGAGTAGCGCCAGGCTTCAAAACACATTTATTGTGCATTTATACTTATTAACAGAGATAGACCATGGTTTTTACCCACTAAGTTATATTAGCTATGGTAGAGATCAAAGCCACCCAAAAGTTCAATTCCTAAAGGAGCCAGAATTAAAAAAAAAAAAAACAAAAACACACTGGTTACAGCTAAGGCTTTCAAAAAAAATTCATTCATCACCAGTTTGTCAAGATCCCATTTCCGAGTGAAAAATCAATTTCTAACAGGTTGGTAAAAACACCAGGTGTTAGGATGAAAAATTAAAATGAGCACATGCACTTTTAAAGAAACACTGAAATGCACACACGTTAGCTTATTCATTTGCTTATTTATTACACATTTATTTAATGTCCAATAAGTGCTGGCCTGTGGTTAGATGTTGGAAGTTCAGAGATACCAGGATTCTCTGAAAGGTAAGATTGAGAAAACAATGGTGCTGATCATGGGCCATTCATTTGACTGATATTCACTGAGAATCTACACGCGTCAGGTCTTCAGAGCTTGTTTGGAGGGTACAGCAGGAGAAGAAAGCTAGGGATCCACCACTGACTGGAGAGCTCCTGTCCATCTGGGGGTCATCCTATTGGACAGACGGGAAGGAGTGAGCAACGAAAGAGGAACTGAACATGCCCATGGCCCTTCAGGGCAGCCAGATCTGCCCTGGAGGGTGCTACAGTCAGATCCAGACACTGCCCCGAAACAATCCACGGTCAGGTAGGGAGGGGAGGCCCAGCAAAGAATTAAGATCAAGTGAGACACAGACTGGGCTTCCCAGGGCCTCGAGTGGTAAAGAACCTGCCTGCCAGGAGACATTAGGAGATGCGGGTCCTATCTCTGTGTCGGAAAGAGCCCCTGGAGGAGGGCCTGGCAACTCACTCCAGGATCCTTGCCTGGAGCATTCCGTGGACAGAGGAGACTGCTGTGCCGTGGTCTATAGTCACATAGGGTCACAGACTGGACACAGCTGAAGCTCTGAGCTCGCAGCAAGCGCGCACAGTATGCAAACCAGGTGCTCTGCGACCACCTAGAGGGGTGGGGGGCGGGTTCAAGAGGGAGGGGGCATTTACACCCATGGCTGATTCATGCTGATGCACGGCAGAAAGCAACACAGAACTGTAAAGCAGTTATTCTACAAATAAAATCACATTAAAAGTCAAGATCCAGTGAGATGATGCTATGGAAAACGTACGGATTTGGGGGGCATTCAGTGAGGGACAGTGAACTCAGTCTCCAGGGGAGTTCATCACGGAGAGCTTCACCGGAAAGGTGATACTCGAGTTGGATCTAGAGGATAAGCGGATAGATGGGGGAAGGGTGTGGTCTGGTTTGAGGAGACAGCATACGTAAACAGGACACAGGTAACCTTTCCGAGATGGGAGCCAGTGTGCTGGTCACAGAGTGACGAGCGGTTCCGTGCCTGGACTTCACGGAGCTGGGCGGAGGCCTGGAGCTGCAGAGACAGATGGACACCTTTAGGCGAGTCATGCAAATAACATGCAAAGCAATGGACATTCCAGCTCGGACCCGTGCTTCTCAAACTAGTGGGCTTCGAAGTTCTGCCAGCCATAGGATTAAACACGCACCTTTCTATAGATGAATTTTGCTTGAAGATTTGGGGACATCTTATTTTAATTTCAAAACAAAAGCAGATATGTTATAGAGTAGAATGCAAATTGACAAAATGAGTTTAAAAAGTGGGACTTGACAAGAAACTTCACATTGTGGGTGGGGCCTTCTGGGCTGTGGAAGGCCCCGCCTGTGGACTGTGCTCTTGTGACCCTTCCCAAACCTCCTGGGGGCTGGTTCACTCTTCTTGCATTAGATGTACTTAAGTGGAGGAGTTTGAGAAGTGCTATTAAAGGAAAGTTATGACCAACCTAGACAGCATATTAAAAAGCAGATACATTACTTTGCCCACAAAGGTCCATCTGGTCAAGGCTATGGTTTTTCCAGTGGCCATGTATGGATGTGAGAGTTGGACTGTGAAGAAAGCTGAGTGCTGAAAAATTGATGCTTTTGAACTGTGGTGCTGGAGAAGACTCTTGAGAATCCCTTGGACTGCAAGGAGATACAACCAGTCCATCCTAAAGGAGATCAGTCCTGGGTGTTCATTGGAAGGACTGATGCTGAAGCTGAAACTCCAATACTTTGGTCACTTCATGCAGAGTTGACTCATTGGAAAAGACCCTGATGCTGGGAGGGATTGGGGGCAGGAGGAGAAGGGGACGACAGAGGATGAGATGGTTGGATGGCATCACCGACTCGATGGACATGGGTTTGAGTAAACTCCGGGAGTTGGTGGTGGACAGGGAGGCCTGGCGTGCTGCCATTCATGGGGTCGCAAAGAGTCGGACACGACTGAGCGACTGAACTGAACTAATTAAAGGAATAATAGGTCTCACTTTGCACTTTAGAAAACTCATTCTGGCAGCAAGTAAAGGGTGATTTGAGAAGGTGAGAGACTGGTCACAGGATTGTGAGTCTGGGCCTTCATCAAACTGTCTCGGCAAGAGGTGGTGGTGGCCTGCTGGCAGGGAGGGTGAGGGTAAGAGGTGGGGACAGAATTGGGAGAAATTAGGAGAAAATGAAGAGGTGATTGTGGGCGTGACTCCTGACTTCTGGGATCTCTGATGACTGTTCCCCAAACTGGGAAATGAAAAAGGTCTGTGTGGCAGCAGAGAGGGGAAACGATAGTTCCGATTGGGACAGGCCGGGTTGAGCTGTCCAAAGGTACTGAGTCAGCGTGTCTAACAGGACCACGAGCAGCGCTAGACACAGCTTAGGAAAGCCCTCCAGCCGGGAGCAGGAGCCTTGAGGGTCGCCTGTGGTCAGGGGTATCAGCATCACAGGGGTGGGGAGGATTGCTTGGGAGGGTGTGAGGGCGTGAGGAGGGGAAGATGCTGGACCACCTAGGATAGATTCTGGCCCAGCCTGGCTAAGAGAGTGGGCTGTGACATCTTTGTTGCTTTCAGTCGCTCAGTTGAGGCCAACTCTGCGATCCCACGGACTGCAGCACACGAGGCTTCCTTGTCGTTCACCATCTCCCGGAGCTTGCTCAAAATCATGTCCACTGAGTCCGTGGTGTCATCCAACCGTCTCGTCCTTGGTTGTCCCCTTCTCCTGCCTTCAATCTTTCCCAGCAGGGGACAGTCAATTAGAAAGCTGTGGTATGAGCCCTTTAGAGAAAAGTTGATCATCTCAGATGGAGAAGTAACGAGGAGGCCAAGAGGCAGGCAAGGAGACTGCAAATCTTGGTTCAAGCCCATCTGAAAAGTGCTTAAAAGTCATGTGAAGGGAAGAATGATCACATGTTTTAGGGGTGCTTCTTTCAAGTCAACCTCTCCAAAATTCACCTCAGCCAGAGAGTTGCCCCCAGTTCTCCTGTTTTGAGTTTCTTTTCTCATGGTTAAACATGGGATCCCAGGCACCCCCATCTTAAGTGACAACACGTCTGACTGAGGCTCCACAGCTGACAGTTAATGCCAATAACCCGATGACTGGAGCAGGACCAGGTCTGTCTGCGCTGCGGGCCCTGGATCCGTTTATCAGGGGAGGGGTGTTGGGCAGGACAGTCAGAGGATCAAACAGAGAAGCAGGATGTCTACGACTTTGTAGCTGTGTGGAGAATTGACAGTGAGTAGAGCCAGGGACGGGGGAGCCTGGTGCGCTGCCGTCTATGGGGTCGCACGGAGTCGGACACGACTGATGCGCCTTAGCAGCCGTAGCAGCAGCGACTCTTGTGATTACAGGCTCTCACTGTGGACTAAGGCTCAGGAAGAGGCCTGTAAAACAGAGATGGCTCCTGTCTGTCTCCTGGGAGTGAGGGAAAAGGGCAGATAAAGATGGGACAGCAAGGGATAGACGGAAGGGAACAGCAAGTAAGAATGGAAAAAGTCGAGTGAGGAAAAATACGCAAGAGGGACTTCCCTGGCGGTGCAGTGGGAAAGAGTCCGCCTGCCAAGGCAGGGTTCAGTCCCTGGTCCGGGAAAACCCCACGTGCCTGGAGCGACTAGCCCCACGAGCCGCAGCTCTGGGAGCCCGTGCTCCTCCAGGCTGTGCTTTGCGACAAGAGGGGCCGCTGTAACGAGCAGCCTGGGCTCTGAAACGGGGCGCAGGTCCTGCTCGCCGCGACGGGAGAGCCCTGCATGCGGCTCCGAGGGCCCTGTGCAGCCGAAAACTGTTTAAAAAACGTGTAAGAGGGAGGCAGGAGACGTGAGAAGCACCGCTGGAGGAGTCTGTGGCCTCAGACGCGGCTGACCTGGATTAAAGAAGAAAGAAAAAGCCATAATTCTACTTGCTCCCACTGCGTCCTCCAACCACCATCAGAATCTAAACAATTGCCTACAGTCAAGACCTCTAGTCTACATAAAATCTTTGCATGAATGAAGAAAATGCCTCTCAGGGCAGGCAAAGCATTTTTTAAAAATTGAAATATAGTTGATTGATCATGTGTTATTTTCAGGTGTATAGCAAAGTGATTCAGTGTTGTACATATATAAATAAAATATATATTCTTCAGAACCTTTTCCCTCATATGTCGTTACAGAGTACTGAGTTTAGTTCCCTGTGGTACACGGTAGGTCCTTGTTGCTTATCTATTTTATATAGAGCAATGTGTAAATCGGAGAAGGCAACGGCACCCCACTCCAGTACTCTTGCCTGGAAAATCCCATGGATGGAGGAGCCTGGTGGGCTGCAGTCCATGGGGTCACTAAGAGTTGGACATGACTGAGCGACTTCACTTTCACTTTTCACTTTCTTGCATTGGAGAAGGAAATGGCAACCCACTCCAGTGTTCTTGCCTGGAGAATCCCAGGGACGGGGGAGCCTGGTGGGCTGCCGTCTGCGGGGTCGCACAGAGTCCGACACGAATGACGCGACTTAGCAGCAGCAGCAGTGTGTATATGTTAATGCCAAACTCCTAATGTATCCCCTAACCCCTTTCCCCTTTGGTGACTGTACATTTGCTTTCTATGTCTATCAGACTGTTTCTTTTTTGTAAAGAAGTTGATTTGTATCACTTTTAAAGATTTTGCATATAAGTGATACCGTATGATACTTGTCTTCGTCTGACTTTACTTAGCATGCTAATCTCTAGGTCCATCTATGCTGCTGCCAATGGCATTATTTCATTGTCTTTTGATGGCTGGGTAATTTCCATTGTGTATATATATACCATATCTTCTTCTTCATCCATTCATCCGTCAATGGGCATTTAGTTTGTTTCCATGTCTTGGTTACAGTAAGCAGTGCTGCTGTGAACACTGAGGTGTATGTAACTCCAGCTAGAAACCCACGCAGAGCATCTTGAGTAAATGACCTCATGCTTGAATGGCGTAGAAGAGTGGACGTCAGGCAGTCTTTATCCCCTAGCTGGGCGCCTCTGGGCAGTGCATACACCGTGCAATCTTACATGGCAGCTCTGCCCACAATCTCATCATCCTACTTGTCGCATTTTGTAGAGATAATGTCTTACATTGGCAAGAATCTCAGTTGGCATCTACGATTCCAAATGCTGATGTCCTCATTATCCTTATACTGCTGAGAAACTTCTGGAGAAAATAGTGCCCCAAATTGTTTTCTTTTGCTCTTCTCATCTCCGGGGAAACTAGAAGAACTGAACACAATCTGGTCCATCAGGAAGGTAAAACTAAAGAATCCACACGTAAATGACCAGGAAAGGGGCGTGAAGAGCGTGGTTGGGAACACAAACCTCAAGAGGCCCCACTGTGCTCTGCTTGCTCACCCAGTCGTGTCCAGCTCTTCGCAGCCCATGGACGGCAGCCCACCAGGCTCCTCTGTCTGTGGGGATTCTCCAGGCAACAGCACTGGAGTGGGTTGCTATGCCCTCCTCCAGGGGCTCTTCCCAACCCAGGGATCGAACCCAGGTCTCCCACATTGCAGGCGGATTCTTTACTGTTTGATCCACCGGGGAAACCCCAAGAAGTCTAGAGAGGTCTGCTTATTTGATGAAAAGTTAATCAACACCAAACTGCCTGCCATTAGTATGGCACCTTTACTTTCTCAGAAAGCCCTGAGATGATACCTCAGTGAGACTCACTCAGCCCTTCATGTACCAAAAGTCGAGGCAGGTGGCACCATCACCACCTGACAATTAGGTAAATTGAGGCACCAAAAGCTTCAGCTACACAAGACTGGGGATGCATGGAATTCTGGGTTTCCCCATGTCTAACTTTGGGTAGCTTCTTTTAAATTCCACTGTTTTCTCAAAGGGTGAAATTTTTGCTTTACCAACAAAGGACTCATTTCTCCATGGATACTGAATCTGACAACTCTCTTGGAGGTTTGCCCAGGGTAAGAAGCCATCAAGTTTGAATTGTAATTGTGACTTGTCCATTGATGTTCTATCTCGAAGTGTGAACTTCAGCTTCACCTTCTTTCTCCTCTTTACTCACTCAATACCTCGTTCAAGAACTTTCTTTTTGAGCTTAATTAGGAGAAACAGAAAGAAATTTCGCTGTTCTGAAAGCCAAGTAGGATTTCCATATTCTCCTCTTCAAAACTACCTAGCACATGGAGTTGTAAATATTAAACACTGCTGTTTTCATGAAGAACTGAAGCTGGCTCTGGGTTTCCTTGAATCTAAGAGAGAAGTGAGTTACTGCATGCAACTTCAAAACAGGAGACGTAAAAAGGACAAAACTGCTGCATGTTTTTAATAAATTACTTTTTTGCCCCCCGGAAAATACATGTTCAGAAAAGTATTTTCCTTCTGAACTTGACTCCCAGGGCTTACTTGTCTGAAGGACTTGAAAGCTGAGGTTTTGGGGAGAGAGTGAGGAAAATGGGGGTCAGGTAGAACCCTCTGAAGAAGCGGCCAAAAAACTTGGCATGTGATCAAAAGTTCTTAAAAGTGTTTTCAAAGGAGAGAGTCTGTTGTTTTAAAGCCATTTTCATTAATGGAATGTTTTAAAAATGGAGGAAAGTAAACTGCGAAGCACAAAAAATGTATCAATTTTCTCCAGATGCTCTTGATCAGAAAGTGTGTTTGAAATATAGTCACATATTCAGCTGTAAATTGCCTGTGAATGGTAATTGATTTTCAGCTAAATTGACAGTAAGAAGAATTTCAGGATGTGAAAGTTTCCTTCTACACACCTTTTTCTCAGTTGCCATTCATGTTGGAGATCATTAGAAAAGGCCAGCATTAGCGGTTGGACTAGGAAATGGAGGGCAACAGGGAGGCAGAGTAGAAGGAGCAGTTTGCCCAAGGTGGCTCCCGAGGAAGACAGGAAATCTGGGCTCGACACAGAAATGCACCCCGGCTTGGACAAAACGGAGGGAGTGGGAAGGGCATGTGGATCGCTGGCGGACACTTGGGTTGATGATGCGGTTGCCGTGGTTCAGGCGCTCAGTCATGTCCGACTCTCTGTGACCCCATGCCCTGCAGCATGCCAGGCTTCCCTGTCCTTCACCATCTCCTGGAGTTTGCTCAAACTCAAGTCCATTGAGTCAGTGATGCCATCCAACCGTCTCATCCTCTGTCGCCCCCTTCTCCTGCCCTCAGTCTTTCCCAGCATCAGGGTCTTTCCTAATGAGTTGGCTCTTTGCATCAGCTGGCCAAATTATTGGAGCTTCAGCTTCAATATCAGACCTTCCAGTGAATATTCAGGCTTGACTTCCTTTAGGATTGACTTGTTTGGTCTTGCAGTCCAAGGGACTCTTCAGAGTCTTCTCCAACACCGCAGTTCAAAAGCATCAGTTCTTTGGTGCTCAGCCTTCTTTACGGTTCAGCTCTTGCATCTGTACATGATGGCTGGAAAAACCACAGCTTTGACTATACAGACCTTTGTTGGCAAAGTGATGTCTCTGCCTTTTAATGTGTTGTCTAGGTATGTCATAGCTTTTCTTCCAAGGAGCAAGCATATTTTAATTATTTCATGGCTGCCGTCACCATCCACGTGATTTTGGAGCCCAAGAAAATAAAGTCTGTTGGCGTTTCCATTGTTTCCCCATCTATTTTCCATGAAGTGATGGACCAGATGCCGTGATCTTAGTTTTCTGAAAGTTGAGCTTTAAGCCAGCTTTTTTACTCTCCTCTTTCACTTTCATCAAGAGGCTCTTTAGCTCCTCTTCGCTTTCTGCCATAAGGGTGGTGTCATCTGCATATCTGAGGTTATTGCTATTTCTCCCGGCAATATTCATTCCAGCTTGTACTTCATCCAGCCCAGCATTTCTCATGATGTACTCTGCAGGTAAGTTAAATAAGCAGGGTGACAATATACAGCCTTGACGTACTCCTTTTCCTATTTGGGACCAGTCCATTATTATGTGTCTGATTCCAACTTGTTTCTTGACCTGTGTACAGGAGGCAGATAAGATGGTGTGGTATTCCCATCTCTTGAAGAATTTTCCACAATTTGTTGTGATCCACAGAGTCGAAGGCTTTAGTGTAGTTAATGAAACGGAAGTAGATACTTTTCTGGAGTTCCCCTGCTTTTTCAATGATCCAGAGGATGTTGGCAATTTGATCTCTGGCTCCTCTGCCTTTTCTAAATCCAGCTTGTACATCTGGAAGTTCTTGGTTCATGCACTGTTGAAGCCTAGCTTGAAGGATTTTGAGCATTACCTTGCTAGCATGTGAAATGAGTGCAACTGTGTGGTAGTTTGGGCAGTCTTTGGCATTGTCTTTCTTTGGAATTGGAATGAAAACTGACTTTGTACAGATGAACATTATATTTACTAATGTATAGCACTCAGCAAATTATAGCTTCATTATTTAAATTATTTGATAAGCTAAAGTAAAGCTCAAATTCATTCATATTAATATACAGATTTCAATACGTCATTTGTCAATGAGAGAAAAGGAAAATTCCTTAGATTCCTTATATATATTTTAAACTATTATAATGTTTTGAATGGTTGAAAAATAATGGTTTTAAGAATTTTTGGTTACCTTCATGCCCAGTTTTTTTGCAGGTAGTGACTATCAAGGGCCTCCTAGGTGGTACTAGTGGTAAAGAACCCGCCTGCCAACGCAGGAGGCATAAGAGGTGTGGTTTTGATCCCAGGGTTGGGACGATCCCCTGGAAGAAGGCATGGCAATCCATTCCAGTATTTTTGCCTGGGAAATCTTGTAGATAGAGGAGCCTGGTGGGCTATGGTTCACAGGGTCGTAAAGAGCTGGACACAACTGAAGCGACTTAGCACACATGCATGACTATCAATAATTTGAAGAGAGAATCGTTAAAATGTCTTGATGAATTTCATGTAGCCATTTTGAAGATAAAACCTGACAAAAAGCTATAAAGAAATAACCTCACTTTCCTCAGTGAAATATCTGAAAGCATTTTATTTGAAATTTTACAAATTTGATGCTGTTTTTGGATCAAAAAAGTATATTTGCATTATTATTTGTATTTTTCTCAGAACCATAATTACCTTTCTTTTTTCTTTTCTATCAAGCCCCATATGAACATCCCCAAATATCCTTCAGTTCACCCGTTTTGTCCTAGTTTTTATTTCACTTTTTACGGGGGTATCTGGTTTACAGTGTTGTGTTGGGTTCTGCTACCCGGTGACCCGAGTCAGCCCGCGTGCACAGTGCCCCGTCCCTCTAACGCCTGCCTGCCCCAGGCCCAGCCCCTCCGTCTCGTGGAGAACGGAGCTGAGCGCCCTGTGCTTCAGGGAGGCCCCGCGTGGCTGTCTGTCTCACACGTGGCAGCGTCCACATGTCTGTCCTACTCTCCCAAGTCTTCTCCTGGTTTTCGTGGGCCACCCACGCCAGCATGCTTGCCTGAGGGTCCCAAGGACGGAGGAGCCTGGCAGGCTATGGTCCACGGGGTCGCAAAGAGTCGGCACGACTGAGGGGCTATCACTCACTCATGTGAAAATCTGGGAAACTGGAACAGATGACCAGCTTAGAAAAAAGAAAAAGGCTGCTTGGTTGCCATCACAAAGCAAAGCACACGCAGAAGCATTTACTGAACCTTCAGGAAAGGGAGATCCTGAAAAACGCTTAGCAGACTAGGGTTGGAAAATAGAATGAGTAATGTAATCTCTGCTCTTACTAATTCGAGACGTGTGGAGTGCTTCTAACTTTAGCCTCATTTGGTTGGCTGTCTTCACTGCGTCACGTTAGTGAGCATCAAAGTATTTAGAAGCACTTTCATAGGTTCATTCTGCCAAGGCCCCTTTCTCTCCTGTGGCTGGGAGAATGGCCACTCTATTTGTTTTTTTTCATCTGTGGGTTCATTGACTCACGTTTCTTATTTGGATTTGACCAGTTTCTCCACTAATATTCTTTTTCTCTTCTGGGATCCAGTCCAAGAACCCCACTCTCCATTTAGGTATTATATCTCCTGAATCTCCTCCCATCTGTGACAGCTTCTCATCTTTCCTTTTCTTACCTGACTGTGACATTTAAAATGAGAACTGATCAGCTATTCTCTAGATTGGCCCTCAGTGTGGATTTGTCTGGGGCTTCCTCATGATCAAATTGAAGCTTTGGTCTCTTTGAACTGTCTGACACTCTTGGCCTCTTCCTTAAAATTCTCTTTGCCTTGCCTCATGTTACACTTTCCTCTCTGGGTTTTCCTTCTCTTGGACTGCTCTGTTTAAATTCGTTTTCTCTCTACTTCTTCAGGAAGGTATTTCCCAGAGTTTTGCCGTTTGTCCCCCTTTTCTTGTGTCTACTTGTATTAAGCTTGCCTTGTAAATTAAAATCCTCTCTACTTATAAGATTCATTTTTTAAAAATTTATTTTATTATTTTATTGGCTGCACCTGTACTACATGCAGGATCTTAGCTCCCTGGTCAGGGATTGAACCCATGCCCCCTGCATTGGGAACACGGAGTCGTAACCACTGGAATGCCTGGGAAGTCCTACAAGATTCTTCGGGGAGAATGGATACATGTGTATGTATGGCTGAGTCCCTTTGCTGTCCACCTGAATCTATCACAACACTGTTAACTGGCTGTGCTCCAATGTAAAATCAATGCTCAAAAAAAAAAAAAAAAAGGACTGTTTACAATAGGCTCCAACCCATTTCCTCATATAACTGCCGACCTGCTGGCCACGCCCGACTTCTGTTTCACAAACCTGTGTATCACGCCTCTGTTCCCTTGCCTTGGGTGTTCTCCCTGCCTTGAAAGCTTCCTTCTTCGCAGCCCAGGAAAATCCTACTCATTTTCCCACACTCATTCATGTGTCTCCTTCTTTGTGATACCTTCTTGGATCTTTTTCTTTTTTTTGGCTGCTTCAGGCCTTAGCTGAGGCACGTGGGATCTAGTTCCCTGACCAGGGATCAGACCCAGGCCCCTGCATTAGTAGCACAGAGTCTTAACCCCTGGCTCATCAAGGAAGTCCCTTGGATCATTTCTAACAGTATTCATTCTCTTTCCCCCTCAAGGCATGTTGGACTCCCTTCTATTATATCACATATTCATTTGTCCAGCCATTCATTAAGTGACAAGAATTTTCGAGCAGCCACTCTCTGCCAGGCCCTCTTAGGCTTTGAGTATTCACTGGTGAGTGAAGAGCATAGTCCTTTCTTTGAGCAGTTTGTAGTTAGCAGGCAAAGACAGAAAATCGACAAGTGAATACATAGGTGTATGTGTGCAAACTGTGGTAAGGGCACAGAAAACTAATGGTATGCAGCGGTAGAGAACAACGGCGTGGAGAAGCACGGGCATTTTTAGATAAAAGAGTCACAGGAGAGAAAAAAAGTGCCAGAGGAGGCTGCTTTAAAATGACTATTAAAATATCCTCATGAAAAAACTCTGTCAATGTGGAAAAGTGCAAAAATTAATCATAATTCTACCACTTACAAGCAATAATTGTAATCAGATATATTTTAAATATATAGTTATATTTGTACATGTATATATGCATACATATATACATCACAGGTTCGATCCCTGGATTAGGAAGGTCCCCTGGAGAAAGGCATGTCAACACACATCAATATTCTCGTCTGTAGAATCCCATGGACAGAGAAACTTGGCAGGCTACAGCCCACTGGATTGCAAAGAGTAAGACAACAAAGCCGTTAACACACACACGTATCTTTTCGAGCAGGACACTTGGCTCGCGGGGTCTGAGTTCCCTAACCAGGGTCTGAACCCAGGCCACCTCGGTGAGAATGTCAAGTCCTAACCACTGGACAACCAGGGAATTCCCAGATATTTTAATATATATAATATATATTCATTATATAGAACATTTTATTTATAATATAAATGTATTTATAAAATATACTATATTAACATATAGATATAAATAAATATATTCATTTATAATAATTTATTGTATATGCATGTATATATATATATACACACAGAGAAAGAGAGAAGCATAGGGCTTCCCTGGTGGCTTAGATGGTAAAGAGTCCACCTGTAATGTGGGAGACCTGGGTCTGATCCCTGGCTTGGGAAGATCCCCTGGAGAAAGGCATGGCAACCCACTCCAGTATTCTTGCCTGGAGAATCCCATGGACAGAGGAGCCTGGTTTGCTGCAGAATTTCAAATAAACATGTAATAGATACCAGTCCTAAGACAGTGACTCTCAACCTTGGCGGCCGGTGAGTGCGCCTGAGGGGGCTGGCACAGGTGCGGGGGTGGGGTAGTCAGTTCAACCCAGGGCAGGAGTTGAAGCAGGGACCACTTTTGACACGTGCTACTGTCTAAGCCAGGCTTCCCTGGAGGCTCAGTCAGTAAAGAATCTGCTTGCAATGCAGGAGAAGCAGGTTCAATCCCTGGGTCGGGCAGATCCCCTGGAGGAGGAAATGGCAACCCACTCCAGTGTTCTTGCCTGGAGAATCCCGTGGACAGAGGAGCCGGGCGGGCCACAGGCCACGGGGTCGCAGAGTTGGACACGACGGAAGTGACTGGCCATGCATGCAGGCGTGCACAACGTCTGAGCCGGGCTTTGCCACACAAGCCTGTCTTTACAAGGCGGAAGAGGAAGAGGAAGGAGACTTCAGTCAGAAGCAAGAGGCCCACGTTCTCTGAGGCAGGACATTCCTGGGTGAGGCAGCGGTCCAGTCCTCAGCACGGTCATCAGCGCTGGGGGCTCCGAAATGTGGGAGCCACAGCCAAACATACAGGTGAGGCCCACACGACGAAGCGGCTGGTCTGTGCTGCTGAGGCATTTGAGTATTAGTTGCCCAGTGAGTCCGACTGCAACCCCACGGACTGTAGCTCACCAGACTCCTCTGTTAATGGAATTCTCCAGGCAAGAATACTGGACTGCAGTGCCATGCCCTCTCCAGGGGATCTTTCCCACCCAGGGATTGAACCCATGTCTCCTGCATTGCAAGCAGTTTCTTTACCATCTGAGCCTCCAGGGAAGCCCAATCTATATAAGGGAGTCAGCAAAAGAAATATCCAAAAAAAAAAGTCAGTAGTTAAAGTCAGTTAAACTACTTAAATGTTTCTTTGTCAAAGATTCCTGTGACAAATTCCTCCTGACTTTCAACTCATGAAACATTTATGGAAGATAGCTGTCCGTGTGCATTAAAGCAGACGATGAATCTCATGAAGATCAGCTTGTTGTTCCTTGGCTTTAGTTTTGAGGAGACAGAGCCAGAGAGGGGGCCTAATTCAATGCCTTTCCAGACTCTGAACGTGCAGCTAGAGTGGATCTCCAGATTTCAACAACTTCTGAATTCCTGGGACCAGACTCCCCCAAGCACTCCTTACTTCATGGCAGAACTCCCTGAAACTGAGCAGACACTCCTCAGCGCAACTCGAGCGCTCCCGGCCAGACTGGGCTGCTGCGAAGCCCAGCGCCGCACCCCTGCCCTGGTGCCTGCCCCATGCCAGCGGCTGTCCAGCCCATCTCCCTACCCGGGCAGGCCTGTTCTGTCTAGAGACCACCTGATGTGTTGAGGCAGAAAATGTTGGCTTGTGTGGCTGGGGTGAGTGAAGGGAGACAAGGGCTACATCATACAGGATTTGCTTTTTCCTAGATAGGAAGAGAAGATAAATGCTAAGTGTCCTGCTGTCATAGATTGACACTCTGCTCACAGCTAGGTAGGGGCCATGCACAGTTCAGAGAGGAACCCTGACAAGCAGAATTTAACTACCGCTTACATAGCTGCAAATAATTGGGAATGGTTACGGGTTAAGCAAATCCCAGGTGTGATTTCAGCTCTGGTAATGACTGTCTCAGTGGTGATGAGGTGTGGTCTGTGGTGTGTGTGGTGGTCTGACTCAGTTTCCCTATTCGAATAAATGGAGGGTGTATTAGTGACTGTAAATTCCACTGAAGAACAAAATGCAGAATGCCACTTTCCTTTAGGTAACAGAGGTCATACCATTAAAACTGCTTCCTAGGTAAAAAAACATATGTATATATACACACACACACACACATATACATTCATATATATATTTACTAAAAATATTACACACACACACATATATACATTCTTATCTAGGACTTTAAAAATTATAGATGCTGCGCCCAGCCTCAAACTCATTGAATCAGAATCCCTGATGCTTGAGTCCAACTGTAGGCACAACTTTAAAACTCCAGAGATGTTTCCAATGTGCACCCGTGATTGAGAAATCCTGTTCCAGATGATGATAAAAGTCCTCAAATAAGAACTCAAATAAGAAGGGGGACTAGTGTCATATTTTTTTTTTTTTTTGCTTTTGAAATTACTTTCCCTAAGAATGTTAGTCTTAATTTCAAAGCACTGCTTGAAAATCCTATATTTTGTATTTCTTTTCCCTCAACTCTCTTGAATAAACATCTTGAGCTAAGCATCAGCAGGAGAAAGTAGCAATGATTATTGCTTTTGGTCTCTGGAGTTTTGGCTTCAGTCAAATGAGAGGAATTTCTTAGCAGATTCATTTGTCATGTCACTTCACATTTTTTTTTTATGTGAAGAAAGCTGGTTATGGGGTTCTTATTCATGCATGTTCTTTCTCTTAGGACACAGTTAATAAAACAAATCACTACCACCACAAATAACAGTTCCATGAAGTTACAGCACAAAGGAAAACGTCTTTAACTTTGCTTTCAAGCAAGCAAACTCCAGTGTCTATTGCCTGGCTGTTCTCCACTCAGAATGTAAAGAGATAATGCTCCACTTAGTCACGTTCTGTAGTTGTTCCATTACGGCTCAGCTGGTAAAGAATCTGCCTGAAATTCGGGAGACTCCGGGTTTGATCCCTGGGTGGCAAAGATCCCCTGGAGAAGGGAAAGGCCACCCACTCCAGTGTTCTGGCTTGGAGAATTCCACTGGGGTCACAAAGAGTCAAACACAACTGAGCAACTTTCACTTCACTTCACGGTTCCATTAATCAACATATCAAAGAAGGCCTACACGAGATGTTGATGTGGCTTGGAAGGAATTTAATCTCTGATCCAGGAATTC